>NC_135624.1:40269250-41469250 GCF_053574225.1 Canis aureus | reverse complement strand
GTGCTTAGGGAAAGTGTGGGGCCTTGGGGAGGGCGAAGTAGCTCAGGGTCCGCGACCCGGCCTGGGGAACGGGAAACCCTCCTCTCCCCTTCCCGCCTTGGCCTCCCCACCTGGGCTGACCTGAGGCAGCTCAGGTGACTTAGGGAGCTCGCAGCCCCTCCTCCAGCCAGGTGGTCCTCGCCCGGTGTTGGGATCAGTGCCTTTTCCCTGAGGGTTGGGGACTTGCCCTGTGAGGAAGCAGCACCAGGGCAGCCCTACTGGGGACTTGGCCAGAGCTGGTGCCTCAGTCCAGGATCAAAGGGCCTCCTCCCACATGTCCTCCCCGGGGTGGCCCTCCCCCTGCTGGCCCAAACAGTAAATAGGTGAAATATATAGAGTAAATTAAAAAGTCAATGCCAGGCTGAAAAATAAGGTCTCTGTGAATCAAAATCAGAAAAGAAATAGTGAGTAATGGGAGTGCTGAAGCCTGGAGCCCACTGGGCTCGGGAAGTCAAAGGCAGCAGCAGGTTCTTTGGGATGGAGGAGGACTAAGACCAAGACTCTGGACAGGACGCTGGGCGTGTGCATGCTCCTCAGTCCCTGGAAGGAAGCTGGGAGGGGAAGCCTGCTGCTGATCTGTTGTCTGAAGTCCTGGTTTTATAGAATGTTTATAGGATGTGTGTTTTCCCTGATATACTACAGGATGGGAGCTTAAAACCTAGAAGCAGCTGCAAAGCTATAAATTGTGAGCAAAGATGAGAAGCCACAGGATGGCTCCAGTGTCCCTTGGAATGTCCCCATCACCTTCTGAGCATGTCCCTCACTTTCTGGCACAGGCATAGGCTATTCTGAAGGGATATCATAATCTCTTATGGCCAGGCTGGAGGCGAGGGGCAGCTCCGGGGAGGCACAGCTGCCTGGGAGTTTAGCCCTTCAGTGCTGCCCGCCTCAGTGGTCCCACTTGGATAGCTTCTGGGACGGGGCTCTGGGCCGAGGCCCTGCCGCGGAGCGCACCATCCACTCCCTGCACTGAATCCCTGCGCCTGTAGCTCGTGCCGGTCTGCTCTTCCCCAGCTGCCCCCGGACACTTGCTCCAGTCGGGCTGAGTGGGAGCACGGGGCCAGCCATTCCCTGCCCCTCTCTGCCCTTGACAGCTCCAAGCCTGGCTACGTCGGCCCTCTTAGTGGGACTGTCTGTTAGAAGGGAAGCCTGCCCCTTCCCGTCCGGAAGGGCCCCCAGGACCGGATAGTGTCGGCGACCCTCCTTTCTTAGGGCAGGTGCGGGGAAGCCACGATGTGCCAGACCTGTGGTCGGTTCTCCCCTTTTGTCCTCACAAGGATTGTTGCCCCATCCTACAGCCAGCTAAGGGGGGAGCTTGGGGAGGCTGGTGTTTGACCCCAGGATGACCAGGCCCGAGGCCCGGGCCCCTCCCCGCACTTGCCCACAGCTGGGCTGAGAGGTGGAGCCACGATCTCCAGCCGCGTCTGGCTTCTGTCGTCCCTGGGCCGGACTCTGGCCCTGCAGTGTCTGCGTCCTTCTTCCCGCACCTGCTCCTCTCCGGCGGGCACAGCTCAGCTCCCCGTGCTCATCAGCGTGTGGGCTCTGCAGCTGGGGCCGCGGGACACAGGCCAGGCCTGGGGACGCACGCTCAGACTCGACACCTTACATGTGCAGCCACCCGACCTGAGGGCTGTGAGACAGAGGACTGCCCCCCCCCCAGCCCCACCCGGGCTTTCCCAGGGCTCTCTCTCCACGTGGCCTGGTGCTCCAGCAGGGCCTGCTGCTCACATGACACCTGGTGCCCTGTCACGGTGCGGGTGGGGATGAGCTTTCTGTGTCATCCCTCCAGGCCCAAGACTGTGGGGTCCCCCTCCCGCCTGGCCACTCACTCCCTTTGCCCGCGTGGAGGGCTGTCCTGAGCACTGCGTGAGGGTGCGGGTGAAGCACAGCGACTGGCACTCCGTGGGTGCCGGGAAGATGCCCCGGGAGCAGCGAGGCGCCGGAAAGGTGCGGAACTTTTGGTCGGACTGGTTTGGTTGAGGTCCCGTATGGCCGCCTGGTCACTGTGGGGGGCCTCGCGGGGCTGGCCGGGGGCTCAGTGCCTTCTCCCTCGTCGTGTCTCCCGTAGGGTCTGCAGGCACGTGGTTGGTGATGGGTAGTGGGCCCTCCTTCCACGGGGCAGGGCGGTGCTGCCTTCTGCTTCTCCAGCCCCCGGGGGGGTCTCAGGAAGTTGGATTCTCCCAACCAGCCCACGGTGTGGGCCGCGTTGTCCTGAAGGCCGGCTCCATCCTTCCAGTTCATCACAGGCGTCCAGGCAGGGAAAGATATCTTACTCTACACGTGCTTCAGGGGAAGCCACCGCCTTTGGGCTGGCTTGGGGGGTCCCATCCCGTGCCCTGAAGGACATGAGCGGCTTGGCTATCTGCGTGCCACCGTGGCCCCCCGCCCTGTGCCCCTCGGGGACCTCGTGGAGACCGCAGCTGCAGCAGGGACGGGCCAGGGCAGGTCTGCTGCTGAGGACGCAGATGTCGTCATTCCCTGCAGTGGCTGCTGCCCTTCCAGTCCCGTGTCACCCGTGTGAGGTCCTGGAATGCAGAAGATGCGACACACGTGTGAGCGAACCCTGCATGGCCAGCAGCGACCCAGCTCCTCAGTCTACGTCCTGTTACCCTGTGTGTGTGGAGGGGGAGAAGCAGGCCTGGGGGCGTGATGGAGCCGCAGGTTACCCCACCGGACGCCCCCACCGGGCCAGGAAAGATGGGTGTGCTGAGTACAGATTCCATTTCCTTTTCTTCCCAACTAATGGTCCTTAAGTGCTTCCTGCCTGCCGAGCACTGGTCACTGGACGGACGAGGCGGGATGAAGCTCTTAATGTCCCCCTAAGAGCGGGCATGGTTGGCGTGGACGGGGCTTCTCCAGGCGCTGGCCCTGGCCAGGTCTCAGTCATTTAGGGCAGCCGTCCGGGCACGCAGGTGCTCGGGGCCCTGCATCCAACTGGAGCCGGTGTCCGGGAAGCTGCATTCAGGCCAGCGCGCTGGGCGGACGCGGAGAGCAGCCGGCAGGACTCCGGGGCCCAGCCTGCCCGGCGCTCCCTGACGGCAAGCACTCACCGAGCACTTGCGGCGTCTCCATTGCTGCTCCGAGGCTTCGGGGCCTAGTGAGCAACAGAATGACAGACATTCCTGTTCCTGTCTGTGCCGGGCTGCGGGTCGGCGAGCGCGGGAAGAAACGAGGACGGTCCCTGACTGTGGCCTTGAGGTCTGAGGCTTGAGGAGTGACAAGAGGGGCCTCCTGCTACGGCGACACTCGACACTCGGATGACCCGGAGGAGATGCACCCCCTCTGTGGAGCTCTAGGGGACAGGCCTGCAGGCCACGGGGCTAGGATGCGCCCCCCTCCACGTACAGAGGTGTGGACAGGTCACCTGCGTCTGATGTGAACCGGGGGAGCAGGACGCGGGTCACTGAGGGCCTCGCCGTCCAGCAGGAGGGTACACAGGGGGCAGGGACGTGGGGGTTCAGCGGCCTGCTTGGCTGCGGGGCCACCACGCACACAGAGGGCCGAGTGGCAGGGGGGCAGCCGGTAGGAGGCTCGTGGTAGCGGCCGCTGGGGTGGCAGCAGCTTGGGCCTGAGGGCAGACAAACGTCCAGCCGCTGCCAGGAGGCATTGCTGGGGGTGGAGGCTGGACGTTTGGGGGGGCAGTGAGGGGCGGGGGGGCCGGTGAGGCAGGGAGGGCCAGGGATGGCTACTGGGCGAGAGCTTGGGCCCCGGGAGACGGTGTCCCCCCACTGTCACACTCACCGACGGACTCGTCCTTTCACGGGGCCTCCTCTCTGGCCTGTGAAGGCTGCAGGTCACCATCAGGACCAGGGATCTCACCCCCGCCACCCCACCCGGAGCGACCCGAACACTCGCCGGCAGGTTCCAGCAGCACGAGGCCACCGCGCTCGGGGACGCCCACCCTGGAGAGCCGGCCACAGAGTCCCTGGTGTCCCCCCAGAACCTCTGCCTCCCCAGGCGGTCACTGTAGGAAGCTCCCAGTTACAAATCCCCCCTCTCCCCCGCGGACACGTGGACGGTCCACGCCCCAGAACCCCTTCCCCGCCCTGCGTGCTGTGCTCCGGGAACGCAGATGTTCCAGAAACTACCTCCTTCCCCTCCGGGCCCCGTGGGCACCTCCAAGGGCACCATGATGTCCCTTCGCACAGGGAGGCACCGGTGAGCAAACCTGGTCTCTGCTGGAACCCTGTCTTGTCCCCAGGCCCCTGCGAAGGCCTAGCCGCCTCAGCAGGGGGCATCGGACTGGGCCCCCTCCCCCTTGCGTGGTCGGCACTGAAGAGTCTCTTCTTACCACCCTCACTGCCGCCCGCCTCGTGCTGGAACCACCTGGCACCTGCTCGGAGAGCGTGCTGACCCCGTGTGACCCAAGGCGTCCAGCGTGCTGCGTTCTGTCACGTTCCTGGGTGATGCGGATGCTGCTGACCAGCGGCCCCCGGGCGGCGGGGGCGGACGGGTGGGCAGAAAGGAGTGGCGGGGCCGAGGGCCACCGGCTGCCGCTCTGTCTGGGAGTCACTGTCCCCGTGCAGGTTCTGCTGTCTCCTCTACTCGCGATGTTAGAGACCTTTCTCAGTCTGTCTCCGCCCCGCTCCAGCCATCGGTGTTCCTGTCCCGTCCAGGGAGCGCAGCCCCCAGTCAGGACCCCAGGGTCCTGGCAGGTAGGCTCCCACCCTCTCCCCGCAGCCTCACGGGCCAGGATGGGGCCAGGTGTGTCCAGCCTGCAGCTGCTCGTCGCTTGGGGCTGAGCAGATGGCATGTAGGGAGAGCTGAGGACAGGCCCTGCCCACGTTCTAGAACTCTGGCCTGGCCCCCAGGGCACCGGGGTTAGTGAAGACAGAGGGGCGGCCTCCTCCTAACGGGCCTTTCGAGGCCTGGGGCGCGGACCCCCTTTGACCTTTTAGCCAGGCTCTCACGTGAGGCCTCAGAGTCAGAGAGAGAGTGATGGCCGTGAGTGGGACGTTATCTTCGCGTTAATTTGTGAGTTCCAGTCAGCAGGCGCTCCACCACTGAGCCACCCAGAAGTCCCTAATCCTTTTGTTTTTAATTAAATTCCAATATAGTTGACATGCAGTATAATATTAGCTTCGGTGTAGAACTTAGTGATTCGGCACTTCCCTACATCACCCAGTGCTCGGCACAAGTGCCCTCCTTCACCCCTGTCACCTGTTCCCTCCCCCTCCCACCCTCTTTCCCTCTGATAACCCTCAGTTTCTTCTCTGTAGTTGAGTCTGTTTCTTGATTTTCCTCTCTCCCCCACCCCCGTGTTCGTTTATTTCTTAAATTTCACATACGAATGAAATTATACGGTATTTGTCCTTTTTGGACTAATTTCAATTAGCATAATTCTCTCTAGCTCCATCCTTCTTGTTGCAAATGGCAAGATTTCATTATTTTTGATGGCTCAGTAATATTCCTTTGGCTATATATAGACCACTTCTTCTTTACCACTCGCCAGGTGTTGGGCACCTGGGCTGTTTCCATACATTAGCTGTTGCTGCTGCTGCTGCTGCTGTAAACACCAGAGTGCACGTGCCCCTTAGAATCGGTACTTTTGGACTCTCTGGGTGAATACCCAGTAGTGCAATTGCTGGCTCATAGGGTAGCTCTATTTTTAACTTTTAAAATATTTTTTAGGGACACCTAGGTGGCTCAGCAGTTGGGCGTCTGCCTTTGGCCCAGGGCGCGATCCTGGAGTCACGGGATCGAGTCCCGCATCGGGCTCCCTGTGTGGACCCTGCTTCTCCCTCTGCCTGTGTCTCTGCCTCTCTCTCTTTCTCTGTGTCTCTCATGAATAAATAAATAAAATATTTAAAAAATAAAATATTTATTATTATTATATATATTTTTATATTTTTAACTTTTTGAGGAACCTCCACACTGTTCCGGCTTCACCAGATTTATTCTCAACAGTGCGAGAGTGTTGTCCTTTCTCCCCATCTTCACCAACATCTGTTTAATGTTTTGTTAATTTTAACCATTCTGACAGGTGTGAGGTGATATCTTGTTGTGGTTTTGATTTGTATTTCCCTGATGATGGGTCATGTTGAGTATTTGTTCATGTGTCTGTTGGCCATCTGGATGTCTTCTTTGGAAAAATATCTCTTTGTGTCTTCTGCCCATTTCTTAACTGGATTATTTGGTTTTTGGGTGTTGAGTTTGATAAATCCTTTACATATTTTAGAGACTAACCCTTCATCAGATATGTCTTTTGCAAATATCTTCTCCTATTTCATAGGCTGTCTTTTAGTTTTATTGAATGTTTCTTTTGCTGTGCAGAAGATTTTTATTTTGATGAGGTCCCAATAGTTTATTTTGCTTTTGTTGCCCTTGCCTTGGGAGACATAACTAGGAGGAAGTTACTATGGTCAATGTCAAAGAGGTTGCTGCCTGTGTTCTCTTCTAGGATTTTAATGGTTTATTGTCTCACATTTAAGTCTTTCATCCATTTTGAGTTGATCTTTGTGCCTGATGTAAGAAAGCGCTCCAGTTTCGTTCTCCCACGTGCGGCTGTCCAGTTTTCCCAACACCATTTATCAAAGGGAGTTTTTTCCATTGGGTAGTCTTCCTGCTGTGTTGGAGATTAGTTGGCTGTAGAGTTGAGGCCCCATTTCTGGGCTCTCTGTTCTGTTCCATTGATCTGGGCTGTTTATGTGCCAGGACCACACTGTCTTGGTGATCAGATACCTAATGCAGCCAGCAGTCTGGAATCATGATGCCTCTAGCTTTGCTTTTGTTTTTCAGAATTTTTTTTGGTTATTCGGGGTCTTTTCTGGTTTCATACAAATTTTAGGTTGGTTTGTTCCAGCTCTGTGAAAAAGGCTAGTAGTATTTTTAGGGATTGCACTGACTGGATTGCTTTGGGTAGTATAGACATTTTAAAAGTATTTGTTCTTCCAATCCATGAGCATGGCATGTTTTCCCATTTCTTTGTGTCTTCTTCAGTTTCTTTCATCAGTGTTTTATAGTTTTCAGATTGCATAAAACTGTTTTGGTTATGTTGATTTCTAGGTATCTTATGGTTTTTGGTGCAATGGTAAATGGGATTCATTCTTTGATTTCTTTTTTTGCTGCTTCATTATGGGTACATAAAAATGCAACAGATTTCTGTACATTGATTTTGTATCCCAAGACCTTACTGAATTCCTGTATCAGTTATAACAGTTTTTTTGGTGGAGTCTTTCAGGTTTTCTATATAGAGTATCATGGGATCTGCAAAGAGTGAGAGTTCGACTTCTTCCTTGCTAATTTGGATTCCTTTTATTTCATTGTGTGTGTGGTCTGATTGCTGAGGCTAGGACTTCCAATACTATGTTGAATGACAATGGTGGGAGTGGACATCCTTGTCCCTGATCTTAGGGGAAAGCTCTCAGTTTTTCTCCTATTGAGGATGATACTTGCTGTGGGCTTTTCAGAAATGGCCTTTATGATGTTGAGGTATGTTCCTTTATCCCTACTTTGTTGAGGGTTTATATCATGAATGGATGCTGTATTTTGTCAAAAATTTTTTGCACCTATTGACAGGATCATATGGTTCTTATCCTTTCTTTTATTAATATGGTGTATCATGTTGATTGATTTGTGAATATTGAACCACCCCTGCGACACAGGAATAAATCCCATTTGATCATGGTGAGTATTTCTTTTAATGTACTGTTGGATTCGATTTGCTCGTATCCTGTTGAAAATTTTTGCTTTCATGTTCATCAGAGATACTGGCCTGCAATTATCTTTTTAGTGGAGTCTTTGGTTTTGGCCTCAGGGTAATGGTGGTCTCATAAAATGAATTTGGAAGTTTCCCTGCCATTTCTAGTCTTTGAAATAGTTTGAAAAAATTAGGTATTATCTCTTCTTTAAATGTGTGGAATTCCCTGGGAAGCCATCTGGCTTGGACTTTTGTTTGTTGGGAGATTTTCAATTGCTGATTCAATTGCTTTGCTGATTATAGGTCAGTTCAAATGTTCTGTTTCTTCCTGTTTGGGGACTTTGTTTCTAAGAATTTGTCTGTTTCTTCCATGTTGCCTAGTTTGTTGACATGTAATTTTTCATAATATTCTTTTCTTTCTTTCTTTCTTTCTTTTTTTTTGCATTTATATGGTGTTGGTTGTGATTTCTCCTCTTTCCTTTGTGATTTTTATCGATTTGGGGCTTTCTTTTCTTTTTGGTAAGTCTGGCTAGTGGTTTAGAGATTTTATTAATTCCTTTGAAGAAATAGCTTTTAGTTTTATTAGTCCATTCTATTGGGTTTTTTGTTTGTTTCTACATCACTTTTTTTCCTGCTCTAATCTTTATTATTCCCCTTCTTCTGCTGGCTTTAGGTTATTTGCTGACCCTTTTCTAGCTCCTTTAGGTGGAAGGATAGGTTGTGTATTTGAGACTTTCCTTGCTTCTTGAGGAAGGCCTGTATTGCTATGTACTTACCTCTTAGGACCACCTTTGCAACAGCCCAAAGGTTTTGGACTTTTGTCTTTCATTTCTTTTCATTCATTTTCATGTATCTAAAATTTTTTTTCTATAATTTCCTGGTTGACCCATTCATTCTTTAGTAGGATGATTTTTAACCTCCATATATTTGTGGTCCATCTAAATTTTTTCTTCTGTTTGACTTCCAGTTTCATAACATTTTGGTCTGAGAATATGCATGATATGATCTCAATCTTTTTGTACCTGTTGAGGGCTATTTGTGGCCCATTATGTGATCTGTTCTGGAGAATGTTCCATGTACACTTGAAAGGAATGTATATTCTCCTGCTTTAGGATGAAGTGTTCTGTGTATATCTTTAAAGTCCATCTGGTTCATGTGTCATTCACTGTTTCCTTGTTGATCTTCTGCTTAGATGAACTGTCCATTGCTGTGAGTAGGGTGTTAAAGTCTCCTACTATTACTGTATTATTATCAACGAGTTTTCTTGAAGTTTGTTATTAACTTTTTTATATATTTTGGTGCTCTCAAGTTAGGGGCATAAATGTTTACAATTGTTAGGTCTTCTTTATGGATAGACCCCTGAATTATGATATAGTGTCCTTCTTCTTCATCTCTTATTATAGTGTTTGGTTTAAAATCTAGTTCATCTAGTATAAGTATGGCCACTCTGGCTTTCTTTTCACTTCCAGTGTTTCTCCATCCTCCTCACTTTCAATCTGCATGTGTTTTTAGGTCTACAATGAATCTCTTGTAGGCAGCATATGGATGGGTCTTGTTTTTTTTTTACCCATTCTGATACCCTATGTCTTTTGATCGGAGCATTTAATCCATTCACTTTCAGAGTGATTATTGAAATACATGGATTTAGTGCCATTTTATTATTTGTTTTGTCATGGTTTCTGGAGATTTTCTCTGTTCCTTTCTAGTTATTGTCAGTTTTGGTCTTTCCTCTTTAATATTTTATGCAGGGCTGGTTTAGTGGTCACAAACTCCTTTATTTTTTTGTTTGTCCGGAAAAGTCTTTATCTCTCCTTCTATTCTGAATCACAGCCTTATAGGATAGTCCTCTTGGCTGTGGATTTTCCCCCTTCAGCATGGGGAATGCATCATGCCACTGTCTTCTGGCCTACCAAGTTTCTGTGGGAAGATCTGCAGGTAGCCTTATGGGTTTCCCTTTGTAAGTTAGGGACTTCTATAGTCTTGCTGCCTTTAGGATATTTTATTGATATATTTTGCAAATGTAACTGTAATATGTCTTTGTGTGGGCCTGTTTTTGTTGGTTTTGATGGGACTTCTCTGTCCCTGCTGGATTTGGATATGTGCTTCCTTCCCCAGGTTAGGAACCTTTTCAGCTATTATTTCCTCAAATAAATTTCCTGCCCCCTTTTCTCGTCTTCTAACTCCTATGATACAAATGTTATTATGGTTTTTTTTAAAGATTTTATTTATTCATGAGAGACATAGAGAGAGAGACAGAGACACAGGCAGAGACACAGGCAGAGGGAAAAGCAGGCTCCATGCAGGAAGCCCGATGTGGAACTCGATCCCGGGTCTCCAGGGTCAGGCCCTGGGCTGAAGGCGGCGCTAAACCGCTGAGCCACCCGGGCTGCCCTGTTATTATGTTTGATGGAGTCACAGTGTTCCCTAAGTCTTCTCTTGTGATCCATAATTATTTTTTTCTCTCCTCCATTCAATTTCCTTATTTTCCACTATTGTATCTTCTATAACACTGATGCACTCCTCTGATTCTTCTATCCAGTCTATTGCAAATATTAGTTATTGCATTTTTTCATTACTGACTGGTTATTTTTTAACTCTTTCATCTCTGCAGTAAGGTTCTCACCAATGTCTTCTTTTCTCAAACCCAGCAAGTGTCCTTATGATCGTTGCTTTAAATTCTTCATCAGGCACATTACTTATATCTGTTAGCTCTCTGGCCATGATTTGGTCTTGTTCTTTCATTTGAGATGAATTCCTCCATCTTGGGATTTTGTCTAAATCTCTGTCTTCTCTGTGTTAGAAAAGCCAGTTACGTCTCCTATTCCTGAGAGTGATAGTTTTATGAAGAAGAGGTCATGTAGTGTCCAGGCCCTGAATGTGTCCTCCTTTTAGAGCCTCAGGCTCCTCATACTCTCTCTAGCTTTTCTGCTGACAACGCTCCATCCCTCCTGCCTGCTTACTTCTGAGCTCAGATGTCCCTGTCTCAGAAGCCTTGCCTGGCCTCATTTTCCATGGCCTCCTTTGTGCTGTGCATTCCAGAAGTTGCAATTGTACATTAATTTATGCAACTGCTTTCTCTCTCTCTCTCTCTCTCCACCGCCTCAGGTTTCTAAGGGCCATGAGGCAGGACTGCGTCAGTTTTCATGCCATTGTCTACATGGAACATGACATACATAGGGCCTCAACATGGCCAACCATGGCTCTGGGAAGTTCTTCGATAAGTCCTTCACCCTCAATTTTCTCTTCTCTCTTTCCAGAATGCCAAATGATTAGATATTGAACTTCTTGAATTATTCCTCTAAGTATTATCTCTCTTCTCATATATTTTTCTTTTGGACATTTTGTTCCACATTCTGGAGATTTCACCAGCTTCATTTTCCAAATCATCTATTAAAAATTTAATGGTGGCAAGTATATTTTTTAATTTAAAAAATATTTCTCTTGCATGTATACCCGTGTTCGTAACAGCATTATTCATGTTAGCAAAAAGGTAGAAATCACCCTGGTGTCCATCAATGGATAATGGCGCATGCATACAATGGAATATTTTTCAGCCTTAAAAAGGAAAGACATTCTGACACCTGCTACAACATGGATGAGTCTTGAAGAAATATGATAGAGAAATAAGCCAGTAACAAAAGGACAAATGCTATATGACTTGTATGAGATCCCTGGAGTCAATAAGTTCATGCAGCTGGTGGTGCAAGGGGAGGGGGAGCCTAGTGTTTGATGTGTGCAGAGTTGTGTTTTGCAAGCTGAAATTAGTTCTAGTGATGGATGGTGGTGATGATTATACAACAATATGAAAGTATTTAGTGCCACTGGACTGTGTACTTAGAAATGGTTAAAATGGTTAATTTTGTGTTATGTATTATGTATATTTTACCACAATTTTTAAGTTATTTTTTTCTCTAATTATTCCCTTATTTCTCAACCCTCCCGTTTTTCCTAAGATGCAGTATTTTCTTGAACTTTCCTGAGGATACTAATTTCCTTTTTTTTTTTTTTTATTGTTCTTGTGATATTTGCTTCATTGCAGTGGTCTGGAACTAAGCCTACAATATCTCCAAGATATACCTGTATTCCTTTCCTTCTTTTTAAAGTTATTATCTTTCATTCTCTGCATTTTCTCTGAGGACTTCTTTGACTTTCTCCTTCATGTTGGAAGCTTTTGTCAAATGTGTGCGACTACCAGCCATCTTTTCGTATATGAACAGGCCGACCTGGGGTTTAGTGTGTGTGGGCAGGGGGTAGAGTGAACAGACAGGAGCTGGTCGTTACACCAAGGAGCCCCAAAATGCTGGAATACAGGGCGCTTAGTCAGTGCTGATACCCTCTCTCTCCAGGCGGTTTTTTTCAATTATCTTTAGAGAGAAAGATCTGAATTTCTTCCTTAGCATAAGTGCCTGGCTGCCCTCACAAATTGGGGGGAAGTGGCATTAGCTCCACACTTGGAGCTTCATGGGCTCTGCGTGATGCAGCCTGGCTTCTCACTCTGCCCCCTGTGATGCTCATCTCCGAGGTTCTGCTTCTGGACTCCTGCTCCCAGTAATCTTCCCAAAGGCCCCCACTTCCTTTCATCTTCCAGAAGCATGCTGAGATCACTCGTCTCAGTCTGGCGCCTCTCGTCTTCTTTGCTGCTGCGGGTTTTAACCTCTTGGTCACTGATCCATCACCTGAATGAGGGAGCATGTGTAAAGTGACTTCTCAGTACCTGTCTTGAACTGGACCCTGCTCATCCAGTGGCCACAGGGTCGGGGTCCACACTAGTCTCAGCTTCGAACCCCTGAGTACCCCATCACCAGGCCACCCTGCGAGGACACTCTGCATACCACCTAGAATCCTCCTGTGGGCCTCTCCAGCCCCCCGCCTCCCACCCTCCATCTGCAGCTGCTGCCCCACCCGCCAGCCCCTGCTTCCCCAGGACACACTGCCGCAGCCAGAGTGACCTTCCAGAAAGTCCCAAGTGTGGTGCTTCCCTGTGTGAGCTCCTCGGTTGACCTTTAGAGGCAGCAGGATCAAATCTGTGCTTCTCAGCATGACATTCAAGGCCTTTGGTGAGCTGGACTCTGCCTGTGTCTCCAGGCTCCTCTCTTTGTAGCTTCTCGGTGAGCCTTCCCGGCCCCTCGGCCTTTTGTGCCTTCTGTTCCCAGATGGCTTAAATCCCTGTGCTGGGCAGAGCTACTCCTGCCCCTCTTGGCGCTTCCTTCCCTGTGGAGGGCCTCCCATCCACTCATGACCCACCTCCCTTTGAGCGCCCAGGGTCACCTCTCCTGGGGAGCCGTGGTACCTGCCAGGCAGGGCTAGGCCCTGTCTCCCTTGGTTGCCTGTACACTTAGCGCGGCGCACACGGGCTTCTCTTCTTTTCCTCATGACTTTATAAACGACTCTGGAGGGAGGTTCCTGAGCCGTGGTTCTGGAAGTCCCCTAGTACATGGCATAGAATATCTGTGGACAGCGTCACCGTTTCCTAGGCCACCCCAGCACCCGCCCCCCAGACAGGGCCTACAGGGGCACAGGGCAGAGTGAGCTCAGGCTGCATGTGCTCCTTTCCACATAGCCCACAGTCCACCTCTTCGGGGCAGGCCAGGCATCTAAGCTCCGTCCCGGCTAGACCCGCAGCCTGTGCCATCCAGCGCACAGCAGCCGTGCCTGTCCCTGGGCGGCCGGCAAGTCCCACACCCCCTCGGCTCCCCCTTCCCTTGTCTCTTCCCACACCCCCTTGTCTCCCTTGGAGACAGCCAAATGGACTGTCTCCCACGAGGACGTCTTTGTGACTTCCTCTGTGATCTGCAGAAGTACACACATACCTCGCAGAGTGGCATCGAGAACTCATTTCTGTGGACGGGTTACAAAGAAAACACCCTAAAGCCACACCAGGGTGCGTGTGGAGCAGCATGTCCCTGCGTGGGGTTTGCTGCTGGCTGAGCGAGGCACCATGAGGCGTAACAAGCAAACCAAACCCCACTATTTTCAAGGAAAAAATGGACAGTCCTTGTTGGCAGTGATAGAATCTGAGCTTTCAGGTGAAAATGAGAATTTTGGAAAACTCGTATCCACCTCTACAAGCTAAAATCTTTTCAAAACTTAAAGACTTTCTGTGATAATAAAGTGATTTTTGGAATATTGTATAATAAAATGTGTCAACATTTGAAAGATCTGTATAACTCAGGAAACCAATACTTAGCAAAGGACCAGTGTGTGATGTCACAAATCCATGAATGAACTAAAGATTCATTCAAAGCTGAGATAGACCGATGGATTTTAATGTAGGAGTTCCAGATTTTCATTAATGTGGTTTCAGATTCCATGTTGCAACTAACTTTTAAAAAGCTACAACTCGTTGATTTTTAGTACAGTATTTCAGAAGAATTCCCACAGTTATCTGACAAGATTATGAAAACATCCCTCCCTTTTCTTACTACAAATCCCTGAGGTCATCTTCTTTCCATCCACTCCAGCCCAAACACCACATTGCAGCAGATTAAATGTAGGACCAGAGAGGAGACTCCATGCGTCTTTAGTTCTAGCCAGACGTTAGGAGAGGTTTGCAAAGTGTAAACAATGCCATTCTTCTCATTACGCTTTTCTTACTTTGGAAAATGTTTGCATAAAAATATGTTATGTATTAACATACAGTGGTTTACCATTATCTTAAAATAAATTAATATTTGGGGGATCCCTGGATGGCTCAGCAGTTTAGCGCCACCTTCAGCCCAGGGCGTGACCCCGGAGACCAGGGATCGAGGCCAGTGTCAAGCTCCCCGCAGGGAGCCTGCTTCTCTCTCTGCCTGTGTCTCTGCCTCTCTCTCTCTCTCTCTGTTTCTCATGAATAAATAAATAAAATCTTTTAAAAAATTAATATTTTAAAATACTGGTTTTAGTATCTAAGATGGTAAATATCAATAGGTATATATTAGAAAGAAAATCTCTGGAATAGATCATTTTGCCCCAGCTTTATTGAGATTTAACTCATGTATAATATTGTGTAATTTTAAAGTGTACAGTGTGCTGATTTGATACATTTATTTATTACAAAATGATAATCACTATAGCATCGGCCAATAGATATCTCCATCCTGTCCCAGGTCTGTCCCCTGTTACCGGGTCTGTCTGTGGGGAGAACACTGAGAATCTACTGTCTTAGCAACACTGAGTACATGATGCAGTCATGGGATTCCTGAATCTTGTGCCAGGAGGTCTGTACCCTTTGCCCAACATCTGCCCTCGTCCCCCACCCCCGCCACTCCACCTGTTTCTCTGAGTTCTGCTTCTTTAGGTTCCATGGGTGAGATGCTTGCTAATTTTTAGCCTTGCTGCAGCCTGCCTGCCTTCCTGTGGAGGGACGGCTGCCCTGGGGTCTGTCCGAGTGGCATCTGGAGACGAGCTGTGGTTGGGGCGGTGGCTCCACCAGGCCCACCGTGGTGGGAGATCCAAGGCTCCCAGGCCCATCATCAGAGCAGGGGCAGCCCTATTCAGCTGGGGCCTGGGCCAGTCCTGGCAGGTTCAGACTCAGGACACATTTCATTACCTCCCACAGCCTTCCGCCAGTGCCCACACGGGAACGAGTCAGAGGGCATCTCTGGCAAAGTACCTGCCATCTCCTCCTCCTGTCCCAATGTTTTTCTCAGTCCACTTCCTTTTCCCGGCCTCGGACCAGATGCTGACAGAGCCTGTTTCCCTAAGGCAGTGTCCCCGTCCCCAAGGCATAGGGCCCTGGGTGGCCAGGTCCAGGGCCTGGGAAATGTGAGGAGCTCTGGGGACCCAGCTCCAGGGGACGTGGGCCTCGTGCTGCAGCGCTCTGGTGGCTCCCTCTCACCCTTGGCTTGGGCTCAGGCCGCACTTTTGGAATCCTTCCAGACACCTGATTGAGGCCAACACCTGTGTGGATGCTGAGGCATTTTCTGTTAGGTCTCGAGCTCAGGAATCCAGCCCTGTGCCAGGATACCTGGCCCTGGCCTGACACAGAGCTTGGCCCTCCTTGGACCCCACCCCTCCTAGAGATCGGTGGGTGAACATGCTCAGCAGGTGGGGAGCCCACCCAGGCAGGTGGAGAGTAGCACGGGAATCTCAGACTTGCTGTGTGGCCTTGGACAAGTGGCCCGCAGTCTCTGGGCCTCAGTGTTGGAGCTGGTCATCCCTAAGGACTGATGGCTGCTCTGGACACAGTCTGGACCTGGCCAAGTCCAGGCACAGGAAGGGTGACCGCCTCTTGCTAAGCTAGTCCCTCTCCAAGAGACCACAGCTCTCAGGCCACCGCCTGCAGAGGGGCTGCTCTAGCTGAGCTCCTGGGGGTGGGGGTGGAGTAGGGAGAAATGGTGTGATCCTCACCGAAGTCATAGAATCTTATCGAAGCCCCGTCTTTGATTTGGCCAGAAGCCCACAGAGGCCTGGGACCGCGGGAGCCCCGGGTCCAGGGCGGTCTGGGTGCCTGGCATCCCCGAACTCGCTTCTCTGGGCTCAGGGAAGCTGGGTGAGGTGTGGAAGGCCACCTTCTGGGGGGCACAGTCTCCCTCCCCCCAGAGTGAGCGGGTAAGACCAGGTGTCGGGGCAGCGCCGGGGCTCCCAGGACTTAATACCGATCAGTGTCCACAGCAGCTGACGCAGAGATGCACTTAGCGAGGCGTGGGTGCTGCTCCTCGGAGAAATTGAGGCTAATTGAGATTAACTGGGCTCCTGCTGCTTCTTCCTTCCTTCTAATCACCGGGAAATCTGCTGCTGGCTGGGCAGGGGGGCCGGAGGGCCAGTGCCCCCGGGAGTCCGGGGCTCAATTAAGCTGTGGCAAATTGGATTTCTGGCCGTGAGGCCACAGGGCTGGGGTTGGCGTTGAGGCATGAGCTGCCAGATGGTATTAGGCCAAGAGTTGGCCAGATGGGCCCAGCCACTAATTCAATCTGGCTTCCCAGAAACAAGACTTGGGAGGGCCGGGCTGTGGGCCTGGAAGCTGCGACGCTGGCTGGGAGGGGGCGGCACGCCGTGGGGTTTCGAGACCCTGACAGCCGCTGATGGGTGGCAGTGTGGTGCTAGACAGTCAGATGGAATCAGAGAGGGACACAAACACGGAGACACTTAGGGGAAGCAGGACGACAGGACAGCGACCCAGCCACCCGGAAGCTGCAACTTCACTGCCAAGTGACGTCTGCAAAATGAGCGTTTTAGGGGTTGGCAGGAGAAGAGGTTGAGCGGAGAGAGCCCAGGAGAGGCAGACAGGCCCCGAGAGAGGCCGCGTGGAGGGCCAGGGTCGCCTGGTGCCTGGGGAGTGGGGCGAGAGCCGGGCCACGCCGCTGGGCAGTGGGAGCTCAAGCCAGTGCCGAGGGGCAGCCCTTCGTGTCAGTATTTTATTACCTTTTAGTGGCTGGCAACATCAGAGCCTTTATTTTAAGGAAGAAGAGTCCCTAACCTGGGCTTAAGCGGGCTCCCAGAGCATCAGAGAGGCCCGTGGAAGAGACTGGAATGCTGGCTTTCTCCACCCCCAGCACAGAATGTGGCCCTGGCTGGTGCGCAGGGGGGCCGCTCCCCAGTCCCAGCACCGAGGCCGGTGTCAGCCCTTTCTGGGCCCCAGCCGCCGCAGGCGGAGCTTCAATCCGATGGGCCTGGATCCAGCAGTTTCCTGCCGGCCCTTCGCCCCAGAGACCACGTGCCGGGAGGCCTGTGTCCTGCCCACCCTCTGATACCCAGTCGTGTCATGTGTGAGCCCTCATGCCTTCCCTCCTTGGGACAAGCCCGAGAGGCCTGTAGAAATTGAGCTCACGCCAGGGCTGTAGCAGGCGTCCATCCTCGCCCTGCGGGCCCCATTTCACGTTCTCCCTCTGCTCCCCAACCCAGATTGTTGCTCCCCGGTGCCCCTCACCTGTACCCAGTCAGCTGCCCAGGACCTCCTGGGGCACAGGGAGCCTTGGTTTTGCTGGTGGACATGGTGAACGAGGGAGGGCATGGACAGACTGGTTGTCCCCCCAGCTGCCTGGAGGAGTCACCGGGGGAGCTCTGAAAGCCACCTGTGCCTGGATCCCACCCCCGAGATTCTGTAGTCCTTGACTGGGGTGTGGTCTGGACCTCAGGATTTATACAAGGTCCCAGGGGATCCTAATATGTATCCAGTATCCTTGAGCTGAGGCTGGCTGAGCCAGGAGGTGTGCACCCCCGAGGTCACTGGACAGAGGCTCCAAGTCCACCAGGACTGCCTGGAACAGTTGTGTATTGAAGGGAGAAAGCTCAGGAGATAGAGTTGGAGAAGCTAAGTGAGGCCCAAGAGACCCATTTGTGGAAAGATGGCGAAGGTCCTGCAGGGAGGAGGTGGCTCTGGGAATCAGGGAGCTCCCGGGTGTGTGGGAAGGGGAGGGCAGGGTGCAGGTAGACAGGGTCCGGCTTCAGGCTGTGGGTGAGGGGAGAAAAAACAGGAGCAGAGATTGGGGCAAGGACGGAGGGGATGCGGTGGGAGGACCAGTGTTCCCAGGGGGCTTGGGGACATTTGTCCGTGATGTGCTGCTGCATGAGCCCTGCCTCCACGGCCTGGAGAAGCCGCCTCTGACCATTTATGGCCCATTTGGGGGCTTTTGCAGTGAGATTTGCATCTTTTTTTTTTTTTTTTTTAGGTTAGTATGCCGGCCTGGCTCCATTTGATGTCCCAGGGACAGAGTCTTCAGCAGGTGTTGTCCCTGCTGCATTAGCAGAACACGGGATGTGGGATGTCCTGTTCTGTGGGTTGCCCTGACCTGCAGCAGGAGGCTCTCCGATCCTTCCTTGGCCTGCAGCCTGCTCCCCCCCTCCCCTGGGTCTCCTGAACGGGTGGCTCTGGCAGGGGCTGGTGTTAGAACTTGGTTCCTGACCTGCCACCGAAGCAGCCAGCCGCTGACAGAGGCTCTCCTCGCAGCCCCCGTTGGGCCCCCTGAGGCTGGGCTCCGGCGTCTTCTCCCAGTCTGCCTTGCATCCACTGGAGAGCGGGCCTGACCACTCTGGCCAGCATGACACTGGCGGGATCCCAGCCAGGGAGAGCGCGGTCAGGCACAGCAGGGTAGAAGCACCTGGTACAAAAGTCCCTCCATGGGAAGTTTCCAGCAATGCTGCAGCACCGAGGCGATGTCAGGGACTCTGCGTCCACTCGGCCAGCAGTGGCTGCTGGGAAGCTGGTTGGTGCAGCCCTCGGAGGAGGGAGGGAGGTCCTCAGTGGGCCTCGGCCTCAACCTGCAGATGCTTCCTCTTCTCCCCATCGCCTCACCGTGGCCTCTGACCTGTCGTGAAGCGGGCGCTGCGGGGAAGATCTAAGAGAATGGATGCAGAGTGCGCAACACAGGACCCCGTCCCGGGATGCACCCCACAGCAGGGCCTTACCTCCCAGCGCTGTCAGGAGCACGAGAGGTGTCCCTGGCCTTCACCTTCTCAGAGGCCACCTCTGAGCTCTACAGCTCAGCTGCGCCTTCCCTGGGTGGTCAGCGGTCCTTGCCGCATGCTCTTACACGAAGTCGGGGGGCGTGGGCGTGGGCGTGGGCGTGGGGGACACTGTGTCCTCAGTTGCCCTTCCTCCTGGGTCACAGTGAGACTCCCCTTTTCTCTGCCCAGCTTGGCACTGTACACACCTTGGGGCTGTCTCCTCTGCTGGTGGTGGTGGTGCGGCGAGAGGTGACACAGAAGGGGGCTCCAGTCTGCCAGATACCCCCCACCGTTTCCCCACTGGGCGGCAGGCCCAGAGTGGGCGACCAGCCTGGAGGGGAGACAAACACAAGTTAACATCTCAGAACTTGCTCCCAGCACAGTCATCTGCGCGTCTGCGTGCAGCTGTTTCCAAAGCTGTCCTTCTGCTCAAGGCAGCTGAGGCCGCGGGAGGCGGGGCGGCATTTAGACAGAGTCGAGCTCCCAGGGAGAGATGAGGACATCTGCCGCGCGCGCTGCCCGTTTCCCTGTGGGGACGTGGGCCGGCCCCTCCCTAGGGACTTGGTTGCTTTGAAGCCAATCGGCTGACGGGGTGAGGGATTTCACAGCGGGGTCCCTGGCAGGATGGCTCAGCCTCCCGGTGCCCCCCGTTCAGGAAGCCACCAGCTGGCGCCTGGGCCTGGGGCCCTGACGCCCGGTGGGCGGTTCGTGGGCAGGCTGCGAGGGTGGACAGATGTGGGGGGTGGCAGAGGCATGTGCTCTGCCCGTCGTCCTTGCCCCCGAGGGCTCTTTACACACAGACAGGACAGATGTGTTTCCAGAGGGCTCACCACTGGGGCTGCCTTGCCAGGGAGCCGGGGGACAATATTGGGGTCGGGAGACGCAGAACAGAAAGTGCTCTCGCGTGTGGGCGGATGGCTGTCCCTTCTGAGCCACAGCTTCCCGACCGTGAGGGGGACAGAGAAGCCCAAGTCCTTGCCGCTCAGCCTGAGATCCTGTGGGGGGGGGGGGTGCCCGGCCAGTGCTAGTGCAAGCCGCTCACTGCCAAGGGCACAGAGAGCCGCTCTGATGTGGAGACACCTGCCAGGGGCAACAGCAGAAGCGGGAGCCACCTGCCCCTGACCTCTGACCCCTCAGCACCCGGGACCTGGGTCAGGAGCAGGAGAGCGGGGGAAGGCAGGCGTGGGGCTCTGCGCAGTCCTGTGGAGGTCCAGGGCATGGGCCTCTTGTACGTCATGGGTACAGACTTTCTTCTGTAGGCCGCAGGGAGCAGCAGGTGTTTGAGGAGGTGAAAGCAGGAAGTGACCAGTGTGTGGGAAGGAGGGTCAGGAAGGCCACTCGGGTGGGAGAGACGGGGGACAGGACCGGGGTCATGAGATGCGTGGTGCCGGGATCAGGGTTGAGAGTCTGGCCACGGGGACTCGGAGGAGGGGCCGGGGGGTCCGATGTCCAGGCAGCTGGCTAGGAAGGTGGCGGGCTGGGTTTGGGAGCTGCTACAGGCTGCAGGTGGGCCCTGGGGAGCAGCCGGGGTGAGCAAGGTGAGGGGTTCGTCTTTGCACTTGGTGAGCTGGTGGGCCAGCCAGGCAATTAGCAGCAGCATCTTGGGGTCCGACCCCAGGGGCCTGTGTTAGATCACCCGTGAGACCCCACCTCCCTCCGCCCGGCTGCTGCTGGACTGGCATCCCACATCTCGTCTGGTGGTGCAGGAGCTGCGGCAGCCGCGTCCGAAGGCTGAGCGCCCTGGCTGGCTCCTTCTCTGCGACGTGGGCCCCACCGTGCCACCTGCTCTGTGACCCTCGGGGCCCGGCACTGTGGCTCCGACCCCCGAGACTCCATTCCCTCCCCCGCCAGGGTCTCTGCCAGTGGCAGCGGACAGCCCCCAGTGGCAGGGCCCACAGGCTCTAATAAAAGAAAAAAAAAAAGGAGCCCTGGCCTTTCAAATCTCAATTTCCTCCCCATTTCCATTAAACAAAAGCCGCGTAAGGGTAAATTTAATATTCTTTATTAAAGCCAGTGGTTGGGATCCCTGGGTGGCGCAGCGGTTTGGCGCCTGCCTTTGGCCCAGGGCGCGATCCTGGAGACCCGGGATCGAATCCCACGTCGGGCTCCCGGTGCATGGAGCCTGCTTCTCCCTCTGCCTGTGTCTCTGCCTCTCTCTCTCTCTCTGTGACTATCATAAATAAATAAAAATTGAAAAAAAATATTTAAAAAAAAAAATAAAAAAAAATAAAGCCAGTGGTTAAAAATGGAATTGGGACTTTTGATTTCCATGCTCCCTGCTGAGGTGAGCTGTGCAGGGGGAGTGTGGGCAGCCTTCCGCTGCTCAGGATGACCCGGTCGGGGCTCCGGGGCCTTCCCTGGTGCTCCTGCAAGAAGCGAGCCGCCCTCTGCCAAAGGTGTACGCCAGTGTTTGTGACTTGTGTTAAGTTTTTTTAGTAACTAGACGGAAATGAGACCGCCAAGGCAAGCGAGGGTCCAAGAACAGATTTTATTGCAGGCACCCTCGGGCGAGGTTCCACGACTCACGGGGGAAAGAGAGTGAGTCGAGGAAGTCGCGCCAAGACAAGGTGGTAGGGGGTTTACATAACGTTGTAAGGCAGAACGGTTTCCTATTGGTTGGCTCATATGCAAAGGAAGGATTGCAATCCAACCAGTCAGAGTGACCCTCACTATGCAAAGGAAGGATTGCAATTCGACCAGTCAAAGGTGACTTCCTCCTCTGGGGTTTGAAGGGCATTGGGTTCGGTTGAGGAAGTCCAAAGGAGAGGTGTAAGGGTCTGCTCAAGCTGTCATCCCAAGTGGAGGTGGTGATAGGAACTTCAGCCATTTTGGCGTATCCGCCATCTTGAGGAGTTTCCCTTCCCGCCTGGCCCCAACAACTTGGGGTTTCACTGCAGGGAGTATCTGGGAAATGACCACTTGCTGGACAATGGATTCACACAACAATTACCCATTTCAACCACCGGCACTGCCTCCTTGGACTCTATACTCTCACTCGCTGTCCTCGTTCACGCGACAGGCCCTGACCGAGCACTCCCTGTGGCAAACATTGTTCCAGGCGTTGGGGACATGGGTGTGAAGAAGGCAGGATCCCAGGACCCTCCGGCACCTTGGCCTAAGCTGGTCAGGACGTAACTGCCCAGAGGCAGGGATTGACTTGGAAGTGGATACTTGGCTGGAAGCTTTCTTGTCTGGATGCTGCAGAGGGTAGCTGTGAGATCCCAAACAACTTTAGTCATTTTATAACGATGAGGGAAGCCGGGCGGGGGAGGAAATTACTCAGGTGCGAGCAGAGCCCAGGCTACGCCAAGAGCCAGCACCAGGGCCCTGATCAAACTCTGCCTGAAGCCCGACCAGTTGCGAGATGGTGCAGTTTTGCCAGCCAATGCATTCCTTCTATCTAAACCTATTTATAGACAAAAGAGGCGTAACTGAAATGGGCAGGTGGTTTGTGCCTGCCACTTCCCTGACTCAGTATTGTGGGACGGTGGCCTCATTTGACAGATGAAGATAATGAAGCCAGAGCTTGAGTGATTTCTGGGGTCACCACCCGAGTAAGTGAGGGAGGTTAGGTTCCAGCTCAAGAAATTTAACACCAAAATCTGTTTTCAAAAGCTTGATTGCTGTGCTGACAGGCAAACTGTCCTTCTTCGGGGGCTGTTTTGCTGGCTTTTCTTCTGGAAGTAGAGGAGTCGAGCTGGCGAAATCCAGAGAGGAAGCAGGCCTCAGGAGGTGAGGCCGTGGGATGCAACCCTCAGACCTGTGCACACGGCTTGGGTGGGGGGGGGGGTGCGGGGCTGGAAGCCCACCAGGTGGCCGGGGGGACCCGGGGCGCCAGCTGGGCTCCGAGCTTTGGATGAAATGTGGGTGAAATGTCTGCCTGTCTCCTCCAGGACAGGCCTGCAGCGATGATCCTCCCACCCGGGCTCACAGAGCAGCCTCGGCATTTGCAAAGATTACTTCTACTTGACATTTGACCAGGGGACTATTAGCCCCCCTTCCGCACTGCAGGGGAGAGCACCGACTACGACCATAGGCGTCCCAGCCCCACATCTGCGGGCATGGGCATGGCTGGCTGTTCTCAGACTCCCAGACCTCGGGCCGCGGGGGGGCACGGGGGCTGTGTCCTGGGCCTGTTCTTCACGCTGCCAGTTTTGCTGGAGATGCAATCAGAATTGAATCCCGACCTGTGGGCAGCTGGTGGCAGGCCCACACCTGGGTTGGAACACAAACCCACTCACCACGGGAGCCACATTCAAGATGTGAAAGGGAAGAGCGCAATTTGGTTGGCAGTTGCTGCGTGATTCACTTGATGCAATGCTTTCCCTTTGCACCTGGCCGTCTCTGCAGGCACGGGCACCTGTTGTCACGCTCCCTTCACGTGGAGGGCACCCACCCACAGAGCTCTGGGTGTGCAGCGGGTCGGTGGTCAGTGCTTTCACTGACAACCAGACACTCTTTCCACTATCCATCACTTCTTACAGGCAGATTTGGCGGGACAGTTAATGCACCCAACTGAAAACTGACCAGGGCACATCACCCGTCCCTCCCACCCCTGGGGGATCTGAACCCACACCCCGGCCCCTGCATCTGGGGGAGTCCGGGAAGAGCCGCCTGCAGCAACCACCCCCCCCACCCAGGGACCTGGATCCTCTCCTAGGGGCTGTGAACTTGAACTAGGCGCTCACGTTTATCTTTGTCTCTCTGTGTCTGTGAGGTTCAATCCTTGGGTTAAACCAAAGTTCTTCCCAGGCCTTCCAGCCGGAGCTTTGTCATGTAAATTGGGCGCCTACAATTCAATCTTGGGATGACTCATTTAGTCCTGGTATTGCTCCCGGCTCAGGTCCTCTGGGCGCTGGGATGGGTGCCAGCAGGGCCCCATATGCCCCTGCCTGTCCCTCTGCCCTGTGCCCTCCCTGCCTGCTGTCTGGGGCAGGACTGGCCCCAAGCCTTCTGGTGAGGGACCAGGAGATGCTCCCCTAGGCCATTGGCAGGGGCATCCTTAGTGCTCACTTTACGCATGAAGACATCCGGGCCCAGCGGGTGAGCAGCCTTGCTGTCCTGAGCCTGAGGGTCGACAGGCAGGCAAGCGGCTTCCCTGGCCGAGCCGCGCCATGGGGCCAGCTGCCAAGACCCACGCCCAGAGCAGAGGAAGCTAGGTGACGTGAACACCAAGGGCTTCCTGGAAGGGCCGGGTGACTCGAGGCCAGGAAGGACCTGGAGGGGAGGCCGCGGGCTGCACGTCTGTGTACTGGTCAGATCCTCGGCATCAGTGTGGCAGGAGGCTCTGTAGTGCCCCTGACGGGGTCTGTGCCAGGAACCTGGTTCCTGCCTCCACTGCCACAAGGCTCTCGGGCTTTAGCAGCCCACACCCCCCTGGGCCAGGAAGCCCATTTGATGCGTGCTGAGCTCCAGGGCTTGCCCTCCACAGAGCGCAGCTGGGGAGGGGCTGGGGGGGCTGCGCTCAGCTGGTGGCCAGGCTGGGGAGCCCCTCTGGGAGGACGAGCCCTCCCACCCTCTGCGCAGGAATCCGAGATGCTCCAGGAGGAGTGCCGGACACTCGCACAGGCTTCCCCACCCTGGCACATGCAGGGGGTCCTGGGGGGCTTGGGGCCCGAAGGTCCGCAGGGCTGTGTGACCCGGGAAGTGGGAGAACCGAGGCCGGCTCACCGAGACCGCAAAACCAGCGTCCCTGCCAAGAAGGACGACAGGGTTCAGCTGTCAGGTTTCATTCAGACTTTGGCGATTGGGAAATTTAGAAGGAAGACAGTTTTTGTCTGGCGAGTGTATAAATGTTGTGTTCCGTGGTGTACAGTTTTGTTTTTTATTTTGTTTCCCCCTGGGGAGAGGCACCCAGTACCTTCAGCGCGTAGACCACCGAAGGCCGGACCTCAGCGTGAGGATCCGGGCAGGACTGCGGGGCGCCCTCGGCCCAGAGCTCCGCAGTGTGGACGGTCCGGGCCAACGCTGCCGCGGGACTCTGGAGGGACCATCTCGAAGCCGGACTGAGCCTGAAGGCGGTGGGAGAGGGGATGGCCAGGCCCTCCGGGCACTGATCCAGGAGGGCCTGGTTCTTGCCTCATGGAAGAGAAGAATGAATCTCTGGGCAGGGGGGGGACGAGCACAGCCTGGAAGCAAGAGCTCTCAAAAGGGAGGGGGGGTGGCCACAGGGTTGCCACTGGGGCTTTTATGGTCTTTTTAAGGAACCTAATCAGGGAACTTGATAAATCTCCTGTTAATATCAGGGGGGGATTTGTAAATATTATGTCTATGTTTACAACAACACAAGTTTCTTTGTGAATATCCTGAGCACAAACAAGGTGTTCCCTGCTCTCTGGTTAGTCTCTGCTCCCTAATACTCCTCTACATCTGGGGTTGCTTAGTAGCCATTAGAGAGGCAACTCCCTGACATCTTGATGCTAGGGAGCTAGGCTTATTGCTGTTTTCACTGTCTTATCTCTGTTTTATTGGGATGGGTAGGAGCCTGACTCTGGGGGTTCCCCTTACCTTTCCCTGCCTAGCCCCGTCTGCCCCTAACTCTAACTGGTGCCTGCGTGGGCACCATGCCGCCTCCTCCGGGCCTGGCTGTCCTCCCTTGCCCACTCTCTGTTGGCTGTGCAGACCCCCGGGCCATGCGTCCCCACCTCCCCCTCACCTGCTCCTCCTCCCCCGGAGCCTCCCCACCGGGGCCTGCAGCCCAAAGCCCAGCAGCCCTGGCCAACTCGCTCTCCCAGCTCTCCTCACACCCTCTGGAATAAGCCTGTTCCCTCTGCCTGTTACTGTGTGTGGCAATGGGCCTCAGTCCTGGCAGGTCTAGAGAGAGATTGGGAGTAGGTGCTCTGGGGTACAGGCCGCGCACTGCGCTTTCTGGAAGCCCTCCAGGCCCCTCGGATACAGAGCTCGGCCGCCAGGGGCACTGGAACCGCACCTTCCAAAGAAAGGAATGGCCTCCACTAGCTCCGGGCGGGCGTCATGTTAAGAGTGTCTGTAGGCCTGCCAGGCCGGGCTGGGCCTTGCGGGATCCCTTTATCTGTCTAGGGGCTGGGGATCCTGAGCCCCAGGCCCTAGCTGCTCCCTGGCAGGTGAGGAGCTAAGAGGCTGTAGGCAGTGACAAGGAGCTGAGCTTGGACATGACCCTCCTCCAAGCCCAGAGAGGATGGTGGCCATCTCCCCAATTTACAGATGAGGAAAGCGGTTCAGAGAGGGTGAGTGACTCGCCCAGTCACACAGCAGCTTGGTGGTAGGGCTACCACGGGAGCACAGGCCTCCGTTCCCAAGTCTTGGTACTGTCTTCTCAGCCAGACACCAGGATCCTCAGGGGCCCCAGGGAGGACCCTGGTCTTCTGCGGGTCAGTGCTGCACTCACTCTGCCGGCCTTTCCTTCCTCAAGGGCTGCTGTTCCCTGCTGGCTCCTCGCCTGCAGGGAACGTGGTTTTAGCGTGTGCAAGGGCAGAGACAAGCTCAGGGCCAGGAGAAGGCCTGAGGGGAGGTGGCCTCTCCAGCCCACCCGGATGTGGGGGGTGCCCTCGCCCCCAGCCCCTCACCCCCGGCCACAGGCCAGCCCCCTGGAGCCTCTCCAGCCCCCACTTTCCTTGTCCCCAAACACCCTTCCGCTACCTCTGGGCAGGCGTTCAAGGCTCTTCCCTGATGCCACTGTGAGTGTCACACACACTCGAGATCCATAGAATGTGGCTGAAACCCACACAGCACCTCAAGGCTTTGCCAGGACGGGAGGCTTTGCTTGCCCCCTGCTACGTGGAAACAGCTGATCCACGGAAGACAGATGGCCCCGGCCGCCCCCAGGAAGAGCAGCTAGCGGGGCGGTGCAGCTGGCACCCAGCTCAGCCCTGAGCTCCGGTCCTGCTCCCGGCACCGTCTACTTGCGTTCGCTTGGCCTGGCCTCAGCTCCTCCTTCTGCCAAACAAGAGGGCTCGACGAGGTCACTTCTTATTTTATTGCTTTATGTTAATTCTAGTATAGCTGACGTGCAGTGTTGTGTTAGTGTCAGGTGTACGATACAGTGACAACATTTACACGCTCTACCTCGTGCTCATCACACGTGCCCTCCTTCATCCCCTCACCTGTTCCTCCACCCCCACCCTCCCCTCATCTCCATCACCTGTTCCCCCACCCCCATCCTCCCCTCATCCCCTCACCTGTTCCCCCACCCCCCACCCTTCCCTCATCCCCTCACCTGTTCCCCCCCCCCTCCCCTCATCCCCTGACCCTTTTCCATTATCCCCCACCCTCCCCATAGCTCCCGTGACTGGGAGCTTCTGAATCTAGGGGAAACCATCTTTCTTAAACTCCGATGCTACCAGTATGGGGCCTCCAGTCTCCACCAGTTAGGCTCCACAAGCTTGCCTCCAGCTTCCCAGATGAGCGGGGAAAGCAGGATGAGCTTTTATGATAAATTGTGCCCATCACAGACCCCATCTCCTCTCACTGAAGACCCAGACAGTGGGGCTTACAGTCCTGTGTTCGAAAGTCCCAAGAGCAGCAAGTTGTTACAGTTTAGAACCAGAGTCCTGTAATTTATTCATGAAAGCAACATATTTCATACTAGATCTCCCACTTGAGAGACTTAGTTGTGTTCTTTGAAACAAACTGATAAGATCTGAATTACTCAGAAAAATGCTACCAGACTCATTAGAAGGAAAGTCTCCAACCACAGGAAGTATTACGCTACATGCGGTGGAGTGTGCTTGTTGCGGGGATGGGGGGCGCCTGGGGGCGCAGTGGGCCGAGCATCTGACTCTTGGTTTTGGCTCAGGTCATGAACTCAGGGTCCTGGGATTCACCCCCGTTGGGCTCTGTGCTCAGCGTAGACTCTGCTTGTCCCCCTCCCTCCTCCTCCCCCAAATAAATAAATAAAATCTTAAAAAAAAAAAAAAGGATTCAGTAATATACGTAAAGCCCTTTGAGGAATAGCAAGTGCTATGTGTTGGCTGTATGTAGTCACTTTGACACTTCAGATTGTGCATGTTCCCTCGTGTTGCCACGTGACGAGTGTCCCTGAGCTGATGACACAATGCAGTTTTAAGGTCCCTAAAACAATCATGAGGAGGAAACTTGCTTTAAGACTGCTGATTTAGGATTCCTACGTGTTTTGTCTTCTAAAGACTGCCTAAATTCTATTAATGTCAAGATTTTAAATATCAATCTAGCCAAAAAGAACCAAGAGACTCCACAAGGCATTACAGTAGACCTAAGTGGGAAAACAATGAACAAAATATTTCAAGCTGCAGCAATAATAACATGGATAACCCTTATACGCCTGTTGTGTGAAAGCAGCCAGCCAGAAAAGGGCACGTACATAGAATTCCAAATATGCCAAATCACATATATTTCTTTTTTTAAAAAATTTTTTAAAGATTTATTTATTTATTTATTTATGATAGACATAGAAAGAGAGAGAGAGAGAGAGAGGCAGAGACACAGGAGGAGGGAGAAGCAGGCTCCATGCCGGGAGCCCAACGTGGGACTTGATCCTGGGTCTCCAGGATCGCGCCCTAGGCCAAAGGCAGGCGCTAACCCGCTGAGCCACCCAGGGATCCCCTACATATATTTCAAAAACAGGTAAAACAGGGGCGCCTGGGTGGCTCAGTAGGTGAAGTGTCTGCCTTTGGCACTTGGGCTCAGGTCCTGATCTCAGGGCCCCCAGGATCAAGTCCTGCATCAGGCTCCCTGCTCAGCGGGGAGCTTGCTGCTTCTCCATCTCCCCACCACTGGTGCTCTTTCTTTTCTTTTCTCTTTCTTCTTTTCTTTTCTTTTCTTTTCTTTTCTTTTCTTTTTTCTTTTTTCTTTTCTGTTTTCTTTTCTTTTCTTTCTTTCTTTCTTTCTTCTTTCTTTTCTTTCTTTCTTTCTTTCTTTCTTTCTTCTCTTTCTTTCTTTTTCTTTCTTTCTTTCCTTTTCCTTCCTTCCTTCCTTCCTTTCTCTCTTTCTTTCTTTCCTTTCTTATTTTATTTATTCATGAGAGACAGAGAGAGAGAGAGAGAGAAGCAGAGACACAGGCAGAGGGAGAAACCAGGCTCCATGCAGGGAGCCCGATGTGGGACTCGATCCTGACTCCAGGATCATGCCCTGGGCCGAAGGCAGGCACCAAATGCTGAGCCACTCAGGGATCCTGGTGTTCTCTTTCAAAAAAAAAAAAAAAAAAAAAGGAAAAGGAACAGGTAAGACTAATCTGTGGTGATAGAGGTCAGGTTATTAGTTATGGAATAATCCTGGAAGGAGGCATGAGGGAGCCTCATTTCTGGGGTGATGGAAACTTTCTGTATTTTGACCTGGGTGGTGTTTGCATGGGTTCACACATACGTAAAAACTCATCAAGTTGTACACCTAAGCTAGGAGTGCTTTACTCTACGTCAGATGTGCTTCACTAGTAAAGAAGAAAATAAACGGACAACCTTGTCACTAAAAATGAGCTTAAGGGGATCCCTGGGTGGCACAGCGGTTTGGCGCCTGCCTTTGGCCCAGGGCGCGATCCTGGAGACCCGGGATTGAATCCCACATCAGGCTTCCGGTGCATGGAGCCTGCTTCTCCCTCTGCCTATGTCTCTGCCTCTCTCTCTCTCTCTGTGACTATCATAAATAAATAAAAAAATTTAAAAAAAAATGAGCTTAAGATTTTATATATTTAAAGCATAATTTTCCTCTTGCTAACACACATATTTGTGACCATGAGATTCCTAGCTGAGAAAAGTTCCAGTTAAAACAATTTTATTTCTCACTTATCTCCTTCATTCAGATAAATCTAAATTTGTAACTTAGATTTTAAATTAGAACTGAAATTCATAGCCTTTTGCGGCCAGTGTGAATGATATAGAGATTTCTATTATTTACTAGGAGAACCGAACTATAGAAATAAATTTAAGGGGACGATTCTTTACTAATGAGTTCCCCAGACAAATCCTATTACTTGGATGCCAATGAATCAACTAAAAATGGAAGTGAGAGGTTTGAGCCCTTTTTGCAATCGATGGATGCCCATGAGGATGAAATAGGGGAGAGAGGTAGCTAATTTGGAGCTGAACAGAGTAATGGGATGACGCTGGACAGCTAAGTACTGCTTAACGGGACCTGTCTATTAGTAATTCAGTAAAGCGATATCCTTAAATCTGAAAAGTAAAAGGACCTGTGCACTCGGAACGCGATTGTAGGAATCTGTTTAGGAAAGGAGCCTGTAGGAGGCCCCGAGGTGGAGGGGAGGGCCGCTGCCCCAGTCCCGGGGGACGGTGCCCCCCCCACAGCACCTGCCTGGAGGCCGGCCTTGCAGGGGGTCCCAGAGGCCAAAGCAGGGGCTGCAGGGTCTGAAGGGTCGTCCTCTGGAAGGTGTCCTCAGGGCGGCACTCGGGCCGAACCAGATGCGGATTCCCGGGCGGCTCAGCGGTCAGCGCCGCCTTCCGCCTGGGCGTGACCCCAGGTCCCGGTTCGAGTTCCGCGTCGGGCTCCCCACAGGGAGCCTGCTTCCCCCTCTCCCCGGGTCTCTGCCTCTCTCTCTCTCATGAACAAATAAATAAAATTTAAAAAAAAGAACCAAAAACGTCGTTGGGGAGGGAGGTGGCGGAAAACCGGGATGGGTGAGAGCTGGAGCCCACCGCTCGGTCCCGGGCTCACAGGATCCCCCGCCACGGGGAGGGAGGATCTGTCCCAGGACCGTGCGCCGGCGCCCAAGGCTGTGTCCCCCGGCCCGCCCAGACCCCTCCGCTCAGCGGAGCTCCTGCCCGCCCCCAGAGACCCCCTGTCCCCCAGAGGCCGAGGCCCCTGCGCCCCACCCCCGCCGCTGTGCGCACACCTCTCCCCTCCTTAAGGAGAATCCACCCTCCACCCCTCCCGGAGCTGCAAGCCCAGCGCAGCCCCGCCCGCCAGCCCCGCCCCTGCCCTCCCCAGCTCTCCCCACCCCGCCCCTGCCCTCCCCTCCCCTCCTCTCCCTGCCTCACCCCGCCAGCCCCGCTCCTGCCCTCCCCTCCCCAGCCCCTCCCGCCGCGCCCTGCCCCTCCCCAGCTCTCCACACCCATCCCTTGCCCTCCCCTCCCCTCCTCCCTCCCCTCCCCTCTCCTTCCCCCCTCCCCTCCCCTCCCCTCCCCTCCTCTCCGGGCGCTCCGCTGCCGCGCGGCTCTGCTGCCACCTGCAGGCCGCCTGGCACACGGGCCTCCCCCGCCCCCACCCGCCCCTCCCTGGGTGGGACTCGGCTGCGAAGCGGGGTCGGGCTGGAAGCATCGGAGGCACGCTCCCCCTCTTCTACCCGCCTCCGCCTGACTAATTTTACAAACGGGAGAGGGAGATCTAATTGAGAGACACGATTGGATGGGGCCGTGAGGTTTGCAGGGGGGCCGCCAGCCCCATCCTCGGCAGGTACAGTAGGGCGGCGCGGGAGGACGGGCGCCGGGCCCCCCAGGTGCGGGAGGACGGGCGCCGGGGCCACCAGGTGAGGGAGGACGGGAGCCGGGGCCCCCAGGTGCGGGAGGACCGGCGCCGGGGCTACCAGGCTGCTCCTGTGCGCTGGGCAGGCAGTCGGCAGCCCCTGCGTCCTCTCCAGCCTCGCTAGCCCTGGAGCTAGGTGATGACTCGCCAGGGGAGTAGGGTCACAGGCGCCCGGCCACCTGCCCCTGGGCCGCCAGCTCAGTCTGAAGCAAGGACCTGGTTTAGGCGACCCGTGGGAACCTGCTCCCCGGCCGGGCTGCACCGCAGACACGGAGCGTCTCCTTAGGGTGGGATTCTCTCGAGAAAATGTCACTCTGTGAAACACGGGATATGTGCTAGAAAGTGGAGGAACCAGGACTTTGGTTGTTTCCTCCACTGTGCGGAACCTTTTCATCTTGATTTAGTCCCAGTAGTTTATTTTTGCTTTTGTTTCCCTCGCCTCAGAGACGTATCTAGAAAGATCCAATGGCCAATGTCAAAGACATTGCTGTCTATCTTTTCTTCTTTTTATGGTTTCAGGTTTCACATTTAGGTCTTTAATACGTTTTGAATTTATTTTTTTATATATATGGTGTAAGAAAGTGGTCTTGTTTCATTCTTTTGCCCGCACCATACTCCTTGGATCGCTAGAGCTCTGTGATAGAACTTGAAGTCTGAAACCCCAACTTTGGTTTTCTTTTTCAACACTGCTTTGGCTATTTTCTATATTTCATGGTTCCATACAAATTTTAGGATCATTTGTCCCAGCTCTGTGAAAAATGCTACTGCTATGTTGATAGAGATCACATTAAATGTGTAGATCACTTTGAGTAGTAAGGCCTTCTTAACAAATATTTGTTTTAATCCACAAGCATGAAGTGCCTTTCTATTTTGTTTGTGTCATCTTCGAGTCATCTTGTTTGTGTCATCTTCTTTCATCAGTGTTTTATAGGATTTACAGTATAGGGCATTCACCTCTTTGGTTAGGCTGAATCCTTTTTTTTTTTTTTTAAGGATTTTATTTATTTATTCATAGAGACAGAGAAAGAGAGAGGCAGAGACACAGGCAGAGGGAGAAGCAGGCTCCATGCAGAGAGCCCGACATGGGACTCGATCCAGGGTCTCCAGGATCACGCCCTCGGCTGCAGGCGGCGCCAAACCGCTGCACCACCGGGGCTGCCCTTAGGCTGAATCCTACCTATCTTATTGTTTTTGGTGCTCGTATAAATGGGATTGAGTCCTCAATTTCTCTTTCTGCTGCCTCATTATTGTTGTATAGAAATGCAACAGATTTCTGCACATTGATTTTATATCCTGCAACTTTTCCAAATTAACGTTTGACTTCTAGCAATTTTTCTTTTGGGTTTTCTACATGGAGTATCATGTTCTCTGCAAATAGTGAAAGTTTGACTTTTTCCTTGCCAATTTGGATCCATTTTATTTCTTTTTGTTGTCTGATTACTGAGGCCAAGACTTCCAGGACTATGTTAAATAGGAATGGTTAAGAGTGGACATCTTTGTCTCTTTTTTTTTTTTTTTATGATAGTCACAGAGAGAGAGAGAGAGAGAGAGAGAGAGGCAGAGACACAGACAGAGGGAGAAGCAGGCTCCATGCACCGGGAGCCCGACGTGGGATTCGATCCCGGGTCTCCAGGATCACGCCCTGGGCCAAAGGGCAGGCGCCAAACCGCTGCGCCACCCAGGGATCCTGTGTCTCTCTTCTGAGTATAGGGGAAAGACTCTCAGTTTTTCCCCACTGAACATGATATTGGCTGTGGATTTTTGGCATATGGCTTTTATGATGCTGAGGTATGTTCCTTCTATCCCTACCTTGCTGAGAGGTTTTTTCCATGAAAGAATGCTGTATTTTGTCGAATGCTTTTTCTGCATCTATTGGCAGATTCTATGGTTCTTATTCTTTCTTTTATTTATTTATTTTTTTAATTTTTTTAAAATTTTTATTTATTTATGATAGTCACACAGAGAGAGAGAGAGAGGCAGAGACACAGGCAGAGGGAGAAGCAGGCTCCATGCACCGGGAGCCCGATGTGGGATTCGATCCCGGGTCTCCAGGATCGCGTCCTGGGCCAAAGGCAGGCGCCAAACCGCTGCGCCACCCAGGGATCCCCTATTCTTTCTTTTATTAATGTGCTGTATGACATTGATTGATTTGTGCGTATTGAAACACCCTTGCAACCCAGGAACAAATCCCACTAGATCGTGGTGAATAATTCTTTTAATGTACTGCTGAATTTGATTTGCTAGTATTTTACCTGAATTTTTGCATCCATGTTCATTAGGGATATTGGTCTGTAATTCTTTTTTGTGGGGACTTTGACTGGTAATGGGATCAAAGTAATGCTGGCCTCATAGAATGAGTTTGGAAGTTTTCCTTCCGATTCTATTTTCTGGAAAAGTTTGAGAATAGGTATTCTTTAAATGTCTGGTGGAATTGCCCTGGGAAGCCATCCAGTCCTGAACCTCCTTCCATTTGTTGGGAAAGGTATTTTTTTTGGGGGGGGGGGATTTTAGTTATTTATTCATGAGAGACACATATACTGAGGCAGAGACAGAGGAAGAAGCAGGCTCCCAGGACCCTGGTTTCATGCCCTGAGCCGAAGGTAGTCCCTCAACCACTGAGCCATCCAGGTGCCCTGTTGGGAGGGTTTTGATTGCTGATTCAATTTCATTGCTAGTTATGGGTCTGTTCACATTTTCTATTTCTTCCTATTTCAGTTTCACTAGTTTGTACATTTCTAAGGATTTGTCCATTTCTTCCAGGTCTCCTAGATTGTTGGCATATCATTTTTCATAGTATTCTCTTATAGTTGTTCATTTTTTGTGGTACTGGTAGTGATCTCTCTTCTTCTGTTTGTGATTTTAAGTATTTGGGTCCTTTCTCTTATTGATAAGACTGGCTAGGGATTTATCAATTTTATTCATTATTTTGAAGAACCAGCTCTTAGTTTCATTATTCCATTCTACTGTTTTGTTGTTTCTGTATTGTTTATTTCTGCTCTCATCTTTATTTTTTCTCTTCTGCTGCAGGCTTTAGGCTTTGTTTGCTGTTCCTTTTCCAGCTCCTTTAGGTGTAGGGTTAGGTTGTGTATTGGAGACTTCTTGTTTCTTGAGATAGGCCTGTATCGCTATGTACTTCCCTCTTAGGACTGCCTTTGCTGCATCCCAGAGGTTTGGAGAAACATGTTTTCATTTTTATTTGTTTCTATATATTTTTAAAATTTCCTCTTTAATTTCCTGGTTGCTCCATTCATTCTCTAGTAGGATGTTCGTAATCTCCACGTATTTTTGGTCTGTCCAAATTTTTTCTTGCTGTTGACTTCGAGTTTCATAGTGTTGTGGTCTGAAAATGTACATCGTATGATCTCAATCTTCTTGTACCTGTTGAGGGCTGATTTGTGGCCCATGATGTGATCAGTTCTGAAGAGTGTCCCATGTGCACTTGAAAGGAATGTGTATTCTGCTGCTTTAGGAGGAAATGTTCTGACTCTATCTGTTGAGTCCCTCTGGTCCAGTGTGTCAAGGCCATTGTTCCCCTGTTGATTTTCTGCGTAGATGATCTGTCCATTGCCGTAAGTGGGTGTTAAAATCCCCTGTCATTGTATTATTATCAGTGAGTTTCTGTATGTTTGTTGTTAATTGGTTTCTACATTAGGTACTCCCATGTTGGCGGCATAAATATTTACAGTTGTTTGATGTGATAATCAGATAGAGATTGATAGAGAGTTGGGCAGCCCTGGTGGCGCAGCGGTTTAGCACCGCCTGCAGCCCAGGGCATGATCCTGGAGACCCTGGATCGAGTCCCATGTCAGGCTCTCTGTATGATGCCTGCTTCTCCCTCTGCCTCCCTGTGTCTCTGCTTCTCTCTCTCTCTCTCTCTCTCCCTGAATAAATAAATAAAATCTTTAAAAAAAATTTTAAAAAAGAGATTGATAGTCTTCTTAATTATGAAATAATGCCCTTCTTCATCTCTTCTTACAGTATTTGTTCTTTCTTTTTTTTAACTTAACGATTTTATTTATTTATTCATGAGAGATACACAGAGAGAAGCAGAGGCAGAAACATAGGCAGAGGGAGAAGCAGGCTCCCCAAGGGGAGGCCAATGTGGGACCCGATCCTGGGACCCCAGAGTCACACCCTGAGCTGAAGCAGATGCTCAACCACTGAGCCACCAGGTGTCCCCAGTGTTTGGTTTCAAATCTCGTTTGTCTGATATAAGTATGGGTCCTCCAGCTTTCTTTTGATGTCCATTAGCGTGACAGATGATTTTCCATCCCCTGACTTTCAATCTGCTGGTGTCTATAGGTCTAAGGTGAGCGTCTGTAGGCAGCATATACATGGATCTTGGTTTGTTTTTTTTAAAGATTGTATTTATTCATGAAAGAGAGAGAGAGAGAGAGGCAGAAACCTAGGCAGAGAGAGAAGCAGGCTCCCCACCAGGAGCCTGATGTGGGACTCGATCCCAGACTCCAGGATCACACCCTGAGCCGTAGGCAGAGGCTCAACCCCTGAATCACCCAGGCATCCCAGATCTTGTTTTTTTTAATCCACTCTGATATCCTATATATTTTGATTGGCGCATTCATTCCATCTGCATTCAGAGTGATTATCGAAACAGATGATTTTAATGCCTTTGTGTTACCGGTAGAGTTGGTGTTTCTGGCGATGTTCTCTGGTCCTTTCTAGTCTTCGTTGGTTTTGGTCTCTTTTTTCCCCCACTACAAGAGTCCCCCTTAAAATTCCTTGCTGGACTGGTTTAGGGGTCATGAACTCCTTTATTTTTTGCCTGTCTGGGAAACTCCTTATGTCTCCTTCCATCCTGAATGACAGCCTTGCTGAAGAAAGAATTCTTGGCTGCATACTATTCCCATTCAGTATATTGAATATTTCCTTCTACGCCTTTCTGGGCTGCCAAGTCTGTGGACAGATCTGCTGCAAACTCGATTCATCCTCCCTTGTAGGTTAAGGACTCCCTCCCCCCACAAACCCCGCCTCATCTGCCGCTTTCAGGATTCTTTCCTTGTCTGTGTATTTTGTGAATTTGACTACGATGTGCCTTGGCGATGGTCGGCTTCTGTTGAATTTAGTGGGAGTTCTCTGTGCTCTCGTTTTCAGTGTCTGTGTCCTTCCTCAGGTTAGAGAACTTTACATAATTTGTTCAAATAAAACTTCTGCCCCTTTTTCTCTCTCTTCATCTTCTGAGTCTCCTATGATATGGATGTTATTGTTTTAATAAGTGGCTGAGTTCCCTACGTCTGCCTCTGTGGTCCATAACCTTTCTTGTTTTTAAGGCTTCCACTTGGGACTGCATCTCAGTTATAGCATTTTTAACGTTGGCCTGACTAGATTTTAGTTCTTTTATTTCTACAGTAAGGGATTCTCGAGTTTTCTTCTGTGCTCTTTCCCCAGCCCAGCTGCTATCTTTATAATCATTGTTTTAAACTCTAATCAGGGATCCCTGGGTGGCGCAGCGGTTAAGCGCCTGCCTTTGGCCCAGTGCGCGATCCTGGAGACCCGGGATCAAATCCCACGTCGGGCTCCCGGTGCATGGAGCCTGCTTCTCCCTCTGTCTATGTCTCTGCCTCTCTCTTTCTCTCTGTGTGACTATCATAAATAAATTTAAAAAAATAAATAAATAAATAAAAATAAATAAATAAATAAACTCTAATCAGACATCATATATATGTCTTTTTTTTTTTCATATATATGTCTTGATGAACCTCCTAGCTGTGAGTACCAGGAGGTTATTTTGGAGATGGAATTTCTCCATCTCATTATTTTATCCAAAAAGAAGGAAGAAAAAGAAAAAAAACAAGAAAAACAACAATAACAACAACAGAAACCGCCACCCCCTCCAAAAAAAACCCCACTAGATCCTGTGTGTGTTTTGGCCTGCTTGTTAAAAGAATCTAAATTCCAAAATAAGAAAGAAAATCAGAGTACAATGAAAGTAAACAAAAATAAGTCATATATAAGGTATATACATAAAAATTAAAATCAAGCAATTAATAAAAAAGAATCGAAGAAAAGAAATGAAAATAAAGCAAGCACAAAGTACAGAGGAAGCTCGACCCTGCTCTCCCCGCGGAGCTGGAGCTCTGCAGCCTCTGCGATCCGTCCACCTGGCGGCAGCGAGGGGGCGGGGCGGGGCCTGGGGGCGGGGCCGCGGCGCTGACGTCAGGTGCGCACCTGCCTCTGGGGAGATGCACCTGCGATGCACCTGCCTCGGGAGCGATGCACCTGCCTCGTGGGAGATGCACCTGCGGGTCAGAGGCAGGGTCTGGCCTCCCGCGGGCGGCGCTGTGCTGCCCCCGAGCCTCGGCGCTGACGTCAGGTGCGCACCTGCCTCGGGGGAGATGCACCTTCCTCGAGGTGCTTCGGGAGCGATGCACCTGCCTCGAGGGCGATGCACCTGCCTCGGGAGCGATGCACCTGTGGGTCAGAGGCAGGGTCTGGCCTCCCGCGGGCGGCGCTGTGCTGCCCCCGAGCCTCGGTGCTGAGGGCGGGATGCGGGCGGGGGCGCCGGGTCTCCTGGGCCTGGGGCTGAGCATCCCCCCCCCCCCCCCCCCCCGTCTGCAGGGGCCTCCGACACTTCTGCAGACCCTGCGTTCACCCTGCCTGCGGCCCAGCTTCTGTTTGTTTTTTGATCTCGGACAAGTGACTGAGTTTCAAACCTCCAAGTTTTAGGGGCTGCCCTGGGGGAGACCCATGCTCCTCCCGCCCGGGAGGGTCTCCTCCCACTTCTGGCCTTTGCTGGCCCAGCCCAGGGACGCAGCCCGGTGACTGCACAGGGGTTTGCAGTTTGTGGCCACACAGGGCAGACAGCTGGCCCTAGTCACGCGGCTCTCAGCCAGGGTCCCTGCTCCTGGGCCTGGGAGCCGTTGGCGCCACCGTCCTTGGGACCCCGGGGATCCTGAGCCCACCCTGTCGCTCCAGGGGCCGCCCCCCACTTCTCCTCCTGAGCACCGTCAAGGCCGGCGTGTCCCCCACTCTAGCAGACTTCTGAAAGTTCTGACTTTGTGCTCTGCTGCTTCTAATACTGTTCGTAGACCCGTCAGCTGGCTCCCTGCCCCTGTGGGATCCGGGGCTGTGTCTCCCCCAGACCGACTGATTTTCTTTTTAAGATTTTATTTTTCTGTCATCTCTACACCCACATGGGGCTTGAACTCTCCACCCCAAGAACAACAGTCGCGTGTTCTTACGAACTACACCGAGCAGCCAGGCTCCCTTTGATTGATTGATAGGTATTAATTGAAACCGATGTGCTGCCTGTGTCAGGGCAGAAACTGAGCCCCCGCGTCGAGGTGCGGTGGAGTCATTGGGACCTTGATCGATGTTAAAGAAAGCAGAGCCTCCCCGGGAGCCCAGGGAGCAGGGCCCACACATGTGACAAGTTGGCCATTTCCTTTACCAGGAGTCATTTGACTGCCGTTTTATTTAAATTGCTATTCAATGGCGAAGGTCGTTCTAGGATGGGGATACAGAGAGAACGTTCTAGGTTCGCAGGTAGCTTAAGCTCCTCCGTCATGGATTCGATGTCCCAGTTGGGTGCAGAGAAAGGCGAGCCAAGAAAGAGATGAGAAACATGGCCCTGGGGTGCCTGGCCGGCCTGGTCGGGGGACCTTGATCTCAGGACTGTGAGTTTGAACTCCCATGTTGGGTGTAGAGAGGACATAAAAATAAAATCTTAACAAATAATAAATGGATGAACTAATAAAGCATGACATCGAAGGTGAGTGCTCGCTTCAGGACAAACCTCAAAGCAGACTATGTCTAACCTGGGACCTGTTCTTGATCGCCCCGCTTGCACTCCTTGGCCCAGATGACGTCCTCCACGAGGGACGGTCCCGCCCGAGTGGGAGTGGGCTTCCTTCTCTGTAAGGCCCGTGCCTCCCCTCGTTCTGCAGGAGAGAAGAGCCGGGAAGGCACGAGCTCGGGGGATCAGCATAAACCTCGGCGATGATCCTTCCCGATCCCGGGAGCCAGAGCTCGGCCTCCTTTTGGGACCCGACATCGTAAAGAAGCCTGTGTGGTCAGTGGCTCGGATGCAGGATGGAGGCCGAAGAAGAATCAGGAAGAACAAAATAGGGAGAAAACCAGAAGCTGAAGGAGAGGAGGACAGATATCAGCATCCGGAGCCTTTGCGGGGACCCGGCGTCCTTTCCCAGGAGGGGCCCCCCTCTGTAGGGTGCTTCCCGCCGCCCTGCGCTCCCCGTCGGCACCCGCAGGCACATCCCTGGGCCTCCAGCGCCTCTGCAGCCGTGGTCTGGAGCATCCTCCGTGTGTCCTACCGGGGACCCCAGCGTCGTGTCTGTAACCGTCTGGCTGCTGTCTGACAACAATCGGGGGATTCCGACGTTGGTTGGGTTAGGGGTGTGTGTGTGTGTGTCGCTGTGCCGCGATCTGATCCTCGGGCCGCGTCGTCCTGACGCCGAAATGGTTGAAACACCATCATTTCTGGTGCTGGTGCTGGGTGGCTAGCTGGGTTCTCCTGGCCGACCCGGGCTCCCTCGTGCCGGAGGGTCAGCTGAGCTGGAAGGTCCGGCTCAGCCACATTCCCGCGGGTGGCAGTAGGTCCCCGCTGAGCGCCGGCTGCTTCTCTTCTCCCCGATGCCTCTCTAGGGGGAGCCAGACCTCGGGGCCGCCCTGGGGGAAGCTCCTGAGGAGACGGCTGCCCATGGGGGGAGCCCTGGGGCTGCCTGTGTGTGGGAGTCGGGGTGGGGCCGGGGCTGGGGTCCCTCGGTCCCCTACAGTGCCTGCCCCCCAGGCCGAGCCCCACGCTCACCCAGCCCCTACCCTCTAGGGCATGCAGGGTGCCCTCCACACTCTGGTGCGAGAGATCCAGCAGCACCAGGTGTGCACGCTGAGCCCGCCTGGTGAGGGTGGCCCAGGTGTGTGAGCTGCAAGGGCCTGCTGTCCTGACGTCCCCTCTGGGGCCACGCTGACCGCCCCGCGGGCCCTCTGTGCCCCAGGTGTACAGGCCTGGGGCGGGGAGGGGATGAAGGGCCCCAGAGCCCGGGCAGCCCAGGCCCCCTGGACAGTGGGAGCACAGACCTCTCAGGGCGCTTAGCACAGACCCTGGTAACCTGAGGCTCCCCAGCTGTCACTCTGTCCCAGGCCCGTCCTGGCCGCGGGCAGAGGCTGAGTCGCAGTAGAGTCTGTGGGGTCCTGACCCTGGCGTCTGGCCGCCCCTGGAAGGCACGTGGGGACGTCAGCTGTGTGTGCCTGGCGGCGCCCCTGCAGGGATCTGTGAGGGCACACCCATGGCCCAGGAGGCCACATCCGGCGGTGAGGGCTAGCTCAGCCCGGGGCCAGAACGCAGGCCTGGCCAGGGCCCCGGGGCGCTGGATCCCATTAGTCCTGGGACTGGGGGTGGCTCAAGTTGCCCCTGCCCCCACAGAGCCCAGGGCCAGGCCAGCCCAGGTCCCTCTGGGTCAGGGGCTGGTGTCCTGTGCGGGGGGGGTGCCTCCCTCTGGGAGGGACAGCGAGACAAGGCAGGACACGGTGACGGCGGGCCAGAGCCTCCGGGCCCCCGCACTCACCGCCACGCTCTGCCCCAGAGGCCCGCGAGCATCGAGCTGCATTGTGGACGCGGAGGGCAGAGGGTCCCGGGCCTGTGCGGGGCCTCGGGGCAGCGGGCTCAGCGCCACCCTGGCTCTGCCCTGGCTGTGCCTGTCACTGCCCAGCGAGGAGCACGAGCTGCAATGGCTGCGGGGCAGGAAGGGTGTCCTGGGTCCGACAGCATCGTCCCTTGGGGGCTGGGGGGACCCCGTCATGGGAGTCCCGGGAGTGCTCCAGGGCCTGGTCCATCGCGGGGCCTCTCGGGTGGCCCAGGCAGGTGCCGAAGGGAAGGGGACCCCATTTTTTGTCTTCAAGCCCACCATGTCTGGGGGCCACCTGCCTGCACCGTCTGTTGCACTGGGAGGATGGGGAGGGAGTTCCATCGCTGGGGGGAAGTTGGACGATGGCCTGGCCGGGAGGGGGTCTGGGCAGCTCAGGCTGGGTGGCTGGGCCCAGGGAGGCCGGCTCCTCCACCCTGGGCGGTGGCTCAGAGGCCGGAGAAGGGAGGAGAGGCCTGGGCGCCGGGGACACTCGCTCCATGCCCAGGGGCCTCGTGGGGAACTCCTCAGGTCCCGCTGGAAAGAGGCCGACGGGGTCAGCGTCTCCAGCAGGCTGTGTGTCCCCCACTGGGGGCCCCGGGGGTCCTCACGGCTCCCGCGTGGTCCCCGGCCTGACCCTGTGCTCAGCCCCCCACACTGGTGCCTGGGCCCTGCAATGGGTGCCTGCACGCCCAGCCCTGGCCTGGGGTCCCTGAGGCTGGAGCAGAAGAGGAGAGCCCCAGAGATGAGGATGGGGGCCCCGGGAGCTCTGTCCCCTGTGGGTGGCCCCAGCAGGCCGAGTCGGGAGGGGCCAGGGCCCTGAGCCCACCTGGGTGGGGGGCAGGTCGCACCGCATCCTCCGGAGCTGGGTCATGGAGGCCCGAAGGTGTCTGAGCACCGCCTTGTCCTCCAGGGCCCAGGGCTGCGCCAGAGAGTCCGGGAGGAACTCCCGGAGCCCTTCCAGGGGCAGCTTCAGGAGGCGCTCTGGGTGGTGGGCGAGAGTCAGACACAGAGGGCCCCGCCCTGTGGCCCCCGGTGCCCCCAGGCCAGCGGCTGGGGTCCCGCTGTGCCCAGGAGCGCCGTGGGCAGTGCGCTGGCCGGGGTGGCCCCTGACCACTGCTCCTCTCAGGGAGCCCCGCTGCACCCGCCTGCCCCACAGTCCCCCCGCCCCAGGTCTGGGTGCTGCTCAGAGCACAGGGTCACCGCCCCTGCTACCCCCCCACACATCCCTGGGCTCCCAGGGGCTCACTTACTCCTGTGCACCTTGAGGTTGGTGTAGGCCATGGCCGTGAGCACCCTCTCCCCATCGAGTATATCCCACAGCTTCAGGGTGAGCGGGAAGGGGGTCTAGGGGACAGCGGGGTGGGAGGAGCGGCCAGAGCAGGGCCCCTGGGGGTCTCGGCTGGGGCTAGGCTAGGCCTCCCATCTGCCCCCCGGCTGCCCCCGATGAGGCCCCCCCCGCCCCCCCCTCCCCCGTGCGTGCCCTCCTCCCAGGGAGATCAGGGCTCCTGGCCACTCTGGGTTCCAACCCGGCCAGCACCCCCCACACCCCTGGGGGCACAGACTCTGCCCCCACTTGACGACACCACGCCTCGAGAGGACCCCGGGCTGGCCGCCCAATGGGCCGAGGGCCCGTCCACACCCTGGGCTGACCTGGTCTCCCGCAGGGGAGCTGAGACAGAGATGGCACGCCCCCCGGAACCTCCTCCAGGGACCCTCTGGACTTCTCCAGGTCGGGCTGGGCTGCGAGCCTCAGCCTCAGGGCCCCAGGGTCGGGCCTGGCTCCTCGGAGGGTGGGGCTGAGCTGGGCCCTCCCCGGGGGCAGGGGGCAGGTCCGGGATCAGGGGTCCCGGGGGGCCGAGGAAGCACTGCAGGAACCACTTTGGGGTATAGATGCCGGTGGACATCTGCTCCTTGTCCTGGCGGAAGGGCAGGAGGGGCTCAGGCTCCCCCGTCTCCCTCACAGCCCGGGCTCCCAGAGGGGACTCCCAGAGGGCGGGGGGGGGGGGGGGGGAGGTGAAGGCCACCCGGACCAGCTCGGGTGCCAGCACCCCGGGCCCCGCTACCGAGCCCTGCGGCCGCCGTGCCAGGGCCCCCGTCCTCAGACCAACAGGAGGGGCCTCCGTGAGCTGTGCCAGGCTGCAGGGGATCCGCCAGGTCTGGAGACCCCCCGGAGGGCAGGTCGGAGGCCTTACTTTGGCCCCTGGGAGGTCCCACAAGGGGAGCTGGGCCAGGACACCCTGCGGGGCTGGGGAGCGTGTGAGCTGGGGTCCTCGGGGACCCTTCTGGAATGCGCTGTGGAAGGGGAAGGCCTCCTGGGCGCCTCGGCCTTGTGCCCTTCAGGGGAGTGGGAGCCTTCCCCGCCCGGGTTCTCGTCAGTAGTGCCGTCTGTCAGGGTCCAGACCCGAGCTCTAGGACGGCCGCGGTGCATGCGGGGGCCCCGGGCAGCCCCGGCCCTCGGGCACGCAGGCCCTGCCTCCCCTGGGAGGTCTGCACCGCCCCCCTGCCCGTCCCAGAGGAGAGAGACCCTCCCCAGCATCTCGGGGCCATGGAGCTGGGGCCCCTCTGTGAGTCCCGCTGGTCACCAGCACTCAGGACAAGGCCATCCGCGGGGCAGGAGGCAGGGGCAGGGACACTCACCGTGTCGTTCACCGAGTAGGCCGCCAGCATGTGGAACAGGGCTCCCTGCCTAGGAGGGGGGACAGCGGGGGGCTCTGCTCAGTCAGCCCCCGCCCAGCGAGGCCGCCGAGGTGCCGACACCCGCCCCGCAGGCCGCACGGCCCCCAGGGCCCCTCCGCAGAGGCCGATCTCTGGGGTCAGGTCTGTGCACGGGGACAGGCAGCGACCTCACACGTGCAGTGCGCCGCGGGTTATGTGCACCCTGGGGTGTCCGACGCCTCCATGCGGATCCCACCGTGGGGTGTGCAGCTCTGGGCTCCCCCAGAGCCGCCAGCGCCCCCTCCAGCCCTGGAGCGGCCCCCCATGCACACCCGCTAGGAGCCAGCACTCCCCCTGCCCCAGTCCCCACAGCCCCTGACACCTCTCCTCCTCTGCCCTGGCCTGGCCCCGTATCCCGGGAACACCACCAGCCCCACGTGGCCCCTGCCCCGAGCCCACGCAGCCGGGGTGTCCGTGGCCCTGTGCGCACCCCCAGGCCTTCCCAGGTGTCCCTGGACTGGACTCTGTGGGGGCACCCCGGGCCCGCCCATCCCAGAGCATCTCAGGGCTCCAGGTCTGAGCCACTGTGAGGAGTGCAGGGAACGTCGTGCAGGTGTGACCCGGATACAGGCTGCGAACCCCTGGGTTCACTATCTGAGCCCGCGGGGGGGGTACGGAGTGCGGCCCCCTCAGCGCTGCAGGAGCCGCCCGATGCCCCCCGCACGGCGGCCTGAGTCTGCACCCTGGCTCCGCGGCCCCCGGGCCCGGGCTGCAGGAGGCCGGCTCCCCCTGGGCCGGGGGTCACCGGTCAGCCTGACCCGGCCGCGCTCTGAGGGCCGCGGGGTCCCCTGGGGGCAGCAGGTTCCCTGCAGGGAGGAGCACCGAGCTCTCGTGGGGAGACGGTCTGAGCGGCTCCCCGGGAAGCCCAGCCACCCTTGCCTGGCGGCTCACCAGCCCCGCCCCTGGAGCCCCTGCGGGTCACCCCTGAGGTCCCGGGCTCCCACACACCCCGCCCACTGCACACAAAGGTAGCTGCACCCTCTGCTCCACCCACCTGCACCCCTCTGTCGGGGGCTCCCTGCCTTCCCCCCTCCCCACGGCCCCTGGGGACTCTACGGGACACCGGAGCTTCTGACGGGAGCAGGCCATCCAGAGAACCCCAAGGTGGCCGGAGAGGCTAAGCATGTCCCCCAGGTGGCAGCTGCATCGGGTCCTTGTGGGGTGGCAGCGGGACCGATAGTGTAGGGGTGGGGGGTCTAGGGGTGTGGGGGATGGTATGGGGGGTGATGTAGGGGGATGGCGTGGGGGCCGTGGTTGAGGAGGATGGGGTGGGGGGCTGCGGACACAGGGCACCCCCTTCGCTAAGGTGCACATGGAGTCGTTGACAGATAAAGGTGACCCCAGTCTGGGGTTTGCTGTGACCCCTGCCCCTGGGGCCCCGTGTGCTCAGCGCAGGGCCTGCCTGGACCGGGGGCGGCAAATGGGGGTCGTCATACTATGTGTGCTCACCAACTGCAAATTGTCTAAAATAAAATGCCCTGAATTCAGAAGTACATAAAGCACCGAGGGTGGGTGTCACCCTGACCTGTCCGACCCTCGTCGGGTCCATGTGGCCCAGTCCAGCCGTGGTCATGCACCCGGGCCCCCAGGTCCCCTTACTGCCCCCCATGCCCCCACCCTGGCCCCCTGCTCTTCACGGAGCCGTCCCTCACCCCCTTGGGGTTCAGCTCAGACTGTGACCCCTGGAGGCCCCGTCCTGGGGCCTCCCCATCCCCGAGACCCTGGGGGTGTGGGCACGGGGGTCATCCCCAGCACCCTACCATGTGGCGGTGTGTTGTTTGCTGCTGTTGTTCCCCCCCGGCCTCAGAGACCCCGTGTCCCCTGCACAGAAGCCCCTGGGCCTCTCCTGGGCCTCTCCTGGGCCCCCGCTGGCCCAGCAGCCTCACCCGACCCTGTAGCGGTCCCAGAACATGGTGTGACTGCGGAACGTCTGGTTGACGTCCAGGTCGATCTGCATGATGTCCGGGAGGAGAACAGGGCCGCCTCCTTCATTTCCTGCGGGGAGACCCTGGGAGGAGCCGGCGTCAGGGACACAGACCCCGACCTGTCAGCAACTGCCGTCCTGGACAGGGAGCCCTGGGGCCACCATGGGAGTGTGTCCTGCAGGAACCTCCTTCCTTCCCCTGGGAGGCCGGGGACAGCGGGAGTGCCCACCGTGCTCGCGGGGCCTGCATGAGGGCCTGTGCCCAGCTGTCGTGGGCGAGGAGGGGACTGAGGGTAAGCCCAGGTGGGGAGGGGACTGAGGGTCAGCCCTGGACAGGGAGGGGACATGGAGGATCAACCCAGGTGGGGAGGGGACATGGGGGGTCAGCCCTGGTGGGGAGGGGACAGGGGGGTTCAGCCCTGAGCAGGGAGGGGACTGAGGGTTAGCCTTGGGCAGCGAGCGGACATGGAGGATCAGCCCAGGTGGGGAGGGGACACGGGGGGTCAGCCTGGAGGGGAGGGGACAGGGGGTCAGCCCTGAAAAAGGGGGGCACATGGAGGATCAGCCCGGGTGGGGAGGAGACATGGGGGGTCAGCCCTGGTGGGGAGGGGACTGAGGGTCCACGGGGAGTGGAAGGGCCCCACCTGGTATTTCCTGTCATTCCTGGCCTTAATCTGGTCAGCAATCGCAGGCACACCTCTCCCCGCACCTGGGGCGGGACCCCCTTGTAGACCCACCCCAGCTGCGGGGAGGAAGGCAGTGCTGGTGAGAGGGGCCCAGGGAGCGCGAGGCATCTAGAAGGTTCCGGCTTCGGCTCCAGGGTGTCTGCAGAGAGGCTGGGTCTCCCTGGAGCTGGGCCCCGTCCCCAACTAGGAGCAGGGACCGTGGCCCCGACCTGACGCTCCCCCACCGCCGTCCCGGGGCCTGAGGAGGATCGGGCTCCCAGCAGACTCTCCCCAGGCATGGGGCTCCCCCGAGGACGGGGCAGGAGGACACTGAGGGCGGACCCCAGCTCTGTCAGGACAGAGAGCCCTCGGGGGCACCCAGCGCCCCACCTTCTCGCTGGGGAGGTAGTGGTCCCATCGCTTGAGCATTTTTATCCATTTGTCCACGCGCCGGGTCTCCTGGCAGAGTTCCTGGAAGAGGACAAGCGGGGGCCGCAGGTGAGGCTCCAGCCCGGGAGGTGGGCACTCGGGCCGCGTCCAGTCCCCCGCGGGACCCGGAGGAGCCAGGAAGACACAGGGCCCCCCGCGGACCGTGGCTCTGGGTCTGGGGTGCGTTCCCGGCAGCTGGGGAGATATCCGGGGATGTCCTGGGGGACGGGGTGCAGATAGCTGGCCCCAGCCCCCCACCACGTCCTGCCCGGGGCCCGGCAGCCCGTGCAGCGCTGGGACAGGGGACTGGGGAGACGCACGGGGATGTCCTGGGGGATGGGGTGCAGACAGCTGGTTCTGGGGGATCTGAGAAGGGTGTTTGCCGGGGGTGGGCTGGGCGGGGACCCCTCGGCGCCCCCAGGGGGTGACCTGCCCCCCTCCTCGATGGACCAGCCAAGAGCTGTCCGCGTGGCCCGGGTGCCCAGTGACCGTCCCGCTGAGGTCCCCCCGCCTCCCAGGGCCTGACTGCCCAGCGTCCAGCCGGCCTCGCCCTGCCCCCTGGCCATCCCCCTGCTGTCCCCTGACTCCCCTCTCTGCTGTCCCCTCTGCCTCTGGCCCATTTCACCTCCTGTCCTGTCGGAGCTCCAGAGCACGACCACCCCTCAGCCATCCCAGCAGCCACTGGGCCATGAGCAGGGCTGAGGGGGCCCCACCTGGGGTCTCCAGCCTCTGTCAGGTTCTCGTGGGGCTGTTGACCCATCAGCCTCGTCCCCTGCGACCTCGGCCACTGGGCTGTCCCCGCCTCGTTCCCGCCCAGGGCAGCCCCCTCCTCCTCTTCCCTCCTCCTGCCTGGCCGGGCCCTCCCTCTGCGGACTCCCCCCTCCCTGCCCTGGCCTGGTCCCAGGCATCTACCTACAGCCCCGCAGAAGCCTTCGGGACTGTGGGGGCCCTGGCTGGGGGTGTGGGTGAGAGCACCCCTGTGGACTCGCCCCAGACCAGGCCGTCCCCCAACAGACAGCACGCCCTAGCCCCAGAGCCCCTCACCCGCAGGAGCCCCTGCTGAAGGGACTGGACAGCCCCCCCGGATGCAGGAGGCAGACACCTGGGCCTGCCCGAAGCAGGCATGGGGGCCCCTCCTCTGAGTGTCCGGGGGCCTCCCCCGGGCCCAGCTCCCTTCCTGCCCACGCCCCGGGTCGGCCTCCGGGGTGTCTCATCTGCAGCCCAGCACAGACATGGCCCTCAGAGGGTTCCAGGGGATGAGGTCCCGACCAGGGAGGGGGTCAGCCTCCAGAGAGGTGTTCCTGCAAACGCCACCCCCCCTGAGATGGATGAGGGGTGTCCAGGGGACTCACTGCAGAAAGCCCTGGTGGTCGGTGACCTTGCACAGTGACAGGTCCTGCGGAGACCCTGCTTGGTGCACCTGCAACAGAGGGGGCTCCGTGGTGGGGACCGATTAGAGCAGGGAAATGGGGACAGGAGGGAGCAGAAGGGATCCTCCCTCCCCTGAATCCTGAGGGAGCGCCGACCCTCTGAGATTGGCCGGGCACCAGAGGAAGAAGGGCCTGTCTGCCCGGTGGGCGCAGCCTGACAGCCTCACCTGCTTCTATCTATCAGTGATCATCCCCACCTGGGCCTCACCTGACCTGGTGACTGTGGTCCCCACCTGGGCCTCACCTGGAACCGGTGATGCTGGTCCCCACCTGGGTCTCACCTGACCTGGTGACTGGTCCTCACCTGGGCCTCACCCAGACCTGGTGACTGTGGTCCCCACCTGGGCCTCACGCAGCCCTGGTGACTGATCCCTACCTGGGCTCCCCTGACCTGATGACTCTGATGCCTACTTGGCCCTCAGCCAGACCCGGTGATGCTGGTCCCCACATGGGCCTCACCTGGAACCGGTGACGCTGGTCCCCACTTGGGCCTCACCCAGACCTGGTGACTGTAGTCCTCACCTGGACCTCCCCTGGACCTGGTGACTCTGGTCTCCACCTGGCTTTCACCTGGACCTGGTGTCTGTGGTGCCCCGCCTGGGCCTCACCTGACCTGGTGACTGGGCCTCACCTGGGCCTCACCTGGACCTGGTGACTGTGGTCCCCACCTGTGCCTCACCTGGACCTGGTGACTGATGAACCCGGGGGCACCACAGTTCTGCCCAGAGTGGGGTCCTGCATCATCACTGTGAGCAGGCAGGGTCCAATCAGCACTTAGCCCTTCACCCTGAAGGCCGAGGGTCCCGGGGGAGGGTCCTGTCCCCACGCCGGGCAGGAAGGGGATGCAGGCACCCTCCCACATCCTCAGTTCCCATCCTCAGGCCCTGCAGGCCTCCCGCCCTTCAAAGCAGACTGAGGGTCACAGATGCCCCCCTGCCCCCAGGGTTCACAGCATGGGGTTGCAGTTAGGAACATTTAAGGGGCTCCTGGGTGGTTCTGTCGGTTCCACGTCGACTCTTGAGTTTGGCTCAAGTCAGGATCTCTAGGTTGTGGCGTGGAGCCTCGCGTGGGGCTTGGGCTCCAGTGGGTGAAGAGTCCACTCCAGGTTCCCCCTCTCCCTCCGCCCCCCCCCAACTGCACCCTCTCTCAATTAAATCTTCTAAAAATTAACATGAAGACACGTGAGCATCTTGATTCCCTCTGCAGAGGTGCCTTCGTGTGTGTAACAACCATGTAAATGCCTTTCACGGACCCACCGGGAGTCCTACCAGAAACCCCTTTTGATATTTATTGAAGTACAGTCGACACACAATGTGACAGTAGTTTCAGGGCTACAACTAGTGACTTGACAATTCTGTGCCTCACTCAGCTCTCCCCACGAGAAGCGGCGTCACCGTCTGTCCCTGTACAAAGTTGTCCCAACAGTACTGACTCTATTGCCAGGCTGTACTTTCTAAATTTCTGGGATTTCTTTATTTAGAACCAGACGCTTGTAGCTTTTCCTATTGCTCATCCATGTTGCCCACCTGCCCCCTGAGGCCCCTCTGTCCATCAGTCAGCAGGATCCATCCCATTAACCAGAGAAAGGACATGGGGCGGCCCGGGTGGCTCAGCGCTTCAGCGTGAGCCTTCAGCCCAGGGCATGATCCTGGAGTCCCGGGATTGAGTCCCACATCGGGTTCCCTACATGGAGCCTTCTTCTCCCTCTGCCTGTGTCTCTGCCTCTCTGTCTGTCTGTCTGTGTCTCTCAAGGATATATAAATAACATCTTTAAAAACAAAACACAAAAAACAAGAGAAAGGACAAAACGCATATGATCCCCTCAAGAGTTGCAGAAAAAGCATTTGACAGAATACAACATAAAAAGCACAGTGGGTTTTGAGGAAATGTCTATCAACAGAGGAAAGGCCGTGTAGGAAGGCCTGCAGCTGATGTCATCCTCAAGGGTGACAACCTGAAAGCGTCTACCGTAGTCAACAGACAGGAAACAGCCATGTGGGGGTCGCATCCACTCTGACAGGGGCCCGGCTCCGCAGGACACGCGGGGAGGCTTCAGGACCATGTGGGGCCGTGTCCACGCTGACAATGGCCTGGCCTCCTCACGACCCGCGGGGAGTCTTCCAGAGGACGTGGTTAGGGTTAGGGTTAGGGTTAACCTGTATCCTAACACAAACCCTAACCCGTACCCTAACCAATACCCTAAACCGTACCTAACCCTAACCCGTACCCTCACGCTAACCCTAACCCGTACCCTAACCCTAACCCCTAAACCCTAACCCTAACCCGTACCCTCATGCTAACCCTAACCCGTACCCTAACCCTAACCCCTAAACCCTAACCCGTACCGTAACCCTAACCCGTATCCTAACACAAACCCTAACCCTAACCCGTACCCTCACCCTCACCCTAACCCTAACCCGTACCCTAACCCCTAACCCTAACCTGTACCCTAACCCTAACCCGTACCCTAACCCCTAGCCCTAACCCTAACCCGTACCCTGACCCAACCCTAAACCTAACCCGTACCCTAATCCCTAACCCGTACCCTAAATCTAGCCCAAACCCCTAGCCCAAACCCTAACCCATATCCCTAACCCTGCCTTAACCCCTAACCCTAAACTCTAACCCCATCTCCCACTCTAACTCTTACCCTATTCCCTCCCCCTATCCCCTAACCCTAATCCCTATAACCTATCTGTAACATCACCCTAATCCAGTCCCTAACTCAGTTTCCTAATCCCTAATACCGTACCTTAACTCCTAACTCGACCCTTACCCCATCCCTCACCCTAACTAGTAACTCGTACGCATAACCATGATCACTAATCCTTATCATCTAACCTAACTCTAACCACCTATTGCTCACCCTAAACCCTAATCCTATCTCAATTCTCCCCATTCACTTACCTTGTCGTTCTGAGTAGCCCCTGCTGAGGTGGATGTGACTCTGAACAGCGCCTCCAGGATCCTCCAGCGGGTCCTGAGGAAGCCGGACTCCTGTCATGGTGGACGTGGCCCCATGTCTTCCTGAGTCATATACAGCGGGTCCTGAGGACGAGGGGGGTCCTGTCACTGTGGACTATGCCTCACATCCTCCGGAAGCCTCCCCGCGGGTTCTGAGGAGGCCAGGCTCCTGTCACCGTGGACGCGGCTCCACATGGGACTGAAGCCTACCCGCGGGTCCTGAGGAGGCCGGGGCTCCTGTCAGCGTGGACGCGGCCCCACGTCATCCCGAAAACTCCCCGCGGGTCCTGAGGAGGCCGGGGGTCCTGTCCCCGCGGACGCGGCCCCACGTCATCCCGAAAACTCACCGCGGGTCCTGAGGAGGCCGGGGCTCCTGTCAGCGTGGACGCGGCCCCACATCCTCCTCAGGCCTCCAGAGCGCAGACGGGCTCCTGTTAGTGCAGGCGGACGAGGCCTACTGCGCACGCGCGCCCCCTGACCCGGGCCTGGGCTCGGGCACCCCCTGCGGGACGCTCAGGCGCTGAAGGAGGCCGTGCAGGAGGCGGCGTCCCCGCGCCCAAGGCCGGACCTGCCTCCTTCCGGGCTCCAGCTGAGACCTATGAGCTTCGGAAACGTCGCGCTGAAATGGAGCACAACACCCGGCTTCCCCAGAAATACTTAAGGACAATGAATTGGAACCCACAGGATGCGAAATGAAATGTGGACCAAGCTTTTACCACGTCCGCCAAGACTCACTCAACCCTCTTCCACTGTGGGCGGGACCGCGGGCTGTTGCAGCCGCCATGGAAACAGTGCGGAGGCTCCTCAGGAAGTTACCCATAGAGCTGCCCTGCGACCGGCAGGTGCACGGCCTGGAGCTCACTCCGAAGATACAGATGCAGTGAGACGCTGGGACACCTGTGCCCCCAATGTCCACAGCAGCCGGGTCCACAGTAGCCACACTGTGGGAGGAGCCTCGGTGCCCTCGGGCAGATGATGGATAAAGAGGATGGGAGATAGATGATGGTCATAGAGAGAAGAATGTTACTCAGCTATCAAGGAAATCTTGCCATTTGCAATGACGTGGATAGAACAAGAGGGATCATGTTAAGTGAACTAAGTCAGTCGGGAAAGACAATGACCGTATGGTGTCATTCATAGGTGGAATTAAAGAAGCAAAGCAGATGAACATCTGTGAAGGGAAGGAAAAACAAATAAGATGAAAACAGATGCAGGAAATACAGACTCTTGATCATAGGAAACAAACTGAGGGTCGCGGGAGGGGAGGGGAGGGGAGGGGGGAGGGGATAACAGGGGACCGGCATGAAGGAGGGCAGGTGATGTCACAAGCACTGCTGTTCTCTCCAACTGGTGAATCCCTGAATTCTACCTCTGAAAGTATAATACACTATACGTTAATTAATTGGGTTTAAATTAAATTAAGTTAAAAAAATCAGTTGTATCAGAGCACATTTCCTTCTGGACTCTCTGTTCTGCTCCTTCAGCTTATGCTGGAACCACCCCCTGTGGGTCTAAGTAGGCGCCATGCCTCTTCCATGGCCCAGCCGAGGGCTAGAACTCACGACTCTGAGATCAGGACTGGAGGTGAGGTCAGGAGTCAGATGCTTAACCGACGGAGCCAGCCGGGGGCCCGAGAACCACACTGCTTTATCCTGTGTCTCTGTGACATCGTTTGAAATAGGAAAGTGCTGCGTCCCGCTCTGTCCTGCTTTTCCAATACTGATTTGCTGTCCGGGGTCATTTGTGGGGACTGACGGATGTTAGGGTTTTTTGTTTTGTTTTTTTTTTTCCTATTTCTAGGATCTACCACCATGATTTTGATAGCAATGACATTGAAACTGAGGGTGGCTTCAGGAACTGCGGACATTTTCACAAGATGAGGCTCCCACCCCAGGAGCCCAGGACGGCCTCCCAGAGCCTGGTATGGCTCAGTGCACAAGTCTTGTGCTCCTTTGGTTCAGTCTCATTATTTATTCTCTGTGATGCTCCTGAGAAGGGAGTCACGTCCTTCATTTCCTTCCTGAGTGCTCATTGTCGGGACACAGCAAGGCTACTGAGCTCTGTAGGTTCAGTTGGTGTCTCGTGAATTTACTGAATTCAATCATTAGTTCTAACAGGTTTTGGTGAGGGCTCTTGGGTTTCCTGTTTCTAGTACCTCATCTTCAGCAAATAGGGACAGCGTGACATTCCCCTTCCAGGTGTGGAACCTTTGCTGTTTCCTGTCTGTTGACTACATTAGGACTTCCAGCACTGAGAGGGGACCTCCTTGGCTTGTTCCTGCTCTTAGGGGAGATGATCTCAGGTTTTCACCCTTGAAGATGATGTCAGCTGTGGGCCTTCCTAGCAGCCTTTATTATGTTGATAGACATTTCCTCAAAACCCACTATGCTTTTGATGTTGTATTTTGTCAAATGCTTTTTCTGCAACTCTTGAGAGGATCGTATGCTTTTTGTCCTTTCTCTTGTTTTTCTTTTTTAAAAATATTTGGGATCCCTGGGTGGCGCAGTGGTTTGGCACCTGCCTTTGGCTCAGGGCTCGATCCTGGAGACTCGGGATCGAATCCCACGTTGGGCTCCGGGTGCATGGGGCCTGCTTCTCCCTCTACCTGTGTCTCTGCCTCTCTCTCTCTCTCTCTCTGTGACTATCATAAATAAATAAAAACTAAATAAATAAATAAAAATATTTTATTTACATATCCTTGAAAGACAGAGGCCTTCAGGGTGAAGGGCTAAGTGCTGATTGGACCCTGCCTGCCCACAGTCATGATGCGGGACCCCACTCTGGGCGGAACTGTGGTGCCCCCGTGTTCCACTGCTGCCTGGTGCCCACTCTGCGTCCGCAGACCTTCGGAGGCACTCGTGCTCCGGATCTGGCTTGCCGTGACCCGACTCTCCTGCTCTCCCCAGTAGCCCAGTACTCCTATCTCCTCAGTACCCCAACACTCCCACTCTCCCCAGTACCCTGGTTCTCCCACTCTCCCCAGTACTCCAGTACTCCCACTCTCCCCAGTACCCCAACCCTCCCACTCTCCCCAGTACCCCCACTCTCCCACTCTCCCCAGTATCCCCACCCTCCCACTCTCCCCAGTACCCCCACTCTCCCACTCTCCCCAGTACCCCAACCCTCCCACTCTCCCCAGTACCCCAGTGCATAAAAAGGAGGCGCTCACAAAGCGACAGGTCACAGGTGAGTGGCAGCTGATCCCTGCTCCCCGCGGGCCACAGTGGGGCCTGTGGGTCCGGGTGGGGGCACAGGCCTCCAGGGCTGGGGTCCACAACACCCCGAACCCCCATGCGATGACCGTGAGCAGCTCCTACAGCCCTTCCACAGCCCCACGGGGTGAGAGGCCCGTCCAGGGAAGGAGGCTGCAGTTGGACCTCAGGCAGCTCCCCCCGGACCCCCGCTCCCCTGTAAGCCCTGTGCTGTGCAGGCACCCAAGCCATGACCTTTCCAGCCTGTCCTAGACACATGGACCCCGACAGGGGTGACTGACACCCCCCCCATCCCGCCCTGTGCCTGCTGGGTCCCCCTGGCACGTGAGCAGGCTTGCTCTTCACGCACTGGAATGCGGGCGGAGTCCCTCGTGCTCCCCCAGGCCCCCCTCAGGCTATTCACACATCGCTGCCCTCAGGGTGGGGAGTTTGGTCGCACTCTTGCTGGCATCAGGTTTTAATGAAGTCCAGTCCGTCGCTTTCTCCCCTTGGTCATGTGCTTGTGGAATCTAAGAGAAACCTTCCATCCCCGCCCCCCTCCCCCAAGCCTGCAGGGACACTCGCTGGCCGGCCCACCCACCATCATCTCTGCACCGGCCCGCTGGGAGACGTCACCCCCGAGCATCAGGTGGGCAGTTCCCCGGAGCCCCTGGGTCACCCGCCCGTGTACTCCTGATACTGGGGTGGGAGCGCTCTGTGACCCCAGCGTGACGGCGTGTCCTTGGACAGTGGCTGGGAAGGTGGACTGTAGGTGGGCAAGGGACAGACAGGCAGCGAGGGCCCGTGTGTGATGCTCCAGCCCAGCCTGTGCCTCTCGGGGCTATGGGGTTGTCTCCAGCTCCAGTCAGACAGAGAGGCACCTGCCCATGGGGAGCACCTGGACGCATGTGTCCTCGGAACGTTCTCACGCGCCGTCATTCTTGGATGTGTTTGGATTGCAGCACAATGCAGGAGGACCCGGAGACCCTGCTGGCCTTGCAAAGGGCCAATATTGTGGCCCAGTACCATCAGGTGAGGCCCAGAAGGGACCATAGACACTACACACCCACGAAGGGGGGACTATACCTGCAAGAGCAGGTGAGGCTCAAGAGGGGATCAGAGCCAAGGATGAGCCAGGTCAGCCCAGACAACGACCATAGTCACCAGGAACAAGTGAGACCCTGGGGATGGTCCCGGTGTCAGTAGCAACTAAGGGTCCATCCTGGATCCTAGTCATTGGTATCTGAGGAGCCCAGTCACCAGGTACAGGTGAGGCCCGGGTGGGGACCAGAGTCACCAGGTCCAGATGAAGACCACAGCTACCAGGTCCAGCTGAGCCCAGGTGGGGAGCAGAGTCACCAGGTTCAGGTGAGGCCAAGGTGGGGACCACAGTCGCAGATCCACATGAGGCTCAGGTGGAGACCAGAGTCACCTAGGTGAAGCCCAGTTGGTGGGACTAGAGTCACCAGGTCTGGGTGAGGCCGAGTTGGGGACCAGAGTCACCAGGTCCGGGTGAGGGCCAGGTAGGGATCAGAGTCACCAGGTCAAGTGAGGCCCAGGTGGGGACCACAGTCACCAGGTCAGGTGAGGCCCAGGTAGGAACCACAGTCACCAGATCCAGGTGAACCCCAGTGGGGGACTAGTCACCGGGTCAAGGTGAGGCCACGGTGGGGATCACAGTCACCAGTTCCAGGTGAGGTCCAGGTGGGGACCATATTCACCAGGTCCCGGTGAGGCCAAGGTGGGGACCAGAGTCACCAGGTTCAGGTGAGGCCCAGGTGAGGACCAGAGTCACTAGGCCTGGGTGAGGCCCAGGTGGGAACCAGCATCACCGGTTCCAGGTGAGGCCCATGTGGGGACCACTGTCACCGGGTCCGGTTGAGGGCCAGGTAGGGATCAGAGTCACCAGGTCAGGTGAGACCCAGGTAGGGATCAGAGACACCAGGTCCAGCTGAGGCCCAGGAGGGGACCACAGTCACCAGGTCTGGGTGAGGCCCAGGTGGGGACCACAGTCACCAGGTCCGGGGGAGGCCCAGGTGGGGATCAGTGTCACCAGGTCCGGGTGAAGCCCAGTGGGGGACCACAGTCACCGGATCCAGGTGAGGCCCAGGTGGGGACCACAGTCACCAGGTCAGGTGAGGCCCAGGTGGGGATGATCACTGATAGATAGAAGCAGGTGAGGCTGTCAGGCTGCGCCCACCGGGCAGACAGGCCCTTCTTCCTCTGGTGCCCGGCCAATCTCAGAGGGTCGGCGCTCCCTCAGGATTCAGGGGAGGGAGGATCCCTTCTGCTCCCTCCTGTCCCCATTTCCCTGCTCTGATCGGTCCCCACCACGGAGCCCCCTCTGTTGCAGGCGCACCAAGCAGGGTCTCCATAGGACCTGTCACTGTGCAAGGTCACCGACCACCAGGGCTTTCTGCAGTGAGTCCCCTGGACACCCCTCATCCATCTCAGGGGGGGTGGCGTTTGCAGGAACACCTCTCTGGAGGCTGACCCCCCCCCAGGTCGGGACCTCATCCCCTGGAACCCTCTGAGGGCCATGTCTGCGCTGGGCTGCAGCTGAGACACCCCGGAGGCCGACCCGGGGCGTGGGCAGGAAGGGAGCTGGGCCCGGGGGAGGCCCCTGGACACTCAGAGGAGGGGCCCCCATGCCTGCTTCGGGCAGGCCCAGGTGTCTGCCTCCTGCATCCGGGGGGGCTGTCCAGTCCCTTCAGCAGGGGCTCCCACGGGTGAGGGGCTCTGGGGCCGGGGCATGCTGTCTGTTGGGGGACGGCCTGGTCTGGGGCGAGTCCACAGGGGTGCTCTCACCCACACCCCCCAGCCAGGGCCTCCACAGTCCTGAAGGCTTCTGCGGGGCTGTAGGTAGATGCCTGGGACCAGGCCAGGGCAGGGAGGGGGGAGTCCGCAGAGGGAGGGCCCGGCCAGGCAGGAGGAGGGAAGAGGAGGAGGGGGCTGCCCTGGGCGGGAACGAGGGAGGGGACAGCCCAGTGGCCTAGGTCGAGGGAGGGGACAGCCCAGTGGCCTAGGTCGCAGGGGACGAGGCTGATAGGTCAACAGCCCCACAAGAACCTGACAAAGGCTGGAGACCCCAGGTGGGGCCCCCTCAGCCCTGCTCATGGCCCAGTGGCTGCTGGGATGGCTCAGGGGTGGTCGTGCTCTGGGGCTCCGACAGGACAGGAGGTGAAATGGGCCAGAGGCAGAGGGGACAGCAGAGAGGGGAGTCAGGGGACAGCAGGGGGATGGCCAGGGGGCAGGGCGAGGCCGGCTGGACGCTGGGCAGTCAGGCCCTGGGAGGCGGGGGGACCTCAGCGGGACGGTCACAGGGCACCTGGGCCACGCGGACAGCTCTCGGCTGGTCCATCGAGGAGGGGGTCAAGTCACCCCCTGGGGGCGCCGAGGGGTTCCCGCCCAGCCCACCCCCAGCAAACACCCTTCTCAGACCCCCCAGAACGCCGCCCCCACCCACCCTCAAGCCGCTGGCAGCCCCTGCCCTCCCTGGAGGAGCCCTGCCCTCCCCAGGCCACTGGGTGCAGACGGGGTGTGGAGGGTGGCTGTGGGGCTGGGGCCTCAGGGCTCTGCATCTCTTGCCTTCCAGGGACAAGGAGCTGTCCGGCCCCAGCCCCTGCGAGGCCAAGGTGAGAGCCCATCCTGGGCCCCGGGCAGGACGTGGTGGGGGGCTGGGGCCAGCTATCTGCACCCCGTCCCCCAGGACATCCCCGGATATCTCCCCAGCTGCCGGGAACGCACCCCAGACCCAGAGCCACGGTCCGCGGGGGGCCCTGTGTCTTCCTGGCTCCTCCGGGTCCCGCGGGGGACTGGACGCGGCCCGAGTGCCCACCTCCCGGGCTGGAGCCTCACCTGCGGCCCCCGCTTGTCCTCTTCCAGAAACTCCGCCAGGAGACCCAGCGCGTGGACAAATGGATAAAAATGCTCAAGCGATGGGACCACTACCTCCCCAGCGAGAAGTGGGGCGCTGGGTGCCCCCGAGGGCTCTCCGTCCTGACGGGGCTGGGGGTCCGCCCTTAGTGTCCTCCTGCCCCGTCCTCGGGGGAGCCCCCTGCCTGGGGAGAGTCTGCTGGGAGCCCGATCCTCCTCAGGCCCCGGGACGGCGGTGGGGGAGCGTCAGGTCGGGGCCACGGTCCCTGCTCCTAGTTGGGGACAGGGCCCAGCTCCAGGGAGACCCAGCCTCTCTGCAGACACCCTGGAGCCGAAGCCGGAACCTTCTAGATGCCTCGCGCTCCCTGGGCCCCTCTCACCAGCACTGCCTTCCTCCCTGCAGCTGGGGTGGGTCTACAAGGGGGTCCCGCCCCAGGTGCGGGGAGAGGTGTGCCTGCGATTGCTGACCAGATTAAGGCCAGGAATGCCAGGAAATGCCAGGTGGGGCCCTTCCACTCCCCGTGGACCCTCAGTCCCCTCCCTGTCCAGGGCTGACCCCCCATGTCCCCTCCCCACCCAGGATGATCCTCAATGTCCCCCTCTGTCCAAGGCTGACCCTTAGTCCCCTCCCCACCAGAGCTGACCCCCCATGTCCCCTCCCCACCCGGGCTGATCCTCCATGTCCCCCCCTGTCCAGGGCTGACCCCTGTCCCCTCCCCTCCAGGTTGACCACCCATGTCCCCGCCCCACCCGAGCTGAACTCCCGTGTCCCCTCCCCACCCGGGCTGATCCTCCATGTCCCCTCCCTGTCCAGGATTGACCCTCAGTCCCCTCCCCACCCGGGCTGACCCTCAGTCCCCTCCCCACCCATGACAGCTGCCCACAGGCCCTCATGCAGGCCCCACTGGCACGGTGGGCACTCCCGCCGTCCCCAGCCTCCCAGGGAAAGGAAGGAGGTTCCTGCAGGACACACTCCCATGGTGGCCCCAGGGCTCCCTGCCCAGGACGGCAGTTGCTGACAGGTCGGGGTCTGTGTCCCTGACACCGGCTCCTCCTCCCGGGGTCTCCCCGCAGGAAATGAAGGAGGCGGCCCTGGTCTCCTCCCGGGACATCATGCAGATCGACTTGGATGTCAACCGGACTTTCCGCAGTCACATCATGTTCTGGGACCGCTACAGGGTCGGGTGAGGCTGCTGGGCCAGCGGGGTTCGGGGGCCTGGGAGAGGCCACGGGGGCTTCTGTGCAGGGGACACGGGGGTCTCTGAGGCCGGGGGGAGCGACAGCAGCAAACAACACACTGCCACATGGTAGGGTGCTGTGGATGACCCCTGTGCCCCCACCCCCAGGGTTTCGGGGATGGGGAGGCCCCAGGACGGGGCCTCCAGGGGTCACCGTCTGAGCTGAACCCCAAGGGGGTGAGGGATGGCTCCGTGAAGAGCAGGGGGCCGGGGTGGGGGCACGGGGGCAGTAAGGGGACCTGGGGGCCAGGGTGCATGGCCGCAGCTGGACCGGGACACATGGACCCGACGAGGGTCGGACAGGTCAGGGTGACACCCACCCTCGGTGCTTTATGTACTTCTGAATTCAGGGCATTTTATTTTAGACAATTTGCAGTCGGTGAGCACACATAGTATGACGACCCCCAGATGCCGCCCCCGGTCCAGGCAGGCCCTGCGCTGAGCACACGGGGCCCCAGGGGCAGGGGTCACAGCAAACCCCAGACTGGGGTCGCCTTTATCTGTCGACAACTCCATGTGCACCTTAGCGAAGGGGGTGCCCTGTGTCCACAGCCCCCCACCCCATCCCCCTCAACCACCGCCCCCACGCCATCCCCCTACATCACCCCCCATAGCATCCCCCACACCCCCACACCCCCACCCCTACACTATCGGTCCCGACACCCCCTCACAAGGACCCAGTGCAGCTGTCCCCTGGGGGACATGCTTAGCCTCCCCTTGGGGTTCTCTGGATGGCCTGCTCCCGTCAGAATCTCCGGTGTCCCGTAGAGTCCCCAGGGGCTGTGGGGAGGGGGGAAGGCAGGGAGCCCCGACAGGGGGGTGCAGGTGGGTGGAGCAGAGGGTGCAGCTACCTCTGTGTGCAGTGGGCGGGGTGTGTGGGAGCCCGGGACCCCAGGAGTGACCTGCAGGGGTGCCAGGGGCGGGGCTGGTGAGCCGCCAGGCAAGGGTGGCTGGGCTTCCCGGGGAGCCGCTCAGACCGTCTCCCCACGAGAGCTCGGTGCTCCTCCCTGCAGGGAACCTGCTGCCCCCCGGGGCCCCCGCGGCCCTCAGAGCGCCGCAGGGTCAAGCTGATCTGTGACCCCGGCCCAGGGGGAGCCGGCCTCCAGCAGCATGGGCCCAGGGGCTGCGGAGCCGGGGTGCAGACTCAGGCTGCTGTGCGGGGGGCATGGGGCGGCTCCTGGCAGCACTGAGGGGGCTGCACCCCATACCCCCCAGCGGGCTCAGATAGTGACCCCAGGGGTTTGCAGCCTGTATCCGGGTCACACCTACACGACGTTCCCTGCTCTCCTCATGGCAGCTCAGACCTGGAGCCCCGAGATGCTCTGGGATGGGGGGGCCCAGAGTGCCCCCCACAGAGTCCAGTCCAGGGACACCTGGGAAGGCCTGAGGGTGCCCTCAGGGCCACGGACGCCCCGGCTGCATGGGCTTGGGGCAGGGGCCACGTGGGGCTGGTGGTATTCCCGGGACATGGGCCAGGCCAGGGCGGAGGAGGAGAGGCGTCAGGGGCTGTGGGGACCGGGGCAGGGGGAGTGCTGGCTCCCAGCGGGCATGCAGGGGGCGCCGCTCCAGGGCTGGAGGGGGCGCTGGCGGCGCTGGGGGAGCCCAGAGCTGCACACCCCACGGCGGAAGCTGCTTGGAGGCGTTGGACACCCCAAGGTGCACTTAACCCCCGGCACGCTGCACGTGTGAGGTCGCCGCCTGTCCCTGTGCACAGACCTGACCCCAAAGATCGGCCCCTGCGGAGGGGCCCTGCGGGCCGTGCGGCCTGCGGGGCGGGTGTCGGCACCTCGGCGGCCTCGCTGGGCGGGGGCTGACTGAGCAGAGCCCCCCGCTGTCCCCCCTCCTAGGCAGGGAGCCCTGTTCCACATGCTGGCGGCCTACTCGGTGAACGACACGGTGAGTGTCCCTGCCCCTGCCTCCTGCCCCGCGGATGGCCTTGTCCTGAGTGCTGGTGACCAGCGGGACTCACAGAGGGGCCCCAGCTCCATGGCCCCGAGATGCTGGGGAGGGTCTCTCTCCTCTGGGACGGGCAGGGGGGCGGTGCAGACCTCCCAGGGGAGGCAGGGCCTGCGTGCCCGAGGGCCGGGGCTGCCCGGGGCCCCCGCATGCACCGCGGCCGTCCTAGAGCTCGGGTCTGGACCCTGACAGACGGCACTACTGACGAGAACCCGGGCGGGGAAGGCTCCCACTCCCCTGAAGGGCACAAGGCCGAGGCGCCCAGGAGGCCTTCCCCTTCCACAGCGCATTCCAGAAGGGTCCCCGAGGACCCCAGCTCACACGCTCCCCAGCCCCGCAGGGTGTCCTGGCCCAGCTCCCCTTGTGGGACCTCCCAGGGGCCAAAGTCAGGCCTCCGACCTGCCCTCCGGGGGGTCTCCAGACCTGGTGGGTCCCCTGCAGCCTGGCACAGCTCACGGAGGCCCCTCCTGCTGGTCTGAGGACGGGGGCCCTGGCACGGCGACCGCAGGGCTCGGTAGCGGGGCCCGGGGTGCTGGCGCCCGAGCTGGTCCGGGTGGCCCTCACCTGCCCCCCCGCCCTCTGGGAGCCCCCTCCGGCAGCCCGGGCTGTGAGGGAGCCGGGGGAGCCTGACACCCGCAGGGAGCCTCAGAGGGGGCCTCGGGGTGCACGCCCTCCATGGGGCTCTGGCTCTTGCAGGAGGTGGGCTATTGCCAGGGCATGAGCGAGATTGCGGCCATCCTCCTCATGTTCCTGCCCGAGGAGGACGCCTTCTGGCCGCTGGCCCAGCTGATGACCGACGACAGGCATGCCATGCACGGTAGGGGCCCACCGGGCCGTCGGGCAGGAGGGGAGCTCAGGAGGACCTCCCTGCAGGCTGCTGCACCGGGAGTTAGGCGGGGACCCCCCAGCCCGCCCCCCCACGTGCAAGGGCCCTCCTTCCCCAGAAGCCTTGGGGTCCCGGAGCCACGGTCACCTGCCCCACCATCTGCAGGCCGGGCTCACACTCCCGCTGCTCCCCCAGCCTCCCGCCCGGCTGCCGGCTTGCCCCTCAGGTCCCCCTGCCAGCCCACGGCCACACGGGGCCCAGGGGGCAGCGTCTCCCCCTCCCGGGGACCCCCAGCCTCACTCCTAAGCCCCACAGAGGGCCGTGCACGCCCATCACCCTTCCTGTGGCCTGCACCCTGCCCCTCGGGGCTGGGGACCCGCCTGTCCCCGCGGCGGCCCCTGCAGGAAAGAGAGTGCTGGGTCAGCCAGGACTGGTCCTCAGCCCCCAGCCCCCGCCCCGCGGGGTCTCTTGAGGACGAGGGTCCCCGGCCCCGCACCCCCGGCCTGGGAGGCAGCCCTGCCCTCTGGAAGAGCGGGTCCAGTCAGGGCTCCGAGGGCGGTGGGCACACGGGGGTCAGGGCGTGGGAGGAGGCCCCTGCCCCGACACCCCCCACCCTGCCTGGTGCAGGAGGAGGCCCTGATCGTGGGGGCCTGGGGCCTTCTCAGGCTTTTTCATCCCAGGCTTCCAGAAGCTCCTCAGGTTCCAGGCTCATCATGAGCGCGTCCTCCAAAGAGCTCTCCCCAACCTGAGGAAGCACATGGCGAGTGGGAGCTCCTGAGGCTCCGTCCCGGGGCCCAGGGCAGGGGGTGGGGGGCACGGCCCTCCGAGCTGCCCAGAGTTGGGGTCACCTTCCTCCCCCTGGGGCCCGGGGGCGCCCTCGGGGCTGGGCGGGGCCGTGAGGAGTGTGTCCACCCGGCTCCAGGGGCCGCGGCATGGGGCCTGAGCACCTCCTGCCCTCCCGCCAGGACGAGGAGCAGATGTCCACCGGCATCTATACCCCAAAGTGGTTCCTGCAGTTCTTCCTCGACCGGGTGAGGCCCCCCCGGAACCCCCGCTCCCGGACCTGCCCCCTGCCCCCGGGGAGGGCCCAGCTCAGCCCCACCTCCAGACGAGCCAGGCCCAACCCTGGGGCCCTGAGGCTGAGGCTCGCAGCCCAGCCAGTCCTGGAGAAGCCCAGAGGGTCCCTGGAGGAGGTTCCGGGGGGCGTGCCGTCTCTGCCTCAGCTCCCCCGCGGGAGGCCGGGTCAGCCCAGGGTGTGGACGGGCCCTAGGCCCATCGGGCGGCCAGCCTGGGGTCCTCTCGAGGCGTGGTGTCGTCAAGTGGGGGCAGAGTCTGTGCCCCCAGGGGTGTGGGGGGTGCTGGCCGGGTTGGAACCCGGAGTGGCCAGGAGCCCTGATCTCCCTGGGAGGAGGGCACGCACGGGGGGCGGGGGGCGGGGGGGGCCTCATCGGGGGCAGCCGGGGGGCAGATGGGAGGCCTAGCCTAGCCCCAGCCGAGACCCCCAGGGGCCCTGCTCTGGCCGCTCCTCCCACCCCGCTGTCCCCTAGACCCCCTTCCCGCTCACCCTGAAGCTGTGGGATATACTCGATGGGGAGAGGGTGCTCACGGCCATGGCCTACACCAACCTCAAGGTGCACAGGAGTAAGTGAGCCCCTGGGAGCCCAGGGATGTGGGGGGGGGGGGTAGCAGGGGCGGTGACCCTGTGCTCTGAGCAGCACCCAGACCTGGGGCGGGGGGACTGTGGGGCAGGCGGGTGCAGCGGGGCTCCCTGAGAGGAGCAGTGGGCAGGGGCCATCCCGGCCAGCGCACTGCCCACGGCGCTCCTGGGCACAGCGGGACCCCAGCCGCTGGCCTGGGGGCACCGGGGGCCACAGGGCGGGGCCCTCTGTGTCTGACTCTCGCCCACCACCCAGAGCGCCTCCTGAAGCTGCCCCTGGAAGGGCTCCGGGAGTTCCTCCCGGACTCTCTGGCGCAGCCCTGGGCCCTGGAGGACAAGGCGGTGCTCAGACACCTTCGGGCCTCCATGACCCAGCTCCGGAGGATGCGGTGCGACCTGCCCCCCACCCAGGTGGGCTCAGGGCCCTGGCCCCTCCCGACTCGGCCTGCTGGGGCCACCCACAGGGGACAGAGCTCCCGGGGCCCCCATCCTCATCTCTGGGGCTCTCCTCTTCTGCTCCAGCCTCAGGGACCCCAGGCCAGGGCTGGGCGTGCAGGCACCCATTGCAGGGCCCAGGCACCAGTGTGGGGGGCTGAGCACAGGGTCAGGCCGGGGACCACGCGGGAGCCGTGAGGACCCCCGGGGCCCCCAGTGGGGGACACACAGCCTGCTGGAGACGCTGACCCCGTCGGCCTCTTTCCAGCGGGACCTGAGGAGTTCCCCACGAGGCCCCTGGGCATGGAGCGAGTGTCCCCGGCGCCCAGGCCTCTCCTCCCTTCTCCGGCCTCTGAGCCACCGCCCAGGGTGGAGGAGCCGGCCTCCCTGGGCCCAGCCACCCAGCCTGAGCTGCCCAGACCCCCTCCCGGCCAGGCCGTCGTCCAACTTCCCCCCCAGCGATGGAACTCCCTCCCCATCCTCCCAGTGCAACAAGACGGTGCAGGCAGGTGGCCCCCAGACATGGTGGGCTTGAAGACAAAAAATGGGGTCACCTTCCCTTCGGCACCTGCCTGGGCCACCCCAGAGGCCCCGCGACGGACCAGGCCCTGGAGCACCCCCTGGACTCCCATGACGGGGTCCCCCCAGCCCCCGAGGGACGATGCTGTCGGACCCAGGACACCCTTCCTGCCCCGCAGCCATTGCAGCTTGTGCTCCTCGCTGGGCAGTGACAGGCACAGCCAGGGCAGAGCCAGGGCGGCGCTGAGCCCACTGCCCCGAGGCCCCGCACAGGCCCGGGACCCTCTGTCCTCCACGGGGCAGCTCGATGCTCGCGGGCCTCGGGGTCAGAGCGTGGCGGTGAGTGCGGGGGCCCGGAGGCTCTGGCCCACCGTCACCGTGTCCTGCCTTGTCTCGCTGTCCCTCCCAGAGGGAGGCACCCCCCGCACAGGACACCAGCCCCTGACCCAGAGGGACCTGGGCTGGCCTGGCCCCGGGCTCTGTGAGGGCAGGGGCGACTCGAGCCACCCCCAGGCCCAGCGCTAATGGGATCCAGCGCCCCAGGGCCCTGGCCAGGCCTGCGTTCTGGCCCCGGGCTGAGCTAGCCCTCTCACCGCCGGATGTGGCCTCCTGGGCCCTGGGCATGCCCCACAGATCCAGGTCGCTGACCTAGGGCAGCCCTGGGGATCCCAGGACACCCCAGGGCAGGGCAGCAGGGGCAGGCCCGTGGGCCCCACCCGCACCCGCACCAGGAGGCAGGCTCCTCCACATGCTGGGGCTCTAGCAGTCAGTCACCAGGCCCCAGGGGGCCTGAGGCTGGGGTTCAGCTGCCCTGCGGGGACCCAGCGCAGGAGCCCATGGGCCGCAGGTCTACATCAGCCCTGCTGTCCCCAGAACCGCCTCTCAACGCCCCAACCTCAGGACATGCGCCCCCACCCGGAGTCCGCACAGGCTCCCAGGTGGGGGACTCCAGCACCCGTACCCCTGTGGGATTCCCACTTTCCTCTAAGGACAGGAAGGTCTCCCAGGGGAAGGCGCACACCCTCTGCTCTGAGCCTGTTTGCTGCTGCAAGTTCAATAAAGTGTTGTTGTGTGAAAATGCATGGCCGGCTTGTTTCTGTGTCTCCCGGAGCTCTGTGAACGGGGTGCGGAGACACCCAGAGAGGAGGAGGGGGACCGCCCGGCCCCGACCAGCCCCTGCAGGGGCGCCGCCAGGCACACACAGCTGATGTCCCCACGTGCCTTCCAGGGGTGGCCAGACGCCAGGGTCAGGACCCCACAGACTCTACTGTGACTCAGCCTGTGCCCGTGGCCTGGACGGGCCTGGGACAGAGTGACAGCCGGGGAGCCTCAGGTCACCAGGGTCTGTGTTAAGCGCCCTGGGAGGTCTGTGCTATATATTTCTCTTAGGACACTTTTGCTGCATCCCAAGGGTTTTGGACCACTGTGTTTTCATTTTGGTCTGTTTCCATGTTTTTTTTTTTTTTCAAAGATTTTATTCATTTATTCATGAGAGACACAGAGAGAGAGAGGCAGAGACACGGGCAGAAGGAGAAGCAGAGGAGAAGCAGAGCAGCTCCATGCAAGGAGCCTGATGTGGGACTCGATCTCGAGACTCCAGGATCACGCCCTGGGCCAAAGGCAGGCGCCCAACTGCTAAGCCACCCAGGGATCCCCATCCATGTATGGTTTTTATTTCTTCTTTGATTTCCTGATTGACCATTCATTGTTTAGCAGCATGTTGTTTAACTTCTATGTACTTGTGGTCTTTCCAAATCTTGTGGCTGACTTCAAGTTTCACTGCATTGTGGTCAGAAAATATACATGGTGTGATCTCAGTTTTTTTTGTAGTTGTGAAGGTCTGATCTGTGACCCAGTACGTGATCTGTTCTAGAGAAAGTCCCATGTGCACTGGAAAAGGCTTTATATTCTGCTTTAGGATGAAATGTTCTGAATATATCTGTTGTCTATCTGGTCCAGCATGTCATTCAAAACCATTGTTTCCTTATTGAGTTTCTGCTTATATTATCCATCCATTGCTGTAAGTGGGGTGTTAAAGTCCCCTACTATTATTGTATTATTATCTTTTTTTATTTTTTAATTTGTAGGAGTTGAAAATTTTTTAAGGGTGTTTTCTGTTTTTCCCCCTAAACATGAATCATTCAAGTAAAACCAACTTAACTATAGAAATGTAGCAAAGTAAGGGGAAAGAAGCACAACAACCCAAGGGGCAAAGGTTGGGGGAGGGGCAGTCCACATATAACATAGGCATTAATGCTATATGATTCACCTGCTCGGGACAGTCTCCCCAGAAGGCAAGCACAAGGACCCATTTTAAAAGGATATTTTCCCCCCAAACATCCAAGAATGTTTCAACTTAAAGCTTAAGGTTAAAAAAAAGGAAAGAGAAAACAACCCACCCAACCATAACCACCTTCCTTAATTGATCATACGAGTTTTCATTTTATAAAAAGACTAATAAAAATATTGAAAAAAATATTTTCTCATCTTATATTTGTAAAGATAATAGAATTCAGAAGTTTAAAAAAAAAAAAAGAATTCAGAAGTTTCTTAGAAAACAGACCAGAAACTGCTTTCCAGTTTCCACCCCTGTTGCTGAGAGGATCAGCAGGACTATAAAGTTTGGGATACTGGAGCTGGGGGTGGAGAATGGGATGCCCATTTTCTGAGAAGAACTCAGAAAATATTGGGGTGGGGGGCACGTGGGGTGTGGTTAGCAGCACGCCATGGGATACATGGCTGTGCAGAAAAGGGGAACACAAGGTGGTCAGAAAGGCCTTGAACTCCTTGACATACAAAACCGGTTTTTACAAAGATCCAAGCAGTTTGGTCCCAAACTGAGGTGAACACTTCAATGTTTATTCACATGCTTTGTTTTCTCTTTAAAGAATCAAAGTTGCCCAAATTAAATCTTTCTGCTATTATTACTACACATGCCTTAAAAAAAAAAAAAAAAAAAAAGGAAGAAGAAGGGCTTTTAAAATCCGGATAAGGGAGAAGAGATCAAAAATCAAATTAGTCCTCTTAGCTCCAAATCAAAGTAAGAACAAAACTGTTGGGGTCTAATAGGGAACAAACAAAAATCCAAGTATCGCTCTCCCCTCCCTACCCCAGCCCCCACCCCACACACCAACAACAAATGAGAAACACAGCTAAAGCCCAATGTGTTCTGCTCAAGAGCTGGGCCTGACCCCAGTCTCCTCAGCCGGCCGCCTCTGTCCAGTGGGACACAGCGCCAGGGAAGCTTTCGGCTGGAGTGGGATTCTGCGGGGCTGGCTGCTGGGGGTAGGGGTGGGACGTTTGCAGTCTTGAGGCTCCTCCGTCTTGCTGTTCACCAGCCATCTTCCCAGTGCCCTCTGTGCCCTGGGCAGGGGCTCCCACCAGTGTGGCCCCTACTCAGTTGTGGGCTGTAAGTTGTCCTTCTCTTTTCGGTTCTCTGTCCCACTCTCGTCGTCTTCAATCTCCCCTTCCTCCCCACTAAACTTGTCATGGACCCATTTGGGGCTGGGGCTGGATTTCCAGAACATGAACCGGCCTCAACCGCGGCGGAAGGCTCCTCGGCCCCGACCGCCACTCACCCACTTCTCACTGCCTTCACCTTCAGGGTCATCATGCAGATAATACTTCTTGCTCTTGGGCGTTTACTCAGGGTCCCACTCCTCCTCCAGGTTTCTCTTTTGAAAATCGTTGTTGCTGTTGTAGTTGTTGTTGTTACCAGAGTAGGTGCCTCTGCCCCAGCCTCTCCCTCTGGGCTCGAAATTGAAAGGTCCTGTTAGCCCTGCCGCCTCTTTCATTTGGACCCACGAAGTCCTTGGTCCCTAGTCTTGACTTGTCAAAGCCCGTGCTGCTCTCTTCCCTCTCCTCTGTTTCTTCAGTGTACCCTTCTGCTTTGTAGGAGTGGGATGACCGGGAGGAAGAGGAGGACCTGGACTGGCCTCGTGCCCTCTGATGCTTCTTCTGCTTCTTTGATCCTTTATGAGTTTTCCCTGTTTTCTCAGCTAATCTTTCCCTTGAGTGGCTTGAGTCTCGGGAATCCACTGATTCTCTTGATTTACCTCGTTTAAGATCTCTCTCCTTATATTTTTTATGACGTTCAATATCAAGGCAGAGGTCAAGAGGATCATCTTGGTATTTTCCCTCAGCCTTGTAGCCAGGTTTCCATGGACTTTTCATTTCATCATGAGCCAAACCGTGTTTGCTGCACGTACTGGGAGAAATGTCTATCCTCCTGTGTACTTCTGGGCTTTTCTTGTTTTTAGCTGCCTGCTGCTCAGTTCCTCTCTTCGGGTATTTAGTAAAACGCTCATGCAATGTCATTCCTGAGGACCCAAAGTGATGCTCTTTTATGTGGTGAACAATGGTCACTATATGCTGGTCAAACAGTTCAGAGGGGCTCCGCTGAGACTGAGCTGACTGTATGTGCTGGAAAATGGAACACAATTCCTGTTCCTTTTTGTTGCTATGGACTAGATCCCAACAAAGCTTGTGTTCCTGAGCCAATAAGCCACTTGGTCTTGCAAGGTCCTCATCAAAAGAGTCCATCCGGACATTGACCTGGGCCTCTCGAGTAATGGAAAATGAAGACTTCCCCATGCAAAAGTCTCCCTTGGCTCCTAACTTATCTCGGCTCTCAGAGGTCTTTCTCGGGGGAGGTGACGAGCTTTTCTCCTGGACTGCTTTGTAAGTGGTCACTCAGAAATTCTTTTCAGGCATGAATCCTCTGTACCCACTTTCAGTTCTCTTGGGCCCTCCCTGATCCTCCTTTTTTGATCTTTCAGAGAAAGATTCCTCCTCCAGCTGCTCTGTTTTCCTCTGCTTTTCCTTCCCTAGAGGTGCATGCATACACCAGGCCTTCCCATTTGCCTGACTTCTCTTCCTGGTTTTTGTTTGCACCTGCTATGACTTTCGACATAAATTTGGGTTCATCATCAAACTCCAATTCCTTCCTTCCCTTAGCTTTGTCCTTATCTTGATCATCCATGTCATCCTTATGAAGTCGGCCATCTTCTCGAAGTCATCTCGAAGCTTATACCTTCTAAGAGACTGGCTACCCCGAAAAGACTTCTCTGTATCAGTTTTGGGAGCAAATGGATCAGATTTCATTTTTGAACCACCCAAGCCTGTGTCAGAGAAGCTCCCTTTCTCTTTCATTTTTCTCTTTATCAGTATTGATTTGTTTCTTCACCTTATCTTTTCCATTCTCTGTGTTCTATTCTTCTAGGTACCTCTTTGTAGCCTCCTTCTTCTGAGACAAGCCATACGTGGAGCCAGTGGCCAGTGGACTCTTACCCAAGGACCCAGAGCTATGATCAAATGGACTTTGGTGTGTTCCAGCCTGGTACCCAGCACCACTCTGCAGAGTTGAGCCCATCTGGGATGTGTTGGAAAGTGGAGGGCTAGGTTTTGGCACAGGGCTAGGTCAGGGTGAGCACCGCCTCACCACCACAGACTGGAGTGGGCTTTTGAGAGCAGGGCTTTGCTCCAGGGGACTCAACTCAGAAACTGCAGAGGCCCGTGATGCAGAACCAGCACTGTAAGTGGTGGCATCTGGCCATGGTTTCGATCTGTCAGATGCTTTTGTATCTTGAGAGGTGCCTCCAGAGAACATCTGCTCCTTGGCCTCATCACCTTGGTTATCCCTGGCAGCCTGAGATGGCCAGCTACCCTTGGAAGAGGACTTTTTCTTCTTTGCAGACTTGCACTTAGAAGATTCCACTCGGCTGTAGTTGGAGGAAGAATGAGAGGATGAGGAGCACCTTGACCTGTCAGAGGAAGACTTATCAGAGCTTCTAGAATGGCTCCTGGACCTTGGTGAAGGGGACCTTCTCTTTGGGGATGGGGATCCGGGAACGGCCCCACAAGGACTGTATGCTTGCCGGTAGTTCTGCCATTTGAGCGGTAGTTTCCATAGCCTCCTCGGTTATACCATGGATAAAAGCCTTTGTTGCACCCACGGAAATAATAGGGCCTTCTGTAGCCTCTGTTGTGACCTCGGAAATCCCGATTCTGATATACTCTTGGGTGATTTCTCTCCCTGTTATGAGCTGGAGAATATGATCTGGAACGCGACCTAGATCTCAGCCTGCGCTTCCTTGAACAAGAGACAGATCGACTTCGGGACCGAGACTTCAAAAATGAACAAGAACAAGACCTTGATGCAAATCTTGAGCAAGAAGTTAGAGATCCAGACTTGGATTTGTTTGTATTTGACATCTCTGAAGAGAGCGTCACTTTTCAATTATACCTTATTTGAACAATGATTCAACTTGCACCGGATCCCAGATACCACCACAAAAGAACACTGGCATGGTCACTGGCTTCTCCAATTTACAAAGTCAGGATACAATTCTGGGCCCACCGCAGCGATCACAGCTGCAGCCTCGCAACGGCACAACCGGCCCCTATTATTGTATTATTATCAATGAGTTCCTTTATGTTTGTTATTATTTTATATATCTGGGTGTCCCCATTTTGGGTGCATAAATATTTACAATTGTTAAATCTTCTTCTTGGATAGACCTCTTAATTATGATATACTTCCCTTTTTCGTCTTTAGTTTAAAATCTAGTTTGTCTGAGATAACTGTTGCTGTTCTGACTTTCTTTCGATGTCCATTTGCATGATAAATGTTTTCTCATTCCCTCACTTTCAATCTGCAGGTGTCTTTAGGTCTAAAATGAGTCTCCTGGAGGCAGCATATAGGTGTGTTTTATTTTTTCATTCTGACACCCTGTCTTTTAATTGGAATGTTTAGTTCATTTGCATTCTGAGTACTTATTGATAGATAATTTATTGCCTTTTTATTACATGTTTTATCATTGTTTCTAGAGATTTTCTGTTTCTTTCTTGTCTTTGTCACTTTTGGTCTTTTCTTTCCGCTCAAAGAGTCCCCTTTAATATTCTTTTGCAGGGCTGGTTTAGTAGTCACAAACTCCTTTAGTTTTTGTTGACTGGAAAACTCTTTATCTCTCCTATTCTGAATGAGTCTACTGGATAGAGTATCCTTGGCTGCAGATTTTTCCCACTTAGCACTTTGAATATATCATGCCACTTTCTTCTGGCATGCAAAGTTTCTATGAAGAGATCTGCAGCTAGCCTAAATGGGCCTTGCCTTATAAGTTAGGGACTTCTTTTGTCTTCATGCTTTTAGAATTTGTTTTCCTTATCACTATATTTTGCAAATTTAAGTGAAACATGTCTTGGTGTTGGCCTGTTTTTGTTGATTTTGATGTGAGTTCTCTGTGCCTCCTGGATCTGGATATCTGTTTCCTTCCCCAGATTAGGGAAGTTTTCAGCTATTATTTCCTCAAATAAGTTTTCTTCCCCCTTTTCTCTCTTCTTCTTCTTCCGGAACTCCTAAAATATGAATATTGTTACATTTTATGGAGTCACTGAGTTTCCTAAGTCTATTCTCATGTTGCTGTAATTCTTTCTCTCTTTTGTTCAGCTTTATTATTTTCCATTATTTTATCTTCTATATCATTATTCATTCCTCTGCTTCTTCCAACCTTGTGGTCATTGCATCCAGTCTGTTTCTAATTTCAGTTATTGCATTTTTCATTTCTGATTGATCCTTTTTTAACTCTTCTATTCGCTGCAGTAAGGGCCTCCCTGAAGCCTTCCAGTCTTTTCTCAAGCCTAGTAAGCATCCTTAGATTGTTGCTTTAAATTCTCCATCAGGCATGTTACTTCTGTTTCATTTAGATCTCTGGCCATGATTTTATCTTGTTCTCTCATTTGGGATAAATTCCTCCATCTCAATATTTTGCCTAAGTCTCTGTCTTCTCTGTGTTGGAAAACCCTGTTATGTTTCCTTCTCCTGAGAGTACTGGCTTTATGAAGAAGAGGTCATATAGTGTCCATGGTGCTTCAGGGAGTGTCTCTGCTGTGTGATGCATATACTCTGCTGCCCTATCCTTTAGGCCAGTCGTCTGCAGAGGTTCCCCTTACCTGCAGTGCAAAACATTTGGTCCCTGGCCAGAATGTGGAGAATTTTAACTGGGCGTGCTCTGGTCTGCTTGTTAAATGAGACCTGATACTACTTCCACTAGAAATGAAGCCCTGCAGAACTCTCTAGTGGGGAAACATGGTGTGGGGTTTCCATAGATCTTCCAGGGAAGGTGCCCACTGTGCTGAGACTGAGGCAAGCTTGACTGGGAAGGGCAGTATGCCCAGAGTGCAGGTGGGTGGGACTTAATGTAAGCAGGTTAGGCAGCCAGAGTTGGTGCTGAGCTGCTTTCCTCAGGTGACTCTGTTTATGCTGAGGGACATGGCAAGGGGAAGGGAACTGGCAGTGGCTGACTCCTTTGTCCCTGGAAAAGTGTCTCCCTGAACTCTGCCTCTCAGGACCGGCTTTGAGAAGAGTAAATAATCTCCCCTTGTGTACCCCAAGAATTCTTTAGATCACTGTTTCCACGCCATCTACTCCTGGGTTATTTGCCTATCTTTTCTCCAGGAGTAGGGCAGCACCCAGGGCTCTATCCCAGCCAAGTCCCAGGTGATGAGTTTTAATAGACAATACTAAAAGCCAATCCACAAAATGGAAAAAAATGATAATGTGAACTTCCTAAACTTAAAGCGTCTACTCTGTAAAAGTAGAAGGTCTGTGAGAGACCTTGCTCAGAAAACTAAAAGGCAACCCATAAACTGGGAAAATATTTGCAAAATATATATCTGATAAAGAATTTGTATGCAAAATATACCCAAAAAACTCTCAGAACTCAACAATAAGGAAACAACCTAATTGATAATCAGTAAATATCTGGACAGATGCCTGGACAAAGAAGATAAACAGATACCAAGTACACATACAAAAATATGTCTGACATCATCATTAGGAAATTACAAATTAAAACAACAGTGAGATAGTACTGCACATCTAAATGCTAAAGTCCAAAAAACGAGGATACCAATTACTGGAAGATGAAGAACGACAGGAACACTCCTTCACACTGAGGGAAATGCATGAACAGCCACTATGGAAAGCAGTTAGGCAGTTTTTTCCAAAGCTAAATAAGTCCCATCTTAGGATCCAACCATTGTAATTCTAGTATTTAGACAACTGCTTTGAAAATTATTTCCAAACAAAAACTAGCATGCAGCTATGCACAGAAGCTCTATTCATAATGGTTAAAAACACAAAGAAATCAAAATTTCCTTCAATAGATGAATTCGTAACCAACCTGGGGTGCATTCATGTGAAGGAAGCAGAATACACTACCTCCAAATATGCCTATATTGGGGCTGATTAATTTTAAGAAACAGCAGACAGAGGAGAATCTCTGAAAAACCAGGTAGAGGTTGCTGTTTGATGAGAGACACTTATAAATGAAAGCTCCATTTGTAAGTGTGTCTCCCTCTCTCTCTCTCCATACCAGAAACAGAGGAATGACAATCTCAAGAAACTTTTATCAAAAGAAGGCACAGGGGCAGCCTAGATGGCTCAGCGGTTTAGTGCCATCTTTGGCTCAGGGTATGATCCTGGAGACCCGGGATTGAGTCCCACATCAGGCTCCCTGCATGGAGCCTGCTTCTCCTTCTGCCTCTGCCTCTCTCTCTGTGTCTCTCGTGAATAAATAAATAAAATGTTTTTTTAAAAAAAAGAGAAGACACAGGCTTAAATCTGTATAACAAACATACCCTCATTTCCTGTGTTCACCTGATAACATCCCTTACTGGCCTTCCCACCACCCAAAATCATTTCGTCTTTTTTTTTTTTTAAGATTTATTTATTTATTTGGGGGGGTGCATGTGTGGAGGGAAGGGGAGAGTCAGAGGAAGAGAGAGTGTGAATCAGGCTCTCCACTTGGCATCTCATGCAGAGCTCAATCCCATGACCCTGAGACCCATGAACCTGAGCCAAAACCAAGATTCAGAGGCCCAATCAACTGCACCACCCAGGAGCCCCCATTTTGTCTTTAGATGAAGATGGCATTTAGGGTGATGACTCAGCCACTTTGAAGAGTTACTCCATTTTTCTGGGTATCTCCCATGTATATTAAACTTCTGTTTGTTTTTCTTCTATTAATCTATTTACCAATAAAAAGAAATAAACCATCATCCAACAAAGACATAGATGAATCTTACATGTATTTTGCTAAGTCAAAGAATCCAGACTGAAAAGTCTGAAAAAGCTAAACAGTTTGTAGGACATTCTGGAAAAGGCAAAACTACAGAGATAATAAGGATCATGGAGTGGGGGATTGAGGTATGCCATGATACTTTAATGATAGATACTGGTCAGTATTTGTTTATCAAAATCCTAACATTTTTGCATCATAAAGGATAGTCATAATCTACTCAAGTTATTTAGGATGTGGGAATGTCACAGGATGGTGTATGGGCCAAGGGCAGGCCACCCTGAATGTGCCACTTTGGCGTATTGATTATTTTATTTTATTTTTTATTTGTGTATTTATTTTTAACCCTGTATTGATTATTTTAAATAAAACTTACTTAAGAAAAAAAAAAAAAAAGAGGTGGGGCGCCTGTGTAGCTCAGTCAGTTAAGTGACTGACTCTTGATTTCAGCTCAGGTCATGATCTCAGGGTTGTGAGATCAAGCCCCATATCAGGCTCTGCCCTGGGCATAGAACCTGCTTAAGATTTTCTCCCTCCCTCAGCTCTTCCCTCCCTCTCTCCTTGGCTGTAAAAGAATTAAATTAAATCAAATCAAATCAAATTAAAGAGAGTCTATGTAAGAGAGACTCTGTCCCTCTGGAAGCAGGAAATAAATCCCCATATGAAGATCTCCCTGTGTCAGGAGGTAGAGACTTCCTTATCACCAGAGATGGGAAATTTAAAGCTTAGAAGGCTGTATAAACAATCGTTATTACTTTTTACTAATTTACTACCTCAGCCCAGAATCTGTTTAGAATTCCTTACTTTCCATAGTTCCACTATTGTATACATTGCTGCTATAAACATTGGGGTCCAGGTGCCCCTTTGGATCACTACATTTATATTTTTGGAGTAAATAAGTCATAATGCAATTGCTGCATCATAGGGTAACTCTATTTTTAACTCTTTGAGGAACCTCCATACTGTTTTTCCAGAGTGGTGGTGCCAGCTTACATTCCCACCAGCACCGTAAGACGTTCCCCTTTCTCTGCATCATCACCATTTGTTGTTTCCCGACTTGTTAATTTTAGCCATTCTGACTGGTGTGAGGTGGTATCTCATTATGCTTTTGATTTTTATTTCCCGGATGCTGAGTGACGCGGAGCATTTTTCATGTGTCTGTTGGCCATTTGTATGAAGCTAAACTATGGAAAGGGCCCAGATGTCCATCAATAGATGAATAGATAAAGAAGATGTGGTATATATACAGTGGAATATTACTTAACCATGAAAAAAGGAAAAGAAATCTTGCCATTAGCAATGATGTGAGTGTACTATGCTAAGTGAAATAAGTCAATCAGAGAAAGCAATTATCATATGATTTCACTCATATGTGGGATTTAAGAAACAGAATAGAGAAACATAGAAGAAGGGAGAGAAAAATAAAACAAGACAAAATCAGAGAGGGAGATAAACCATAAAAGAGATTCTTAACTACAGGAGACAAACTGAGGGCTGCTGGAGGAGTGGAGTTGGGAGAATGGCGTAGCTGGGTGATGGGCATTAAGGAGGGCAAGTGATGTGCAGCCCAATGTGGCTCAGCAGTTGAGCGCCACTTTCGGCCCAGGGCATGATCCTGGAGACCCGGGATCGAGTCCCACATGGGGCTCCCTGCATGGAGCCTGCTTCTCCCTCTGCCTGTGTCTCTTTCTCTCTCTGTGTGTCTCTCATGAATAAATAAATAAAATCTTAAAAAAAAAAAAAAACTTGGGCAAGTGATGTACTGAGCACTGGGTGTTACATACAATTGATGAATCACTGATCTCTACCCCTGAAACTAATAATACACTATATGTTAATTAACTGAATTTAAATAAAATTTAAAAAATTTTAAATGAACTCCTTACCAGTTGAAGCTCCCAAGGTTAAGTTTTCTTGTCCTATGAATTTGTCACAGGTTTATTTTCTCTTTGTCCAAAAAGTTTAGAAACTGGGTGCTTTGGTATTTCTTTAGGTGTCAATTTCATTATTGGACCTCTAAGTGTACACAATTAAACTTTGTTTTTGTTTTCCTCCTGTTAATCTGTCTCATGTCAATGTAATTCCTAGTCCTACTGGAAGAACCTTAGAATGAGGAAAATTTCTTTCTCCCCTTCAGTGGAATACAGACTGTGACAAATAACCTAACTGTATTAGAAACACAAGGATGGGGAAAAAAAGCCCTCATTGTAGATTGTTTAACAAAAGGCAATGACCTAAGTAACTTTGGAAATGCATGGAATCTATGCACTAAAGAAAAAAAGTACTGTATGTATACAGTGGGCCCTGTTTCTTGCAATTCTTTCCCAAGGGTGGTAGCTAATAGTTCTGAAAATGCCACATCTGTAATCTGTAAAAAATGAATTAAATAATTGCCAGGTGGTGGGAGCCAGGCTTCTCACTGTTGTAGTAGGAAGTTACAGATCTGCAAAGGGAGAAAAATCACAATATCCGTGTGATGATGGACCAGGTAGGAGATATCATTATAAACTCATCTTTCACTTAATATAGATATGGACAGTTCCACATAGAAATCTTTATAAGTAGGTATGTTTACACAGGTTGGAATATGTGCACATATTTCCTTGCATTGTCTGCTGAGCACATTTAGTCCTCATGTAAGACTTTAATACCATTCTCTAATAAAGAACCAGGGAGCAGCCCGGGTGGCTCAGCGGTTTAGCGCTGCCTTCAGCCTAGGGTCCTAGAGACCTGGGATCGAGTCCCATATCGGGCTCCCTGCATGGCGCCTGCTTCTCCCTCTGCATGTGTCTCTGCCTTTCTCTCTATCTCTCTGTGTCTCTCATGAATAAATAAATAAAATCTTAAAAAAAAAAAAAGGAACCAGGGCTCTTTGAAAAATTGCCGACACTCGGACTAAGACAGTAAATGCAGGAGCCAGGATTATCTTGAAGTATCAGAAAGTAAGGAAGAACCAAGAAAAAAAATCCACAAAGATGGAATTATGTCAAAGGAAAACAGGAATCAATGGAAAGCATTCTCAGTAGCCAAAGCAGGAATGAACCAGCAGCCAAACACAGCAGTGCAGGAGTACGATCAACAGCCTAAAATGACTACCCAAGTGTCCATGCTAGTAAACATAAATGATTATTTATAAAGGAAACCACAATGGGACGCCTGGGTGGCTCAGCGGCTGAGTGTCTGCCTTTGGCTCAGGGTGTGATCCTGGAGTCCCAGGATCCAGCCCCACATCGGGGTCCCTGCAGGGAGCCTGCTTCTCCCTCTGCCTGTGTCTCTGTCTGTGTGTCTCTCATGAATAAATAAGTAAAATATTAAAAAAAAAAAAGATAAAAAGAAAACCACAAGCACAAAAATGGAGTCACCTGTGTTAAGAGCCCCAGGTCAGCATATGGTTTCACTCATATGTGGAATATAAGAAATAGTGAAAGAGATTATAAGGGAAAGGAGGGGAACTGAGTGGGAAAAATTAGAGAGACAACCCATGAAAGACTCCTAACTCTGGGAAACAAAGTGTTGCAGAAGGGGAGGTGGGTGGGAGGATGGGGTAGCTGGGTGACGGGCACTGAGGGGAGGATACTTGATGGGATGAGCACTGGGTGTTATATGTTGGCAAATTGAATTTAAATTAAAATTTAAAAATAAAATAAAAAATAAAAATAAAGAGACTCAGGTCAGTGAATCAAAATTTAATACCTAATCTAAATGCAGTTTCACACACATACCCCATGTAACCTTTAACCAGTCAACCTGGAAAATGTATTGAATGGCCTCTTTGTTCCCCTTAGGATGATGACCTTGCCTAAAACAATGCATCCTTTGATAATAATTTCCTTTTTTCAATACCCTCTCTACTTTTAAAAATATTTCCTTCCCTACAACTCAAAGAAGCTCCTTTCTATTTGCTAGATGGGATGATGCCCATTTCATGAATTGTTTCATGAAGTCATTGTGATCTTTTAAATTACTTGGTTGCATTTTCATCAACATATTACAAGGGTTTTTTTTTTTTATTTACAATTTTTTGAAGATTTTATTTGTTCACGAGAGACAAACAGAGAGAGAGAGAGAGGCAGAAATACAGGCAGAGGGAGAAGCAGACTCCATGCAGGGAGCCCAATGTAGGACTTGATCCTGGGTCTCCAGGATCAGGCCCTGGGCTGAAGGCGGTGCTAAACCTCTGAGCCACCAGGGCTGCGCTATTACAAGGTTTTTTTACAAATGGGTTGAATAGACCTCTCCTACTAAATAGTCCAAATAATAGATATGTGCACTTAGCCATCATCCATCAAGGGGGTGGAGCTAACTCCCCTCTCCTAAAAGTGTGCGCTCCACATAGTATTTTCCTGCTCAAGAAGACACACCATACACACATGGGAAAGAGTAACCTCATGGTAGGGAAGCCTGACCAACACTGCTTCAGCCAGGTGACCGTTAACAGAGACAGTGACAAGTGGCCTCCAGAGCATGTTCCTTTGATACAAAATGATGACAGAGCACTTTACCTCTGTGATCTGCTTCCTCAGAACCATAATCCTAGTTTAATTATGAGGAAAACACCAAGTAAATCCCAATGCAGGACTTTTTACAAAATACCTGAGCAGTTCTCCTCAATACTGCCGAGGTCATTGAAACAAGGTGAGTCATATACTGTCACAGCCAAGAAGAGCCTAAAAAGACATTATGACCATAGGTCACGTGGTACCCTGCATGGGATCCTGGAGCAGGAAAACATAGAACAGAGAGACCTGAATAAAATATTGCCTTAGTAAATAATAACCTATCAATATTTGTTCATCAATTGAGACAATTCTTTGAAAAATTAGAGAGTAGAAATTAAAGGTCAAATAAGAGAAACTTATTGCATCGGACTGGAAGCCTAGAGGAAATGAGTGATTTCTTAGTAAACTTACACATTAATAAGATGGATCCTAAAATGAGGGAAAACAAACAAACAAAAAAGATCAGTTGGCCATTCAGGGACCTCTCCCTCCTGCTGGTTCTCCTCCCATTGTTCTGGGGTTTTCCTCCCAGGAATAGAGAAGAAACAGGGAGAGAGCTGTTCTAGAGCTCCCCTGAGGTGACCTCACTCACTGTCTTGTCACCCCCAGCCAAGTGAGGACACACTGTGCACAGGGAATCTCAGGGACTATTGATCCTGATGTGTTGGCTGGCACTTTTTGGATGGCAAGGGACTGGACACACTTACTGAAGTAAAAGAAATTAATATTTTTAAATGGTAGAAATAAATTATTACTTGCAAGAGGTAAGTTAAGAATGGGTTTGGAGGGGCAGCCCTGGTGGCTCAGCGGTTTAGTGCTGCCTTCAGCCCAGGGCCTGATCCTGGAGACCAAGGATCAAGTCCTATGTCGGGCTCCCCGCATGGAGCCTGCTTCTCCCTCTGCCTGTGTCTCTGCCTCTCTCTCTCTCTCTCTGTGTCTCCCATGAATAAATAAATAAAATCTTTTTTTTTTTCTTAAAAAGAGTGGAAAAAAAAAGTAAAAAAAAATAAAAAAAATAAAAAAAGAGTGGGTTTGGACCTGACAGTACCAGGGGCTCACACTCTCACAATGTGACCTGGACTCTCTCCAATCCTCCATCCTAAGTGCTCTGGGGGTGACCCCATTCACAGACATGGTCTCTCTCACTGCATCTGGAGCCTCCAGCAACTCCAGGCTGGCATCCCCTCATTGTCTAGTCTACTGGGAAGCGTTTCTCCTTCCCTTGAGTTCCAAGAAGTCACAGATTTAAACATCTTTGGGCTTGGGGCACATTCTCATCCTTGAAACCATCTGAGCACCCAGAGGATGGAGCATGGGATTGCCTAGATTTGGATCATACACCTATCTTCAAGATGGGTGGAACACAGGGTCTATACTCTGGAACTCTTTGGTTGGGAGACAGATGATTTTATTGCTCAGTAAATCAGTGAGAGGTTTGAGGATTATTCCACAGCCCAGAATCCACATTTGGCATGCTTTCTTGAGGCCACAGTTCCTGGGTTGTACACGTGGCTCTCCAAGACCATGCAGCCTCAGGAAGAAACTACCCGCTGGGAGACATGGTTGGTCCTATATTCTTGATTCCTTATGAATATGCATGTCAAAAGTTACACTATAACTGGGAGGCCAAAGGATTGCAGGGCCAGTGTGTGGTATGGTTATTCACAATAGGAATATATTCACAATGTTTGGAGGGTAAGAGGTTGTAAGGAAGAGGTATTTGTCTCAACCACACAGGTGTTGGGAATAGAAACATCCCAAAGGGCTGTCTACACAGCTCATGGACCTGTTAAATCCCCTAGTAACTGGCCATAAGGGTTGTCAAGACCCAGGCTGGCCTGAGCTGGAGGACCACAGATGCCTGCCTGGATGGTTGGAGGCCAAGGACTGTCCTTTCTGAGACCTGACTGTCTAGTGCTGATCTCTCAACTAGGACGGAGGATCCAGCTGTCGCTAGGAGAGCAGCACCAGCCCACAAGAATAGACTGCCCACGGTAGGTTTTCTGGTAACCCGTAGGCCACTGCACCCAGTCCTTTATAAAGTCACACACATCTACTGCATGCCCCCATGGGTCAGGTCTTTGCTGGAAACTTGGGCTGCCTAGGCAGAGAGGAGCTGGCAGATGGGAGGGTAGAAGGACTGCGCATGATCTTGAGGCCTTCCAAAACCCTCATCTGGGGTTAAGTTGAATTTCAAATAGTGACCAGGAAGATATTGCACTCTTCTTCTATTACAGCCCAACATTGAGAGCGAAAACCCAATGTTCCAACTTAATCGCTAATACAAATGTGATCAATGGTGAGTCCTGTCCATCCTAGGCCCAGTTAGAGGTGAGATAGAGGATAGGGAATAGGGCCGCTTACGCTAAAACCAAACTCTGACCTAGACACTGACCCTGACCCTGACCCAGGGGGTGAACAAGACCCTGACCCAAACCCTGACCTGAAACAGAACCTGACCCAGGCTCTGACAATGACACTGACTCTGAGCCAGACCCTGATCCTGATCTCAAGCCTGCCACTAGTATTTCCATTCCTTATCACAAATATATGGATGTGGGGTGGCTCAGCAGTTGAGCACCTGCCTTCTGCCCAGGGCGCGATCCTGGAGTCCTGCTTCCAGCTTCTCTTTGGAAGAAGAAGAGCCTGCTTCTCTCTCTGCCTACGTCTCTGCCAATCTGTGTGTGTGTGTGTGTGTGTGTGTGTGTGTCTCATGGATAACTAAATAAAATCTTTTTTAAAAAACCCAAATATATGGATGTGAACATAGTTTAAATACATAGTTTATTTTTCCAACTGTTGCATATCATGAATGATCCTTATAGAATTTTGTGTGCACAATATAATTATTCCTGTCTTTTTACAATTGAGGATTAGGGATTGAAGTGTTCTTGCATGTAGTTTGCATCAAAAACACTTCAGCTTTGTTTCTCGTTGTAATTGTTTTATTTTTCAATTTGACTTTACCTTCCATTACACAATGATACCTTTCTTCAGCATCACCTGCACTTGGGGAACACCCAGATTAAAAGTAGTGCTGGAAAAAAAAAAAAAGTAGTGCTGGAGAGGAGGCTTTCTTGAAGAATAACAGAAAATATCTAGCATAATATGTCATTCTGAACTATGGAAACACTCAAAGAAGCTGTCTCAAAGAAGCTATTTTCAAATACATATATTACAGATCATGTCATAATTAGATGAGGACTTTTTATCAATTACTTAAATATAAGCGTTGAAACCTGAAACATTCTTCAATGGTAGCATGAGCCTTGGGAATTTAGCAAGGTAATACAGGGTTCATTAATTAAATATGAAATTTCAAGTGTTAATTGTGACATTTGCCTTTTGCTCAGCACTGAGATTTTATTTTACTCTTTTAAAGATTTTTAAATTTTATTTATTGGAGAGAGTGTGTGTGTGTACAACTGGGAGGAGGGGCAGAGGGAGAAGCAGACTCCCTGCTGAGCATGAAGCCTGGCACAAGGCTCAATCCCAAGACTCTGACATCAATGACTTGAGCTTAAGTCAGACACTTAACTGACTGAGCCACTGAGGTGCCCCAAGATTTTGTTTTTCTTGACTAATTTTCCCAAACATGGGTTCTGATTTCATTTAACTACTCTCAATATATAAACTGAGGGTGCTTCTTGCAGGTACTTTAAAAAGCTACAGATTTCTAGTCTGGAGGAAAACCTTAACTCTTGTCCAACTATCAGATGTTATAACTACTGTGATATCCCTCAGAGCTATGACAAAATACCTCACCTGTTATTGTTCAGACTCCCTATGGGTCTGTATGCAGGAAAAACTAGGTCCCAGGAAAATCTCCCTGAATCTCTGCCTTTAATGATAGCCCTTCTAGTCCATGTGGGGAAATGCCCAACCAGACAGCCAAACACCTGCAGCAACATCCCTCCCCATCTCCCAGGGGAGAGCCATGTAATTACAGGTAAGGTTTCGTTATTCAGTCATCATTTATTCATACATTTAATTAATTCACCTAATAATTCCTAAAACTTAATAATTCCACTATGTAATCAGTAAATTATCCATTTGCCTTGGAATGCCCTCACCACCCACCTTGCCTGGTTAATTCCTACTCAGTCACTTTCCATCTTGAAAACATCGCACTTGAACAAAATTTTCCTTGTTGATTTAACAAATCAAATGAGGCTACCAAAAATGTTCTGCAAGGTTTTGATGTCTCATAAATGGCAAGATTCAACAGGCTGAAGAGACCTAGGAGCTGTCCAGCTACTGAAAAATATGCTACATGATACCTAAGAGCAGCCATGGATCCTTTAAATTACAGTCAAATGTCTCTTTTGTATAAGAAGTGATAGGAAGCCCAGAGTAACATCAAGAGGGTTAGATAAACAAGCTTGAGGCTTAGTAAGCCTCCCAGACATCATCCAGATCACACAACAGAACTGGCCTCCAAACTGTACAGGAAATTAGTGCCACCCCAAAACCCTATCAATAGCATCATTCAGAGACGACAACGGGACAAGGACACTACCACACTGCTGTCGGTAATAAATGAGGGGAAACTGCCATCTTATGGCAACTAAAGTTGACAAAACAGTTTTGTTTTTTATTAGGACTTTATATTGTTTAAACTTACAGTAGACATTCACTTGGGGGATAATAAGTTAATGTATATTGTCCCAGTGAAAGTAAAGGTAAATATATTTTAAACTTAGGAAGATTTGCAACTGGTGATTTTGCTTTTATTCTTTTTTGATGTAATAGGAAATTTTTCAAATATAGTGAAGAGAATGGTGTGATGAATGCCATGTACATATCATTTAGACTCAATAATTAGCCATATTTGCTTCACATTTTTGTATTGTAAAATATTGTAAATTACAGACATAACAATACTGCACATGTAAATATTTCAGTATGCACTTCTAAAAATACCAACCAGTACAATTTTCCACAGAACTACAATACCATTTCTGAACCCAATAAAATCAACAATTCTCACACATCATCAGTATTCGGTCAGGAGGGGTTTTCCAAAGAACAATTAACATGAGAGGGCATACTGAAGACATAACCAGGAGAAATGAAATTTGCAAGTCTTAGAATCTATTATAGTATCCCTATGAAAGACAACAAAATAAATACCTCCCTGTACACTGAAGAGAAATAGAAGAAATATTTTTGTCCATAAAATTATCAGGGAATGGGCAATGTAAACTTAAAACTATGCATGAAGGACCTTCCCCATAGCTATGTGTAGAAATATGTCCAAATGTTCTGTGACTGTTTTGTTGGTGGGAATGTGTTAAGAATTACTGAACCTGAGACATTACACCTCTGTTTTCTCATAGATGCAGACAGACCACTGTGTGAAGTGTCCAATCACTATGCAAACAGTAAGAGAGGTTGCCACCCCCCAAAGGTGTGATCAGATAGGTTTTGGAGGAAAGCTCTGGCCAGCACAACTCTCTCCTTTCTTCTCACAGCTGTGATATTTGAGGGCTTTGTGCAGCTCTGAGTCGAGGTCAACAACAATCCCTCAGCTACATCCTCCTCATCTCCCTCACCCTGTGCTCCCTCTGCTCCTTACTCTTCATTGGCCACCTGCATCCGCTGGCAATCACATTTAGTGTGTGTACTATAGGTCTTTCCACTGTTTTGCCCAAAACTATCACTGTGGTCACGGCTTTCAGGTTCACGTCACCTGGGAGGAAAATGAAGTGTGGATCAGTGTCATGGGGCATCTAATTCTGGCATTTCCATCTGCTCTCTGATTCAAGCGACCCTAATCTGGCTAGGAAGGTCTCCTGGCTCCACTAACACATACACTCTGAGTCGAGATATTCAATCCGTTCCAAAATTCTACCAATCTTTCCCTACCAGGTGTGCAGTGGATCTCCTTTTACATTCCATTTCTCAAACCACTTCTCTGTCACCAAGCTTTAATTCATTTTCTCTATTTTCCTGTTACAAAAGTCTTTCCCACACTCCAGTCTTGAACAAGTCTTTCTACTTTTCCCTCAGCATTCCTAAAGGTTGGTTTACAGCTTTATGTCTTCTACTCCTCTGGAATTCACTATCAAGAATTGCAAGAAACTAACATTCCTTTCTAAGGAAAACAACAGGGAGAGGGCTGAGTGTCACCTGTTTCTGAAGCTCCCCCTGAGGGCATCCACATGACCAGAGGCGGAGGGACAACTGAGCCCAGGACTCCAAGGGCAGAACTGGAGCGATTTTTCAGGCCCAGGAGCCCGGCTTTTGGTGAGTCCCACAGGAGTGGTACAGCAAGCAGGCAAATTAGGCTGGGGACTTCTGGATAGCCACAGGATACCTGGGGCATGTGCAGTGGCATGTGGGCATTAAAGGGGCTTCCAAAACCTCAGGGGATGCCAGCGTACCCAGTACAGGCACTCAGGTGAGTGATACACTTCCATTTTTCAGGAGACAACACAACTCAAATAAGGGGAAGGTTTCGGTTTTTATTAGGACTTTATATTGTTTAAACTTACAGTAGACATTCACTTGGGGGATGATAAGTTAATGAATATTGTCCCAGTGAAAGTAAAGGTACACATATTTTAAACTTAGGAGGATTTGCCATTGGATTTTGCTTCTATTCTTTTTTGATGCAATAGGAAATTTTTCAAATATAGTGAAAAGAATGGTGCTACCAGAAAGAATATAGTCCACCAAGAACTGAGCAGGTGCTGATCTTTCTTTCTTTCTCTTCTTTCTCTTTTCTTTCTTTCTTTCTCTTTCTTTCTTTTCTTTTCTCTTTTATTTTCTTTTTTGTAGAATAAATGATCATTGTCCAGTGGTATTTGTGTCAGACATGTGGGTGTAGCTCAAAGAACCAAACTAGGAAGAACCAAACATGAGCTGTGGAGCCATGGAGCTGGTGTTGAGACCATCACACAACAGGGCCTATTGCATAGACCAGACCACTGAGGCCTGAGAGCAGTGCAGGGAAGTCAAGGTCTCCAGTTAACCTCATCTAGCACCACCCACACCCACCCCATTTATAGATGGGTGAACTGAGGCCAGGGTAAGGGGTCTGACTTAGTTGTGCTTTCCCAACATGCAAGCCATGTATGAAATAGCACCAAGAACAAGCTAGGTATAGGCTGAAGGAGCATCCTGAATAGAAAAATAACCTGAGAGGAAAGCAGGGTTGATGGTACAGAGACTCTTGTCTTCAGATGATTCCTGTTTCCCAGTCTCCATGTACCATGTTCTCCAGAGTCCAAGATCTCCTACAAGTGGACTTTTAGTGATATCAGGATTGAAGCCCTTGAGGAAGGATTGATTTGATTATCTCAGGAACAGACAAGTCAGCAAGGTAGGAACAAGAAAAGGGGGCCACATCAGAGAAGTGGTCAGGAGCCTAAAAGTGTGCAGGCCCCAAATGGGACCTTTCACATATCTAAAGTACAATAAAGTCACTAGGTCAGAGAAACAGGACTCAATATACGTGCAGAATCACTGGCTGCATTGAACACACAAGAGGCAAGAGTGATGTATGGATACAAACCCCTGGAGGCTCACACAGCAGTCAGGGGAAGAGCCAGGGCCAGGACTAGTATGCCGAGCAGCGAAGAGAAAGCTCCAAATATCATAGATTTAGTTTGCAGACAGACCTCCTATCAGAACACATGTGTGGGAGGAAAGCAAGAAAGGATAACACAGGTCTTTGGCCTAATCAACTAGGTGAGCAGTATAGCTATTAACTCAAAAGCAGAAGACAAAGGAAGATTTAGGGACCAATCAAATGTTTTGGACACGTCAAGTTTGAAATGCTCATGAAACATCAAAGTAGAAATGCTGAGCAGGCAGGCTGGGATGCAAGCTTGGGAGACACGAGCAAAGACAGCACCACAATTGAAGAGGGGGAAAAGGCCACCTGATTCCAAGCAAAGGAAGTCCTGGGAGTATCTCCTGCAGCAGCCAAGGTCCGGAGAGGTCATCTACTGAGGGTCAACTCAGGTCTTCGGCCAGGATTGTTAGGACAAGAAGCTCTCTGCTCCTAAGAAGAAAGCTTGGCCTTCTGGGAGCTACACTGGCTCCCTAGGGAGGACACATGCTCAGGAATGAAGGTAAAACAAAGGACCAAGCACGCTGGTGAGCCTAGAACCCAGCCAGGACAGACACCTGCCTCTTCTGTATTTATTTAACAGACGTTAGCACATGAATTCATTGATCCATTTTTACAAAAAATAGTTTTATTAGAGCAACATGATATTATGATATAAAGCACTACACCATTTGACACAAAGTTCTTTTATAAGTGAGCACCAGTGTACAGTTCTATAGCTTCCTCCGCGGTCCTTATTACAAACAGCTGCCTAACCTCAGCCTAAAGATGAAGTGCAACATTCTTTCTACAATATGCTGAACACTCACTTCAGTTTATTGTAGAAGTTTCCTAAACAGACATCCTTCTTGTCGCGGGATGGACATTTCATCTGAAAACTTACAAACAGTCTTGTGCTTATCTGACAGTACCCAATAGGCTGGTTCCACATCCGTCCCACAGCCATGGCACCAGATCCACTGGGCAGCCACGAACGGACTGTCCAGCAGAGCATTCCCAGAGAGGCTCCACACAAGACAAACCCCCACACCACCCAGGCAGGGGAAGTGTTCCAGCATGGAAGTCAGGCTAAAAGAAATTGAACCTGAACTCTTCATCAGGGGTATCCTGGGTGGCCTTGGCTACACCTGCCTGGCGAGGCCTGCAGACCCTTCCGCTCTTCTTTCTGGTGGCCTCACCTACAGGCTGCACCTGAGCCGCGCGGGCCGCTGTGGGGGAGGCGACAGAAAGTGTCGTAACAGAGTAGTAACCGCTAACATTACCCTGGCCATTCACCTCGAATCTCTTGGGGCAAATCAACGGATTCATTCCTCAAAATCTGAGGGTAGGTGTTGGCATCAAACCCCACCCAGAATCACTAAGACCGGCACCCTGAGTGGCTCAGTTAAGCTTCCAACTCCATGTGGGCTCAGTCACGGTCTCAGCGTCAGGAGACCCAACCTCTCTCCCCTGGCGCATAGTCAGTAGGAGGGTGCTCCAGCTTCTCTCACCGCCCCTCCCCCATCCCTCTCACCGCCCCTCCCCATCCCTCGCAGGGCCCCAGCCTTTCCTCTCCCAGCGCCCTCAGGCCTCTGAGCCGACCCACCCCCACCAGCCCTGTCACTCTGGGTTCCTCCGGTCCTGTCACCCCCTAGGCCCTTTCTCCGCACCGCCTGGGACCACCGGCTTCCTCACCTGCCCTGAGCGCCCGCAGGGCGTCGCGCCGCTCGGCCTCCATGCGAGCCCTGTAGTCCCCGAACAAGGAGCGCATCAGCTGCCTCTTCCGCGGCAGGGGGGTGCTGTCGCTGCGCAGGCTCCGGATCGCCCCAGCGGCCTGCTCTCCTGCCCGCAGCAAGAGAGGCCTAGTAACCGCCTCCATCCCGCTGACGGCCCCCGCGGCCCCCCCGCCCCGAAGGACCCCTCACTCTGTTTCGGACTCGGTCTCCGCGTCCTGAGGCCCAGCTCCAGCTGCTCCACGCACCAAGCCAGCTCCCGGGCCAGCTGCTCCTCCTGCGACGCAGCGAGGAGAGCGGCCGTGAGGCGGCGGCAGGGCGCCGGGGCCCGCGGCCCCACCCCACGGGCACCCGCGAGCCCCGCGGCGGCCGCCACGCCCTCGCCCCCCCGCGCGCCCGCCCTTCCCGACCGAGGCCCGCGCGTGCCTGAGCCTCCGCGCTCCGGGGCGCTTCCTCTGGGGCCGGCTCCTCTGGGTCCTTCCCGCCGCCACGCGCCACGGGGGCCCCGTTCCGGTTTTTCTTCTTCTTCTGGTTCTTGGCCGCTCCGTCGCCCCCACGTTGCTCGGGGCGGCCCCCGGGGGCGGCGTCACGGCCGGCGGGGGGCCCGGAGCCGAGGCGGGCTGCGGGGGGCGTCACGGCGGAAGGACTCGCGGCGCCGGGCGGCGACCCAGGGGCCCGGGGGCTGCGGGGCGTGCGGGCGGCGCCTGGGCTTGCGGCCGCTGCTGCGTCTCGGGCCTGGAGAAAAGGGGCAGCGCCAGGGTCAAAGCGGGCCGCGCGCGGCGGGACCCCGGCGCCCCCGCGCTCACTGGGCACCGCTCACCGCCATGCGCCGCCCTCGCCGCGGAAGACCGCGCAGCGCCCGAGCTTCCCGCTGAACAACCTCCTCCGGCAACGCGGCTGCGGCGCCGAGTTCCGCTGGGCACAGACGGGACGGGGCGGGGGGCGGGGCTATGGGGGGCGGCGGCGGGGCTGGGAGATGGGCGGGCGGAGGCGGGGACTGCAGGCTCAGGCCTCGCAGCGGCCGCTGGGACCCAGCGCAGGCTCCGAAGGGGCCCCCGGGGCCGTGTTCTCGCGCCACCTACTGCGTTGCAGGCACCGCTCAGGATGCTAGGACAAGGCCCTGCACAAGGGAACGCTCCGACCGCTCGCCTGGTGGGCGGGGAAAAGCCGTCCCAGAGAAGCGTCGTGAATAGCGGCCGAAACGAGGGCGAGCGCTCGGCGGAGACCTCCGGGCAGCAGCCCGCGCCAGGCTGGCGGGACAGGTTGGGTAGCGGGAAGGAGGCGGGGCAGGGGCCGCGGGGCAGGTCAGGGCGTTGGGCGAGCTCCGGCCGTGCAGGCGCCGGGGACAGGCCCGAGGTCCGCTTGATTGTCAGCGCGAGGGGAAGCCTTTGACACACGCTGGTCCGCAGAGTGCTGGGGTCTCACTCGGATGTGCGTTTGAAAGACCCCTCGGCTGTCTTGGGACGAAGGCCAGACGGGCGGGCGGCAGGTGAGGCTGGGAACGTGGAGGGATGCCCGAGACGCGGGGGAAGAGCCTGCGCCCTTGCGGGTGGCCTGGACGTGAGCACTGCCGCGGGAGGACGCAGCAGGAGCCCGTCCCGGTCTGGCTTGCCCCTCCCCGCCTTCTGCCCAGGGCGGCCCCCCACCCTCCGGTACTACAGACCGGGTGCCTCCTCCCAGCCTGGGGCTCCAGGCGTCAGTAGACGTCCTCGGGAGGAAAGAGCCTGCAGCAGGGCAGGAGCCGGAGTGCTGTCCGAGGATTCCGGTCGGGGAAATCGGGGTACCAAGTGTCGTTTCCTGAGGCAACAGATGGGACGTGTTGCCTGCCTGGGCTGGGAGGTCTCGAGGGTGTCAGTTTGGTCATCACAAATAGTTGATCTATTATTTATTGCAGGGTAACAAGTTGTCACACAACTGAGCTGATCGAAAACAGTAAACATCTGGTACCGTTCCCGAGGAAACAGGAATCTAGCAACAGAGTAGCCGTGTGATTCTAAGTCAGGGTCTCTTGTGACCCCTCTTGAAGGGAGGAATATCAAAAACCTTTAGACAGGGCCGCCTGGGTGACTCAGTGCTTAAGCGTCTGCCTTTGGCTCAGGTCCTGATCCCGGGGTCCCAGGGTCCACACCCTGGGCTGAAGGTGGCGCTAAACCGCTGAACCACCCGGGCCGCCCATTGAGGGCCATTTTAAATGGAAAAATCACCAAAAAGCACAAGAATGTAAAAAGTGTAGCATTGAATATACTATGAAAAGGACACTGGCTTACAGTATGAGAGCAGTGTCGCCTGCTCAACCTCAGCTGGGAACAGGTAAGTGTAGTGACCCAGAATTGTCATTATTCTGTGCATGTCCATGAGTGACTGTGAAAGTATCAGTATAGGTTTCGAGGGTTACAAGTAAATTTTAGCAACCAGATGAATTTGCAAATATGGAGTGCTCAATAATGAAATTGTATGGATCCCTGGGTGGCTCAGCAGTTTAATGCCTGCCCTTGGCCCAGGGCATGATCATGGGTTCCCGGTATCAAGTCCCACATCGGGCTCCCTGCATGGAGCCTGCTTCTCCCTCTGCCTGTGTCTCTGCCTCTCTCTCTCTGTCTCTGTGTCTCTCATAAATAAATAAATAAATAAATAAATAAATAAATAAATAAATATCTTTTAAAAAATGAAGATTGTATATATAAACATATTTGAAGGTAAAAGTCATAAAAATGCACATAACTATCATCCAGTTGAAGAAACAGAACATTATCAATGTCTTTCAGGACTTCTGCATGTGTATACAACATAAGTACGGATTTCTAAACAATACTGCCTAGTTTTGCATGTTTTGAACTTTACATACATTAAATCATTCTATATGTGTTCTTAAGTTTGTTTTTCTCAATGAATTTATGAGGATTATCCCTGTTGCAGCATACCATTGTACTTCACTGTCTTCAGTGACGACGTGATGATAATAAATATTCCACTGTATAAGGAAACCCAAGAATAAACACCTGAGTTTCTTACACTTTTTCTATTATAAACAATGCACTAGGAATATTCTTGTCTGTCTCCTCTGTTCAGGTATTTCTCCATATCTTGAGCAGAAAAGCTGCGTTATAGGGTTTTTTCACTTTCATTATAGTACACTTTGATGAAAAGAAATTCTTTTTTAACATCTGTTTTTGTTTTTTATTTATTTGACAGAGTGAGAGAGAGCGCAAGACTGAAGGGGGAGCAGAGGAAGAAGGAGACTCCCTGTTGAGCAGGGAGCCCAACACTGGGCTGTACCCCAGGACTCAGGGATCATGACCTGAGCCGAAAGCAGACAGGCAGGCGCTTAACAGACTGAGCCATTCAGGCGCCCTGATGAAAAGAAATTCTTATTTTTATTTTTTAAATATTTTATTTATTTATTCATGAGAGACACAGAGAAAGAGGCAGAGACACAGGCAGAGGGAGAAGCAGGCTCCCTCTAGGGAGCCCAATGTAGGACTCGATCCCAGGACCCTGGGGTCACGACCTGAGCCAAAGGCAGATGCAGATGCTCAACCACTGAGCCAGCCAGGTGCCCTAGAAATTCTTATTTTTAACAGTATTAAATGTATCAATATTTTACTTTCCCTCTTTACGTCTTACAAGCCTTTTGTTAACCTGGGATCATAGAGATAACCTCCTCTGTTATAAATTTTATGTCTTTCCCTTTCATATTCAAACTTTTAGTCTGGAAGTGATTTTTGTGTCTTTCGTAATATAAATTCAGTTTTGTTTTTTAAAATATGCATAATCAACTTTTCTAACCTCATTTGTGGAATTGAGATCTGCAGGAATTGAGATCTGTTTAAAGTTCATTTCCACATTTGCATGGATGTAGGCATTTTAACAATATTTGTTCTTCTAATCCATGAGCATGAAATATTTTTCCATTCCTTTGTGTCTTCCTCAGTTTCTTTCATGAGTATTCTATAGTTTTCAGAGTACAGATCCTTTACCTCTTCGGTTAGGTTTATTCCTAGGTATTTTATCGGTTTGGGTACAATTGTAAATGGGATCAATTCTTGGATTTCTCTTTCTTCTGCCTCATTGTTAGTGTATAGACATGTGACTGACTGGGATGCCTGGGTGGCTCAGTGGTTGAGCGTCTGCCTTTGGCTCAAGGTGTAGTCCTCGAGTCCCAGGATTGAGTCCCACATCCGGCTTCCTGCATGGAGCCTGCTTCTCCTTCTGCCTGTGTCTCTGTCTGCCTCTCTCTCTCTCTCAGGAATAAATAAAATCTTTAAAAAAAAAAAAAAAGAAATGTGACTGACTTCTGTGCATTGATTTTATATTCTGCGACTTTGCTGAATTCTTATATCAGTTCTTGTAATTTTTTGGTGGAGTCTTTTGGGTTTTCTACATAGAAAGTCATGTCACCTGCAGAGTGAGACTTTGACTTCTTCTCTGCCAAGTTGGATGCCCTTTCTTTTTTGTTGTCTGATTGCTGAGGCTAGGACTTCCAGCACTATGTTAAACAACAGTAGTGAGAGTGGGCATCCCTTTATATTATCAGACTTATTGTAAAGATTGGCAGTTAAGCAGATTGGCATTAGAGATATACAAAAAGTAATTTTAAAAAAGAGATATACAAAAAGCCTTTTTTAAAAATTATTTATTTATTTATGATAGTCACACACACACACAGAGAGAGGCAGAGACACAGGCAGAGGGAGACGCAGGCTCCATGCACCGGGAGCCCGACGTGGGATTCGATCCCGGGTCTCCAGGATCACGCCCTGGGCCAAAAGCAGGCGCCAAACCGCTGTGCCACCCAGGGATCCCAGATATACAAAAGCCTAGTGGAACACACTGCAGAGCTCTGAAATACATCCATGCAAATTCATTTCTCACCTAACTTCGAATTGATGAGGGTTTCTTTCTCTTTGTGTTTCTCTCTCTCTCTCTCTTTTTTTAAAGATTTTATTATTCACAAGGACACAGAGAGAGAGAGAGAGAGAGAGGCAGAGACACAGGCAGAAGGAGAAGCAGGGTCCCTGCAGGGAGCCCAACGTGGAACTCGATCCCAGGTCTCCAGGATCACACCCTGGGCCGAAGGCAGGCTCTAAACCGCCGAGTCACCCAGAGATCCCCCTCAGTGTTTCTCTTCAAGCTTGGAGATGACATACTGTATTTCTATTCTTTTACGGTTAATCTTGAAATTTTAACATGCCTTCTTAATGAATAAATGTCTTAGGTTTGTCAATATTTTTACTTTCCTCATGAATGACCTCTGATTAATCCAGTTCTATTCACCCTTTCCTGACTCATCTGCTATTCCTCTGCTGACTTTATTTCTAATTGGTTTTTTTTTTTAATTTTTATTTATTTATGATAGTCACACAGAGAGAGAGAGAGGCAGAGACACAGGCAGAGGGAGAAGCAGGCTCCATGCACCGGGAGCCCGACGTGGGACTCGATCCCGGGTCTCCAGGATCGCGCCCTGGGCCAAAGGCAGGCGATAAACCGCTGCACCACCCAGGGATCCCTCTAATTGGTTTTTAAACCTCCCAAATTAGACATGATTTTTATTTGCAGTCAGTGTTTTTGCTAGCAAGCTGAAATGATCAGGTCAGAACACAGGATTCCTGCTCATGGGAAAGTATATGATGTGTCTTGGGCACACAGATCATATCTGCACCAGTGCCAGTCACTAGGTTTACAAAGACATGTTAGAGACAGCGGCTTCTAGAGAAGCCATAATTTTAAAAGTCCAGAGGACAAGTTCACACCATAGGTTAAGGCTAATATTTGGGTATAGAGAAATAACAAATTTGTGTATCCTTTCCTCAATGGGAGAGCAGAAAAGGAGTATAGTGTAGTGGTCAAAAGCACTACTGCAACAGCAGGAATGTCTGCATTCAAATCTCAGCTCTAACACTTAATGTGTAAACTTTAAAGAAGGTACTTAATCTCTCTGATCCTCAAGTTCTTCACCTGTAAAGTAGGGGGGAATAGATGCACCTGCCTTCATTGGTTTGTTGCCAGAATTAATTGAAACAACGTAAAGAGCTTGGCACAGTGCTTGGATAAAGGATCGTCTTGTGGTTGGCACACATGGGTATTTTGGCTCTCCACCACCTGCCCCCTTCTTAATAGCACCCAGTTTCTTTTTGGGGAACTGCCTCTGCCCGCTGTGTGTAATCTTAGAGGGATGATAAATCAAGATGTCTTCTTAGGAAGCTGAGTCATAAGCTTCCTCTCCCTGCCACAGTCCAGTCAGGGAGAACATGTGACCTATGTACATGAATCAGAGAAAAGCAGAGGGAACACTGGTAGAAATTTCACTTAGCGGAGCGGACAGTTCTGGCTATGTGGAGCCTGCTGCCCCCTGTTCCTCCAAAGCATCCTTGCTTCCTACACCACCTCCCTTGATTCTGCAAGTTTCCCAACTTCAGTATTTCCTCACAACCAAGAATCCAGATAAAACAATGGGGATGCTGACAAATCAAGTGTCACTGAGTGTGGGCTTCATGCTGGATCTTTGCAGGAGTCCTGAAATTGGAGTGTTTAAGCTTGTTATCAAAGGAGCTCAAAGAGGAAGAAAGTATAAAATCAGGGACCCCAAAAAAAAGACAGCCTATTTCAAATTCTCCCTAACAATGGAAAAGAAGAAACTGAATTTTTTTTAATTCATTACTACACACTGGGTATTCAATTAGGAACTCAATATACTTTTCTCATTTGTTTAAACAACTCTGTAAGAAAGGAATTATTCTCTTCTTAATAGAAACCAAGGCTCAGAGTATTTGAATATCTTGAACAAGATTCTAAGTACAGAACTGACTCCAGGTCTGACTTCAAACCCATGGTCTTCCCAGTGTACTAAACTGTCTGAGAGATAAGGCATCCTCTTGTCTTAAGCCTTGATGGATCCTGAGCCCAAATATCACTCAGCTTCAGAACCCACAGTTATGCTTAGAGAGGATCAAGCTAAGATGCAGTTAAGATTTGCAGGGCAGTTTTTACCCTGCAAGAGTAGGTTCCTGCAGGTCTCCTACGTCATGTGCCTGTAGAAGCCCCACTGAACAGGATTTAGAAGGCACCACTCCATCAAGGAGAGAGACACAGCCCTTGAAGGTCATCCCAGCCTGGAGCACAAAGCAAGAGGAAACAGGTCTGCTTGTTTGGAGGGTAAATCAGAACTGGTGGATGAGGCAGCACCGGGAGAGAGCACCTGCACTTCCCTCATTCCACCTCCCTTTGCTACCCCACAGCCTCCTGGTCCCTCTCATCTCTCCTGTCCTCACATGGTCCTGGGCAATAATATTCACCAACACCAACCTCCTTCCAAACTAATCTGAACACTCCCTTAAAATTCACTAACTTGGGTGATCCCTGGGTGGCGCAGTGGTTTGGCGCCTGCCTTTGGCCCAGGACGAATCCTGGAGACCCGGGATCGAGTCCCACGTCGGGCTCCCGGTGCATGGAGCCTGCTTCTCCCTCTGCCTGTGTCTCTGCCTCTCTCTCTGTGACTATCATAAATAAATAAATAAAAATTAATTAAAAAAAAAATTCACTAACTTGCCAGTTGATAGGTTCATCTAAGGGTCACTAGTGAATAGCCTGGTCCACATGCCAGAAGCCAAAGCTCTGAGGCTCTGGGCTTTTCCCAGAGCCTCAGGGACATTCTGGTGTGTCCTTCCTATCCGGTTAGCATATTCATCACATAACTGGCATAGTTGCCCAAAGGTAAGAAGATCGAGTAATCCATTTACTTTTACACTTTGGTCACACAACACGATAGTAACTGTGCACATTGCTAAATGTTTCAGGTTATCCTTGGTAGCTCCTGATCATGACACTAAAAATGCAGTTAGCACAGAGGGGCAATATAGTGACCCTAGAACTTGCAAGTAAGGCTGCCCTTAAGACTAAAAGCAGTTAGGGATCCCTGGGTGGCGCAGCAGTTTGGCGCCTGCCTTTGGCCCAGGGCGCAATTCTGGAGACCCAGGATCAAATCCCACGTCAGGCTCCCGGTGTATGGAGCCTGCTTCTCCCTCTGCCTGTGTCTCTGCCTCTCTCTCTCTCTCTCTCTGTGTGTGTGACTATCATAAATAAATAAAAATTTAAAATATATATATAAAAAAAAGACTAAAAGCAGTTGGAATCAACATTGTGGAGTTTCGTCACCTGTAGATGTAATTTGGAGATCACAATGCGCATCTGAGAAGGCTGGAACAGTCTATCTGATCACAGTGACTTGGTTAAAACCTGTGATGATCTTTATTAGTGTTAGTTCAACTTTTTTGGCTCTCACCAAAACCACAAACTTGAAAGCTGACCCAGCAACTGTTGCGCCAGACTTCCGGCAGAAGGTACCTTGGGCCATGTTTTTTGGGGCATAGGATAGACAGGGACACCTCCGCCCCCCCCCACACACACACACAACCTACCATGTTTGTTGGGGGCAGAGGACAGGCAGGATCTGTGGCTGCTACCTTTGAAGAATGGTGGAGAATAAAGATCTATGGCCGCTTTATTTCGTGGAGGCAATGAAAGAACCAGAGACACAGGAACATAGGAGACTCAGAGGAAACCTGGAAGTGGACAGCAGACCCAGAACAGAGTCAGCAGCCAAGTTCCCATCGCTGGCAGAGTAGGTTGCCAGCTGCCTGGGGTTGTTGCAGGAATTGGGGTCACAACCACGTCCCCAGACCCACCGATGCAAGTAGGGCCGGCCCGGGTCTGTGTTGGGGCTCCCTCACTGCGGCCAGGATGGGATGGGCTTCCAGGGTGAGATGCAGACCACAAGGTCACCTCCATCCAACAGGTATTGTGTGTGCACTGGAGAGGCTGTGGAGAAAAAGTGTGGGGCCAGGGAACCTACCTAAGCCTGACCTTGGGGTCTGCCCAGCAGGCCTCCCACTACCCAGCATATGGGCTAAGGACTGAAATGAGAAAGGGAAGTAGGAAACAACTGCATGTTTTCAGATTTCCATGAATGTTTCCTCCACAAGTAAAAGTCAACAAACCAAAAAGAAAGGTCAATTGTTTCCAAGGATTGAATCTGACATTACCCGAATGACCATTTTGGTCAGTCATGTAAGCCCTATGGCAATCATCTTACCTAACCACTCACTCCATTAGACAACTCCCTCCATCTCCTCTCTAGAATCCTCCTGGTAATTGTAGGAACAGGTGGATTGAATGGGGCAGATATAGATTTCAGCGCCCCAGCAAGGGATGCATCTCAGGCAGGGAGGCAGTCAGGGCTGCAGCCCAGGAGGTAGCCTGTGATGCTTCCTGCATCTGTTGAGAAATAATAATCAGAGTAATCCTGGCTGAGTGAAGAGAATCTTGAAAGGAGCAGAAGAGAAGTGGCTCATTGAATACAAGAGATCCTCAGTAAGAATACCAGCAGATTTCTCATCAGAAACTTTGGAGACCAGAAGGCAGTGGGCCAATATATTCAAGGTGCTAAAAGAAAAAAAAAAATGTCATCGAAGAACCCTATATCTGGCAAACAGTCCAAAAGTGAAGTAAAATTAAGACATTCTCAGATACACAAAAGCTTGAGGGGGTTTGTTACCATTAGACCTAATCTGCAAGAAAGGCTGAAGGAAGTCCTGTAGGGCGAAGTGAGGGGACACTAGACAATAACCTGAAGTCATATGAAGAAATAAGTATTTCAATAAAGGTAAACACATGGGCAATTATAAAAGCTAGTATTGTAACAATGGTTTGTAACTCTACTTTTTTGTTTTCCACATTAAAAAAACTAATTTTTTAACAAAATATTATTAGTCTGAAAGCTACTATTATTGTAACTTTGCTTTTCAACTCCAAATTTTGTTCTCTTTGTAATTTAAGAATTCAATGTATTTAAAATAGTTACTCATGTTTTGAGGCACACAGTGTATAAAGATGTAACTGTGATATTGACAACCAAAAGGGTGGGGATAGGACTGTAAAGAGCAGAGCTTTTCTTTTATTGAGGTTTAACTGGTATAAATTCAAATTAGAGTATTATAACTCAAAGATATTATAATTTTTTAAGATTATTTATTTATTTATTCATGACAGAGAAAGAGAGAGGCAGAGGCACAGGCAGAGGGAGAAGCAGGCTCCATGCCGGGAGCCCGACACGGGACTCAATCCCGGGACTCCAAGACCATGCCCTGGGCCAAAGGCAGGCGCTAAACTGCTGAGCCACCCAGGGATCCCCTAACTTAAAGATATTAAATGTAATTCCTACGGTAACAACAAAGAGTTATAAAATATATGTAGTAAGAAGTTAAAAAGGGATTTTACTACAAAAGATAAACACATAAGACAGTAATACAGAAAATGATGGACAAAAAAGCTATAAGGCATATAAAATAAATAGCAAAATGACAAAAGTCCCTCTTTATCAATAGTTACTGAAATCTGAATGGATTACATTGTCCAATGAAAAGACAAAGATTGCCAGAATGGATAAAAACACATGATAGAACTATGTGCTGCCTACAAGAGTTCACTTTAGACCCAAAGATACAAAAAGAGTGAAGTGAAAGGATGGAAAAAGATACTCCATGCAAATAGGAATCAAAAGATACCAGGTGATTGTACTAATATCAGACAAAATGGACAGTAAGTCAAAAGTTTACAAGAGTCGGGATGCCGGGGTGGCTCAGCGGTTTAGCACCTGCCTTGGGCCCGGGGCATGATCCCAAGGTCCTGGGCTCCCCGCATGTCCTTCTGCCTGTGTCTCTGCCTCTCTCTCTGTGTCTCTCATGAATAAATAGATAAAATCTTTTAAAAAAAATTTACAAGAGTCAAAGGACATTATTAATATATTAACATATTAATAAAAAGTTAAATACAGAAAGAAGTTATAACAGTTATAAACATTTATGCAACTAACAACAGACTCATCAAATATATGAGGCAAAAGCTGATAGAATTAAAGAGAGAAATAGACAATTCTACAATAATAGTTGGGAGACTTCAATACCTTTCTCTTTTTTTAAGATTTTATTTATTTACTCATGAGAGACAGAGAGGCCGGCACACAGGCAGAGGGAGAAGCAGGCTCCCTGCAGGGAGCTCAATGCGGGACTCCGTCCCCGTCCCGGGATCATGCCCTGAGCCAAAGGCAGACGCTCAGCCACTGAGCCCCCCAGGGGTCCCTAATACCCTACTTTCAATAATGGATAGAACATGCAGCAGATAAATGAGGAAGTAAAGGATTCAACAATAAAAAAAAAATGCCAGCTAGATCTAACAAACATGTATAGAATGCTTTGCCCAACCAAACTACATGTTCTTCACAAGTGTACATGTGACATTTTTCCAGGATAAACTCTGTTAGATCACAAAGTAAGTCTCAATAGATTTTAAGAGATATTCAAAGTATCTTCTCTGACCTCAATAGGATGAAGTTAGAAATCAGTAACAGAAGTAAAACTGGAAAATTAACGAATTTGTGGAAATTACACAACAAACTGTTAAACAACCAGTGGATAAAAGAAGAAATCACAAGAGACACTGGCAAATACATAGAAATGAATGAAAGTAAAAGAATACCAACACTTTCGGGACACAGTGAAGACAGTGTTAAGGGAGAGATTTATGGGTATAAATGCTTACATTTGGAACCAAGAAAGTCTCCAAGAACAAAACAAAGAAGAATAAACTAAACTCAAAACTCTCTGGAGGAAAGAAATAATAAAATTAGAGCAGATAAATGAAATAGGGAGTAGAGGGATCCCTGGGTGGCGCAGCGGTTTGGCACCTGCCTTTGGCCCAGGGTGCGATCCTGGAGACCCGGGATCGAATCCCATGTCGGGCTCCCGGTACATGGAGCCTGCTTCTCCCTCTGCCTGTGTCTCTGCCTCTCTCTCTCTCTCTCTCTCTCTCTCTCTGTGACTATCATAAATTAAAAAAAAAAAAAAGAAAAAGAAATAGGGAGTAGAAAAACAATAGAGAAAAATAATGAAATTAAATGTATTTCTTGGGCAGCCCCAGTGGTTCAGCGGTTTAGCGCCGCCTGCAGCTCAGGGCGTGATCCTGGGGACCTGGGATCAAGTCCCACGTCGGGCTCCCTGCATGGAGCCTGCTTCTCCCTCTGCCTGTGTCTCTGCCTCTCTCTCTCTCCTCTCTGTGTATTCTCATGAATAAATAAATAAAATCTTTAAAAAAATAAATAAAATAAATAAATGTATCTCTTTGGAAGATTAACAGGGTAGACAAACCTTTAGGTAGATGAATAGGTATGTTCCTTTAGGTAAGGAAATAGGAGAGAAAATTCAAATTACTAAAATCAAGAAATGAAAATTGGGACATTACTACCAATTCTACAGAAACAAAAAGTATTATAGGAGAGTACTATGAAAAATTGTATATACCAGGGGCGCCTGGTGGCTCAGCAGTTGAGCGTCTGCCTTCGGCTCAGGGTGTGATGCCGGGCCTGGGATCGAGTCATACATTGGGCTCCCCGCATGGAGCCTGCTTCTCCCTCTGCCTGTGTTTCTGCCTCTCTCCCTCTGTGTCTTTCATGAATATCTTCTTTCATGAATAAATAAATAAAATCTTAAAAAAAAAGAACTACCCCCATAATTGGTAGAACATGTCATGTCTATAAGAGAAAGTTAAATTCTCAACAAATGATACATTTTTATAAAATGTTTTACTGAAAAAAATTATTCTCCTGGGCACCTAGGTGGTGCAGTTGGCTAAGCATCTGCCTCTTGGTTTTAGCTTAGGTCACGATCTCAGAGTTGTGAGATCAAACCCTTCATCAGGCTCCACCCTCAGCATGGAATCTGCTTAAGAAGACTCTCCATTCCTTTTCCTCTGACCCTCCTCCTAAAAATAAATAAATAAAATATTTAAAACATAATTTCCCCTTTTAAAGATATAATATCAGATCTCAGTCTTTTTGAAGTGATCTAATTTATGTCTACAAGACTGCTTCCCCCCACCTCCAGCCCCACAAGTCATGCAAGCTTTCCTATTCCCTGTCTTACTGTCAGGAAGCCCACTCCCCTCTTGCTTGAGTGATTCCTTTCTCCATACAAATGTCACAAGACACTACTGACCATAAGGCATTCTTGGAGAAGGTGTTTTGTCTTAGACTGTAACTGTGTGTAGAAGGAACATCATTTTAACAAACTAAGAAACTGAGGTGTGATGGCCTCCCAGTATCCAACTGGTGGGAGCCTATTTACTTTCTACTTGCATATTTTTGGTTAGAAACAGTATAATTCTAAATTCTGAGTCCATGATCTTACTTTCATACAGAAGTAAACAAAAAGTATATGGCACTGGGGGAGAAAAGTAAGTGCTATAAGAACTAAAGAACTATCTTGGGAGAGGAAAAATTTGGGAAGAACTGAAACCCTGGAGTAGTGACCCAGGCCCTGGTGATGGAAGGAAGCTCTTGAACTGTGCCCTTTTCTTCCCCACCTCACTACCTTGAGAAGATTGCTACCTGTGCCCTCACCACTGTGAAGATGTATATTGGCCCCCTGGGGTTGCCATTGCAGAATATCACAACTCATGTGGCTTAAAGCAACAGGAATCTATCTTTCACAACTCTGGGGGGTAAAAGTACAGGTCCAAGATGTTAGTAGGGCTATGCTCCCTCTCAAATCTGTAAGGAAATCCCTTCTTGCATCTTCCTAATTTCTGGTTGTTTCCTGGCAGTCTTGGGCATTCCTTGACTTGCATAACTTGGCTTGTTCTGCCTTGGTCTTCCCATGATCTTCTTGTGTCTGTCTTCAGATGGCCATCTTCTTACAAGGACGCCAAATTGGATTAAGACCCATCCTACTTCAGTATGACCTCATCTTAACTAATTATATCTGCAATGGCCCGATTTCCAAATTAGGTGATATTGTGATGTACTGGGACTAGGACTTCTGGAGTTGAGGGGGAGATACAATTCAGCCCATAACAGGCTTATACACACAAACACAATCCTAGCAGCATGCAGTCCAGTGGAGTTATATCAGGAGTCACCAGAACCTAGTTAACCCCTGAATATTCTATATCACCTTCTTGATGGCCACAGCCCTAAAATCAGGTGATTCCAACTACAGGAGATAAGTTCTTTCAAAAGACGAGTGCCAGGGCATCTGGTGGCTTAGTCAGTTGAGCACCCGACTCTTGATTTTGGTTCAGATCACGATCTCAGGGTCCTGGGGATTGAGACCTGTATCAGGCTCCACACTCAGGGGAGTCTGCTTGAGGACTCTCTCCCTCTCTCTCTCCCTCTCTCTCAAATAAATAAATCTTTTTAAAAAATAACTAATGAAAAGAGAAGATATAGGGAGGTTCCCCCAAGAGGCATGAGCATCTGGTGAGGGTCAGTAAGGAGGCAGATTGTGAGCTGTATCTCTACTATGATACATGCTTCTTCCTCTTTTAAGTCACTAGGTGTGACATAATCTAGAGACTGAGCACTGGTCACCCGGAAATGAATTTACAGGCAGAAGTTTCAGACATCTTTGAATCACAATCATGATAAAAGATAGGAGCAAACTGTACAAACTCTACTAGATGAATTAAAATTAATAGAACAGCAGAACTAGAATTTAAAATAAAGTGAATATCTGTAGGGATCCCTGGGTGGCACAGCGGTTTGGCGCCTGCCTTTGGCCCCAGGGCGTGATCCTGGAGACCCGGGATCGAATCCCACATCGGGCTCCCGGTGCATGGAGCCTGCTTCTCCCTCTGCCTATGTCTCTGCCTCTCTCTCTCTCTCTCTGTGACTATCATAAATAAATAAAAAAAAATTAAAATAAAGTGAATATCTGTAAAGACATAAAATGATATTATTGACACAAAGAAGCACTAATAATAAACCAAGTGGAACTACTGAATATGAAAACTAACATTTGAAATAAAGAACACTATAGCTGGGATAAGTAGTAGAAATAATGTAATTGAAAACACATCAGTGAGACAGAAGATCAAAGTTGAAGAACTCTCTAGAAAACACCAGAAAGAGGGATCCCTGGGTGGCTCAGTGGTTTAGCACCTGCCTTCGGCCTGGGGTGTGATCCTGGAGTCCCAGGATCGAGTCCCACGTCGGGCTCCCTGCATGGAGCCTGCTTCTCCCTCTGCCTGTCTCTCTCTCTCATGAATAAATAAATAAAATATTTTATAAAAAGAAAAGAAAATAAAACACCAGAAAGAATGAAGGCAGGTAAAATTTTTTTAAAAAATTGTGGGGTTCCTGGGTGGCTCAGTCAGTTAAGTCTCCAACTATTGATCTCAGCTCAGGTCTTGACCTCAAGGTCATGAGTTCGAGCCCTGTGTTCAGCTCCATACTGGACATGGAGCCTACCTTAAAAAAGAAAAAAAAATCTGAGTGATAGGAAAGATGAAAATAGAAGTATCAAAATTGATATTTAAAAGAAAAAATAGGGAACTCTGGGTGGCGCAGCGGTTTGGCACCTGCCTTTGGCCCAGGGCGCGATCCTGGAGACCCGGTATCGAATCCCACATCGGGCTCCCGGTGCATGGAGCCTGCTTCTCCCTCTGCCTGTGTCTCTGCCTCTCTCTCTCTCTCTCTCTGTGACTATCATAAATAAAAAAAAAAAGAAAAAAGAAATGGAAGATAAATATTTTTAATGTGACTTGGAATAAAGGATCAGCAACCTCAGACAAAATGGCTCTGAGTGTCAAACATGAAAGAAAGAAAAAACACATGCACTAGATACACTGTAGTGAAATTTAAGAATATAAAAAGAAAAATATCTCAAAATCTTTTAGAGAGATTATTACTTACAAAAGAAAAATATTATAATTAATATCAGACCTGTTAATAATAACACTGGAAATAAGAAAACAATAGAATAATATATTCATAGTGCTAAGAGAAAATAATTTTGCACCTAGATTTTTATATACTTGGGGTAAACTATCATTTTAAGTGATGGTACAAGATAAATCGGTGAAGCACAGAAGATTTTTTAGGATAGTGAAACTATTCTGTACAATATTCTAATGGTAAATACATATCATTATACAGTTTTCAAAGCCCACAGAATTACAACAGCAAGAGTGAACCCTAATGTAAACTGTGGACTTTTGAGTGAGAATGATGTGTCAATATATGTTCAAAGATTGTACAAATGTTTGACTGTAGGGGCCCCTGGCTAGCTCCATCAATGAAGCATGGACTCTTGATCCCAGGGTTGACTTCAAGCCCCATGTTAGGGACATAATTAACGATCAATAAATGAAATGTTCAACCCTAGTGTGGGAATTTGATAGTAGGGAAGGCTGTTTATATGTGGGAGCAGGGGTACATAGGAAATCTCCCTACTCTTTGCTTAATTTTGCTGTGAACTTAAAATTCCATAGCAGTTTGTGGGGTTTTTTAAAGATTTTATTTTTTTTTAATTTTTATTTATTTATGATAGTCACACAGAGAGAGAGAGTGAGAGGCAGAGACACAGGCAGAGGGAGAAGCAGGCTCCATGCACCGGGAGCCCCATGTGGGATTCGATCCCGGGTCTCCAGGATCACGCCCTGGGCGAAAGGCAGGCGCCAAACCGCTGCGCCACCCAGGGATCCCTAAAGATTTTATTTATTTATGAGAGACACAGAGAGAAAGAAGCAGAGACACAGGCTGACAGAGAAGCAGGCTCCATGCAGGGAGCCCCACCAGACTCGATCTAGGGACTCCAGGATCAGGCCCTGGGCTGAAAGCGGGGCTTAACCACTAAGCCACCCAGGCATCCCCTGCACAGCAGTTTTTAAATAACTTTAGGGGTGCCTGGGTGACAAAGCATCGGCCTTCAGCTCAGGTCATGATCCTGGGGTCCTGGGATAGAGCCCCACATAAGGTTCCCTGCTCAGGGGGGAGTTGGCTCCTCCCTCTGCCCCTCCCCCTGCTCATGCTCTCTCAAGCATGTGTCCTCCCTCTCTCAAATAAATACATATAATCTAAAAAAAATACATATAATCTTAAAAATAAATAAAGTCACTTAAAAAAAACTATCCTTTCTCCATTAACTGTTCTCTTGTATCAAAAATCAATCGACTCTCTTTGTGGGAGTCTATTTCAGGGCTCTGTATTCGGCTCCATTAATCTATTTGTCTCCTGTTTCATCAACACCACACTGCCTGGATTACTGTAGCTTTATACAGAGTTTTAAAGTTGGGTAGAATCAGTGCTTAGATTTTGTTGTTCTTCAGTATTCTGTTAGCTATTGAGTCTTTTTGCCTTTCCTTTTTTAAAAAAAGATTGATTGATTGATTGATGACACAGAGAGAGAGAGGCAGAGACACGGGCAGAGGGAGAAGCAGGCTCCCTGCAGGGACCTGATGCGGAGTTGATCCCAGGATCCCGGGGTCACGCCGGGGCGGAAGGCAGGCGCTGCACAGCTGAGCCACCCGGGCGTCCCTCTTTTGCCTTTCCTTACAAACTTTGGAATCTGTTTGTTGATATCTACACATTTTGATAACTTGGATTTTAACCTCTATTTAGTTTAAAACATTTAAGAGTTTTTCTTGAGATGTTCTTTTAACCATTTGTCCTTTACATGTGTATTGTTTAATCTGCAAATATTTTGGGATTATCTATCTTTCTGTTATTGATGTCTAGCTTAATTTCACTGTGGTTTGAGACCATGTTTTGTATTATTTCTATCCTTTTAAGTTTGCTAAGATGTGTTCTATGGCTCAGAATGTGGTTTATTTTTATGACTGTTCCATGAGAGCTTGAGAAGAGTATAGGTTAATATACAGCATGTTTGCAACCGTTTTTCATTCATTGCATTTGTTCCTTTAAAAAAAAAAATTTCCCAGGGTGGCTGACTGACTCAGTCTGGAGAGCACGGGACTCTGGATCTCAGGGTGATGAGTTCAAGCCCCACATTGGTCGTGGAGCCTACTTTAAGAAAGAGAAAAAGAAAAGAAAAGAAAAAGTCTTTCCCTGTTTCTGCCTTCTCTAGTTTAACTGGACATCTTATTTAATTCCAATTTCTATTTAGCATATCATTTATACTTCCTTGAAAAATATGTTAGCGGTTGCAATATATATTTACAGTTAGCCTGAGCCCCTTTCAAGTAACTCACTGCTTCATAGGAAGCGCGGGTGCTTACAACCAGCATCCCTCCCTGGTCGTCTCCCCGGCCCCCGACACCGCATGTCGTTCATCCATGTGCTGTAACAACCCGACATACTATTGCTGTTGTTACTTTGAAAAACAATAATCTTTTGGATTAGTTAGAAATAAGAAAAATAAAAGACTTTGTTTCACCCTTTCTATTCCTTCTCCGCTCCTTCTCCTTTCTTCAGGAGTTTCCCATGGCAGCGAGCCCACCCCGCGGAGCCGCCTACTTCCGGCCCGAGTCCGACCCGGGACCCGGAGCACAGAGTCCTCTGCGCGGCTAGAGCGGCCGCCGGAGCCGGGCATCCGATTGGTGGCGAGCTGGAGGCCGCGGCGGAAGTTCGGGGCGGCAACTTCCGGCCCGGCCGCTTCGGGCTCCCGGGTCCGGCGTCCGCGAGGCGCACCTGCCCCGAGTCCGAGCCGAGTGAGTGGGAGCCCGGGCGGTGGGCGCAGAGGCGTCGGAGCGGCCCTGGGGGGCGCCGGGTGCGGAGCGCGCGGGGCGAGAGGCAGGCGGGGGGCGGCGGAAAGCCCCGAGCAAAGCCGCCGTGGGGGGCGGGGCGGCCGCTGGTTGGGGAAGGCGTCAGGAGGGGCGAGGTCGGGGCGAAGTCGGGGGATGGAGGCGGCGGGGGGCGCCGGGGAGGGCCGGGCGGCAGGTCACCGCGCAGCGTTCAGCGAGGGCTGGGCGGTGATCGTGTCGGATGTTCGCCAACGCCGTGCAGATACCGTGCAGTGCACTGTCTTCGTTTGTCAAGTTGGTCACTTAGATGAGTGGCGGTAATGTCGTCTTAAATCACTTATCTGAGACGTTTGCACCAATCGGTGGTGTGTTGAGGTGTCCGCCCCGTTAGCTTCCAGCAGCAGCGTTCCGCGCTTCCGTGTCGTCTGGGAGCGAAGGCGGAGCAGGTCCGCTCGTGGCACGCGGTGCGATGCCTGGGGCGCGACGCTGTGGACGGGGGAGCTGGCTTTGTATCAGGCTGTTGGGGAAGACTTTCCTGGGAGGGACGGCCCTCAAGTCACCTGTCAGCCTAAGGTAAAACCCAATAGGTGGTTCTTTTTTTTTTTTTTTTTAAGATTTTATTTATTTATTCAGGAGAGACCCAGAGAGGCAGAGCCACAGGCAGAGGGAGAAGCAGGCTCCCTGCAGGGAGCCCGACATGGGCCTTGATTCCGGGACCCAGGATCACGCTCTGGGCCCAAGGCAGGTGTTAAATCGCTGAGCCACCCGGGGATTCCCCCCAGTAGGTGCTTCTAAATGTCACCTGTATACAGACATTTCCCAGGGTACGTACCAAGCCAGCTTCAGCGTTTCTCTTGAATTTTGGATCAGTATATCCAAAAGCTCTGATTCTCCACTTGTGAATCTGACAGGCATCTTAAATACGACATGTACAAAAAACAACTTTTAATTTTTACCCTTCAGATGTACTCCTGCAGTCATATCCCTCTGAGTGAATGGAAATTTCAATATTTTAGTAGCTTAGGCCAGAAATCTTGGTATCTCATTTCAGGTCTCATTCATCAGCAAATCGTATTAACTACACCTTTGAAATGCATCTAGAATCTGACCACTTATCACCTGCTCCCACCATTCTAGTGCAAGATACTGTCATCTCTGTGGATTATTGTTAGAGCCTTCTAAAAGGTCTTCCTATTTACATCCTTACCCCCCCCACCTCCACCCCCAGTCTGTTCTCAAAACAGCAGCTGTAGAGGCCACATGGCAGGTCATATCATTGCCTAGATCTTCCAGATGCTTCCAATCTCATTCAGAGAAAAGCCCAAGTCCTACAGCCTATGGGGCACCCTACTCTCCTCTCCCTTGCTCTCCCCTACTGCACTTCAGCCCTTCTGGCCTCCTTGCCCTTACATGAACACACAGAGTGGGCTTCCACCTCACAGCCTTTACACCCATGCATTCCCCTTCCTGGGATGTATCTCCTTTAATGCCACGTGGTACCTGCCCTCACTCCATCTGAATGTTTCCTTTGATGTTGATTTATAAAAGGTGCCTTCCCTGGCCATCTTGTGTAAAGTATCTCCTACCACCAATTATTGCCCTCATGCTGTGTAATTTTTCTATCCTTTATCATCTATCATCACCTGACTCAGGTATCTTGTCTGTCAACCTCCCTAGTTGCTTGTACCCTGCCTTAGAGGAGGAGCCTGGTTGTTCTGAGCTGTTTGCCCACTCTCCAGGACTTCTGAGGTGGGCCTGGGATGAAGCCTATTGTCCACCCCAGCCAGGTTCCCCACAGGAGCCATTATGTGGTGGACTTAGGATGCTGTTTGTACTGGAGGCTGCTGGGGAGGCCTCATGGTGGACAAGGGGATATAGTCTCAGAGATCACTGGGTGCTTAGTCCATCTGCCCTTCCCAGGGCTTTCTGGCATCCCCAAACTTGGTCTCTGCTTCTCTGCTACTATAGACCTCTTGAGACCCAGGCATGGAAGTCTCAGTGTTGCTGTGAAAAGCAGGCTGGTCAAATTCCTTTACAGTCTTCCCTCCACCTGCCATTTCACCCACCTCCTTGGGATGAGCTAAGAGATCCAATGATGGCCGTCAAGCAGCTCCTTCCTGCTGGGTCCCAGGTGAGTGGTCCTCATGGAGATATCCCTCGGTAGCCTTTGCTTTCTTGGCTGGAATGTCTTCAAGGTTCTTTCTGAAAAGCTGGTCCCAGAGGGTAGATGGCTCCCTTTCTTCACCAATGTCCTCAGTCCCTGAGTTCAAGTCCCTGAAATGTGCTTCACGCTCTCTTCCCAATCTCTGGGCAGTAGAGGGCAGCAGTTGGGCAGACAAAGACAAGTCAAAATGGTACTGGTCTCAAAGAGCCCACTCTTGTGAGGACAGTAGCCTGGTACATGTGTTCAAAGGGGTTTTGCCCATGATGAGCCTAGTGGGTCCTCCCCACCCCAGGACCACCCTGGGCCTGACCCTGGAGATGCAACAAAATATTGTCATTCCAGGTTTTGGTTTCCTTTGAAGACGTGGCTGTGCTACTCTCCCGGGAGGAGTGGGGCCGTCTGGGCCCTGCTCAAAGGGGCCTCTACAGTGATGTGATGCTGGAGACCTACAGGAACCTGATCTCACTGGGTAAGGCCCTTTCTGAAGTTCAGCTCTGGGTTCCTTGCTAGTGAATAGGACTGGGGTTAGGCTCAAAGCTCAGGGGCATCTTCCCCTCGGGGCCCAAATATAAAGCATTTCTGACCCTGGACTCAAGTGGGCCTTGTCTGCACAGAGGAGAGGATAGTCAGTGCTATGGACTCCCCCAATTTCCTTGTAGGAAATATGGAAGAGGAATAGCATTCATTGAACCCTAAGTATATTCATATCCCCAGTTAATCATAATGTATCTTCAAGGTTGATGTTGGGTTAAATGGTTTATAACTGAATCCAAAAATGACAAAGATCCTCACTTTCTTAAGTTCACACAGGCGGTCAGGGGCAGATCTGGGATTTGAATCCATTTGGTTTCAGAGCCCTCCCTTACACCAGAATATGCTGCTTCCCTTTAGTCCTTGTGGACATCAACACCAAGACACTCTTATGAAATCTTCTAGCATAATGTGTGCAGGCCCCAACTCTGTCCCTTATCCTTATCCCCCAAAGAGCTGGGTTTAACTTTTCTTCAGCTGGGGCAGAGGCCTGCATCTGTCTCCTCGGTTTACAGATAGGGGCAGGGGAGGTCATGACCAGCACACAAGTGCCACCCATGGGGCCATCCTGTCCTGGACTTGGATGAATTGTCAGCCTTGCTTCCTTTCTCTGGAGCAGGACTTCAAGGTTCGAAACCTGATGTCATCTCCAGGCTAGAGAAGGGGGAAGAGCCATGGGCCCCATACTCAGCGAAAATTGAGGAGAGCTGGATCCGGAGTCATGAGAGTGAAAGTGAGTCTCCAGGAATGCCTCCATGCTCCCCTGCCCCTACTGGCAGGTGCTGGGGCTTTGCTTTCCCTCTTCTCCATGTCTACCTCTTTTCTCTTTTTTCTGTGTTAATACCCCTATTTTTTACCCATAAGTGAGTTTATGTTTCCTTTACCCTACAAAATGCTCTTTCAATCCCAGAAAGGAGCTCAGGTATATCATCCACTCCTTCTCAGGCCTTGCTGGCCAGCTGTTCCTTAGCTGCTTAGAAAGACCATCCAGAGACATGCCATCGACCCAGACTCACTCCTGCTATTGCTCACTCAGAGTTCCCAGGCTGATTCAGAGCCTTGGGGAAAAACATGAGCTAGGGTTTCTTCCTGTGTAGCAAAGGATATGAGCATGTAAATAATGTAAATAGTACACAGTAAGTGGAGCAGAGTCCACTTTGCTGACACAGTGAACTTACACAGTCCTCCCATATCCTCGCAGAGTCGGTACCCAAGGAACTCTGAGGCATGGAGAGATTTGGTTGCTGGCCTGAGATCACAGCTGGCCAGGAACAGAGCTGGGTTGGATCTCTGGCATACTGACTCCATACCCCATCTGAATTTCCCCCCTCTTAGAAACAGCTTTATTAAGGTATCTTAAGCACATAATATGCTATACATATTTAAGATGTGCAATTTGGTAACATTTCTGCATTATATGTGTGTGAAACTGTTCACTACAGTCAAGATTGCAGACATTCCATTACCCCCCAAAATTCTCTGCTGTCTCTTTGTAATCCCATCCTCTCACCCCTTCCCGTCTCTGTCATGAACCAGTTACTGATCTGCTTGCTATCAATATGAATTACATTTTCTAGAATTTCATATCATTGGAATCATAGAGCATGTACCCTTTTTTTGTCTGAGATCTTTTGACCCAACATAATTCTTTTGATATTTATCTGTTATATATCAATAACTCCTTTATTTATTTTGATTAATATCCTATTTATATGGATATGCCACAATTTGTTTATCAATTCTTTTAACATACATTTGTGTTGTTTCTAGTTTGGGGTTAATACAAATAAAGCTGCTATGAACATTTGTGTACAGATCTTTGTATGACCATACATTCCTTTTCTCTTGGATAAATACCTAGTAATAGAATGGCCGGATTACATGGCAGGTGTATATTTAACTTTTAGGAAACCGCCAGAATGTTTTCCAAACTGGTTGCACCATTTGACATTCCCACCAGTAATGGATGGGAGTTCCATTTTCTCCACATTCTCATCAACACTTGGTGTGTTGAGTCTTTTTCATTTTAGCCACTATGATAGTTGTATAGTGGCATCTCGTTGTGATTTTACTTTTAATTTTAATTTTCCTAATAGTTAAAGATTTTGACTATCTTTCCATGTGCTTCTTTTCCTTCTGTGTATTTACAATGGCGAAGCATCTGTGCATGTCTTCACATGTTTTTTAACTGGGTTTTTGTTTTCTTATTCTTAAGTTTTAAAGAGTTGCTTTCTAAATGTAGGAATGTTCCAGATACAGTCCCTTTATCAGATATATGCTTTGCATAGATCTTCTCTCCCTATGTGCCTTGTCTTTTTGTTCTTTTACCAGTGTCCTTTGAAGACTAGAAGTTTTATTAAATTTTGATGAAGTTTATCAGTTTGTTCTTTTATGGATTGTGTTTTGGTGTCATATCTAAGAAAACTTTGCTTAACCCAGAAGATTTTCTTCTTATAGAAGAAAATTTTATAACTAAAAATTTTAGGTATTTGGGTCTGTGATTCATATTGAGTTAATTTTTGTGTCTGGTGTGAGTTACGGAACCAAGTAAGATTTTTTACAAGTGGATATCTAGTTCCAGTCCCATTTGTTTAAAAAAAAAAAAAATCCTTTCTCTAATTGTATTGCCTTTGTCCCCTTGTCAAGAATAGTAAAAAAGTAGTAAAGTCAATACCTTTAAAGTTCTGTGAGTAGTTCACTGAAGTCTGTTAAAATGACTTAGTCCAATTTTAGACCCCATCTAATCAACATTTTCAGCTCACTCTCCTTGTCTGGATAAACAGTCTGAAAATAACAGCCTGTTACAGCTCTAATAATAACCAGTTTACAAAAGAGAGGTTCCAGGGATACCTGGGTGGCTCAGTGGTTGAGCATCTGCCTTTGGCTCGGGTCGTGATCCCAGGATCCTGGGATTGAGTCCTGCATCAGGCTCCCCAGAGGGGCCCTGCTTCTCCCTCTGCCTATGTCTCTGCCTCTCTCTGTGTCTCTCATGAATAGAATCTTTAAAAAGAAAAAAAGTCCAGTATCCTCCTAAGAGATAGTTGTTTCATACAAATGTTCCTATTTATACTCTAATTCTTTCTCCCATAGTAAAATATTAGTAACTCATTTTTCTTCATTCTTTCAGGTTTTCAGTCTCTGACGGAAAAGAAAGGATTGACTCCAAAACAGGAAATTTCCAAAGCAATGGGGTTCCGGAGAGCAAAGTCAGAATATGTAAGGAATGTTTCCAAGGAATCTGAGTTTGAAGAGATGAATAAAACCAAGGGAAAGTTAAAGAATTACAGGAAAAAATCTGCAGAGGAAGAACTTAAGAAATCCTTCTCCCAGAAGAACAGTTCCAGGCCAGTGACGTTGACACATGTGAAATCCCCTGTTGCAGGAAAAGGCCAAAAATCCAGTTCTCTGGAGGTAGACTACACTGTAGATGCAAGCCCTGTCAGATTTCATAGAGCATCTACAGGGGGTAGTCTCCACCAGAATGTGCCATGTGTAAATGACTTTCAACAAAGTCAGGACCTCATTAATCTCCAGTGTTTGCATCTAGGAGAAAGAGCTTGTCAGACAGATCTGTTCATGAAAGCACCCAGGCAGAGTTCAGTTCTCAGTGAGAATCAGAGGGTTAACAATCCAGAAAAATCCTTTGAATGTACTAAGTGTAGAAGACTTTTCAGCCCAAGCAAAGCTCTGTCTCAGCATCAGAGAAGTCACACTGGAGAGATACCCTGTGAGAGTGGTGGATGTGGAAGAACTTCCCACCACTGCTCTGTCCTCAGCCAACATCAGGAAGTTCACCATGGAGGGGAGTCCCATACCTGTGCTGAGTGTGGCAAAGCTTTCAAGGCCCATTCCTACTTCATTCAGCAGCATAACACTCACACAGGAGAAAGGCCTTATGAGTGCAGTGAGTGTGCACATTTATCTTACAGTCAACATCTTCAAATTCATAGTGGGCAGAAACCTCATGAGTGTAGTCAGTGTGGAAAAGCCTTTAGTCATAGTTCTAACCTGTTTCATCATCAGAGAATTCATTGTGGAGAGAAACCATACGAGTGTAAGGAATGTGGGAAGGCGTTCGGTAGGCACTCGCACCTCCTTCAGCATAAGAGAATTCATTCTGGAGAGAAACCTTATGACTGTACTGAGTGCGGCAAAGCCTTCAGTGCACGGTTATCTCTCATTCAGCATCAGAGAACTCATACAGGAGAAAAACCCTATGAATGCAATGAATGTGGGAAATCCTTTAGCCTGAACCGAACCCTTATTGTTCATCAGAGGATTCACACTGGAGAGAAACCCTATAGGTGTAATGAATGTGGGAAATCCTTCAGTCAGCGTGCACAAGTCATTCAGCACAAGAGAATTCACACTGGAGAGAAGCCCTATGTCTGCAATGAGTGTGGAAAGTCCTTCAGTGCTCGCTTGTCCCTCATCCAGCATCAGAGAATTCACACTGGAGAAAAACCTTATGGATGCAGTGAGTGTGGGAAAACGTTCAGTCAAAAGGGACATCTGATTCAGCATCAACGAATTCACACTGGAGAGAAACCCTATGAGTGTAATGAGTGTGGAAAAGCCTTCAGCCAGAGTTTTAATCTTATTCATCATCAAAGGACACACAATGGTGAGAAGCCCTATGAATGTAATGAATGTGATAAAGCCTTCAGTGTGCTCTCTTCCCTTGTTCAACATCAGAGGGTCCATAATGGTGAGAAGCCCTATGAGTGTCACAAATGTGGGAAGGCCTTTAGCCAGGGCTCGCACCTCATTCAGCATCAGAGGAGCCACACTGGAGAGAAACCCTATGAGTGTAATGAGTGTGGGAAAACCTTTGGGCAGATATCCACCCTAATTAAGCATGAGAGAACACACAATGGAGAGAAACCCTATGAGTGTGGTGACTGTGGGAAAGCCTTCAGCCAGAGTGCACACCTCGTCCGCCATCGAAGGATTCACACTGGAGAGAATCCCTATGAGTGCAGTGACTGTGGGAAAGCCTTCAATGTCCGTTCCTCTCTTGTTCAGCATCACAGAATTCATACAGGGGAGAAGCCTTATGAATGCGAGAAGTGTGGCAAGGCCTTCAGTCAGCATTCACAATTTATTCAGCATCAGAGGATTCACACTGGAGAGAAGCCCTATATTTGCAATGAATGTGAGAAAGCCTTCAGTGCACGTTTATCCCTTATCCAACACAAGAGAATTCACACAGGGGAGAAACCTTACAAATGCACTGAATGTGGAAAATCCTTCCGACAAAGCTCTCACCTTATTCGACATCAGAGAGTTCACAGTGGAGAGCGACCTTATATGTGTAATGAATGTGGGAAAACTTTTAGCCAGAGAATAACTCTTACTAGTCATGAGAAAACTCACACCGGAGAGCAAGCCTATAAGTGTGTTAAACGTGAGGACCTCTTAACTGCACAGTCAGCTTCCATTCAGCACCATAAAGTTCACAATGGAGAATAACATCTTTATTCAATAAAGTCTTCACTATTTTACATCAGGAGCAGTATACTGATGGGAAGCCATCACTTTTACAGCTTTCATTTTGGAGATTTATGTCTTAAGTGATTTAACAGTCTCCCAGTGCACTGTTAACTAAAAGCAAGATGCCAAAATATGTGGCAAAAATTCCAAGGTCACATGCCATCCCTTAGATTCAGAGGGTGGATCTATGCTTGAGTATTTTAAAGGATCACAATTTAATTACACTTACTCAAGATTGTGTTTTCATAGCACCAGACTTTAAGGTGCACTGAGGTACTTTGTGGGGCCACCTGCTTTTCCTTCCTCATTGTCTATTTCAGGTTCAAGAAAAGTAGTTGGAATCCTTGCTCTTTGATTCATGATAGAGCCAGATTGGGATTTCATTGTTGGTTTGTTTGGGCCTCTTCAAAATGTTTTTGTTTTATTGTGAGGAGATGCTTCAGAAGTGTCATCCCTTTCAGCATCAGATAATCCAAACAGCAGAGAAATCTTGGCAAAATTTGCTAAGGAATGAATTTAGGTTTTTATGTAGATTCAAACTTTGAGATCCTGCTAAGAACTCCAATGACACATGTAAGATGAGTTTTTCTACAGGGTAATTTGGAAAATCAAAACCCTATGAATTGGGAGGAAAATAAGCATAAGGTAGACACACAGTGGCATGGAATATGACTTAACAGATTTTGTTCTTAAAACCAAGGTTGGTGTATTCCATATCCGTTTTTCAGCAAGCAAAGGTGAGTGGTCATCAGTTGTTCCCTTTTACTGGGCAGCCTGGCACTGAACAGACCCTGAAAACTGGCATGTCCGTCTGCTACACCAGAGGACAGGACTCCAGGAGAGGCAGGGTCATTAAGCGGCTTTGAGCAGGTTGATAATTATGCAGGTTGTTTGTCAACCCATGCACTCTTTTCTACGTGCTTTAAAGGTGCCTTTTGTCCTCTGGAGTGATGTTGGTCAGCAGTGTCTCTGTGTCTTTTGGTTCTTGATGTTCAAACTGTTTTCCCTAGACCCAGTTTTCAGAATTGCTACCCTTGCCTGTAGTGTTTCTGCCTGATTCACTTGTGAGTGGCTCACTTCAGTATCCTTAGAACCTCCTTCTCCAGAAACTTCTTTAGCACTTTCTCCTACTTTTTTTGTGGAGGAAAGATTAGCATCAAAGTGAGCTGAAATGGGTTGTAGATATGAGAAATTCAGCAACAGCAGTCTATGAGAGACAGTTCTAGAAGCTGAAATCTGGCAATGAGAGCTTAGAGTCTGATGAACAAGCTGGATGCCATATGTACCAACATCTCAGAAGGGATTGGCCAGTTAATATTTGTGATAGGCTACAATGGAATGATGCTTTGTATATAAGAATCGGGGTAAGAAAGAAGAAAGGTTAAGAGTAATGAATTACTTAGTAATTAGCTATTTTATTCCTTTTTTTTTTTTAGCTATTTTATTCCTTTATAGAGTCCTTTTCACTAATAAAGTTATTCCAGTTTTCCTGTTTATTAAAGGAGCTTTCTTAGAATTTGATCTTTTCTCCTTCATTGACTTGACCTACATTTCAGGTCTTATTTTCCAGGCTGTTGTCTGTATTGCAGTGGTAGTGGTCTTTGCTTATCTTAGGATGTTGAAAAGCTGATTGGAAAATCTGTCTCTCCATTGTAATCCTCCTAAACACATTTCACCACGAATAGCTTTGACTTAAAATAAAATAAAAACTGGAATGAATTTACTGTGATAATAAGGGCTATATGCTGAACAAAAATTCTGATTAAGTCTATAAAGCCTTTACTTTTATTTTTACTGTAGCATATACCAGGCATTGTGATTAATACTTTGCGTGGGTTTTTTCATTAAACCCCCACATCATTTCAGTGAAATAAGTACTTTTATTTACCCCATTTCATGGTGAGCCTGAGGCTCAGAGAAGCTGCTCGGTAGCAGTGCTGGCTCTGTGTGGCTCCACCACCCAGGCTCTTGATGCCTACTGAGTCCTGCTGTACCCCAGCACCGCAAGAATGAAGGAGTGCTAGCAGGGAGCTTGCAGCCCCAAGGCTGACCCATCTGACTTGATTCCAAATAGGAAATAGTACATTTTACTTAAACATGTTTTGGTAAATGAGGCTTTCAGGTACTTTATCAATGAAGGAAAATGAGAAAACAATCCAAAGTTAGGAGCCTCTGGCTTATAACTTCCCCAATCATTGCCCAACAGCATGTTCTACATAAAACAGCTAAAACATCCTTCTGACTAATTCCTATGAGTCTTTGTTTTAGTTTTCAGTTAAGTACCTCACCTAAATTGTATTAATTTTTATTTACATAGTTGTTAATGTTCTGGATTCTAGTCATGTTTCTCTGTTACCCAATTTCTTCTTTAGCTTGTTGATGACTAATACTGGCTGGGAACCAGACTGTCCCCTGATGGTGCAGTCTCTGCTACACTGTTGGTTAGCACAGAGCAGTCATCCACTTGACACCCCCAGCTTCTAAACCACCTAAGTCAGTTATACTTGAGAAGGACATTTCAGCTTCTTCAGTAGATGGAAGGAAGCTTTCCAGAAGAGAGATTCATTCTGCAGTGACCAGAAGTGCTGACTGATACCCTGCTCACTCACCCCAGCCTACCTTTCCCTCAGCCCAGAAGGGTCACCCAGGCTTGAGAAATGCATTGGCAAGGGTGCTCCAACTTCTGTGAAAGATGCTACTTCTATAGGCTAAGGATAGCAGTAGGAGAGCTGTCATGAAAATAGGTTCCATAACTCTGGGGATAGTTGAATACCAGACAGTAACTCAATCCTTTCAAAGCCATGGAAGTGTGTCACCTTAACAGGCCCATGGCCAGAGCAGTAATCAGAACAGTTACCCTGCACAATGGTGATGGTGTCCCTGAGACTGAAGTAGATGGCCTACTAAAGTCTCTATCAGTATAAGTGAAAAAACATTAAAGTTGATTAAAAGACCTGAACCTCATGAAGGGATAAAAGGCCAGATTCTCTTCAGGAAAGACCTTGAGGCTCTTCCCCACCCCCATTTTATACTACATCTTATTTCCTTCCCCAAAGGGAATGTGGCTGATTATGGAGTAACCACGTTGAGAGACAGGATATACCCACACTTAACCAGAGGTGAGAAAGTAAAAAAATCACCCGGACTGGGAAAGAAAATCTATTAAACTATTCACTGGTTTGGAATCATAAACAGATAAAACCAGCTTCAAAGTTAATAGGAGACAATACTTTCACAAAAAAGATGTGCAACTGTCATGACATTTTACCTCTGATTTTTTTTTTTTTTTGGTATATATATTTTTATTGGAGTTCAATTTGCCAACATATAGCATATCACCCAGTGCTCATCCCATCAAGTGTCCCTCTCAGTGCCTGTCACCCGGTCACCCCAACCCCCCACCCACCTCCCCTTCCACTACCCCTTGTTTGTTTCCCAGAGTTTGGGGTCTCTCATGTTCTGTCTCCCTCACTGATATTTCCCACTCATTTTCTCTCCTTTCCCCTTTATTTCCTTTCACTATTTTTTTATATTCTCCATATGAATGAGACTATATAAGGTTTGTCCTCCGATTGACTTATTTCACTCAGCATAATACCCTCCAGTTCCATCCACGTTGAAGGAAATGATGGGTATTCATCGTTTCTAATGGCTGAGTAATATCCCATCGTATACATAGACCACATCTTCTTTATCCATCATCTTTCGATGGACACCGAGGCTCCTTCCACAGTGTGGCTGCTGTGGACATTGCTGCTTTAAACCGGGGTGCAGGTGTCCTGCCGTTTCACTGCATCTCTATCTTTGGGGTAAATCCCCAGTAGTGCAATTGCTGGGTCGTAGGGCAGATCTATTTTTAACTCTTTGAGGAACCTCCACACGGTTTTCCAGAGTGGCCACACCAGTTCACATTCCCACCAACAGTGCAAGAGGGCTCCCCTTTCTCCACATCTTCTCCAACATTTGTGGTTTCCTGTCTTGTTAATTTTCACCTTTCTCACTGGTGTGATTACCACCAGTGAGAAACTTTGTTCTTCAATATCACGGACTAACAAATGTGCTACAAATTATCTAGAATGAAATACCGACTCTTTTCTGACAGAAGTCACTGTGACACAGAGAAGAAGCCTTGATTTACAACTGGAACCAAATAAGGAGTTTGGGACACTGCATTTCACATCTAAATTTTTCAGTTTCCAAGGAAATAGGAACCTGGGTCCGCTTCACAGTCCAGACCTGATGTTGACCTACTACTCACACCCCAGCTTTGCTGCCTACACATCCAAGCACTGCTTCATATAGATTTCACCTAAAATCCACCCTTCCCCGAAGTCCTGTAACAACTCTGTTTTCCTTTGTTTAGTGGGATACCCCCCACAGATCTCATGTTTGTCACTCTCATGGCAATGGGTCCCTGACCCCAACTTGGTGGAGGACAGGCTTGTTCCTGGTAGTCTGAGGCTGATCAGCCTAGGGTGGAGGTTACTAGGTTCTGGCTCTGAATTGGCAACAGTTCAAGATATTGCTGTGTTTACCAGAGTAGGAGCTTATGAAGTCAAATGGATTTTTTTAAGATTGTATTTATTTGTTTATGAGAGACACACAGAGAGAGGCAGAGGGAGAAGCAGGCTCGCTGTGGGGAGCCCAATGCAGGACTCGATCCCAGGACTCTGGGATCACGACCTGAGCCAAAGGCAGACACTCAACCACTGAGTCACTCAGGTGCCCCAAGTCAAATGGATTTTTAACCCAGAATCATCTCACATTAAGATCACTGCGACCCAGGACCCACCGCATGTATATACCCAGATCCAGAGTGAATACATAGACATACTGCACTTGGGAGAACCCTCATGTGAATTCTCAGCTGTGAAGATAGGAATCTTTGGACTAAAGAGGCCTGGAGATGAGCCCAGCTTGTAGGCTGAATTACTCAGGGCAAACTAACCTCTCCGAGGGAGTTTGCTTATATGCAAAACGGGAAAAGAACTAGCAATTCACGTGGGGCTATTTGGGGTTAGGTAGAGCCAAGTGTGCAGAGTGGCCAGTGTGCTGCTTAGAGCACAGTGGGCACACAGCAGAGCCAGCTCTCTTCCCTGCCACTCTGGTCACGGCAGCAACAGCAGGAGAAAGAGCACATTGCCTTTGGGGATGGATGGCTTGAGTCTCAATCTTGGTTCCACCTCACTGGCCTGTTTTTCATTATAAAAGAGGGCATAGTATAACTCCAATTGCAGAGAGATTTGTATGTAATAACCCATATAACGTTGTAACCTGCTTTCCCAAATAGCACTCTTTTCCTTTCTTAAAAAAGAAAAAGAGATCTCTCTTTTAAGAGATCTAGTATAGTTGATTCGTGGATTCAATCAACAAATGTATTTGGTAAGTGCCTATTCTGGGTATGGTTCTAGATGCTAGGGATAGAGAATTGAATAAAATAAGATCCCTGCCCTCGTGGAGCATACATTCTAGCACAGAAAGGTGATAAGCACAGAAATTATCTGGTGGTGATGAATGCCTCTGAAGAAAAGTAGAGAGTGAATAATGTAGCTCATTGTGGAATAAAGGTAGAGTAACCTTTCCATCCTGTGGTTAAAGGAAAATATCTAGAAGCTCCTATCTCAGAAGAATTTGGGAAGTGGATGCAGGGCCTGGGTCCAAGCTCTGTAGGCTGGGGTGCCCTGTATGAAAACAACTGTTTTACCCTCAAAACTACAGGGCCTACTTGAGGGTGGGGACTGATGTTTATCTGCTTCTATATCCTAAGCATTCCAGGTAGAACAGTGTTCATTGAATGTTTCAAACACTCGCTAATCATGGAAACATCTCAAGTCACTTGTTTCTCACCCTTTACATCCACCCCATGACCTTGGGAAGAGGTTTGGGCAGGTTTCCGGGTTGAGGGTCACTGGCCAATGCTGTACTGGCCACAGCACCAGGCTCCAAGGACTGACAACTCACCTGGGTGCCAGCAACTGAAAGAGGAGATAGCAGGAGGGTGTGCAAGCTGCTCAGAGCCCACCTGCCCTGATTTCCGCACCAACCAGGCTGGCTTATCCTCATTATGGGCATCTATTCTGAGCCAAACTAGAGAGCCAAACTCTCTAGACCCAGCTAACAGCAAAGAGCCTCGCAGGGTTCCCATTCTCACCCTTCCTGTGCTCCTACTATTATTCTACTTACTCCTTCTGAGCCCACTTCCTCTTCTCACCTGCCTGGGCTTTAGGGTTATCATTCCAACTGCAGAATGAGAGGAATGAGATCAGGAGAGCTCTCTCTATTATTCACAATCCCGTTTTTCCAGAAATCGAAAACTAAAGGGGCTTTAAGAGGTCCCCTAGCTATGCTGAAAATCTCTTTCTGGGGATGTTGATTCCCTGTCAGACTGAAACATCCATGATGGTGTCCAATTCCCCAGTAGTGACAAAGGTCTACATTGCACCCAAAAGCCTTCCCTGCATTTTCAGAGCAGTTTCTGTAATTTTTTTCACGTGTATTGGGTAAAGTAACAAAAACAGTATATGTTTAAGGTATAGAATCTCAAGATTTAATAAATCTATACATTATGAAATGATTACCACAATCAAGCTAATTAACACATCCATCACCTCACACAGTTTTTCCACACCTTTCTTTGTGTGATAAGACCACTTAAGATCTATTCTCAGCAAATTTCAAGTACAACATGCAGTATTAAGTATATAATCACCGTGTGTACATTAGATCCCCAGAAATTACTCATCCTGTAACTATAATATTGTGCCCTTTGACCAATATCTCTCCATTTCCCCCCAACACAGTTTCTCTGGTCCTGGTGGTCTGTTCCAAATTTCTTCATTAGAACACACATACGCTGGGACGCCTGGGAGGGGGGGCTCAGTGGTAGACAGTCTGTCTTTGGTTCAGGGCATGATCCCAGGGTCCTGGGATCGAGTCCCACATCGGGCTCCCTTCATGTAGACTGCCTCTCCCTCTGCCTATGTCTCTGCCTCTCTTTCTCTGTGTCTCAAATGAATAAATAAATAAATCTTAAAGAAAAAGAACACACATACACGCAAACTCCCTACAAACCACCAAAATGAAGCAAACACCACTCAAGTGGACAAACTCATAGCTAGAAACAACCTCCTTTCCACTCCTCAAAAAAAAAATTCCGAGAATCCAGCCCTCCCTCAGCACCCATACAGGAATGTACAGTTCCAATTCCCTTAATTTTCAAAGTGATTACCATCTGTGGCTGTTGGAGCAGTAATGTCACCTCCCCCTTCTCCATCCCCAGGTAAAGAGTAAGAGAGGGAGGGAGGACCAAGTCTCAGTGGGCCAGGAGCACTGACCTCTGGCACCCAGCACAGGCATGATCACAGGTGAGTGTAGGCACAGGGGCAGTTCTCGTGCTAGTGCCAGAGGCCTAGGCAAGCAGAGGCTGAGCTGAGGAAGCAAAAAGTGGCCCAAACATGAAGGACTCTGTGGACCAGGATTGGGCATTGGCTATAAACAAAAGGGTGCTGAAAGCTTTGAGAGTATTTAAGCTGTATCATGTCAGGACAGATAACTAATTTTGTGGAGTGGTTTTAATCAGCCAAGATAAGAGGCAGTGGAGAAGGCCTAGTGGTGGAGAAAAGAAAATGTTATAGGAATGATCCACATAAAAGTACATGGGATTTAAGTGGTGGAAGGGAAATGGACAAAAAGATGTCAGTTCAGGTGAAGGTGATATGGAATGGAACCTATGGTAGAGAAATGGGTAAGGAAGGTGAAGGGGTAATGCCAGATAAAGTTGCTTAAAACTGGGATCCCTGGGTGGCTCAGCGGTTTCGCGCCTGCCTTTGGCCCAGGGTGCGATCCTGGAGTCCCGGGATCGAGTCTAGCGTCGGGCTCCTGGCATGGAGCCTGCTTCTCCCTCTCCTCCGCCTGTGTCTCTGCCTCTCTCTCTCTCTATGTCTATCATAAATAAATAAAAATAAGTTTAGAAAAAAGTTGCTTAAAACTGAAAGGGATAGGAATTATCCAGGATAAAGGTGATATGGGACTGAATTTGAGATACACATGCAAGAGAAGGAACAAATGCCAGAAATGTTAATGGGTAAAATTGGAAGGACTAGGTGACAGGACAGATTTAGACAGTAAGGAAGAAAGAAGATCAACATGACCCCTCATTTCTTATTTAAGTGTCTGAGTAAATAAACCAAGGTAAATTTGGTTTATTCTTGTACGGGGATAGATGCAAAAGAAGGTAAGGAAATGATGGTATTCTGGGCCATGTTGAGGTCTCTATATTGGCAGAAGTTTGGGGTGAAAAGGTAGGGGCTGGGGTCCTGGGCAAAAGCATCACTGGGCGCTGATAGAGGAAATGGAGTCCATCAAGGAGAGAGTGGATTCATCATTGGATTCAGACTAAAATTAGGATCCTAAAAAAATAAAATAAAATAAAATAAAATAAAATAAAATAAAATAAAATAAAATAAAATAAAATAAAATAAAATAAAATAAAATAAAATAAATAAAATAAATAAAATAAAATAAAATAAAATAAGGATCCTGATAACGTTAAAGCCAAAGAGAAATTTAAAGGCTGGAGTGATAACTGCAGCAAATACTACAGAAATCCTTTATAATAAGGACTTAAAGTGTCCCAGGATTTGATACCTAGGATATCCATTGGAACTGCACACAAAGCCCCATGGGGAGGTGGGATAGGGGTAGCAGCCAGGCTGCGCTGGGCGTGATCACATATGGGTGGCAAATGCAGACAGGCTTCTGTGAACAACCTGAGCTGAAAGGGCTATGGCCAATTTAGAAGCAAGGTTATGTAAGGTCTAGAGGAAGGGTGAAGCGGGAAGTGAGCTGAGGAAGGTCCATAGGAAGGCATGAGATCACGAAGCTCAGGCTCTGAGGTCTCATAGGTAAAGTGCATGTACCTGCAGTGAAGTTTGGGAGGCACAGTGGGGACATCGGGGTGATGGAGTCTAATCCTCAAAAGGAGGAACTGCTTGAGGAGAGCATGATGTTGCAACTAGGAACACTGAAGGCCCCACAAGAACGGGGTGCCCTTGAGAGGGGCTGTGGTGACACTGCTGGCACTATGAGGAAGCCAAACTCCCAGAATTTCCAGAATGGAGCCATGAGGAATGTGCAGTGACCCCACCCAGCAGATCTTCACATCTTCTGAGCCTCAAAATAGAGCATGTACGGGTGTCTGTAAGAGACAAGAGGTGAGAAGAGCATCCTAGAGAGAAGGGGGCAGACAGCCCAGACAGGGCTGGCCAGTATGCCAGTTCCCCACATCCCTGATTTCTGATAGTCCTTCTATCCCTCACTTCATGGCTCCTGTCACCCTCTTTTCCCTGTGCTTCTCCCTCCCGGGTCAACCACATGCTGCACAGGCCCTGGAAATCCATGAGGAAGCTAAGGAGAAGAATCCTGGAATAAAAGAAGGCACAAATGACTTTTCTGAGGTAGAGGCCTGTCCGATGTCACTTTAGGATCTCTCAGGCAGAGAGATTTTCTCAAGTCTGAAAGTTGGGAAATAGGAGCACAATTTGTAGTGTTGAAGGGAAGAGCAAAGGACCTTGCGAGATCCGGAGCACAACGTCTTCTTGGGCATAGGGTACTTCAAAATTCAACCCTGAGTGCCCCCCAGAAATTAAGTGTTCAAGTTCAAAGGGTCAATGGCCCCAGCAGAAAAGGCTTGGTCTGTGACTGCTGGGTCATGGGGCAGGTGCTTCTACGCACATATCCCAAATGGTCATATGGGCCAAGTGCCCTCTCAAAGGAGGGGCCTGAAAAATTAGGGACCTTAACAACTTGTCCAAAGCCAGGATCCCAAAATTTTGCCACTGAAACATCCAAGAATTATTCTACTATGTGTCACTGTCCCTAGAGGGTAAGATCCCTGCCCACTTCCAACACTGTGTTACTCTCAAGGAGGGCAGGGCAGAGCAGGCAGTGTGCCAGGTCCCTATTCCCCTGACGAGCTCCTCAGAGAGCTTTAATTTCTGAGAAGGATTGGCTCTAAGAACTGGCATCCTCTATTTTGAGGGACGTGGGCCTGATGGAGAGGGAGATGAAGGTCAAACGTGTGGGAACCCAGGGTTGGCCAGGAGAGTCTCACCTTTAAAAGCCTCCACTCATTTCTTCCTGCCTCTCTATTCCTGCTGAAAGCCAAAAAAATAAATAAAAATAAAAAGATAAAAAGAGAGTTTGGAGCCTGTTTCTTGCTGTCCTCATTCTAATCAAGCAGCAAGCATAAGATTGTCTACATTAACTTACTTGAGATCTCTATTGTTTCCATGTTACTCATTTTAAAGGTGATGAAAACACTTTCTACTGATCTTTTTCTGTCCAACCCAAATAAGGGAGCATTTAGTGCATTGGTCCTCATTTGACATTTCCATGTCCCCTAATGAAAAGGGGCCCAGATGTCAGATCTAGGGCAATATCTGAGCTGCAGTCTGTGGATTCTGCTCCCTGGGTACAGATGGATTCATTTGTAGCCACTCTTTCAGGCTTCTTGCTAGCCTTCAGGCAGCCCTGACCCAGGAAGAAGCTTGACCCAGGAGACACCGAGAGGGCAAAGTCCTCTAGGGATCCCGAACTCTCTCAAGGAGTCTATCCACAGCTCAGAATCACAGTGTTTGGGATTTTATCCTGGGCCCTTCTGTCATTCTAAGAATATGGGCTGTGAGTTTTAGATAGAAGCCCTAATTTTCACCTGACCCTGTGCTCTGACCAACCCATCTTCATAGGTTGAAAATGTTTCCATTTCATCAGAGAATCCCTGATGGGAATGATCCTCTGCTCCAGCAATTGCTTTAGAAAACTGGAAATGGGAGGGTGCCTGGGTGGCTCAGTCAGTTAAGCATCTGACTCTTGAACACAGGTCTTGATCTCAGGGTCGTGAGTTCAAGCCCTATGCTGGACTCCCTGCTGGGCATGGAGCATACTTAAAAAAAAAAAGTGGGAATGGGACAAAGACAGGAATCTATCTCTTTTGTGGTTTAGGCCTTGGTTTCCCTTCCCTGAGTGATGTTTGTATTTTTTAGAGCAGTTTTAGATTCACAAAAAAAGTTGAGGTGAAGGTACAGAGAGTTCCCATATATCCCCAAACTCCCACAGATCAATCTCCCTCAGTACCAACATCCCCACCAGACTGGAACGTTTGTTACAATTAATGGACCTACATGAACACATCACACTCACTCAAAGGCCATAGTTCACATTTCAATTCACCCTTGCTGCTGCACATTCTTTAGATGTGGACAACTGTCTAATGACATGTATCCATCATTATGGTATCATAGAGAGTATTTACCCTAAAAATCTCCTGTGCTCCACCTATTTGCTCCCTTTTCTACCCCCTGAAAACCACTGATCTTTTTACTGTTTACATAATTTTGCCTTTTTCAGAATGTCCTATACTTGGAATCATGCTATATGTAGTCCTTCCAGATTGGCTATGCTGGCCTCATGGAATGAATTAAGATGTGCTTCCTCCTCTTCAATGTATTGGAAGGTTTAAGAAGAATTGTTGTCAATGCTTCTTTCAATGTTTGGCATAATTCATCAGTAAAGCCATAAGGTCCAGGGATTTTTCTTTCTCTCTTTTTTTTTGTTATTGTTTCTATCTCCTATTTTATGACTATTCACATTTTCTATTTCTTCAGGATTCAGTCTTAGTAAGTTTTGTGTTTCTAGGAATTTTTCCATTTAATCTAGGTTATCCAGTTTGATGACATACAATTATTCACAGCACTCTCTTATATTCCTTTTTATTTCTGTCACATTGGAAGTAATATTCTCATTCTTTAAAAAAAAAGATTTATTCATGAGAGACACATAGAGAGAGGCAGAGACGTGGGCAGATGGAGAAGCAGGCTCCATGCAGGGAGCTTGATGCAGGACTCGATCCCAGGACCCCAAGATCACACCCTGAGCCAAAGGCAGACGCTCAACCACTGAGCCACCCAGGCATCCCAACATCCCCGTTTATATTTCTAATTTTTCTTAGTCAATATAGTTAAAGATATATCAATTTTGTTGTGCATTTCCATACATATTCATCATTTCATTGGCTTCTCCCAACTTGAGAAGGCTGACTTATCATTTATGTAGAAAATTCAGGACTGGTGAACTCAGATGTGGTGACTCTTATGCCATATGGAATATTCTAGTCTGTGAAAAAGACAGTGAAATGTGGCAAATTTATGAGGCCCAGATTTGAAGCAAAGTTGATTAGTGTCTTAGCTCAGTGCTATAACAAAATGCCATAGATGGGTGACTTACAATAGATACTTATTTCTCACAGTTCTAGAGGCTGGAAAGTCCAGGATCAGGGTGACATCATGATCAAGTTCTTTTTTTTTTTTTTCTTAATTTTTTTTAATTTTTATTTATTTATGATAGTCACACACAGAGAGAGAGAGAGAGAGAGGTAGAGACATAGGCAGAGGGAGAAGCAGGCTCCATGCACCGGGAGCCCGATGTGGGATTCGATCCCGGGTCTCCAGGATCATGCCCTGGGCCAAAGGCAGGCGCCAAACCGCTGCGCCACCCAGGGATCCCCTGATCAAGTTCTTGATGAGGGCCCTTTTCCTGACTTGAAGATGGCTACTTTCTCATCATGTCTTCACATGACAGAGAGAGAGAGAGAGAGAGAAAAGATGGAGAGAGAGAGATAGAGCAAAGCATACTCTCCTCCTCCTCCTCCCCCTTCTTCTCCTCTTTCTCCTTTTCTTCTTCTTCTTCTTCTTCTTCTTCTTCTTCTTCTTCTTCTTCTTCTTCTTCTTCCTCCTCCTCCTCCTCCTCCCCCTCCTCCTCCTTCTTCTTCTTCTTCTTCTTCTTCTTCTTCTTCTTCTTCTTCTTCTTCTTCTTCTTCCTCTTCCTCCTCCTCCTCCTCCTCCTCCTCCTCCTCCTCCTCCCCCTCCTCCTCCTCCTCCTCTTCGGATACCAGTCCTAACATACAAGTTCCAACTTCATGATCTCATGTAACCAAATTATCTTCCAAGGTTCCCACTTCCAAATACTATCACACAGAGAGGTCATAGTTCCAACATATGAACTTGGAGGACCAAACATCCAATCCATAGCATTTCCCCCATGGCTCCCCAAAATTCTTGTCCTTGCATGGAAAATATCATTAGATCTAAGGCTTAAGAATAATCCTTATGGGTTCAGGACTCTGCCTTCCAGATCCAGCAGGATCCCCTCTGTGGCTCTGCCAAGTGGGCTGGCATCCTGAATGCTCCAGAAAGCTCTGTATAGGCTCCCCAAAGCTCCAGGCAGCCACTGTTAGGCCTCCTGCTGAAATGGAGGCAATGGGTGTCCCTTTGAAAGTGAGAAGGCAGCCTTGATGATTTTTGTATCTCCTTTAGAGTCATTCTTCCCTTGTCTTGCAAAATAGTGCACATTTGTAGTCAAGAGGCTCTGTGGTTCAGTCCTGTAGGATCTTAGAAGTCTAACAGCCTCCCTTCATTTGTCCAGTCTCTGTCCCAGTCAATGCAAATTGGCAATGTTTTTGCTCATGTCTCATAATCTCTTTATCAAATAGTAATCCAGCCACATTCCTAGTACTTTCTTCTGAACACATTTTCTCATTTTTGCATGCTGGGAATTTACCAATTTCTTAAAAACTTCTGGTTCCTTTTTACTTAACAATGCCTCCTTCAATTCATCTCTCCCTTCTTGCATTTTACAAGAAGTCGGGAGGAACCAAGCCACTCTTTCAACACTTTGCTTAGAGATCTCCTCAGCTACTAAGGAGGGAACTTGATGGGATGAGCACTGGGTGTTATACTATACGTTGGCAAATTTAATTTAAATAAAATAAAATATTTAGGGATGCCTGAGTGGCTCAGCAGTTAAGCACCTGCCTTTGGCTCAAGGCATGATCCTGGAGTCCCGGGATTGAGTCCCACATCAGGCTTCCTGCATGGAGCCTGCTTCTCCCTCTGCCTATGTCTCTGCCTCTCTCTGTGTGTCTCTCACGAATAAATAAGTAAAATCATAAATAAATAAATAAATAAATAAATAAATAAATAAATATTTTTAATAAATTAATTTTTTATTGGTGTTCAATTTACCAACATACAGAATAACACCCGGTCCTCATCCCGTCAAGTGCCCCCCTCAGTGCCCGTCACCCATTCATCCTCCCCGCCGCCCTCCTCCCCTTCCACCACCCCTAGTTCGTTTCCCAGAGTTAGGAGTCTTTATGTTCTGTCTCCATTTCTGATATTTCCCACACATTTCTTCTCCCTTCCCTTATATTCCCTTTCACTATTATTTATATTCCCCAAATGAATGAGAACATACGCCGTTTGTCCTTCTCTGATTGACTTACTTCACTCAGCATAATACCCTCCAGTTCCATCCACGTCGAAGCAAATGGAGGGTATTTGTCGTTTCTAATGGCTGAGTAATATTCCATTGTATACATAAACCACATCTCCTTTATCCATTCATCTTTCGATAGACACCGAGGCTCCTTCCACATTTTGGCTATTGTGGACATTGCTGCTAGAAATATCGGGGTGCAGGTGTCCCGGCGTTTCATTGCATCTGAATCTTTGGGGTAAATCCCCAACAGTGCAATTGCTGGGTCGTAGGGCAGGTCTATTTTTAACTCTTTGAGGAACCTCCACACAGTTTTCCAGAGTGGCTGCACCAGTTCACATCCCCACCAACAGTGTAAGAGGGTTCCCTTTTCTCCGCATCCTCTCCAACATTTGTTGTTTCCTGCCTTGTTAATTTTCCCCATTCTCACTGGTGTGAGGTGGTATCTCATTGTGGTTTTGCTTTGTATTTCCCTGATGGCAAGTGATGCAGAGCATTTTCTCATGTGCATGTTGGCCATGTCTATGTCTTCCTCTGTGAGATTTCTCTTCATGTCTTTTGCCCATTTCATGATTGGATTGTTTGTTTCTTTGGTGTTGAGTTTAAGAAGTTCTTTATATATCTTGGAAACTAGCCCTTTATCTGATACGTCATTTGCAAATATCTTCTCCCATTCTGTAGGTTGTCTTTGAGTTTTGTTGACTGTATCCTTTGCTGTGCAGAAGCTTCTCATCTTGATGAAGTCCCAATAGTTCATGTTTGCTTTTGTTTCTTTTGCCTTCATGGATGTATCTTGCAAGAAGTTACTGTGGCCAAGTTCAAAAAGGGTGTTGCCTGTGTTCTCCTCTAGGATTTTGATGGAATCTTGTCTCACATTTAGATCTTTCATCCATTTTGAGTTTATCTTTGTGTATGGTGAAAGAGAGTGGTCTAGTTTCATTCTTCTGCATGTGGATGTCCAATTTTCCCAGCACCATTTATTGAAGAGACTGTCTTTCTTCCAATTATAAGTAAAATATTTAAAGAATGATTTTTAAAAAAAAGAAATCTCCTCAGCCAAATATCCAGTTTATTTTTTTATTTTTTTTTCAAATATCCAGTTTAATTGCTCACAAGGTCTACCTTCCACAAAAGACTAGAACATGAACACAATTCATCCAAGGTCTTTGCCACTGTATAACAAGAATCACCTTCCCTCCAGTTTCCTTTTCTTTAATTTTTTTTCCCTCCAGTTTTCAATGACATGTTCCTTGTTCCCATGTGAGACCTCATCAGAATGGCCTCTACCATTCATATTTCTACTGACATTATACTCATGATTATTTATGTATTCTCCAAGAAGATGGAAGCTTTCTCTACATTTCTCCCAGTATCTTTCTGAGTTCTCACCAGAATCACCTTCAACATCCACATTTCTAGCAAAACTCTTCCCACTGCCAAGTTCCAAAGCCAATTCCACATTTTTGGGTATTTGGTATTCATCACCCCACTGTTTGGTACCAAAATCATTATTAGTCAGCTTGGGTTGCCATACCTAGTTGGCTTAAAAAAAACAAAATTTATTTCTCACAATTCTGGATGCTGGGAAGTTCAAGGCTAAGGTGCTGGCCAGTTTGGTTCCCCAGTGAAGGCCTTCTTCCCAGCTTGCAGCCTGACAACTTTTCATTGCCTTTTGGGTGGCAGGAAGAGAGAGGGAGGAGGGAGGTAGTGGGAAAGAGAGAGAGAGAAGGAGGGGGAGAGAGAGAAAGGAAGAGAGTGCACTCTAGTCTTTCTTCCTCTTCTTATAAAGGCACTAGTCCCATTATAGAGGCCCCATCCTCATGACCTCATCTAACCCTAATCATCTCCCAAAGGTCCCACCTCCAAATACTATGACATTGGAATTTAAGGCTTCAACATATGGATCTAGAGGGCAGGAGGCAAACGTTCAATCCATAAAAAGTTTTAGCTGGACTCTCCTTGATTTCTTCCTCATTTTTGCTTTTATTTTTTGTTTATTTATTTTTAACGATTTTATTTACTTATTCATGAGACACACAGAGAGAGAGTCAGAGACACAGGCAGAGAGAGAAGCAGGCTCCACACAGGGAGCTTGATGTGGAACTCGATCCCGGGACCCCAGGATCATGCCTTGAGCTGAAGACAGGAGCTCAACTGCTGAGCCACCCAGGAGTCCCTCATTTTTTGCTTTTATCTGGTTTTATGGCTTTTTGTTTTTGTTGTTGCAATCAATGATTAACAGAAATTTTCAGGCTTCAGTATGTAGTTTGTCATATGAAATGCAATTTACAACAGTTTATTTTGGTCCATTTTTTTAAATTTTTATTTATTTATGATAGTCACAGAGAGAGAGAGAGAGAGGCAGAGACACAGGCAGAGGGAGAAGCAGGCTCCATGCACCCGGAGCCCGATGTGGGATTCGATCCCGGGTCTCCAGGATCGCGCCCTGGGCCAAAGGCAGGCGCCAAACCGCTGCGCCACCCAGAGATCCCTTGGTCCATTTTTAGTTTCAGTTTTTCCCCCTTTCTTTTCTTTCTAAATTTATTATATAATTTAATTTCAATAAATTTATTAGAAGTCTGCCTATTATGTATTATAGTAAAAATGCCACTATTTTATGAATTAGTCTAGAATAGAATATTTTTATGGAAAAGTTAATGAAAAACATAATTTTTCAGTCAATCTGAACTGTCACACACAAAAAAAAACCACCAAGATAAATGTGTTGACACTACACAAGATGGCCAGCTGCTGAACTGAGAAACTCCCAATGACCATGAGATAGTAACTTCCTAACCACCAGCCTATACCTCCAACTCCCAACAAGAACTTGAGGCCCATTGAAGAAGGCTGGGTGGAGCATGGGACCAATGATCTATCATATTCTATAGAAATGTGCTTGCTATGTATGAAAAAGTATTTGATATGATTCTTGTTTGTGGTGTATTAGAACTATATTGAATGTGACTAAAACTATAGCCCTAGAGGAAATGGATGAAAATAGTTCAGAATGTTGGCGAGTATTGGTTACCTTCTTGCCACTTTCAGAAAAGCCCAGCTAGAGAGACTTAGGCTAGAGGAAGGCAGATAGAGGAGATGACAGCTGGACAAGGAGGTTTCCCTCTGCCTGGGGCCTGTGACCTATGAGTCCGGTAAGAAGGTGCCACATGGCTGAAAATACCAACCTCTTCTGAACCCCACGTTCAGCTTTGAGAAAGCAAAGTTCTGAAGAGGCAGCCAAGTCTGTGCCCCACATTCCTCTCAAACACTCAGAGTCATAGCTATGCAACAGGGGTCAGTCCAACATTAAACTAAGTGCTAGTCCTTCTAAGCACAGAGCCCAAGTGACCGTACAGATCCAATAGACATGAAGACAACCCAGCCCATAGAGAGTGGGCCTGTGTCTCATTTGTGGAAGGTCATTCTACAAATACTTGAGGTATATATGATACTGCAAGTGGCCTCAACGTAGTCAACTTCAACTGGAGAGAGAGAGAGAGAGAGAAGGATGGTGAGCAAACAAGAGGCCAACAAATAGAAAAGAATCCTTAGGATTAAACCCATGACTAGATGGGGCCTTTGCACATGGAGCTGAATGTGTATGTAAGAAGCTGACCCAGGGAGGCACCTATCAATCAGGAAGCCTCTGCAAACCTAGACCCCTGCAGCTAGGGCAGCCTCTTACATTCCTTTGCAGGTGGCCATGCAGATACTGACAACAACGTGCACACACACACACACACACACACACACGAACACACACACACAGAGCCAAGTCAGACCTGATGAGGCCTGAGACCCAGGGAGCAAATCCAAGAGCTGAGTCCGAGTGCCCGAGTGCTGGCCCAGAGCTCCCTTCCCTGCCAGGGAGACAGTCTCCAGCATTCATGCTGAGATGCTCGTGGGAGGATTCGGCAGACCGTGAACAGAGATGACTGCAAAGCTTGCTTACAAGCGTGTGAAAACTTGACATCCAGTGCTGCACAATTTTATTTAAGTAACCACATGGACACGGCTAAGCAGAGCTTGAATGCTGCTGTGTGTCTCCCATTCTCCACCTCTCCACACTCCAGGTTGGGGGGTGTGGGCACACGACCTGTCCTTCACTGATAGGACCTGATGGAGAGGCTGCCCCTTGTCCAGAGGGACTCGACTGAGCTGCATTCAGGACTGCGCAGGACTTTGACTTTGGATTGTCCTCCTGATCAGGGACTGCATCCTGGGGCAGCAGGTGACCATATACAAAGACTATGGCAGAAGCAGGTCATTATCCCTGGTGTCCGTTCTCTTCTCCCTCGAGCCAGCCGGCAAAACACCCTGGGGGCAGGCGGCACCTGGACCCCTGATGGCTGCCTAAGGAACCTGTCATATAAACTGAGGATTTTACATGAGAGAAAAATATTTGAACCTCCAGTGCTAACGCATGTGTTATCCAGGCTTCTAACTTCTCCAGGCCAGCAGCATGAAGCCGGGTCTCACTGACATATAATTTGCCTTTTCTCTCATGGGTAGTCAGCAGAGCGTCTCAAATCTATTTCCTGTGTTATTTCCTGCTAACCTCATCTCTATCCGTATCGGATCTTAAGCTCATTTAGAGACTACATTTTGTGTGTTAAGTAGAGATCTAGTTCTGGTTTTCTCCATTGAGTGAGCTCACTTTCCCAATACCTTCTATTAAAGAACCCACTATTTTGCCATTGATTGTCGTGCCATATTTATCATCTATTAATTTTCTACCTCCACAAAAGTCTGACACTGATCTCTCTGCTGTCCCGCTCCTGCTGTCAATTCTCCTGTCAATAGTAATAGCACATCCTTCCCTTTCCTTCTTAGGTTGATTTGGCTATTCTATGATTTTTCTTTTTCCACACACAGTTTGAGTTTCCTCCTAACCAAGTAAAACTTTGACTAGGTTGCAGTAGATTTATAGGTTAAATTGGAGGGAAATTTATATCTTTGAAATATTAAGTTGCCCTATCCAAGAGCAAGAAATATCTATTTACTAAGATTATCTTCTTTGTCCTTTACTAGAGTTTCAAAGTGTTCTCCACAGAGGTTTTGAGCGCTCTTTATTAATTACACAGCATTTTATAGCTTGTGCTGCTATCATGGAGTATATTTCATTTTCTCTTACATTATCTTGTTGGTTATTGCTGGTGCAGAGAAATGTATTTTCCTTTTTCTAACATCTGAAGATACACCCTTTTGTCTTCTTTAACAATGAAAAAGTAGTTAGAGCGATATATTTATATTATTGATGCAATATTAACCAAACTTTTAGAATCTCTTAAAGAGAGTTTTCTTTGAGCCCTGGTTAGGATAGCTGCTCCAATACAGAATATTTATAAAGAAGAGGGATCCCTGGGTGGCGCAGCGGTTTGGCGCCTGCCTTTGGCCCAGGGCGTGATCCTGGAGACCCGGAATCGAGTCCCACGTCGGGCTCCCGGTGCATGGAGCCTGCTTCTCCCTCTGCCTGTGTCTCTGCCTCTCTCTCTCTCTGTAACTATCATAAATAAATAAAAATTAAAAAAAAAAGAAGAGAATGCTCTGCCCCACATTGGGTGCGGAGCCTACTTAACAACAACAGAGAGTGCTGGGAGAGGAGGAGGAACATTTGGTACAGGATTATATACGTTCTTTTTAACATGAGTTACAAAGCATTAGACAAAAGACCTTTCAGAGAGTTACAGCGGTTATTTTAAGCTTTTAGTAGATGTAGAACTGTATGACCTTAACCTTCAGGGAACCAGGGAGGTTTCTGTTTTACTCTTCTCTTTATGTTTGGATTCCTCCCTTTTAGGTTATTAATAAATGAAGCGAATGTTACAGGGTTGTAGAGTTGTCTCCGGGAGCGGAAGAATGTATTTTTTTAAGACACAAAAGGGGGAAGTGATAGTTTATTAAGTGAAGGTGAGAACAGAAATCAAGCTCTCTAGAGTGCGAGGGACCTGAATCAGCTGGCACTGGGCACTTTTATACAAAACTGACCAGGGAACTTAGACTTCTTGGTGTCGCCTTTGAATACCTTCTAGCTGATGTTTAAGACAAACCGGGTGGTCTGCTCATGCGCCCGTATCTCTGGGATTTGAAAAGGCTGGTCAAGCAGCGGCTTTCCTGGTCTCTCCCCGCTGGCCCGTTACTCCCGGATGTAGAACGTGTTCCCAGGAGAGACTGAGCCCGCGCTTGGACTCTGATAAATGTTAAAGTGTAGCTTCCCTGAGAGCCCCTACAGGGCCCACAAGCATTAAAAAGCCGGAATTTTCCTTTGTTTTATGGATATTTTTTTCTCTGAAAAATATTCCGTAAATTTTGAATTTCGTATATTTTCCACTTCACACTGGCTTCCATAGGCGCGAGAATGAAGTCTTTTGCTTTTCATTGCTTGATAAGCAGCCTGTCCTTTTCCAGCTACTATCACTTTTTATTAAAAGATTACGTAGGAAAAAGAAAAAAAAAGATTACGTAGACAATGTTCGTAAATTCCAATATTTAAGAATTTTTTGCGAACTTTTCATTACAGATTTCTAATTTTGACCTTCTTCCCGCCGAATGCACCTGCCGGCGCCCGCAGTCCTCGGGCTCAGTGTGCCCCGGGCAGCCGCACGGAGCGTGGCGTCTCCTTAGGGACTCCGCGTGTCCCGCCCGCCCGGCGGCTCAGGGCCCCGCCCCGGCTCCACACTGGCGGCGAGCACCGCGCGGGCCGCCACTCCGACCTCGGGGAAGCCCGGGAGCCAGCGCTCTCGCCGGCCGCCGGCGGGGCCACCGAGTCTCCGGGCCTCCGCCGCCTAGAGCGCCGCCGCCGCCCGGAAGTCGGGGGAGGGATTTCCGGCCCCGCCTCTGGGCCGAGCCGGCCGTCCTACGGCGGCGCGCGGCGACCGGAGCGACCCACGGGCGGGGAGGACCAGCGGACGGGAAGCCGTGACACGGACGCCCCGCGGTGGGTGCCGGCCCCGGGGCCTGGGCAGGGCGGCGGGGGCAGGGGGCGGGGGCGGCATGTGGCGGCCGGGGTGGGGCGCAGCGGGCCCTCGTCGCGGGGCGGTCGGGCCGGCGGGGTCCCCGTGCGGGCGGAGCGGCGCCGGCCTCGGCCTCGGCCCGCCCAGCGCGCGGAGTCTCAGGCGGGGGAACCGGCTCCCGGAGGCCGGGGGGCGCGCGCCTTCCGGCCGACCGCCCCAGTCCCCGAGGCCCCAGGGCTTGCGCGGGAACCTTGTGTCCGCGTCGGCAACGGTTCCGGTAATGACACGGGCCACGCCGGAACTCCCTCTGCGGGGTCCCCCGCCGCCGACTGTGCCGTATGCCCGGGTTGGAGGGCTTCGCAGCTGCACACGGAGGTCCAGGGCGTTCAGGTTACCGCAGGTTCGGTCTGTGTCCCGGACGTGGCCCCACATTTACTGAATGAGAAAAACGAGACGTGAGAGGAGTGTAGAACGTTCGGGAAGGGCACATCAGCCGCTGGGGAGGGGAGCTGAGCCGCTGGCTGGGAGTGTTTCTCCAGAAGTCCTTCTTTGCCTTTGAATCTTGAGCCACGTGACTGTGCCCTCATTCAGTGACGGTGAGGATGATTTCAAGAATTTTTAAATAAAGCGAGTGAATATTGCAAATGTTCATTTGTGTGGTGAAGACCCCCGGCCCGCGGAAGCAACCCCTGCTCTGTCCTGCTGCTACCGGCCAGGCACTTTAGTCCGCGCTCTCCTTGCTTTGACGATTGTCCGCACCATTCCAGGGAGCACCGGTTTGTTTGTCCTGATACAGAAACGTGGCCCCTGTGCCACCGTCAAGCAGCTACGGCCTCGTCTGTACCCCACGACCCTGCTTTTGAGGTCGGTCCACACCTTTACCTCATGTTCTCCAAATTTCTAACCAGGCATTGCCTAAACCCGCTTCCCTGGGCCTTGTTTAAATGCCTGCCTGCCGCAGGGTACTGCTTCCTTGCTCCCTCCTGTTTTGTCCTGGTCTCAGCCTGTCACAAACCAAGGATTTGGGTGGACCATCCCTTGTGGTTCTTACTGTGATTTCAGAATGCTCTTCAGTGACAACCGTTAGGAAGTTTTCAAAAAAGAAAGGTTTATTACTCAGAGGGCCTGCAAATTAGCACACCTGGGGCCACAAGGGAGGTTTCCGGTAATGAGAAAGACAGGTGCAGTGGCCTGGGCTTCTGCTTTTATTGGGGTCAAGGGTGGAGACCTAGGGTTTCATGGGCTCACTCTTTATTGGTGAATTTAGAACAGAGTAGAGTGGCACCTGGGTGGCTTATTTGGTTAAGTGTCTGACTTCAGCTCGGGTCATGACCTCAGGGTCCTGGGATTGAGTCCTGACTCAGGCTCCCTGCTCAACAGGGAGTCTGCTTCTCTCTCCCTCTGCCGTTTACCCCACTGGTGCGCACTCACACTCCACCCCTCTCTCTCTCTCTCTCTCTCTCTCTCTCTCTCTCAAATAAAAGTACTTAATAAAATAAAATAAGAGTGGGAATTTCAAATACAGAAAAAGAAAAATAACAAGTGGACCAAATGGCCAGTATCAGAATCAACCAAGATCTCTAAAACAAAGGAGGCTCAATCAGGGGAGGTGGCCTGGCTCTTCAGGGAGTCCAGTGGCTGGCATTTATTCCATCTTTGACATGGATGCCTGCTTGCAGTGCATGCTTCAGCAATCAGAGCTTAATTCAGGCACTTGGATTACAGAAAGCCAAAACAACTGTCAGGGCTTCTACACACTACCCAGGAGGCAGGCACCGTCCACTGTGGGCTTCTTCCAGCCTTTCCTACTTGTCTTCCCCACCCTTGAAAGACAAAGAGGTGATCGTCACCTGTCAGTGGTGCAGCGTGATAAGGGGCCAAGGGACATTGCCACAATACAGGTGGGTCATTGAGCAGGGCATGGTGCATTTGCAGACACAGGGCAGGGAGAGGTGGGGGAAATACTCTTGGTCCATAGGGGCACTCATCGTATCAGTGGGAGAATTGTATCTCCTCAGAAGGAAGATTTAGAGCTGGAGATGAGCCCAAGTTTGGGAATCGTCACAGGATAAGGTTGTTGATTCCTTCCTTAACTAAGGAAATCGGCGTAGGTTTAAAAGTAAGCCCTGGTGAACCAGCACGAAGAGATAAGGAGGAGCCTGGGAGGAAACCACTGTTAAAGTGGGAAGGCAGGTCGGGGATAGAGACAGGGATACCTACTATAGATACTGCCGGGAGGGCACGACTCAGACACCTGATGACCATGTTGCGGCTCTACTGTGAATGGATCTGATGGTCCACCTTCAGGGCATTGTGTCAGGAATGAGAGGTAGACCCAGCGTGGTGGGTGTAGGCTCTGGGGCTGTTCTCCTATCATGGCAGGCCTGGGCCGTTCCAGGATACCCATGGGACACTGCTCACCTTGCCCTGAGATCACCATTTTACCTCTTCCCTGAGACCCAGCACCAGGTCTACGTCAGGTCTCAGACTATAGGGGTAGAAGAGACCCCTGCCAGGTGGAGGTATGGCTCCCTGGAGCTAGCCCCTCGGTACACTCACCTGCATCCTTGCTGGTCTCCAGGTCCCAGCCATGCCTAGCCTCAGAGCTCGGTCTGAAGAGGCAGAAATGGAGCCCTCAGTTCCTGGACCATCCCCTTGGATCCCTGCAGCCCAGGCCTGTGTGAGTGATGCTCCTGCTGTGACCCATGCTGGATCTACACTCCGTGATCCCCACTGCTGTGGCTACACTGAGCCAGGAACCACCCCCCCTCACCATCAGCAGCCAGGTACTGGGAGCAAGTTTCCCACTGGTGCCCTTATTCTGGAGGGACTTTGTCTGCATCACCCTGTGCTTACCCCCAAGAGACATCCATATCATTATGAGGGATGGGCTACCCCATGGACTTGAGGGCCTAGGCTAGAGAGTAGAGAGGAATTGAGCCTGGCTCCAGGCTGTCCTGGTGCCTGGGCAGGACACTGGGTTTCCCCACTGGACATAGAGAGCTGTGATGTAATGGGTCACTGGCTGAGGCCTGCCCAGCCCAGCCACCAGGCTGATGGTGGTCCCCTGCACTCAGGGTACTGCCCTAACTCAGGCTGTGATCCTGCTCCCTCCTGGCTATATTCACACTACCTAACCACTCCCCTCCACTTTGGAATTCTACTAGACTGTCCTTTCCTGAGGAGCCCCCAACTAGCTTGCCTTTTTTGTGGCCCTATCAGCAGTGATTAGGATGGTCACTCAGTGTAAGCCTCCCTCACTGGGATCTGCTATTTTACTGGAGGCCCCTCTTAACTACATGACCTATGGTTTATAATCAGGATATCTGGACAGAAGACCCTGGTCAGACTCTGGCCAGGGAAGGTTGGGCTAATGGCAGTGTAGGTTCACAAACCTTGCGAACTTTACAGGTATAACTTAAACTGGCCTTTGTATACAAAGGGAAAGGAGAGTCTGAAGAACAAGGCAGGACACCCAAGTTGGTAGGTGACAGGGTTTTTTTTTTTTTTTTTTTTTTTTAGATTTTATTTATTTATTCATGAGAGACACAGGCAGAGGGGGAGGCAGGCTCCCCACAGGGAGCCTGCTGCAGGACTCAATCCCAGAACCCCATGATCATGACTGGAGCCAAAGGCAGACACTTAACCACTGAGCTACCCAGGTATCCCTGTAGGTGACAGTTTAATAAGCAAGGGAACTTATTTAAGAGGCTTGTCTTGGAAGGCTGCAATATGAATGAACCCTAGCACCCACCTACAAAATCTTAAAAGTTGATAGAGTGGCCTTAACTGGATTTAGTTACATATACTGTCTAGATGGTGTCAGCACCACATCATTGTCTCAAGGCTGTGTCCTTGGGGCAGCTTCTAGGAGCAGGGAAGGCAAGCAGAATGTATGTTCAAGGACAGGGAAAGGATGAGGAACCCGGTCACCTGGATCCAGCTCATGAGTCAACCAGTGGTCACATCCTCTTGATGTCCTCCTTCAACAGCAGAGATGGTACAAGGCAGTCCTGGGTATGTTGGAGCAGGAGAGTATTAGGGGATGAGAGACATGATGAGGTCCCAAGAAGTGGCCCTGAGAGGCAGGCCTGCTGATGACCACCCCAGACAGAGGCAGAATGTGAACCAAAGGGTTAAGGGTATGCTGGGCAGAGAATGGTGGGGGAGGCCAGGCCCTCTTCCATTAAAAAGAAAAACAAAAACAACACCTAGGTTGATGGTAACTCCTGTTTAAAAAGCCACTGTGGAACAGAATGTTGGAGTACGTAGCTCAAAATACCAAGTCCTCCACATAAACATTAAAAACAAACAAAAAGGGGGCAGCCTGGGTGGCACAGTGGTTTAACGCCACCTTTGGCCCAGGATGTGACCCTGGAGACCCAGGATCGAATCCCACGTTGGGCTCCCTGCGTGGAGCCTGCTTCTCCCTGTGCCTGTGTCTCTGCCTCTCTTTCTGTGTGTCTCTCATGAATAAATAAATAAAATCTTAAAAAAAAAAAAAAAGTAGAAACTGCTAGCACCAATTTTGTCAGGAATCTAAATCTAGAAAACAGGTTTACAGCAATCAGGTGAATGCTAAATCAAGAAAAAAAGGCCACTTAAAAATGGTAGGAAAGCTTTGTGGTGTTTTTACTTGCTTGTGCCCAAACACTCCCTGGCTCAGTAGCAGTCTTAAAATGAGCATCTTATGTTACCAGTGTGGGATCATGGTCCCTCATTCCAAAGGGATCAGATAAGACCTTACTCAAAAATAATTTTGTTTGTCCTAACCTGTGGGGGATTGGATAAAGGGTTGATGCAAAGCACTTGTTTCTGTTTTGCCTAACTCAAAACTTAGGGCAGAAAAGCATGGGTTCAAAAACATTGTAAGGAGGGACACCTGGGTGGCTCAGCAGTTGGGTGTCTGTTGTCAGCTCAGGGTGTGATCCCAGGATCTGAGGATCGAGTACTGAATCGGGCTGTCTGCAGGGAGCCCTCTTCTCCCTGTCTCTGTGTCTCTGTGTGTCTCTCATGAATAAATAAAATCTTTAAAAAAAAAAAAAAAAAGGTAGGGAAGTTGAACAATACTATAAATCAATTAGACCCAATAGACATGTATATACATAAATTCCACCAAAGGAGTACATATTCTTCTTAAGTGTACCTGGACATTCTCCAACGTAGACCTGTTAGGCCACAAAACAAATCTCAATATAAAAACAGTTGGAATCATGTAACATATTATCTTCAGCCAACCACAGCCTGAAAAGTGAAACATTCACAAATGTGTAGAAATTTAAAAATATGCTTTTGGGTAAATTACAAAGCTCAGCGGTTTGGTGCCTGCCTTTGGCCCGGGGCGCGATCCTGGAGTCCCAGGATCGAGTCCCACATTGGGCTCCCGGCATGGAGCCTGTTTCTCCCTCTGCCTCTCTCTCTCTCTCTCTCTCTCTCTGTCTATCATGAATAAATAAATAAAACTTTTTAAAAATTTAAAAATAAAAAAATAAAAATCTGTTAACCTGTGGGTCAAGAAAAAATCACAAGGGAAATTTGAAAACACCTGCAGACAAATGAAAACAAACAAAAACTTCCAGTATGTAAGGGCAGTGCTGAAAGGGAAATCTATAGCAGTAAATGGATACATTAAAAAGAAAAAAAGATCTTAAATCAGTAACTTAACTACATCTTAAGGAACTACGTAAAGAGTAAACTAAACCCAAAGCAAACAGAAGGAAGGAAATAAAAAACAATAAAGGAGGGATCCCTGGGTGGCGCAGTGGTTTGGCACCTGCCTTTGGCCCAGGGCGCGATCCCGGAGACCCGGGATCGAATCCCACATCGGGCTCCCGGTGCATGGAGCCTGCTTCTCCCTCTGCCTGTGTCTCTGCCTCTCTCTCTCTCTGTAACTATGATAAATAAAAATTTTAAAAAATTTAAAAAAAAACATTAAAGGAGAGATAAATGAAATAGAAGGTAGAACTTTAGAGAATCAAAATCAAAAGTTGTTTTTTAGGAAATATAAAATCGACAAACCTTTGAAGACATAAATAAAACTCAGAAGTGGACATTACTACTGATCTTACAAAAGTAAACAGGAGTTTAAGAGAAGACTGTTGGGGGATCCCTGGGTGGCTTAGTGGTTTAGCGCCTGCCTTTGGCCCAGGGCACAATCCTGGAGTCCCGGGATCAAGTCCCACGTCAGGCTCCCAGCATGGAGCCTGCTTCTCCCTCTGCCTGTGTCTCTGCCTCTCTCTCTCTGTCATAAATAAATAAATAAATAAACAAATAAATAAATAGAAGACTGTTAACAGCTGTGCATTGACAAATAATTTAGATGAAATTCCTGAAAACAAAAATTACCAAAGTGACTAAAGAATAAAATACACGTGGGATGTAATCCAGAACACAAAGGTTCAGCGTAACAAAACCAGTCACACTAAGAGAATGAAGGAAAAAACCCATAATCATCTCATTAATACCATCCATAATCATCTCAATTGATGCAGAAAAAGTATTTGACAAAATCAAACACCCTTTGTGATAATTCAAAAAAAAAAAAAAAGAACCACTCAGAAAATTCAATATAAGCTAACCTCCTTAACATGATGAAGGGCATTCATGAAGAACCCGCAGCTAGCATTATATACAATAGTGAAAGATGAAAATCCTAGTGATCAGGAAGGTATACCTGTTTACCGTTACTATTCAACATTGTACTGGAAGTTCTAACCAGACCAATCAGCGAAGAAAAAGAAAAGACGTTCAGATGGAGAAGGAAGATAGAAACTATCTCTGTTTCAAAAGGACATGATCCCATATGTAGACTATCAGAATCCATTAAAAAGTAGAAGAACTAATAAATTTCAGCCAAGTTTCAGGGTACAAATCAACACACAAAATCAGTTGTTTCTATGTACCGGCAATGACTAATCTGAAAATGAAATTGAGGAAGCTTCACTTAAATAGCATCAAAAGAAAAAAAATAGTGGCACCTGGGTGGCTCAGTCCATTAAGCAACTGCCTTCAGCTTAGGTCATGATCTCAGGGTGCTGGGATCTACCTCTACATCAAGCTCCCTGCTCAGTGAAGAGTCTGCTTCTCCTTCTGCCCCTCCCTCATCTCTTTCTCTCCCTCCCTTTCTCAAGTAAATAAAATCTTTAAAAAAGAAAAAAAGTATCTATGAATAAATTTAACCAAGGAAGTGAAAGCTTGTTTGCTGAGAATGACAAAAGAAATTAGCAAGTACCTAAACAATTGGAAAGATGTCAAGTCCATGGATTGGACGTAATAATGTTAGAAATGTCTGTGCTATCCAGAGCAATCTAAAAATTCAATACAAATCATATCAAAATTCCAGCAGCAGGGGCACCTGAGTGACTCAGTTGTTGAGCATCTGCCTTTCGCTTAGGTGGTGATCCCAGGTTCTGTGATCAAATCCTGCATCGGGCTCCCTGCATGTAGCCTGCTTCTCCCTCTGCCTATGTCTCTGCCTTGCTCTGTGTGTCTCTCATGAACAAATAAATAAAATCATTTTTAAAAAATTCCAACAGCTTTTTTTTGCAGGAACTGAAAACTTAGCCCTCAAATTCATAAAGAATTACAACTAAACAGTCAAAACAAGCTTGAAAATGAAGAACAGGGATCCCTGGGTGGCGCAGCGGTTTAGCGCCTGCCTTTGGCCCAGGGCGCGATCCTGGAGACCCAGGATCGAATCCCACGTCAGGCTCCCGGTGCATGGAGCCTGCTTCTCCCTCTGCCTGTGTCTCTGCCTCTCTCTCTCTCTCTGTGACTATCATAAATAAATAAAAATTTAAAAAAAAAAAAAGAAAATGAAGAACAAAGAGGACTCATACCAGTTTCAAAAGTTACTACAAAGTGTCAATAATAAAAATTTTTTGTTTTGTACTGACATAAAGCTAAACATACAGATCATTGGATGATAATTGAGAGTCTAGAAATAAACCCAGACATCTGTGACAAATCGATTGGCAACATGGATCTCAAGACCGTTCAGTGAGAAAGATAAGTCTTCAACAGATGATGCTGGGACAAGTGGATATCCGTGTGCAAAAGAATAAACTGGGGCCACTACTTCACACCAAAAATTAATTCAAAATGGCCCAACAACCTAAATAAAGAACTGAAATCATAAAACTCTTAGATGTAAATTTTTATAACCTTGGGTTTGGCGATGGATTCTTAGATATGACACTGAAAGCATGAACAATAAGAGAAAAAGATGGGTGGTAAGTGGGACTTTATCACAATTAAAACTTTTGAGTATCAAGAGACCTTATCAAGAAAGTAAAAAGACATCCTATTGAATGGAAGGAAACCTTTGCAAATTGTGTTTCTGGTAACAGTCTAGTATCCAGGATATATAAAGAACTCCACAATAAAAGGCAACCCAATTTCAAGATAGCAAAGGACTTGAGGAAACACTTTTCAAAAGAAAATAGGCAAATGACCAACAATCACATGAAAAACTACTTAGCTTCAGTAGTCTTTTGAGAAAAGCAAATCAAAACCACAATGAAAATACCACTTCACACCCACTAAAGTGGTTGTAATACTTAAATATGTAACAAGTGTTTTCAGGGTGTAGAAAAATAGAAACTCCCATGCATCGCCTTCTGGTCCCTACTCCATATGCAGCCAAAGGAGGGTGAGAGGGTCGCTGGGTCAGTCACTGGGAGCAGTGGGGGGCATAGTGTGCTTTGGGCCATCCTGTCCATACCCTTGTTTCCCATAGCAGCCTTCCTGTCTGTCCCTGCAGTCCTCAGTGAACTCTTCCCTCATTACTCCTAACAGCCCAGCATCATGTGGACATTTCCTAGACACCCCAGAGCCAGGGCTCCTGACCTGGGGAGCTCTGAGGCTCACAGAAGAACAGGGTCAGCCCATGTGCAGCATGTGATGATGGGCCTACCTGAGAGTCAGCAGGAGGGTAAAGCACAGTCCCCATATGTTGTGCCAGACACATGGCTGAGTTCCAAGGAGAGTCTGACACAAACTCCATTCAAAGGGCAAGAAGTGTGCAGGGGCTTCCACATGTGTGGGCATGGCAGGCAGATAGGCTGAGTGTGAGGCCATGCCAGGTCTGCATTGACATCATTCTGGTGGCTCCAGAGGGAACAGAAGTATCCAGAACAGGCAAGGACGCAGTGCTGTTTTGTTAGGTCCTAGAACTCCCAGGAGGGGAGAGGCAATGTTAGCGTGGACTGAGGGACAGGTTAGAGGACAGCGAGTCCAAGGAATCACGGGGAGGGATGTCCACCCACTTACTCTGCACCAATGACTGTGGCCATTCTCAGGACATGGAGCCCTGTCAGGGAGCAGCCAGGCTGCACAGGAGACAGCAAGAAGGGGAGGTGATCAGAGAAAGTCTCTCCAGTGAGGTGTGTTTGGCCAGAAACCAGGAAGAGGTGAAGGAGGGAGGGGCGTCTGGGTGGCACAGTTGGTTAAGTGTCCGACTCTTGATTTCAGCTCAGGTCATGATCTCAGGGTCCTGAGATCAAGTTTCGTGTACATCTCTGTGCTCAGCGCAGAGTCCGCTTTAAGTTTCTTTCTCCTCCTGCCCCTCCCTTGTCCCCCACCCCAAAATCAGTAAATCTTAAAAAAAAAAAAAAAAAAAGAAGAAGGAGCATGAGGACCATCTGGGGAGAGTTCCAAGTGGGGTAGATCTTAAGGTAAGTGTATCCATCGTGCTCAGGGAACAAGAGCAGGGGTGCAGGTGAGCTCAGGAAGGGCCTGGGCGAAAGGTGAAATGCTCTGATGTCGCTAGGATGTCTCTGGACAGGAGGGGTAGGTACAAGGTCAGGTAAGCTTCTCAGCATCCAGGCAGGGAAAGATTGCAGCAGAGTGGTCTGGGTGTCTCCATTTGAATGAGACAGAGACTTAAGATCTGCATTCAAGTGAGATCCAGGGGAGTGATGTTTTCCTTGTTCCTTCGGGTGTGAAGAGAGAGGGGGAGGTGACAGCCCTTCTGACTGATGAGGAACCTTGTGCACATTTCTGCCTTCAGAAAGATGGACACAGTGGCTTCATCATTGTACCAGGGCAAAGATTGTCCAGCTAGCAGCAGCCAGAATTGCAGGGTTGGGGGGGGGGGTAAGGGCTGCCTAGGTAGGGCAGGGCAGTCTCTGAAGCCTCCTCTGTTGAACAGGACAGAATCTGTTGCTTCTCTGAAGGGAACAGGCCCCTCTGCACCTGCCGGCAGAGAGCCCACCTCTCCATACTGGTGACTCCTGAGGCAAGGCCTGAATGCCATTAGTTGGTGCTAAGAAAACTACTGGCGCAAGAAACACAGTGGGAAAGACCAAAGGGCGCAGTGATTAACAATACAGCATGAAGCTTATAATGTTGTACAGGGAGAGTGGCGAGCACTTGGACTTGAGGCACTCCAGGGAGAGCTGGCAGGACTTGCTGATGACCTGCAGTGGGAGAGGGGAGGTGCAGCTGAGAAGCACCTGGGATTTTGGTTTGAACCAATAGGGAGACGAGTGGTGATTTCCTGAGACATGGGTCAGGGAAGCAAGCGTCAGTCTTGTTTTTTTTGTTGTTGTTGTTGTTTTTTTTAATTTTTATTTATTTATGATAGGCACACAGTGAGAGAGAGAGGCAGAGACATAGGCAGAGGGAGAAGCAGGCTCCATGCACCGGGAGCCTGACGTGGGATTCGATCCTGGGTCTCCAGGATCACGCCCTGGGCCAAAGGCAGGCGCTAAACCGCTGTGCCACCCAGGGATCCCAAGTGTCAGTCTTGTAGTTTAGGGCTCTGCTGCCTCGTCCCCTCGAAGCCCTCCCAGCCCCTCCCTGGTCCTCTTGAGTTTTACAACCCCTGGTGGGTCACTCATTCCCAGATGTGTCATCTGTATTTTCCTGTTTCCTTCCAAGTGACTTTGTTTGTCGTTTCAGATTGGGACACCAGGACTAAGAGCAAGGAATTTCTTCAGAAGAAAGAAGTTTCTGAGGATTTGGAATCCCAGGAAGAAATATCAGAAAACTATACCAGTGATTTTTCCCAGGTGCCTGAGCTTGGAGAACTCTGTGATGATGTACTAGAGAGGGATTGGGGAGCCCCTGACAGTAAGAGACGAGTGCAGTCACTCTACCAGAAGGGGGGCTTCACTCCAATGGCAGTGCTCCTTAGGAGCCCCTTAGAGAAAGAGCTGGGCTGTGATGACTTTGTAAGAAGCTTCAGTCTGAGCCCAAACCCAACGGCATCTCAGGGAATTGCTACAGAAGAGAGGCCACATCTGTATGACATGTGTGGCCACAGCTTCCAGCACAGTATGGACTTAGGTAGCCATGAGGAGCATCACATAGCTGAAAGCCCACTCATATGTAATGATTGTGGGAAAACCTTCAGAGGAAACCCTGATCTTATTCAGCATCAGATAATCCATACTGGACAGAAGTCCTTTGTATGCAATGAATGTGGAAAATCCTTCAGCCAGAACTCATTCCTTAAAAATCATCAGAGGTCTCATGTGAGTGAAAAACCCTATCAGTGCAGTGAATGCAGGAAAACCTTCAGTGTGCACTCAAACCTCATTAGGCATCAGATTAATCACAGCGGAGAGAAGCCTTATGTGTGCAGTGAATGCGGAAAAGCCTTCAGCCAGAACTCAAGCCTTAAGAAGCACCAGAAGTCTCACATGAGTGAGAAGCCCTATGAGTGCAGTGAATGTGGGAAGGCCTTCAGGCGGAGCTCAAACCTCATCCAACATCAAAGAATTCATTCTGGAGAGAAGCCGTATGTGTGCAACGAATGTGGGAAGGCCTTTAGGCGGAGCTCAAATCTCATTAAACACCACAGGACTCACACTGGTGAGAAGCCTTTTCAGTGTAATGAGTGTGGGAAAGCATTCAGCCAGAGCTCACATCTGAGGAAGCATCAGAGAGTTCACACTGGGGAAAGACCTTATGAGTGTAATGAGTGTGGCAAACCATTCAGCCGGGTCTCCAACCTCATTAAGCATCATAGGGTTCACACTGGAGAGAAACCCTATAAGTGCAGTGACTGCGGGAAGTCCTTCAGTCAGAGTTCAAGCCTCATTCAGCATCGGAGAATTCACACTGGAGAAAAGCCTCATGTATGTAATGTGTGTGGAAAAGCCTTTAGTTACAGCTCAGTGCTCAGAAAGCACCAGATAATCCACACAGGAGAGAAGCCGTATGAATGTAGCATCTGTGGGAAGGCCTTCAGCCACAGCTCAGCCCTCATTCAGCATCAGGGTGTGCACACAGGTGACAAGCCATATGAGTGTCGCGAATGTGGAAAAACATTTGGTCGGAGCTCCAACCTTATCCTTCACCAGCGAGTTCACACCGGAGAGAAACCCTACGAATGTACTGAATGTGGAAAAACCTTCAGCCAGAGTTCAACTCTCATTCAGCATCAGAGAATCCATAATGGATTGAAACCCCATGAATGTAGCCAGTGTGGTAAAGCCTTCAACCGAAGCTCAAACCTCATTCACCACCAGAAAGTTCACACTGGAGAAAAGCCGTACACGTGTGTAGAATGTGGTAAGGGCTTCAGCCAGAGTTCACACCTTATTCAACATCAGATAATCCACACTGGTGAAAGGCCGTATAAGTGCAGTGAGTGCGGGAAGGCCTTCAGTCAGCGTTCAGTCCTCATCCAGCACCAGAGGATCCACACCGGTGTGAAGCCCTATGACTGCTCTGCATGTGGGAAAGCCTTCAGCCAGCGGTCAAAGTTGGTCAAGCACCAGCTGATCCACACCAGGGAGTGAAATGGAATACAGCTCCATTCTGACTCCTCTGGCCATGTCCTGGCTTCATTCACCTTCCAGACTTGAAGCTAGATTCTTGCTACCCTCTCCCCCTCACATCCCACTGTCCACAAAGCCCAGACCCTCCTTCCCCTACCATCACTCCTGCCTCCTATGACCCCGTGGTTCTTGTTTGTTTTGCTTATACATTTTGTTACCAGACTCCCACAATTGTTAGGAGGGGAAAGATGATAGATGCTGCGTATTCATGAATAGAGTTTATTACTATAATCAAACAGAACCAAAAAAGTAAACTGACATTTGGTTCGAAATAACCACAGTAACTCTTTTCTTTGGCAATTATTCATAAAGAGTGAATTCTGGTGTCTATGGTTATAATTGATACTCTGCTTACATAAAAATCAGGTCGAGAGTTTTTCAGGTCTGATTGCAGTCATCCTTCCCCAGAAATGGTGTGTACTCATTACCACCAGTTCCTCACTCTTTCTTGTCCCTCCCATGTACCCACTAGGTGCAGGATTCCTGCCCCCTGTCCTTTGTACCTGAGTCTAAGGTCATGCCTTATGGTCCCACTCAGGGCTGCTGCACAATTACACATGCAGCTATTTCCCATCCTCTGGCTTTGCACCTTACGGTCCTGGTTCTTGGCCCCACAGAGCCCTGCCCTCTGCATACCCCTCCTGTTCTCACAACCTCCCAGGCCCGTTCATCACCATTTATAGAGCACCTGTGAGCATCCGTAGTAGGTGGGGACTGACCCCTCAGTTTCCCAGAGTGTGCCTTTCTCCATGAGCTGTGGGGGTTGGCCCAGAAACAACACATCTGCCACTAGAAAGGCCCCTAGATGCCAGCCAGCAGGTCTCATCTGGGGGGTGTCCTAGGGTAAGTGGACGGAGAGGCCCCTCCTGTGTTTTTCCAGGAGGAAAGGCATTAAGCTGATGTAGTCGGGTGTGCAGGATGGTAAGGGCTTGGCTTCTGTTCTTTCAAGGAAGTAGGAGCAAGGCCATCAATTACAAATGAGGAAGGAGAGGTTTGAAGGGAAGTATGGGACAGTTGGCTCAAGGGTGCACAGGTCAGGCTGGGGTTACACTGGGCTGCCTCCCCTTCTCTGAGAGGCCATCAGAGTAGCCATCACTGCTCACCCCACTTCAGCCCCACCTTCCCAAGGAAACACCCTAGATGAGAAACTGCCACATTTGCAGTTTTGCTGATAGCATTGCTGTGCTAACCCTCCAGCTCATTTGTTCCTCTTTCTGCCCCATGTAGACCTCCCTTTTCTTTCTTACTGTCAGGCAACCCTCTCTGGCTTCACTTTCCCCTTTGTCCAGCCTGAGTCCATCCTTTTCTCCAGTAATACTTGTTTGATGCATACTACATGCCATTTGCTGGGGACACAGCAGGAAACAAGAAAGAAAAACACCTGTCCTGAGGATTTTACATTCCATTGGGTAGAGAAAATGGCCTAATGGTTATGATTGTTATTAAGCAAAAGAAAGCAAGAAATAAGGTACAGGTGTTTTGAAGGGGTCTTTTAAATGAGGCTATCAGGGGCCTCCCCAAGATGTCCTTTGAGTTGACAACTTGAAGCAAATGAGAGACTGACCAGTGAAGATGGGAAGTGGGGGATGACACCAGGAATAGCCAGTTTTGTTAGGAAGGCAGAGCTGAGTAGTAAATTAGGAATGTGCACATTAAGAGCTGTGGAAGGAGGAGGTACAAGCTACCCACATAGGTCACCAGATAGCTCCCTCAGCATCCAAGCTCCCGTTTTGGGAAAGTGAAAACCCTGGGGTCTTTTTTTTTTTTTTTTTAAAGATTTTATTTATTTATTCATGAGAGACACAGAGAGAAGGAGAGGCAGAGAGACACAGGCAGAGGGAGAAGCAGGCTCCTCGCAGGAAGCCCGATGTGGGACTCAATCCCGGGTCTCCAGGATCAGGCCCTGGGCTGAAGGCGGCGCTAAACCGCTGAGCCACCCGGGCTGCCCCCTGGGGTCTTTTTGATTGAAGGCACAGTTTGAATACACTCACACAAAGGAATTAAAGTCACAAGATTACTGCACACAGATCCCAGAAGCAAGGGGCCCAATGACCCAGGGGAACGGTGGTCCACCATCCCAGGTCATGAATGAGAAGGGAATAGGGTAGCAAGCACCTATTATTCAGGAGTTGCTTAGGGTAGAGATCACTAACTAAACTCAAGTTTTGTTTTGTTTTTTAAGATTTTATTTATTTATTATAGAGAGAGAGAGGCAGAGACACAGACAGAGGGAGGAGCAGGCTCCACGCAGGGAGCCCGACACGGGACTCCATCCCAGGACTCCAGGATCACACCCTGGGCTGAAGGTGGCACTAAACTGCTGAGCCACCCGGGCTCCCCCTAAAAAATTCTAATCTCAATGTCCACACTCTGGGTGTGTGTAGGGTTGTCCTATAGTAAAATGCCTGGGCAGTAACTAGAAAAAAAAACAGGCTTTTCTCATCACACCGGTTCAGAGGCCCCGAGCAGAAGCAGACCTCAAGTGTTCAAGAATCATCACAGGTCAGTATGGCCAGGAGTTGAGTGAGCAGAGGGAGAAGCAGATGGGGTGGGAGGTAATGGGCCATATCACAAAAGGCCTTATGGTCATGATAAGGAGCTTGGCTTTTACACTGGGTGAAATGGGAGATGCTGGAGGCTTTTGATGACTCACATTTTAACAAGGTCATTGCTATGAGAAGAGGCTTGCAGCATGTCCTCTGTGTTCATCCCTCCTTTTGCCCCTTCCCCTGTCCTCCACATCATTGGGAGACTCCCACCCCCACCCCCTGGGGCTGAGGCATAGCTGTGGAAAGCCACAGTCTAGACAAAGGAGTGTCAAGCTTCACCGGGCCTTTGTCCCTACCCAGTGTCTGGACAGATCTGACCAAACTTAGGGGATTGCTGTCTGCAGCCTGAGGAATTTTGATTTTGGATTATGTTTCCAAAGAGAACATGTGGAAAGCAGGTTGTCAACTACAGTTTCTTTTGACTTTAATGATGTCCTTGGAAGTGTTTCTTGGGGAACAAGCACTAAGAAGCCTGGGTGCCCCCTCCTTGGGGCCAGCAGATTTGAAGTCATTGAAACCCTACAGGACAGGAGGAGTGAGGTGTGTGCTGCAGCCTCACCCCCACCTACAGCAAACGCCCAGGCCAGTGCCCTTCTGTTGCCCCTCAAGCCACTTTGGACCTGCGCTAGGATCCCTGCCCTGCTGACCTCATGCCCTTGTGGTATGTGTGGCATTGTCAGTCTTGACCGCTGAACCGAATTTTGGGTGGGTGGGGGGTGCCCATCCATCCTGCAGGTAATGCCCATCCATCGGGTTTGGCACTGCACTGTGGGCAGGACAGCTGGACTGTGGTGCCCCAGGGCTCCATGGTGCTCAGGGCCCCATCCTGGCCAGCGCAAGCCAGCCCATACTGAGCCATGCTACACGCGCTGCACTCTTGAGTCCGACAGAGCCTTTGTTAGGGAGTAGCTGACCTAAATCACTCGATAATTAATTGTTGTTCAGGGACAGCAGTACGGGACGGGAGCCCTCCTTAAAGGGGCCCTAAGTTGTGTCTGATCCCAGGCCTATGCGTACTTGAGAACAAGGCTGCAACGGACTCTAGCCCAGGGGAGAGACCTGTGGCCATCAGGTGGCCACTCAGAAGGAGCACATTTGCAAGGAGGAATTGGGTGGCATGCCAAGTGAGGCTCACACTCCAGAGAGCAGATGCTCCACTAGGACCCCTGAATACTGCTGGCATCACAACAAAGATCCAGAGCCTCCGGGTTCTAGAGAAGAACACCCCCAGCACAGCCAAGAGATTGATTCAAACCCAAATTAAGCCTGTAAAGCAACTATTGCCAGGCACTTGCCCCTGATGATGCTGACCGGAGGTTCCCTGGAAGAAATCCGTGAACCCGAATGCAGCAGAGAGGACCACCCCGAAGTACATCCAGTGACCCCTCCCCCCACAGAAAGGAAAGAAACCCTGCATAGAAGGTGAAGCAACAAACTAAAACAGGCCCACAATTTGGCCAGCTGAGGGGATCCCTGGGTGGCTCAGCGGTCTAGCACCTGCCTTTGGCCCAGGGTGCGATTCTGGAGTCCCAGGATCGAGTCCCGTGTTGGCCTTCATGGAGCCTGCTTCTCCCTCTGCCTGTGTCTCTGCCTCTCTCCCTCCCCCCCGCCCCCATCTCTCATGAATAAATAAAATCTTTTAAAAATAAATAAAGGGTGTTGATTTATGGCTATACCCGGGGATACACCACTGAATTTAAACAGGGACCCCTAAAAAAGCATAAAAGTTACTAAATATAAAATAGAGGTCAGATAGATATACCTCATCTTAACAAAATTATTGTCTACATTCCTCATAATCATAATACACACTGCTCTTAAATATTCTGTGGACACTCTTACCCAGTGAGTAATAAATTAAAATTTAATGAAGTCGGGGATCCCTGGATGGCTCAGCAGTTTGGCAGCTGCCTTCGGCCCAGGGCGTGATCCTGGAGTCCTGGGATCGAGTACCGCATCAAGCTCCTTGCATGGTGCCTGCTGCTTCTCCCTCTGTGATTCTGCCTCTCTCTCTCTCTCTGTGTGTCTCATGAATAAATAAAATATTTTTTTTAATTTAATTAAGTCTTTGTTACTTATAAATTGGTTTGGCAGTATGGGTTCCCATGCGCGCGCACACACACAGTTAATATAGTCAATATAGCCCTATATAAATTCAAACAGGGCATTCAAGGGTTGAAACCCATTATATAAGACCTATTTATAGAACCACCGCTTTTCCAATTAGCCCAATTTGGCCTGTTCTTACACCTGGAAAGAATGAACGGTGCTTCACGGTGGATCACCGCAGTCATGATGCTATGGTCCATCTGGTGAGGCCCCCACACCCAGTGTTGTTGAAATTACGGGCTCCATCCAATCAGCAACTGCCAAGTCATTTGTGCTTACAGATTTGGGTAACAAGTCCTATTCAGCGCCTATTTCAACCTTTCAGCCACAGTGTGCCTTCACCTCTAAAGGTCTAAAGGAACATGATTTTCCTTTTCTTGGATGCCCATACGGTGCCTCAGCAACCTCACTGTCACATACAGTAGTGGCAGACGGGATCTAACTGCATCCACCTTCCTCTGGGAACAGAGATGTGACATTATTGATGACATCCTCCTCCAAGGAGACTCATTTGATATTAATTTGTGTGTCACAAAAAAAAAAAAAAAAAAAATTTGTGTGTCACATATATTCAGGACACACAGGAGCTCATGAAAGGGACTGGGCCATTGTCCCCCAATGTACAAGCCCCTGCCTCTGCTATTAAGTTGCTGAAAATGGTTGTTAAGCCAAGGGCTGCTCCATCCTTGAAGCTTGAAAAACAGCCAGTAAGCTTGTCAGCACCCACAACGCCTTTAGATCTTTTCGAGGTTCTAGAGGCAGCATGTTCCTCATTTACAAATTTTACCTAACCTCATTTATGCTGTTATTTGGAAAATGGCCCACTCTGCTTGAGGCCCTCTCCAAGAAAATCCTCAAGAATCCGTCCTGATTGCAATACCACATTCCCATTAGTATCCCCCAACAAGATTCCTTCAGCACTGGGCTTCAGCAAACTCCTCTCGCACCTCCCAAAGTATCTGGACCACCCATGGTGGCCATAAGTTGTCCAAAGGCTTCTGGTCCAAGAAACGATCTTCTTTGCCCTCTACTATATGCTACAAGAGATATAATTGCTGGCCATGTACTGGGCCCTTCGAGAAATGGAGGCTCTCACAGGCTCTGAGCCTCTAACCATCTACCTAGCAGCCTAGTATGCTTTAGTTTGTGAAAGGCCCTGGCCTAGCCCTAGCCCTAGCCCTAGCCCTACCCCTAGCCCCTAAACCCTGACCCTAACCACCTTCAGAAGGGGCAGCCTCCCCTGACCTCATCCTTTGCCAGGGGCCAGGCTGTTGGAGGGCAGCCCTCCCCAGACCCTTTGACTACCCGAGGAGCCTCTAGGGATGAGCTAAGTGAAAAGCAGTGGGAATTTACAGAGTATACAAACAGCACACTGCCAACCATGATAGATGATGGAGCTCAGTGGGAGCTGCTGGCCCTCACTTTTTTTTTTTTTTTAATTTTTGTTTATTTATGATAGTCACAGAGAGAGAGAGAGAGAGAGAGGCAGAGACACAGGCAGAGGGAGAAGCAGGCTCCATGCACCGGGAGCCCGATGTGGGATTCGATCCCGGGTCTCCAGGATCGCGCCCTGGGCCAAAGGCAGGCGCCAAACCGCTGCGCCACCCAGGGATCCCTGGCCCTCACTTCTTAACCAGCACACCCCTGTTAAAGAACCAGATCCAAATGTCAGCATAGTTAGCCAAATTTCAGACAATTTTTTTACATTTTATTTATTTGTTCATGAGAGACAGAGAGAGAGAGAGAAAAGCAGGTGCACTGTGGGGCGCCCAATGCAGGACTCGAACTGGACCCTGGGATCATGACCTGAGCCAAAGGCAGATGCTCAGGCACTGAGCCACCAAGCCTCCCCAAATTTCAGACAATTATCTTAGCACTGGATGGCCTGGCTAATGAATGGCCACATCTGTACATTTTTACCAACTCTCGTGCCATCACCTAAGAGTTGCCTCCTTTAAGGGCAAAGAACTCTCAGAATCTCTTGCCTCACACATAGATGTCCCAAAATATCAAGGTCACAGATGACTCTACGCATACTCCGACCACAGTACAGGTTCTCACCAGGACACCCTCATCCCCTCTGAAGTAGCTAAGGCACTCTTGTCCCTTCTCAGAATACACAATCCTGGGGTCTGGAAGGATTCAGTGGGATTTTCATCTCCTTCGTTAGCCTCAGGCTGCAGGTTGCAAGAGGGCTGTATAGCTTATTTAAACAAGCACTAATTCCATTAAATGAAATATGGTGTGTTTCAGTCATCAAATATCACAGGTGAATTATAATGAGTGGTCTGGTTCCATTTTTTGATGTTTGCTGACAGCCCTGGAATCTCATCCCCCTTATTCTCCATGCCCACATCTGGACAAGCTGATAAAAAAGCTGGGTGCTCTCTCCTTTGACACCAACATAAGAGTCAAACCACCTAAGACTTCACCTACGCTTGGCAATCCTCCCACCCACCAAACATGCCGATCACAGTAAAGACCCTAAGTCAATACCCCTTTCATGACTCTCTTCTCAAGCCATTTCAGACCAGTTTGAGAGGCTTTCCTTACTCTTCCCAGATTCCTCCATTATGTAATAAACCTTTCCATGCTTTCAAAAAAAAAAAAAAATAGAAGCACTAAACACTCTGGCACCACACTTCCACTCTGTCCTTTGGTTTATGGACATCAACAAATTCCTCTGTGTTGTGACTTCTCTGAAAGTTCCCTTCAACTTCCTGTTCTAAAACCTGGTCGCCCCCTGATCACACAGGTGCCCTGAAGCTTTCCTTCCTTTTTTTCTTCTTTTTTTTTTTTTTTTTTTTTAATTTATGATAGTCACACACAGAGAGAGAGAGAGAGGCAGAGACACAGGCACAGGGAGAAGCGGGCTCCATGCACCGGGAGCCCGATGTGGAACCCGATCCTGGGTCTCCAGGATCGCGCCCTGGGCCAAAGGCAGGTAGGTGCCAAACCGCTGCGACACCCAGGGATCCCGCCCTGAAGCTTTCTCCCTCTTCCGTATACCGCTGGAACTGGAGACTGGGAGAACATTCTCCTTGCTCTATTTCCACTCCCAGACACGATTCCTGCCTTCAGCCGACAACCTCAATTCCTTTAAGAACAACAAAGTAGCAGCCCTAACAGCTGGTAGCTGGCCTGGTACAAACTGTGCAGAAGATCCACGTGCTTGGTAAGAGTCCTGCGAGATCTCCCTCATGTAACCCCACACGGTTTATGCTCTACAAGCGGGTCCTAAAACATCTGGGGTCAGACTGATGAGAGGGAAGAGTCTCCCCTAACGTCCACAGGCACCCCTCTACACAAGGTGAAGCTGGGAAATTCTGAAGCATGGTATGTGCAGAGCAGGGCCAGGATCCAGCCCAATCCTAAAGTCTCCATGGCTCCAGAGGGAACTCCTGAGTCTGAGGGCAGAACAGACCTGATGGCTGAGAACAATGCAACCCATGCCAAGACAGCTGTGAAAGCAGCAGAGTCTTAGCTGGACCATTCCCCTGGGGCTTGGCGGGCAAGAGCCCGACAATCATCCGTGGCTACTAGGCTTCCCCGGAAGTAACAGGACGGCATGAGGGCAGCCTGGCTCCCAGGTACCCAATGTGGCTTATTCTCACTGTCTTTTGTGCCCATGGACTAGGCTCTGAGCCTTTTTTTTTTTTTAATTTTTTTTTATTTATTTATGATAGTGACAGAGAGAGAGAGAGAGAGGCAGAGACACAGGCAGAGGGAGAAGCAGGCTCCATGCACCGGAAGCCCGACGTGGGATTCGATCCCGGGTCTCCAGGATCGCGCCCCGGGCCAAAGGCAGGTGCTAAACCGCTGCGCCACCCAGGGATCCCGCTCTGAGCCTTTCCACATGTTAGAATACCAGCTGAGAAGATGACTCTTATATGGAAATTTGATCTAAGAAAAAGGTGCCATCTCTGATAGTCTGTTATCAAGACTATGGAGGAACGGATAAACTCCTGTAGCCCATCCTACAAAGAAGTCCTACAACTCAATTAGAAAACAACCCAATAAAAAATGGGCAAAAGATTTGAATGGACACTTCACCAAAGAATATATGGTAAATAGGCATAAGTAATAACACTCAATATCATTATGCATTAAAAACTACGGGGCACGTGGGTGGCTCAGTTGGTTGAGTGACTGACCCTTGGTTTCAGCTCAGGTCCTGATCTCATGGGTCGTGAGATCAAGTTCCACCTTGGGCTCCATGCTCAGTGAGGTCTGCTTGGATATTCTCTCCCTGTGCCCCTCTTCCACTTGTGCACACACTCTCTCTCAAATAAATACATCTTTAAAAAAATATGGGGATCCCTGGGGGCTCAGTGGTTTAGTGCCTGCCTTTGGCCCAGGGCATGATCCTGGAGTCTGGAGTCCTGGGATCAAGTCCCACGTTGGGCTCCCAGCATGGAGCCTGCTTCTCCCTCCTCCTGTGTCTCTGCCTCTCTCTGTCTATAATAAATAAATAAATAAATAAATAAACAAACAAACAAACAAACAAACTAGAACTCACAATATATTTTTTAAAAAAAGAAAAAATGCAAATTAAACCACAATAAGACACCACTCTACATCCATGGCTAGTTTTTAAAACAACTACACCAAACGTGGGCATTATGTGGAGCAACTGGAGCTGTCAGGTTGGCTGAGAGATGCAAAGTAGTAAAAAATACTTTGAAAAGAGGCTGGCAGTTTCTTAAAAAGTTAAACACACATCTACTATACCACCAAGCCACTCTAGATATGAGCCCAAGGGTAGAGAATCCTAGGTCTATAATACTTGTACATAAACATTTGTAGTAGTTTTAGTTGCAAAAGCCAAAAAGTGGCAACCCAATGTCCACTAACAGGTAAATGGATAAACAAGTTGTGGTATATTCTTCCAATGGAATACTACCCAACAGTCAAAAAAAAAAAAAAAAAAAACCCAAACTATTGATATACGCAGCAATAAGGATAAAAATCAAAATAGTTTTTTAAAACTCAAAATAGGGGTGCCTGGGTAGTTCAGTCAGCTGAGCGTCTGCCTCTAGCTCAGGTTGTGATCCCAGGGTTCTGGAATCGAGCCCCGCATCAGGCTCCTTGTTCATAGAAATGCAGGGAAATGCAAAGTAAGCTAAGGTGACAGAAAGCAGATCAATCAATCACCAGCAAAGGCAGGGGATGCATTTAAGGTAGATAGATGTGTTCACTATCTTGACTATGATGATAGTTTCACAAGCATATTTTTATCTCAAAAATTTCCTCAAATTGTACATTAAAATATGTGCAACTGGGATCCCTTGGTGGCTCACCAGTTTGGCACCTGCCTTCGGCCCAGGGCATGACCCTGAGGTCCTGGGATAGAGTCCTGCGTCAGGCTCCCTGCATGGAGCCTGCTTCTCCCTCTGCCTGTGTCTCTGCCTCTCTCTCTCTGTCTCTCATGAACAAATAAATAAAAATCTAAAAATAGTTTTAAAAATATCTGCCGCTTGGAGCACCTGGGTGGTGCAGTCAGTTGAGTGTCCGACTCTTAGTTTCAGCTCAGGTCAAGACCTGAAGGTCTTGGGCTCAAGCTCCATGTCGGGCTCTGTGCTCAGCATGGAATCTCCTTGAGACCCTGTCTCCCTCTTCCTCTGCCCCTAGCGCTCATGGTCTCTAATAAATAAACAAATCTTTAAAAATATATATATGTGCAATTTATGTCACAAAGGATCACCAGTGGGAATGCAAGATAAGATTGCACCATAGGCGGTGCAATCCTATGGAAGGGAAGTAGGCAATTCACAGCAAAAATGAATTATAAATACCCGCTAACCGATTCCTAGAAATCTATCTCAAAATTAAACTGGCAAAACTATGCAAAGACTTGCACAGAACTATTCATCGTAGCACTAATTTTAATAGCAAAAGATGGGAAACAACCCTCACGCCCAGTAACTGCAGACTAATTGCACACGCTACGGTACATTCACGCCAAGGGGCATACCACCGCGGAACGGAATACAGAACATTCCTCAACATTGCGAATGAGAAGTCTCCAGGGTACTGGTAAGTGAAAAAAGCCAAAATGTAGAACAGTAGGTACAGGATGCTACTGTTCATTGAAATTCACTCAGGTTTTTCATAAATGGTCACCAAGAGGGAGAGGAAGGTAACAAGTTAGTGGGGACAGGGAGAGAAGCCAGACTTCTCTGAATGTATTTTGTTTTGTAGACTTGACTTTGGAGGTATATAAATATTTTACATAATCATAAAACAAAGTTACATAAAAGGGACGCCTGGAAAAAAAAAAGGGACGCCTGGGTGGCTCACTGTTTGAGTGTCTGCCTTGGGCTCAGGTCCTGATCCCATGTCTGGGGATCGAGTCCCATGTCGGGCTCCGTGCGAGGAGCCCGCTTCTCCCTCTGCCTGTGTCTCTGCTTCTCTGTGTCTCTCATGAATAAATCTTTTTTAAAAAATCCCATAAAAACCTGAAAAATTTGGGGCACCTGGCTGGCTCAGTCAGTGAATTGTGCAACTCTTGATCTCAAAGTTGTGGGTTCAAGTCCCATGTTGGGTGTACAGACTGCTTAAAATATTAAAAAAAAAAAAACCTGAAAAACTTTAAACCCTAAAGAGCAAAAGCAAAATGAAACAAATGAACCAGTATATAGTGTTAAGTCTTAACTCCACAGAAACAAATTATTTTACTGTAAAGCCAAGTAATATCCTAAATGGGATATATCCTAACAACAGAAAGAACTACAAAAGAATGTTAGACTTTTCAATAATCATATTGTTAATAATGGAATTATTTTGACACAATTATATATAAAAAGTTATATATAACAATTATATATATAAATTATATATAACAAAGTTACTGTGTTAAGATAATCAGGATCCAAGATTTTTAATACAAGAGAAAAAGAGGCACAAATATAAGTTAAACAAGTTAATAGCCCTAAATTTGAATTTGAAATATCAATGTGAACTCATGATATACTCTTACATTTAAAAACTTTATTTAAAAAAATAATAATAATAAAATAAAAAATAAAAACTTTTTTCCTAGCTTTGTCCTCTGAAAAGGCATAGACATAATGAACAAACTGGTGCAATGAGTGCTCCTAGAGCCCCAGTTGTGTACTTGACATGCCATTCCCCACCGAGATGGGCTAGGGTTCCTTGAAAAAAACCTGCTGATTCTAAGGATCTAGGTGTTCTGGGAGAGGAGCTTGTACTATCTTGCCTTACCAGAAATCAAGTGATCAATGATCACAGGACTTGCATCAAAAAGACTCAGGGTAAACTTAGAGGCTTTCACTGGCCAAACATGGGATGATTGAGTATTCATTTTAAAGACTGAAATGGATTAAAATACATCAAATATGTTAAGGTCTTTGAGTTCAAATGATTTTTTTTTTAAAAAGGGACGCCGGGTGGCTCAGCGGTTGGGCGTCTGCCTTCGGCCCAGGTCGTGGTCCTGGGGTCCGGGATCGAGTCCCACGTCGGGCTCCCCCCACAGCTTGCTTCTCCCTCTGCCGGTGTCTCTCATGAATAAATCAATAAAATATTTTAAAACGTTTTAAAAATAAGTAAGATTCTAGTTTTTAAAAGGTGGGGGTAAAACAGAAGACTGAACACTGGCCATTTGGTGATAATAAAGGATCCTGGTTTTATAACTACCTGTTTCAGTGCCTTATCTTTTAGATAAGGAAAGAATCGTTAAATAAAATGACCTCCCCCCGGGGTTGGGGAAGGAAGTCCTGGGGCAGGAAGTCGGGGAGGAGACCGGCTCTGGGTCACTAACTGTTGCCGCAGTTCGGTGGACACGCGCGGTTCACCAGACGACCTTCTCTAACTTGACGCACTGTTGCAAGTTTCCTCGAAGAGGCTGGAAGGAAAGGCCGAGGAGCTGGCGGTGCAGAGGGGCCTCACCTCCCAGGCCAGCAGCGCGCCGCCCCGCCCGGGGCTCGCCCCGCGGAAGAGGCCCGAAAGCCAAGCGCCCCCATCCGCACCGTCCCCTCCGGGCTGCTGCGCTCCCCCCGGGCCGTGAGCTCCGGCGTCCCGGCTTCACAAGATCCGGCGGCCTGACGCAGGGGTACGGCGCTCGGCGGCCGCCCGGCAGCTTCCGCCCGGCCGCCGGAAGTGCGGTGGGGGCGCGGCAGGGGCGCGGCGTGGCCCCTCTAGGCGCGCCGGAGGCCTCGGCTCTCGGTGGTCCCGAGCGCGCCGCGGAGCCTCAGTCAGGGAAATGGCGCCGGCGGGGCGGGCGCGACGGCCGGCCGCGAGGGGAGAGGTCGCCCCCGCGGCCCGGAGGCCCGGGGCCGTGGGCGGGGCCTGAGGGGGCGGGGCGCCCCGGGATTGGCGGGCGCGCAGACGAGGCGGGGCGCCCCCTTTGTCTGGGTGCGCTGCGGGCGGCCGTCCCTTCGCGCCTGCGGCTGCGGCGGGGAAGGTGAGTCCGCGGAGCGGCGGCCGCTGGCCGGCCGGGCCCCTGCCGCACGGAGCCGGGAGCCGGGTGGCCCTGCCCTCGGACGGGGCGTCCCCGCGGGCCCCGCGCCCGCCGCCCGCCGCAGCGCGGTCCAGCCCCGGTTCCCTCCCCGGCGCCCCCGCGGCCGGCGGGCCTGGCCGGAGGCGGGCGGAGGCGGCGGGGCCTGGGCCCAGAGACGGGGCGCGCGGGGGCCCCGGGGACGGCGGTCCGCGCCCCCCGCGCCCCGGGCCGGCCCTGGGGGCCCCGCGAGCGCAGAGCGCGGCCGAGCGGCGGCGGCCGGGAGGCCGAAGGCGCTGCCCGATTTCGCTGTGGCCCCGGGCGCTCCGCGTGCCGCCGGCCCCCGCCCCCTAGTGAGGCCCTTCTCGGCGCTCGAGACGGCGACCTCGGACGCGGCCCGCAGACGTTCCCCCGCTCATTGTCTGCTTTTTCACATTTTAATAGAAAACGAAATGCATTTCTTACCATGTGTACACGTGAGAAAAATACGGGCAGTGGGGGCGTCGGGACGAGCCCGCGGGGAGCGGGACAGGCGCTGGCTGGGCCACGGTGCACCCTCCCCGGGCTCCGCGCGCGCCCTTTCTGTCACTCCTGAAAGGGGCGGTGGGGGCGGTGGGGGCCGGGCCGGGCTGCCTGCACTTGACAGACGTGTCGTGGTGGCGGCGCGTTCCGCGGGGTGGTGCGCTGGGCGGTGGCGGTGGCGGGCGGGGACGTTGGGGCCCTGAGGAGACCGCCGTCCCCGCGCTCAGGTCGCTCGGACGCTTTAGTTTCCGTTCCCCGTGGTCGCTGAGGTGGAAACTCTTCGGGTGCCTTTGTGTTTCCTTTTTTTTTTTTTTTTTGCCTTTGTATTTCCTCTGATCTGCCAGTTCGTGCTTTTTTTCGTATATGTTGAAAATATTCTTCACAAATTGACATTTGACTCCAGTTATGGTGTTTTGTTCTGGTTTGGGGTTTTTTGAAGAGATTTCAAGTTTTTAATGGTAGAATATTTACTTCTAAAGCTTTTGAGCTTTGTTATGTTTTAAAAGGGCTTTCTCCGTGCCAAGATTTATTTTTAAAATAAACTCTTGTTTTTCTCTGGTACTTGTGCAATGTTGGCTCCATCTGGAATTTATTTTGGTGTGGGGTGAGGGGAATCCGGCTTCATTTTTTTTATGTCTGCTGTTTCTAACACTATCTATTGAATAATTCATCTTTCCAGTGATTGGAAAACCACCTTCGTCATGCATTAAATTCCTACATGACTTTGGGCCCATTCTGGAATTTGGTGACTTTGATGTGCATAAGGTCTGAATTTTCATGCAGCAGATCTGGAAGTTTCTGCCTCTATCTTTCTCTTTTGGCATTTTGCTTAGGAAGGCCCTTCCCACCTAGAATAATAAAAACCTCTGTATTCCTAGTTGAGTTCTTTTTATAAAATGTAATTTAAAATGTCAACTCTTATTGGTAAGCCCAGTGAATTCATTAGATTTGTAATATTTGATATGAGATGATCTAATTATTTTCTGGCCTTTTTTTCTTTTTTTTTTTTCTTTGCCTTCCTCTACTTTCTGGGAGATCCGTTGAACTTGCTGTAAAGGCCTAATTTTACTTTTCCTAAAGCATTTAACTGGTCCTAGCCCCATTTACTGAATCATCTTTCCTCAGCAATTTGAATTACCTCATCCGTTCTCCGTTTGTTTATACAAGACTTGGCCCTGCTTTGCCCCGTTCCTGGGTCACCCCCTTTCATCCAGCCCCACTCGGCTCTAGGCACTTTGGTTTTATGGATACAGCGGGCAGAATTTACATCTCATTTCTAAAGTTTATTTTAAGCTTGTTTCTTGTACTATTTGTGAGTAGAATCTTTTTCCCTGTATATTTTGACTAGGTGTTGCTGGTGTGTAGGAAAGCTATTGATTTGGATACGTGACCGATCACTATGGAAGATTGCAGGGTTGTGCTTTGTGTTCACAAGTGGCTCGGAGGTGCCTCTTCCGAAGATGCCTCCACCATGGAGGGCAGGGCATTCCAGCAAGAAAACCCATAGGCGCGGATGGTGAGGACAGGACAGAAGATCCTGGGAGCAGCCCACCGCAAACCAGGGATTTGGAGTGTGCCTGTCCTAGCCTGTTACCGTGAGAGAGATCTCTGGAGGACAGACATGCTTCTTCTTTTACATCAAGCCCATGAGGAATTCAACAAGGGCAATAAGTTCCTAAAACAGCTTAAAAATAAAATAATAATAATAATAAACATTAAATTCTAAGCTCTTGGTGCCTCCGCAGTCCCTTCTTCAGTTCCTGTCTGTGTTGCTGGCTGCTCAGGCATCACAGGAGCCAGACCCTGCTTGGCACACAGAATGTCTCACTGCGGTGTGGCTTCCTTCCCGTTAAGCATCCACTGCTGCTGAGAACATTGATCTGTTCTGGTTTTGTTTAGGTTATTCCCTGAGGATATTTCCGAATATGAAATTCCTGCATCTGAAGACTGACTGACGGACAGACAGATGGCTGGGTGGGTGGGCGGGCGGGCTCCACCCCCAGGGCAGGTACTGTTTGTGCTTGCCCCTGTGTTGGGGCGGCCTGGCCTTCCTCACAGTTTGTTGTCATACTCAGTGATGGGGACTCTGGCTCTGGGGCCATCTGAACAGGATTTGTTGTGCGCACCTATTCTCCCTTTCTGTCTAAATTCCTATGTTGGGACACCTGCGGGGCTCAGTCAGTTAAGCGTCTGGCTCATGATTTCAGCTCAGGTCATGATCTCAGGGTGGTGAGATCGAGCCTCACTTTGGGCTCTGTGCTGAGTGTGGAGCCTGCTTAAGATTCTCTCCCCCTCTGTTGCTGCCCCTCCTCCCCCTTATTTCAAACAAAAACTTCTGTGTTTTTCCCCATAGCAAACCTGGAATTGGGGATCAGGATCGTGGGAGTAAGGGTGGAGGAGAGGGTGGCTGGTTCAAAGCCAGTTTTGGTGCCTCAGTTGGCTCTCTTTACCTGCCCAACATTTGTCAGGTTTGTGGGTCACAGTGTTTCACCTGTCTTTATGCAGACAGTACCACTTTTTGCATTTCTTTTGTTCATTTTTTTATCAGAATACAGATATTTTGGTTCCTTTGGGCTGCTGTGGTAAAATACTGTAGACAAGGTAGCCTGTAAAACAGCAGACATTTTTCACTGTTCGGAGGCTGGAAGTAGCCTTTGTTTCAGTGTTTTTCTGGGACTCTCCCCTTCCCCCCACCCGCTCCCAGGAATCTTTTCCTCTTTGCCCTCTCCACCCACCTCCATGCCTCACTCACATTGACAGCCTGGTTCTTTGAGTTACTTTAATCGAATGAGATAATACTTAGCCCAGCAGCATCTGAGCCTGAATCTTGCCATCCTCTTGAGGCCCACAGAGGAGGGGTGTGAGCGCCCTGTTTTATAGGTGGGGACAAAGCACGTGCACACACTTCTTTGCCTTGGAGTCATTGCTTCTGAAAGAGGACCTCATGGACATTCTCTCTGCATCCCATGGTTTCATTTACTCATCAACTGGCTCTCACAGCCTAAATCTTTCTCTCGGGGTGTGCATGACCTTTGTGTGGGAGGACTTTGGGTTGGCAGTAGCACCAACCTTGAGCCTATGTCCATTCCAGGGGGGTGCCCACTGTCTAATGGCATGTCTTACTCATCTACACACTGCCAAGTGGCTTTCCTGGAAAGAGTGTGAAGTGCGGTCTCCTAGCTCTTTAATTTCATTCACTTACTCAGCAAGCATTGGGCTGTTGGCTGCTCTGCTGGGACACAAAGGGAGAATGAGGACTGGGCGAGGCAGAGGCCCTCGTGGTTGGGGGTGGTCAGAAGGGCCTCAATGAGAGGTAATGTGGCCAAGTACCAGCCAAAGGGCAGGAGCCTCCCTAGCAGAAGGGAGGCCCAGGAAGGGGATGAAGCCAAGAACAAGCCTGTTCCCACAGGGGTCAGGTGTACAACCGCGCTGCCACAGGGGCAGATTCTGGGTGTGTGTGGGGGGTGGATTAGGAGTGGAGTGTGAGAGAGCAAGGTGGAGGGGCGCCTGGGTGGCTCAGTCAGTTGAGCATCTGTCTGACTTAGGTTTTGGCTCAGGTCGTGATCTCAGGGCCGAGAGATCAAGCCCTGTGTTGTGCTCCATGCTCAGCAGGGAGTCGGCTTGAAGATTGTCTCCCTCTGCCCCTCCCCATGCTCATGCACTCTCTTGCACACATGTGCGCTCCTGTGCTCTCTCGCTCGCTGTCTCCCCGAATCAATCTTTTAAAAAAAAAGAAGCCAAATGTCTTCTAGGTTCAGCCATACCTGCTTCTATCACCCCCACTGGGGAGGCCCTAAATAGGGTTCCTATGGGTGTTTATTGTTGGATACTGGCCCAGTTACAGTGGGGCCATAGTGCAGGTGACTGCCTACTTGCACCAGGTTCCCAGAGGACCAGAGCTGAATTATACATGAAGGTCAAATTCTCATGCAGGTGAGGGTGGATGGAGGCCCTGGCTGAAGGAGCAATGTCCCAGAGACCCAAGTGGAGACTGAGTTGTAGGAGGGCAAAGTAACCAACTGTCACCACTGCAAACAGTGGACAAGGATCTGGCCACATGGAGGTCATACCCATGGGCAGGGCTGCTTTGGGGTTGGTGGAGACCACTCATGGGGAGGCAGCTGGACAAGGCCATGGGAAAGATGACCGACCATAAGAGATGGCAGGTCTGGGGCTGCTCGAGGGGGTGGGGGTGTCAGACATACCACCGAAGAGGGCAGGAGGCAGAGGGGTGGCAATGACTTCCTCATTGTTGAGACCTGGTGAGGCAGGATCCCCGCCCCCCATTCTTTCATATTTTATTCTTCTCTTTCTCCAGCATCTTGTTCATATGGTTTTTAAGGTAGTTTTACTCCTCTAAGACTCCTATTGGAATCCTATTTAGAGTTGCATTGCATCGACACAGAAACACACAGATTTGGGGGAAATGGGCATTCTTGGTGAACAGAGCAGAGAGGCTGGCCTCTCTCCGTCCCAGGCTACTCTCCTGTTCCTTAGAAGGCAGCTGCAGTTAGGAGTTCCGTGTGTATATTCCCAAAAGTTGTCTATGCAGACATACACATGCATCTGATGTTGTACTAAGAAAATGGGGTTGTGCTTCCTGACTTCCTACCCCCAAGCCTTCCCTTTAGGCAGCCCACAGTGTGAGGTATCCTGTTTGTCCACGGGATGGTCTTGTACCATTTTTCCTAGAGTGATCGCCTGTTAGGTTTCTGTGTCCCTGTTACAGACTCCCTTTGACATTCCAAAAGATGTGAACCCCGTATCCCCCATTAGGAGAGCTCCTGGTCCCCCCGCCCCCACTTTCTTTCAGTAATTTGAACATGACACATACCTCAGCTTAACTTATCCTGATATGTCCCCAGAACCTCTCCACCCCCAGGCTCCCCAGGGTGCTCAGACCAAATTCCTGGGTAACTTTGGACTTAATCTGCCAGAATCAACCATGTGTGATGCCTCCATTGCTAATCCCTGATGGAGCCACCACCAGGCTGATGGCCCCAGCCTCACTGGAGCACCAGGGTACAACCAGGTGAGACTGAGGCATCAGTAGGCCTACAGGAGTCATGGTTAAGTGAGTCATGCGGGCCTGGGATGGGGTCCCAACAGGATTGTGGACCTTAAGCAAAACCATCGATTCTCAGCCTGTCTTCCCTGGGGATTATCTCTGGAGGCAGCTTGGCCTGGCATCCATGCCCGACCTGTTGATCACTTGGCACCTGTGTGAATACTCTAACACCAGCCCTTGTACATGGACTGTGGGCCTGAGCAGATGGCTTAGAGTCCTTGGTAGCTCCCTAGCTGACTGAGAGGACCTCATAGTGTAGAGAGCGAAACCTTGAGGCTGAAACCTCAGGGTACACTGGTGTCCCCAAGCATCTCATACCGGATGTTGCTGGGCCCACGGTCAGAGTCCAGGGACCATGGTTCCTGAACTGTAGGGGCAGGGAGGCTGGACTCCCAGAAGTCAGGGTCTGTGAGGGCAAGGCTGGGCCCTTCATGTGCTCCCTCTTCCTCAGCCCCACAGGATCCTCTGACTTCCATCTGCCTCAGAAATCTCGGGATCAGGTGATGGCAGCGGCCAGGCTCCTGCCACCACCGGCAGGACCCCAGGTGAGCTGCCCCCAAGGCCTGTGGACCACCCCTACATTTCCTCAGAGCCCTCCCATGCCCAGGGCTCCAGGTGGTAGCCTGAGTGTCCCTGCATCTCCTGAACTCTGTGGCCCCTTCCTGGCACCCACTCCCAAGCTGCTTGCGTGTTTGCCCTACCTCCTGACCAAGGGCATCTCCACTCCCCACACCCCACATTGCCTGTACCCACTCCCATCTCCAGTGTGGAGATTTAGTCTAACCTGCAGCAGCCCCTGTCATTCCAGGCCAAGGTGACCTTTGAGGATGTGGCTGTGCTCCTCTCCCAGGAGGAATGGGACCGCCTGGGCCCCGCTCAGCGCGGCCTCTACCGACACGTGATGATGGAGACGTATGGGAACGTGGTGTCACTGGGTATGTCCCCTCAGCAGGTCTCTTCTGTGTCTGTGTGCTTGGCCAGGGGTGGAGGCCCTGCACTGTGGGCTTTGGGTAACGTCCAGGTGTTCAGCTCTAGAGGAAGGTCAGTCCGTCTGTCTCATGCCTGCAGGTCACTCAGGCAGGGTGGGAGTGTTCCCAGATATGTGCTGACAAAAGGCCTTCCCTCCCCATGAGCAGGACTTCCAGGATCAAAGCCCAACGTGATCTGCCAGCTGGAACGAGGAGAAGAGCCATGGGTCCTGGATGGGCAGGGGACTAAGGAGACTGGGGGCCTGGGGAGTGGCCATTCAGGTGAGTGAAAGGAGCTGGCCCTCCCTCACTGGGGCTAAATCCATTCTGGCGGCTGTGGGCACTGAGAGGTGACAGCAGGAGTGGCTTCCACCCGGGCCTCTTCTGGCAGAGGAGCCTTCGGGCTTAACTCCGTGAGCTGCACTTACCCATGTGACAGCAAATGAAAGAAATTCCTCCTCTGGAGAAGTGTTTTCTTGTCCCTTCAACTCTCTGTTTTTTGCAGACAACTACAGACACGACCACATGCCAGCTTGTATGGGACAAGACAGCTCACCCTGTCCGTGGGGTAGGTGTATGTCTCATCTTTTTAATCCCTAAATCCCTGAAGGTGTTACTACTCGTTACTCACCAGAATGTAAAGAGATTCCCGGGGCACCCCGATGCAGAATATGTTCTCATTATATGACACAATCTCCACGAAACTGTGGGCAGGAGTTTTCTAAATTAAAATTTTCTTTCAGTGCAATTGTTTTTTTCCCTTTGTCTTGTCACATGTAAAACATTTTTCCCCAGTCTATACTTGAAACAACTTAAGCCATCATTCTGAAAGTGGGTGCTCTGCTTAGGCCAGCTTCTGCGCCACGTGGGCCCAGGGGGCCTGGCACTGTCCCTGACAGCAGCTTGAGTCTGTGGACATGAAAGGTTGGTCATGCGTTGATTTTATGACCTGGATGGTTGAGTGAGTAATTTCAGTTGTTTTTTAACTTATTAAAGTCATCTTGCTCATCTTGTTACTTTGGCATCAGACAAGAAACCACCTATTCAGTAAACTTTGAACAGTAGAAATGATACTTTTCATTGCAAATAGGTAATATTTTTTGGCTAGTAAGCTTTGGTCTATGGTAATGAAGCTCTTTATAAGTCAAAAAAAAAAAAAAAACCCAAAAACCTAAACCGTGTTTCCCAGTTTAAAAAACACATAGTATGTCCTTTTAAAAATAAGTTGTATAAAAATTTTAATTTTATTTATTTATTTTAAAGATTTAATTATTCATGAGAGACACAGAGGGATAGGCAGGCTCCCTGTAGGGAGCCTCAATCACTGAGCCACCCAGGTCCCCTAAAAATTTTATTAAATAGATGATAGTAAAGTCAGATTTTTAAAATGAAGAACCTATTAGTGTTACCATTCTTTTTTTTTTTTTTTAAGTTTTTTTTTTCTTAATTTATTCATGAGAAACAGAGAGGCAGAGACACAGGAAGAGGGAGAAGCAGGCTCCCCACAGGGAGCCCGATGCGGGACTCGATCCTCAGGCCCAGGATCACACCTTGAACCCTGAGCTGAAGGCAGACGCTCAATCAATGAGCCACTCAGGCATCCCACTTTTACCATTCTTGAATTATTAAGTATACACTTAATTGCTCTAAAGAGAATAAGAAAAGTAGACACAAAACTTGAACAGCTTTGGATTAGAGGAGGAAAACCAAAGGGTCAATAAATGTGAGAACATGCTCAGCCTTATTATTCATCAGTAAAATGTAAATCAAAACTGTTATCGTGTTAAACCTTCAGGATGAAAAAAATGGAAAGATCTGATTGAAGTTTGGGTGAGGCTATGAGACAGCTAATGAGGGGGTAAATGTGCACACTACCTTGGAAATCAGTTTGGCATTATCTAATGAAGCTGAAAATGCAAGTCCCTACATCAAATACCTTTTTTTTTTTTTTAAGATTTTATTTATCTATTAATGAGAGACAGAGAGGCAGAGACACAGGCAGAGGGAGAAGCAGGCTCCATGCAGGGAGCCCGATGCGGGACTCGATCCCTGGACTGCAGGATCACGCCGTAGGCGGAAGGCAGGCGCTAAACCACTGAGCCACCTGGGCTGCCCTACATCAAATATCCTACTCTCATGTGTACAGTAAGAATGTTTGTGTATAAAAACCAAGAAGCATATGCAAGAATCTTACATAAGCATGCTTTGTGATAGAAAAAATTAACAAGGGATCCCTGGGTGGCGCAGCGGTTTAGCGCCTGCCTTTGGCCCAGGGCGCGATCCTGGAGACCCGGGATCAAATCCCACATCGGGCTCCCTGTGCATTGAGCCTGCTTCTCCCTCTGCCTATGTCTCTGCCTCTCTCTCTCTCTCTCTCTTCTCTCTCTGTGTGTGACTATCATAAATAAATAAAAATTTTAAAAAATGTTTAAAAAAAAAATTTACAATAACCCAAATGTCCATCAGCAGTAGGATAGATGAGTAAACCGTGGTGTTTTAATAGAAAGGAAATGGGACGCCTGGGTGGCTCAGCAGTTGAGAATCTAACTTTGGCTCAGGGCGTGATCCCGAGGGCCTGGTTTGAGTCCCGCATCGGGTTTCCTGCAGGGAGCTTGCTTCTCCTTCTGCCCTTGTCTCTGCCTCTCTCTCTTTCTGGGTCTCTCATGAATAAATAAATCTTAAAAAAAAATAGGAAAGAACAAGTTGTAGTAAAAATGGTTTAATAACCGCTGTGGAACAATATAATGAATTGGAACACAGTGTTGACAGAGGCAAGCAAGTTGAAGAAGACCAGGCACCATGAAATTAAAAAAATCTCAGGAATACGCCTAATTGAGTTACTGGTTAGAGATACAAATTTCTAAGATAGGGATCCCTGGGTGGCGCAGCGGTTTGGCGCCTGCCTTTGGCCCAGGGCACGATCCTGGAGACCCGGGATCGAATCCCACGTCGGGCTCCCGGTGCATGGAGCCTGCTTCTCCCTCTGCCTGTGTCTCTGCCTCTCTCTCTCTCTCTCTCTCTCTCTGTGACTATCATTAAAAAAAAAAAAAAAAAAAAATTTCTAAGATAAAGCTATTTAAAAAAACAAACACTGGGCAGCCCTGGTTGCTCAGTGGTTTAGTGCTGCCTTCAGCCCGGGGTGGGATCCTGGAGACCCGGGATCCAGTCCCGCATCGGGCTCCCTGCATGGAGCCTGCTTCTCTGTCGGCCTGTATTTCTGCCTCTGTCTCTGTGTCTCTCATGAATAAAGATCTTTTAAAAAATTAATAATAATAAATGGAGTAAACAGAGATGGGAGTTACCCTCTCACTTGAAACATCTGAAAAATGACGAGATACATAAAACCACAGCTCTCAAGGTGTTGGGAATCATTGTCATGAAATCAATGAAGGAAATTAATCCCTGAGAGACAGGAAACAAAGGGCTGATCCCTATAATTGCCCCAGCTTACAGCTTGAAGAAGATCACAATGCAGGGAGGGCAGAGCCCAGTGGTCTCCCAGACTTAGGGACACATAGTCAGGAGTCCAGAGAAGCCAGGGAGGCTAGAAGTCCCACAGAAGAGTCCATTTGACAAAGAGAACTCTGGAGATCTGCAGGGAGACCCTCTTGAGTATTAGCACTAGCAAGGAAACCCCGTCCAATGCCAGGAAGGAGCCCCCTCTTTGGAAGGAGTAGCAGCTGTGGGAGCCAGAACCTAAGTGGAATGAATGTTTGTGCGCACCCCCCCCCCCAATTCATCTGTCAAAGCCCTAAACCCCAGTGTGAATGTATTGGTGATGGACCCTTTATGAAAGTTATTAAGGTTAAATGAGGTCATAAGGGTAGCGCCTGGATTTGCTAGGGTTAGTGTCTTTATAAGAAGAGGAAGGGGCATCCTGGGTGACTCAGCGGTTTAGCGCCATCTTCAGGCGTGATCCCGGAGACCTGAGATCAAGTCCCACATCAGGCTCCTTGCATGGAGCCTGCTTCTCCCTCTGCCTGTGTCTCTGCCTCTCTCTCTGCATCTCTCATGAATAAATAAATAAAATCTTAAAAAAAAAAGAGAGAGAGAGAGAGACCAGAGCTCTCTTTCTTGGCACATACAGCCTCCCAGACCCCTGCCCCAGGACGTATTCATCCCACTTGCATAATCCCCAGGACTGTGAATATGGGTTTTACTCCTGTGACTGTTATGTTAAGCTTTTGCTTTTAAGGAATGGAGGACCCTTTAAACATGGGTCTGGAGGTCAGCGACAAGTCAAAGTCAAAGACTGGGAAGGATTGTATACACCACTGCTGCCTTGAAGGTGGAGGGGCCACATGGCAAGGAACGCAGGTAGCCTTTCAGAGCTGAGCGTGGCAAGGAAACAGTCACCTTAGTCCTGCAGCCTTGTACAAAGAGCTAAATTTTGACAACTATTAAGAATGAGCTTTGAAGTACATTTATTGCCTGAGCCTCCACACACAGATGAACACTTTATTTCAGCCTTATGATACGCTGAGCAGAGAATCCAACTATGTCATGTGGCCTGCAGAACTCTAGGCTGGCAGATACAGTGCCCAGTGCTCATATGAGGCTGGGAAGGGTGCTGCTCCCAACAGCAGGAGTGGGAAACCTGTAACTCTCAGGGCACCATCGATTAGAGAGCTGACTTGGGGGAAGAGCCCTAAGCACCCTCTGGTCTGATCTGACAAAGTTGAAAGACAAGAACCACAGGTGATACTCTGAAGTAACTTAACCAAGAATACTTAAGCTCAAGAATATTTGTTTTGTTTTTAGTTTAAATATTTATTTATTTGAGAGAGAGAGAGAGACAAAGAATGGGGGGTGGGGTGGGGAGGAGAGGGAAACTGAAGCGGACTCCGTGGAGTGTGGAGCCTGACACAGGGCTCGATCTCACAATTAGATCATTACCTGAGCTGAAACCAAGAATCCGACACTCAACCAACTGCATCACCCAGGCACCCCACGTTCAAGAATATTTCTAGGGGCAGCCCAGGTGTCTCAGCGGTTTGGCGCCACCTTCGGCCGGGGTGTGATCCTGGAGACCTGGGATCAAGTCCCACTTCGGGCTCCCTGCATGGAGCCTGCTTCTCCCTCTGCCTGTGTCTCTGCCTCCCTCTCTCTCTCTCTCTCTCTCTCTCTCTCATGAATAAATAAAATCTTTAAAAATATATATATATTTCTAGAAATAAAAAATATCCCAACACCAACCAAGGTAAAATTCATATTTGGCTTCAATTAAAATGTTACCAGACATACAAAAAAGTAAGAAAATACGATAATTAGAAAAAACAGTCCTGTTAAACTAACCAGAAATTACATCATTGATAGAATTGAAAGACAAGGATGTTAAAATAAATTTATTCCATATGTTGAAGGACTAGAGAGAATATTGAGCATATTAAGTAGAAGCACGGAAGATCCGTGAAAGACTCCGATCTGATCTCTAGGGATGGAGACAACAACGTCTGAGACGAAGTGTTCACTTGGTAAATTAGTGGCAGATTAGACCTCGCGTAAGAAAAGATTTGTGAAAATAAAGTCCTAGGAACTACTGAAAAGGAAGCAAGGGAAAAAGAGTACAGCACATCCATGAGCTGGGGGACAACCTGAAGTGGCCTAATACATGTCACTGAGGCCAACAAAGCAGGTCAGAAAAAATATTTGAAGACATTTAGTTGAAAATTTTCCAAATTTGATGAAAAGTGTGAATTCCCAGATCTAAGAAACTCAACGAACCCTCGACAAAGTTACACTAAACTACATTATAATCAAAACTGTTCTAGCTGTGAAGCCAACAAAGGAGATAAAATAGAATTAGGAAAAGTAACGACTTGTTTAAGAGGAGAAAGAGAAAAGGGAACAAAGCGCAGCTGTTTAGGGGCCCCTCTGGGCTTTAGGATACACGGCTCTGACGTCGCGGCCTCGGGCAGTGTGAACACTGGTTCATGTGTGGCGTGAGACCGTTAAGGCGGCGTGCTTCTCTGTCGTCGCTCGGGCTGCGGGACAAAAGGCCGCTGACAGAGTGACTTGGACATCATCAGCTTCGTTCTCACGCCCTGGAAGCCAGAAGCCCCAGACCTGTGCAGCGGGGTATCCGCAAGAGCCTCCTGGCACCGGCACCTTCCGATGCTCGGCGGCCTCTGCCTATGAGTGCGTGGGGGGGGAGGGCTGGTAAGCTTGCTGGTGTCTCCTCCTACTGGGCACTACTCCCGTCCTGGGGTCTCCTCCCGGTGACCTCATCTGACTCTAATCACCTCCCAGAGGCCCCACCCCCAGACATCACACGGGTGAGGGTTTCAGCATGTGAAGTTGAGAGGAAGGGACACAATTGGTTCATCACAACAGTCCTGTTACTCTGTCCCAGGTTCTGTGATCTACCGAAGTTCTACCCGTATGTATGTTATAAACCCACACTCCATACCTTTTTTTAAAGTTTTAAGTGATCTCTACACCCAACATGGGGCTTGAACTCAACACCTCAAGACCAAGAGTCGCACACTCCTCTGGCTGAGCCAGCCAAGCTCCCCAGCACATAACTATTTTTGCTTTGGACGGTTCTCCTTTACAGTGATTTAGAAAACCTTCTTTACATAGTCCTGTATATATATCTTCATTTTAACCATTTCCAAAAGCCTTTATTTCCTTGTATAATCCAACTTTTCTGTCCGGTATATTTCTGCAGCCTGAAGAATTCCCTTTAACGTTAGCTTGGATTTGATTGTTGGGTGTCTTCTCCATTGTTGTTTGTGAATTGACCATTTTTTTCTTTTTGTCACTTTCCGGATGTCAGTCCATTGTCCTTTGACTTGTTTCTGATGATGAATCCGCTGTACTTGTTATATTCATTCCTCTGTGTCATTGGTGGTTTTTGTCTAACTGCCTCTAAGATTTTCTAAAGAGAAACTTGCTTTTAGCAGTTGGACTATGATGTATCTAGGTGGTATTTTAAAAACACGTTTGTGATTCTAATATCTTGGATCTTTGTTTTGATGTCTTCTATCATTTTTAGAAAAATCTCAGCCATTTTCTTTTCAGATGCTTTTTCTTGCTTCTTTTGCGATTCCAACTACATGCAAGCTAGGCCATTTGATAATGACCCGTACTGGCTTTATGTTTCATACATTTCTGTCTTTGTATTTCTTTTTGGATGATTTCTCTTGGCCTATTTTCAAGCTCACTGGTCTTTCTCAGCTGGGTGGGGCATTCCTGTGTTACTGTGTTTTTTACATCTAGCATTTCTAATTGGACTGTTTCTTCCAGTATCTATCTCTCTGCTGAAACTCCCCATCTGGTCATTCAGTTGTTCCAGCATATAGGTCCTCCTTAGTTCTAGTTCTGTTGATCATTTAGTCACTTCACTCTGTGTGTGTGTGTGTGTGTGTGTGTGTACATGTACGTGTATGCAGTCTTTCTCTTGGGTGGCTCATAGTTTTTTGTTGAATGTCAGCTAGTAGAGATAGAGGTAAACAGTGTAACTCTGGAAACGTACCCCGCGCTACTGGGCTGTCAGCGTGGAAGCCTGAGCTGGTCTAGTCAGGAGCTGGGCTGGGCTCAGTTGTTTCCAGGTGTGCCTGTAAGAGGGTTTTTTCCTTGCTCTTGCCCCCACCCTAGCAGTAGTCTCAGTTGCTAGTTATTCTATGCTTGCTGGCCTTTGGGGCAGAGGAAAATGGCCTTTGATGCTCCACTGTCCTGGTCCATCCTCAGTTGTAGGCAGGTGTTGTGTCCCTGGGTCACAGCCCCTCCCCTAGTTGAAGCAGATCTCACTGCTGGGCTCACGATCATTTCCTGCCTCTCCCTCAGGAGTAAAGGGTAGTTTTCCTTTCCCTTCCCGGCCATTGTAATTTTCGCCTGTGCCCTGGAATGAGAGGTTTGCTTTCCCTCTCAGATGACTTACAGCTTTTGTTCTGTAGAGAAGGATTCCAGTGGGTGCTTTTGCTTTTCCCTCTTGTACGCCTGAGCCACCAAAGTAGGCTTCCTCTGGACCTGCCCCCATGGGGAGCCCATGGACATGAGCCCCCTGTGTCTGTGGCTCTCTGGGGTTCTTTGAAAGATGATTAATGTTTTAACCAGGTGCTTTGAATTGCTTGGGTGGTGACCTGTCTTTCATCTTCCTCTTACCTCCTTTCCATCACGGGTGCACCAGTGTAGTTGTCTCTCCGTGCAGGCACCTGTCTCCTTAGATTTCAGGGCATTTGGGGGCTGTCGTGACCTCGGCTCTGTGATAGATTCAAGAAAGTTAAGATTTTATAGATTTTTTTTTTAATGTTTATTTATTTATGATAGTCACAGAGAGAGAAAGAGAGAGGGGCAGAGACACAGGCAGAGGGAGAAGCAGGCTCCATGCACCGGAAGCCCGATGTGGGATTCAATCCCGGGTCTCCAGGATCGCGCCCTGGGCCAAAGGCAGGCGCCAAACCCCTGCGCCACCCAGGGATCCCAGATTATCTTTTTCTTACTGTTGAGGTGGAAGGGATAGTCTTACAGCTTTATCCCTCCTGGGGGAATTCAGTTATTGTGTAATTAATAAATAGTATAATAATATATATTGTTTTATATAATGTATAATGATGGTGATATTAACAGTTAAAGGGACATGAGAACTATAACTGGGTTGTCGGTGTATCCACCTGTCAGATTGGTCGTGGTGAGGGGCCCCCCCATCGCCACTGATGAGTGGGCAGTGCTGGGGGAGAGGGTGGCTACTTGACAACAGTAAGCTGTTACCGGGCACCTGGGTGGCTCAGTCAGTTAAGTGCCTGACTCTTGGTTTCAGCTCAGGTCACAATCTCCTGGGTTGTGGGATCAAGCCCTGTGTTAGGCTCCACACTCAGCACCAAGTTAGCCTGTGACTATTACCTGCCCCTCATCCTCTGTTTCTCTTTCTCAAGTCAGTAAATCTTTAAAAAACTTTTAAAAATGATAAGGTGTCACATGGTAGCCTGACGATAGGAATAGGGCTTGTCCAAGCCATCTTTTTGTGGAAAGAGGAAGATAAGGAATCAAAAAAGAGACGTAGATCCCGAAGGCCCACCAGCCACCAGGATAGGGGCTCCTTGTAGGAGGAAGGAAGTGCTGGTGGGCCATCTGGATGGCCAGCTCTGGCAGCAGGCAGCACCACCCGCCTGAGTCTGGGGAGCCCTGCAGGATGGAGGTGTGTGTGTCTGGAGTGCCACCGAATCTTGGGGTGGGTGTGGAGAGCCGGTTCATCAAGCCTGGAGTGGGACTCCAGCCTCGACAAGGGAGACCCTTCATTTGGGAGAGTCTCCCAGCATCTCACTCCCGCCTCTTCTTAGATGACCCTCTGGCTGCCACCAGCTTCTGCAAGAGGTGTTGGCGTTTGGCAGGTCTTCCTCCATCCAGGGCAGCCATGCCCCCCTAGCTGCTGAGGGCAACACAGATCTAAACAAGCATATTTTATTCGTTGACCACCTTGGCCCAGATCTTTCTCTGCACACCAATCAGAAGTCCATCTTAGGAGCTCCCTGGGGTTTGTGGAGAGACCACTTGGCTTCTGAATCTTTTGTTTTTTCAAGGGTCCATATTGGGGTTCCAGGAGGCCCCCCGGACCAAGTTAGGAACTGATTAAAGATTGAAGCTTCTATCTCGATGATGCTGTTATCGGCAACATGATGGGGGGGACCACAGGCCCCTATCCTGGGCCCCGCCTCTGAACAGAGCTGAGCAGCACACGGTCAGCAAGATGAGCGGCCCGCGTGTCACTTGTCCCCAGTGCCCGGCGGCCTCCGCTCTGCTCACGAGGTTTCTCGGCCTCAGGCTGTTCCGGGCCGAGGTCTTGGAGCCGGGGGTGGCCCCCCAACGGCAGGGCTGCGCCGGGTGAGGGCTCCTGCCTCCAACCGCTGGGGGCCCCAGAGCCAGCGCCCCCGGCACCGCCGGCCTCGGGACGTCCGCGGTCCCCCCATGGGTCCTGGCCTTCCCGGTGGCGCGGTCGCCAAGGTTCACGGGGGGCCCGCCTCCGATGGTACGCGCGCGCGGCTTGGGTGTCGGGGTTGGGACTGAACCCCCCGCGGCCCTTGCCCCTCGGGCGCCGCACACAAGGACGCCCCTGTGCCTGCACCTGCGCCGCCCTTCCACCCTGTGGCCATCGGACACGCCCGAGGGCTCCCGCCCCACCTGCTCCACACCACGCCTCGCCCGCCGCCTTTGCGGTCAGCCCAGCCAGGCTCCCACGGGCGGGGTGCAGCCCGGCAGTCGGTGCTGCTGGGGGGGCTCCAGGGAGGGGGGCCGGGAAGGGCCTGCCGGGGGGCTCAGCCGGCTGCGTCCGCCTTGGGCTCGGCTCGGGGCTTGGGGGGCTGGGGTGGGGCCCTGCTCACGGGGAGTCGGCGTCCCCCTTTCCCTCGGTCCCTCCAGCTGCTCGTTCTCTTTTTTTTTTTTTTTTTTATTCATGATAGTCATTGAGAGAGGAGAGAGAATCAGAGACACAGGCAGAGAGAGAAGCGGGCTCCATGCCAGGAGCCCGACGTGGGACCCGATCCTGGGACTCCGGGATCGCGCCCTGGGCCAAAGGCAGGCGCCAAACCGCTGAGTCACCCAGGGATCCATCGTTCTCTGTCTTAAGTAAAGTCCCAAGAGAGGAGGACTGTGGGGAGATGGGCCCAGGCCGCAGGGGCCGCTGTGCTAGTTGCTGCGCCCACTCGTGATCGTCCTGGCCCCGAGCGCTGGGCCACCTGTGCCCAGCAAAGCCACCTGTAGGTGCCGCCTGCCCCGCTGTTCTCTCTGGGTTCACCTCTAACGTGGTGCTCTGCGTTTGCTGTTTCAGAATGTGAAAACCAGGGAGAGAACCAAGAAAGGGACTTGGGCGTGAAGCCAGGTGTCTCCGAGGACGGCTCCGTGGTCCCGGGGGAAGGCCGCCCGGGATGGCGCGACCAGGGGCGCCCGCGCAACGCTCCGCCACCTCGGGCCCCGGCCGCTGCTGGCGCCGAGCGGCCCTACAAGTGCACCGAGTGCGGCAAATGCTTCGGCCGCAGCTCGCACCTCCTGCAGCACCAGAGGACCCACACCGGCGAGAAGCCGTACGTGTGCGGCGTGTGCGGGAAGGCCTTCAGCCAGAGCTCCGTGCTCAGCAAACACCGGCGCATCCACACGGGCGAGAAGCCGTACGAGTGCAACGAGTGCGGGAAGGCCTTCCGCGTGAGCTCGGACCTGGCGCAGCACCACAAGATCCACACGGGCGAGAAGCCGCACGAGTGCCTGGAGTGCCGCAAGGCCTTCACGCAGCTCTCGCACCTCATCCAGCACCAGCGCATCCACACGGGCGAGCGGCCGTACGTGTGCGCGCTGTGCGGGAAGGCCTTCAACCACAGCACCGTGCTGCGCAGCCACCAGCGCGTGCACACCGGCGAGAAGCCGCACGAGTGCGCGCAGTGCGGCCGTGCCTTCAGCGTCAAGAGGACGCTGCTGCAGCACCAGCGCGTGCACACGGGCGAGAAGCCGTACACCTGCAGCGAGTGCGGCCGCGCCTTCAGCGACCGCTCGGTGCTCATCCAGCACCACAACGTGCACACGGGCGAGAAGCCGTATGAGTGTGGCGAGTGCGGCAAGGCCTTCAGCCACCGCTCGACGCTCATGAACCACGAGCGCATCCACACGGAGGAGAAGCCGTACGGCTGCTACGCGTGCGGCAAGGCCTTCGTGCAGCACTCGCACCTGACGCAGCACCAGCGCGTGCACACCGGCGAGAAGCCGTATGTGTGCGGCGAGTGCGGCCACGCCTTCAGCGCCCGCAGGTCGCTGGTGCAGCACGAGCGCATCCACACGGGCGAGCGGCCCTTCCGCTGCGCGCAGTGCGGCAAGGCCTTCAGCCTCAAGGCCACGCTGATCGTGCACCTGCGGACGCACACCGGGGAGCGGCCGTACGAGTGCAGCCGCTGCGGCAAGGCCTTCAGCCAGTACTCGGTGCTCATCCAGCACCAGCGCATCCACACGGGCGAGCGGCCCTACGAGTGCGGTGAGTGCGGCCGCGCCTTCAACCAGCACGGGCACCTGATCCAGCACCAGAAGGTGCACCGGAAGCTGTGACGCCCAGGAGCCCCGCGGCCCGGAGCCCCGGCACGAGGAGCTGCGGCCCGGGGGAGCCTCAGGGGCCCGGCTTTCTTTCCCCCCACCCTCCGGTTCTGCCACACAGCACTCACCTCCGTGGTGACTTTTGGTACGGGTCGCCACGTGCACTCACCCTCTAACATTACACCGTCTTTTGGAAGAAACCGAAGGAAGTTAGGACCCAAGGAAATACTTTCACAAAACTTTCTTACCTTCTAAATAAAGTTTTTTCTTAGAACATCCCATGCCTTTCCTAAAAACGATAATTATTCTAATTATTGCACCTAAAATTAGACTTGGATTATTTGAGTGTTGTTAGGCCACTAAAGTGTTGTCTGGATGATATATTTTTTAAAAATGTCATTAAGTCTCATCATGTAATATGGCTAGGAACCCTAACTGTATAGAATCACATGTTTTATAAAAAGTCTAAAGATTAATTAGTGAGAAATGATGTAAACTTAGAAAACACTTCATCTGGTGTTTCAACTTTATTCAAGATCAGAAGGGATGTCCTAACTTTTGGTGAAAATTCAACTCAAATATGCTTCTTTGCCTCAAAGCCCACCCTTATGATTTAAGGCTTTGTGCCGCAGAAATCATGGGACGTCTTGAGCCTTTGGACCCCATGTGGGTGGGAGGGGGGCTCTGCACCTCAGAGCCCAGACCTCAGCTGTTGCATGAACTGGGAGCCTCTTTATACATTGTGTTACTCAAAAGAAAGTTCTTTGGTATATATTTTTAAAACTTAAAATTCTCAAATTCAAATAGCTTTTTTATTATCTAAAATTTCCATTCCAGTGTTTGAGGTTTTTGTGTTTTTACTCCTGATTCCAAGAAAGTCTAGTATCCAGTTTCACTTACTACAATGAATCTGGTTTGTCATTTTTAAGTTTTTTCCTCTCTCTCTTGAAAACATCAGCTTCTCAGGAGAAATGAAGGACTGGAGTGTTGACCTCAGTCCACAGCAATAACACTGACGCAGATAAAAGCTTGTTTCCCCCTCCCTCTCTCTGATACAGGTGACAGGCGCCAATATCACAGGTGAAATTCTGGAAGCTAAGGGTTGCAGGTGTGCTTCAGGGAGGAGATGGGCTCCTTCCGAAAGGAATTGGCATCACCTGTGTACTGCAGAGCTGCTGGGACCAGAGGAGCTAAAGCCACTGAGCAAAACCAGGAGTTGGGCTTACTAAGGTAGATGAGCTCACCGAGGTGTCGCTTTGCTGGAGCTGAGGGAACAGGTGTGACTTCAGAGATGGCGAAAACCTCTGAGGATATGCTGTCGAGGCCAAGTTCATGGTGTGATTCAGAGGAGCTGAAATCCCTGGGGCCAAACTGCAGAGGAATAGAGCTCATGGAAGTGGGACACTCACTCCTGAACCCCACGGAGGGGGGCCACTGCCTCCCCCACGCTGACCGGGTCTATGGCTGTGTCTGACTCCGCAGCTGCCCCGCAGGGCGTACCACTACTCAGGGCACAATTCCTAATCCCATGGAAGAGTTAGGATAAAAAACAGTTTGGTCAAGATGACGCTGAGTTATGTACGATGTACAGAAACACTTGCTTGGAAAGACACTGTCTGTACTACAGGACAGCAGAAGTGACCCTTCAGTCGCTCTGGATTGCTAGATCCACCACACCCAGGATTTGGGGGGGGAATCTGCAAAATGTATGGTTTGCTTTTCAGCCTTCTTAGATGAAGTGTACTTTATCATTCTGGCTTTTCTTCCCGTCAGCTGCCACTGAACTATTGGTGAGTGTCCAGGCTCAGGTGTCCATGGGGCTAGAAGGTGAGCTTCAGTGCCCTTCTCCCTGGGGACGATCCCTGGGCCACGCATTTTTTTGTCCTTCACCTCTCCAAGGACCAGGAGGTAGCATACAACCTGCTGGAACGTATGGGCGGTCTGCATCTTTTGGAAGTGGCATCAGGCACCAAAATGATGCCTGGGGTCCCTTCACCGTGGTAATAGCCTTCTCGGCCATCGGCACCCAGCTTTCTGTAGTCCTTGTGATGGAAGTTAGTATAACTCTGAACAGGTGCAGCTGTCGTGGAGGCAGGGGGCCACGGAGCAACAGGCCAGGGGAACTGCTCACCCACCAGGAGAAGACAAATTCTCCCCAACCCCAGGGGATCTTGAAGAAGCTCAGCCCACAGGCCTGCAACACATGCAGCTGTCATGAGAGGCCATACAGCCACCTCCAGCAGGGACCCGAGGACAGCCTTGAGGACACGAACCCCAGGGGGCGCCTGAAGACTGGCCAAGCTCTTGAAGATAGGTGGGAGGACCCAGATCCAGTTCTCTGGCTCAGATCTGATGCTTGGGTGGCCTGGGTTCCTCGGCCCCAGGGGTGTGTATAGGGCCAGCTGCAAAGATGTAGGGCTTGGGTACCACACACGCACACTGTGAGCAAGACCTTACCCAGCCTTACCATGACCCCTGGGTCAGCTGTTACTGAGTTTCCGTGGAGGTCGGGCTCAAGTCTCCCCTAACAGGCCAGGGCCCTCCCCTGTCTGATCCTCTGACACCAGCAGTTCATCTCCTGACTGGTAACTGCCCAGAGATATTAACAAGTAGCCTGTGGTCTGAGATGACTGCTCCCAAAGGCCCTCTGTCATCAGCAGGCTGACAACTCAGGTTTCTGACTCTGTAAGCTGAAGAGGCAAGGGGACAGTTGCAGGCAGTTAACCCACCAGATACCCAGGCCTGACTGTCCCAGTGGCCAGGCAGAAACATCAAGAACCAAGAAGTCCCTTTGCCTGTGCTCCCTCCCATCCTTAGATGAGCTTGACATTTGGCCCCTGTGAAAGTGTGGCACCAATTCATGGTGCCAGCCCTCGTCAGCCAAAACCAAACAGCCAAGAAAACTTGTCAAACCATCCGCTTTCCGATTTTGCACAATGAAAACCACTAGTGTGTTTTTTTCCATGTATTTCCAGTAAATACGCTTCTTCAGACTGCACTGGACCACCACACCTCCTGCCCCACTAGCCCTCCCACCCATGGCTCTAGGGCTCCCCTCAATGCCACAGTCCCTTGGGGTGCCACTGGCTTAAGGGACATTCATGCTGATAGGAGGAAGGGATCCCCAGAGCAGGAGTTCTTAACCCAACAAGAAAGCATCAGAGCCATTAGCAGTGATAGGGCAGGGGATGTAAGAGATGGTTCTTATTAAAGCCAACACAAGGACTCCTGGATGGCTCAGCAGTTACGCTCTGCCTTCGGCTCAGGGCATGATCCTGGAACTCAGGAATCGAGTCCCACATTGGGCTCCCTAAGGGGAGCCTGCTTCTCCCTTTGCCTGTGTCTCTGTCATGAATAAGTAAATAAAATCTTTATTTTTTATTAATGAGAGACACATGGAGAGAGAGAGAGAGAGGCAGACACACAGGCAGAGGGAGAAGCAGGCTCCACACAGGAAGCCTGATGCGGGACCCCATCCTAGGACCCCAGGATCATGCCCCAGGCAAAGGCAGGCACTAAACCGCTGAACCACCCAGGGATCCCCTAAATAAAATCTTTAAAACACACACACACACAGATACAACTTTCCTGAGTAATCAGACAGTCAAATGCAATACCAGCCAAGAGTCATGCCTATTTCATTAGCAAGTAGAAGTTAAAATTACAACATCCAGTACAGGGAGGCTGTACGGAAGTCAGACTGTGCTCTCCTCAACTTTGCATCCTATCATGGAAGGATAATGTATTCCAATGATCAGGTGCTGATGACATATATCTGATACAGTATTGGGTACAACCACCCTGGAAAGCATTTGCTTAAATATAAGCAAGTACTTGTAGAGGGATTAAAGGGATACTTGTTTCTTCCCTTTTTTGGGAGACAGACACTTAAAGAAATCTTCAGAGTGCTGGATGACCACACAGTGGAACTGAGACCTCAAGGACCAAATACGTTGAAGAATAAACACTATGCAAACAAACTGAAAAAGTCAAAGATGGCTTCCACCATCAACAAGAAAGACTCAGCAATCTCGGAGGAGTGGAAGGCTTAGAATTCCAGAATCACCACACATAACACTCAAAACACCTGGTTCTCAGCTAAAAGTATTAAAAATATGCTAAGAAACTGGAAAGTATGGCCTATTCACAGGGAAAAAATAGAAACCATTCCTGAAGAAGTCCAGACACTAGAATTATTAGTCAAAGATATTAAATTAATGGTCTTATATACATTGAATGACATAAAGGAAGCCATGGGCAAAAAACTAAAGGAAAGCAAGAAAGTGATACATAAACAAAATGAGAATATTAATAAAGAGACAGAACTTCCAAAAACAAAACAAAACAAAACAAAATCTGGAGCCAAAAGTACAATAATTGAAATGAAAAAAATTCACTGGAGCAGTTCAACGGATGTGGCAGAAGAAAGGATCAATGAACTTGAAGACAGGACAATTGAAATTATGCAGTGTAAGGGAAAAAAGAATGAAGAAAAATGAATAGATCCAGGAAACCTATGGAACACCATCAAAACTGCCAATGTATACATTATATGATTCCAAGAAGGAAAGAAATGAGCAAAAAAGATATGTGAAGAAATAATGGCTATGAATTTCCAAAACCTGAGATGACATGAATATGCCTGTCCAAGAAACTCAATGAGTCCAAACAGTTCATAAACTAAAAGAGATCCACACTGAGACATATTGTAGTCAAATTGTTAAATTCCAAAGACAATGTTGAGGGACACCCGGGTGGCTCAGCGGTTGAGCATCTGCCTTTGGCTCAAGTTGTGATCCCAGGGTCCTGGGATCGAGTCCCGCATTGGGCTCCCCACAGGGAGCCTGCCTCTCCCTCTGCCTGTGTCTCTGCCTCTCTCTGTGTGTCTCTCATAAATAAATAAAATCTTAAGAAAAAAAAAAAAAACAATGAAAATGTTGAAAGCAGCAACAAACAAATCCACATGCACCAAGGAGCCTATGTAGGATAAATCGCTGATTGCTCTTCACAAACTATGGAAGCCAGAAGGTAGTGAAGAAGTGGGATGGTGTTTTAATAAGTTTGAAAGGAAAAAAGACGTCAACCAAGAATTCAATACCCAGCAAAACTATCGTTCATTCTTGAGGATGAAATTAAGACATTTCCAGATAAAGAAAAGGTGACAGAGTTCATTACCAGTAGACCTGCTTTACAAAATATGCTAAAGGGAGTCCTCCAGGCTGAAATGAAAGGACATGAAACAGTAACTCAAAGCCATAGGACAAAATAACATGAACTAAATAGGTTATATTACTTAACTTTTGTTATGGTTTATTTTCCTACATGGTTTAATATTCTAATGCATAAAATAATCATAAGTCTATGTTGGTGGGCATAAAACAGATAAATGTCTGTGACAATAACAATATAAGGAGAGAAGGCCGGAGATAAATAGGAAGAATGCTTATACTACTAAAATTACATCAGTATTATTCAAACTAGGCTGTTATAAGCTTAAAATAATCCCCACAGTAACCACAAAGAAAATAACTAAAAATATACACATATACAGAAAAAGAAAGAAAGGAATTAGAATAATATACTACAAGTACAAAAAAACAGGCATGGACATAGAAATAGAGGGGGAAAAAACAAGACATACGTAAGACAGATAAGATGATAGAAGTAAATATTTCATCAGTAATCATATAAAATACAAATGGATTAAGCTATCCTAGTAAAGGCAGAGATTGGCAGTTTGGATTTTAAAGAATCAGGATCCAACTACATGCAGTCTATGAAAGATCACCTTAGCAATAAGGACACAAAGAAGTTGAAAGGATGAAGAAATATAATTCATGCACAGTAACTAAGAACAGAGTTGAAATGGCTCTAGTATTATCAGACAGAGACATGTTGACAAAAAAAGTTAGAAGATTAGAAGAGACAAAGAAAGAAATTATAGATAAAAAGCAAGAAAATATTATAATACATACACATACACACCTAATGGTAGAGTCCTAAAATATGCAAAGCAAAAATGACAGTTTTAAAAGGGGGAGAAAAGTTCTTATAATAAGGATAGGAGACTTCAATACTCCTCTTTCAATAATAGATAGAACAACCAAACAGAAAATCAACAAGGAAAGAAGACCACCTGAAGGACACTAAAACCAATTAGACCTAAGAAACATCTACAGAACACTCCATGCAACAGCAGAATACATATTCTTCTCATGTGCACATGGAACATTCTCTAGACCATAGTACAGTCTACAAAGCAAGTCGCAACATATTTTATTTAATTCTGGGTTTTTTTTTGTTTTTGTTTTTAAAGGTTTTATTTTATTCTCTCATGAATAAATAAAATCTTTTAAAAATTTTAAAATCCTAAATTATCTTTTCCAATTACAATAAAACTAGAAATTAATTACAGAAGAAAAATTGGAAAATTAAACCAAAAATTTTTTTAAGATTTAATTTATTTATTCAGGAGAGACACACAGAGAAAGGCAGAGACACAGGCAGAGGGAGAAGCAGGCTCCATGCAGGGAGCCCAGTGTGGGACTTGATCCTGGGTCTCCAGGATCATGCCCTGGGCTGAAGCAGCGCTAAACCGCTGAGCCACCAGGGATGCCCCTAAACCAAACTTTTAAACAACAAGTAAGCAGAAGAAGAAATTACAAGGGAATGTAGAAAATACCTAGTGATGAATGAAAGCAAAACCACAATATACCAAAGCTTATGGGATGTTGTGAAAGCAGTGCATAGAAAGAAATTTAAAACTTTAAAAGCATACATGAAGGGGTGCTTGGGTGGCTCTGTCAGTTAAACATCTGCCTTCAGCTCAGGTCTTGATCTCAGGGTCCTGAGTTCAAGCCCTGCACTTGGCTCCATGCTGGTCGAGGTGCCTATTTTAAAATTAATTAACTAATTAATTTGTTAAAGTTCTCAATCAATAACCTAACTGTACACTCCAAGAAACTAGGGGGAAAAAGTGTGCCAGGGTGGCTCAGTTGGTTAAGCATCTGACTCTTTTTTTTTTTTTTTTTAGCATCTGACTCTTGATGTGGCTCATGTTGGGCTCCACACTGAGTGTGGAGTCTACTAAAGATTACTCTCTCCCTCTTCCTCTGTCCCTCCCCCACCCCCCACTCTCTCTGAAGAAGAAGAAGAAGAAGAAGAAGAAGAAGAAGAAGAAGAAGAAGAAGAAGAAGAAGAAGAAGAAGAAGAAGAAGAAGAAGAAGAAGAAAGAAGAAGAAGAAGAAAGAAGAAGAAGAAGAAGGAGGAGGAGGAGGAAGAGGAGGAAGAGGAGGAGGAGGAGGAGGAGGAGGAGGAGGAACCAGGGAAAAGCAAACTAAACACAAATAGAAAGAAGGTTGATAGTAAAGATCAGAGTGGAAATAATGATCTAAAAATACAGAAATAGAGAAAATCAACAAACTTCAAGTTAGCTCATTGAATTGATCAACAATGTTGACAAACTTTTAAGCTAAGTAAATAGATAAAATTTAAATTATTAAAAAACTGAAGTAAATGTGTGGTCATCATGACCAGCCTCACAGAAATAAAAAGGATTATGTAAGAATACTATGAACAACTGTATGCTAACAAATTAGATAATCTAGATGAAATGGACAAATTCCTAGAAACACGCAATCTACCACTGACTCATTAAGGAGAAAATCTGAATAGATTTGTATCTAGTAAGAAGATTGAATCAATGATCAAAATCTTCCCACCAAAGAAAAGCCCAACACAGATGGCTTCACTGGTCGATTTTACTGAACATTTTAAAAAGAATACTAATCCACAAATTCTTTCTAAAAATTAAAGTGGAGGGTGGCTTGATGACTCAGTTAAGCATCCAACTCTGGGTTCAGCTCAGGTCATGATCTCAGGGTCATGAGATCAACCCCACATCAGGCTCCACGATCAGCATGGAGTCGGCTCCTTCTGCCTCTCCCCCACAATAAATATTTTAAAAATTAAACTGGAAGTAAAACTTCCTAACTCATTCTATGAGGCTCAGATTACCCTCAGAGAAACAAAAACTAGGTACCTCTATCCCTTATGACTACTGATGCAAAATCCTCAATAAAATACTAGCAAACCATGGGATGCCTGGGTGACTCAGCATTGGAGCGTCTGCCTTGGGCCCAGGGCATGACCCAGGGGTCCTGGGATCAAATACCGCATTGGGCTCCCCACAGGGAGCCTGCTTCTCCCTCTGCTTGTGTCTCCGCCTCTCTATATATATCTTTCATGAATCAATAAAACCTTTTTAAAAAATTCTAGCAAAGAAAATTCAATAGACTATTGGAAAGGATTATACACTATGACCAAGGGGAATTTATCCCCAGAATGAAAGAATGGTTAACATCAAAATCAGTCATTGTAATTGATCACATTATCAGAATGAAACAAACAAAAAAAAAAACCCTACTTGATCTTTTCAACGGATACAAAAAAAGCTTTTGGTAAAACTTCAGTTTCTTGATAAAAACACTCAATAAACCAGAAATAAAATGAAACGTCCTCAGCATGGTAAAAATCATATAGAAAAACCTAATATAATACATAATGGTATAGACTGAAGGCTTTAAGATCAAGAACAAGTAAAGGATGCTCGCTTTTGCTACTTCTATTCAAGAAAGTACTGGAAATTCTAGCCAGAGCAATTAGGCAAGGGAAGTGAATACAAGGCACCCAAGTTGGAAAAGAAGTTAAACTATCTGTGTTAACAGATTACATGACCTTATATGAGGAAACCCTAAAGATTACACACACCAAAAAGAAAAAAACAAGACAAAACAAAATCTTAGGAACAAACTAATTCAGCAAAATAGCAATATACAAAACCAGGACATAAAAATTAGTTGCATTCCATTAATTAAAAAAAATTAAGAGGGACCCCTGGGTGGCTCAGTGGTTGAGCATCTGCCTTTGGCTCGGGCCATGAACCCAGGGTCCCGGGACCAAGTCCCACATCGGGTCCCTGCTGGGAGCCTGCTTCTCCCTCTGCCTGTGTTTCTGCCTCTCTCTGTGTCTCTCATGAATATATAAATAAAATCTTTTAAAAAGAAAAGAACATTTAAACAAATGGAAATATATCCTATGTTCATGGAAGGCTTGATGGATTCACATGACAATACCATCCTAACTGATCTATAGATTCAATGCAATCCCTATCAAAAGCTGTGATTTTGCAGAAATAGAAAATCCCATCCTAAAATTCATATGGAATCCCAGATAGGGATCCCAAATAGCCAAAATAACCTTGAAAAAGAACAAAATGGAGGACTCCCTTCCTGATTTCTAAACTTCCTATAAAGCTACAGAAAATGACAATATGGTGCTGGCATAAGGACAGATGAACAGAATAGAACCCAGCAATAAACCCCTGCATTGTATGGTCAATTGATTTTAGATAAGGGTGCCACGACCATTTATGAACTGTTTGTGTTTCCCCTCTGTCCCACCCTACTATTCATGATGTTGAAGCTCTAACCCAATGCGACTGTATTTGGAGATAGGGCTTGTTAACTGGTAATAAAGGTTAAATGAGATGAAAAAGGTGGGGCCCTAATCTGATAGGGCTGATGCCCTTATAAAAGGAAGAGACATCTGAGATATTCTCTCCCATGCCAGGACACAGTGAGAAGGCAGCTGTATTGAAGCCAGGAAGAGAACCCTCACTAGGGCTGAATCATCCAGCACCTAGATCTCAAACTTAGTTTCCAGAACTATGAGAGTCAAATTTGTTTTTGATAAATTTGCATTTTAAGCCACCAGGTTTGTGGTATTTTTATGGTAGCCTAAGCCAATACAGGCATAGCTGGTTTTATTGTGCTTTGCTTTATTGTGTTTCTTGCAAACTGAAGATGTGTGGCAATCCTATGTTGACCAAGTCTATTGGCACTATTTTTCCAACAGCAATTTATTCACTTTTTGTCTGTCACATTTTGGGAATACTACAAATACTCTCAATACTTCAAACTTTTTCACTATTTTTTTAAAGATTTTATTTATTCATGAAAGAGAGAGAGAGAGAAAGGCAGAGACACAGGCAGCGGGAGAAGCAGGCTCCATGCGGGGAGTCTGATGTGGGACTCGATCCCAAGACTTGATCCTGAGACTTGATCTCGAGACTTCAGGATCATGCCCTGGGCAGAAGGCAGGGGCTAAACCGCTGAGCCACCCAGAGATCCCCCAAACTTTTTCACTATTATATTTGTTATGGGAACCTATAACCAGTCATTATGATTTGCTGAGAGTTCAGATACCATTTTTTAGAAATAAAGTGTTGAAGGTTTGTACACTGTATTTTTAGATATGTCACTGCACACTTAATACACACTGTAGTGTAAACAAAACATTTATATGAACTGAAAAATCAGAAATTCATTTGACTTGCTTTACTGAGATATCTGCTTTATCAGAGTGGTCTGGAGCTGAACACACACTATCTCTGAGATATGCCTATACTATTCAACGGGGATAACTGTGTCTTTTCAAAAAATGTTGTATGGAAAATTGGATGCAAAAGAAGTTGGACCCTTACCTGATACCATATATAAAAGTCAACTTATAATGGATCCAAGACCAAAACCTTAGACCTAAAGCTATAAAACTCAGAATAAAAGGGGAGGGGGGGGCAAATCTTCCTAACCTTGCATTTAACAGTTTCTTGGTTATGATAACCAAAGCATAGGCAACAAAAGAAAAAATAAACTTCATAAAAATTAAAAATTTGTGTGCATCAAAGGACACAAGAGTAGATAGAACTCACAGAATAAGAGTAAATATCTGCAAATCGCATATCTGATAAGGGACCACCATGAAAATACACAAAGAACTCCTACACCTCAAAACTTAAAAAATAATTAAAAACCCAATTCTAAAATGGGCAAAGCAGGATCCCTGGGTGGCGCAGCGGTTTGGTGCCTGCCTTTGGCCCAGGGCGTGATCCTGGAGACCCGGGATCGAATCCCACATCGGGCTCCCGGTACATGGGGCCTGCTTCTCCCTCTGCCTGTGTCTCTGCCTCTCTCTCTTTCTCTCTCTGTGACTATCATAAATAAATAAAAATAAAATAAAATAAAATGGGCAAAGGACTTGGACAGATATTTCTCCAAAGAAGACAGACAAATGGTCAATAAGTGCCTGAAAAGATGTTCAACATCATTAGTCATCAGAAAAATACAAACCAAAACCACAATGAGAAACCATTTCACACCCATTAGGATGGATACTATTTAAAAAAAAATAAATAACAAGTGTTGATAAAGATGTAGGGAAATTAGAACCCTCTATTCGTTGCTGCTGGGAATGTACAAGGGTAAATGGTACGTGGCTGTAAAGTGGTACAGCCACTGTGGAAAAGTCTGGCCGTTCCTCAAAAGGTAAAGGTAGAAGAATTACCATATGATCCAGCAATTTCGCTCCCAGAATTACACCCAGAAGTATTGAGAGTAATGATCCAAGGGATGCCTGCATGGCTCAGTTGACTAAGCAACCAATTCTTGATTTTAGCTCAGATCATGATCTCGGGGTCATGAGATCAAGCCCCACATAGGGCTCTGCCATGGTTGTGGAACCTGCTTAAGATTCTCTTTCTCTCTCTGCCCTTACCTCCACCCCCACTGCTCATGCACTCTCTCCCCTACCCCCAAAAAGGTCAAAAAAAGATACTTGTGCACCCACTCGCAGCAGTGTATGCACAACAGCCAAAAGGCAGAAACACTCAAGTGTCTATTAACAGATGAGTGAATAAACAAAACATGGTATCTACGAACAAAGTCATATTTTTCAGACATAAAAAAGCATGACATTCTGATACAGGCTACAAAATGGATGAACCTTGAGGACATTATGCAAAGTGAAATAAGCCAGATATAAAGGGAAAATATTGTATTATTCCACTTATGAGGAACCTAGAATAGGCAAATTCATAGAAAACAGAACAGAGATTGTCAGCGGCTAAGAGGAGGAAAAGAGGGGAGTTATTGTTTAATGGGTATAGACTTTGTTTCAATTAAAAAAAAAACAGTAGTGATGGTTATACAACACTGTGAATGTACTTAATGCCACTGAACTATACATGTAAAAATGGTTAAAATGGTAAATTTTATGTTATGCATATATACCACAATGAAAACGGCAATTATCAACTCTATTACAAAGACACACAGAAAAGTATGACTATGTTAATCTTTTAAATTTACAATACGTAAAAACATGTAAATATGTAGAATTCTTTCCAGTGTGAGTTTTCTAGGATTAAAGAATAGCAATAGGTGAAGATCCTATGTGCTACAATGACAAGCACACAGTATTTCCTTTTTTAAATGCTCTTAATTATGTGTGAAAGGAAACTTATATCAGCAGTGACAGATTCTTTTCCTAAGTGGGGGAGAACTTCTTTTTGCTTAATCCTCTTAATTTCTCTAAAATGAACATGCACTGCTTTTGGTTTAAGAAAAGAATTTTTGTTGCTTGTTTTTAATTAGAAACGCCCGTCATCTGTAACAACACTGTGTGGACAATAAATAAGAGGGTGGGGTGGGTCATATGTAAGAAGTACATAGTGGAACTCATGAATCCTCCTCCATGATCACCTCGAGAAGTCTTCCCGGAGGTGAATCCTCTGATGCTGGCACATGTTCGAACTGTGCCGGAAGGCCTTCCCACACTTGCTGCATTTGTAGGGCTTCTCGCCAGTGTGGATCCTCCGGTGCTGGATGAGATAAGTGCCCTGGCTAAAGGCTTTCTTGCAATCACTGCATTTGTACGGCTTCTCTCCGTGGTGAGACCTCTGGTGATGGATGAGTCTGGAACTGTTGTGGAAGGCCTTCCCACACTCACTACACTTGTATGGCTTCTCTCCTGTGTGAATCCTCTGATGCTGGATAAGGTGTGTGCTCTGGCTGAAGACTTTGCCACAGTCATTACATTCATAGGGCTTCTCTCCAGTGTGGCTTCTCTGATGTTCAACAAGTTTGGTTTTTTGGATGAAGGCTTTCTCACATTCATTACATTTATAGGGTTTCTCACCAGTGTGAATTCTTTGATGTTGGATAAGGTTAGAACTTTGGGTAAAGCCTTTGCCACATTCTTTACACTCAAACGGCTTCTCCCCAGTGTGGGTCCGGCGATGTCGGATAAGGATTGAGCCATCACTGAAGGCTTTCCCACAGTCGTTACACTTATAGGGTTTCTCTCCAGTGTGGATTCTCTGGTGATATATAAGGGAAGAATAGGCGCTGAAGTGTTTCCCACAATCACCACACTTGTAGGGCTTCTCCCCAGTATGAATTCTCTGATGCTTCATGAGGTTGGGCCTCTGATTGAATGTCTTCCCACACTCACCACAACGGTAGGGGATCTCGCCTGAGTGCATCCTTCGGTGATTGATGAACTCGCAGCTCTGGCTGAAGGCTTTCCCACACTCATCACATTTGTAGGGCTTCTCTTCACTATGAAGCCGCTGGTGTTTGACAAGATTAGCACTGTACCTGAAGGCCTTCCCACAGTAACCACAATAATGTAATTTTTTCCCAAGAGGAATTTTCTGATCTTCTTTAACAACTAAATTTGCACTGAAGAATTCCCCAGAATCATGGACAATATTTGTCTTTTTTGACCTGTGTACACGCTTGTGGTTATTGAGGTATGATCTCTGTTCGAAACTCTGTTCACATATATCGCATTTGTGAGGTCTCTGATCAGAGACAGGGCTTGACCGAAACCTGAGGCCTCCCCCAGACTCCTGAATGCTGTCCTCACTGGTCAGTGGGACTGGCCTCAGGTCTCTCTGCTCCATATGCTTGTCCAGGCTCTCCTCTGGCTCCCTGCTCCATGCAGGGATCTCTTCAGGATCACGTCCCTGGGGAACAGCCCCCTGGAGTTGATCCAGTTCTTCCCTATCAAGCATCTCCTCCGAGGACAACTCCTTAAATTCAGTCCTGGCCCCATGACCTGGAACAACAAACACTACATCTTAGGACCACCTGTCCTGACCTGAGAAGGAAAATAGGAAGATGGTACCCACCACCTGTACAGTATCAATTCCATCATCTCCAAAGTCACAACACCTTGCAGAGATGAGAGCCGGTAGCTTAGAGGCTTAACGACCTCACCTAAGGCTGCAATCTTACAGCAGTACAAGTATTTCAACCCAGGCTTGACCAATTCTTCTGCCTGCCTTCTGCCTAAGTGGGGCTTGTAGGATGTAGGTCCTCATCAGAAAAGTACAGAAGATGGAAGCTTCATACCACCATAGAGACCAGAGGGGCCCTGAAAGTCATGGAGGGCATCTGACAAAGAATTGAGTCTAAGGCCACCTCACAATAGCAAATCTACTCCCAAAATTTATGGTAGAAAAACCAGTTGCCTCCTCAGGACAGAGAGGGCTAATGTCATGCCAACCATGGACTGCAGAGTACACCAAGACCCTTAGCCCTCCTTAGCAGGCCGAACCCATTCTCTGGGCTTTTCTCAAGAGGCCTGAGAGATTGGGATGCCTGGTGGCTCAGTGGTTGAGGATCTGCCTTTGGTTCAGGGTGTGATTCCGGGGTCCTGGGATCGAGTCCCACACTGAGCTCCCTGCATGGAGCCTGCTTCTTCTTCCTCTGCCTATGTCTCTGTTTCTCTCTGTGTGTCTCTCATGAATACATGAATAAAATCTTGGAAAGAAAAAAAAAAAAAAAGAGAGGGAGAGAGACCTGAGAGGCAACCCAGTTAACCATCAGCCCCTTAAACTCAAGATGCCATACAGAATACTTCCTGATACCCTTAAGCCTCCATTCCTTGGTTCCTTGACTAGCCATTCATACACCAACTCCAACTGCAGAAATATGGTACCAGAATGCATTCTCTGTGAGCAAGAGAAACATGCACAACAATCCCAAAATAAGGATAACCAAATATCAACAAGAATGGAGATAAAAAAAAAAAAAAAAAGAATGGAAATAATCTGTGGCATATTCATATGACAGAACACTGTATGGCGATGGAACAGAATGTATGCTGTACAACATGGCAGCCCTCAGATACCCGAATTGACCAGACACAGAGCTAATGGGCAGAGTGGCATCCAGGAGTTAGAGAGGGACCCTATGAGGAGCAGTGGGAAATGACACGTGAGGCCCAGTGGGCATTCTGGGAGCTAGAAAGCGTTCGCATTTTGATTTACAAGATGATTTCTTTTTTGAGATTTTTTTTTCCAGATTTATTTACTTATTTATGATAGACATAGAGAGAGAGAGAGAGAGAGAGAGGCAGAGACACAGGAGGAGGGAGAAGCAGGCTCCATGCTGTGAGCCCGACGTGGGACTCAATCCCGGGACTCCAGGACTGCGCCCTGGGCCAAAGGCAGGCACCAAACTGCTGAGCCACCCAGGGATCCTCTACAAGATGATTTTTTATAAAAATTCACTGAGTTATAAACTTAGGGTTTATCCTGGTTCTGGAAGTATTGTTATTTGAATAAATAAATTCACAAAACAGAAATTCAAGTCTTTTAGCCAGTACTTGCTTCTTAGGACATCATCAAGACACGTGCAAAATAATGCTTATCAGAGTTGTCCACAGCAATGAAACTAGAGAGCACCCTTCCCACTGCCACTTCCAGCAAAAGCAGTGACTGAGACTTGTGGGCATAAAAATGGACACTCAGTGAGTGAAAAAGGAGATGACAGCAGTACACAAGGGATCACTGCATTCCTGTCAAGAAGCAACATTCAGGGACGCCCGGGTGGCTTAGGGGTTGAGCGTCTGCCTATGGCTCAGGGGTGATCCTGGGATTGAGTCCCACATTGGGCTCCCTGCAGGGAGCCTGCTTCTCCCTCTGACTGTGTCTCTGCCTCTCTCTCTGTGTCTCTCATGAATAAATAAATAAAATCTTTGAAAAAAAAAAAAAAGAAGCAACATTCATATATGGATGTGGACAGGCCGCATAAGAAAGGGGACAACAGGCGCACAACGGAACACACTGGTATGTGGTTGATTAGACGTTCTCTCTTCTTTGTATTGGTCTATAACTGTCAAGTGGATAATGTAGACAAGGAGAATGAAGTGATGGTCTCCATCACTATGGCCCTATCTGACCCTCCTCATAGGGCATGAGCTCTGAAGGGCAGGGCTCCATGGGGTCCAGCGTTCCCTCTTCTCTGCCAACAATTCCCCCTTTCACTCTCCTAGAAGATGCAGCTCAAGAATCACCACACTGAGGCACCCAGGCTGATGGGGGTGACCTGGATTTCAACATCAGCCACTCCTAGGGTTACCATGCTGGCCCTGATGCACCTTGTTCTAAATGCCCGAGTCATTAACCACACACCTTGGACTCTGACAAATGCCTGTTGAGCAACTGTTAGGAAGTGGCCCCCCCTCACGCACCTGAGACACTGACTCTCAGTCGCTCTGTCCCCTTGGCGCCCTGTGCATCCAGGTCCCATGGCTCATCCCCTCGCTCCAACTGCGTGATCACCCCAGGCTTGGGACCTGCAGGTCCAGCTCCTGGGAAGAAAATGGGGCCTAGGGTTGGTGCCAAGGATGCAGGGCTGCACTGAGTGGAACCTCATCTGGGACTGTAGCAGGAAGGAGAAGCACAGGCAAAGTGGGGAGCTGGGAAGTCTGGACACTCTGGCAGGTTGGGATGGTCATGAAGATGAGATCTGAGCATTGGAACAAGAATGCAGGGTGCTCTCTCCACCTAGAGGTATGCACTCCCTCTAGGAATGGATTGGGCCTGCGGCAGGGAGGCAGTCTTATCTGGGAGCTTAGAGGAGAGAACCACCAACCCGCCCCACCTGGCCCTCCCTTTGCAAAGACCAGGCCTGTCAAGGACCAGAGGGTGAGGCCCCCAGCCCAGCCCCTGATGAGCCATCCATCCCCAGGGTTGTCCCCTGAACAGCATCCTGGTGAGGGGCCTTACCCAGGGAGACCAGATTCCTGTAGGTCTCCAGCATCACATCCCTGTAGAGGCCCCTTTGAGAAGGGCCCAGACGGCCCCACTCCTCCCGGGAGAATAGCACGGCCACGTCCTCAAAGGTCACCTCAGCCTGGAATGACAGGGGCTGCTGCAGGCCCAGGTGCAGCTTAGAGTGGGCCCTGGGGGCAGAAGCACCAGAAGCATACCAGGAATAGCAGCACAGGGGTGACGAGCCTGATGCCCTAGTATGGCCAAGGAGAGTGAGTGGCCTGAACCTTTGGCCACTAAGCCAGTAACTCTGGAAGGCTGAGGGAGTCCCAGGATCACCCCTCTTCTGCTCAACATCCCAGACCAAGATGGCTGACAGTGTCTGCTGAAGCAAAGCAGGCAAGGAAGCCCTATCTGGAGATTGCAGACCTCTCAGGGAAAACGGATGCTCACCTGGGGCAGAGCAGACAGGTGCAAAGCCTCCATAACCTGGTACCCTGGGCTTCCCAGGAGAGAAATCAGTGGTGAGTCACACTGGTGCTGAGGGAAAAGAGAAGAACACATGGAGGCCCAGCCTGGCCCCTTCTGTGGGCAGCTTCAGGACCGTTGTCATCCCCATCAGGACACAGCTAGTCTCCCAGGAAGACTCTGCTCCCTACCTGGGGCTGCCCTGCACAACCGTGCCCCCACTACAGGAATGTGTGCACAATTCCTCAGGCCATCTGTTCCCCTCGACCTTCTTGACACATCAAGCTGCCTCATTTAGTAGGAAGATTCACTTTATATGAAAGAATAAAGACAACTTATTAAGTGTTGAGTGAAAGTGGAAAAAAAATCAATACAAGGTACAGAACAAAAGTATAGACACTTAAAAATACAATACTAGTAGAAATAAGTTCAGTGTCTGAATGATGGTAAGAAATAAGAGGATTAAACTCACCTACTACAAGCACAAGAGTCTCTGATACACACACAATGCTCCTGCATAACCTAAAATACAGTAACACAGAAAGCCTGAATAGACGACAAACAACACAAACGCTAAATAAAATAAAACTGTTAACGATGTACCTTTTCTTTATTTTGTTTTTGAAGATTTTATTTATTTATTTATTTATTTATTTATTTGAGAGAGAGAGAGAGAGAGAGAGAGACACCAAGAGCAGGGGAGGGCCAGAGGGAGAGGGAGAAGCAGCCTCCCTGCTGAGCAGGAAGCTGGACTCGGGGCTTGATCCCAGGACCCTGAGATCACAACCTGAGCGAAAGCAGATGCCTAACCAACTGAGCCACCCATGCACCCCTACCTTTTACTTTTAAAGCTCTTTATTGAAATATGAAATTTATGCAGAAGTCTCAACAAATCCTGAACACACGCTCAAGGGGCAGTCACAAAGGGCCCAAGCCCACAGAACCAGCACCGAAGTCGGCCCTCCTGCCCCTGCAGGCACTGCTTCCTTCCTGAACTCCTAAGGGTACGCCTCCATTCACTTCCACCAACACACATCAGGTGTGCTTCTGGTGAACTTTATCAAGCACCTGTGCTGTCTACACTCTGGCTTCTTCCCTCCATTGTGATGCTTGTGAGCTTAATATACAATTGCTATGTGTGGTTTCGCAATATTTATACCATCAAAACAGAACTGAAAGTAAAGGGATCCCTGGGTGGCGCAGCGGTTCGGCGCCTGCCTTTGGCCCAGGGCGCGATCCTGGAGATCCGGGATCGAATCCCACGTCGGGCTCCCGGTGCATGGAGCCTGCTTCTCCCTCTGCCTGTGTCTCTGCCTCTCTCTCTCTGTGTGTGTGTGTGTGACTATCATAAATAAATAAAAATTAAAAAAAAAAATTAAAAAAAAAAAGAACTGAAAGTAAAAATCACTAATAGAAACAAAAATAAATAATACATATTAATACAAGGAAAATCCACCCAAAACCTGTACTTACAGACAAATGCATATCTAACAACAAACTCGAAATGTAGAAACCAATACTAAACTGAAGTAGCAAAGAGCAACTGGCAAACCTCCCCTGGAACCAGAGATTTCAACACACTTCCCTCAGAAATGAATGGAACAAGTAGAGAATAGGTACTTAAAACATAGAGATTACACATTTTCCAAAATATACATTCAAAAAGATTAAGGAGGGATCCCTGGGTGGCGCAGCGGTTTGGCGCCTGCCTTTGGCCCAGGGCGCGATCCTGGAGACCCGGGATCGAATCCCACATTGGGCTCCCGGCGCATGGAGCCTGCTTCTCCCTCTGCCTGTGTCTCTGCCTCTCTCTCTCTCTCTCTCTGTAACTATCATAAATAAATAAAAAAATTTAAAAAAAAAAAAATAAATAAAAAAAAAAAAAAAAAAAAAAAAGATTAAGGAGCACCACAAACCAGGCAACAATGGAAGTTTCAACAAATTCCAAACATTGATACCATCTGGCAAAACATTCGCTGACCACTGTTGTTATACTGGAGATATCTGATAAATACATACCCCCTCAGGGGTGCCTGGGCGGCTCAGTCACCTAAGCTCTGTCTTCAGCTCAGGTTATGATCGCGGGGTCCTGAAATGGTCTGCTTCTCTCCCTGCCCCTCCCCTTGCTCATGGGCATGCGCACACTTTCTCTCTAATAAATAAATAAAATGTTTTTTGAAAAGTACCCCCCCCCCAAGAAAAACATAGAAATGGAAAAGGAGGTTACATAAGGGAAAACGTCCATTCTTAGTGCTCTTATTTTAGGACAAGAGAGACTGAAATAAATGATCTGAACTTTTTTTTTTTTAAGATTTTATTTATTCACAAGAGACACAGAGAGAGAGAGAGAGAGAGAGAGAGAGAAAGCGAGGCAGAGACACAAGCAGAGGGAGAAGCAGGCTCCATATAGGGAGCCCGATGTGGGACTCGATCCCGGGGCTCCAGGATTATGCCCTGGTCCAAAGGCAGGTGCTAAACACCTGAGCCACCCAGGGATCCCCCTGATCTAAACATTTAATAAAAAATTAAACACAGACTAAAAAAAGTAATTAAAAAAAATAATAAAATAAAAAATAAAAAAATAAAAAAAGTAATTCAAGAAAAGAAGAAAATAAAGGATACTCGATTTAAAGAAACAACATAATCTCTCAACAGTGCTGTTAAAACACAAAAACATTTGGTAAGTCCAATGGGGGGCAGAAAAGAGATGGAAAAAGATATATTTCAAAAAAAAAAAAAAAGAAAAAGAAATATTTCTAAGAACAGAAAGAGGAGTACCTGGGTGGCTCAGTGGTTGAGTGTCTGCCTTTGGCTCAGGGCGTGATCCCAGGGTCCTAGGATCAATTCCCACATCAGGCTCCCCACAGGAAGCCTGCTTCTCCCTCTGCCTGTGTCTCTGCCTCTGTGTGTCTCATGAATAAAAAGAATCTTAAAAAAAAGAAAAGAAAGAAAAAGGGGACATAATCCTACATACCATATATGCAGCAACAGTTATCAGAGTGTGATCCAAGACCCTGGGGACAAAATGGTAAAACTTTATTGAAGGACATCAAAAAGACCTATGGAGAAACAGTGCTCATAAACAGGAAGATGCAATATCATAAAAATGTCAATTATCCCCCAAGTAAATCTATTAATTCTGTACAACCAAAATTGCAACAGGACATAACATAAAATCTGATCAAAATGATTCAATATCGTAATGATCCAGATTACCAAGGCAATGCTAAAAAAGAACTAAGGTAGACAGAGGCACGCCCTACCACATCAAGACTTACTGTAAGGCTATGGTAACAAAAGTGAGGCGTAAGCATAGCAAAGAAATTAATGAACAGATCTGTGCCTGCAATAAGGACATAATGGCATGCTATCAAAATGGTACCAACACAACTGATCTTCTACAGGAAAGTAAAATTCAGGGACGCCTGGGAGGCTCAGTGATTAAGTGCCTGCCTTCGGCTCAGAGCATGATCTCGTGGTCCCGGGATCAAGTCCCACATTGGGCTCCCTGAGTGGAGGCTGCTTCTCCCTCTGCCTGTGCCTCTGCCTGTGTGTGTCTCATAAGCAAATAAATAAAATCTTAAAGAAAAAAAAAATTGCTATTGTGAAGAGATAAGTCTTGAATTTGCATTTCTTTAGTTCTCAATGACATTGAAGATCTTTTCACATATTTATTAGACTGATTTCATTGTTTATGAATTCCCAAGTCATCCTGTGTTCATTTCTTAAAATAAATGGTCTTTTTACTTTAAAATATATTCTGTGTATCTTTTCTTATGTATTAAGTATGTTTGCAAATACCTTTCACTCTGCAGCTTGTCTTTTAATTTTGTGGTGTACAGAAAAATTTTGGAGTAAAATTAAACTTTTCTTTGATGTACTGTATTTCCCATATTATTTTAATAGCTATAATACATTTTTAAAAAGATTTTATTTATTCATTCACGAGAGAGAGAGAGGCAGAGACACAGGCAGAGGTAGAAGCAGGCTCCATGCAGGGAGCCTGACATGGGACTCAATCCCATGACTCCAGGATCGCGACCCCGGCCGAAGGCGCACTAAACTGCTGAGCCACCAGGCTGCCCTATAGCTATAATATTTTTTTTTAAGATTTTATTCATTTATTCATGAGAGACACAGAGAGAGAGAGAGGCAGAGAGAGAAGCAGGCTCCTCTCATGGAGCCCAACATGGGACTCGATCCCAGATTCCCGGATCACGCCCTGAGCTGAAGGCAGACACTCAACCGCTGAGCCACCCAGGTGTCACTAGCTATAATATTTTTAAATATTTATTTATTTATTCATGAGAAACACACAGAGAGAGAGAAAGAGACACAGGCAGAGGGAGAAGCAGGCTCCCTGCAGGGAGCCCAAGGCAGGACTCAATCCTAGGACCCCAGGATCACACCCTGAGTGAGCCAAAGGTAGACGCTCAACCGCTGAGCCATCCAGGCCTCCCGCAAATGTTAAAGACATAAGGAAAAGGGGATCCCTGGGTGGCTTAGTGGTTTAGCACCTGCCTTCGGCCCAGGGCATGATCCTGAGGCCGGGGGATCGAGTCCCACATCAGGCTCCCTGCATGGAGCCCGCTTCTCCCTCTGCCTGTGTCTCTGCCTCTCTATGTCTCTCATGAATAAATAAATAAAATCTTTAAAAACAAAAAAGGATTAGTGAAACCACTAAGTGTAGAGTATCAATACTACATTATGTATGTAGATTTTTTAAAGATTTTATTTATTTATTCATGAGAGACACTGAGAAAGAGGGAGAGACATGGCAGAGGGAGAAGCAGGCTCCCTGTGGGAAGCCCAATGTGAGACTCGATCCCAGGACCCCAGGATCACGCCCTGAGCCGAAGGCAGATGCTCAACCACTAAGCCACCCAGATACCCCTATGTATGTAGATTTTATTTATTTTTTAAAGATTTTATTTATTTATTCATGAGAGACAGAGAGAGGCAGAGACACAGGCAGAGGGAGAAGCAGGCTCCATGCAGGGAGCTCGACACGGGACTCGATCCTGGGACCCCAGGACCACCTCCTGGGCCAAGGCAGGCGCTAAACCGCTGAGTCACCCAGGGATCCCTGAATGTAGATTTTAAAACACTAGTAAGTGTGTAGAGGTATAAGAAAACGTGCTGACAGAAAAGTAACAATCAACAGAGTGAAAAAGGCATATAAGAGATGGGAGATAAGGGGATCCCTGGGTGGCTCAGCGGTTTAGTGCCTGCCTTTGGCCCAGCGCGATCCTGAAGTCCCGGGATCGAGTCCCGCGTCGGGCTAGCAGGGAGCATGCTTCTCCCTCTGCCTGTGTCTCTGCCTCTATCTATCATGAATAAATGAATAAATAAATCAATCTTAAAAAAAAAAAAAGAAATGGGAGATAATATCTGCAAACCATGTATCTGATTAGGAATTAAGAATTAGGATCTAGGGGCACCAAAGCACCTGGGTGGCTCAGTGGCTGAGCGTCTGCCTTCGGCTCAGAACGCAACCCCGGGGTCCTGGGATGAGGTCCCACATCAGGATCCCCGTAGGGAGGCCGCTTCTCCCTCTGCCTGTGTCTCTGCCTCTCTCTGTGTGTCTCTCATGAATAAATAAAATCTTAAAAAAAAAAAGAAAAGAATTAAGATCTAAAATACATAAGGACTTTACACAACTAAATACGGGGGGAAAAACTATAAAATCCAATTTAACAGGGGCAAAGAACCTCAATTTCCCCACAAAAACATACAAATGACCAACAGGTACCTGAAAAGGTGATCAACCTAATTGCAAATAAAAACCACAATGAGCTTCACCTCATAGCTGTCAGAATGAGTATTATCAAAATGCAAAAGATATGTGAGGTAAGGACGTAGAGAAAAGAAAATCTTTGTGCACTGTTGGTGGAAATGTAAATTGGTGCAACAGTTATGGAAAACAGGGTGGAGGTGCCTTAAAAAAAATCAACCTAAGTGTCCAACAATAGATGAGAGGGTACAGGATGTAGTATATACACAATGGAATAGTACTCAGCCACTAAAGAATGAAATCTTGCCATTCGCTACTATATGGATGAACCTTGAGGGCGTTATGCTAAATGCAATAAACCACACACAGAAAGACAAATACCACATGACCTCACTGATATGTGGTATCCAAGAGAGTCGAAATCAGAGAAGCAGAGAGAAGAATGGATGGTTACCAAGGTTTGGGCCTTGGGGAAAATGGTGAGATGCAGCTAAGAGCACAAACTCTCAGCTCTGCAAGATGAGTATATTCTGGAAATCTAATATAGAGCATTGTGACTACGGTTAACAATACTGTTTTGTAACTATGAAATTTGCTAAGGGGGAGGGGGGCGCCTGGGTGGCTCAGTCTGCCTTCAGCTTGGCTCATGACCCCAGGGTCTTGGAGTTGAGACCCCCATTGGGCTCCTTGCCTTAGGGAGACTCTGCCACTCCCCCTGCTTGTGCTCTCATTCTGTGTCAAGTAAATAAATCTTTAAAAAGAAAAATTTGCCAAGAGGATAGGTCTTAAATATCCTCACAAAAACCAAAAAAGAAAAATTGTACCTAGGTGAGATGAGGAACATGCTAATTAGGTTGAATGTGATTATCTTACAATGCATGCATATATCAAAACAAACGTGTACATCTAAAATTTATACAATTCTTGTGTATCAATTACAGTCAATAAAACTAAACAAAAACTGGGCGGCCCTGGGTGGCTCAGTGTTTTAGCACGGCCTTCAGCCCAGGGCGTGATCCTGGGGACCCAGGATGTAGTCCCGCCTAGGGCTCCCTGCATGGAGCCCGCTTCTCCCTCTGCCTGTGTCTCTGCCTCTGTGTGTGTCATGAATAAATAAATAAAATTTAAAAAAAAAACAAAAACTAAACAAAAACTGCACAAAGCATATTGTTCAAAATAAGGGTTGCTTAGGGAAGCAAATGGGATTGGGGACCCTGAGTCTAACAGCAGTTTCACTTCAACAGCTTTCCTTTCCTTAAAAGCATTCTTCCACCTCAACAGGGGTGCACCTGGTGGTTGGGTCAGTAGAGCACGTGGGTCTTCATCTCTGGGTGCCAAGGGCAGGTCCCACTTTCGCATGGAGCCTGAATTATAAAAAAGGGTGGGGAGAGGGGCAGGCCCCAGGCTAGCTCTAGACCTTGCGATTGCGGCTGGAAACTTTTTTTGTTGTTGTTTTTAAGGGCGCCTGGGTGGCTGAGGTTAACGGGCTCAGGTCATGATCCCAGGGTCCTGGGATCCAGCGCCCCACGGGCTCCCTGCTCAGCAGTCGGCCTCTCCCTCCGCCCCTCCCCCGGCTCCTGCATGCACGCTCTCAAATGAGTAAGATCCTTAAAAAAAGTTTCCTTAAATGTATTTTCAAAGCACAAAAACACGGTGCATTTTTTATTTAAAAAGTCTTAAATGTCAGACCTTGAATAAAAGCCTCTAAGAAGAGAAACAATTTGCCTGCTGAGAGGAACTGGAGCAGCAGCAGCAAAGGGTGAGGAGGGAGAGCGGAGGCTGCAAGGGGCGGGGAGGCCAGACGCGGAGAAGAGGACGGCAAGGAGCGCCCCAGCCTCGACTGCTCCCAGCTACACAGCAGGGGCGGAGGGAGATGGGAGCTGGGGGGGAGAAGGGGAGGGGGATAGGGGGCAGGGCGGGGGGTGAGAGTGTCGGGGGAGGCGGCGGGAGGGACAGGGGGTGGGCCCCCGGGCCGGGGCACGAGTGCGAGGCCGGCCGCGGCCTTCGGCGCCGTGGGCCGGGGAGGGGAGCGGCGCCCGGGCGGCGGCCGGGGAGGGGGCTCTCGGGCGGGGCCGGCGGCGGAGAGCCGTCGGGGGCCTCCCGGAGCAGGCTGCCGGGGGGGGCCGGGTCGCAGCGGCGCGGGGACTGCAGGGCCGGTCGCCGCCGCCCGCCGGCCCACACTCACCTCAGCCGCCGAGGAGCCGCCGCCCGCCGCGCCCTCCGCGCCAATCGGAAGCCGCCGGAAGTGACGCCACCCCCCCGCGGGCCGCTCTGGGAAACGGCCTCCTTGTCTCGATCGTGAGCCGCCTCGAGGCGCGGGACACGCAAGGCGCGGCCACTAGGTGGCAGCCCAGAGCCACGACCTGACGCTCCCGAACCCCCGAACCCAGGCAGCGGGGGGAGGCCTTTGATTTTCTATGAAAACGTCGCTCTTCGCCGGGGAGGGCGCTGGCACCAAGGGATCGGGCCTTTTAGCTAGGCCGAGAAGCCACGTGGTCACCGGGTCACGGGGGCACTGAACCCACTCCCACCCTGAGCCTCGCGCGCTCCAGGGGGAGGGCTTCCTTGGGTACCTGCTGCTGGAGCAAACCCTCCCTGATGGCCACCTTATTCAGAAGGGTAAAACAATGGCAGGTTAGTTTGCTGTCCAGGGAACCAAGCCCAGACCCTCTGCTCATGCGTAAACCTCACCCTCCTCTCTGCTCCACCATGGCCTAAGTGGAGTGGGTAATAAATGAAGAGGAGGAAGGCGAGACCTGGGGGCAAGGCTCATGCTAGACAAGTGTGGACCCTGACATCAAGGAGCCACCTGGCAGCCACAGCCTCACAACCGAGGGGGCAGACTGGTTCTCAGGCCCTCGTGGAGTGCATACCAGGAGCACTGCATGTCAGCCAGCCACCCACCACCTCCCCCCCCCCAACCTCCTTCTCTCAGCAACTGATTAGGCACAGTGGCCCACAGCCCCTGCTTTTGCTCTGGCTCAAAAGCAGCACTGGCAGGGGGCTCCGGGGAGCCCCAAGGCACTAAAGAGCCCCACTACCATCTCCGTGCCAGGTTGGCTCCACATCATCTACCCAAGTTTAGGACCAGGTACCAGGGGTGGCACAGGAAGCCCATTGGGTCTGAGAAACTAATCTGACTCCATCCTGCTCCTCCCACTGCAGGAGGGCTTCCTGGCTCTCCAACCTGTGGTTTTGGGAGTACTGCTCTCACCCCTAAGTGTCCACCCCCTCACCCAGATTCCCCAAGTTCTCAAGAGAAGTTAATGCACATGAGTGGGATCCTCAACTCCCTGTGCAGCTGGTGGACAGGAGGGGGTGTCCCAGTAGCACCCCCACCTCTTCTCTCCAGAGCTGTCACAATTTCCTGGTGCATCCAACTTCATCTTCCTCCTTCCTACATCAAAAGCTCCATGGCAGTCCTCCAAGCAAGGGCCCTTCCCTCTGAAACCATAGGCAAGCACAACTTGGTGGCAGAAGGACACACTTTATTGAGCCCCTCAAGCCTAGTTCTCCTTCTCCTGCACAGTCTTGGTTCCCCGCAGACGCCCAGTCCGGCGAGCAGCAATAAGACCCACTTTGCGGCCAGCAGGGGCATCTCTGCGGATAGTAGAGGGTTTGCCGATGTGCTGGTGGTTGCCACCTCCAAAAGGATGCTCCACAGGCTGCAGACAGAAGAAAACGGCAGACATTAATATTGGGGTGTGGACTTCACCTACCTCAGAACCTGGGTTAAGAGCAGATCGACTGACCTGTGCCATTAAACTGTAACCTAGAGCCTCACTCTACAGACCCTCTATCACAGGAGAGACACTGCAGGAAAGGACCAGTCCAGCTAGCCTCCCACCCCCAATCCCTGAAAGCCCCAACCGCCCATCTCTGGGCTACTTACATTCATGGCCACACCCCGCACACGTGGCCAGCAATTCCTCTTTGCCTTGTACTTGTGGTAAGCACGGCCAGCCTTCAGAATGGGCTTGTCAATGCGGCCACCTCCAGCGACCACACCTGTCGGGAAGACCAGAAACCCTGGGAAAGTGCACCATACACTCCCAGCACCTCAAGACCCTATCAAGCAGAACATCCTTACCAGTGACCCAGCCTCACACTCAGCACTCTAACGTACTCACACACCGTCAGTGTTCCCAAATCTCAGGAACACGTTGCCAACTACCACCACACAGTAAGCCCCCCTGCAGCCTAGCAAATGACCTCAAGTTTCTTGAGGATTGCTGGGGCAGTCAAGCCAGGGCTCTGCCCACAACGTCTGTAACAGCTAATTTGACCCATGACTCTCCAGGAAGGCCTCCAACTTTGACCTGTCTTGGTGGGCAGGTCACTCGCTCTAACCTCCAAATGCCAACAGGAAGGCTGACCCAGTCAGTCACGTACAGCAACCAGTTTTACCTATTTTGTAAGCATATACTCAAGAACGTTCCTTGGCTGGGGAACCTCGGTAACTGAGTGGGGTGGGTGTCCAGCTCTTGGGTCTGGTCATGATCTCACTACTTGCAGATTAAAGGGCGGAAAGTGCTTGAATATTCTCTCCCTCTGCCCTTACTCCCCAGCTTGTGTGTGTACTCTCTCAAGTGAACCTTTTAGGGGGATCCCTGGGTGGCTCAGTGGTTTAGCGCCTGCCTTCGGCCCAGGGCGTGATCCTGAGCTCCTGGGATTGAGTCCCACATCGGGCTCCCTGCATGGAACCTGCTTCTCCCTCTGCTGTGTATCTCTCATGAGTAAACAACATCTTTAAAAAAGTTAAAAAATAAGCCTTTAAAAAAAAGTTAAATCTTAAAAAAAGAAACTATTCTTCGGGTTTGCCACAATTCAAAGTTGCCAGAATAGCAAAACAAACAAACCAGGTTTCAAATCCCCTTAAAGTAATTACCAGGTAGCTTAAAGAAAGTCACCTGCCCCTAAAAAGACTATTAACCCCATGGGTGTAGGAGAAGCAAGTGTGGAATCCCGGGTGAAGCCAGAGCCCAGAGAAGTCTGCCTAACGAATCGGGGTCCGGCCTCACCCACGTCCCAACCAGCGACGGAGAGACCCGCTGAACCCACCCCACAGGGTAGCAGCCCGGGTCCCGCCGCTCACTGCTCACAGGCAAACCCATCGCGCCCGACTCCGCCGCCACTCACCCACCACGGCTCTGTTGGCGGAAGAAATGACCTTCTTTGAACCGGACGGCAGCTTCACTCGGGTCTTCTTGGTCTCCGGGTTGTGGGAGATGACAGTCGCGTAGTTCCCGGAGGCTCGGGCCAACTTGCCCCTGTCACCAGGCTTCTCCTCCAGACAGCACACGATGGTGCCCTCGGGCATAGTGCCCACCGGGAGCACATTGCCTATGTTGAGCTGGGCTGCGAGGAGAAGCGCCCCGGTCAGGAGCTCGGCTCCCTGCAGCCTTCTTCCGCAGCGACCGGCGCCCAACACGTCCCAGGCCTACCTGACCAGGCTGGTGCTAGCAAACACCCTACCCCAAGGTCCTGAGCTCCGCCCGTACGTTCCTCTGCGCCAGGGCGCGCGCCCCCCCGCCCCCCCCCCACCAGGCCAGGACCCGTCCCCGACCCACCCCGACCCCCGTCCCGACAAGAGCCTCACCTTTCTTGCCGCAGTACACGAACTGGCCAGTGTGGATACCCTCGGCGGCGATGAACAGCTCCGTCCGCTTCTTAAACCGGTACGGATCCCGGAAGACGACCTTGGCGAGGGGTGCCCCGCGGCCCGGGTCGTGGATGATGTCCTGCGGGCCGAGGCAGCATGAGCGGCGGGTCCGCGCGGGGCTCCCCGGGTCCTCCACCGCCCGGGACGGGGGCTCCCCGCACCTTCACGATGCCCTTGATGTAGCCGTGCCGCTCGGCGAAGTCCACGGCGCGCAGACGCGCAGCGCCCTTGCGGTGCTTCACGTGCGCGCGGAACACGGAGCCGGCGCCCTTTCTCTGCCCACGGATGACGCGGCCCATAGCGGTCTGGAGACGACTCGCGGTCAGCGCCCAGGCCGCCCAGGCGCCCCCGCCACCCTGGCCGCGGGGTCCCAGCTCCCCGGGAGCCTCCCTCCAGGTCCCGACCCCTCCGCGCCCCCATCCCTGGCCGTGCGCCCCAACCCTCTCAAGGGTCCCGCCGGGCGCCTAGCGGGCCCCCAGGGCGGCGGATGGCGGCGGATGGCGGCGGATGGCGGCGGATGGCGGCGGATGGCGGCGGATGGCGGCGGATGGCGCCGGGCCGCCCTCCACAACCACGTCCTACCTGCTGCCGAGCGCGGCGGGAAGAGGGGACGCGGCGGCGGCTGCCGCCTTATCTTCCGGGGCGGGGAAGAGAGCCGCACGACCTTCCGGCCCGGCCGCAAGCCCGGTGCACGCTGGGACTGGCGCGCTTTCCGACCGCAGGAGCGTCTGCGCAGGCGCAGTAGGAGCCCGGACCCGCGGGGCACAGCTGGCGCGGGTGCAGCCGGGGCGGTTCTCGCGGGGCGGGGTCTGGGGGCAGGTCGGAGGCGAGTACGGCGCTCGCTGTTGCCCCCTGCTGGGCGAGCGTCACCCTGAGCGGCCGCGGGCGCCCGGAAAGGAGTGACTTTCCAGGGTCGCGCGGCCCCGGATAGAGCGGCTGGGGACATGGGCTCGCAGGGCTCACGTCTTGGCCGGAAGCCCGCCGTCTCCGCCTGGAGACTCCTTGCCCGGTGCTGCGCTCCTTTGCAGGGCGAGGGCCCCCTTTTAAGGAAACGGTAGACGGTGGACCGTTTGGGGAACAGGATGGTTTGCAGAGAATGGGGATCTGGACGAGAGACAGCAGATGCTCCGGGGATGCTGGACTTGGTGCACGGTGGGTTTTCGGGGAGGGCAGGGTGGCCTTGCCTGGATATGGGTGTTGGGGAGACAGACACAGGCTCCCGGTCTTCGCTTGGAGAACCGGGGCGGCGGGGCGCGGGATGTCTGGGGGCGTCTAGGAGGGTGGGTGCCACGGAGAGACTGGGCGACCGCACAGATGCGGAAACCTCATCTGGGATGGTGGGTCCCCCGGGGAGGAGGGGAAGCAGGCCCAGGAAATAGGACAAAACTGTGAGGAAGGGTGAGTGGGGATGGAGCTGAGAGAGGGAACAGCTGTGAGCCGCAGGTGAGGAGCCGGCCTCTTCCCTGGGCAGGGAGCCTCCAGCCGGGCCTGAACTGCTGAGTGAAGGCTCCCCGGAGTTACCCACTGGGGAGTGGCAGGGGGCTTCAGGAGAGGGTGCCTGGAGGTGGGACCCCTGTCTGAGTGAGAACGGCCCACAGCAAGTCTAGGTAGACCTTGACTGGGGATGTGGGTGTGCAGGGCGAGGCCAGTAGAGGAAGAGCCAGCGAGGGAGAGAGGGCAGAGATCCAGCCGGACAGAGGTTTGCACTCAGGACCTTGGGGTAGGGTGTTTGCTAGCACCAGCCTGGTCAGGTAGGCCTTGGAGGGGTGGTGGCGAGAATGACATCGTGGGACGGTAAGAAGGGGGGGCCGTGTGGCTTCATGTTGAAGCTACAGAGGAGCAGAGGGGACTGGTGAGGCCCCAAGAGAGGCAACAGATAGGTTTGCAGAGATGGGGGGTCAGGAGGCAGCACAGCCGGCAGGGCCAAGGGGGTAAGGGGCACCTGAGCCTCCCCCGGGCAAAATAAAGGTTTTTTTTTTTTTTCAAGATTTTATTTATTTATTCATGAGAGACACAGAGTGAGAGAGAGGCAGAGACACAGAGAGAGGGAGAAGCAGGCTCCATGCAGGGAGCCTGACATGGGACTCGATCCCAGGTCTTCAGGATCAGGCCCTGGACCGAAGGCGGCACCAAACCGCTGAGCCACCAGGGCTGCCCCAAAATGAAGGGTTTTGAGGTCAGCCTGAGCTAGGCTCAGAGGACCAGAAAGGCAGAGGAAGAGGGCGTGGGGGTGCAGACAGTACCTGGACAGTCAGGCTGTGAGGTCCCCGAGAAGGTCCCTCGGGTCTCTGGGATGGGGTATGGTGGGGCAGGACCCCCTACTCTCCCTCTCCTAGAGCCGGATGCAGCCAGAAGGTGGCTAACCAGGTCCACTGCAGGACTTGTGTTCAGAGCCTTGCCATTGGTCAGTGATGTAGGAGTCAAAGGAAGAAGAAAAGTTATTGAATTACTATTGACAAATCCTTAAAACAGAGTGATTTCTCCGAGGAGCTCAGCCGCCTCGGTGTTAGCACTGTGCTGAGGGCAACAGGCAATTCTAGCTCGGCCCCCAGGACCCTGTGAGTCTACTTGAACATATAGAAATTCTTTTATCTCTACCCCCCAAGATACATGTTGGCGATCATCCCCAGGCACATGGCCCGCAGATAGACATCTGAAAGGTGTCATGACTCAAGTTTAATGAAACAGTAATAAAAGAGCTTCTCCTGACAATAGCCAGCCCCCTCAGGATCCTGGAAACCTTGCTTCCAAATTTCTTAGAGACTTAGGCTCTCCCTAACCCCTTCCCAATTTGAAAGTCTGTAATAGGCCACTCCTTGTGATCCCAGTGCAGCCCTTCCTGCCCTCGGGTCCTGTCCCCCTGCTTTAATAAAACCCCTTTTTTGCACCAAAGATGTCTCAAAAATTCTTTCTTGGCTGTCAGCTTTGAGCTCTATGTTTCCTACATCAGTCGGTGCCACAGTCTGAGGTGAAATGGTCAGCAGAGCCACCCAAGAGTTCCAAGGAATGTCTCACAGCTGGGACCAGGGAAGCTTCAAGAAGCGCTGCTCCGGGAGGCTTGCTTGCTCGGGCCTTTCCTGAAGGCCTACCTGGAGATGGCGGGCATGGACTTAAGGGAGGGCCACCAATGCTGGGGCTCTCAGAGGTGCAGACACCTGCCTGATGTGGATTGTGCTCCCGCCTCATGCTCCGTGTATCTCTCCTTGCAGAGATGGGGGTCCTGGCTGGTGTCCCCCCAACCTTCAAAGCCCAGAGACCCCCGATTTGGCTCCATCTCACTAGCCTGAAGGTCAACTTCCATGTGAGGGGCCATCAAGTCTGGCACACAGCAGGGATGCCATAAATCTGGGTCCCCTGGAGATGGGGGCCTCTAGGGACAGCCACACAGGACATAGGGTTCTAAGGCCTTCAAGAGGGACCCATCTGCCTCTGCCACCAGATGAGGCCCTCCCCACAAAGTACCTTTTGCTTCTGCTGATGAGTGGGGCACCCTTCTCTTAGCATCCAAGATTATGTCTGCCCAGCAATTCAAACTTTATTCTTAGAAATTATTTCCAGGGCACCTGGATGGCTCCGTCAGTTAAGCATTTGACTCTTGATTTCGGCTCAGGTTGTATCTTGGGGTCATGAGATTGAGTCCCATGTCAGGCTCTGCATTCAGCACCGAGTCACCTTGAGATTCTCTCTTGTCCTTCTGCCCCTCCCACTCATGCTCTCTTTCTCTAAACAAATCTTTAAAAAAAAAAAAAAAAAAAAGGTGCCTGAGTGGCTCAGTGGGCTAAGCGTCTGCCTTCAGCTCAGGCAATGATCCCAGAGTCCCATGATCAAGTCCCACATTGGGCTCTCTGCTCAGCAGGGTGTCGGCCTCTCCCTCTGCCTCTCTGCCTACTTGTGCTCTATCAAATAAATAAAATTAAAAAAAAAAAAAGATTCACTCCCTCTGCAATGTCCCCCCCATGCTTTCTCAAAAAAAAAAAAAAATATTTCCTTTAAAGCTGTTTTTTAGAGTGGCTCAGAGGTTTAGTGCCACCTTCAAAAATAAAATCTTTTTTTTAATCTGTTTTTTATTTTTTTATTTTTATTTTTATTTTATTTTTTTTAAATATTCATTTATTTATTTTTTATGATAGTCACAGAGAGAGAGAGAGAGGCAGAGACACAGGCAGAGGGAGTGCAGGCTCCATGCACCGGGAGCCCGACGTGGGATTCGATCCCAATCCCGGGTCTGCAGGATCGCGCCCTGGGCCAAAAGGCAGGTGCCCAACCGCTGCGCCACCCAGGGATCCCTTAATCTGTTTTTTAAATGTTTCTTTAAGGGAGGGGTTGGCTAGCTCAGTAGAACATGCAACTCAATCTCAGGGTCATGAGTTCAAGCCCACGTTAGGCATAGAGCTTTTTTTTTCTAGCTTTTTTTTTTTTCTATGTTTCTTGTTAGTACACACAAGAATAACTTTTTTTTGTTTTTAAGATTTTATTTATTTATTCATGAGAGACACACAGAAAGAGGCAGAGACACAGGCAGAGAGAGAAGCAGGCTCCCTGCAGGGAGCCCGATGTGGGACTCAATCCCAGGACTCCAGGATCACAACCCGGGCCAAACGCAGGCGCTAAACCGCTGAGCCACCCGGGGATCCCAGGAATAATATAGTATAAACATGTGTACCCGTGACCCTCTTTTGTCTTCTTCCACTTGACTTCCCACCCCCAGCATCAGTTGCCCTTAACAGAACACGATTCTTTTCTCATCTTTTATATGGGAACAATACCTCCATCTTTCATCAGGTTATTGTGAGTTCTGTCAGTAAATACACCGAGGACACAAAGTGCGTCTGCAGAAGTCACAAGGGCTGAGGCAGTCAGAGCGGCTACCGTTGGGCACCAACAGGAAAGGTGGTCTGAGGGCCCCGCAAGGCTTTGAGGGCCCCGGGCAAAATCAGCTTGTTGACATGGGTGCTACACTATTTAGGGTGTGAAAGTTCATCACAGAGGATCCTGAAGGGATTTGTAATTCCTTTCTAGGTATTCTACGTTTTAAAATGATGGTGTGGGCAGCCCCAGTGGCCCAGCAGTTTAGCGCCGCATTCAGCCCAGGATGTGATCCTGGAGTCCTGGGATTGAGTCCCACGTCAGGCTCCCTGCATGGAGCCTGCTTCTCCCTCTGCCCTTCTCTCTTTGTGTCTCTCATGAATAAATAAATAATCCTTTTAGAAAATGATGTGTTTTTTTTTAAGATTTTATTTATTCATGAGAGACACAGAGAGAGGGAGACAGAAGCAGAGACAAGCAGGCTCATGCAGGGAGCTGATGTGGGACTAGATCCCGGGACCCCAGGATCATGCCCTGGGCTGAAGGTGGCGCTAAACCACTGAGCCACCTGGGCTGCCCTGTTTTTTTTTGTTTTTTGTGTTTTGTTTTTTTTAAGTGTCTATTAAAAGCGGTAAAAAATTCCTAGAATATCCAGAAGCTGTGGGAGGGGTGCTGTCCAAATCTGTATCTCTAAGCAGAAAAGGGGAGCCCAGATAATACCTGGGGTAAAATTGGGATAAAGGGTAATTCTTATATATAAATATCCAAAACAAAACAAAAATCAAGGAAAGTATACATGTTGAGACAAACCTAAAAAAATTTTAAGTGAAAAAAACCCCACTTCTTTCATGAGTGTTTTTAGTAGCTGAGTATATGTGCTGAAAAGTTACATGTATATGTAAACAGGCATATCTTGTTTTATTCCACTTTGCAGATACTGTATTATATATATATATATATTTAAAGATTTTATTTATTTATTCATGAGAGACACACACACACACACACACACACAGAGGCAGAGACACAACACAGGCAGAGGGAGAAGCAGGCTCCATGCAGGGAGCCTGACATGGGACTTGATCCTGGGTCTCCAGGATCACACCCTGGGCCAAAGGCAGCCCTAAACCGCTGAGCCACCAGGGCTGCCCAGCATGTTTTATATATTATAAGCTCTTGGCGACCCTAGTGAACAAGTCTATTGCTGACCTATTTCCAATAGCATTTGCTCACTTGCATCTGTCACATTTTGATAATTCATTTTTCTTAAGATTTTTAAAAATTTGGGGAGCTTGGATGGCACAGCCTGTTAAGCATCTGCCTTCGGCTCAGAACATGACCTGAGGTCCTGAGATCGAGTCCCAAGTGGGGTCCCTGCTCAGCAGGGGAGTCTGCTTCTCCTCCCTCTGCCCGTCCCTCTGCTTTGCTCTCTCTTACGCTCAAATAAATAAAGTCTCAAAAAACTTTTTTAATTTATTTATTTGAGAGAGAGAGCACTCAGCAGCAGGAGCAGAGGCAGAAGGAGAAGTAAACTCCCGACTGAGTAGAGAGCTCGACACGGGGCTGGATTCTGGGACCCTGAGATCATGACCCAAGCTGAATGCAGACACCCAAGCCACAAAGCCACCTGGTGCCCCTACATTTTGGTCATTCTTAAAATACTTAAAACTTTTTCATTATTATTTGTCATGGTGATCTGTGATCAGTAATAGAACTTGCTGAAACCTCAGATGATGGTTAGCATCTTTTAGCAATAAAATATTTTAAAATTAAAGTATGTATGTTGCTTTTTTAGACATGCTATTGTATACTTAATAGACTGCCGCATAAACATAAATTTTTTGAAAAAGTTCTTTTTTTAAAGATTTTTTTTTTAAAGATTTTATTTATTAATGAGAGACAGAGAGAGAGGGGCGGGGCGCAGAGACACAGGCAGAGGGAGAAGCAGGCTCCACGCAGGGAGCCCGACGTGGGACTTGATCCTGGGTCTTGATCCTGGGTCTCCAGGATCAGGCCTTGGGCTGCAGGCAGCAGTAAACCACTGCGCCACTGGGGCTGCCCTTCTTTTTTTTTAAAGAAAGAGTAGTACATGGGCGGGGGGTGCGGGGCTGTAAAAGAGAGTCTGAAGCCGACTGGGTGGACTGGGTGCCGAGGGGGCTTGAGTCCACAACCTTGGGCTCACCGCCTGAGCTGAAACCAAGAGTTGGATGCAGAGCTCACTGTGCCTCCCAAGCTCCCCTAATGGATCCCCTTTTGTTTTTGAGAGCCTTAAGCAGACCATGCCCTGGATCTTGGGACCCTGAGATCACAACCTGAGTGGAAATCAAGTCGGCTGCTTACCTGACTGAACCACCCAGGCGCCTCTCTTTTTTCTTATTATTTATTTTGTTTTCTAAAGATTTTATTTATTTATTCATGAGAGACCCAGAGAGAGAGGCAGAGACCCAGGCAGAGGGAGAAGCAGGCTCCCTGCGGGGAGCCCCCCCGGGGGTGGGGGGAGGGTACTTGATCGGGACCCGGGGTCACGCCCTGGGCCGAGGCAGAGGTTTAGCCTCTGAGCCTCCGAGGAGTTAGGCGCCCCTTCAAACCTAACTTTTGTATGTGCCGGGCCACCTAAAAATTCACTTAATTTGTCTTATTACCATATTGGCTTTATTGCAGTGGCGGTACCCCCAAGGTCCACCTGTACCCTTGTATTAACCTTGATCTCTCTGTATGTCAGTTTTCCTGTGAGTGTCCTGCAGGGTCTTCATTCTCTCAATTGCACCTGTTACAGCGCCTTTTATGATTCTTTCTCACATGAGTTACTCAGTAGGTTGCTATTTAGTTTCCAAGCATTGTTGCCTGTGTCTAAATGTGATGCCCGATTTTCAGACCACACGTTTCGGTTCATGCGAGACCTCTTCTGCTGCCTCATAGATTTCGGCTATTGCTTTACCGTCCCCTCCCTCCGCAGCAAGGGGTGGTCCTGCTTTTGCATTTTTCTTAAATGAGAAAACATTTATTTTTTTGTTTTAAAGATTTTATTTATTCATTCATTGAGACACAGAGAGAGAAGCAGAGACACAGGCAGAGGGAGAAGCAGGCTACACGCAAGGAGCCTGACATGGGACTCGATCCAGGGTCTCCAGGATCACGCCCTGGACTGCAGGCGGCGCTAAACCGCTGCGCCACCGGGACTGCCCATGAGAAAGCATTTAAGGAAAAACATTTGAGATTTCATTGAATATCATGAGTAAAACGTTTTGTCAAAATTTTTCAAAATTACGACGTGTGAGCATTTCTGCATCAACAGATCTGCGCGAGGGATGGGTCACACCGTAAAGCCTTCTTTACTGGGAGTCTCAGAAGTTTGAAAGTCACGCTGGTGGAGGAGCTACCTCAAGTGTGGGTGAAGGGGGTGAAGGCTCCCCGGGGCGTCTCTCCGCGGCCGGCGCAACTGGCTGTGATTTCAGGGACTTAAATAAAAAGCTACAAGAGAGAAGGCGCTGCCTCGGAAGCGGGCCGCCTGCAACTATGCCCCCTCTCCCCGGCCCCGCACATGGCTCCGCCCGCGGCCCCGCCGGGCCCCGCCCCCGCGGCGGCCCCGCCCTCCAACTTCCGGGCGCCGGCGGGCCGCGCGCGATCAGCCCCGGGAGCCGGCGGGCGCCCCCGAGGCGCAGTCCTCCGAGCTCCTAGAGCGGCCCGCTTCCGGGGCCGGGCCGGAAGCCCAGGGCGGGCGCCCCCGCGCCGCTGGCCGGGGCGGGGTGAGGAGGCGGCGGCCGCGGTGCTTGGCACCCGCACGCTCGTCCTCCGGTTGCGTCGCCGGTGGCGCCCGGCCTGCGGTGTCCCGGGGCCCCGCTCGGCCGCTTCGCTGGGTAGAGGAGAGACGCGCGTGTGACGGCGGAACAGACGAGCGAGGCCACAGGCGGCGGCCACTGCGGGGCCTTGAAGAGAGCGAGCGAGAGGCTCGTGGGGGCGCGCGCCTGAGCCCCGGGCCCGGAGCCCCCGCTCGCCGTGCGGGCGAAGGCAGGTGCGGAGGGGGCCGCGGCCGGCTTCGGGGGCCGCGGCCCTGCGCGTCGCGAGCGGGGTTGGGGCGACGGGCGGGGCGCTGGCCCCGCGGCCCTCAGGCGCCCGTTAGCACCAACGCCGGCGCGACCCGGGCCGTTCTCTCAGCCGCGACCCCTCCTCCACTTGTTCCAACCCCGCGCTGGTTTTCTCTGGTTAGACTCACTCCCGGGGTCCAGCGGTGGGACCACGGTCTTCCCCCTGTAGGCAGCGCCCGGGGCATAGCGGAGAGCGACCCGCGGAGTAACGAGCCCCGCCTGCGGAGAGCGCCCTGAGGAGCCGAGGCCGGGCCTTGCCAGCTACGTCGGGCGGGTCCTCCCCACAGGCTGTCCGCCGGCCGCCCGCCCGCCGTGGGTCTGCTCTTTGCATTTGCAACCCCCCCCGGGGGGCCTCTCAGATCATCGGGTGCAGCCCCTTAGGCTCCCGCAGGTTCCAAGGCTCTCCTGCCAGCCAGAGGCGCATCATAACTACAGGACTTCTGTCAGCTGATGCCTGAGACGACGTTGCTTTACAGAGTGGCAGCTGCTTCTGAGGCTCGATCCCCACAGGGGAGGATGCCCCAGAGGCCTCCGCCCGCCCGACGGCAAGAGTGCGGGTTTCCACTGAGGAAGAGACCTGGAGACCAGGGCCTACTCTGTGGACAGAATTGTGATTTTTGGTCTTTAAACCACCTTTTTCCAATTGCAACACACGTTTGTGAATAAGCAGTAAGCCTTGGAGAAATCAGAGAAACGGAAAGACGGAAAAGAAGAGTCAGCCACAAGGAAACTAAGGCTGCTGTGCTGGGGTACGTGCGGCCAGACTTGTCTTTCTGTTTACAGGCTGCTTGTTTCACGAGGTGATGCAGCAAGAAGGCTCTCTAATGATCCACAGCACGGTCTTCCTGGTGGCACACTCACACGCCGTCATGGAACCGCTCGTCATGGAACCGCTTGTGTGTTCGTTCCACAGACCCCTGCCGAGCACCTGCTGTGTGTCGGGCCCTCCCCCAGGCTCTGGGGGTACAGCCTGAGTGACCAGACTACAGGTCTTTCTTCATGGAGGAAGGCGGATAAGAAGCAAGTAAGTCGACCGTTATGTCAGCACAGGTGCCGTGGAGAGAAATACAACAGGGAACGAGAGTACGGAAGGAATTCTGGGGTGGGGGTGGCATTTTATATAGGATGGTCCAAGAAGACATCCCTGGGAAAATTAGCAGTGAGGGGCGGAGGTGTGTGGGTGAGCAGGTCTTAGGGTGTGGCTTCCTGGGCCGTGAGGGGATCCTCTGGGCTGACGGGGTGGGCTTGCCCCGTGTCTCACCTTTTCCTGTCTCTTCTGTATCTGGGTGGTCCTGGGGGACAGGGACAGGGGTGGATGGGACTTAGGCCTGGGCTCCTTCCACTCAACACTCACTGTCCCCAGCACCTGCTCTTCCCCTGACGGGGACCCTGGAATGGCGGTGCCACTTGCGACGCCCACACTCCAGGTGAGTGCCCTGTTTGAGCCTCTTGGCTGCCTTCATCCCCAGCCCTCAGCTTTTCAGCCCTGAGCACTTTCCCAGCAGGCCCCAGGCCCACTCATGTAGCTCCCACTCCTGCAGGTGGGTCACAGGATGGAGTCTGTGAGCCAAGGGGCCACCGCCTCCCTCTTTGAAACTTCACAGTGCTCTGTGTGCTCCTTCCTGAGGCTTTGGGCAGAAGCGGGCTGCCCGGGATCTCCTGCAGCCCTAGAGCCTCCAGGGGCAGCCAGCGAGGCCAGGGTCCCTGTCCCTCCCCAGCATCTACTTCTGTCCTGGCGTGAATGACCAGCCCTTCTTCGTCCACACAGCCTTTGGGTTCTCTCCTGAGATCAGAGAACCAAAGGACAGGAACGCTCCCTACCAGTGTAGATGTTGCTAGACCGGCAGCATCTCAAGGGTGCCTCCTCCCCAGACCCCTGTAGGCTGTGGAGAGGTATGAGGCCACGGTTGAAACCCCTCGTCCTCCCACAGCTTTATGGCAGTGGGACTGCCCAAATTTCCTTGGGGAATGTCGAGGTGTTCCCTCTGTGCCAGGCCTTGGGGATGCAGCAGTGACCACACGGGCAGATGCCTTGACCCCCAGAAGCGAACAGGTACCCTGAATATTCCTGACATCTCTGCATCTCCTGTCCAGACAGCCCCAGACAGCAGGGTTTGTGGTTGCAGGAGGCCGTGGTGTTTGAGGATGTGGCCGTGTACTTCACAAGGATAGAGTGGAGTTGCCTGGCCCCCGACCAGCGGGCACTGTACAGGGATGTGATGCTGGAGAACTACGGGCACGTGGCCTCGCTGGGTGAGGCTTCCCCAGCCGTTCCGGGGTTGAGCTCAGTGGCAAACCTGCCTCTTCCACTGGCCTCTTGGGGGAGTTGATTCTTTTCCAAATTCATAGTCCAGCATGTTTGTAAGGGAAGCTGGAGGGCCCCCATCTCTCCATGGCCATGCAGCTGTCCCGCTCCTAGGGAAGTAAGTGTTTCAGGCCCCACAGCCGGGCATCTTTCCTTCCTTCTGCTCCCTGACACGTGCCGCTCTCCTCCTTGCACGTAGGCTTTCTTGTTGCCAAACCAGCACTGATCTCCCTCTTGGAGCAAGGGGAGGAGCCGGGGGCTTTGATTCTGCAGGTGACTGAGGAGCGAGGGTCCGCAGCCAGCCGCTGCCCAGGTAAGCGCAAGGCACAGAGAGGCCTGGCCTTTGTACAACTTCTTGTCCCCCCCCCCCCCCCCCCCCCCCAGTGCTTGGGCACCAGGAAGGCTGTACTTTGAGCTTCTCACAGCAGGGCCAGATTTCCTGTGAAACACCTTGCTTGTGACCCAAGGCCAAACCAGGACTAACTTGTGCAAGAGACCCAAGTGCGTGAATGTCCTCCTGGTTCTCTGAGGTGTCGGGCCAGATCTGTGGGGGCTGTGGGTGGGTGGGGAGGACCCCGTAGGGAAGACCCCTGAGCTGCTGTGGTTCTCCCAGTTCCCCACGGCTCCCGCGCCAGGGCCTCAGCTTGGGACTGCGGAGGCGGCGTGCCGTCCACAGGGAATGCTTAGCATGTCCTCCGAGTGAGTGAACTATGGCCGAGCGCCCAGAGGGAGAGGGGTGCGAGGGCTAGCAGCACCCCCAGGCCCCACTCTTCAGTCAAGCCTGCTCCCCACACAGTCCCGTGGGCCAGGCCCGTGCCCTCCCTCTCTCCTGATGCCGCTCCCCTTTCACGAGCTCCCCTCCTCAACCCACTTCCCTCAGACCCTCCTCTGGGCCCTCTTTCTTATGCGGACTCTGGTTTTACAGATTCTCGGGAGAAGTTCCCAAACTTCCCTACTTCTTTGATCTAAAGATTATGTTTTCAAATCACGGAGTTTCTTTTATGAGTATAGAGGCTAGGTCATTTTTTCATTCTCTGTTCATTTTTCCAGATTCTAGGATGGAGGCTGGGATCAAGCAATCTCCTCTGAGGAGAGTGTCCTCTAAGCAGTTAGGACTATTGGGCACGATTTGGGGCCGCCTCCCTGCGGGGAGGCCCAAGTTAACTGAATTGAATGGCAGTCCTGAGGATGGGTTAGATAAAGTACCCCTCCCCCTCCAGGCAGGCAGCCCTGGTGGGGTACTCAGCACATCCCTGGGGGTCCTGGAGGACAAACAGCGAGCCTCGGGCCGTGCAGGCACTGTTGGGCAGAGAGTGTACAGGTGTGCTTGTGGCAAGGCGTTTAAGTACAACTCGCTGCTGCTCAGGCACCAGGTCATCCACACGGGCGCCAAGCCCTACCAGTGCACTGAGTGCGGCAAGGCCTTCAAGCAGAGCTCCATTCTCCTGAGACACCAGCTGATCCACACCGAGGAGAAGCCCTACCAGTGCAGTGAGTGTGGCAAGGCCTTCCGGCAGAGCACACAGTTGACTGCGCACCACCGAGTCCACACTCGGGAGAAGCCCTACAAGTGTGGGGAGTGCGGGAAGGCCTTTGGCCGCAGCTCCCGGCTCCGGCAGCACCAGAAGTTCCACACAGGGGAGAAGCCCTACGAGTGCGGGGAGTGCGGGAAGGCCTTCTGCCGCAGGTTCACACTCAATGAGCACTGCCGCATCCACAGCGGGGAGAGGCCTTACACCTGCCTGCAGTGTGGGCAGCGCTTCATCCGTGGGTCCTCGCTCCTCAAACACCACAGGCTGCATGCCAGGGAGAGCCCCCGAGACGACAGCGGCTGTCCGAATACCCTGCTCGGCGCAGCGCAGAAAGCTGCTGCAGGGGACAAGCTGTACCAGTGCTCCGTATGCCAGAGGCTCTTCAAGCACAACTCCTTGCTCCTCCTGCACCAGAGGCTGCATACGGGCGAGAAGCCCTTCGAGTGCAGGGAATGTGGCAAAGCCTTCAGCCGGAAGTCCAACCTCACTCTGCACCAGAAGACCCACACCAAGGAGAAGCCATTTGCCTGCACGGAATGTGGCAAGGCTTTCCGCAGGAGCTACACACTGAATGAGCACTACCGGCTGCACAGCGGTGAGAGGCCCTACAGGTGCCGGGCCTGTGGGAGGGCCTGCAGCCGGCTGTCTGCCCTCATTCAGCACCAGAAGGTCCATGGCCCAGAGTGCTCCCGGGAGGGTGGGGAACACAGACGAGTTGGTAAAAGTCAGAGACTTGGGTGTCTGACTCTTGATTTCGGCTCAGGTCATGATCTTGGAGTGTGAGATTGAGCCCCGATCTCACGTGGAGTCTCCTGGGCATGGAGTCTGCTTGAGATTCTCTCTCCCACTTTCCCTCTGCCCCCCCTCCCATCCCCAAACAACAGAAAAGGCAGAGAACCCATTGGGGAGAGGCCCCAAGGCAGAGGGCCCGGGGCCAGGGCTGTGGTCAGGCAGCACGCAGGGTGAGGACGGTGAGCCAGAGGGGTCCTCCCGCAGCTGGGGAGCCTGGATGCACACACATGCTCCAATGAGTCACATGAGGATTGTGGGTGGGTTCTGTTTTCTTTTTCCACTCATTTGTTTTCCAAACACTGACTTGTGATCAGAACAAAACAAACAAAAAGGCTATGTTGGCTCTTTTTTGTTTACTTTTATTAGGACTGACCAAGATGAAGCCCAGCTTGCGGCGGGGCGAGGGGGTGGGGGTGGGGGGCAGCCCAGCCCAGCCCCTATTTGGAGGGGAGGGCACAGGACTAGAATCCACAGGGTACCCGGCTTGGGGATGCTTGGGATTCTCAGGTGGATCAAGGGTTTGTCAACCAGTCAGGCCGGAGGGGCAGTGGCGGGAGCCAGGACTTGGGGACCAGGGTCTGCAGGCTCCCAGCAGTGCCTCAGGAACCCCAGCTGGCTTGAGCATGGTCCGCCCTCACCAGGCCTGTCAGCAGAAGGCGGCTCTGGGGAGGAGCCTCCCGAGGGCCTGCTGACAAGGGAAGGCATCTCTTAGTGACCCTTGGTTGGGAACGCTGAGAGTGCTGACAGCTTCTGCGGCATCCTATAGAAGGTGCACCAGAAAGGAGGCCTCCAGCCCCAAGCCAGCTGAAGAGCTGACCAGTAAATGTGTATTTTTTAATCTACTTTTTTTCCCCTAAGTATAAATTTTTTGTAGGACATTTGGGAAATGCAAAAACTTATTAAAAAAAAAAAAAAAAGAAAGAAATGTAGGGATGCTTGAGTGGCTCAGTTGGTTAAGTAACCAACTCTGGATTTCAGCTCATGTCCTATCTTGAGGTCATAGGGTCGAGCCCCATGTCAGCCTCCCTGCTCAGCATGGAATCTGCTTGTCCATCTCCCTCTGTTCCTCCCCACATTTGTGCTCCTCCCCCCATTTGTGCATGCTCCCTCGCTCTCTAAAACAAATCTTTAAAAAAAAAAAATGTTATTGGGGATCCCTGGGTGGCTCAGCAATTTAGTGCCTGCCTTCGGCCCAGGGTGTGATCCTGGAGTCCCAGGATCGAATCTCATATTGGGCTCCTTGCAGGGAGCTTGCTTCTCCCTCTGCCTGTGTCTCTCATGAATAAATAAATCTTTAAAATAAATCTTAGAGAGATCACAAGCAGGGAGAACAGGAAAGGAAGAAGCAGACTCCTCGTGGACCAGGTAGCCTGATGCAGGAATCGATCCAGGATCCTGGGATCGTGACAGCCCAAGGCAGACGCCTAACTGACTGAGCCACCCAGGTGCCCTATAAATAAAATCTTTTTAGAAATGTAAAATAGGGATCCCTGGGTGGCTCAGCGGTTTAGCGCCTTGCCTTGGGCCCAGGGCGTGATCCTGGAGTCCTGGGATTGAGTCCCACGTTGGACTCCATGCATGGAGCCTGCTTCTCCCTCTCCCTCTGCCTGGGTCTCTGCCTTTCTCTCTCTTTCTCTTCCTCTCTCTATCATAAATAAATAAAAATCTTTAAAAAAAGAAATGTAAAATATTTTTAAAATGTAAAAAATTACCTTGTCACATTTCAGAGATTACTGTGGTGATGTGTTTTTTTAGCCTCTTTTTTTTTTTTTTTTAAAGATCTTATTTTATTCGCGAGAGACAGAGGGAGGCAGAGACACGGGCAGAGGAAGAAGCGGGACGGAAGACTCAAACCTGGGACTCGGGGGTCATGCCCTGGGCTGCAGGTAGACGCTCGACCACTGAGCCACCCAGGTGTCCCAGTTACGAGATTTTTAATATGAAGGGCAGCCCAGGTGGCTCAGCAGTTTAGCGCTGCCTCCAGCACAGGGCCTGATCCTGGAGACCCGGGATCGAGTCCCACGTCGGGCTCCCTGCACGGAGCCTGCTTCTCCCTCTGCCTGTGTCTCCGCCTCTCTCTCTCTCTGTGTCTCTATGAATAAATGAGTAAAATCTTAAAAAAAAAAAAAAAAAAGCGTGTCCCCTATGACCTAAACTATCTGTCCTCAGAGGTGTTCTCCACCCCAATATTTTATAAAACATTTTTTTAAAGGCACCTGAGTAACTCGGTTGAACGTCCAGGTCTTGATTTCTGCTCCGGCCTGTGGAAAAGCATCAGCTGGTGATCTCGTCCTCCTGAGTGATTGCCCTGAGGACCTGGAGCTTGCTTAGCAGCCCCCACAATTGGTGGCTACTTGCCTTCTACTGGTTCTGCTTCTCAGGTGGAGCCCGACTAGCTTTTCCACGAGTACATGAGGGCATCCTTCCTTCTGTGCAGGCATGAGCAGCGCTCCTTTGTTCCTGTGGCATGGAGCTACCACTGGTGATCAGTTGTCCTCCCATGAGTAGGTGCTGCCCACTGGCCTCCCTCTCCACACACAATACTGCCGGCGGGAGCCCTGGCATAAACCCTGGCTGGCGGCATTGCCTGTGAGCTTGGGCGCGGCATTGCCAAAGCTTGAGACAGGTCCAATCGGGACTGGAAGTTGACATGGCTTATGTCCAGGTGATACCAGGTCCCGGCCTCACTCCCTTCCCGCCCTCCAGTCTCTGGCCAAGGCTCCCACTGCAAAGCCTACTGGAAGCCAGCAGTCGTGAAAGTCCACCGACGGCCCACACAGGTGACCTGGGCAGAGATAGGGTGCCCAGGTTGGAGAGGAGTGAACACGGAGAGGCCAGGGTGAGCAGCAGGCCTTCCCCTGCCTACCCGGTGGGTTCCTCCTCACGCTGCTGGCTTCCCGTGCATTAGCTTTGAAGCCACCATGACCTACTCCCCACAGAATGCTGCTCTCAGGCTACGCATCTGACAGTTCTTGGCCTGTCAGCTGTCCTCAGGCTAAGATACCAGACAAAAAAGAAAAGAGAAGTCTGAGACTATGCGAGGTTCTCCCCGTGTCCTCAAGTTCCTGGAGTCCACGGGGAGCGTAAGTGGGACCCTCGCCTGGGGCAGAGTCCTCGTGCTCCCTCCACACCTGTGTCCTCCCCCAGGGGCTGGACCCCTCTGAGGCTGCCTGGTGCTGTTCGCAACACCTGATCCCTGCCCCGAGCATCCTACGCCCATGCCTAGAGGGGGGTGCCTGGGCCCAGCAGTGACAGCGGGCTGGTGGCGCATGTACAGCCCTGGGGCCTGCATTCCCCGCGCGTTGCAAGGCCCAAGGTAGAGGATGTGGGTGATTCTGGGTGAGAAGGGAGCGGAGAGGACTGCTGCTGGGCTTCCTGTGCTGCCGCTCGGTCCTGTGCTACTACCGCTCCCGACCAGGTGGAGGTCTCCTTTCCAACCCCGGCCCGCAGGCCAGCGCCCCGGGCAGCCAGTGTCGCCTCCTGCCCCGACACTGACCGGTCAGGCGCAGCTACAACCAGTCCCGCCTCTACAGTCTCTCGGCCTCGGGGTTACAGTCGTGGATCTTGGGACCCGTTCCTCACAGAAACCATAAAATCGGAGCCTCTCGGAGACTCCGTGCGGTGGCCCTGCTGCAAACAGATGAGGTCTCGTGCTTCGCTCCGTCTGGCGACCCTGGAAGTCGCTGCTCCACCAACCGTATTCCTGGGCGTCTCCCCAAAGTGTGATTGAATGTGTGACAAAGAACTGTTCCCATCTACACTATCCCCAACTCCCAGGCTGCCTCCTGTCACTGCGTCTCTGCTTCATCCTCTTCCTCCTTGGGACGGGTGCCAGCTTTGCCGCAGGAGGTTCCCCACCGGGGAATCTGACATCACGTCCTGCTCCAAAGTTGCTTCCCCCAGACCTGGTCCCCACGCAGCTGCATGGGCTCAGGGGCGTTGAGAGCTGCTTTCTCCACATCAGTTCCCACTGCAGAAAACAAAACGGAACCAGGAAGAGCAGATTCCATCTTTTTTTTTTTTTTTCCTATTCTGAGTTAAAGGAAACACTGAAGTAATAAGGGAGTATTCAGTTTCACATCAGTGTCTCAATTGGAAAATTCTCGAGTTGTCCTCAATTTGAGGAAAAGGATGGGGGGGCAGTGCGGAGCAAGAAGAGAAATTAGGGAACTCGCGGCAGGGATACGGCATGCGGGAAGGCGAGCTCTGCGGGCAGGACGGTTAACAGGGAGCAGCCCTGGCAAAAGGCATGAGAATGCCCTGGAGATGGAGCGTGGCCTGGGGGACGGGTGAGGGCACAGGGATGTGAGGTCGGACGCTGGAGCAATTGAGCACCACCACTCTGCCAGCTGGGGGATGGGGACCCCCCTTGCTGGGTTGTTGAGGACAGCATGCCACACCGCCAGAGCTGGGCCACTAGAGCTGCTCCTGCGCTACGGAGCTGATGGAGGTGGCATCTGGGTCTGGGAAAGCTTGGAAGTAAGTAAACGGGCAGGTGGGAAGGATGAGGTGCAGCCACTGTTCTGAGCCAGGAGGACACCCCCAGAGGGCTGGAGAGGATGCGATGCCAGTGCTCCTGCCCTGTAGCCATCAGGGGATGTCTGGGCCCCGGATGACTGTTCCCAAGGAGCACTCCTACAAGCCTGATCAATACTCAACGCTCAGTTGTTGGGTGAAAGAATGACTGAAATCATAACCTTGGATGAAGGAAGTAGGAAGAAAGTCTAGATAGGGACTCAGTCTGTGGCCTACGAAGGTCAAAACTAAATCAAGTTGGGTAAAGCATGTCTCCTTCCTGCTTGTGCTTGAGAGGGGCGCCATAGAAGATGGGGTGGCCTTTTCACTGAGTTTTCAGCATAACTGCTTGATAGCACATTTCTTTTTTTTTAAGATTTTATTTATTTATTCGTGACAGACAGAGAGAGAGAGACATAGGCAGAGGGAGAAGCAGGCCACGCAGGGAGCCCGACGTGGACTCGATCCCGGGTCCCCAGGATCACACCCTGGGCTGAAGGCAGCGCTAAACCACTGAGCCACCCAGGCTGCCCTTAACCCCACATTTCTGAGATTCACTTTCAGATTTGTGCTTTATCTTTAATTCTTGACTTCCAAACCGTCGTACATGCACTGAGGGGATAACCCCGGCTCCTGAAGCTGCCCTCATCAGACCTCAGCAGTCTACAGTGACTGATTGACCATCTGCAGGCCACAGCGGAAAGAACCAGCCAGTCTTCCCAGCCTTCCTCAGCCTTTCTCCACGTGCTGCCCGCGGCTGTTCTGGACGGACTAGTGAGGGGCCAGGTCCTGCTGGACGATGTGGCCACAGGAAACAGGATACCGCAGCCTGACACAGCCGGCAGTCCTCACCGGCTGCACGAAATGGCGGCCCTGCGGGAGGCACCCAGAAGCCCTACCTCTTGCCATTGTTGACAGGTGCCGGGGTCCCTATCTAGCAGCACCTGACCAACTGCTGACTCCCAGCCTCACCCCTCATTCCAGTTGGGTGATCACACTGGGCTTGGCTGCTAAAAAGGGAAGGAGAAGGCACCTGGAAGTTTACGGTGTGACCTCAGCAAGGCCCAGCCTCTGCTCGGGTTGCCGCCTGTGGCTAACAAATGAGAAGGAAGGGAAAAGTCACAGACATTAGGCTGGGGAGGTCCACAGCAAGGGCCAAGAGAGGAGGCCACGCCAACGAGGGTGCAGGAGTCTATACAGCCCCCCAAAAGCTTATCTGTGTCCTATCAGCTCTGGGCGTGGGAGAGAGCTGCCTCAGGGAACAGCCAAGGATCTGTCATGGGGCTTTCTTTCTTTTTTTTTTTTTTTAAAGGGATCATGACCTGAGCTGAAATCAAGAGTGAGATGTTCAACCAACTGAGTTACCCAGGAGCCTTCAGGCATGAGGAATGTTTTTTTTTTTTTTTTTAAGATTTTATTTATTTATTTATTTATTTATTTATTTATTTATTTATTTATTCATTAGAGATACACACAGAGAGAGAGGCAGAGACCCAGGCAGAGGGAGAAGCAGGCTCCATGCGGAGCCCGACATGGGACTTGATCCCGGGTCTCCAGGTTCACACCCTGGGCTGCAGGCAGCGCTAAACCGCTGAGCCACCAGGCTGCCCTGTCATGGGGCTTTCAAAGGAATCGACAGTTTGGTTTTCGAGTCCAGTCACAGCTTGGAGAAGCAGGTTCTGCCAAGGAGGCAGTCCTGACGCCACAGCCTTGGTGGGAACATCCCCAACCCGGGAAGACACCTCCTGGTGGAGGCCCCAGGCCCCAGGCCCAGATACCCGCTCACCGACCTAGTGAAGTAAATGCCATGTCCTTGAAAGTCATGGGTTCCTAGAATCCTCACAGTTCTGGTGGCTAGAAGTCCAAGATCAGAGTGTGAGTAGGTTTGATTCGTTCTGAGGCCTCTTCCTGCTTTGCACATGGCCACCTTCTCACTGTGTGCTCACGTAGCTTTCTTCTGTGCACACACATCCCTGGTGTCTCGTCATGTGGACTGCGTGCTTCAGGGACGGCCCCGTGGCCTCTGTGGAGCCCGGGTCTGGCACGCTGCCCTTGACACCCACCGGCCCCGCCCCATGGTTCCTGTGCTGTGCTGGAGAGCCCTTCCTCCGCTTTCCTCTCCATGTCCTCCCTCCCAAGCCCCTCAGGGACAAGGCTCCCCGTGGGTCTTCGCTGGGGCCCACAGGTGCCCCACATGGGAAACATCGGGCTCCCTGCCGGGGACTCGATCCCAGGACCCCGGGGTCCCGCCCTGAGCCCAAGGCAGGTGGTAAACCACTGGGCCACTGGGACTGCCTGGGTTTGGACTCTTTAAAGATGGAATCTCTAGAGATTATTTATTTTGTTTTTTTAAAGATTTTATGTATTTATTCATAGAGAGAGAGAGAGAGACAGGCAGAGACACAGGCAGAGGGAGAAGCAGGCTCCATGCAGGGAGCCCAATGTGGGACTCGATCCCAGGTCTCCAGGGTCACACCCCGGGCCGCAGGTGGCACCAAACCGCTGTGCCCGCAGGGCTGCCCGAATCTCAGGGGATTATAAGCCAGATGCAAGAGCCCATGTTTTCATCAGAAAACCTACGAGAGGGCAGCCCCGGTGGCGCAGCGGTTTGGCGCCGCCTGCAGCCCGACTGCACTCTACCTGCATTTCAGAGGCTGCAGTGCCAGGAGGAAGGGCCTCTTTTATCTGTTGGGTGTTTGGGGGATTGTTAGGGGCCTCTGTGGCCTGCCCTCGCAGAGCACCCATATTCCGGGCTGCAGGCCTCACCAGCTGGGTGCTTCTGTCATCTGGTCTCCTTGTCTGTTCTAAAGCACAACTGAGAGGTGTGAGTGGCTCACATCCCTGGGTGGCTCAGCGGTTTGGCACCTGCCTTTGGCCTGGGGCGCGATCCTGGAGTCCCAAGATCGAGTCCCATGTCAGGCTCCAGACATGGAGCCTGCTTCTCCCTCCTCCTGTGTCTCTGTCTCTCTCTCTCTCTCCATGTCTATCATAAATAAATAAATAAATCTTTAAAAAAATAATAAAGCACAACTGAGGGGATCCCTGGGTGACTGAGAGGTTTGCAGCCTGCCTTCAGCCCAGGGTGTGGTCCTGGAGTCTGGGGATCGAGTCCCACATCAGGCTCCCTGCGTGGGGCCTGCTTCTCCCTTTACCTGTGTCTCTGCTTCTCTCTCTTTCTCTCTCTGCGTCTCTCGTGAATAAATAAAGAAAATTTAAAAAAATAATAATAAAGCACAACTGAATATCCTTGAATTGTGTGGCACACACACATTTTCACTTTGAGTTAATCCTCAGGTCACTAGTATAATCATAAAGGGGATTTCTTCCTGATTTTGAAAAAAATGTTGGCAAATCCTTGAAGTGTTTGTGGCTTTTAAGATTTTATTTTATTATTATTATTTTTTAAGATTTTATTTATTTATTCATGAGAGACACAGAGAGAGGCAGAGACACAGGCAGAGAGAGAAGGCTCTCTGCAAGCTCCATGCAGAGAGCCTGATGTGGGACTTGATCTCCGGACTCCAGGATCATACCCTGGGCCAAAGGCAGGCACCCAACTGCTGAGCCACCCAGGTGTCCCTATTTGTGGCTTTCTTATGAAGTAAGCTAATGATACACTCAAAGAAGTACCCTTAAAAAAAAAAAAAAAAGTACCCTTTTTCCAAACACAAAGAAAGTCAATTTTCAAACCTCTTTTTCCAATGTTTTTTTTTTAAAGATTTTATTCATTTATTCATGAGACACACAGAGAGAGGCAGAGACACAGGCAGAGGGAGAAGCAGGCTCCCTGTGGGGAACCCAATGTGGGACTTGATCCCAGGACCCTGAGATCATGACCTGAGCTGAAGGCAGACACTTAACCGACTGAGCCACCCAGGTCCCTGACAGGATTAAAAGGTTGAGTAAAATTCTATGGATGGACTGCAGTTTGCTTATCCATTCATCCATCAATGGACACTTGGGTTGCCTCGACCTTTGGGTTTATGAATAATACTGCTATGAATACGGGCATACAGACACCTGTCCAAGATCCTGCTTCCTGGGTGGCCCAGTGGTTGAGCATAAATGAGCATAAACGTCTTCCTTCATGATAGTCACTTCCAGGTCTGCATGTTTTACCATACCTGCCTAAAACAGACCCTAGGTGAGGCCGAGTGCCCAACGATGCCGGCCAGTGGAGTCTCTGTTGAAGGCACTATCGCTCTGGGCCACGCACTAGGATACAGAAAGTGTCCTTGGAAAAGCATCTTCTTGTAAGTGATGAAAGTGGCCTTTTTCCCCAGGAACATTTATGGTGTGGAATCCCAATCCCAGACGGGAAATGGTTGGAAAGCAAACTGGGATGCTCAGGGAAGGGACCCTGAGCACTCAGTGTTCAGGCCTGTGGCTGTGAACAGTTGGTTGGTTTGTTCTTTGGGCCCAAGGTTTGGGGAGTTTGGAGGGCCAGGGGTATGGAGGTTCCTTGAACGCCCGCAGTGTATGGAAGCAATCCCAGTCACCCCATCCCCCGGCAGCGCCCAGGTGTGGGCTGGGTTGACACTCTGGGCCAGGCTGCCACGGGGGCTGCGACGGCTCTGTCCAAGGCTCTGCAGACGCGAGCGTTGGCTTTGGTCCTCCTGTTGCCCCGGGATCATCCGGGGCATGACCCACCGGCCCGCCGCCAGCAGGCATCCTGCAGGGTGAAGACTCTCCATCTGGGAGGCTCCTGTAGGTCAGCGCACCGCACCGGGAAGAAGCCCGGAAGCGCTTCCTGGGGGATTAGGACCAGGAGGGCGGCTGGGAAGCAGGCATTTCTCTGTCCTCCCTGTTCCCGATCACTCGTTCCTGCGGAGGGTGCTGCCGGAGCTGAGCGCGGGGGCGCGGCGGGAGCTCTGAGACCCCGAGGCCGGGGAGGGGAGAGGGTCTCCCAGGGGCCCGGGGGCGGGGTGGGGTGGGGTGGGGTGGTAGTCCGCAGGACGGCCGTGGGGTGGAGGGCCGGGCCGGGCCCACCCCGCCACTTCCTTCCCCCGGGCAGCGCCAGATTTCCCCGCGGTTCTCGGCGACCCCAGGACTTGGGTCACCGGCGACTCGGAGGTTTAGGTCCGTCTCCCCGGAGAAGTCCTGCGCATTCTCCGCCCCGCCCTTCCAGCCTCCGGGGCGCCTCACCCTCCGCAACCCGGCGGTGCCCCCTGCCTGGACCGGGTGCCCCCCTCCCGGAGGACACCCGTCGTCTCCGCTCGGCTTCTCTGTCCCTTCCCCGAGCCCCCTCCGCCCCGGGGCTGCGAGCCCTGCACCTCTCGGGGCTGGGGACGCCGGGCCCGCCGCTCCCCGGCTGCTGACCCCGCCCCGGGCCCGCCCCGGCCCCGCCCCGCCCGCCTCTCCCCGGCGCTCTGGCCCCGCCCCTTCCCCGCGCCCGGGCCGGGGATCACCGAGGGCGCTGAACCTCCGAGCGGCCCAGAGCGGCCGGAAGTCGGTGGGACGGGGCGGGAGCGAGCGTCGGAGGCCCACTTCCGGTTTTGTCGCGCGTCTGGAGCCTCGGGCGGTCCACGGGGAGGGTGAGTGGGCGCGCCGGGCGTGGACTCGGGTGTAGGCGGCGGGCCTGCTCCTCGGCCCTGCGCGGAGGCGCCGCCGGCCGAGCCCCGCGTCCTCCGGCCCCCGGCGCTGCGGGCCCCGCGCTGCCCTGCCTCCCGCGGGGGTCGGGGGCGCGAGCGGCGTGCGGAGGCCCGGGGCGCCTGGCGTGGGCGCTGCTCGGGCGGCGGCCGCGTGGCCGGCGGGCGGGGGCGGTGGGTCGGGCTCCCCGCACGGACTCCCTGCCGGTCTGCGCCTGCGCCTGCCCGCGAGCCCGCCGCTTCCCGGGGCCGCCTCTCCCGGTCCGCCGCCTGTGGAAGACTTCACTTCGTGACGGTGCAGGAGGGGCTGCGCCCGGGCGGGGTGGGCGACCGGCCTTCGTGACCCCCGGCCGCCCCTGCCTGGGCTGCTGCCCACGAGCCCCTTTCTGAGCCAGAGGCGCCCGCGGGGAGTCCGCCCCGCATCCCGGCGTCCAGGGGGCGAGCCTGGGGCGGCGGCGGGCCCTGCAGGCTCCACTGCCTTCTGTGACCTTGTTCGGGCCCGTCCTCCAGCCACGCTCCCCGACTCCGGCTGCCCGGCCGCGCCTCCTCCCCGGGCTAGTGAGCTTCTCTGGGGCGGGACCGTCGAACGATCAGAGTCCCTTCTCTGGGGCGTGATCTCGGAGGTGATGCGTTTGCATAGTTTTGACTCTTCATACTGCCTCGGGAAAGCAGGGTTCCCGCGCACTGTGCGCTGCTGCGACCCCGTTGCTTAGTCTGGCACCTGGCGTGGGTGGCAATCCGCACCTCACACACTGAAAGATGAATGAAGCTTCTGGGGGGCAGATGCTCCAGTGCTGTGGCCGCTTTGGCCTCACCTTATATCCCTGCCAAAGAACGTCTGAGGTTAGAGGTAAAGGATCGGAGAATTCAGCCTGGAATTTAGGGATCGGGCCCCTCCAGCACCCTGACCTCTGACCCTTCCCTAACCGCCAACAGGTCCCTCCGCCAGGACACATGGATGCCAACCCACCGAGCCTCATGGTAGGAGTCTGTCTGCCTCCATTCCTGCTAGAGTCCTACTTTTTTCCTCTAGGAACCTACCCTGCCTGCTGGGCCTGGTCCTAGACCCTCCTCAGCCCCTGGTGGCCCTTGGCAGGCTCAGGCGTGCTCATCCTTACAGGAGCGAACAAACCCCTGCCCAGACTGGGGCCCATCTGAGGCCCTCATGGGGGGAGGTCTGTAGATCACCCTGGTCTGGCTTCCTCCTCCCCTCGATTTTTAGAGCCGAAAGGGCCTGGTGACTGGCTCAACCCTGTGGTGCATGTCCCTGAGACACACACATGAGGTGGAGCCAGAATGGGGCTGGCACCCAGGGTTCCCTGGGGTGCTGGTGTATGTCTTTTCAGGAGGCTGTGACGTTTGGTGACGTGGCCGTACACTTCTCAAGGGAGGAGTGGCAGTGCCTGGACCCTGGCCAGAGGGCACTGTACAAGGAGGTGATGCTGGAGAACCACAGCAGCGTGGCTGGACTAGGTGAGGCTGTGTCTTGGGACCCCTCCTCCTGCATCATGGGTCAGCACCCACCTAGTCAGGCCCGTTGTCTGGGGGGTGGGGGGGCCGTGGGTCTCTGAGGGTCAGGAACTGACCCTGGGATGTGTCATGGTGAGTTCTGTGCATTGTAAACACCATTTTGCATGCTTTTATGTTTGTTAACTTTGTGAGGTCAGATTTTAATGAAATTTAATCCGTTAGTATTCGCCTTATGGATTGTACGTTTGAAACCTTATTTAAAGATTCTTTCATACTCTAAGGTCATGGAGACAGTCTACACGTTCTCCTGTGGGCTTTCTAGTTTATGTTTCTTGTTTAGATCTGGGCTCCACGTTTGTGTCTGGAGTTAAGTAGGAGCCCATCCTTTTCCATTGATTTGTGGGGCTGCCTTTCTCCTGTGTGACAGTGTGCTTCCCAGCTGGCCTTGTAGTGTGTCTTAATGCCTGGTAGGACAACTTCCCTTTTTTGTTCTTTTTAAAACTTTACTTACTTATTCAGGGGTAATAGGGTAATTCTTTCATGTAAATTTAGAGTAAGTTTGAGTTTTTTAATACTTGGAACTGAGCTTTTCATTGGGGGTGCTTTGAATTTGTAGAATTCCTAAAAGGAAAACTAATCTCTTTCTCATACTAATTGTTCTCATCCAAGATCATAGAACGTGTCTCCATTTGTTCCATTTACCTCCTGTGTACTTTGTTAGAATTCTGGGATTTTCTCCAGGATGGTCTGGTACCTTCTAGATGCTTTATTTTTTATTGCTTTGTGAATGTATCTTTCTTGTTGCTCTATTTTTAACTGATTATTGTTGCTGTACAGAAATGCAGTTGGTTTTGGAGGGTTGATCTTGTATTTGGCAATTTTGTTGAACTTCCAACTAGTCTGGTGCCTTATTCTAGGAGAGGGTTTCCCCCTCTATTTCCCAGTGTCCCAACAGGTAGCTGTGGCCAGAACTACACTGCTGTTTTAGGCAGGACTGCTGTGGGCAGGCCTGTTTTGTTCCTTTTTTTTTTTTTTTGTTCCTTATTTTATTTTATTTTATTTTATTTATTTTTTTATTTTATTTTATTTATGATAGTCACAGAGAGAGAGAGAGAGAGAGAGAGAGGCAGAGGGAGAAGCAGGCTCCATGCACCGGGAGCCCGACGTGGGATTCGATCCCAGGTCTCCAGGATCGCGCCCTGGGCCAAAGGCAGGCGCTAAACCGCTGCGCCACCCAGGGATCCCCTTGTTCCTCATTTTATTTATTTTTTTATTTTTTTAAATATTTTTTTTTCAATTTTTATTTATTTATGATAGTCACAGAGAGAGAGAGAGAGAGAGGCAGAGACACAGGCCGAGGGAGAAGCAGGCTCCTTGCACCGGGAGCCCGATGTGGGATTCGATCCCGGGTCTCCAGGATCGCGCCCTGGGCCAAAGGCAGGCGCCAAACCGCTGCGCCACCCAGGGATCCCCCCTTGTTCCTCATTTTAAAGGGAATACTTCTAGGGATGCCTGGCTGGCTCAGTCCACTGACTGAGTGTGCAACTCTTGATCTTAGGGTTGTGAGTTCGAGTCCTACATTGGATGTGGAGATTACTTTAAAAAATTTTAAGAAACATAAAAAAATAACCATTTCTTTAAAAAAAAATAAAGGGAATGCATGTAATTAAAATTAGAAGAAAGTGGCTAAGGAAGTTTTTTTTTTCTTCAAGATTGTATTTATTTATTCATTTGAGAGCAAGAGCTCGAACAAGGAAGGGGAGCTGCAGAAGGAGGAGAAGCAGACTCCCACTGGGTAGGGAGCCTGATGCAGGCTTCGATCTTAGGACCCCAGGATCATGACCTGAGGCAAAGGTAGATGCTTCACTGACTGAGCCACCCAGGCGCCCCAGAAGTTTTGTTTTCAATCATAATACATTGGGAGGCACCTGGCTGGGTCAGTCAGTGGAGTGTGAGACTCTTGATCTCAAGGTTGTGAGTTCAAGGCCCATGTTGGGTGTAGAGGTTACTTAAAAAATAAAACACTTAAAAAAACAAAAGGACATTGAATTTCGAATTATTTTTCTGCATCAATTGAGAACTCATACGATTTTTTTTTTAGTTAAGTAAATTATATTGATATTTTATTATACTTTTGGAGTAAACTCTAAATTATATTTTATGTATAAACTTTGATATCATTTTGGACTCAGCTAGGTAGTATTGTATTTCAGATTTTTTGCTCCTGTTCATAAGGGGATTGGACTTTAATATGTTTCTTTTTGTGAATTGTTCTTATATATATTTGGAAGCAGCACTTGGTATGTCAGTTTCATAAGATGAACTATGCAGCTTTTGCTGTCTTTTTAATTTCTGGAAGAATTTATGTATGTGGATTTATACTTTTTGGTAGAATTCACCTGTAAAACCATCTGGGCCTTGGGCTCTTGGGAAAGGAAGATCTTGCAGTAGCATTTGGTTTTTTAGTGAAAAATAGTCAAGTTTGTGAATTTCCTTTTGTGCTCATTTTGTCATTTTTAGCGTTCCTATAAGTTGATGTGTTCATTTAGATTTTTAGTTCCTTTGCAGACTCTTTAGTGTCAGAACCACTGAGGATCCTGGCCCTGCTATGGATGGGAAAGGGCTGAGAGTCCAGGCATCTCGGTGTCCAACCTCAGGACTGGGACCAATCTGGAAAGAGGGCCACTGTGCCCAGACCCTCACCCCCGATGCTCCCTTCAGAGGCTTTGCCTGTGCTCTGGCAGCCCCCTGCCTCTTTACTCCTGACAGTAAGGGTGCTGGACCCTGTGCTGGGCCCTCAGCTATACTGACACAGTGTCCTTCTCTGCCATCCCCACAGCAGGATTCCTGGTCTTCAAGCCTGAGCTGATCTCCCGGCTGGAGCAGGGGCAGGAGCCATGGGTCCTCGACCTGAAGGGAGTCGAAGGGAGAGAGGGGGCAAGGACCTTCCTTACAGGTGAGGCTCAGGCCTGAGTTTCTGGGTCCAGGGCTGAGGAGGTGTTCAGAGAACTCATGCCCAGCAGAGAACTCATGGGAAGGTGGACCTGGACCCCAGGGACTGACGAAGCTGGATGCCTGGGAACACATGGCCACAGGTGGGGCTGTTGACAGAAGCATAGCCCAGCTGTGGAGTTGCATTGGGAGAGACCAAAGTGCAGAGAAGCAGGGACATGAAATTCTTGCGTGTTACAGCAAAAACAGTTTGTTCTTAAGGCACGTGTTGAATTTCTAACGTACTGATGTTCTTGCTAAGCAAAGGTGACGATCCAAGGAAAGCACTGAGTTTGGCTCTGCGCAGGCTTCAGGGCTGCGTCGGTGTCCTGGGTGCTCTAACACAGCGTCATAAACGCGGGACTTACAAGCACAGAGGTTAATCGTCTCCACTCCAGATGTCCAGACCAAGGTGCTTGCAGGATCCTGTCCCTGTGAAACCGCTAGGGAGGGACCCTTCCTGTCTCCTGCAGCTTCTGGTGGGCCCTGGTGTTCTTTAGCTTGTGACTGCATCACTCTCCGGTCTCTGACTCCGTCATCATGTCCCACCTCCCCGCCCGCCCATGTCGTCCTGAAAGGGCACCAGTCATGTAGGATTAGGTGCCTCCTCACCAGCGCAACCTCATCTTAACTAGCACTCAACAGTCCTGTTGTACAAGGTCCTATTCTAAGGTCCTGGGGCTGAGCTTCAGCACACATCTTCGGGGGCACAGTCCGCCCATAATAGGGGCCTCTGCCACCGTGCGGCATTGGCTCCCACTGGGCTCCTGTTGAGGGGATGCCATTGCCTCAGCCTTGTCTGAGCCTCCCTAGCTGATGCGTTGCCCAGTTTGCTCAGGGCAGTGAGATTGTATGCATCTTGGCCACAGAAGAGGATCCTGCCTGCTACCTGCCATGTCCTCTTCCCACAGTCCCTGGCTGGCTGGGAAGCAAGTTGGAGAATCAGACTGTGGCAGTTAGGGCCCTGGAGTCCTCCTTAAAGCGGGTTCCCGAGTCTCTGCAGAGCATCCTCAGGCGCACCGTCGTGTGGAAGGTGGCAGAGGTACAGGCAGTGTTGGGGGCCTTGACCCTCGCCCCCAGCATCCTTGGCTCTGTCATTGAAGCCCCTGCCTTCCTGTGGAGGCCCCTCCCTGGCCCTTCCTCGGAAGGATCTAACGCTGTACACCAGCCCACATACACCCCAGCCACTGTTAAGTATTTCTAATGGGGAAGGGAGATTTCAAAGAGGCAGGAGAGCTAGCTGGAGCTGGGCGGATTTGGGTAGTTGGTGGGTTCATACGGAACAGATGGTCTTTACGGTGATGAGTCAGCAGCAAAGAAAACATGAAATGTGTAGACCTGCTCTGAGCCTGATAGCACAGGGCAGGAGCACAGCCTCACAGACGAAAATGTGTGGAACGTGTTAGAGAAACTTATGTGCCCAAGGTGTTACCTGCGCCTGGTGCAGCAGATCGCCGAGGAGTGGCCCGGAGTGGCAGGAAGGTGCGGAGCTGCACCCCGACCCACCATCACCACACCTGTCCCCAGCCTGCCGGGACACAACGTCTGTTCTCTGAGGCAAAACCACTTCCAGAGTGAAGCTGTTTTTTTAAACATGTGCTTGCATCTCTTCAGGGGTTACCTAGAGTTTGCAGATAAGAGCTCTCAAGTTCCAGGGGAGGGTGAACTCTGGGCTTCAGTTAGGAGTCCCCAGGGGTGCCTGTGGGCAGTGTCACACACACAAACGGCCCAGCGGTGGTTAAAATGGTGAGGATGTGTTTTTAATCCATAGTAGTTTTTGTGATGGGGAAGAGTCCAGTGTGGGTGAACACGGCTTCCATCTGTTCAGATGTGGCCGGGGCAGGCAGGGGTGAGCGGGCGAGGGCTGGGCCCTGTGACACCCACCTGGGCTTGCTGACCACTGCCTGTAGGAGTTGGGTCCTGCTCTCCCACGGAGGTTGGGAGACTCCCTGTCCCTCAGGTGTGGCTGGAACAAACGGTCGGTTGTGCTGGCAGCCTTGAGTTTTCCCAGGCACACACCTTACGGGAGGCAGAGCCATCCTAGGGGTGCAGCCTTGAGCTGCAAGAAGCAGCATTGGTGTGTTGTCCCTTACGGGCCAGGGTTGAGGCCTGATCGAGAAAGGCTCGGGAGCCTGGGCTGGGCTCGGCTGGAGGGTCTTTGTCAGAGGGTGTCAGCAGTCAGCAGAGGCAGGGAGAAGTGGACCTGAAGTGGGGAGCCCCTGAGGCTGGGGCAGGGGGCTTCTCAGACTCGGTCATAGGGAACCAGATGGAGGCCGACCCCAGAGTGGTCGGGTGCATTTGTGGCTGCTTTAGCCCCGTGGGGTTAGCATTTCCTCTGAGCAGGAGGTCCCAGCCCCAAGGCTGCAGCCATCTCCACCATGGTCTCCGTTGGCGTCCGTAGGGGCCTCTGCTCTCCAGTAGGAGGCGGTGGAAAGCAGAGCTTGCCCGTTTTCTCAGCTGCAGAGCAAAGGGAGTCCTGGGCAGAGGGTGAGGGGGCCAGTGCCACACGGCCAGCCCTGCCCCGTGAAGGGTGTAGGATTGTGCAGTGAAGACCAGTCAGGGGATCCCTGGGTGGCGCAGTGGTTTAGCGCCTGCCTTTGGCCCAGGGCACGATCCTGGAGACCCGGGATCGAATCCCACGTCAGGCTTCCTGCATGGAGCCTGCTTCTCCCTCTGCCTATGTCTCTGCCTCTCTCTCTCTCTGTCTCTTTCTCTCTGTGACTATCATGAATAAATAAATAAAATCTTTAAAAAAAAAAAAAAAAAAAAAGACCAGTCAGGAGAGTCCCCATGTCCTAAGGGCACAGAGAGGTTGAAAGGGCAAGTGGTGGAAGGACAGACCCAGGTCCATTCCTAGTTCTCTCCTTGGCTGTGTGTCTGAGGGGCCACAGGTTCCTTATGGGGGGCGGGGTCCACTACTGGTCTCATTGGATTGTCATGAAGACTAAGTGAGGAATGGCTGGAACCCTGTTCCTTACCCACAGAAGATGCTCAGTGTGATGGCCTTTTCGTCACCTGGGACCACCCAGAACTGCGATCGCTGGAGCTGGTGAGGGCATTGATGTTAGGAACCACCAGGAACCCTGTGACTGGCCCCCTGGAGGATTTCACTCAGAACCCCACTTCTCAGACTCATCCCTGGGGTGCCCCTCAGCAGCTGTCCAGCCTTGTCATCCTCAGAGCCTGCCTGTTCCTCTGCTCATAGTTCTAAATCCCTCTTCACAGGACACCTGGGGGGCTCAGTGGTTAGGCATCTGCCTTCGGCTCAGCGCATGACCCCGGGGTCCTGGGACCAAGTGCACATTGGGTTCCCCGCAGGGAGCCTGCTTCTCCCGCTGCCTGAGTCTCTGTCTCTTTCTGTGTTTCTCATGAGTAAATAAAACCTTTAAAAACAAATAAAAATAAATAATAAATCCCTCTTCCCCTCACTTCACCTCCTCTGGATCCAGGAGCCTCTGGCCACACTTGGCAGGCTCTCAAGATCACTGCTGCTTCATGGGTTTTCACTCGTACCAGTTCCCCACAGGATGGATGTCCGCTCACGTGCCTGCACGCAGGAGCACATGGTAGTGGGATGAACGCAGAAAGTGAAAAGTATTAGTGACACCAAATTTTGGGCGCTGTCAAAGGCATGACTTCTGGAAGTGTTTTTCCATGTGGGTCTATCCTTGCTTGATGCAGCCTGTCCTGGGAGGGTGCTCCGTTCCCAGGGATGACCCGCACCCCCCATCCCCACGCTGGTCTCTGTCCTGTCTCTCGAGCACAGGGGACAACGGACATCTTATTTTCTGTTTCAGATTCTGCAGGTGGGATTGCGAGCGAGCAGGCCGGTGAGGACGTGGATGTTCTAAAATCAGAACCCTGTGCGGCAATGGTCAGAAGCCCCCCACCGGCTTTTCCTCAGAGTTCTAGCTTTAGCGATCCCTCTGATGGTGCAGTCTGGTCAGAGAGTAAGCCAGGCTCTCTCCAGAGAAACCGCCTGAGCACAGGGACTGTGGCTCCCAGGAAGACCTTCACAAGGGAGGGTGCCCAGGGATGTGGTGAGCTGGAGAGCAGTGGTGGCCTGGGTTGTCAGCCTGGCGAAAGTCCAGGAGGTGCAGAAGGGACGTCCCGAAGGTGTGACGTGTGTGGCCGAAGCTTCCAGTCTGCTTCAGACATTGCACTGCGTCGAGAAATTGATACACGAAAGAAACCAAACACATGTCCGGAGTGTAAAACAAAAGTACCCGATTGTTTGCAGGGGAAGCCTCGAGGTAACTGCCACGGAGAGAAGCCGTATGAATGTGAGGAGTGTGGGAAGGTCTTCAGGTTGTGCTCACAGCTTAATCAGCATCAGAGGATCCACACTGGTGAGAAGCCATTCAAATGCATCGAGTGTGGAAAAGCCTTCCGTCTGAGTTCAAAACTTATTCAGCATCAAAGAATTCACACTGGAGAGAAGCCCTACCGGTGTGAGGAGTGTGGAAAGGCCTTTGGTCAGAGCTCCAGCCTCATCCACCACCAGAGGGTCCACACGGGGGAGAGGCCCTATGGCTGCCAGGAGTGTGGAAAGGCCTTCAGCCAGCAGTCTCAGCTGGTCAGACACCAGCGGACCCACACTGGAGAGAGGCCCTACCAGTGCCAGGAGTGCGGGAAGGCCTTCAGCCAGAGCTCAACCCTGGCCCAGCACCAGCGGATGCACGCTGGGGACAAACCTCAACTTCCAAGGAACCCAGATAGCCCCAGCCTTGTTGCACATCAGAGAATACACGCTACAGAGAAGCCATTTAAGTGTGACGAGTGTGGGAAGGCCTTCAGGTGGGTGTCTCGCCTGAGTCAGCACCAGCTGACCCACACCGGAGAGAAACCTTATAAATGCAACAAGTGTGCAAAAGCCTTTGGTTGTAGCTCACGGCTTATTCGCCACCAGAGAACTCACACTGGAGAAAAGCCATTTAAATGTGAGGAGTGCGGGAAAGGCTTTGTCCAGGGCTCCCACCTAATTCAGCACCAGAGAATTCATACTGGGGAGAAACCCTATGAGTGTAGTGACTGTGGAAAGGCCTTCAGCCAGAGCTCCAGTCTCATTTACCATCAGAGAATCCATAAGGGAGAGAAGCCGTATGAGTGCCTGGAATGCGGAAAAGCTTTCAGTATGAGCACACAGCTCACGATCCATCAAAGGGTCCACACTGGGGAGAGACCCTACAAGTGTACCGAGTGCGGGAAAGCATTCAGTCAAAACTCAACCCTTTTCCAGCACCAGATCATCCACGCAGGAGTGAAGCCCTATGGGTGCAGTGAGTGTGGGAAGGCCTTCAGTCGGAGCTCCTATCTCATCGAGCACCAGAGGATTCACACTCGTGCTCAGTGGTATCATGAATACGGGAATACCTTGGAAGCTTCTACCCATGTGAGCCGTAAAAAAGTCAGCACTGTAAAGAAACTGCATAAATGTAACGAATGTGAGAAAATATTCAGGTGGCGCTCGCATCTAATCATACATCAGAGAATTCACACCGGAGAGAAACCTTACAAATGTAATGAATGTGGCAAAGCTTTTAATCGGAGCTCCAGGCTTACTCAGCATCAAAAAATTCACATGGGATAGAGCACTTCCCTTTATAAATGTGTATAAATGTGAATAAACCTGCAGCCTTAACTTCATGTATTTTATATCGTTTATACTAACAAGAATTTGGAATGTGGGGATAGGTTGCAAATTATTAAGAAAATGTCCAAATGCATACCAAGTGGATGTTTTTTTGGTGGAATGTGTGACTTTATCCCACTCAGCAAAGCCTGTGTCCCTCAAGTCAGGGTGCTCGTGCGTAGAGTTCCGAGTTCACAGAGGGAAGACCCAGGCCCTGTGGATGAGGAGGAGTCCTGGCCAGCTTTGCCAGACCCGTAGCTTAGCAGTTACCCAGAGGGTCTTCCCTCCGCGCCAGGTCCTCGGGCTGGCTTCAGTGGTGGGGGTGTTAGCTCGCGCTAGCGGGAGCCCAGAGAGACGTGCCTAGAACTCCTTCCTCCCATCTTCTTCACCTGACTCCTCCTCTTCCAAGTCCGCTCCCATCAGAGCAAGCTGGGGATCAGCCAGCGGGCCTGGTGCCAGCAAGAGGAGCTCGATCTGCACACGACTCCAAGAGTAGCACCCGGGCCTAGGGACCTGCTCTGTGAGTCTGGGACGTCACTGTCCCTGGAATCCAGAGTCGCGCTTATCTGAGCGTCGTTACAGGGCGATCGGAAGAGATGAACTGTGTACGAGAGCCACTCCCCTCCCACACAGACCCCGAGCCAGCATCTCCAGCCGGACCCAGGCAGACTCGGCACCGCAGGGACGGCTCCTGAGAGCCCAGCAGATGCTACCAAGAGGCCAGGGTGTGTCCTGTTACTGCTGCTTCCCATGCTTCCTCTGTTCCTCCTGCTTCGTTCCTCCTGCTGTGCAAACTGCCGGAATAGGGCGGGTCTGCAGACTGACAGGTAAGCCTGTAGCCTGTTCCCAGAGGCTGGTGGAGATGGAGGCCGTGGGCTCACCAGCAGGATGGGGCTAACCAATTCTGGTGCCGGCCTCGCCCTAGCGTCCTGGACTCACCACTGTGAGAAAGTTCGAGGGGACCAGAAGTCTTAGATTGGCTACTGCCCACTTCCACTCACTCAAGACCTGCCCATCTGTGGTGTCATTGCCAGTTACCACCGGGGCAAAATTTGGGCCAAAGACCCCTCCCTGTCCCCGTGGAGAGGCCCGTTTCTTCAACATAGACAAAGGTAATCCAGAGGGACACAGGTCAGTCACTTGAGTATTGCAACACATGACTTGGGTCACCAGCACACTGGTCTGGTTAAGCCTGTGGGTAGTTCCCCGAGACACAGGCTTGATGGGCACGTGTGGTACAGCCCAGTATCAGGTTATGGATTTGTATCAGGTGAAAAAAGGGCTGGCTGGCCCTGTGTTTGAGCTAGGAGGTTCCAGAATTATCTGGCATAGGGAACAGCAGAGTTTGGGGTGGTCTGGTCCATCAGGTTTGGTTCCTGGCACGTTGACAGGGATCTCCGCCCTGTAGCACGTCAGCCCAGTCATAGCCGGGCACCATGTGTGACGTGCTCTCAGGCGGCAGTGCTGGTTCTAGGGGGGATTGCCCCCCAGCCTGTACCTGCACCTTTAGAGGTGGTCCCTCTCCAGGAGCAGGACACCATGAGGTCATTGTGCCCATTTCAGTAGCTGTAACAGCCTCTTCAGCTGTCCCTACTCCGCCCAGAACTTGTGTCCAAAGGCGTCAATGCAAGGGGACCAGGGACTTTGTGGGCCCACGTGCCCTAGGCAGCCTGGTCGCTGAATGTGCCATCCCCAGAAAGGAATCCTCTCTGCCACCTCTGGGTAGTAGGACGCCAGGGTCGGAGGTTCTATGTATTCAACCTGGGCAGGATGCCATCCTCCCAACAGCAACTGCAGACCAGCCAGAAGGCCCAGAGGGTTCCACCTAAATCTGCACCTGGATTCTCTCTCTAGATGGACATGGCCCTCGATCGGGGCTGGCACAGCCGGCCAGGGGGCAAGATGCAGCCTGCGGCCTGTGAAAGCAGGCATGCAGGCCATAGGCCGGGTGGCAGGTCACAGTCTAAGCCAGAGTCCGCTCCTGTAAATGCACTCCTCTGAGAGCGCGGGTTTAGGGACGAACACAGATCCCAAGCCACAAGCAGTCAGCCGGGTTCCTAGCTCTGCATCTTCTCTGGCAGCCCCTCTTCCCGCTCCTGGCAGCACGGAGCTCCCAGTTTTTCAGTTGGGCGCTGCCCGGTTCCAGTCCATGTTTGCTCAAAGAAACTCTTCAAAAATTTGATGTACCTCAGTTTACCTCTTAAAAAGCTTAAAAGCTAAGAAGGGTTTTTACATTTTTAAGTGGGGAAAAAAAAAGACTATTTTGTGACATTTGAAAATTATATTGAAATCAAATTTCAGTGTGACCAAATAAAGTTTATTGGAACCGAGCTGGCCCCTTTGTGTGCAGGTTGCCTCTGGCCACTCTTGTGCTACAACCGCGCGTGCTGGTCTTGCCTTGTTAACGTAGGTAAAAACCTCATGCCCTTCGACCTCTTGAGGAATTCGGTTTCCTCTGTATTTTTAGTGTGGTTTGTTCACCTAAACGTCCGAATACCACCAAGAATTCAATAGAAATAAGCCTACAGGCCTACATTCCAGTCCGGAGCCTCGATTGCAGAAGTGTAGGATGAGGGGTCCTTCCTTAGCTGCACCCTCGTGACAGCCAAGTGGCCTGCTTGGCGAGCCTTGGTGAAATCCAGCCGCCTGGCTGCTTAAAATGCCCGGGGCTCGGGACCCCGGGAGCCAGCCAAGGGCATCTGCGTGCCACGTGTGCTGGTGGCACTTTGCGGGGGGTGGGGGGGTGCAAGATTGGTGGGACGTTGTGTTCTACCTGCAAGCTGGGTTTCCCAGTTTGGGCCTTACTGAATACAACACGTTTTTAGGAACACCGAGAACTGTTTCGGAGTAGAGGTGATCTGGCATTTCTCTCTTGGAGACTATAAACCTACAATTTTGACCTGAACTACTTTTTACTCAATTACCAGATTAAGCTTTGATTTAGGATATTGGAATGGAACCACTGAGCTCCCCCAAAGCTCCACAGAGGGGCGGGGGGTGTGGGGCCAGCTGAGTTCACAGCCCTGTGGCTTCCACTCAGAGCCTCGGAAATGTGTCTGACGGCCCGGCTCAGCCGGATGCCTCCCAAACGCAGTAGATGCATTTGTTCAGCGCTCCGGGAAGAAGAATCCGCGGGCATCGAGTTTCCACACAGGGGCCTCTGGCGCCTCCACAGGTGGAGCGCGTGACTTGATTGATCCCAGGGTCATGAGTTCGAGCCCCAGGTTGAGTGTGGAGATTATTTAAAAAAAAAAAAAAAAAAGATTTCCACAGAGATCTGAAAAAGATCCAGAAAATGGAAAAGGGTCATCTTCCAAGTGGGAGTGTCCGCTCTGCATCCAAGGCCTTGTGCGGGCCTGGAGGCAAAGGTGGCCCTCGAATCCGGCAGTGGGAGGACTGAGCACAGGTGGGGCGGCCTGGGCACGGGGCTCACCCCCAGCCTACCAACTGCTGTCCTACGGGCCCTGTGTGGACCCAGTGTCCTGAGTGTGGCCTTAAAGGACCGAAGATGAAATGATTCTGTGACATGAAATTAAAATCTCCTCGACACTAAAACCTTTTTATTGGACAGGATTGTGCTTGGTGTTTGTTGCGCCGCGGCCGCCAGGCCCACGACGGTCGCCCCCGGGCGGCGGGCAGGTCACGCCCCGGTCACGCCCCGCAGCTCCCAGGCACTGGAGATGGAGGTAAGGGCGGCCGCTGTGCCCCCCCCCTCCCAGGACCGGACACCGTCCCTGCTCTTGGCCATCTCTGTGGACAAAGCACAGCGCGTGCCCTCGGGCAGCAGCGGGGGACTGAGCAGAGCGCTGCCCCCCACGGGCCGGACAGCAGGTGCAGGTGCAGCAGGTGCAGGGACAGCAGGTGCCGGTGCTGAGCCTGCGAGTGCGCGGGTAGGCCTCTCCCCATGCCTCCTGCACCCCTGAGCCCCCGTGGGCCCCCCTCAGGGGCAGGAGCCCTCTCCCACCACAGCTGGAGGCGGCTCCCCGTGCGGCTTCGTCCTCCCCAAGCGCGTCTCACCGACGCGATGTGGCCACGGTGGCCTGGGGGCCTTGTGTCTGCTCCCGCGTGTCGTTCACAGGCACGGAGGCCCAGCAGCCCGGCGGCAGCAGAGCTCGGGGCGCCCCGCGTGGGGCCGTGGGAGCCCAGGGCAGGACGGCCTCTGCTCCTGCCCCACTGGCCTCGTCCCAGGAGGGTCTCGCACACGAGAGGAGCGGGGGGCAGAAAGGGCTCAGCAGCAGGAAGCTCCTGCGAGCCACTAGGGCTGTCATCCAGGATGCGGGGGGAGCACGGAGGCAGGGACACCGCAGGCGTCACCCAGGTTGCGGCCCCGAACACGCCCACTCCAGGCCCCAAGGGACCCCGCTGCCACCTGTGCACTCTCACTAGGGCCCAACTGTGTCCCCTGCAAAGCCGTGTTGAAGCTTTAGCCCCCGGTGTGACGGAGGGGCCGCTGCGGGTGGATGCGGCTAAGCGACGTGCGACAGGGGCTCCGACCCAACAGGGCTGCGGTCTTTTTTTTTTTTTTTTTAATATTTTACTTATGCCTGAGACAGACGCAGGCTGAGGGAGAAGCAGGCTCCCTGTGGGGCCCCCGGGCCAGTGGAGGCTGGCTGGCTGAGGCCTCCTCCCGCACCGACCTCCCCCTGCAGCCTCCAGGGCCGTCAGGAAACAGAAATCTGTCCTTTAAGCCATTTAACCTGGGATATTCCGTGATGGCACAGAGCTGCCCGGGCCCTCCGCCCTCACCTCAAGCAAGCACCCATCACTCACCCACCTGGCTCGGGACTGGGGGCCGTTCTCCCAGAGGCCGGGCCCCCCCCAGCCCCCACAGCTCGCCCACCGCGAGCAGCGCCCCGCCGACTGCTCCACGTCTCGGGTACAGTGCAGCCTCCAGGAGGGCCCCCACGGGACCCAACTTAAACGGACAGCCCAGCGCTTTATCCCGCCTCCATGCCTGGGACCCTGCTCTATTTCTTTTCTTTCTTTTTCTTCCTAAGATTTATGAGAGAGACAGAGAAACACTGGGGGCGGGGGGGGGGGGGGCGGAGGGCAAGGTAGGAGACTCCCCGCTGGGCAGGAAGCCTGGCACGGGGCTGCAACTCAGGACCCCGAGATCATGACCTGAGCCCGAAGCAGTTGCTTAACCGACTGCACCACCCCGGCGCCCCTTTTTGTTGTCGTTGTTGGCAAATATTTTAGAGAAAAAGGTGCGAGTGGGAGGAGGGGCAGAGACAGAGAATCTCAACAGACTCCTTACTGAGCTTGGAGCCCCACACGTCGTGATCCCAAGACTCAGAGATGATGAAGCGAGTGGAAACAGGAGTCAGGGCTCGATCTCCCAAGGCCGCCAGGCGCCACCCCCTTGCTCTATTTCGGCACCACTTACCCTCCTCTGACAAGCTTTGCCAGTCACTTTGTAAGGTCTCCCCTCCCCGCTAGAATGTTGGCTCCATGAGGTCAAGGACAGAAGCCAGGGAATGAAATGCCCACGCTAAACAGCGTTCCCGAAAGCAAGTGGGCAGGGAGGTCAGATGCTACATGAGGCCCGACCGAGTGACCAAACGGTGTCCGCAGACGGGCCTTAGCTCGACACCAGAGGGAATCAAAACCAGAACCACACTGGCCTCAGCAGCGCAGCAGGTGCCCTCACCCAGGAACAAGACCAACAGCCAGGGGAGGGGTGCGCAGTGTGATGCCCTCCCAGGACACTTTTTTTTTAATTTATTTATGATAGTCACAGAGAGAGAGAGGCGTAGAGACACAGGCAGAGGGAGAAGCAGGCTCCATGCACCGGGAGCCCGATGTGGGATTCGATCCCGGGTCTCCAGGATCGCGCCCTGGGGCCAAAGGCAGGCGCCAAACCGCTGCGCCACCCAGGGATCCCCCAGGACACTTTTTTTGTTGTTGCTTTATTTCCAATAAAAAGGGAAAATACAACCTCCTCAACTGAACCGAGTAGGACATGATGAGATTCTTACATCACACTGAGGACGCCTCCAGGAAGGGCCGGCTCCTCCCACGTGACTGCGGTGGGGCTGCAAGCCCGGTCAGTCCTGCAGTTTGAGCTCACACTTCTTCTCCAGGTCGGCCATCTCCTTCAGCACCAGCGCCACGCTGTACCGCAGCTCCTGGAACTTGGCGGCGGGCACCTCGAAGCGGTAGGCTGACCCATCCGACAGCTGCAGCTGCATCAGGACGCTCGGCTGCAGGGAGCGGGCCAGGGCACTGGTGGAGATGGCCACATCCACCCTCCACCGCAAGCCGGCGACACGGGGCAGCCAGGCCCCCCGCTGCCCCGCCGCAGAGTTGAGGAGCCGCCACTGGCTCCCAAACACCACGCTGGCCAAGTCTGTGACCAGGTCTTGGGGGACGCACAGCTCCTGGAGCTGGTCCTTGAAGGCATCGGGCTTCAGGCTGGCGGCGGGCAGCCGGAGGGCCTGCTGGAGCAGCGTATGTGTGCCCGCGAGGAGGGCACCCAGCCGTTCCTCTGGCAGGTCTGCAGCCGCCCCGAGGCGCTGCACGGCCTCCCGGCAGTCCTCTCCCTGCAGACTGCTCACCACCAACTTCAACAGCTTTCTGAAGGTGCCTCTGTCCAGGTCGGCCAGGAGCCGCGGCATTGCAGCTACTTGCGGGGGGAGCTGGGCCCCCAGGAAGCTCAGCCGGCCCGCGTACCCGTCGCCGGGGTGATGCAGGTAGGGCGCTGCGGCGCCCACGGCAGACATGGCTGCTTCTCCGGCCGGTCGGAAGCCCCGAGGAGAGTCCCCGCCGCAGCTGCCAGGGCGGGGAGAAGAGAAGCCGTGACCACCGCGTGCCCTGGGCCAGAAAATGAGGACTGACGCTGCGGCCTCAAGGCGCTGACAGCGGGAAGGGGGGCGCTGAGAGCGGGTGGCGGCGCCCGGGCGTCGGCAGGGGGGGGGGACGGGGTGCGGGCGGAGGCCCGGCCAACAGGAGGCTCACGGAGACCTCGAACACATCACGGGGAGCAGGGGGCAGCGACCGCAGCCCCGAGAGCGGAGGGGCGGGCGGCCAGGCCGCGGCCACCTGCCACCCTACAGCACCCAAGGCGGAGCCGCCCCAAGGGTCTGCAGGAGCCAACAGGGAAACTGAGGCCCACACACAACCGCCCCAGGACTAGAACGCAGGCCTGTTCCCACAACGCGGGCGGGAGGGGCCGAGGCACGTGACGGCACCGGGACCCGCGGGGCCGGGAGGGCGGTGTGATGTCACGGCGCGTCGCAGGGGCTGGCCCTGGGGCCTCCCCGGGGCGCCCGGAGGGATGCGGGTCTCCTGGCCGCGCCCACGCCCGATGTCCCGGGAAGGCCCGGCCGCCCGCCGCTCGGGACCGGCTGCCCCCGCTGGCGCTCTCGCCGCCACCCGCGAGCCCAAGGATCCCAGGGCCGGAGCCGTGCGCCGTGCCCGCCGGGGCGGCCCTGTGGCCTGTGCGCAGCCGGGGAGCGGCCTCCGGAGCCCCGCGCGCGGTGAACGGGGAGCAGGCCGCGGCTCCGCGCGGAGGGGCCCCAGCCCCGCCCCCAAAGCCGACGCCCCCGCACCTGCAGAGGACCGCGCGCAGCAGCTGCCGGAGGGCCACGCCGCCTCCAGGCCGGAAGCGGCCCCGGGCCCCGGAAGCGACGGAGGCCACTTCCGGAAGCGACGGCGGCCACTTTCCGGGCGGCTCTAGGGCGGCGGGAGGACCCGGGCCTCTGTGGTCTGGCGCGGCAGTCGGCCTCGGCCGGCGGCTCCGGGGCGCTCGGGGCGCTGTCTGCGGGGTCCCGGCTCCCCCGCCCGCTGCTGCGCGTCGGCCGCCCCGCCGTGGGGCTGCTTGGCCTCCCGGGGAGCTGCGGCGGCGGCGTGTGCAGTTCGCTCGGGCCGTTCGCTCACGGCGGTGAAGGGGAGGCGCGGAGCCTCAAACTGAGCCGAGGAGTCGGAGAGGAGGCTCTGGGGCGGCCGGCGGTCGTCGCGGGGACGCGTCGCTGGCTGGTCGCTGGGGAGACGCGGGCCGGAGGCCGGGCCACGCCGTGTGGAGGTGGAGATCGGAGAACACGCGGGACCCGCCGCGTCCCCCGGCCCCGGCGCCGCTGCTGCGGGGAGCTGGTCCTGGGCCGAGGCCGCCGCGCAGACCCCGCTGCCTGCGTCTCTGCCTCTCTCTCTGTCTCAGGAATAAATAAATAGAAAATTTTTAAAAATGGGCTCAATTTTTTTTTAAATAATTTAATTTATTCCTGAGACACAGAGAGGGGCCGAGACCCAGGCCGAGGGAGAGGCAGGCTCCACGCAGGGAGCCCGACGCGGGACTCGATCCCGGGCCCCGGGGTCACGGCCTGGGCTGGAGGCAGGCGCTCCTCGGCGGAGCCCCCGGGCGCCCCCAAAATGGGTTCAATTTGATGTGAAAATTCATGGGACATCTCGGTGAGCGCGGAGCCTGGAGGCCAGCAGGGGGCGCCCTCCCCCCACGCCCCCCAGCGGTGCACTCCCGGCTCCGGTGCGGTCCGGGGCGCCTCAGTTTAGCACAGCGGATCGCAGCGCCTCTGCTCCGGGGAGGGCCTCGCGGTCTGTTCTCCTGCTTATGCTTTTGGTATCACACACAAGCATTCAATGTCGAGGAGCTTTCCCCCTACGTTTTCTTCTAGGAGTTTTATGGTTTTAGGTCTTATGTTTAAGTTTTTTATTTTTTTTATTTTTTTTTTTATGATAGTCACACAGAGAGAGAAAGAGGCAGAGACACAGGCAGAGGGAGAAGCAGGCTCCATGCACCGGGAGCCCGACGTGGGATTAGATCCCGGGTCTCCAGGATCGCGCCCTGGGCCAAAGGCAGGCGCTAAACTGCTGCGCCACCCAGGGATCCCTTATGTTTAAGTTTTTAATCCATTTTGAGTTGATTGTTGCATATTACATATGATAAGGGTCCAATTTCATTCTTTTGCATGTAGACATCCAGTTTTCCCAATGTGAAATAATAAGAAACACATATATGTTTCTGCCCCAAGTTCCTGCTAATATTTAGCTGTTGACTGCAGTTCAACACCAAACTTCTAAAAACCTTGTAATTTCCAAAGTGATAGGACTTTAAGGAGTTACCCTCAAAACCCTTGGAATTTCCTGGGTCATAGGACCGTCTTTTTTTTTTTTTAAGATTTATTTATTTATTTGAGAGACAGGGAGAGACGGCACGCACAGGAGTGGGGTGAGGGGTGGTGGGAGAGAACCCTCAAGCCGGCTCCCCAGAGTTCAGAGTACCACACCGGGCTCAGAGTACCACACGGGGCTCAGTCTCGTGGCCCATGAGATCGTGACCTGAGCCGAAACCAAGACTTGGATTCTCCACTAACTGAGCCACCGGACACCCTGCGGAGTGTCTTGTTCTAATGAGGTGACTCTCAGTGTGCTCCTGAGCGGCTCTGAGTAGGAGCTTGGAATGCTCAGTTCTCCTACCTCGTCCCCCAGAGAGGGGAGAGGAACTGGAAAATAAGCTTATTATTGATCACACCCATGGGACGAATCCTCCACAAGAATCCGCATGATACGGAGTTCAGTGAGCTTCGGGGTGGGAACACTCGGAGATGTGGAGAGTGGCGCGCCGTCAGAGGGGACGGAGGGCCCCATCCTCGGCCCTCCGCTTGTGCTGCTCTCCCAACCAGCTGTTCCTCAGTCACATCCTTCATAATAAACCGGGAATCCGGCAAGCAACGTGTTTTCCTGAACTCTGAGCCACTCTCGCAAATTATCAAACTTGAGGAGGAGTCGTGGAACCTTTGACTTACAGCTGGTTTTTCAGAAGCACCGGTGACAAACTGGGAGTGACAACTGGCTCCTGGAGTAGGAGCGAGTCCTTAGGTTGTGGGGCTGCCCCTACTTCCCCGGTCTGCCCTTGCTCTTTGCATGGGCCTGGCATGGCCATCGTTACCCCCATGGCAGGGCTGCTGCCTCTGCCCCGCTCTCACATGTCATTATCACGTGTCTCATATGACTCCCAAACATGTCTGTGCACAGACCCCCCATTACTGCCCCTATTTACACTTTTCAGACTGAGGAAAAAAGGGAAACAAGAATTTCATTAGTGAACATTTTCACTAGCAGCTTCCTGAACCCCTGTGCTCTTCCGTTCCTGGCAAAGACGCAATAGATACCTTGCTTGGCAACTGTGGTGGCCGAGAGAATGTTCTGGACGCGCCTGCAACTACAGGAACCTCATTAACGAAGAGCTCCGTGGTTGAGCTCTGAAGCTTACCCTGGCGTGCTGAGGCCACACCTCTCAGGGCTGGTCCCCACCAGCTACTGCGCATGGCAGGGACACTAGGGCAGGCCCGTTCCTGGAATACACAGGGTCCCCAGGTGGCCGACTTGGTCTCAATAATTTGCTTAGATGGGACAAGGCTGGGATGATTTCACCCAAACTTTTCTCTCTGCGTCAGACCTGAATTGTGGTCTGATAGCTCTCTCCATCTTCCCTGACTCCCTATTTTCTCTCGTGCCAGATCTTTCCCTGACATTTGCATATTTAATCCAGTCTTCGTGTCTGCTTCTTGGAGGACCCAGACTAACACAAATGAACCATACTTGGGTGACAGGGAGAACACTTGGGACTGCCTAACCCACTGGCTGGTGAGGAGGACACTGTCCTGGTCAGTAGGTGGTCCCTGGCACAAAATGGTGACTCGGTTGCTAAGCAGGTCACCCGTGGTGACCTGGCCGCATGACCCAATGGGAGGAAATGCTGTGAGAGGTGCAATGATGCAAGCGCTTGGAAAATATGGGGAGAATGGTAGAATGACAGAGTCCTGGGATTTGGGCATGAGCATGGCTGTGCCATCTGCAGAAGAGAATTATATGTCATTTGAGAAAGAGGTCTTGGCATATTCCTGGACTCTGGTAGGAAAAGAATGCTGACCATGGGACATCAAGTGGCTATGTGTCCGCATACACCTCCCGTTACGAAGTGAGGTCTATAAGGCCTGCAAAGGCATGTTAGGGAGACCCAGCAGCAAACCTTTATAAAGTGGAAATAGGGATGCCTGAGTGGCCCTGCCTTCAGCCCAGGGCGTGATCCTGGGATCCGGGATCAAGTCCCGCATCGGGCTCCCTGCATGGAGCCCGCTTCTCCCTCTGCCTGGGTCTCTGCGTCTCTCTCTCCGTCCCATGTTTACGTATTGGAAGACTTAATATTGTTAAGATGTCAATACTTCCTTGGGCGCCTGGGTGGCCTTCAGCTCAGGTCATGAGTCCCAGGATCAAGTCCCACATCAGGCTCCCCACTCAGTGGGGAGTCTGCTTCTCCCTCTGTTCCTCGCCCCACCTGTGCTCTCTGTCTAATAAATAAACAAAATCTTTAAAAAAAAGTCAATATTCCTGAAGCAATTCAATGCTATCCCTATCAAAATCCCAATGACATTTTGTTTCAGAAACAGGAAGTCCCATCCTAAGGTTCATATGGAATCTCTAGGGACCCAAATAGCCCAAACAGTCTTGAAAACAAAGAACAAAGCCAGAGGATCATACTTTCTGATTTTGAAACCTACTGTAGTCATCAAAACAGTGTGGTACTAACATTACAACAGACATGAAGCAATGATGGAAATATGAGACCAGAAACAAACCTTCATAGATACGGTCAAATAATTTTTGACAAAGGTGCTGAAATCATTCAATGGAGAAAGGACAGCCTTTTCAAAAAATGGTGCTGGGAAATCCACATGCAAAAGAATGAACTTGAACTCAACACTATATACAAAAATTAACTCAAAAATGCATCAAAGACCTAAATGTAAGACCTATAATTACAAAATTTTTCGAATGAGCATGGGACAAAAGCTTCATGATGCTGAATTTGCCAGTGATTTCTGGAATACAACAACAAAGGCCACAGGCAACAAATTAAAAAATACACAAATTTCAGTTCATAAAAAATTATAATTGTGCATCAAAACCACTATCAATAGGGGTGCCTGGGGCTCAGTTGGTAGAACATGTGACTTTTCATTTTAGGATTGTGAGTTTCAGCCCCATGTTGGGCGTGGAGCCTACTTAAAATAAAAACTTTTTAAAAATTAAAATAGGGCACTTGACGGGATGAGCACTGGGTGATATGCTATATGCTGGCAAATTGAACTCCAATAAAAAAAAATTCAAACAAACCCCACTATCAACATAGTACAAAGGCAACACACAACATGGGAGATAAACTTGTCAATCATAGATCACAGTAAGGGATTAATATCCAGATTATATGGTTAACTCCTAAAACTCAACAACAAAAACCATGACAACCTGAGTCAAAAATGGCAAAAGACTTGAACTGGCATTACTTCAAAGAATTTGTACAAACGGTCGATAAGTACATGAAAAGCCGGGCGACATCAGCAATCATTAGGGGAATGCAGATCGGAGCCACGCGGAGATAGCAGCCCGCCCCCTTAAGGACGCGACTGACCCTGCGTGCTGCGGGCCCAGGTCACCATCCCGGCCTGGTCAAGTCCCTCAGCGGGCCCCCGCGGGGAGCCTGCTTCTCCTGCTGCCTGGGTCTCTGGTTCTCTCATGAGTAAATATATAGAATCTTAAAAAAAAAAGAAAAAGGAGGAGGAGGAGAAGGAAAGGAAGAAAGGACACAAGGAAAGAAAGAACTAATGTTGACAGGAACAGGAATGTGGAGGAATTGGAGCATTTGTGCACGTTGTTGGGAGTGTAAACAGAAGCAGTTATTTTAAAAAATTACAAGTATGATCCAGGAACTTTGAGACAGAGCAGGGGCTGGGCTTGGATCCCCTCAATGCTGAGCACAAAATCCAGCTTTCTCTGGCTGTCTCCATGAGAGAAGAAAGAAAGAAAAAAAGCTAAAACTGTCTCTTGAGTGTATGCAGGAGAGCAGAGGGAAGGATGATGTTTACCACAAAGACTGCAAAGAACACTTCGTAACTCTTTTTTTTTTAATTTTTTTAAATTGGAGTTCAATTTGCCAACATATAGCATAACACCCAGTGCTCATCCTGTAGTGCCCCCCTCAGTGCCCGTCACCCCACCCCCCTCCCACCTCCCCTTCCACTACCCCTTGTTTGTTTCCCAGAGTTAGAGTCTCTCATGTTGTGTCTCCCTCTCTAATTTTTCCCACTCATTTTTCTCTCCTTTCCCCTTTAATCCCTTTCACTATTTCTTATATTTCCCGAATGAATGAGACCATATAATGTTTGTCCTTCTCCGACTGACTTACTTCACTCAGCATCATACCTTCCAGGTCCCTCCACGTGGAAGCACGTGGTGCGTATTTGTCGTTGCTACTGGCTCAGGAACATTGCACCATATACACAGACCACAGCTTCTTTATCCTCATCTGCGATGGACACCGAGGCTCCTCCCACAATGTGGCTATTGTAGACATTGCTGCTGTGAATATCGGGGTGCAGGTGTCCCGGCGTTTCAATGCATCTGGATCTTTGGGGTAAATCCCAGCAGTGCAATTGCTGGGTCATAGGGCAGGTCTATTTCTAACTCTCTGAGGAACCTCCACACAGTTTTCCAGAGTGGCTGCCCCAGTTCACCTTCCCACCAACAGTGCAGGAGGGCTCCCCTTGCTCCACATCCTCTCCAACATCTGTGGTTTCCTGTCTTGTTAATTTTCCCCATTCTCACTGGTGTGAGGTGGGACCTCATTGTGGTTTTGATGTATGTTTCCCTGATGGCCAGTGATGCGGAGCATTTTCTCATGTGCTTGGTGACCATGTCTAGGTCTTCTTTGGTGAAATGTTTGTTCATGTCTTTTGCCCATTTCATGACTAGATTGTTTGTTTCTTTGCTGTTGAGTTTAATAAGTTCTTTATAGATCTTGGACACTAGCTCTTGATCTGAGAGGTCATTTGCCAATAGTTTCTCCCATCTGTAGGTTGTTTTGTGGTTTTGTTGACTGTAACTCTTACCCCCACCTTTGTTAGTGCCTTAGATCTACAGTTAAGTAGTTTATCCCTGTCCTTTCTCCCAAAATATTCTCCATCAACTTCTGGTTGGGTGGAGTTTATCTTATAGCAGCTTATTTAGAAAGGCTGTTATGAGTGATGTGCCCCAAATTTGTGCACATTCAAATTTGGTTGTATGAAGCCATTAGTTTATTTTCTTCTTTCTTTTCTTTTCTTTTCTTTTCTTTTCTTTTCTTTTCTTTTCTTTTCTTTCTTTTCTTTTCTTTTCTTTATTTTAATTTTTTCATGAGAGACACAGAGAGAGAGAGAGAGAGAGAGAGCAGAGACACAGGAGGAGGGAGAAGCAGGCTCCATGCAGAGAGCCCGGGTCTCCATCCCAGGTCTCCAGTATTACGCCCTGGGCCAAAGGCAGGTGCTAAACCACGGATTCTTTCCCTTCCAGGAGCCCTTCATTATCTTTAGCGTTCGCAGTGTCTGGCCTCTCATCTCTGGATCCCCGGGCCAGAAACACCGCATGTTTTTCAACACGTGCTCCTGCCGCTGTGCACAGTAAGACTATGCTCAGCTTTAGGCTGCAGACGGTGGGAGTGGCAGTTACCTGCTCTCCCTCCTGCCCTTCCCTACTGCACTCCCCACCAGGGCATGTTGGCATGTTGTTTACTCCAGTACCCTCAGATGGTTGATTTTGTGTTATATTTAGGCTTTCTGCAGAGGGTGGGACAGATTGTCCAGTAGCGTCTCTACCCATCATACTTAGGACCACAGAGTGAATGCAGCCTTTACACTTGAGGACAGGCTGCCTGCATGTAAAATCCCTGGCTCACATTTTCTTTCCTGAATAACTTATAGGTTTGATCCCTTCATCTTCTGGCATCGAATATAATTGACACTAACCCGTTCTCTTTCCCTTATAAATGAATTGGCCTCGGGATCCCTGGGTGGCTCAGCGGTTTGGCGCCTGCCTTTGGCCCAGGGCGGGATCCTGGGGTCCTGGGATTGAGTCCTGCATCAGACTCCCGGAATGGAGCCTGCTTCTCCCTCCTCCTGTGTCTCTGCCTCTCTCTCTCTCTCTCTCATAAATAAATAAATAAATAAATAAATAAATAAATAAATAAATCTTTAAAAAATAAATGAATTGGCCTCTTCACTCAGATGCTCCCCAAAATTCTTTGTCTTGGAAGCTCAAGAATTTTATTAGGAAGTGCCCCAGTATTGATTATTCTGGGTCAGTTCGTCCTGGTGTATAGTTTGCCCTTTCAATATGTAGATTCAGGTATTTTGCTTCAGATAACTATTCTTGAATTATAGGCTTAATTATTATGGGTTTAATTGTTCATCCTGTCCCATTTATCGGGTGTTCCTGGGAGACTCCAAATATGTACACATTTGTCTGTCTTCTACATCTGTCACTTTCTCTCCAGTCCTTTAAAATGTACTTATTTCTGTTTGGTGTAGTGTCTGTTGTCCTTCCGTTCCTTCATTGAGAATTTTTTTCCTGTCCCCTCCTTTTCTAGGTCTGTCAATCTGTTTTCTGCTCTTGGGTGGCCATCACCCCGTAGAGTCTGGCCATCTCTTCTCTGAGTTCTGGTATTTCTGCTTGTGGATCCCTTCATAGCTTCAAGTTTTTGTTTGTTTCTTAGTTAATGTCGGCATGTTAGGTAACAGTCTTCATTTGCTTCATGACGTTTTTCTGATGACTTTTCATTGATGTCAGAAAGTTTCTCTTTTTCATCTGTTTTTGTTATTCTTTTTTTTAAAAAATAAAGATTGTATTTATTTATTTGAGAGAAAGAGCATGAGTGGTGGAGGGCTGTCGGAGGGAGAGGGGAAGCACACTCCCTGCTGAGCTGGGAGCCCTATGTGGGGCTTGATCCCAGGACTCTGAGATCATGACAGACACTTAACCAAGTGAGCCACCCCAGTGTCCTCTCCTTGTTATTCTTTATGGCTTCATGGAGGCATGGCAAGATTCAGAAGTGCATTTCATTCCTCCTGAAGCCTGATATTAAAATCCAAATATCTGATTTTATATTCCCTTCTTGTTTGGGGTGGGGAGAATCTATATACCTTTATCCATAATCTCCTATTTAGATGCTTGAACTTGTAAATGTTCCATAATGTTTATTCTATTTTCATCTTCATGCTGTTTTATATACGCCTTACATATTACTTGACAGTTTTCTAGCATAATGAACTTCTTCGGGATTTTTAAAGAGATTTTATTTATTTATTCGTGAGAGACACCCAGAAAGAGGCAGAGACACAGGCAGAGGGAGAAGAGGCTCCATGCAGGGAGCCTGATATGGGACTCAATCCCTGGACCTGGGATCACGCCCTAAGTGGAAGACAGATGCTCAACTGCTGAGCCACCCAGTTGTCCCTATTTTCAGTATTTTTTTTATCTTTGATTTGATTTAATTCAACAAACACTTATTTCAAGGCACACTGGAGAGAAAAAAGTAAAATAAAATCTATTCTCTGATCTCCATCAACTTGCTATCCAGTGGAGAAACCAGACATATATGCAATTATGTGGTAAATGATGTGATAACCATTTATCAAAATCATAACAAAGGCCGCATTTCCTACAACTTGGGGTGGGGTAGGGTGATGGAGAGAACAGGGCAAGGAAGAGGAGGCATGTATGAGCACCCCGCTACACAAGGGTAGGCAGCACTGGTTTGGCCCCGATGGTTTGCGGTTATTACCTGAGCCATGAAGCCAGCTGCTTCCATTGGTGGATCATTTTTGCTGTCACCAGCCACATTGCCATAATAAACATCTTTGACAGGCAGGTTTTTTTTTTTTTTTCAACGTTTTATTTATTTATTCATGAGAGAGAGAGAGAGAGAGAGAGGCAGAGACCCAGGCAGAGGGAGAAGCAGGCTCCATGCAGGGGAGCCGGACGTGGGACTCCATCCCAGGACTCCAGGATCGCGCCCCAGGCCCAAGGCGGCGCTAAACCGCTGAGCACCCGGGGTGCCCTGACAGGCAGCTTCTTGACGTGGAGGCCCACACTGTCTTCAGGAAGAGTTTCACTCAAAGCCTGATGGTGAAATTGCATAGACTTGACTTCAGTCGTAACACTGGAGCAAAGGTCGCCGCCGTGCCAGTGTCCCCTCAGCTCGCAGGGACGGTGCTAAGACGCCAAGTTTTCACCATCCAGAGGGGCAGACACAGGCGTGTCCATTGGACAAGCTGGTGGTAGACGCAGTCCTGAGTTCCAGGCGCTGCGGTTCCACTGGCGTTGCCGTCCGTGTAGGCGGCTTCCCATCTCTCCGGCTGTAGGATGCTCAGCAGAACCCGGTTTGTAAACTGCAACAGTTCACTGTTGCACACCCAGCGCTAAGCCAGAGGGGCTGCTCCGGTGGGCCCGTTCTTGGGGATACCCGCGGCCGCCGCATCACCAGCAGTAGCAGCAGGCAGGAGCCAGGTCAGCTCCGGCGGGCCTGGAATCGTGCTTTCGGCCAAGTCCGGGCGTCACAGGCAGATTCACTTGCCGGTCTCCCGCGCGCAGGGGGAGGAGCCAGTGGTGGCGCCACACTGGGCTCAGCCTTCAGGTCGTCTGAGCCCCGGCGCCGCCGCCAAGAGCCCTTCCCGCCTCAGCAGGCCCCCAGCTCTTTCCACGGCTGGTTCGCTCGTCCAGGCCCCTCTGGTGGATCACACGACCGAGAGAGCCTGGCCTTGCCCAGAGCTGCGCGTGCAAAGCCAAGACTTCCGATCCGGAGGAGGCTCAGAGCAGCTTGGCCCCGGGAGGCACGCCGGGAAGGCAACGACTCTCACAGGAGCCTTTTCTCTTCCCATTTTGCCTTCGATTTAGGGGTGGTTTTCAGGCCGGGCGTTCTGGGAGGAGCCCTTGGCACAAAAGTCCTCGACGTTCAGCAGCCATTTGTGGTGTCCGTGGGGCGAAGGTCGAGAGGCCTTTGCGGCCACCACGTTCTACTTTAACGACCCTATTCTATACCTAATGTTGATTCAGCTTGGGGGGGGGGGGGAACTAGTGATTTTCCCAGGGGCCTTGTTTACAGCGAAGTGTGCCGCGCCCCCTCTGCGTCCCTCGGGCAAGCCCAGCGGCTGCGTGGAGGTGGCGGCCCTGGCCTTCCCCCGAGAAGCCGGCAAGGAGCCCAGGGAGCGGCTGGGCAGTCCGGGTCGGCTTCACGCGGACGCTGAGTCTCTGTTCGTCACCATCCAGGTGGCTGGCAGCTCTAGGGACCCAAGGCGGACTCCAGCGCTTTGCCCTTCCCATGCCCTGTGGAGGCCTGGGCCTCGAGTGCCCGCCGCTGCCGCTGGGGATCGGCCGCGTCACGGGTCACGCGGATTACACACTTCCCCTGGAGCGAGTGTGGACGAGAGGAGCGACGCCTGGGGGTCAGCGCGGGGCCGGATGCGCTGCGGGCGTGACCCCAGTCCGGGGTCCAGTCCCCGGCGGGCTCCCCGCCGGGCTCGCTTCGCCCTCTGCCGGGTCTGAGTCTCTCTCTGGGTCTCTCATGAATAAATGAAATCTTTAAAAGAGAAGAAAAAAGACTAAATAAAAGGAAAGCTCGGTCAGACGGGAGCCCGCGGCCAGCAGTGGCCGCCCTGCTGCGGGGACTCCCGGCCGGAAGCTGCAGCGCAGCCTCGCTGCCCCCGCGGGAGGAAGGCCCGCGCTCCCCGCCGCTTGCAGCGTCGCCCACTCCCCACTCGCGGACCTCGCGTGGGCGCGGCCTCTCCCCGCCGCCCCTTTCCTCGAAGACAGCTTTGCCCTCCTCTGTTCCGTGGACTCGCCTGGGGTCTGGCCAGCGCTTGCGTGTTCCAGGTTGCAATCCCCTGCTGTGCCCAGATAAACCCACTTTCGCCGGTAAAATAACTGTCAACTTTATTTTTAAGGTTAACGTGGGAGGAAGGTATCCCTGCTGCACCCCGCACCGCGATCTAAGGGCAGCAGGCCGCCTACAGAGCCCTGCCACCCGGACGACAATCGCTGGGCAGTTTGGTCAAAGGGAGAGGCTGCCAAGGCCCATCCAGCTGCCCCGCGCACAACGCCAAAGCCTCTCGAAAATAAACAAAACAGGGGATCCCTGGGTGGCGCAGCGGTTTGGCGCCTGCCTTTGGCCCAGGGCGCGATCCTGGAGACCCGGGATCGAATCCCACGTTGGGCTCCCGGTGCATGGAGCCTGCTTCTCCCTCTGCCTATGTCTCTGCCTCTCTCTCTTTCTCTCTCTGTGACTATCATAAATAAATAAAAATTAAAAAAAAATAAATATTAAAAAAAAGAAAAAAGAAAATAAACAAAACAAAAAAGCCTCTCGCGTCCATGTCCGTTACAGCCTCTGCGCATTATCTGATTGCAAACAAGGTATAAGAGCCAACTAAATGCTTCCTCAGCATCCATTACACCCAGCGATCTCTCCCACAGGAACTCTCAGGTGCTGCATAACAAACAACGAAGGACTTTCCCACCTGTTTGTCTTCATGGACGTGTCTTCTTCCTGCGTGAGGCGTTTCCCTCCAGGAGGAATCGTGCAGTGTGCCTGAAGCCAACTCACACTGAGAGCCTGACACATCTATTCAATTCACACGTGATCTCCATGGTGTGAACGATCTACTGTCTAGTAAGTATTGAGCTCTCACTGAAGGATTTCCCACATTCGCTACATTCATTTCCAGAACGTGTTCTGTGCTGCAGAATCTAGTGGGACATCTGAGCAAAGCCTCTCCCCCACGTGGTACACACAAAAGCTTTCTCTCCAGTGTATTTTTTGATGATTGACCAGGTAGGATGTTTGACCAAAGCCTATTCCACACCTGTCACACTTACAGGGCTTCTCTTCAGAATGTATACTTTGATGGTGAATCAAGTGTGGTGGTTGACTGAAGCTTTTCCCACACTCTAGGTTCAAAAATGTCCTCTCTTGAATGAATTTGCTGATGTTTAATGCTATCTATTCTCTGATTAACAGCATTCCTGCATTCATTATACTTACAGGGTTTCTCTCCAGTAACATTTTAAGACAGTTCAAATTCCCACTAAAGGCCTTGCCAAATTCAGTACAGCCACAGGGGTTATTTTTCCACTGTGAATTCTCTGTTGTTTAACAGGCTTTGATGTCTCTCTAAAGCCTTTGTCACATTGACTACAGTTTCTCTCCACTGAATTTTCTGATGTATGAGGATTGAGTCTTGATTAATTTTTCCCCATACTTCATACATCTGTTGGGCTTCTTCCTAGTTTGAATTTTCTGATGCTGAATAAGTTGTGAGTACTTGCTGAAAGACTTCCCACGCAGATTACATCCACTGAACTTTGACCCACTGGGACCTATTTGGTGTGCATTCTGGCTTGAATCACATGGAAAGCCTCTGCCATGTTGACCAGCTCTCTCTCCTGTTATGTCCCTCTGAAGTGCAACGGGTTTGTGCCTGGAGTCAAACTTTTCCCCAAATTTGCTACGTTACTAGTATTTCCCTGGCCTATTAGTTTTGAACACTTGACCAGAACCTCTCTTCTGAGAAAAGAGCTTCCTCCTGGCCTTTACTGTGATTTTTTCCCCACAGGGGTTCTGCTCTTGTCTCAGCCCCACAAGCTTGTTGAAACTCAAACACCTCTGGATTGACCATTAGGAAAATGTTGTGAATTATTCCTTTTAATTCTTCTTCAGAAGATTTCTCCTTTTTTTAAAAAAAGATTTTATTTATTTATTCATGAGAGATACAGAGAGAGAGGCAGAGACACAGGCAGAGGGAGAAGCAGGCTCCATGCAGGGAGCCCAACACGGGTCTCGATCCCAGGTCTCCAGGATCACACCCTGGGTCAAAAGTAGGAACCAAACCGCTGAGCCACCCGGGCGTCCCAAGATTTCTCCTTTGGAGTTGACTGTGCTTTGTCTTGATCTAAGAATCTGAAACAGAAGGAAAAGTTAAAGCTTCCTTGTGAAGGGAGAAAAAAAGTAGTTACGCTCATGATTAAGCTAAATCAAATTTTCATGCATCTTGTACATCAGCCTGATCAGAGCTTTATCCCTTCTGTTAAAACTTTATCCCATTTTATCTTGAATCACAGTTAGTTGTTTGTGTCCATCACTCTAGCTGGGCCTGAGATTCTGAGGGCAGGTGCCTTCTCATGCTGGTCTCCATAGCATCTCTATGACACTGTGCACAAAGCAGGTGCCAACTACCAAAGACACGCATGAATGCATTTCAACAGGTGCTTGCTGAGTGCCTGCTGCATGCCAGGCTCTGCTCTGGCGCTGGGATGGTGATGAGGGACGACGCTGCCCCTGGAGCTGACATTCTAATGAGGAGAGTGACAATAAACAAATAAATATATGGCAGCAGATCAGGTAAGGACAGAGAATTCCTCTGAAAACTGGAACATGGGACGCCCGGGTGGCTCAGCGGTTGAGCGTCTGCCTTCAGCCCAGGGCGTGATCCTGGGGTGCTGGGATCAAGTCCCGCATCGGGCTCCCCACAGGGAGCCTGCTTCTCCCTCTGCCTGGGTCTCTGCCTGTGTGTGTCTCTCATGAATAAATAAAATCTTAAAAAAAATCTGGAATGTTCTCCTAAACCAAAACACAAATGCCACAAATACAAAGACTTGGCTTCGCTAGCTCTTAACCTCAGCACCTAAAAGAATGCCTGCACACAGGTGGCACACAAAAAGCATTTGTTGCATGAATGAGTGAAAGGATGGGAGGCATGTTTCAAGTGTAAACACAATGCAAAGTTCTGCTTATATAACTAAGCCTTGAAAAACACGGGTTGGGGCACCAACATGCTGTGCAGCTGGAAACCCACATGTAACTTTAACTCCTTAAAAACTCCACTACTAATGGCTCCTGTGGACTGGAAGCCTGATCTATAACATAATCAACACATATTTTGTATGTTATATTATTATATTCTGTATTTTTACAATAAAATAAGCTAGAGAAAATATCATTAAGAAAATCATAAGGTGGGCAGCCCGAGTGGCTCAGCGGTATAGCGCCCCCTTCGGCCCAGGGCCTCATCCTGGAGACCCGGGTTTGAGTCCCATGTTGGGCTCCCTGCGTGGAGCCTGCATCTCCCTCTGTCTCTCATGAATAGATAAATAAAATATTTTTTAAAAAAGGAAAAAAAAAGAAAATCATAAGATTAAACTATTGGGACAACACTAAAATAAAAATCTTTGCCCAGTGAAGGAAATCATCAGCAAAACAAAAAGTCAACCTATTGAATGGAAGAAGATATTACAAATGCTATATCTGGCAAGCGTTTACTATAAAAAATATATTTTAAAATTTTACACAGGGGCAGTCCCGGTGGCTCAGTGGTTTGGTGCCACTTGCAGCCCAGGGTGTGACCCTAGAGACCCTGGATCAAGTCCCACATCGGGCTCCCTGTGTGAAGCCTGCTTCTCCCTCTGCCTGTGTCTCTGCCCCTCTCTCTCTGTGTTTCTCATGAATAAATAGATAAAATATTTTTTTTAAAAAATGAGCTAGAGGACCTGAATAGACAATTTTCCAAAGAAGACATGCAGATAGCCAATAGACACATGAAAAGATGCTTAACATCACTCATCACCAGGGGAATGAAAATCAAAATGACAATGAAATACCACCTTACACTTGTCAGGATGGCTAAAATTAAAAACACAAGAAAAAATACTGTAAGTGTTGGCAAGAATGTGGAAAAAAAGGAACTTTTGTGTGCTGTTGGCAGGGATGTAAATTGGTGCTGCCACTGTGGAAAAGAGTATAGAAGTTCCTCAAAAAATTAAAAATAGAATTCCCATATGATCCAGTAATTTCACTACCGGATATTTATTCAATAAAAACAGAAGCACTAATTTGAAAAGATAGATTTGCCCCTGTGTTTATTAGCATTATTTATAATAGCCAAGATAATGGAAGCAATCCAAATTCCCACCAACAGATAAGTGGATAAAGAAGATGTGGTATATGTACACAATGGAATATTACTTAACCACCAAAAAGAAAGATGTTGCCATTTGCAACAACATGGATGGACCTAGAGGATATAATTCTAAGTGGAATGTCAGAGAGAGACAAATACTGTATAATTTCACTCATATGTGGAGTTTAAGAAACAAAACAAATGAGCAAACAAAATAAAATAAGACAAAAAACAGACTCCAGAATACAGGTAACAAACTGATGGGTGCCAGAAGGGAGGTGGATGGGAGATGGATGAAATAGATAAGGGGATTAAAAGTACATTTATCATGATGAGCACTGAGTAATGGATAGGATTGTCAGATTACTATATTGTAGACCTGAAAATAATACCACACTGTATTTTTAAAAACCCAAAAATCATAAGAGAAAATAAATTTGTTACTGTACTGTATTGATTATGCATTTAGATTGTCCAGTAGCAAGATGAATTGTCTGTACCTACAGCAATATCGTCTTATATGATACAAGACACTGTACATATTATAGATATTACTAGCACTAGCTAGCAAACATGACAAGATAATCTTCATTTCTCATATTTATTTCCAGGTTGAACAATCTATGCATTGATAATGACGAAGCAGTAATGTGACTGCTTTATGGGAGCCTAGCGGAACTGATACGATCGCCTCACAGGAGCCTAGCATATACACTAGTAAATGATTTGTTATAAAATCATTATGGCCTGCAGCACTATAGTCCTACTTATACTACAGTATTGGAAATTTACCTTTGTAAAAACCCGCTTACCCATGATGACAGGCTGATACACGTTTCCTCCAACTAGGGGACAGAGGGATGCATTGTACTGTACGTTTCTGTACATTTGTATACCATTCTTTTTTTTTTTAATTTTTATTTATTTATGATAGTCACAGAGAGAGAGAGAGGCAGAGACACAGGCAGAGAGAGAAGCAGGCTCCATGCACCGGGAGCCCGACGTGGGATTCGATCCCGGGTCTCCAGGATCGCGCCCTGGGCCAAAGGCAGGCGCCAAACCGCTGCGCCACCCAGGGATCCCACCATTCTTTTTTTTAAATTTTTTTTAAACATCCCTTTATTATTTTTTTTAAATTTTTATTTATTTATGATAGTCACACACACAGAGAGAGAGAGAGAGAGGCAGAGACATAGGCAGAGGGAGAAGCAGGCTCCATGCACCGGGAGCCCGACGTGGGATTCGATCCCGGGTCTCCAGGATTGCGCCCTGGGCCAAAGGCAGGCGCTAAACCGCTGCGCAACCCAGGGATCCCAAAATATTTTATTTATTTATTCATGACAGAAACAGGGAGAGAGAGAGAGACACAGAGACACAGGCAGAGGGAAAAGCAGGCTCCATGCAGGAAGCCCGACATGGGACTTCCAGGGACTTTCCAGATCCCGGGTCTCCAGGATCAGGCCCTGGGCTGAAGGCAGCACTAAACTGCTTGAGCCACCTGGGCTGCCCTGTATACCATTCTTTGAAAGCAATAGTACAAAACAGAAAACTGACATGTTAATTTTATATTTAATGTCACTCACTTTATGCCTCTCTAAGGACTATCTACGAGCTTGCCCATGATGTTCCACTTTTTTTTTAAGATTTTATTTATTTATTCATGAGAGACAGAGAGAGAGAGAGAGAGAGAGAGAGAGAGAGAAGAGAGAGCGGGAGGCAGAGACACAGGCAGAGGGAGAAGCAGGCTCCCTGTCGGGAGCCCGATTCAGGACTCGATCCCAGGACTCTGGGATCACAACCTGAGCTGAAGGCAGATGCTCAACCGCTGAGCCACCCAGGGATCCCAAAGCCAAACAAACCTCTTTCTAAAATTGTCAAACCATCCTTTGCTGGCATTAAATCATCCAGCTTTAGATCTTTTTACATCAAATTGTCATAGAGTGATGTGGCTTTTTCTCAAATCATATCAGAGCCTATAGGTATGCCACATAGCAGTCCTGCACCTACATAAAAGCTGCATTTTCAGTATGAGATAACAAGGTATTTCACAAAATTTGCAAGATATTCATTCTTCCTGGCATAGTTGCAGCAACAGCTCCATGATTTCCTTCTCTCTTTCTCCCTTTTTCAGTGAGCTCTATGTCCAAAGCAGGGCTTGAACACACAACCCTGAGATCAAGAGTCACATGCTATACAGACTGGGCCAGCCAGGTGCTGCTCCCCTTTTCTCTTTTTATAGTGGTCCTCATGCTGGATTTATCTTGAGATGGGGGCCAACAGCAGCTGCAGACCTCAATCTACAGTACATATCAAACAATTCAACTTTTTTTGGTAACATCGTGGTTTTTTTTCTGCTTCTTGGAAGCACACTTGGCATCATTATGTCATCATTGGCATTCGTATGGGTCTCTTAGTGTTATTGGAGGTTTATGGTGTTGCACTAAATACAATGAAAAATACACGAGAAAAAAAATACAGAGAACCACAAGAGATCATCTTTACTGTGTAGTCTACTGGAGGGACAAAGCACTGATGTAGAGTGATTGATGTCACATGGTGTTTTCAGTGGATCCTCGGGACACTTGGGCTCACCACAAAGCAACAGGAGGTGGCCGATATCTATCACAGTAGTACAGTATGTACTGTTAAAAAAAAAATTCGACCAAGTACATTTGAAGATCTAAACGGCTTTATTAAGTGATTCATGAATCAAGTATGTAGCAAATAGAGTGGAACTCTAAAGTGCTACAGAAAGAGAAAGGTTTTTGAAAGCAGAGCAGGGAAGTAAGTCATAAATGGAAAAAAAAGGATTATTTTAGGCTTAGGTCACCTTCATTTGGGGACAAAAAGTTCTTAGTATGTGGATTATTGCATCTTCTTGGAGGATGGAAAGACGCATGTGACAGATCACCTTATTGGTGCTGACCAGAAAATTTCGGAGACAGTATTTCTGGGGCAGGATGACAAGTAGGTTAGGTAGGAAGCCTAGTTTTTTTTTAAAGATTTATTTATTCATGAGACACACACACATACACACACACAGAGGCAGACACAGGCAGAGGGAGAAGCAGGCTCCACTCAGGGAGCCCGCTGCGGGACCCAATCCCGAACCACGGGGTCACGCCCTGAGCCAAAGGCAGACGCCCAACCGCTGAGCCACGCAGGCGTCCCAAATTTTTAAAATTTATTTATTTATATGTTTTTAAAATATTTTATTTATTTATTCATGAGAGACACACAGAGAGAGAGGCAGAGACACAGGCAGAGGGAGAAGCAGGCTCCATGCAGGGAGCCCAACGTGGGACTCGATCCCGGGTCTCCAGGATCACGCTCCGGGCTGAAGGCGGCCCTAAACCGCTGAGCCACCCGGGCTGCCCCAGGCGTCCCAAATTGTAACCTTTTATAATAAGTTTGTATATATTTTATGGTAGCAAATGATAAAATAGACTAGTACTTATATATTTTATACATTCCTCACATACTTAACATTTTTTTATATTTCTAGACTACACAGTTTGTACATTTTTACAAATTGTCACAAATCTCCAAAAAATTTTCTAACACACTTTTGAAAAAAAATCCCCCTATAAGTGGACGCACACGGTTGGAGCCGTGTTGTTTAGGGGTGAACTGTGAAACTGCATAGAGGAGACCCTGTTTCCGATGCGCCGGGAGGCCGGCAGGGGGAGCTCAGCCCCCTCCAGCCTGAGGAGACGATGGGAAAGGAGATGCGCCTCGTCGGTCGCCGCAGATGCCACTTTCTCCCCCTTTCCCCTGTACCAGAGCTTTGCTCTCCTGTGCTCTGCGGCTCACCTACCTGCAGTTTTGCTTTTGCTTGCTTATCTTGAATTACAATTTTCCGCTATTACTAAATAAACCCATTTTGCTGGCAAAATAACTGGCAGTTATAAAGTTAAGAATATTGTTAATTATTTGTAGTCTCTTCTTTAACAGAATGTAATCTCCTTTTTGCCTTGGTAATGATTTGCACTTCAGTTGCTTCATCTGATGGTAAATTTCCATCTTAGTTTTTTTTTTTTTTTTCCATCTTGGTTTTATTTTGGATCATTTCCCGCTTTAACATATTTTTCCATACTTTCACCTATGTTTGGCAAGAGGTGGGGAAGGAAATAAACTAGTAGGTCTACATCTTTTTCCAAGGAAACTTTCATTCACCCTGTCACTTCCTAGCTCCCACTTACCTGCAATGGTGAAGGGCAGAGGATTATGGAGCAGTCTTTGGCCACCTTCTTGAAGCCCCAAAGTAGGTGTGTGCACCTTTCTAGTATATGTGGCCATATGACAGCTGCTGTCCTTAGCCAAAATACTGGCCTCTTACTGTGTTACAAGCAGATAATACACAGAGTCACATCCTCTGAGCCCCAAACTTGCAGATCCAATGCTCCCATCAACAAAAGCAACTCATGGGATCCCTGGGTGGCGCAGCGGTTTAGCGCCTGCCTTTGGCCCAGGGCGCGATCCTGGAGATCCGGGATCGAATCCCACAGGTGCATGGAGCCTGTTTCTCCCTCTGCCTATGTCTTTGCCTCTCTCTCTCTCTCTCTCTCTGTGACTATCATAAAAATAATAATAATAAAAATAAAAAGACATATGAAAAAAAAAAAAACAAAAGCAACTCAGACTTAACATGTTGGACCATCCTGCCGAGACAACCAGATGACAGCAGGGAAAAAGTACACTGGAGTCAGCAACACGTGATCTAAACAGGGACGTGTTCCATGGAATTAGAGGATGAGAAGAGAAGGAGATAAAAGGTGCAAGCAAGCCCCTTGAGCAACAGAGTCACCAGGGAGCCCGAGGGGGATGTGGAGTTAAAGGTGTTTTTTTTTTTTTTTTTTTAAGATTTTATTCATTTATTCATGATAGAGAGAGAGAAAGGCAGAGACTCAGGCAGAGGGAGAAGCAGGCTCCATGCAGGGAGCCCGAAGTGGGACTCGACCCCAGGTCTCCAGGATCACGCCCTGGGCCGAAGACTGCGCTAACCGGCGGGCCACCCGGCTGCCCTACAGGTTTTTTTTTTTTTGTAATGAAAAATATCAGAGTGAATTTGTATGCTCGTGGAAATATTAGAGAAAGGTCTTTAGGGGAGGAGATGGCTAAGCAATATCTTTGAGAATTCAAGAGGGAGCGGAGGGAAGGGCCCGCCTCAGGCAGCAGCAGGGAAACTATGCCTGTCTTCCGGAGGGAAGGTGAAGGTCAGGGGACAGAGGTGGGTGGCTCTTTGGGTTTGGTGGTAAGAAGAGTTTTGGTCTCATGTCTGAGGCTCAACGAGAGAGGCCAGAGCCGTTCTGATGGTCACTTGGAGGGTGAGGGACTTACCCCACCAGAGAAAATCACCAAATTGCAAGGAAGTGTTTAAAGTGAAGCCAGCCAGCCTGGTTGTGTGATGTTTCCCCAGTGGTCATGCTGGGTCCACGCACGGCGGGGGTCCTCAGGGGCCTACAGCGGAGAGAGAGCTAGAGACCAGTCCTCCACGTGGGGATGGGAGGTGTGGGGGCGCTCCTAGCAGTGGGGCACAGCACTGAGCAGGCCGGGGGAGGGGGTCAGAGTGCTCCCAGCAGCAGGGCACGGGGGGGGGGGGGAGGGGGGGGGCGCTGAGCTGCAAGACGGGGGGGGGGCTGGGCTGCAGGCCGGGGGTGGGGGGCAGGAGTGGGGCGGGGAGGCTGAGCTGCAGGACGGGGGGCCGGAGTGGGGCGGGTGCAGCCGCGGGCGAGCTCTGGAGCCGAAGCAAACGCGACTTTTGGCCACGGACACAGGTGATGGCGGTTCCGGCGTGAAGCCCCGCGGGAGGCGCGGACGCTGGAGCGCGCCCCGGGACCGGCGAGGTGGCCACACGCAAGGGGCCGCCCACCTGCGCAAGGGCGTGCAACCGGACGTCCCGAGCCCGGGAAGTGGCGCCGGGGGTTGGGCGCGTCCGCACCGCCGCGGGAGGGGAAGCTCCCCGCGCCCACGTCCCAGGCGCTCGCCGCCCTCCGCACCGACGGGAGGGTCTGCGCGGCCAGCACGCAGGGCGGGTGGGCCCGGGTCCGCCCCACAACGGGTTCCCGGCCCCGCGTCCACCTGCGGGCAGACCCCGCCCCCTCCCGGCAGGCCGCGCGCCCCCTCCCGGCCCCGCGCCCCCTCCCGGCCCCGCCCCGCCCTCCCGGGCCCGCTCCCGCCACCCCTCCCGGCAGGCCGCGCGCCCGGCCCCCGCGCCCCCGCGCCCCCCGGCCCCGCTCCCGGCAGGCCGCGCGCCCCCCGCCCCCGGCCCCACCCCCCTCCCGGCAGGCCGCGCGCCCCCCGCCCCCCGCCCCGCTTGCGGCAGGCCGCGCGCCCCTCCCCCGCTCTCGGCCCCTCCCTCCCGCCCCCCTCCCGGCAGGCCGCGCGCCCCCCGCCCCCCGCCCCGGCCCCTCCCGGCATGCCGCGCGCCGGCGCAGGCGCACCCGGGCCGAGGGGCGCCCCCTGGCGGCGGGAGCGGGGGCCGCGGGGGCGGGGCCGGAGGCGGGGGGTTGCGCTGGTGACGGGAGGACGCGCGGCGGCGGCGCCCTGGGCTGGCGGCGGCGGCGGCGGCAGCGGCGGCGGCGCAGGAGGCGGACCGCGCGGGCAGCTGCTGCAGCGGCGGCGGCGGCGGGAGAGCCGCGGAGAGCCGAGGCGCGGGCCGGGATGCAGGGCGGCGGCGAGCAGCCGGCCGGTGAGAGCGCGGGCGGTGGGCGGCGCGGCCGGGAAGATGGCGGAGAGGCCGGCGCTGCGGCCCCCGCCCGGCCTCGGGGAGGTCCCCGGACGGGCCTCGCGGAGAGCCGGGCCCGCGGCGACGGCGGGCGCGTGGGTGTGCCGGGCGGGCGGGGCGGGCTGGCGCACCTGGCCGGGGCGCGGGGCGCGGGCCGCTTTGTCCGGGGGCGCGGGGCGGCGGTCGAGCGAGGACGCCGCGCGTCTCGGGGGTCGGGGCGTCTTTTATCTTAAAACGCGGAGGCCGCGGTGCCGGAGCCGCACGTCACACGCCCGCAGCCGCCGCCGCTGCGCAACCTTCCGCAGAAATGCGGCGCCCTCCGCAGCCGCCGGCGGCGCGGGCTGGACCCGACCTCCGGTGACCTCCGCACAAGCCTGCTGCCGGGTTCGGCGCCCCAGGGCGCGGACAATGGGCGCTCGTGTCCGAAGCCAACGGCGGTGCTCGGCCGCGCGGCCCGCGGCGCCCGGTACCAGCAGGTGGTTCCCGGCCGCGGCTGCCCTTGCGCAAGGAGCCAGGTGTGCGCCTCGCCGGGGGAGGGGAACGAGCCGCGACCTGAGGCGTGACTGCAAAGGAGACTCATCCCGCGAAACGTCCTGGCGCAGGCCCGGTGGCCGGTCGCCCTCGCCCGCACCTCGCCCCGCGGGAGGCCTCGCGGGAGGCCGGGGATCGGGGTGCAGAGGGGCGGGCTCCGGGGCCGGGCTCTCCTGGCTTTGTACTCCGTGCCTCTGGTTTCCCATCTGAAAAATGGGAACAGCAGTAACACTGGGCTCCCAGGTTGGTTGTGAGGACGCAGCCGGGGCCAGGCAGTCGCCGTGTGGCGCGCGCCGCACCTGTCGGGGTCAGCGCCGCGGACACCGGGTTCCCAGGGCCCCTCTGCTGGGCTCCTGGCTCTTCAGTGGCTCCTAGTGTCACCGTCTTGGTTTTACATTCGCTTGAAGTCTTTGGCTCTATTTTCTTACTCAAGCCAGTTGTGGTCGTATTTGCAAAAACCGAGTCATTATAAAGGGAAATGCAGAACACATCTATGTACTTAGACATGTTATGTATCAGTTACTATGGGTTTGTGATGCAGAAGTTGTCACATCAGATACTTTTAGAAGAAAAAACCTGCCAAGGAGCCACTCTAGAATGTTGCGGTACTTACTGTCCTTGGGGCAGGTGCGGATCTGTCTCATTTCTATACACAGGAATGAGATTTAGAGCAGTTCTTGGGTAATTCTCTGATTTAAACCGCTGAAGCTACTGCTGTTTTACTGAACAGTGTTATCCTTGGGATAAAAAAAAAAAAGATAACTATAAACAAACTTAAATGGCAGTGAGGACATAAGCAACAGAGTGAGAACTTGGAATACTAGTTCTGTAACATGGTATCTTGCTAAGCTGTTGGAAAAAATAAAATTGAACCTGCTTCAGAGCAAAGAAGGAAAAGTCATTCCCAAGGAGATGATTCTCTTTCTCAGATCTAGGGAGAGTATTTTAGACTTACTCTTGATGACCATACCTCATCTCCTTTAAACCTGTGACACACGGGATCCCTGGGTGGCGCAGCGGTTTGGCGCCTGCCTTTGGCCCAGGGCGCGATCCCGGAGACCCGGGATCGAATCCCACGTTGGGCTTCCGGTGCATGGAGCCTGCTTCTCTCTCTGCCCCTCTCTCTCTCTCTCTCTCTCTCTCTGTGACTATCATAAAAAAAAAAAAAAAAATAAATAAATAAATAAACCTGTGACACTAAGACTTGGTGTGTGTGTCGGGGGGGTGGGCGGGGGGGGGGTCCTTCCACTTTAGAGTCTTTGGGCACAAATGGGGTTTATTTTTTTTAATTTTTTAAAAATTTTTATTTATTTATGATAGTCACAGAGAGAGAGAGAGGCGCAGAGACACAGGCGGAGGGAGAAGCAGGCTCCATGCACCGGGAGCCCGATGTGGGATTCGATCCCGGGTCTACCAGGATCGTGCCCTGGGCCAAGGGCAGGCGCCAAACCGCTGCGCCACCCAGGAATCCCTATTTTTTTTAATTTTTAAAAAAGATTTTATTTTTTTTTTATTCATGAGACACACAGAGAGAGACAGAGACCCAGGCAGAGGGAGAAGCAGGCTCTTCACAGGGAGCCCGATGAGGGACTTGATCCCAGGACCACACCCTGAGCTGAAGGCAGATGCTTAACCACTGCACCACCCAGGTGCCCCATTAATGGGGTTTAATGTTCAGAACATATAGTGACAAAGCAGCTTATGTGAGCAAAATTTAAAATATCTAAAGACAGATTTTAAAATGTCCATCCTAGCTTTTTCTCCTGCATGCGCGCTGGGGTGGGCTGTCCCTCACAAAGGAAAAAAAGGGCCTGCTTCGTTCTCTGTCTGGGTGGTCTCACCCAGGGCAACGGTGCCAGCCAGACTCTGCCCTCAGCCTCAGACTTTGCAGCCAGCCTCTGGATGCAAAAGCCCTTTAGGCTTTTAAGACCCTGCCTCCTCCTTCACCTCTGGCCTCAGTCCTTGGGTGCTTTGGGACCATCATCTGGTTGATCGCTACTCTGAAGAGCTTGGTGTCCTAGGTCCTCCCCTAGGACCACATTTCTTTGCTGCAGGCCCTCCTCATTGTACCTCCTAAGTAGTCAGCAAATTTATCCTTCCTCAGATTTATCGTCCAGGGCCTGTGCCCGTGATGGCTGTGCCTTCTGGGTGGGCTCCCTCTCTTCTGTCTTCCCCGTAACTGCTCAGGTGACTTGCTCAGGTGACGTGTTGAGAGCAGTGGTTCCCACCCAGAGGCTGTTCATCTGGAGAAGGGTTTGATTGTTCCACCTTGGGGCATGTGCTACTGGCTCTAAATGTGTGGAGGCTGGGGTGCTGCTCAGCGTCCTACGGTGCACGGGACAGGTATGCGGCCAGCGTGCTCTCTGAAGAGCAGGCCCAGAGGGTGTCCAGCTGGTTGCTCCTCTGCCCCGCACGCCTGCCTGGCTCCACATGCCTCTTAGACTGCTTTTCCCTGTGTGCCCCTGACTCACGCTCTGCTCTCCAGCGACAGCAGCCGGAGCTGCAAAGGCCAGGCTCTGCTCCGCTCCCTCCTCCCCCCGCTCCTCTCAAAACAAGCAAAGCTTGAGTGGCCTCTTCACCTCCTTTGGCCCTCAAGGGGGCTTGCCCCAGGACGAGCCTGTCTGATGCCTTCTCACTCAGAACAACTTCTGCATCCCGTGGTATGTGAGCTGCACCTTTGGTCACTGCACAAATCAGAGTTGTCTCCCCTCTGCACTGGGAGGTCTTTGAGGGCAAAAGAAACCTTTGTATTCTCAGTGTCTCTTTGCAACATTTTCTTAGGGCATTGACCTCAGGAAAGATGGTGGATTTGGGCAGGTTTCACCCCAGAGGAGGATTAACACAGCAGTGGGAGCAGCTCCCTTATTTGTTTCCTCCATTTGGCTGCTTAGAATGACCCAGAGCCTCTTTTCTTCTTGCTTTCTTAAGTATAATTTTTTTAATTCTCATAGATTCTATTTATTTTTGCTTCTTGAAAGGTTAAAACAAGTTCTCTTAGGATAGATAATATATTCATGTTCATAGTGGAAAATACCGCACAATATCACTTCTGTTCTGGACCCAGGAGCCTGGTCCCCTGGAGGCACCTACTGTATCTCCTTCTAGAGATACTTTATACCTATAAGAGCAAATGCTTTTTTTCCTACTCTTTTCCAAAAAGTTTCTGAACCTTGCCATTTTTAACTAAATATGTTTGGGAAGTCATCCCATATCAGTACATTTCCCAGTTCATTTTCTTACGTGGCTGCATTGTGTTTGGCTGCATGGAGGTGCTATGATTTATCTCAGTAGCCCCTAATGCTGAATACCACATTTTGTGCAGTCACAAGTAAGTTTGCAGATACAGAGCTTGGTAATGTGGGAATATCCCTGTAGGACCCATCCCTAGAAATAGCACTTCTTTCCTTAATCATTATTTATTCCATTAGATCAAGTTTTGCTCTTATATCTTCATGTCTTTATCTTTGTACTTCCTGTGGTCATTTATTTTTCCCAGTTATCTAGATCTTAAACAATATGGTATGATCAGGTTAAATGAGTTTCTCAGTTGGAAATTGGCTCACTTTTTGTGTGTTCTTATAGATAAGAGTAACTAGGAGAACACTATCGCACAAATACTTGTACACAGATGTTCACAGCAGCAGCTATTCATAATAGCCAAAAATTGGAAAAAACCCAAACGTCCAGCAACACATGAATGGATAAACAAAATGTGGTCTGTCCATGGAATGGAATATTATTTGGCAATAAAAAAAATGGGGTACTGATTCATGCTACGACATGGATGGATCTCAAAACATTGTGCTGAGCGAAAGAAGCCAGACATAAGAATCCACATATTGTATGATTTCATTTGCGTGAAATGTCCAGAGTAGGCAAATCCATAGATAGAAAGTAGATTAGTGGTTGTCTGAGCCTGAGGGGTTACAGCTAAGAGATTTGGGGTTATTTGGGGGATAATGAAAGTATCCTGTAATTGCCTGTGGTGAAGGCTGTGTGTTGTCCACCTTAAATGGGTGAATTTTAGGTATGTGAATTATACCTCAATAAAGCTGTTAGGAACAAGAGGGACTGGGATTTTTCAGAAGGGAGCATTCCAGGGTGGGAGCCCACAGGGAGTCTTGGTGTTGACACCGTCCCGGGGTTGTGAGGAAAGGCCCACTGGGCGGCTTGGGGAGTGAGCCGTAAATCCCTGGTCGGCTTCTGACTGCCAGGTGTCGCTGATGCTGCAGAAGACTAGCCTTCAGCTTTGACTCCATCCCTGACCAGTGCAGCTGATCACAGCTGAACAGTTTAACATCCGAGCCTGGGCTTTTGTGTGCGGATTACAGGATGTCTGTCCTGTTTATTTTCCAGGGGTGTTGTAAGGCTGCAGCACGACTGAATCCTGGAGGGTCCTGTAAGGTACTGAGTGTTGTATGTGCACGAGGCTTTAAAAATTAGTTTTAACACCAAGAGGCAGACGAGTCAGCGGAGCCCGTTTTCTGTCCTTGTGTACACTGGGGGAAGACCAGCAAGCCCCATGTTCCTGGCTGCAGTGTAAACCAGTCACCCCAGCTTCGGGTATTCAGCTGATTTTCCTTTTTGACCCTGTGCCTTTGTCTGTCTTGTTTCTTCTCTTGGTCTTTTTTTTTTTTTTTTCTTCTCCCCACATTGACATAACTCTTTTATGGTATATTATTAATAATAGTTCTAGTTTATTATTGTTAATCTTTTATTGTGCCTGATTTATGAATTAAACTTTATTATCCCAGGTATATATATGTAGGAAAAAACAGTATATACAGTTAGGTGTTATCTGGAGTTTCAGACACCCACTGGGGGTCTGAAGCATGTCCCGTGGATAAAGGGGGACTCCTGTAATACCGACAGTGTACAGGGACCACCACATGTTATCCAAAGCCCTTTCCATGTACCAGTTCCCCCCATCCTCACAGCAGTCCACCGAGGCGCCCCTCCTTTTCACACCATTTCACAGATGACAAAACTGGATCCACTCCTTCCGGTCAGCAGACAGGGCAGGAGCCTCTTTCCTGGTCATTTCTTGGGGTTCCTCTCAGAGTGGCTGGGACCTCCTTCCTGGGTTGAGCTTTACAGTAATACTGTCCCTAAGACGCTGCCAATGGTTTTCTAGTAGAGACCTTTCCACCATTCCCTGGTATTTCTGTGGTGGCTAGCACATTCTTCCTAGCAGTTAGGAGTGTGACGAAGCATGTACAATATAAACTTCCCCAGCCCACAGTTCTCTCATTATTTGTGCATCAGCTTGCGTATGTCACTAATAAAGGCGAGGCAGCTTCTGGACTCTTTGTTTTTTTGTTTAATTGTGGTGCTGGCCATTATATTTTGTATTCGCAATTCAGCTATGCTATTAAGATTCTTATTTCTTCCAACTCTGGGAAATCCATGAAGTAACCTCTGGTTCCTTTTTTTTTTTCTAAATTTTTATTTATTTGAACAATAACAAATTAATTTATTAAAAAAATAAATTTTTATTTATTTATGATAGTCACAGAGAGAGAGAGAGAGAGGCAGAGACATAGGCAGAGGGAGAAGCAGGCTCCATACACCGGGAGCCCGATGTGGGATTTGATCCCGGGTCTCCAGGATAGCGCCCTGGGCCAAAGGCAGGTGCCAAACTGCTACGCCACCCAGGGATCCCACCTCTGGTTCCTAAAAGTTAGAAGGGAGTAACTCTGTGGGTCTCAAAGACCTTCATTCACAGGGGTGTGTGAGGACCACAGGTAGCTGTCCAGGAACAGTTTGGGCCTTCCTGCCCGTGGCCGCTGGGGCCCAGGATGGGGGCTGCTCACGAGTAGACGGCTTCTCCACTGGTTTGTCAAGACTTGACATCTGGTTCTGTGTCGACAGGCCCGCCCACGTGTATCCTGCTCCTGGTCTCTCCTGTCACCTGCTGTGTGCCAGCCTCTTGTCAGTGTCCTGAGATGGAGACAGACCAGACCCCCTGGTGCGAACACACGAGAGTGGATTATGATAACCTCATGTAGACAGCAGTGGTAGAGGCAAGCGTAGGGTCTTGAGGAGATGCCTGCAGTGGCGACTAGCTGGGCCTGGAATGAACAAAGTTTAGATAGGCTTTCTGGAAGAAAGGGTATCTCATCTAGAAAGGAGGGGACTCTGTGACTGGGTGTTCAGGTGTATTAATTGGGCACAAGATTGAGTTTGAAGCCACATTATGGTTGGAGAGTGGGGAGGAGGATTAGCTCATACGGCGCCCTGGGGGCAGCAGGGCTCATGGAGTGGGAGCCTGGGAGAGGGGCGAGGTGGGTGGGCAGCCAGACCCCACCAACTACAGGACATGTCAGAAGGCAGTCTTTTGGAAGCCTTACCCTGGCTGTCACATCAGGAGTGAATTGGAGATGAAGATACAGAAACAGGTTTAGGAGTGAACGTGGGGTGGAGGCGGAGAGGTCGGCAGAGGTGTCACATCGATAGGGCTTGATGGTTACATGTGGAGGGTGATAGGAGGGATTGTCTTGAGCTGCTGGTCTCTGCGGACGCCGTGCTGCTGCTTGGTGTGCTGGGGTAACGCATTCAGCCTTTTATGGCTGAATAATATTCCATCCTATGACTGTACCACATTTTATTTTTCCATTCATTGTTACTGACTTTTGAGTTATTTCCACTTTTTGGCTATCATGAATAATGCTGCTGTTTGTACATATTTGTGAACAAGTGTTTGTACATATTGGAGAACCAGTGTTTGCATATGTTTTCATTTCTTTGGGGTGTTTACCTAAGAGTGAAATTGCTACATCTTACAGTAGCTCTAGGGTTATTTTTGAAGAAGCGCCAAAGTTTAAATTCCTGCTACTAGCATGTAAAGGTTCCAGTTTTTCCACATCCTCTCCAACACTTGTTATTTTGTCTTTTTTTTTTTTTTTTTTAAGAGAGAGGGTGTGCTCATGAGCAGGGGTGGAGGTGAGAGGGCTGGGGGACAGGAGGAGGAGAAGCTTAGGTAGACTGCTGCAAGCGCTGAGCCTGCTGTGGGGCTTGATCTTACAATCCTGAGATCATGACCTGAGCCCAAATCAAGAGTCAGACGCTTCACCACTTAACCAGCTGAGCCACTCGGGCCCCTGAGTGTCTTTTTTATTATAACCAACCCAGTGGGTGTGAAGTAGGGTCTCATTGTGGTTTCGATTTGCGTTTCCTTGCTAGCTAATGATGTTGAGTATCTTTTCATGTGCTTGTTGGCAGTTTATATGTCAGCTTTGGAGAAATGTCCATTCAGGTTCTTTGCTCTTTTTTTTTTTTTTTTTAAAGATTTTATTTATTTATTCATGAAAGACAGAGAGAGGCAGAGACACAGGCAGAGGGAGAAGCAGGATCCCTGCGGGGATCCCCACGAGGGACTCGATCCCAGGACCCCAGGGTCATGCTCTGAGCTGAAGGCAGGCACCGAACGGCTGAGCCACCCAGGCATCTGTCCTTTGCTCATTTTTAAAAAAGATGTAATAGGGATCCCTGGGTGGCGCAGCGGTTTGGCGCCTGCCTTTGGCCCAGGGCGCGATCCTGGAGACCCGGGATCGAATCCCACGTCGGGCTCCCAGTGCATGGAGCCTGCTTCTCCCTCTGCCTGTGTCTCTGCCTCTCTCTCTCTCTCTCTCTCTCTGTGAGACTATCATAATAAAAAAAAAAAAAAATTAAAAAAAAAAAGATGTAATATATTAGAGCACGTGTGCGCACACGCAGGGAGTGGAGTGGGCAGAGGGACAAACGGACTCCCCCTCTGAGCATGGAGTCTGCCGACATGACTCAATCCTGGGACCCTGAGGTCATGACCTGAGCTGAAGTTGGATACTTAACTGACTGAGCCACCCGGGCGTCCTTTGCTCATTTTTTAATTGGGTTATTTATCTTTTTGGTTACTGTGCTGTGTGTTCATATAGCAAGCCCCTGATCAGTTTGCAAATGTATTCTCCCATTTTGTTGTTGTCTTTTCACTTTCCTGATGGTATTGTTAGAAGTACAAAAGTTTTAAATTTTGATGAATTCCAATTTATTTTCTTGTTGCTTGTATTTTGGTGTTGTAGCTTAAAAAAAACAATTTTTTTAAAACAATTTTTTAAAAAAAGATTTTATTTATTTATTCATGAGACACACACGGAGAGAGAGAGAGAGAGAGGCAGAGACACAGGCAGAGGGAGAAGCAGGCTCCGTGCAGGGAGCCCGATGCAGGACTTGATCCCGGGACCCCAGGATCACGCCCTGGGCTGGAGGCTTGCACTAAACCCCTGAACCACCCAGGGATCCTAGAAAACCAATTCTTAATCCTGAGTAATAAAGATTTATTCCTGTGTTGTGTTCTAAGAATTTTATAGTTAATTTTTTTGTGAGATATGAAGTGAGGGTCCAGCTTCATCCTTTTGCTGTGGATATCCAGTTATCCCAGCACCATTTGTTGAAAAGACAGCTCATTCTTTCCCTGTTGAATCATCTTGGCACCCTTGTCAGAAATCACTTGTCTGTAACTTTGAGGGTTTATTTCTTGACTCTTAACTCTGTTCCAGTGGTCTGTATGTCTGTGCTTACGCTGGTACCAGCCTGTCTTGATTACCATAGTTTTGCAGTTAAGTATTGAAGTCAGAAAGTGTGAGTCTTCCACTTGATCTTCCTTTTCAAGATTTTCTTTCCTGTGTCCCTTGAAAGTCCATATGAATTTCATGTTCGGCTTCTGTTTCTGCAAAAGTGCAAGTTCGATTTTGATAAGGATCTGTTGAGTCTATAGATGAGTTTGGAGTGTTTTGGCTTATTGTTAAGAGTAAGAATGTTAAGAACATTCCATGAATATGGGATATCTTATTCTTAGATCTTTAATTTCTTTCAACAATATTGTGTAGCTTTCAGTGTATAAGTCTTGAATTTCTTTTGTTAAGTTTATTACTAAATTTTTTTTAAAGATTTTATTTATTTATTCATGAGAGACACAGAGAGAAGCAGAGACACAGGCAGAGAGAAGCAGGCTCCATGCAGAGGAGCCTCATGTGGGACTTGATCCCAGGACCCCCGGGGTCACGCCCTGAGCCGAAGGCAGATGCTATACTGCTGAGCCACCCAGGGATCTCTCCTTTATTTTTTTCAGTGGATTTTTTTTCCTTGTGATTATAAATGGAATTGCTTTGTTAATTGTATTTTCAGGTTTTTCATTGCTAATAAATCTTTCAAAATTTTTTCTTTTATCTATTTGAACAAATGTTCAAAACCTTGAAGGACTTAAAGAGTATGCAGTAAAAAGTCTCTCTCCCCCTCCCCCCCTTCAGGTCTCCAGGTCCCATTCCTGAAGGCAGCCACTGACTTAGAGTCTCCTTTTGTCCTTCCAGCAGGGATATTGCATGGTTCAGCAAATGCATATGCATACTCTTTTTCCCCATTGGGTTGATAATTCTAAATAAGCAATAGAAATAATATACTACAAAAATTTTAGTGCATTTATTTTACAAAAATCTTTCTGAAAATAATGGAGAGTGGACAAATTCCAACCTTTCCATCCTCTAGTTTGTCGGTTTTCAGGGGGCTGATCATTCAGTAGCTTTTTTGAGTTCTAGGAGTAGGTTAAAAAAATTTTTTTTTTAATTTTAATTTTAATTTTAATTTTAATTTTTTTTTAAGGCTACAAATGTGATTTATCCTGATGTGCCTCACTGGCATTTTCGGCTTGCTCAGTGGTTTGAACATTGCCTCAGCTAACAAGCTGTTACTGCCTGTGAAGTCCAGGAAAAAATGCTTTTGTAAAGATTTACATATATATATAGAGAGAGAGAGAGAGAGCATGTGCACAGGGGGAGGGGCTGAAGGAGAAAGAGAGAGAAGCAGACTCCTCACCGAGCAGGGAGCTGGGCAGCCCAATGTGGGGCCGGATCCCACAACTCAGATCGTGACCTGAGCCAAAACCAAGACTCAGAGGCTCAACTGACCAAGCCACCCAGACGTCCCTGGAAAAATTTTCTTTTGTTTTGTTTTTATGATTTTATTTATTCATGAAAGACATAGAGAGAGAGAGGCAGAGACACAGGCAGAGGGAGAAGCAGGCTCCATGTAGGGAGCCTGATGTGGACTCGATCCCAGGACCCCAGGATCACGCCCTGGGCCGAAGACAGATGCTCAACCCCTGAGCCACCCAGGCGCCCCTGGAAAAAAATTTTTTTTTTTTTTAGATATAGTTTGTTTTAAAGATTTTATTTATTCATGAGAGAGAGAGAGAGAGAGAGAGGCAGAGACGCAGGCAGTGGGAGAAGCAGGCTCCATGCAGGGAGCCCGATGCGGGGCTCTATCCCAGGACCCCGGGGTCACGCCCTGAGTCGAGGCAGACCCTAAACCGCTGAGCCTCCCGGGCGCCCCTGGAAAAATATTTTTAAAGATACATGTTGCCTGTTACGGCTGTTGTGGTTTGATGCTTCTGGCGCAGACGCCGTCTGGAGCACAGTCTGTGCTTTGTGTAACTTCTGCGCCTGCCCCGTGTGGCGGGTGCTCTTGGTCGCACCTGGCAGACACGGAAACTGAACCCGAGCACCCAGGTGGTAGGCAGAGCTGGGGTGCAGGTCCCCGTGCGCTGACCGCGGAACGCCAGCCCCTAACCTTCGACGCGTACTTCTGTCCAGGTGTGGCTTCCCCGGCCTCGGGTAAATGCACCACTTGCGCGACTCCCTGCGGCGGGGGCTGTTCTAGGTGCCTGGGCACCGCCGTGGAGAGGGGGCCAGCCCCGGCCCTCTGGCCAGCAGTAGCCAGCGCTGCGTCAGGTGTCGGTGCTGCCACGGAGACTGGGCCCGCATGGGGACAGGTGGCCTCGTTCGCAGATGATGAATCTGAGCCGAGGTGGAGCAGGTGAAAGTGGTAAACCACACGCGGGGGAAGGATTCCAGACCCGAGAACAGCCTGCAGAGGCCTCTAGGGGCTGGGGGCGCTGTGCTTGCAGACTGCCCGGGGGCCCTCCCGGGCCACATGTGTGCCCTGAGCAGAGGCGCCCCACTGTGGCTGCTGCTGAGCACAGACTGTTGGGGGCCGGAGGAGGGGGAGGACTGGGCGGGGCACGGACCGCAGTGCGGGTGTGGGGGCATGAGCGGGGCAAGGTGCTGGAGAGGACCCCGGAGTCTGGCGATGTGTGTGGATCTTTTGGGGATCTCTTTTCTTAATAGTCCCCTTTCTTCGTCTTTCCTGAGGATCTGGACATGTTTTGAGGTTAACCATGAAGATTTCCTGGTGGGGTCCCAGCGGTCAGCTCGGGAGTCTAGTTTGGGTGTGCTCCATCTGGGAGTTTGAGCTCAGAGGGAGACTGTGGGCACAGACCTGCAGCGCCTGGGGAGCCCCGAGGAGGGGGTGCCGGGGAATGGCTGTCGGGAGGACATGGGGGGCAGGGTGACCCAGGTGGTCCGTGGGCAGGAGGGAGTGGTTGTCAGCCCCCTGGGCTCAAGACCAAGGCTCTTGGCGACTTGGAAGAGCGGACTCCGGGTTTCTGGGGGTCGGCGAGCAAAAGCATGTTTGGAGTGGGCGGAAGAGAAAAGGGACAGAAGACTGGAGGTTCTGAGCACAGACCCCTTTTTCAAGGGCTTTGCCGTTAATGGGCCACAGAAGGTTACTTGGTCGCATGCTGTGTAGGATGCAAGAAATTATAGCTGCTTGAGCGCTGGGGTGCTGGCATCTTAGGAAGAAGGGCTGTAGGGGGACACTTGCCACGCCGTGGTGGGTGCCTGCGTGGGGCGATGCATGTCCTCTCCTGACGCTTCTCCATGGGGAGGAGGAGGGGCTGCTGGAGGTTTGGGAGGGGAGAAGGTGTGAAAGGGGCCCAGTCCCACCTCCCCTCTCCCTTGGGGGCCGGGAGTCAGGACCAAAGTTCTAACCTCTAATCTCTTGGTTGGTCCTCTTGGCACCCAGCGCCTGCCCCTTGGCGGGGCCCAGAAGTCACCTTCATTAATAATAACACCCCCATTTCACTTTTACCCTGAAGCAGTTTTTAGGAACTGTGGATGAAAAGGAAACGTACGTTTCTTATAAATCATCATATCGCAGCCACTTCATTTAATAGACACTTTGGAAAACTCTGGCTGCTGTGGGCAGATAGTGTGTACGTGCAGATGTGTCTGTCACTGTGCGTGCGTACAAGCATGTGTGTGCATCTGTGTGCACGGAGGGGGCGCTGCTGGCCCAGGAGCGGCAGGACGGGTTTGAGCTGAGTGCCTCCTGGAGGAAGGGGCGTGAGAGCTCTCTGAAGCCCGGCTGGACTCTGGTGTCCGGGAATGTGGGGACTGGTGGTCACCCCGGGACTCCTTGAGGCCTTTGTGATGGACGGCAGTGTTCCTCAGGTAGGACTCGGGCTTGGCACGTGCAAAGCGTAATTGAGGAGCAATTAGCGAGATGTTTTTATTGGAACAGAGTAGTGGGAGAGGATTGGACCAGGATGGTAAGAGGCACACTCTTGGTGGTGCTGCCCAGAAACAGCACAGCCACGAGCCACGAGGGCTGCTGAGGGCTGAAACGTGCCTTGTGGGGGGGGAGGTGAATGTTAGATGTTATTTAATCTTTTTTTTTTTTTTTAATTTTTATTTATTTATGGTAGTCACACAGAGAGAGAGAGAGAGAGAGGCAGAGACATAGGCAGAGGGAGAAGCAGGTTCCATGCACCGGGAGCCCGACGTGGGATTCGATCCTGGGTCTCCAGGATCGTGCCCTGGGCCAAAGGCAGGCGCTAAACCGCTGCGCCACCCAGGGATCCCTAGATGTTATTTAATCTTTAAAAAAATGTTATTTAGTCTTAATTAGAATTTATTTTTTAAAGATTTTATTTATTGACTTACTTATTTGAGCATGAAAGCATGAGCAGGGGAGGGCCAGAGGGAGGGGGAGCCGCAGACGCCCCGCCGAGCGGGAGCCACGTGGGGCTCAACCCAGGCCCGAGACACCAGGCGCCCCTTGCAGTGGCCGGTAGCAGTGCCGGTGGGCACACCCCGGAAAACGGTGGTGTGAGGGGTGGCCCTCTACTTTGGGGCGCCGCCTGAGGTGCTGCTGGCTGGCCTTCGGGAACCTGTGGAGTCGGGCCGCGGGGGCTGGACGGGGAGCGGTTGCGAGCCCGGAGTCCCCCGTACTGGACCCGCGCGCCCGCGCGGCTGGAGGGAGTTCAGCCCCGGGTGTGCGCCGATAGGTGCCAGGCGGGCGGTGGGCTCTGGGCGGGCGCGCAGCAGACGTGGGCGTTCAGCCTACCTGGGGGCTGCGGTGGCCGGGCTCTGAGGGCGCGGCTGGCTGCCAGAGGGTCTGCGGTGCAGACCCGGGAGGGACGCAGAGTAGGGGAGCTGAGCCTTGGGGGCCCACGCAGGGGGGCCCACAGGACTGCGGTCTCGGGGACCTGACCTGTCGGCAGGTGAGGGTGAAGCATTTCATCCAGAGAATGAGCCAAGGGCGAGTGCCTCAGAGGATTGTTTGGAATTCTCTCATCTCGTTGTTTAGACCTCGTGAAATATTCTAAAAAATGTCTTCATTGTAGACTCTTGAATTTTGAACTCGACGGACAACACTTGTGTTTCCACACTTAGATTTTAGGGCTGGTGGTGATGGAAAAGAGAGAATTTATTAGCCTGATGGGTATTTTGTGGTGGTTGAGGCAGGACACCGTGAAAATACAAAGTTGAACCATCTGAAATTGCAGTTTCTGTAGGTCAGAAAAACTGTTGAAAAATGGCAATTTTATATGATCTTACCTATCGTAAAAGAAAACATTCCTCAGGGCTCCTGGGCGGCTCAGTCAGTTAAGCGTGTGACTCTTGGTTTTGGCTCGGGTCCTGGTCTCAGGGCCTTGAGCTTGATGCTCGCATCCGGCTCTGCGCTCAGCACACTCAGCTCGAGACTATCGCCCTCTGCGCCTTCTCCGACTTGCCCGCGCTCTCTCATAAATGAATCTTAAAAAAAATAATGAAGAAAGCAAGCATTCTTCAAAAGCACAGTTTTGAAGCACACGTAGGGGGTTTCTGGCCGTTTCCCCCCAGCCCTCACTGTGTTCGTCTAGTTATGCTCATCACACTCCACCGTCGGGGTTGACACGTTGCTGGCTAGCTAGGCATCTACCCCTCGTACGTAAGTATTATATCCTACACTTCTGTCTCCTTTGTTTCCTTCACATATATATAAAGTTGACTCTTGGACAACTTTTGGTCTGAACAATAGTTCCGCTTATACACAGATTTTTTTTTAAAGATTTTATTTATTTATTCATGAGAGACACAGAGAGAGAGAGAGAGAGGCAGAGACCCAGGCAGAGGGAGAAGCAGGCTCCATGCAGGGAGCCCGACGTGGGACTCGATGCTGGACCCCGGGATCATGACCTGAGCCAAAGGCAGATGCTCAACCGCTGAGCCACCCAGGTGCCCCTACACAGATTTTTAAAATACAATATGGTATCGTAAATGTGTTTTCCCTATGATTTTCTTAATATTTTTCGTTTTCTTAGGTTACCTTATTGTAATAGTATGGAATATAATACATATACAAAATCTGTGTTAATCGACTGTCTATGTAATTGAGAAGTCTTCCGATCAACAGTAGGATGTTAGTAGTAAGTTTTGAGGTTGTCACAAGTTATATGCAGATTTTCAAGTGTGTGGCGGTCGGCACCCTTACCCTACATTGTTCAAGGGTCAGTTTTAATTACTATCCATGTTGGGTTCCCTGGGAAGCAGACTTTGGGATGGAGATTTGCAGAAACTTGGGAGTGCTTTTGGGGTCAACATCTGTGGGAAGAGTGAATTGCATGGGATCAAATAGATTGAACCTTCTAATCCATGAACCTAGTAATACCTCTTCATAAATTGAGATCCATTTAAATTTCTTTCATCAATACTTTGTAGTACTTGGTGTATATATTTTGTCAGATTTGTCACTAATGTTTATTAAGTGTTAAAGTTTACTAATATTAAACAATGTTTTTTTTTTTTTTAATATTTTATTTATTATTTATTTATTTAAGTCACAGACAGAGAGAGAGAGAGGCAGAGACACAGGCAGAGAGAGAAGCAGGCTCCATGCACCAGGAGCCCGATGTGGGATTCGATCCCGGGTCTCCAGGATCGCGCCCTGGGCCAAAGGCAGGCGCCAAACCGCTGCGCCACCCAGGGATCCCTAAACAATGTTTTTTATTATATGCACTCATTTTGTCTGTAAATAAAGGTAGTTTCATTTCTTCCTTTTGAATTCAAATTCCCTTTATTTCTTTTTTTTTTTTTTTTTTTTTTTTTGCCTATTGCACTACCTAGGACATCCAGTAAAATACCTATGGAAGTACTGAGAGTGGATGTGCTTTCCTTGCTATTGATCATGGGGGAATGCATTCAGTCTTTCACTAGTTAGTATGTGTGTAGGTTTTGTATATATACCCTTTATCAGGTTGAGGAGTTCCCTTCTATTACTTTGCTTTGAGATTTTATTAAAAATGAATGGTGGATTTTATTAAATGTTTTTCTGCCTCTATTATGATCATGTTATTTTTTCTTTTTTAGGCTTTTTAAATATGGTTGAATTTAAATTTAAAAATGTATATGGGGATCCCTGGGTGGCTCAGTGGTTTAGTGCCCACCTTCGGCCCAGGGCTTGTGATCCTGGGTTCCTGGGATCAAGTCCCACATCAGGGTCCCTGCATGGAGCCTGCTTCTCCCTCTGCCTGTGTCTCTGCCTCTCTCTGTGTCTCTCTCATGAATAAATAAATAAAATCTTTTTAAAAAAAGTATAAAAAAATAAAGTAAAATATAATGCTGTGGAAAAAAATTAATCAATGCTAATTAACTATTTGCCAACAAATAGTATAACACCCAGTGCTCATCCTGTCAAGTGCCACCCTCAATGCCCATCACCCCGTCACCCCATCCCCCCACCCACCTCCCCTTTCACTACCCCTTGTTTGTTTCCCAGAGTTAGAGTCTCTCATGTTGTATCACCCTCTCTAATTTTTCCCACTCATTTCTCTCTCCTTTCCCCTTTAATCCCTTTCAATTTCTTATATTCCCTGTATGAGTGAAACCATATAATTATTGTCCTTCTCCAATTGACTTACTTCACTTAGCATAATACCCTCCAGTCCATCCACGTCGAGGCAAATGGTGGGTATTCATCGTTTCTAATGGGTGAGGAATATTCCATTGTATATATAGACTACATCTTCTTTATCCATTCATCTATTGATGGACACCAAGGGGAAAAAAATTTTGTCTTTATTTTTTAAAAAAAGATTTTATTTATTTATGTGAGCAGGGTAAAGGTCAGTGGGAGAAGCAGACTGTCTGCTGAGCAGGGAGCCAGACATGGGACTTGCTCCCAGGACTCTGAGATCATGACCTGAGCCAAAGTCAGATGCTTAACTGACTGAGCCACCCAGAGACACCGCTTGTCTTCATTTTTGAAGAATATTTTAACTAGACATAAAATGCTAGATTGATGGCTTTTGGCTTTTGGCATTTTTGTTTTCTGTTTTTTTAGTATTTTAAAGATGCTGCTCATTTTTTTCCATTGTGTATGCCTTCTGATGAGTGTTTTCTCACTGGTTTTAAGTGATGATGAACCTAGGTGTGATTTCTTGTTTTTCTACTTGGTAATCATTGAGTTTCTTGCATCTGTAGCGTTTTAGTTTTATTGAAATTTTAGAATTTTTAAAAAGATTTTATTTATTCACGAGAGACATACACAGAGAGAGAGAGAGACAGAGAGAGAGGCAGAGACACAGGCAGAGGGAAAAGCAGGCCCCATGCAGGGAGCCCGACGTGGGATTCGATCCCAGGTCTCCAGGATCACGCTAAACTGCTGAGCCACCCGGGCTGCCCAATTTTAGAATATTTTTGGCCATTATCTTTTCAACTATTTATATCATCCTCTCTATTTGGGGCGAGTTCCAATGGTTTCTATGTTGGGCTAATTGATAACCTGTTTGTTTTCTCTGTGCTTCTTCAATCAAATTCACCACCTTCCTTCCTCTCACAGCTGGAAGTGCAGTCATTGGCTTCCAGTGACTCTGCTTGGCTCAGTGAGTTGCCCACTTGGGGCCCCTGTCCTTGCCCCATGGTCTGGGAGTGTCTCCAGGCAGAAGTAGGGAAATGGCAGGGCTCGCTCCCTGTATTAATGTATTTTTTAATACATTGTAGATAAAAGTTCATCAGTTATATGATTTGCAACAAGCACTGTGCTGCTTGTTGTCCAGCAGTGACAGGAGTGTTTGCACACCCCTAGTCTAGTTTTCAGTGGCTGCAGCAGGAGGACAAACCCAGGCTGAGCCATGACTGGGGCTCTGGCTCCATTGAACAGAAGGCTGTTCCTTAAATTTTTTAGGAATCTTTCAGTTTTCTGCACATGAAGTCCTTGTAGATTAAATGACGATCTGGAGGTTAAGCGTTAGTGTCTTCAGAGTCTCTAATCAATATTGGTGATTGTCACTCTGTGAGGATTTTACCTGCAGGGAGAACACAGCATGGGGGGCTGCTGTGCTTCCTTGAGGGTGCAGCTCTTTTTCATTGTCTCAGCCACTCTTTACTGCACAGCTGGCTGTCAGGCCTGGTGTTGTGTTTGTGTCTGTCACTTACTATTCTAGTTTCTTTGGTTTCCTATTAATACTTTGGCTTTAATTTCTATTTTGTTTATTGGTGATTTTTTATTCCAGCTACAGGTGAAAACCACATTGAGGACTTTAAAAATGTACTAGAGTCTGCCATCAGCTACTTTTTTGTTTTGTTTTAAAGATTTATTTATTTGTGAGAGAGAGGGAGGGAGAGACACAGGCAGCGGGAGAAGCTGGCTGCATGCAGGGAGCCCGATGTGGGAATTGATCCCAGGACCCCGGGGTCACACCCTGGGCTGAAGGCAGACGCTCAACCACTGAGCCACCCAGGCATCCCTACTTTTTTTTTTTTTTTTTAAGATTTAAAATTTTTTTTTGAGGGATGCTAAATCTTAAAAAAAAAATCCAACTAATTTTTTTTGAAGTTCCCACTTGATTTCAAGTATGTGGCCAGGATTGAGAGTTGTTCTTTGGTGTTGTTCATAGTATACATTTATTTTCGATCCCCATCAGCCATTCACTGGCTGCCCCTCCTAGGTAGTCTTTATAACTGTTGAGTGAAACTTGTTCCAGGTTTTGTTTTTTTTTTAAGTCACAGAAATTTTTATTGGAAACAAACCAGCTGCAGCAAAGTGACACTCAGTGCATGCTGCCCAATGGGTGAGGTGGGGGAGGGGGTACAGGTGGGCGCCAGGGGCTGGACGAGCCCAGGGTGGTGACCACAGGGGCCTGCTGACTGGGTCTCAGGCCCTTAGGGCTGGAGTGTGCAGGCCCAGGCCCGATCTGGCACAAAATATAAAAATAAACTCTGTAGTCCAGCTGTCCCTGCCTGTGTCAGTTCACTGGGAAAGGGCAGTGACTCTTCCCACCAAAACCCTGTGCTATCCGGTCCAACCACAGCAGGGGCAGCTAGTAATTGAATTTGTCGTATGTTTTCCCTGCTTAGCATTGTTTTTCTCTGGCTTGTTTTGTTTCCAAAATCAATCCTTTAGTAGTTTTTACACTGAAAGTCTGTGACTGCCAAAATCTGATATATAACTTGGGTATTTCTTTGTAGATGATTATTCCCAGTTGTGATAAATCACCCCACAACTTAAGGGCCTGTAGCAATCATGTATGGTCACCTGGGGCTGGGTCACCTCCAGGCTCCCTTCCTTGTACCTGGAGGAGGATCAGGGACAGGTTGGGGGAGCAGCCAGGGTGAGGGAACAGCTGGTCCTGGGGAAGCAACTGGTGCTGAGAGCAGCCGGGGTGGGGGAGCAGCTGGTGCTAGAGGAGCAGCCGAGGCAGGGGAGCAGCGGTGCTGGGGGAGCAGCCTTTGCTGGCCACCCCCGTGACCTCCGGCAGTAAACCTTTGTAGCGGGAAGTGTCACTGAGCAGCTGAAGCTCCTGTGTGAGGCGTGTGGGGAAGGGCAGTGTTCGGTGTGGCCCTGGGTGGTCTTGGGGTCACTTCCTCCCTGCGCCTACCGGGGAGCCGTGGGTAAGGCTGACCGAGAGGCCAGCATGTCTTCAGACAGCGGGGCCTGGCCTCGTGGGAGCTCCTGGGGTGTGGGGTCCTCGGGCCGTGAGGCTGGAGGTGGGCGGGTCGGTGTCCTGTGTGCACAGTGCCTCGTCCCTGTCGCTCCCCGGCCGCTGGTTCACCAGGCTGTCCCCGGCTTCGAGGTGCTCTTCTCTCCTGCACCCATCGAAGTTTGAGGTTGCGTCCGGCTGCTGTTGCGGCTGGCGAGGAGCACTCCCTCCAGGCTCCCACTCGACAGCCCGAAGTTAGCACGGGACACCCTGCTCCCCTCTGCCCCGAGAGGGACACACGATTTTCACGTTTTAAGAAGGATGAGCAGAGTGTGCTGTTGAGACAGCTGAGCCCGCTGCCACGCTGACCCGGGCACGGAGGGCTCGGTGGCGGCGCCGAGGCCCCCAGGGCTACGGAGCCTGTGTGTCGCGGAGCAGCGCAAGTGTGGCCGCCACACCACCGGCGGCCGTCTCCGACCTCGGCACGACTTGGCCCCTGCCCGGGACTGCCCTCCCCCTGCCTGCACGGAGATACACGGTCGTGAGCCCCCGACACCGCCCCACGCGCTGTGGGCTGGCCGTGGCCCTTGGCGGCTCGTCGGTGAGCGGGTCACAGCGGCCCAGACTCTGGAGGGCGCTCGAGGGCATCGGGCCGGCTGGCAGCAATGACAGCCCGTGGGGACAGATGGCGACGCAGAGCTGAGCGGTGAGGGGTTGGGGTGACCGCAGCTGAGGCCTGGGGGCAGGGCCGTCGTCCTGGGGGTGAGGCTCACCTGCAAGGTGCGCCCGTGGCGTCCTGCATCTAGAGCCGCGCCACCAGGTGACCCACGCACGGCCCAGCTCCTGGGAGAGTAGCGCCTGGTCCCAGGCGCCTGCTTCCGTCCTCCTGCAGCGTCCTGGTCCTGAAAGTGGGACCACGCCTCGTGGGCAGCTGCGTCGCGGTCTTGCTGGTGGCTTCCGTCCTTGCTCGGCGTCCTGTTGCAGTGACGCCCACATTTAGGTTGTCTATCCTCTGTGGGGGGACCACTGGGTGTTTTAGGCTTGGGCTCTGTGAGTGCGGTTGCTGTGAGCGCTCACATGCCAGTCTTTGTACAAACGCCCTTTTTCATTTGATTTGGGCGGGGTCCTGGGGGTGCAGTTGCTGGTTGTGTAAAATATAAAACGTTTATGTTTTAGCTTTTTAAGAAACTACCAAATTGTTTTCCAAAGAGGCAGCATCATTTTGCGTGCCCACCAGCCGTGCCTGGGAGCCCCTGCTCCTCTGCGTCCCCACCAACACTTGCTGCCCACCTTCGTGGTGACAGCCGTCCTGGGGCTGTGTGACCTGGCATCACACCGTGGTTTTCGTTTGCATCTCCCAGATAACCACTGATGCTGAGCATCTTTACTCTCTGGCCATTCGCATATCCTCTTTGAAGAAATGTCTATTCAGATTCTTTGCTTGGTTTTTACTTGGGTTGTTTTTCTTCTTTTTTTGAGTTTTTTAATACATTGTAGATACAAGTTCATCAGTTATATGATTTGCAAATACCTTTTTCTGTCTGTGGCTTAGTTTTTCTCTGTCCTGATGTCATCTGAAGCACGATTTTAATTTTTTTTTTTTTTTTTTTTTTAGGGAGAGAGCATGAGCAGGAGGAGGGGCAGAGGGAGAGGCAGGCTCCCCCCTGAGCAGGGAGCCCGATGGGGGGGCTCCATCCCTGGACCCCGGGATCATGACCTGAGCCGAAAGCAGACGTGTCACTGACAGGCCCCCTCCCCCGCCCCCGGGCGCCCCACAGTTTCGAATTTTGATAAAGTCCACTTTACCAATTTTCTCTTCTGTCATATGCGTTTTGAGCATCGCATCTAAAAGGTCTTGGTCCTTCAGCAGGGTTAGTGCCAGGCAGCGGCTGGGAAGTCGTGGCGCCTGCGGAGTGGTGGGACACGAGTGAGGGCTTTGGGATCCCGGGAAGTGAAGGAACGGGAGACGAGGGTCGTGGCACATGTAGGGAATGCATTGACCAGGACCAAGGGGCAGGCTCTCTAAGTTGCAGTTTTGAATTTGGGGTTATTAGGACCTGACTGAAATCTGAAAGGGAGGGTGACGGAGGCGGAGATGGGAGTGACTAAGGCACGACTCCCCGGGGAGCAGCGGTTGCCTCCTGGTTTTCTGACTCCAGGTCTGTGGCGTGCAGGGCGCTGAGGTCCCTGTGGGAGTGGGGGTGTGGGCGAGCGTGTGGAGGGACCCAGTGTTGATGTTGTGATTTATAATCAATGAGAATTTGGTCTCCATAGGGTTCTGACTCAGTTCCCAAAACCCTCGGAATCTCCTAAGTATCTTTTGTTACATGTTTGGTTTTTTGTCTTCAGTTCCTGAAATTGCCTCAGAACCATCATAGTGAAGTGGGCGTCTTGCGTTACGGAGGTGACTTTTGGACAGCGCCTGAAGGTGGGGGCTGGTGGCCAGGGACCCGAGCCTGGGACTAGACCGTGGGAAGCTTCATTCCTACCTCCTGACCTCCGGGGAGGAGAGAGGGGCTGCCGATGATGGCGTTGCCAGTGGCCAGTGACTTCATCAGTCAAGCCTGCTACCGATGCCTCATTAAAAACACAAAAGGACAGGCTTTGGAGAGCTTCTGAGTTGGTGTGCGCAGAGGCATCTGGGTGCTGGAGGCGGCACACCCCAGACGCTGAGGGGACAGAAGCTCCTTTGTTTGGGGCCTTAGCCTGTGGATCTCTTCATCTGGCTGTTGATTCATATCCTTTCATATCCTTTGTAATAAACTGGTAACCTAGTGAGTAAACTGGTTTCCCGCGTTCTGTGAGCCATTCTAGCAAATTAATGGCAGCTGAGGAGTGGGTCATGGGAGCCTCCAATTTATAGCCAGTTGGTCAGAAGCACCAGTGACAACCGGCACTTGCACTTGGCGTCTGAAATGGGCATAGTCTTGTGGGACTGGGCCCTCAACCTGTGGGATCTAATGCCTCCTCCAGGTTGACGCAGTCAGAACTGAGTCAGATTCGTGGGGCTGGTTTGTGAGAGGTGGAGAGCTGCTTGGTTGTCTGAGAGGGCAAGGGCGTTGGGTGCCGTGGGTATCCCAGGGACGTGTGGGGGCCTCTGCTCTCTGGCCATAGGTGCATCCTGGGCACAGCCAGCCCCCTCCCTGCCTGCGGGGACCTCGTTGGATCCCTGAAGAACCAGGCTCTGTTTGCGGCCAGAGCTTGGTTCCTGGGTTCACCTCCTATATAGACTTTTCCAGACGCCCTTTCGGAGGAAAAAGCAAAGGCGGTGTTTAAGGGGAAGGTGAGTGGTGTGGGGTTGGGCACTGCTGGGTAGGCAGCAGTGAGGTCAGGAAGGTGCACACGTGTGTGTGGCAGTCAGTAGGGACAGTTGGCTGTGCCTGTGAAGCACGTAGAGGGACGGGATGGGTGTCTGCACCGGTTGGGGCCTTTGTTCCTGTGACGGCTAGGCGAGCACGGAGGCCACATGGTGTCCCCTCCTGGAAGGTGCCTTTGATGTGTTCATGGCCATCACCTCTTGTTTCTGCTGCCTGGAGGCCTGTGGGTCACCACTTAGGGACCCCCGTGCCACGGATTAGTGCCGAGAGCTGGATGGGGTGTGGCCGTTCCACCTGCGGTCCTGTGACTAGGACCTCTCAGACACCACCTCCCACATCACCTCTGTGAGAACTGGTGCCCAAGGAGACCCAGAGATCAAGGACCCCTATGCAGAGGTCTCTTGAGGTGCCCACGCACATGGGGATCTAGCTTCTGAGCTGGTGAAGAGGGGCAGCTCCAAAACCATGCATCTCTCTCTCTCTCTCTCTTTTTTTAAAGAGTTTGAGAGAGAGAGAGAGAAGGAACACACCTAGGGGGAGGGGCAGAGGGAGAGGGAGATGTGGGCCCCCATCCCAGGACTCCGAGACCACGACCTGAGCCAAAGGCAGATGCTCAGCCGAGCCACCCAGGTGCCCCGCATCTAACTTTTAAACTTAAATGTAGGTACAGATCCTGGGTCTCCAGGATCACACCCTGGGCTGCAGGCGGCGCTAAACCGCTGCGCCACCCAGGCTGCCCTGTTATTATACTTGTTAAAGTGATCTGCGATTAAGAAAAAAAAAAAAAAAGTGATTTGCGATAGTGAAAACTCAGGTGATATCATTTTTTAGCAATAAAGCATTTTTAAAATCAAGTTATGTACATTTCTTTAGACATAATGCTACTGCACACTTCACAGATGACCGAATAGTATAAACGTGACTTTTACATGCACTAGGAAACAAAAAATTCATTTGACTGACTTTCTTGTGATACTTGCTGTGTGGTGGTGGTCCGGAACCCAACCTGTAATATCTGTGAGGTATGCCTGTAATATCTTATTAAAAGAATTGTGTTTTGAATTTTTGTACTTATTGGAATGAATACAAAGATTACAGAAATTTAAAAATGTACTTAAATGTGAATTTTACCTTTATAGATAAGAAAAAATAGAATAATGCTAATATAGATGAAGAATGAGATGGTGTCCCATTGTCTTCTGTGCACTAAAGTCTGATGAAGTAAAAACCAGAACAGAACACTAGCAAGGGGGCATCTGGGTGGCTCAGTGGTTGAGCGTCTGCCTTCAGCCCAGGGCATGATCCTGAGGTCCCGGGATCCAGTCCCACATCGGGTTCCCTGCATGGAGCCTGCTTCTCCCTCTGCCTGTGTCTCTGCCTCTCTCTGTGTGTCTCATGAATAAATAAACAAAATCTTAAAAAAAAAAAAAAACCCACAATACTAGGGAGATACTGATCAACAATAGTGAAATGAAGTTTCACTAAATTTTTTATAAAATTTTGTGAGCTGTTTATCTGCCTCAGTGGGCACTTACCAAGAAAACACTGTTCTTTCCTGTAATACATGTTGCTAAACTGTATTGAAATGTTGCTTTTTAATTTTGCCATGAAAACTGCCTTCTCTCAGTCACCTTCTGTATGACACTGAGCAGGGCCACAGGCAGAAAAACAAGTAAGTAGCTTGTTTGAACTCGTCTGAGTTTAGCAAATCCTTGGTATCAAGGAACCTCTAATAGGGCATGGAATTCTTTTTCTTTTTCTTTTAAGATTTTATTTATTCATGAGATACACAGAGAGAGGGAGAGAGAGGCAGAGACACAGGCAGAGGGAGAAGCAGGCTCCATGTAGGGAGCCCGACGTGGGACTCGATCCTGGGACCCCAGGATCGTGCCCCAGGCCGAAGGCAGGCGCCAAACCACTGAGCCACCCGGGAATCCCCAGGGCATGGATTTCTTGAATCTTCTTCCTTTTCTTCTTTTTTTTTTTCTTTAAAGATTTTATTTATTTATTCACAATAGATATATATATATAGAGAGAGAGGCAGAGACACAGGCAGAGGCAGAAGCAGGCCCCATGCCAGGAGCCCGACGTGGGACTCAATCCTGGGACCCCAGAATCGTGCCCTGGGCCAAAGGCAGGCACCAAACCGCTGAGCCACCCAGGGATCCCTGATTTCTTGAATCTTCTTTTAGCAAAGATGGTTCTCAGTATTTTCACATAACACTTATAATATATTCTACACAGAGCAAGTAGTCAGGTATTTTTCAAGTAACACTGGTAACCTGTCTTGAAAATCAGACGTTCCGCATGAAAACACTGATTTTTTTCTTCATCATATTTAATGGGAAAAAGCAATTCATTATGTCAGCCAACCAGTTTCCTAAAACATAATTAAGACGCTGGCAAAAGACCCTTCTACAAGAAGTAGTTTGTTGCGTTAGGCTGTCAGACGTGGTTCCCTGACCTCCATACGACTGGTGGACGGTGTTGCTGCTGCCTCTCCTTGTGGAGGCACCCAGAGGCTACACAGTGCACTCCCACTTGACACTTGGCATACTTTCAGTGTGTATGTGCAATTAGGCCTTCCAGTTGGATTTGAAATGCAGCTTAAAGTGTTTTCCTGTAAGCTGTTTTGAGGAAAAGGTTGATTTGGTTTTCTGATATAAATACAAGTTTACACCTATAACCATTAACTGGAATACATATTGAAGAAATAATGTGATTTGTGAACTTTTAAACTATCCAAAACCTGGGGTGCCTGGGTGGCTCAGTTGGTTAAGTATCTGCCTTTGGCTCAGGTCATGATCCTGGGGTCCTGAGATCGAGTTCCACCTCAGGCTCTCTGCTCCATGGGGAGTCTGTTTCTCCCTCTCCCTCTGTGCTCTCTCGCCCATGCTCACTCTCTCAAATAAATAGGATCTTTAAAAAAATATAAACTATCAAAAACAAAAGGACATGCTACCAAGAAACGTTAAGCAGGAAGATGTCCATGGGGTACGCCTGTGTTTGTGACATGATTAATGTTAATAGACAATGAGGTTAAGAAGTTATTTCCTTTGTATTTGAAATAATACATATGGCGGAAATAAAATTTTAAATTAATTAAAAAATATTTCTAGAGTCCAATTCCAGTGTTTTATGCTGAAGGTAGTTTTGCTGTTTTTTGTTTGTTTCTGAGGGAGAGAGAATGAGAGTGGACAGGAACAGGCGGAGGGAGGGCAGGGAGTGGGGGATCCCGGCTCCCCAGTCGGTGCAGAGCCCGAGGCGGGGCTCAGTCTCTCAAGCCTGAGATCATGACCTGACCCAAAACCAGGCGTTGGACTCTCAACCGACTGAGCCCCCCTGGTACCCCGAAGCATGGTGGCTTTCTGGTAATGATGGCAGATTGGACACAAAGGTACAGTTTCACTCTCTCCCAGACACCTGCTGACTGAACAGTAAAGTGATGTTTTAAAATGTCAGACTTTGAAGGATGGGTAAAGTGAGAGAGGATACAATAGCGGTGAAGTTTTGGAATCTGGGGAGCAGATGGATCAGTCCTAATTCACTTGGCAGATATGGGAAAGCCAGACTGTGTTGGCAGTGAAGAAAGCTGAGAACTAATCGCATTGGCACTACAGAATCCTCAGAAAGTTCAAAATTCAGAGGCTCCAGGGGGCTTTAAGGAAGAGAGAATCATAAAGAGAAAGCAAGAGGCTAACCTGAAAGATCAGGAGGGTATGAGAGGGACCAAATAGAGTTTCTAAATAAACGTTTGAAATTAAAAAACAAACAAACAAACAAAAAACAGGCTATTAGATTATGCACAAAGAGACTGTGGAAAAACTGAAAGGAGTTAAGAACTCAGCAAAGGGTTGATCAGATGGAAAATAGGATGGAGAAGGTGATGGAGAAGTGGTCGAGGACAGAAGGCAGAAGTTTAAGGTGCATTTACTTTCAGTCCAGAAGGGAAAATAGAAGGGAGGAGAGGCAATATGTGAAGAGCTGTTGGCTAGGAAATATTCTGGAATTGATAAAAGATAAGATGATGGAAATGTAGTTTATTTCAAACAGAATAGTGTCCATATTGAGACACATCATAGTGATGCTCCAAAACACTGAAGATCCAGAGAGGAGTTTATTTTATGTTTCAGGGAAGGGAGGGACAGAGGGAGAGGGGGAGAAATCCTCAAGCAGACTCTGCGCTGAGTGCAGAGCCCAAAGTGGGGCTTGATCCCAGGACCCTGAGATCCTGGCCTGAGCCCCCCCAGGGGCCCCTAAGAGAAGATTTTATTTTATTTTATTTTTTAAGATTTTATTTATTCATAGACACAGCTAGAGCAAGAGAAGCAGAGACACAGGCAGAGGGAGAAACAGGCTCCATGCAGGGAGCCTGACGTGGGACTTGATCCCAGGTCTCCAGGATCACGCCCTGGGCTGCAGGCGGCGCCAAACCACTGCGCCACGGGGGCTGCCCCAAGAGAAGATTTTAATAGCAACCAGAAGTAGGGTGCCTGGTGGGCTCAATCAGGGGAGCTCGTGACTCTTGATCTTGGGCTTGTGAGTTTGTTTAAAAATAAAATCTTTTAAAAAATAAAGCACCTGGGTGCGCTCTCGCTGTTTATCTCTCTCTAATAAGTCTTAAAATATTTCTTAAAAAGCAAGCAATAAGAGAAATGCCACCCAGAGTAATGGCAACAAAAGTCGTGGCTGCCGTCTCTGCAGGAAGGAGGGAAGGCAGAGGCAGTGGAGGAGGTCTGAGATGCTGAGAGAAGCAACCGGCAGCCTAGACCTGGAGTCCAGCAAGATTATCTTTTTTTTTTTTTTTAAGATTTTATTTATTCATGAGAGACAGACACTTAGAGAGAGACAGAGACACAGGCAGAGGGAGAAGCAGTCTTGCAGGGAGCCCAATGCGGGACTCGATCCTGGGACCCCAGGGTCACGCCCTGGGCTGAAGGTGGCGCTGAACCACTGAGCCACCTGGGCTGCCCGATTGTCTTTTAAAAACAAAGGTGAAATGAGGACTTTTTCAGATAAACCAAAATAGCGCGTTTATTATCCACAGAACTTCATTAAAGATACTCCTAAAAGATCTACTGTAAGAAGGAAGAAAATGGGGATCCCTGGGTGGCGCAGCGGTTTGGCACCTGCCTTTGGCCCAGGGCGCGATCCTGGAGACCCGGGATCGAATCCCACATCGGGCTTCTGGTGCATGGAGCCTGCTTCTTCCTCTGCCTGTGTCTCTGCCTCTCTCTCTCTCTGTGACTATCATTAAAAAAAAAAAAAAAAGAAGGAAGAAAATGATTTTATTATTTTTTAAGATATTATTTATTTGAGAGAGCGCATATAAGCAGATGGAGTGTCAGAAGTGGATGGAGAGACTCCTCCAGCAGATTCTGTGCCCAGTGCAGAGCCCGACCCTGGGCTGCGTCTTACTACCCTGAGATCATGACCTGAGCCAAAATCAAGAGGCCCACACTCACCTGACTGTACCCCCTGGACGCCCCAGAAAAATGATTTTAAAAGAAAAGAATGAGATGTGGAAAGGTCTCCCTTAACAAGCGATGACCTTGTCCCTAAATCTAAACATTGAATGAAATAACGGCCCTTTGTAGGGTTCAGAAGCGGAGACCGAGCCACAGCATAGGTTGCAAGATGAAGTTGGAAAACTCTCAGAAAGGAGAACAAAGAGCTGGAAAAGAGGAGAGAAGAATATTTGAAGGGCCAGCCTGGGAAGTCCAGCAGGTGGGTAATAGAAGTTCCAGAGACGGGAGAGAGGAAGCACCGATGACAGTTATCAAGGTCATAGAAGAAAACTGCACAGGCGTGAAATCAGACCCATCACCTTGAAATCCTAGAACACGGAGGACAAACAGAAGACTCTGGGCTCTCAGAGAGAAATAGGTCAGTTCATGAATCAAGAATCAGGACGACTTTGGACTTTTTTTTTTTTTTTAAGATTTCATTTATTTGAGAGAGAGAGCAAGCGAGAGCATGAGCCAGGGGAGGGACAGAGGGAGAGGGAGAAGCAGACGCCCCGCTGAACAGGGAGCCCCACCAGCATTCGATCCCAGGACCCTGAGAACATGACCTGAGCCGAAGGCAGACGCTCCACCGACTGAGCCACCAGGCACCCGACTTTGGACTTCTTAGTAGCATTTCTGCAACTCAGAGGTGCATGAGGCACTGCCAAAAATTGTGATGGAAGGCAATTTCCAGTGTACTGTTTTTTACCCATTGAAACTGTCAAAAGCCTTAGAATTTGCCCCATCCTTCCTTTTCTGGCAATGACTGAGACCTTCTTTACCAAAACAAGGGAGTAAGTGGGAGAGCTAGTTTGTGGGGTGTGGAGTAGCGATGTGATGTGTGACAGCTTGTCCTCCAAACCGTGTGCATGGTGGTTGGGTGAAAGAGGGCGGTGCAGAGGGCGGGCAGGGGACACGCACCTGCGTCGCGCAGAGCAGTACGGCTGAGACCGGGGGCCCCGACGCTGCCCTTGCAGCCTCCTGCAGTCTCTGATGTAGTTGCCTCCCTGCCATCCGGGAGCTTCCGGATCATCTGCGTTGTGTAGGGACACGAGGAGCCAGCTGGTGGGAGCCGGCCCGGGCTGCAGCCCCCTCCTCCTTCACTCTCCATTATCTGCCTCTCGTGCCCCTGCCCCCACCGCTGCAGTGAGAACGACTCACACAGTGAGAACGACTCACACTGGCCCGGGAATCTGGCTGCGGGTTCTCCCTGTTTCCTTCGCGTTCCCGAGCCCTTTCACGTGCTGTTGCTAATTCTCCACTATAATCGTTGGGTGTTTAGCAGTTTGGGGCTGGCACAGCAGGGGGGGGAGCCGGAGGAACTGAAGATTTCTGATAAGCAACCGGATGCCAGGAGAGATGGGAGAGAGGAATCTGGGGTGGTGCTGTGGGTGCAGAGTGAGACGGGACAGGGTGGGGGGAGGTGGGCATGGGGGTGAGAGGCTTTCTGGAGGGGCTGGGGTACTCGGATCTCCCTAGAGGCACAGGCCGCCTAACAGGTTGGAAAACTTAGCCCAGCACATTCCAGCAGGTGGGACAGTGACAGTGGCCGGTGGGCCTATCCTTGCCATTCCTGGAGAGGCTGCGAGTGGCCGTGGGGCTCTCGGCACCTGCCCCTCAGCGGTGTCGTGCCCACGCCCCGGCCCCGCATGTGCGCCACGTGCTCCCGGCAACTCCCGGGGGTCCTGTCGGTTCCGGGGGGGTTCTCGGCTGTCATGCTTCCGCCCCTTGCGCAGCCCCGGCGGGGCTGTGGTGTCCCTCCTGCGCGGCTGTCCCCGAGCTGCCCGGGCCCCGGCTGGGCTTCCGTGCGGCCCTTCCTCCTGGGCCCGGGCTCTCTCTGCCACGTCCCCCCATCAAACTGGCTGCGGGGAGTTTTTCTATTTTCCGGTCCTCCAACCTGCCCTTGACCCCTTCCTTCGATTCCATTTCTTTGGGGAAGTTCTGAGTCTTGCCGTCTGTGTCCCTGAGTCCATCGGTCATGGCTGCCTAGATGGAGCAGCTCCTGCGCGCCTCCACCTGCGGCCTGGGCTCTGGCGCCCAGCATGCAGAGTCAGTCGAGCATCCCTCTCCCGGCTTTGGCTCAGGGTGTGATCTCGGGGCCGCGAGCTCGTCCTTGTTGGTGGAGGGGACCGGCCTCTGAATGCCGGGCACGCGTGACTCCCCTCACTGGAAACCCTCAGGACGGGGTCCAGCCTCCATCAGCGTGGAGGAGCTGCGTGGCCCCCCGTGCAGACGGAGGCGCGGTCGTCAGTGCGGACGCGTCCCCGGCAGGTGCTGTAGGCCGGTGTCCCAGCGCAGTCCCCGCGGCGGCCGTCCCCGCTGTTGCCGGGACTGGATGGAGAGGAGCCCCTGTGGGGCACCGCTGGGGAGGCGCTTCTCGGGCTTGGCTGTGGTCTCCTGCAAGGGGTTCCCAGCCAGGCAGCCCTGCCTCTCGGCCTGGCCCGCTGCACCGTCCCTCAGGGGCACCCCGGGCGCGTGGCCGTGCAGGCCGTGGGCAGGCGTGTGCGGCTCAAGTCCCGTTTCCTGGTTACGGCCTTTTCCCAGTGTTTTTCTATTCTGCGTTCTGTTGAGATTAAAAGTTGCCATTTTATTTTTGTCTGGTGTTTGACTAACGTTGTGTCGTGCCCTCAATTGTGAATCCTCCTAACGAGGGGTCGGAGGCGGCTCAGCACCTCTGGGGCCCGAGGACTCCTCTCCACGTCAGCTGTCATGGTGTTGACAGTGTCCCTCGTCACTTTGGAGACGCCTCAGCCGGTCCCGTGTCTGCAGGTGCTCCCCCCCCCCCCCGCCGTGCTTCCCCCGGGGACGGTCCCCGCAGCTAAGGCTCGCAGCTCTGTGAGCGGGAGGCTGGCTCTGGATTCTGTGTCCGCAAAGGACTTGATTTTACTCCCATTTCTGAGGTGTGACTTCGCTGGCCTGGAACTTCACGCTGCTCGTGATCCCCTCGGGCCCGTGGGGAGCCTGCCCGCCGCACAGACGCGGGCCCGCGGCACCGCCGCAGGACACCCCATTTCCCCAGTGAATCGCCTCTTTGCTGGGCTCCGTTCAGCTGCGTGGGTTTATCTGTTCACGGCAATCGGCAGACTTGGCGGCGGTGGTGGGAATGTCTGCTGGCCTTTCCCCCGTGGGGAGAGGCGGCAGCTGATGTCCTAGAACACAGGCTCTTGGAGCGCCCGGCTGGGGGTAGCAGCTGGCCTGGGCCCCGCGCGGGGGGACGGTGCCTGCTTGCCTCCGAGAGTGGCTGGTGCCCGTGCCCGTGGCGCAGGCCGGGACCGGCAGGCCCGCCTCCTGGGAGGTTTTCTGTCTGGACGCAGCGAGAACCGGGAATGCAGATGGGCTCCGTGTCCCCGGGCCGAGGGCGCCCAGAGGCTGTGGCTGTGTGGCTGCCTGCAGTCACCGCCCCCGCCGGGACACGGGCGTGGACGTCATTCCGGGCGGGCTTGGAGGGGGCAGGGGGCTTGGAGCTTGTGCCTGGTGAGGGGGGAGAAGCATGCGGGTGCGGCCGCTGGCCTGTGGACGCCGTGGTGGCTGTGGACGCCGTGGACGCTGGGCGGGGGCGCCAGGCGCGGAGTGACGCGTGTTGCTGGGCACCAGGAGCAGATTGCAGCTTCCTGGGGCTCGTTCTCCCAACAGCCCCCGTCAGGAGCCGGCACAGAGCGTCTTCTGTTCCGGGGCTGGTGTAGGAAGTTGGAATCAAGAGCCTCGTCGCCCACTCGTGCCCGGAACTTCCTGCAGCGTGGGGTGGAAAGGAGCGAGCAGCTGCCCCGGGGTGGGGGTGCAGCTGGAGGCCCAAGGCCGCTGGCTGCCCCACCAGGCTGCAGGTCGGCTCCTGAAGGGGCGGGCAGGACAGCCACGCCGCACGGGGTGAGGGTCCATGGGGGTGGATGTGCGTGCAGCTGCCAGATCTTAGCCAAGGACTCCTGGGGTCGCCACACGCTCCCGTCCGCGCTGTGCTGTGCTCTCCTGGAGGCGAGGCTGCGAGGCTCTGAGTGGGAGCAGGACCCGGCAGTCCAGGCCACACAGGCCTTGCTGGCACCCTCCCTGAGCGCTGGGCACCATTCTCCCCACGGGTGCACCTCGCCCTAGGGAGCGTGTCACCCTGGCTGCGACCTGGCCCGGCGGGCTCCTGGACCTGTGGAGCCTGGGGCCGCCGTCTGCCAAGGGGAGGAGAGCAGCTGTCCGTTCACACGGCCCTGGGTGCTGCGTGCGGGAGGCACGGGGGCCTTGCCGAGGTAAGGGACCTGCAGGGCTGGGGGCGTCTCGGGTCAGGTGCAGGGCGCTCACATGCCGGCTTAGGACAGTGCCCCGACCTGCGGCCTCCCCTTACGTGCTCCTGAGAACAGTCCCAGGGTGCACGTCTCTGGTGAGGTGCCCTGCCCAGCCAGCCCGGAAGGGAGGAGCAGGCCCGGAGGGGCTGGGCTTGGCTGCTCCCCCAGGTGCACCGGGTGGCCTGCACCTCGCAGATAGGGGGAGGCGCCCCAGGAAGCAGCAGGGTCTGCAGAGGTACAGGTGTCAGGACTTTCTGAGGAATGTTGCCAGAACCACGAATAGAAACAAAAACATTCTGTTCTGCAGAAGGTACTATTTTAAAAATCTGTGCAGATGACAAAAGCAGGGCGTAAAAGTAGAGAAATGAACGAAAGCAGGTGGAGAGACAACCCGCGTGCGAAGGCGTTTGGAAACCGCCTGGTGCAGGGCCGAGGCCTCTCCAGGCTGAGACCGGGCGCCACGGAGCCCATGCCACGCAGACGTATTTCCAGGCATCTGCAGCATTTGTGGGTTATTTTCCCCACATCTGCTCTGTTGCTCGGGTCTGTGGCCCGAGGTGAGCCCAGCCTCCTGAGGTCGACCTGCTGGTGGGCAGCGTGTGTCCTGGGTGCCACCTCACCGACCTCACCGACCTCACTGACGCCCCAGAGGAGGGAGGGGAGGCACCTGCGAGAGGCTTCGGCCAGGGCGCTTCCCATGCTTCTCTGCCTTTCACACTCTGAAGCCGTATTTTCATTCAAAAGTAGACTTCTGCTACGAAGTGAGTCCGTTCATTTCTTGTTTGTTGACTCACTAAGTGGCACTGTAGGCGCTGGGGACCAGTAGTGAGCTGAGGGCCTCGTGCTAGCTCTGGCGTATTTTTTTTAAGTGGGCGCCACGCCCAGTAGAGCCCAGCACGGGGCCTGAACGCGGGGCCCTGAGGTCGACACCCGAGCTGAGGTCAGGAGTGCACCCCCTGAGCCACTTAGGGGCCCCCTAGTTTAGTGTATTTTTAAACAGCTGAGATTTAAGTAATAAAAACATGTCCATCCCCTACCGGGCTGCCGTCCCAGACTCACTGATGCTGCCGGGGTGAGCCCCGGGTGGAGCCTCCCAGCCTGGGGACACTGGGAGGGTGACCGCAGGCCCTGAGCTGCGCCCATTGGTCACAAAGCCCTCCCCCAGCTGTCCTCGCCCTCTCAGACCCAGTGGGGTCACCCGTGCTCATGGAGGGTTTGGGGAACGAGTGGGACCCAGGCAGTTCTGGTCGCAGGGCCACTTCTCTGTTCTGACCACCGGCTCATGAATGTGTGATGCGTACTTTGTTCTCTGTAAATGGTCCCAGGGGCTGCGATGCAGTCTTGCTGGTGAGACCAGCCCTGGATGAGGGGGACCCGGCGAGGGCCGCAGGGATTGAGGGGGGCTGTGCGGCCGGCTCCTCCCATGGCAGGTGGGGGTCAGGCGTGTCCCCAGGGCCGCCGTCCAAGTACTGGGCCAACAGCACCCCCCTCAGAGACTCCTTCTGTGTTGCAACCAAGTGGCTCCAAACAAGTGTTCTTTCTGTGTGGGGCGCGGCCTGACATCCTTTCCCAGAAAAGTTTGAAGAGCTGGTCCTGACCCACAAGTCGATGCCATGACTGGCAGGTCGGGTCACGGTTTTTTAACTGTGACAGTGTGGCCCCTTCTTTGGCGGGGGTCGATGAGAAGAGCCGTGCGGGAGGCGCGAGCGAGAAATGCCAGCCTGTCCTGGTCACTGAGTGCGGAGAATGGGCCATTGTGCCTCCAGCTCAGAGCCAGGCTTTCAGAACATGAAACTGAGATGCCCGCATTGTTCAGAACTTGGAAAACTTATTAAAAACAGCATTGAGAGTGGCACTTGGGCCTTCTGGACATGGTGGCTGACTCAAGGCTTGTTTATTCTACTTCCCTCCCTGAAACTCTCTGAAATGGACAAAACGGATGAAAAATAGAGAATGAGATTGAATCCCCAGTGAATCCAAGGAACAGCGGCAGCCAGAGGAGGATGCTGCCCAGTGGGGAAGGGGGGCAGGAGCCGAAGCTCTGATGAGCCTGCAGCTCGTCCTTCCCGGCGGGTTCCAGGGACGCCACCCGCGGTGTGACGTGATGCTTTGCCGGGCGGCGGGAGGTGAGCTGCAGCGGGCACGGGCCCCGCTGGCACCTTCCATGAGACCCCGGCCCCCCGGGGTCGCTCCCGGGGCTGGGGGCGGAGGAGAGGCCTGGGCTCCCGGCCGAGGGGCCCCGCGGGCGCGTGTGGCCACTGTCCGGCCCTGACGGGGCCCATGCGCAGCCCCGGCTCCACGGCCCTTTCGGGAGACGCCTCTGCGGCCGTGGCTGCTGCGCACCGGCTGAGCAGCAGGCTGGGGACGCGGCCTGGCTCCTCGGGGACCCTCAGTGGCCGGTCCCACCTTAGGCCGCCTGCTAGGTGACGGGCGGGCCTCTCTGCTCTCCATTTGAGCTGGATTTCTGTCACTTGCAAAGAAAAAAAAAGTTTTAATACCAGAAACTCACTTCAAGGCAGAGCCTGTGCAAAACTGTGGCAGCAGAGTGTTCTGGAATGACGCACCCCACTTGCGGCTGTCCTTCACTTGTTCAGAGATGAGCAGGAATCAGGAGCCGACGTGCACCTTTACCTAGAGGGTCGGGAAGGAAAGAAAGGGAAGGAGCCCAGTTAGGGAGGGAGGAAAACAGGAGAACCAGCAGAGGGCGGACAGAGCATGTTCTGTTTACTGGGAAAAGGAGACTTCACGATGCTAAAGAGAAAAGAGCTCAAAGAAAAGACGAGGTAGCAGGAGGGGACGCGGCCATGGAGCCGAGGAAGGAAGGTGAAGACCCGCCGCCGTGGCTGCTGAGGAGCACGTCCCGCAGGGTGCGGGCTCTGGACACGGGCGGGTGCGTCATGGGCCTGCACAGAGCAAGTGGAGCGTGCCCCGCACCCGGAGGGGACCGTCGGGGGCTGAGGCCGCTGTGCTGCCCGCCTCGTCCCTGCTCCGGGGGCGGCAAGGACCGGTGCTCTCCAGGACTTTGTTCTGGGCCAGCTCAGCTCCAGGACGGGCGCCCCGCCCGGCGGAGGGGCAGTGCAGGTGCTCCCCGCTGCGCCCCCGATGGACAGGCGCAGTGGGCACTCGCGTGCAGGGAGGCAGAGCGTGGCCCAGGCCGTCGGCGGCAGGGACTCTTGCCCGCTCCCCCACTCCTCTATTGAGCCAGTCGTCGGTATCGGTGCGCACTTGGGCATGTTTTCTTTATACTTTGGGTTATCACCTAATAAGACTCGTCCCCATGGCTCCAGCTTTGGTCCTCGAGAGCCCCGGTGACAGACCCCATCCCTGTGCGGCGGTGTTTCTGGTTTAGCTCTTCCTTCCTGCCTCCCTAGGACCCCACACACTCGTGCCTTTTTCCTGCCCCCGGGATTTCAGCCGTTCCTCCAAGGATCCCTGGGACCTCTTATTGGAGAAAGAACTGGGCCCTGGGTGTGATCCTTGCTGCGTAGGTCCTCAGCTGGCAGATCCAGGAAGTCTGTGTATGCACTCCGACCTGTGTGTGCGCGCACACTCCTCCTCTGACCTGTGTACGGGGTGCGCACACATACCTCTCCGCACAGCTGTCTGTGCACACTGACCTGTGTACGTGTGAGCGCGTGCGCACACAGATCTCTCCTGGTGTAGTTATCCGTATGTGTTTTACATTGAATGGGAGTTCTGACTCTCGTCTGCCCTTGTTCCTCACCACGTGGGTTATCCCAGCCTCCTCCCCATGCCTACCTGTCACCTGCCATCCTTTTGCTGAATTGTTTCCCATGTACACACGTAGTTGTATCAGAGTTGGAGACCCATACTCCTGGGAAGTGACTTTATCAATGAGACCGTGTCAAATTACCGTTCTTCCTTACATCCTTGCTCATTTCTAAAGTTACTCAGGTCAGGGGCGCCTGGGTGGCTCAGTAGGGTCGTGGGATCCAGCCCCACCACAGGCCCTGCACTCAGCAGGGAGTCTGCTTAAAGATTCTCTCCCTCTGTCCCTCCCCCCCTCCACTTGTGCACGTGAGTGTCCACGTGCATGCTCTCTCTCTCTCAAATAAGTAAATCTTAAAATAAATAAAGCTACTCAGGTCAAAAATAAAAGTTACTGGGGTGGGAGTGAATGGGTGACGGGCACTGGGTGTTATTCTGTATGTTAGTAAATTGAACACCAATAATAAAAAAAATAAAAAATAAAAAAAAATAAAAGTTACTCAGGTCAGCATTTTTCCCTCCACTCCATTGTTTGCAATACGGGATTGCAATTGCAGGACAGATTGTTCTGTCCTATACTGCATTGTGTCTTGAGAACCCTTGACCTCCTAAATTATTTTCTTATAAACTTGTTAAAGTTTACTCTTTTTGCTATAAATTTCCATGGTTTTGACAAACGCGTAGTATCAGTTATTCATAATGGCAGTGTCATTCTGAGTAGTTTCACCCCCCACCCAAGACATCCACTGTGGTCACCCATTCAACCTTCCTCCCTCCCGAGTCATTAGTAGTTGCTATAATCTTTGTGCCACTAATACAGTTTTGTGTTTTACAGACTATCGTATATTTAGGATCCTACATCAGTGTAGCCTAGAACAAACGTTGTAAGTCCTTAGTTATACAGTGTGTCAAGATACATTCCAAGTGATTAAGGAGTGTGTTTATTCAGTAAATGTTTGATTACTCTGTGTCAAGGATGCAGTGGTCAACAAAACAAATACCATCTCTGCCCCCATGCTGCTTACCCTCTGGTGAGGGAGGGAAATTAAATATCAAAGCTGTAATGCTTTATTTGTGTAATTAGGGATCACTAAGCAAAAGTACCTGGACTTCCTCATGTTCACAAGGTGGAATAACAGGAATCATACCCTCTCACAAGGAACTAATAAAAAGCTGGATAATATTTATGAAACCCTAGTTTTCTGGGGCACTTGGTGGCTCAGCTGGTTAAGTGTCTGCCTTCGGCTCAAGTCATGATCCCAGGTCCTGGGATGGAGGCCCATGTCGGGCTCCCTGCTCAGTGGGGAGACTGCTTCTCCCTCTCCCTCTGCTGCTCCCCCTGCTTGTGTGCGCTCTCTCTCTATCAAATAAAATCTTTAAAAAAAAAAAAAAAGAAAGAAAGAAACCCTAGTTTTCTAAATTTTGGGTGTGAGAGGATAAAGTACAGTGATTACTGTTAGACGAGAGTCAAACAGGGTAAGTCCAATGATTTCCTGGTTTGCTGCATGAGGGGAGTTTCCAGGTCGTGTTGCAGGGATGCAGGGTCTGGCAGAGGCCCTGAGTTCAGGAGATGGAGTTAGAGTCTGGTGGCCGTGGCGATGGAATTTGTGGGGGTGGGGGGGGCAGCAGAATGGACTGCTGCAAGCAGAGGGCACTCCGAGGTCGTGGGACAGAACCGTTGCTTCCTACAGCGTGCTGGTCAGCACGTGGACCTGAGGAAGCTGAGAGACGGAGGATCCCGCAGAAGGGGTAGAGGGTGCCCAGAGCCCTCAGAATAACGCAGAGGGTGCTGTGTCTCGAGGCTGGCTGAACCTCCAGTCTACTCAGGGGAGAGTAACCAGCCATAGAATAAATACTGCTTTGGTGCCCCTGACCCAAGTTAGGAACAAGAGCCAAAGGTTTCACATGGTTTCCAAGTAACTGGATCCCAAAACAGAGCCCAAGAATATTTATAGGAATTGAAAAGTTATTATAACTGTATTCCATGTGCTCAGGAAAGCTAAAGGAGACGCGGGACACATTGAGTAGAGACACAGTGAAGTAGAGACACAGTGAAGTAAAGACGGTGAAATGCAGAAAGATCCAAATTCAGCTTACAGAGCTGAGACTAAAAGGAACGTAAAACATCCTGCGTGGAACTGGCAGCAAATTGGACACTGCAGAAGAGAAGGACAGTGAACTGGAGGACAGAGCAGTAAGAACGATCCAGACTAAAACAAGAAGAGGGGAGTACCCCTGAATAAACAAGAGCGGACTGAGCTGCGGGACACCTGGGAGAGACTCGTACTTGTGTGATTCCCGCTCCCAGTGGTAAGGGAAGGATGCGGAAAAACCGTCTAAATAAATAATGGCTGAAATGCCTCCCAATTTGATGAAAACTCTAGTCCTGAACAATCTTAACAAACCAAGTACAGTCACATAAGGTTCATCATAATCAAATTGCTCAAAAACAGTGATGAAGAGAAAAGCCTTAAAAGCAGCCAGAAAACAAGACCTAATACAGCCAGAGGAGCAATGTCACGGACAATAGCGGATTGCTGTGTGGAGAGTGTGGGTGAGGAGGTGAGGAGCCCAGGAGCAGCCGGCCTGGAACTCTGTGCCAGGTACATCCATCGTTAGACGAAGGTGACGTGAAGATACTTCAGATGTACAAAAGCTGGAAGAATTCGTCACCAGCGGACCTTCCCCGCAAGTAGTGCTACAGGAACTGTTCTAAAAGCTTCAGACGGCAGAGGGATGAGACCTTGTGGAAATCTGGATCTACCCAAAAGACTGAAGACCCTTGGATATGGTAGCCACATGGCTAAAATAGAGATAAAATGATACATAGATGCTGTCTTATTACTTAAATCTCTTTAAGAGATATTATTTAAGGGATCCCTGGGTGGCTCAGCGGTTTAGCACCTGCCTTTGGCCCAGGGCACGATCCTGGAGTCCTGGGATCGAGTCCCACGTCAGGCTCCGGGCATGGAGCCTGCTTCTCCCTCCTCCTGTGTCTCTGCCTCTCTCTCTCTCTCTCTCTCTCTCTGTCTATGATAAATAAATAAATAAATCTTAAAAAAAAGAGATATTATTTAAGATATGGCTCAGGGGGTTGAACATCTGCCTTTGGCTTGGGTCATAATAATCCTGGGGTCCTGGGGTCAAGTCCCACGTCAGGCTCCCTGCTCGGTTGAGGAGTCGGCCTCTCCTCACTCTCCCTCCTTGCTCATGTTCTCTTTCTTTCTCATATAAGTAAAATCCTTAAAAAAGAGAGATGATAATTTAAATAAAAGTGACAAGGAAAAAATGACAAGGGTGGGGGTGGTTATAATGTATATAGAATAAAACGTATGACGAGAATGGCACAGAAGAAATGGCAAACTTGTATACTTGAAAGAGTGTGATTTTCTTTTTTTAAAGATTTTATTTATTTCTTCATGAGAGACAGAGAGAGAGAGAAGCAGAGACACAGGCAGAGGGAAAAGCAGGCTCTGTTCAGGGAGCCCAACGTGGAACTCGATCCTGGGTTCCCAGGATCATGCTGGGCTGAAGGCAGGCATTAAACCGCTGAGCCACCCAGGGATCCCCCTTAGGAGTGTGATTTTCCTTGAAGGCAGATTATGATAAATATGGACACTAGCCCCAAAACATCTACTAAAATAGCAAAACAATAAATTACAGCTGATAGGTTAACAGTAGACATAGAATTGAATTTCGTAAGATACTTAACCCTAGAGTAGGCAAAAAAAAGAAGAAAGGGGAAATAACAGATGGGACAAACTTTAAAAAGTAGCAAGATTGTAGATTTCAACCTAACCATGGCAACAATCACAAATCTAGATGATTAAACACCCACTTGAAAGGCAGACATTGGGGCACCTGGGTGGCACCGGTTGAGCATCCAAGACTTGATTTCAGTTCAGGTCATGATCTCAGGGTCGGCTCGAGGGTTCTCTCCTGCTCTTCTCCCAGTATGTGTGCATGTGCACGCGCTTGCTGTTTTTCTCAAATAAAAACGTCTTTGTAAAAGGCAGAAATTGTCAGCATGAAAAAACAGTACCCAAATATATGCTGGCTGCAGTAAACCCACTTTAAATACAAAGACACAAATAGGTTAAAAGTAGAAGGAAGGCAAGAGATGTACAATTCTAACACTAATAGAAAGCGGAAGCTGCTGTAATAATAGCAAATACACTGATTTCAGAGTTGAGGAAACTACCAGATAAAGATATTTAATAATGATAAAGAGTTGAATTCACCAAGAAGACAATGTAAGTTTCCTGCTCCTAATGGCAGAGCTACAAAACAGGGAACACAAACCGATAGAACTGCAAGGAGAAGTAGACAGATCTGCGATTATAGTTGCTACTCTCCGTGCCGTTTTCTTAGTCATTGGAAAACTAAGTAAACAGAGGATTGGTACTGGCGCTATCAGCCCACTTGACCTGGTTGGACCAGCAGCATGCTGTTCCAGTGTGTTCGAAATGTTGACCAAGATAAGTCATTAGTCTGCATCATAAGTTTTTTTTTTATTATTTTTTTAATTTATTTTTTATTATTTTTTTTTGCATCATAAGTTTTTTGGACAAAAATGGAATTAAGTTAGAAACCCATAAAAATGTCAGAAAATCACCAACTGTCAGCAAAGAAAATCACATACTTCTGTGTAATCCATGACTCAAAGGAGAAACCAAAAGGGAAATTGAGAAGCATTGGATGAAATTGTAAACAGTCAGAATTTGCAGGATGCCAGAGAAGCTGTGCTTTATTGGGGGCTTTACAACACCAAATGCCTGTCTCAGATTGGAATTTTATTTTATTTATTTTTTAAAAAGATTTTATTTATTTATGAGAGACACAGAGAGAGAGGCAGAGACACAGGCAGAGGGAGAAGCAGGGTCCCTGCGGGGAGCCCGACGTGGGACTCGATCCCGGGACCCGGGGTCACACCCTGGGCCGAAGGCAGCGCTAAACCCCTGAGCCACCGGGGTTGCCCCCAGATTGGAATTTGAAAACATTGCAAAGCACTCAATTTCTACCTTAAACTAAAAGAAGCAGAGCAAACTAAATCCAAAGGATTGCAAAGAAAAGGAAATACTTAAGATGACAGTGGAAATTAAAGCAGAAACACAAGACAGGAAACTAATGAAGCCAAACGCTTTTTTTTTTTTTTTAATGTAAAGATCAATGAAATTGAGAAACTTCCGGCCAGCCAGATGACATGAGAGAGTGAAGAGAACTTAATGTCAGGAGCAAAAGAGACGGCATTACTACACGTTATATTGATCTTAAAGAGATCACAGGAGAATGGCCCGTGAGCCTTGTGCTGTAGATGGAACAGCTTGCACGAAGTGCACAGACCCCTTGAAAAGCAAAACCACTAAAGGAGACTCAAGTTTAAGACCTGGTGAGCTTCGTATCTGCTAAAGTTGAACCTGTAGTCACGAGCCTTGCACAAAGAAGACTCCGCGTCCAGACGGCCCCACAGGTGGATCCTGCACACACTTGAGGACTGGATGGTGGTCCACACAGACTGGCCCAGAATACTGAGAAGATTGGTTTTGTTGGTTGTGCTGCTCTTCTCCTGATACCGAAACCAGACAAAGATGGTACCAGGAGGAGCTCGCAGGGAAACGCAGACGACCTAGAATAATGACAGCAGTTTCAGAAGTGAAGAGCACAGCTGGGAGGGCTGGCGGTGTGTAATTTCAGACCCAGGGCCCTGGGGTCACCAAGGCCTCTGCTCGGGGCTGGAGGAGGCTTTCTGGGGGCCAGGGGGCCGACTCTGGAGCAAGGAGGGCCAGTCACATGCCTCCCGGGTCATCCTTGCCAACCGCTGCGGCCTTGAAGGATGAGACAAGGCCTGAAAGGGGGGACACGGACTGGGGGGGGGGGGCCGCTGATGTGAGTTTCAGGTTATGGTTGATACTTTGTAGTTTTTCAGAATTTTTACTGCTCGGTATTTTTTTTTTGTGATGATGTGGAAGCCACACAAGGTCACCTGTTTTCACTCAGACAAGGACTTAGAAGTACTTGAGGTTTTTTTAAAAATATTTTATTATTTGAGGGCAGCCCCGGTGGTGCAGCAGTTGGCGCCGCCTGCAGCCCAGGGCGTGATCCTGGAGACCCTGGATCGGGTCCCATGTTGGGCTCTCTGCATGGAGCCTGTTTCTCTCTCTACCTCTCTCTCTCTCTCTCTGTGTGTGTGTGTCTCAATAAATAAATAAAATCTTTAAAAATTTTTTTAAAAAAGATTGTATTATTTGAAAGAAAGATCACAAGCTCAGGAGAGGGGCAAAGGGAGAGGGAGACGCAAGACTCCGCTGGGCGGGGAGCCCGACCCGGGGCTCCATCCAGGGCCCTGAGATCACGACCTGAGCTGAAGGCAGACGCTTCACCCACTGAGCCACCCAGGTGCCCCTCATTTTTTTTAAGTGGCATTCCTAATAGTTTTAAGTATTTACATAAAAGTTGTATGGATGTTGGAGTGTCAGCGAGGAGGAGGCTGGGAGCATCTCAGCAGCCACGAGCCCGGCACGGTCAGGTTGACCTGTGGTGTCACCCTCTTTCTGGGCCTACGGTCTCCTTCCGTGGGCCTCTGGCCAGCTGTGTCCCACCCGGGGCTTTGAATCTGTTCTATTTCCCCTTGGATAGCATCCTGGGATCTGTGAGTCCCCTGTGCAGGGTGGGTGGGTCTGTCCCGGTCCAGCTGGGATGGGGGCAGTGTCCCCCGTGACACTCTTGCTCCTCATTTTTGCAGCCTTTCTCCTGAGGTGAGGCCTGGGTGCAGAAGACGTAAGCGCGTGGGCGTGAAGCTCCTGAGCTCGCACTGATGGCACCAGGGGGGACCCCAGGCGGCACTGCCCGTTGGGTCCCCACTGCCAGGCATGAGGCTGAACTTCGTGGGAGGGCGTCGCGCGGTGTGTGTCGGGTCGAGTTTGGCTTCAGTGCCTCGCCGCGGGGACGTGGGGAGCCCTCTGTGGTGGGGAGCGTCGCGCGGTCCACCGAGGTGTTCGGCCCCCTCCAGGGTGACCCGCGCGCACTTCCCCCTTCCCCCGGCGGCATCCGCTCCCGGTGATCATCAGCCGCAGCGATGCCGTTACTTTGTCAAGTGTGTGTTCACACTTTTGGCTTCGTCTGTTTTTCTAGTGGATCATCTGCCCTGTTCAAGGAGCTCTGCGTGCCCGGGGCGTGGCCCTCCACGCCGGCGTCGCCGCCCTGGGCTTCCTTGCCTCCCCGTGTGTGTCGATGAACGGGCTCTGACTCTTACCCCGGCCCACTCCTTAAGTTTTCTTCGTGGCCAGTGGTTGCTTCTGCCTGGTTGAGATCCTGAACCTGCCTGATGGCTCTGATACTCCGACGTTGGTCTAGGTGTTCGTCCGGAACAGCACTCCGTGGGGCGGCCAGGGCCATGGCTCGGGCTGTTTGCGTGTGCGTCCCGTGAGCACAGCACCATTCCCGGGAGGTCCCCTCCCGGCCGTGAACCAGGGGGCCTCCGCGCGTTTCCTGTGAACGTTCCCCCGTCTGGGTCCTGCCAGGCGCCTCATGCTCATCACCGCAGCGGCGCCAGGCAGTGGTGGCGGGCAGCCTCTGGGGGGCCAGGCCCGGGGGAGCACAGGGGCTGCACAGGTTCTGCAAACACCAGGGTGGGCAGCGACCTCTTGGGAACGCACTGCTCAGACACGTCTGCTCTCCCCCAGGCCGCTGCTTTCCTGATTGACGCCGGACGGGAGTCCCGATGATCCGCTGACTCCGCGCACCCGGGTCCTCGGGGAGAGCCTGCGATGTCCCAGGCCAGGGATTATGACTGTGAGAGCCACGATGCTGCTGCGCAGGAGCCCCGCCTCTCGGGATCGAGCACCAGGTGAGGAGGCACCGCGGTGGGCGGGTGGCCGTGCACCTGCACCGGCAGGAGGCCCTGCTTCGCAATCGGGGGTGAACCTGCATGTCCCGACGAGGCCACGGTCTGACTTCACTGAGGCTTCCTGGCCTGCCGTCCTCTCGCTGACGTCCTACGGCTCATGCACCTCCTAGGCCCAGTGGCGCAGGACACACTGCTCCTCCTGCAGTGCCTGTGGCACCACGTCCCAGGCTGTGCTCTTACGTGAAGGCCCACGGCGCCGCAGGGCTGCCCTCTGGCAGAGTCGATGCCAGGTCTTCTGCTCCCATGGTTTCCTCTTGGCTGGTGGCTGGCCCAGCACCAGGAGACTGGGGGGTCTGTGTGTTCTTGTCTCCTTACTTTTCTTCCTCTGGGAATAATCTCTATTCCTTTCTTTTTCTGTGAATCATTTGTCTTTTTTTTTTTTTTTTAAGATTTTATTTATTTGGGGTGAAGAGAGAGCACGAGCGGGTGGAGAACGGAGGGAGAAGCAGGCTCCCCGCTGAGCATGGAGCCCAACGCGGGGCTCGGTCCCAGGACCCTGGGGTCCTTCCCTGAGCTGAAGGCAGACACTCGGCTGACTGAGCCTCCCCAGGCGCCCCTGGATCATTTGCCTTGACCTTCCTGATTTGTAGACTTTGCTTCTTTGTATTCTGTGTAGACGTCATGTTTGGGCTACACACGTGGAAGATTGTGTCTTAGTTCGTGTTCACATTTTTTCATATTATTTGGCTGGTTTTTGATGAACAAACAGGTTAAACCCTAACATAGTCTGTCCCACTGGCTTTTCTGTGTTTTCATATCATTTCTGTCTGATTTGATAAATCCTTTCCCGATTGAGGCCCTGAAGCTCTGCTAGATGTTTGAAGATTGAGCTGGGTTTTGATGCTGCCTGTCCCCCAGGGGGCGGATCTGTGAGGGGCTTGCTTTGGTGTCCACGCATCTGTGCACCGGTGCAGGCTGCCTGCCAGGCTTCCCGGCAGCCTTCACACGGCCCTCCTGCCTTCTCAGGACGCCTGGGCTCTGCTTGGCCATTGGTCCCTTCCGTGTGGGGCGATGGCAGTCAGTCTGCCCCCCACCCAGGAAAGACGCCCTGCTGGGACTCTGGCTGGCGGTGTGATCTGTGGGGAGACCCGGCTGTGGCGTGTGCAGCTCCTGGCCGAGGCCCATCGCTTGCCGGTGGGGGGCCGAGCGCTAGGCTACACCTGTGCCCAGGGCTGTTCTTGCTTCCGTGTCTCTTCCTGGTTTCCTCCTTCCTTCCCTACGTCCTCATGCTCCCAGTGTCGTGGCACCGAGGGCGCTGGTCCTGCCAGTGCGGGAGGTGACGCTCGTGGTTGATTCTCGTCCGTTGCTTCCCTGTTCCCTGAGGGTGAGATCGTGCACCAGGGAGTAGGGCACCCGGGACACCAGGGAGCTGTCGCTCTCGGGAGGACTGCGGGCGCTGTGGTCGCATCAAGCACCCCGGGCTCATGCTGTGGTGTCCCCGTGGTGGTGGGTGCCCCTCTGGTGGCCGGAGCCGGGACGCAGGCCTGGGAGGTTGGGCGCAGCGGCCGGTGCCTGGGGGCCGAGGGTGGTGCTTCCCGGCTAGTAGGTGTGAGCTTCATGTCCCCGGAGGCCGGGAAGTGCTTACTGTGGGCCGAGCGGCCCAGCGTGCGGCAGGCCGAGGTGCCCGTGGCTATCTGGGGACCGAGGGCAGAGCCCCGGAGGGGGGGGGGTGCCCTCCAGGCAGGACCTCCCGGCGGCGAGGGAGTGGCCAGCCTCTGTGCGGGGGTTTGCGGGCCCTCCGGCCCATCCCGTGGCTGCTTCCACGCTGCCTGTGGGAAGGCAGCAGCACGCTGGGACTGCGCTGACTAACGGATGCTGTGCGGGGGACGCCACCGCCGGTCGGATGGGGCAGGGCGCCACAGGACGGGCGAGGCCTCCGCGGGAGGCAGGGAGGCAGCCTGGAGCAGGCCAGGCAATGCTGCGGGACCCAGGCACCAGGGGAGCACTCGGCGGGAGCACCCAGGGGCTGAGCGCCGCTGGCCGTGGCCCAGCTCCGTGGGGCCCTAACATCATTCCTGCCTCCGTGCTTGTCCACGTGCCCCCGGCGATGGAGGGCGCGCTCTGTCCCCGACACCAGCCACCCTGCAGGGAGTCCCCGTGCCCCTGCACCCCAGCCCCTCTCCCCTCGGCTTTCCGTGGGCAGCACCCCGCCCCCCACATCCCCTACACCGACCTGCTCAGGCTTCCCTGAAGTGGCCATGCTTTTTCTTCGATGGGATAAAATTCCTGTAGAATGTACCTGTAAAGAGAGTATGGTTGGTGTTTCTACACACTCCTGAGGTCATGCAGCCGTCACCACCGTCTCTGCATCTGCAGCCTTTCACCACCCCGTAAAGAAACCCCTTTGCATTAGCAGCCGCCCCCCCGCCCCGCCCCAGCCCTGGCAGCCACTAATCCACCATCATTCTGTGGACTTTTCTGTTAAGTTAATGGAATCACGCAACAGGCAGCCTTCTATGATTGGCTTTCTTACCTCCACATCCTGTTTCCAGGCTCACCCACGTTGTAGGACGTTTCAGGGCTAACCCTGTGTAGACGGTACCACATGCTGTTATCTGTTCTTTGGGTGATGGGCGCTTGGGCTCTCCACGTTTTGTCTGTAGTGGCTCGTGCTGCTGTGAACGTTTGCGCACAGGTTTCTGTGTGGACATGTTTCTACTTCTCTCGGGTCAGAGAAATGCTGGATCATGTGCTAACTCCGTGCCTGAGTGTTTGGAGCACTGCCAGGCCCTTCCCACCAGCAGTGGGCGTGGAGGCTGCAGTGTCTCCACATTCTCTCCAGTACTGGTTGTTAGGGTGTCTTCTTGTTTGTTTTAAGGATTCTGTTTATTCTTTCAACAGAGAGAAGGCAAACACGCACACGGGGAGATGGAGAATCAGACTCCCCCCTGGGCAGGGAGCCTGAGACAGGGCTCGATCCCAGGACCCCAGGGTCACGACCTGAGCCCAAGGGAGATGTTAACCGACTGAGCCCTCCAGGTGCCCCTCATGTTTTTTAAAAATTATCGTAACTGGGGATTCCTGGGTGGCTCAGCAGTTTGGCGCCTGCCTTTGGCCCAGGGCGTGATCCTGAAGTCCCGGGATCAAGTCCCACATCGGGCTCCCTGCATGGAGCCTGCTTCTCCCTCTGCCTGGGTCTCTGCCTCTCTCTCTCTCTCTCTCTGTCTGTCTCTCATGAATAAATAAATAAAATATTTAAAAAAAATTATCATAACCATCCTAGTTGGTGTGACGTGGAGACTCATCACGGTTTGATTTGCATTTCCCTGATGACTAATGATGTTGAGTACCCTTTTATGTGCTTGTTTTTTTTTTTTTTTTTTAAGATTTTATTCATGAGAGACACACAGAGAGAGGCAGAGGCACAGGCAGAGGGAGAAGTAGGCCCCCTGCAGGGAGCTCAATGTGGGACTCAATCCTGGGACTCCGGGGTCAACCACTGAGCCGCCCAGGCATCCCTGTGTGTTTGTTGTATCCAGAATATGTAAAGAACTCTCAATGGGCATTAAAAAAAAAAAAAAAAAAATGGGTAGAAATCTGAATTAGCATTTCTCCAAAGAAGATAGAGAGCCAACAAGTCCTTAATCGATCCATGATTTGCAAACCTATTCTCTCATTCTGTGATTGTCTTTTCACTTTCTTGATGGTATCATTTGTAGCACAAAAGTCTTTAAATTTTTAAAAGATTTTGTTTATCTGACAGCGGGAGAGAGCGCACAGAGGGAGCAGCAGACTCCCCACGGAGCAGGGAGCCCAATGCAGGACTCGATCCCAGGACCCCGGGATCACTAACCACCAGGTGCTCCAAAAGTGTTTAATTTGGATCAAGTCCAGTTCATCTGTTTTTCTTCCGTTGCTCATGTTTCTAGTGTCGGGTCTAGGAATCCATGGCCAGATTCAGGGTCATGAAACTATACCCTATGTTTTCTTCTAAGTTTTACAGCTTTAGCTCTTATGTTTAGGACTTTGAAACATACTGAGTTAACTTGTGTGTGTGGTGTGAGGCAGGGGTCCAGCTTCCTTCTTTTGTGTATGTGCAGCTGTCCTGGCCCCGTTTGCTGGGAAGATTGTCTTTCCCCAGTGAACGGGTCTGGTGCCCCTGTTGTAAGGATCTGGAGGGCAGAGAATGTGCTGGTCACTCTTGTGTCCCTTTCACCTGGTAAATTGCCTGGCATGTATTTGACACTCATTTTGTTTCAGGAAATATTTATTTGAACACATCACCGTCTGCAAGCGTACATCTCCAAGAACTGGTGAAGGCTGCAAGGGCCCTACATGTTGACTCTGTTGCACAGCACAGCGCACTGAGAGGGCTGCGGGCCAGCCTGGCATCTGCACCGTGTCTTAGTCCCCCTCACGTGTCCCTCTGCCTCTGCCATCACGCAGCTCCTTCTCACTAGCCCACCTTGATGCTGCTGCCAGTCTGTCACCTGCAGTGTCCCAAGCCCTCCTGGCAGCACAGCCCACAGAGACAGTTTGAGCAGTTTCTTGTCAGGTGCCTGGAGACTGAGCGTCCTTGCACCGTGCAGACTCTCTGTCCATGTGCACAGACAGCCCCACCCCAGGGGTGAGGTGTGTCCCCTGTCCCCAGCCTGCCTGGCGGAGGCCTGGATGGAGGAGCCGACCACTGGGCCAGCCTCGGCTCTGCTGTGTCTCCCTCACAGGGGAGGGAGGGCTTGTTCCCTCTGCACAGGGGTCCACCTCCTTGCTCTGGGCAGGGGTCCACCTCCTGTGTGCATTCTCTACCCACTGGCTCCCCAACAGTCTGTCTGGGTTCAATGCTGTACCCCAGGGGTGACCAGAACATTCTTCCAAAAAAGCGGGGTTTCTACCCACGCACACACAGGAGTGCGCCAAAAAAGGAACAGATGCTATTCTTTGTTTAGAAAGAATTATAGCTATTAAATTTGCTTGAAAATGCTTCTTTAGGGCTTAGAATGTTCAGTTCAGTGCTTTCTCAGCTTCTGCGCCAGAACAGTCCTTCCGTTGGGAGCATCTGGACTTTGTTCTGGTCAAATCCAGCTCTGTGATCCAGGATAGAAAAACAACACAGCTATGTGAGGAGGTGGGATGCAGGTACCTCACTGTGCCTTGTGGGTGCCCCACCGGGGGGGCAGCTGCCTGTCCGTGCGGGGAGCGCCAGGGCTGAGCACACGGCCAAGCTTCCATTCCCACCTCCAGCGGCGTCTCACTGGCCTGGGGGTCTGTGCCCTGTCCCCTGTGGGCCTGTCCCTCTCCCAGCTTCTCAGGTCCCCTTGCCTGTCATCTTGCTGTGTCTCAGCCCCTGGGGAGCGCCCAGCCTGACCTTGGGGCGGGTTCCTGCCTGGCTTTCCAGAAGTCTCCATCCTTGTTCTCTGTAGATCAGCTTGAGTGAGATCATGTCAGCCCTGCCCAGAGCTGCTCTTGTGACTTCTCTCTTCACTTGAGCAAGACCGCAGTTCCTGCCCTGGCCCCCAGGCCCCTGCCCCTAGGCCTCTGCCTCCAGGCATCTTCTTGGGGTCTCCCTCTCTGCCTGGGGCAGAGAGAGTCCATGGTCTCTCAGTGCAAAAACTGAACACTAGCAGGCAGGCCAGGATGAGGAGTAAGCAGTGTTGCTGTGCACAGCTCCGGGGAGAGCAGGTCGGGGCCCTCTGGCAGTTGGCCTGTACCCCTGGGACCCACCTCTGGCCTCTGCAGGGTTCTGTACCCCCTGCCGGGGCTCCTGCACAGCAGGGCTGTGAGAAAGAGTTCCAGAGAGCGAACAACTCAAGTGTCTGTCAGCAGTAGAACTGATCAAAAATGTGTGACAGAGGCATCTGGCGGGCTTCTCGGTGGAACGTGAAACTCTCGATCTCGGGGTCTTTGGGCCCCATGTTGGGTGTAGAAATTGCTTAAATAAACTCAAAACAAAACAAAACAACAACACTGTGTAACAGGAGCACCTGGTGGCCCAGGTGGTAAAGCATTTGCCTTCAGCTCAGGTCCTGATCCCGGGGCCCTGGGATCGAGTCCCACGTTGGGCTCCCTGTGGGGGATGGGGGGAGCTGCTTCTCCCTCTGCCTCTGCCCTCCCCTGCTGGTGCGCTCTGGCTCACTTGCTCTCGTTCTGTTAGATAAATAAATAAAATATTAAAAAACAAAACACCAAGTAACAGGTTTGCCCAGTGAAGGACGAGAGCTTAAGCAGGTGGCAGGTGAGAGCGTCAGTGTCAGTTGCAAGTGAAGGAACAAAACACACCAAAAAAATAGTGTTATCGGGTGAATATGATTAAGAAATACACCTAAATTACTTTGTTTAGAGTTATCTTCAAAGGTAGAGAAACTATAGAGGCAAGGAGGCAGTGGTCCTAAAACTCGGGACAGTGGTCTCTTCATGGTGAACAGAGGTGTGGGTGTTGGATGCTGCCTAGTTTTCTTTCTTGGGGAGCGATGGCTGTGCCCGTGGTAAGTCATAATTGCTCATGACGGTATTTCTATGTGCTATGCTTCTGTGTACGTGATAGGTCATGATTTATTTTTTAAAAGAATAAATATACCATTTACGATAGTGTGTATGAAGCCTCAGAATAAATCTGACAAGATGTCCACACCCTTTGAAGGACCCCTGGATGAGTGCGTGCCCCATGGTGCGGGTGGATGCATGTCTGATCCTCCCGGGGTAGACCGCGTGGGCATGTGGACGGCCGATTCTGAAGTTTGTAGCGGGGAGGAGGGCCAGGAATAGCCAGGACACGCCTGAGGAGGACGCGGAGCAGGGGCTTCGGAAATCGGATCATACACCGCTGTCGTGAGGACAACAGGGTGCTGGACCACCTCAGCTGGGCCACAGAGCCCACGGCGCCCTCGGACACGGGCCCCCTGGACATGGCCCCTTGGACCTTGGCCTCTGGACACGGGAGCTCAGACACTGCCCCTTGGATGCGGGCCCCAGACTTGAGCCCGCGGGCCCCGGACTTGAGCCCTTGGACGCGGGCCCTGGACTTGAGCCCTCGGACACAGGCCCCCAGACATGGGTCTTCAGACACGGCCCCTTGGATATGGGCCCTGGACATGGGAGCTTGGACACGGGAGCTTGGACATGGGCCCCTGGACTCGAGCCCTTGGATACAGGCCCTCGGACATGGGAGCCCGGACACGGCCCCTGGGACACAGGCCCCCTGGACACAGCTTCTTGGACACTGGCACTCAGACACCGTCCCCTGGACACCAGAGCTCAGACACGAGCTCAGACATGGGCCCTCAGACCCCGGCGCTGGGAAAGGGGCCTCGGGACATGGATGCTCGGACAAGGCCCCCCAACACGCCCCCAGAACGGATGCTTGGACATGGGTCCGTGGCGGAGGGCAGTGTCCTGAGACACCCAGTTACCCGTGTGGGGAAATGAAATTTTACACAGTAAACAGAAGCCCAGATAGAAGCAACTTCAACATGACGTCAAGTGTAAAACTGACAAGGTGATTTCAAAGAAGATCGTTTTGACCTAGAAGGAGGGAAGATTCCTTAAACGAGGTGGAAGGAATCCGGACAGTAAGTGGGAATTCAACTACGTTAAAATCAAAACTTCAGCAAAAAACCAAAAGGCACCGTGGAGTGGAGACACATGGTGAGACCTTGGCCACGAGGGTGAGTGGGAAGGAGAGGTGCGCCTCCCGCTGCCCCCCTGCCCGCTGCTCAGCACCCGGCAAGGGGCAGGGCTCGGGGGGACGCAGAAGCGGCGGTGTCCGTCCCGGACCAGCGGGGTCCGCGGACGCGCGGGATGGACACGAGGGATGTCCCGGGGGCGCTTCCCCCTCCCGGGGAGAGAGGGTGCCGCTGGGTGCAGCCGTGGCCCCGCCCCCAGCACCTCCAACCTGCCCTCTAAGCCCCGCCCCATCACGGCCCCGCCCTCCAAGCCCCGCCCCGGTCCCCGCCCGGCCCCCACGGAGGTCCTGTGGCCGTTCTCGGCTCTTCCTAAATCTGAACTTGGGTCGTCGGCTGTGGGCTGCCCGTGCCCCGGGATGCGCGAACGTGGTGGCGGGGCCTTCGGGGGCCTGGGGAGGAGGCGGCCCCCGTGGAGTCGGTGCCCGGTGCCCCCCAGCGAGGAGCGTGGGCTGCGGGGAGGGGCTCTCGGGACCGCGGGCTGTGTCGCCGCCCCAGGGCGATTCCAAACCAAGAGTTGGAGACGTGGAAGGGAAAGGGGGTGGCGAGCAGGCCCCGGCGGCCCAGCTCCAGTGCAGGCCACTTGGCTCCGAGAGGGGTTCGTGGTCTGGGGGCCACGTGGGGGGGCGGGGTGGGGAGGGGTCCTAGGGCCCCTGGCTAGGGCCGTGCCCCCCCCAGTCCCGTGCCCTGTGCCCCCCATGCCCTCCTTGCTCCCTGTGCCCCAGCTGCCCCGGCATCGGGATGGCCGCTGCCCACTCCTCCCAACACGGAGCTCAGCCTTAGCACCTTCCATGCCTGTTCCTGGGGCGCTTTGCTTCTCGGCGAGGCCTGGTTCTGGCCCGCAGGGATGCCCGCTGCCCCCTGCCCCCCGCGCTCCTCACCCCGCTGCTCAAGCTTTGGCCTGGGACTCCGGGGCCCACGGGGCCCTGCCCATGCCCCCGCCACGCCCGGCCGCAGACTCGCTGTGCTTGGTGTCCTAACACCGGCCTCGCTGCGCTGCACCAGGCGCTGGTGACAGAGGGACTCGGGCTTCCAGGAGCAGCTGCTGACCTTGAAGGAGGACCCAGAGCCTCAGAGCTGCTGGGAGTAGATGGCGAGTGAGGGGCTGGTCCCTCTCCCTCCAGCGGGGGCGGCCAGAGCAGGTCTGGTCCCCGGGGCCGGGCCTGTGGTGCTGACACTCGTCCATCACAGGGTCAGGAGCAGCAGAAGGACCGACGACGGGCACAGAGCCTCACACGGCTCAGCAACCTGTGGCATTTCAGGGTTGTTGTTTGGGACGCCCGGGTGGCTCAGCGGTTGGGCACCTGCCTTTGGCTCAGGTCCTGATCCCAGGATCTGGGATGGAGTCCTGCATCGGGGTCCCCTCAGGGAGCCTGCTTCTCTCTCTGCCTGTGTCTCTGCCTCTCTCTCAGTCTCTAATAAATAAATAAATCTTTAAAAAAATAAATAAAGGGTTGTTGTTTGTGGAAACTTGGAGGCAGAAAAAGAATATGCTGGGTGTCAGCCAGACATATCCTGATAGCAGACGTATCAGCATTAGTATTGTCTTGTTCTGGGCAGCCCCGGAGGCACAGCAGTTTAGTGCCACCTGCAGCCCAGGGTGTGATCCTGGAGACCCGGGATCGAGTCCCGCGTCAGGCTCCTTGCATGGAGCCTGCTTTTCCCTCTGCCTGTGTCTCTGCCCCCCCCCCCCCCCGCCTCTCGTGAATAAATAAATAAAATCTTTAAAAAAAAGAAAAAAGGATTCTCTTGTTCTGAGTAGATTTAGTTTTCATTAAAAACCTTAGTGGGGTGGGGATGCCTGGGGTTAGTTGAGCATCCGACCCTCAGTTTTGGCTTGAGTTGTGGTCTCAGGGTCGTGAGCTCCAGCCCCATGTTGGATTCTGCACACAGCAGGGAAACTACCTGGGATTCTCTCTCCCCTCCCCGAGTCCCTCCCCTCCCCATGCTCATCCTCTCGGTATCTCTCTAAGATAAGTGAATAGCGGTGTCTGGGTGGCTGAGTGCCATTAAGCGTCCGCCTTCAGCCCAGGTTAGGATCCACGGGGTCCTGGGATCGAGCCCCACATCAGGCTCCCTGCCCAGCAAGGAACCTGCTTCTTCTCCCTCTGCCCCTCCCCTGCGTGTGCTCTCTTGCTCTCTCTCTCTCTCAAATACATAAATAAAAACTTTTAAAAAACTTAGTGGGATGGAAACTGTGTCTTTGGGGTAGGAGGTACCCTGAGCGCCCCGGGGAGGAAATGGCCCCAGAGCTGGGCCCTGTAAAGACGGCGCCATCTGTTCCTCCTACAGGCAGGCAGGACATGGTGGCCTCGGTGGTCAGGGCATCCTGTAGGACACAGGACGCTAGAGCCTGCAGAGGCCAGAGGAGGTGTTCGGTCAGGACGCCCCAGAGCTCCTGGACACCGGGTGGTGATGAGCATGGGGAAGATCAGCAGTGGGACTTCACTGTGGCCTGGTTTTATTGTCCAAGTGATAGAACTTCTTGCCTTTGGAGCCAGGAGGTGTAGGAAAGGCTTGATGCTGGGTCAGAAGGTCTAAATCACCCCTTCCCCAGGCAGGTGGACTGTGCAGCGGCTGGGGACACAGGACAAACCACGGGGTGGGCAGGATCTGCTCCATGGGGTTGGCAGTGGGGCCAAGGTTGCGGGAGCCCCTTGTTCCCAGAGGCCAGCGCCCCGACCCTGCTAACGCTCCTCTTGCTGTTTTTCAGGCTGGAGTGGGTGGAGATCATCGAGCCGCGCACCCGCGAACGCATGTATGCCAACCTGGTCACTGGTGAGTGCGTGTGGGACCCTCCTACCGGAGTCCGCATCAAGCGCACCAGCGAGAACCAGTGGTGGGAGCTGTTTGACCCCAACACATCTCGCTTCTACTACTACAATGCTACCACCCAGCGCACCGTGTGGCACCGGCCACAGGACTGTGACATCATCCCCCTGGCCAAGCTGCAGACCCTGAAGCAGAACACCGAGTCACCCCGTGCCTCTGCAGAAAACAGCCCCGGGAGGGGCAGCAGCGTCAGCCGTGAGGGGAGCACCAGCTCCTCCCTGGAGCCGGAGCTGGATGTCGGCGAGAAGGCACAGGAGCCTTCAGGGCGAGCTAGCCGCCAGGCCACTTTTGGGGCTCTGCAGGAAGAAAGCGGCAGGTGAGGCAGTCGGGTGACCCTGGAGTGATGGGTGGGGCCTGAACCTCATGCAAGTAGTGGCCTATACCAGCTCCCACCCCTGCCCCCCAAACGCTCTCATTTCTGTTTGGCAGGAGCCCCTGTTGACCACGAGGAGGGCGGCCTCTAGGGGGACAGCAGATGGGCCTACTTTCCACTTTTCCTACTTTCACCTTTCCCAGACAGGGCTGTTAGGAGGCATCTGGGGCTGGACGGTCCCTGGCGAATGGCCATGAGGTCGTTTGGTTCTGTCCACTGTGGGAAACGTGAATGTGGCATGGGGCCCCACCAGAGGCAGACCTCCCAGAAGTACCCCGTACCCCAGGTGCCCCACACCTGGCAGGCACTGCTCCAGGGCTCAGTGCTCAGGGAGTCCAGAAGGAGTGGCTGGTCAGGAAGGTGCTAGGATGGGGTGTGCCTTGGTGACACAAGGTGACATGAAGCCAGGGAGGGTGTAGGGACACTCATCGGCCGGGAGGCCAGGCAGGAACAGGATAGCAGGGATGGGGAGGGTGGGGTCAGGGGTGGGGCAGGCTGGATTTCCCTCAGGGACAGTGGAAACCACGAAGTGACTAAACCTGGCTTATGGTTCTGTTAAGGGACGTCCAGGGGTCGAGGATGCAAACAGGGCAGGCTGGCGGCGTCAGTGGCACTTGGAAGTGGTGTTCTGTGTGGCGCAGTCGGGTGGGCGTGCTGGTGGTTGTAGGGGGCTGGGGGACTGGACAGCTGGCTGTGGTGTTCCTAGATGGGTCGGGGCAGATGGGGCAGGTCCGGGGGTGGGATCCGTGTGGATGCTGCTACTGGGGAGGCATGCTGCTTTTCCTCTCAGGGCTCTTCCAGCTGCATTGGGAATTACACTGACATGAGACAGATCAACAGTAGGAAAAAAGGTAGTTTCTTTTCGTGCTCCAAGGTCCAATGATGAAATTGAGACCCCAGGAAGTGGCCAAGGCGCATAGTTATTATACCTCTTAGACAAAGAGACAACAGATTTGTGAGGAGCTGACAGGGTAAAGACAACAGACCTTTGGAGCTTTACTTAGGAATCCTAAGCCGAGGCTGGGCGGAGGTACTGTGCCTGCACAAGATCTGTTTCTCCGGCTTTCTCAGCTGTGAGGTCCCTCCCTCTGGTGAGAAGGGTGTCTCTTTACTTCTTAGGGCAGGGAGGGTGTTTTCACGTGGAAGGGTTACTTCAGCTTTCAGGGGACAGAGGGGCATCTGATGACCTTGCTCCAGTGGTTTCCCAAGCGGCTGCAATGCAAAATAATCAGTTTGCTGCTGTGGCACCTTTTGGGGTGGCCTGGCCTGGGCCCCTACGTTGCACACACACCAGAGGTCAGAGGCCAGAGAGGCAGGGGCTGGGTGGGCCTGAGGAGACCGACCTTCCCGTGGTGAGCACCAGGAGAGAGCACAGCGGGGCTCGGGCTCTGCCTCTGGCTTCCTGCGGGGCCGGACCGTGCTGTGCCACGCTGGTTGGCCCTCCTGCAGGCCCTCTGGCCCAGCAGATTCGATGGCCTCTGGGCTCGGCAGGTGCAGCCTCACGTGGACTGTGATGATTTTGAATTCTTATCCTATTGGTTGCTGACTCGTCTCTGTGATTAGATGGGGAGATCGGAATTTTTTGTAGGATTCTGTTGACAGACGTGTCTGTCACCCACACTCTGGGGCCAGAATTTCCACAAGAAGCCCTGTTTGGATTTGGATTAGAATTATGTTGTGTTTATTAAATTTGGGGGAAATAGGCATCTCTGTTAAATTGTCTTCTCCCACTTTAAGACAACATGTGTTAAAATATCTTGGCGTAGGACTTGCATATTTTTTAAGGTTTATTTCCAGGTGCTTTATCTATTTTATATCAGAAGTCTTGTCTTATGATCATTCCTGTTACACACACATCGGTTCTTACGTCCCAGTCTTGCTGATCTAGCACCAGCACCTGGCCTTGTCCCGGGGCCGCTGTCCTTGTAACGCTATGACGCTGCAGGTGCAGGAGGTCCCCCTTCTATTGCCAGACTTTTTATTATGAGCGGATGTTGCAAAAAAAAAAAAAAAAGAAAAAGAAAGAATGGATGTCGCATTTTATGGAGTCTGTTGGTGTCAGTGTTGTAGGTTGAACTGTCCGTGTGTTCCCCCACCCCCACCCCCCGCAGATATGTTGGAATCCTAAGCCCCCAGGAGCTCAGGCCGAGTGCGGTTGAGAGCAGGCCCCAGGCAGCCGGCCTGGCTGGTTGCAGTGAGGCCCCAGCACGGTAGGCCGAGCCCTCCACAGGGAGGACGGGCGTCCCGCTGGGACAGAGACGCACGGAGAGGCCCGACGGTGGCGGCGGAGACGGCCTGGCACCCCAGCCCGGGGCGCCCAGGGTGGCGGCCCCTCCAGCAGCGGGAGCAAGGCCTGGGACACCCCGAGCCTCTGAGCCTCCGAGCCTCCAGGAGGGGCCGCCCCACCCGCCCCGCCCGCCCCGAGCTTGGACCTTTGGCCTCTGGGCCTGGGAGGAGCAGGAGCTTCTGTTGTTTTAAGCTGTGGCGTGCGGCGCTTGGCGACAGGTGCCCCCGGCCCCTTCTCAGTCGGCATTTAATTCTGTTTCTCCCATTTCTAAAATACTCTATATTATTTTCAAAATAGATTCAGATTGCTAATATTTTTTTTAAAGTATTTATTTATTTGAGAGAGTGCAGGGGGCAGAAGGAAAGGGAGAAGCAAATTCCCCGCTGCGCAGGGAGCCCGACGCAGGGCCCGATCTCACGACCCCAAGATCATGACCTGAGCTGAATCCAGGAGTCTGAGGCTTAACCAACTGAGCCCCTCAGACGCCCTGAGTATTTTCTGATTTCAATTATGATTTCTTCTTTGACTTATTTGTAACTTAGAAACGTCTTAATTACTAAAACTCTAGGTTATTTTTCATTCTTGTTCTTCATTGCCACCTTAATTTCACGTTGGTCAGAAAGCATGGGTTTCGAAAACGAAAACGGTTTCGTTTTTTGTTGTTGAGACTTACTTTGTGGCTTAAATCCTGAATTTTGTAATTTTTTTATGACTATTTTCAAAAATAATTTCTTTTCCCTGTTTGTTAGGTCTGAGGTTTTCTGTGTGTTCATTAGATCAAATCTCTTATATCAGGCAGGTTTCATACCAATCTTTTGTCTGCGTGATGTATCATTTCTGACAAGGTAGCGTCTCCTACTGGATCAGTAGCATTTGTCTGTCTCTCCTGTTAATCCGTCCGTCACTGCTTCCTCTGTATTGAAGCTGTGGGTTGGTGGCACAAGAATTTAGGGCTGTTACGCTTTCCTAGGGAATGGCCGCTTCCGTCATCGTGCAGTCGTCCCGTTGATCCCCATGTTTTTGTCTCCTAGTCGGCTTGATATTCACGTAGCACTGCTGTTCTCTTTGGTGGGCATTGGCTGCTTAATATCTTTCCCCAAACTGCAGTCCTTTCCTTATACTTTGAGTGTGTCTCTTATAAATAATGCAGAGCTGTTGGGTTTACTTGTCACCAGTTCTGAACACCTGTCTCTGGTTTGGCAGGACCATTGCCATTCTGTTTACTTAGATCACTGACACAGCCAAAGGATTGAGTTTATCATCTTTGTGTCCTCTGAGGTACACGCTGTTCACGGCCGCCCTCCTCTCCTTTGGTTGTCCCGACACCACTCCCTCCATGTGACCTGGCGTGTGTCTTGCAGTTCACATGTGCTCTTGTGATGTACGGGCCATAGGCCGGGTGCCTTCTTCAGGGGGTGCTGCTCTTCCAACTGTGGGATGGCCCTGCAGCTCCAGTTTGGGTGCTGCCCCTGCACCTCCCCACTAAGGGCCTGGGGGGGTGGGTCTGTGGGTCTGTTCTGTGTGGCTGCCAGAGGATCTCAGCCCTGGGCTCCGTGGTGGGTGGTGTTTTGCTGGTGCATTCATTTTCATTTCCTCTTTGCCATTGATTCTTATTCTCTCTTCATGAGAGAAAACCATTTGAGTTTTCTCTTCTATTTGTTGCTTATGTTTTTTTTTATGTATTTTCTCCCTGGAGTTGTTGGCTTACTTTCTGTGTTAGTTTGCAGGAGTTCCTAGTATATTCCTAATATCAATTCCTCATTGCTTTTGGTAGATGTTATGAGTATTCTGTCTTCTGTCACCTGACTGCTAACTGGTCCCTGTGTCCTTGATTTTGATGCGACGAAGTTTATCACTCTTTCTTCCTTGTGGTTTGTGCTTTTATTTTTTATTTATTTATTATTTTTATTTTTTTAAAAGATTTTATTTATTCATTTGTGAGAAACAGAGAGAGAGAGAGAGAGAGAGAGAGAGAGAGAAAGGCAGAGACACAGGCAGAGGGAGAAGCAGGCTCCATGCAGGGAGCCTGACGTGGGACTTGATCCCGGGTCTCCAGGATCACACCCTGGGCCGAAGGCAGACACTAAACCGCTGAGCCACCCGGGCTGCCCGGTTTATGCTTTTAATGTTTTGTTTTTAAAAGTTTTTCCTTGGCCTAAATCCAAAGATATTCCCTTACATGTCTTGCATTCACCTTATAGTTTTATTTTCATGTTAAAGCCTGAATCTGGAGTTATTTCCTGGGAGGCAGGAAGGATATGCTTTCATCTCCTAAACTGCCCACTGCTGCCCTGGGCCACAGTAGTGCCTGCACATCTGCTTGCATCAGCGCCCCGACCCCTGGAAGCCCCCTCTCCTCTTCGTCATTAAGACCATCTTAGCTGGTTGTGTGCCTTCCTTCATCATGTAAATGCTGCAGAAGATCCGAGCGGCATTTTCTTTCTTTTTTTTTAAGGTTTTATTTATTCATGAGAGACACAGAGAGGCAGAGACACAGGCAGAGAGGGAAAAGCAGGCTCCATGCAGGGAGCCCGACGTGGAACTCGATCCCGGGACCCCGGGGTCATGCCCTGGGCTGAAGGTGGCGCTAAACAGCTGAGCCACCCGGGCTGCCCCGAGCGACGTTTTCGCTGATCTACTGACTTGCATTTTGAGGAGTGCTGACCCTCTCTCAGGTGGCTCGTCCTCTGTGAGAGCAGCGCCGGTTGAGAAGCCTGCAGTCATTAGTTCCCAGCTGTTTACCTTCCCTGTTGCTGAATGCCTATGTCGTACGGATCCACAGACGTTTTAAGCACAACCACTGAGGAAAAATCCCATAGAATCATAGCATATATAACTTTCTGACCAGAAGAGGGAAAATAAAACAAAACCTACTTAATCTAGTAAAAGGCGAAAGCAAGGAGAAAGGCAGCCCAGTGTTTTTCTGTAATAATAGAAGCCAAACAGGAGGTGACACAGACTCGGGAACCACTCCCTCAGCAACAGGGAACGTAAACGACTTGAAATCCGACTTTTGTTATCAAACAAGAACACGATCCCCTTTATGCAAGGCACGGTGTTCTCTAAATCCTTCCTGTGTACTCATTTGTATTTGTAGTTTTGCCTTTGGTTTTAGCTTCCCAGTGAGCTTTGGTTAGGGCTCTCCGGAGCGTCGTAGTGTGGATTTGACGTGTGAGATGATGTCCTATCACGGCAGGAGGCTCAGGGCTTCGTGTGTCACCCCCGTGCACTCCTGGTCGTTTGGCGATGCTTGTTGATCTTCTTTGCTGCGTCCACCGACATAGAGAGTGTGTGTGCACGAGTGTGTGAATGGTTTAGGTGGTTTCTCATGGGTAGGCACCCACACGTGTTGTCCAGTCCCGCAGTGTGGTGCAGAGACCTTCACAACTGTGTCCTCTTCGAGAGTTGATCCCTTTGTCCCTATGAAATGGCTCTCCTGATGTCTATTAGTAGTCTCTGCTCCAAAATCTGCTTGTAGTGATACAGGCACTCCAGGTTTCTTTGAAGCGTTAATGTGGTATCTCTTTTTCTAACCTTTAAACTATTGTTATGCTTTCATTGTGATCGGGTCCTGCTTTTTTATTCCATCCGACTGTCTCTGCCTTTTAATTGGGAGACTTAGACCACTTATATGTAATGTGATTATTTGTGTGATTGGGTTTCAGTCTGTCATCTTGCCGTTTGGCGTTTTGTTGTTCCATCTGTTCTTTTTTCTTCTTTTGGGTTAATTAAACATTTTTTTATTCAACTTCATCTCTATGCTGTGTTTTTTTTTTTGTTGTTGTTGTTTTTGTCTGGTATGTTTTACTTGTTGTTTTGGGGCTTGTATCGTATATTAACTGATCAGAGCAGGCCTGAGAGAGAACCTAACGCACACTCCAGGCGTCCTCCTGGTGTACCTGATGTCCAAGGTAAACATCTTGATACACTGTTACTATTTTTGCTTTAAGCTGCTAATTATCTTTTAAAGAGATGTACACACAAGGGGAAAACATTGCCCATATTAATGTATAGTTACCATTTCCAGGACTCTTGAGTTCTGTTGTGGATTTTCATGTGGTAGATAAGTATCTCCTTCTCACCCATGAGGTCCGTCAGTCTCTGCTGGGTCTCGAATCCTGATAGACGGATGTTCCCGTCTTGCCGCTCTGCCCTCCTGGGCTGCATCACTTCTGCTGAGACGTCTGTTCTCATCCTCACTTTGTATCTCTGTACAGAGTATGTCCTTGTGCTCTGCTGCTTTTAGGGTTTTCTCTATATTGCTGATTACAAACAATATGTTTATGATTTGCCTTAAAGTTTTTTTCATCTTTCTCACTTGAAGTCCGTGGAGCTTCTTGAACCTATAGGATCATAGTTTTCATCAAATTTGGAAAATGTTATTTTTTTCAAGTTTTTTTTTTCTTTTTTTTTGTCTATCCCTGCAGACTCCAGTCACATGTAGAACAGACTGCAGCTCATGATGGTCTTGGATGTTCCTTTTCTCAGTTTTCCTTCTTTCTTTTTAATCTTTGTTTTTCCTGTGTTTCACTGGACAGACAGTACTGCTGTGCTTTCAAGTCTGCTGACCCTTCCTTCTGCGATGCCTGTCCCATTGCTCACCCTTCCAGCACATTCTCCATTTTTTACGTTGCCCTGTTCTTCTCTGGAACTTAGATTGGAATCTTTTTATATATTCCGTCTCTCTACCTAACATGTCTTTTTTTTTTTAGCTTTAGAACATATGGAATACAATTTTAATAACTCTCAACATTCTCATTACTAATTCCATCATCTGTATCAGTTCTGGGTTGGCTCTGATTGAATTTTCTCTTCGCTTGCAGTTCATTTTCCGCAGGACCCTGAGTCCTGTGCGGACCCACCATGTCAGACCCAGGGGTAAGCTGTTCCTGTGGAGGGAGCACCGGTCAGCGTCCTGACGAGGGAGGGCTCTTGATGTGCTCAGGGATCGGCCGGAAGGCCACGGTGGCTGCTCAGAGGAATCGAAGGGAGTTGCTCTGCCCTGTTCTCCAAACCAGCTATAGGTGTGCATCTGTCGAGACTTACGATGAGATTTTACATATCTCATCTTTGAAAGTGTCTTTTTACACAGTTAGAGACTGTTAAATACTGATTATCAATCTATGAGCATCATTTGGAAGACATTTATCAAGTTCTCTCAGACTTTCCTCTTGGTATTTGCCTTGTAGAGGCCGCGACCCCACAGATTGCTGACCCTTGCCTAAGGGGAGATGGAAGCTCCTCCGTACACAGTGAGGTGGGTTTCAAAGCAGGGAGGTTTCCTCTGCGCTGGCACTTGCCTTGAGGTCTGAAGGCCCTGCTGGAACTGTAGTTCGATCTTGGAGGCTGTATCTGCCGCAAATTTGTGGGAAGGAAGTTCTTGCTTCTTATTTTAAGTTTGGACAGCATGGGACGTAGATAAAGCAAGTTGATGTTGTTTGTGATTCAGACACTGGTTGGCGGCCAAATGACTTGACTGCGGTGTTTGTTTCACATATAAATGATGTTTGCCTCACAGCTTTAGTTCGAATTCATTAAGAAGCATAAAATTTGTTCCCCCCCATAAAAAAAAACAAACACACACACGTTCCAATCACGCAGTGTCCGGTCATAGTGGCTGGGAGAGGTTTCCTTATTCACAGCGTCCAGTGTTACCAGGGGGTTTCAGGAAAAGTGTCCCACCGTCGAGCCTGTGGGCTGGGGTCGGAGGGCTGGCGTCCTTGGGACAGGAGTCTGTGAAGCTGCCCCTGGCGGGCAGGTCATGGCCCGGAGGTGACAGGCGGCGGCCCAGTCTCTGCGGGGACTGGCATCCACCATTGTCATCAGGGCACCCAGCCCGCCCAGAAGCCAGCACGGAACTGCTCTGCGACCCGGTTATGTACGGACGCCAAAGTTGGAGTCTCTTAACATTTTCACATTCTGCCAAACATTTTTGGAAAATCCAGAAGCCATTCTGGGCCGCACCGTGGGCTCTCGGAAGCGGCAGCAGGCGGCCGTGGCCTGGGGCGGCGCCAGGCGGTCTCTCCAGGTGGCCCCCGAGGGCGCTGGGCCTGCCTTGGGCCGCTCTGCACCCTCTCTCTCCGCTCCGAGGCCTCGTTCCTGCCCCGGGAGGTGCCAGGTGCAGCCCTGGGGCCCCTGCGTGACCCCCCCCCCGCCCCAATCGCTGCACCCCCCCGGGTCGTCCGTGGGCGCCCCCCGCGTGCCCGCCCGCCTCTGGCCGCCACTGCGCCTCGTGCCCCTGCCCCAGCCCGGGCCCAGCACAATCAGGTGCCTCCGTGGGTGCGCAGCAGCCCGGGACCCTGACAGCACTGGGCCCTGGTGCCAGACGTGGAGGCGGGGAGGGCCCAGGGCACCCTGGCGGCATAGGACTCAAAAGGAGGAGGTCCAGGACCTGCAGGAGGTGACGATGGCCATCTGGTGGCAATAACTTTGTGTTGGCTTTGGCTTTGAAGAAAGAAGAACCATGTACCAGCCTGGCTCAGGCACAAGCGACAGACCGCTGTGAGCACAGAGAACAGACAGGTTGTGGCTGCCACTCTGGCCGACAGCTAGGGCTCCCAGACCTGCGGGCCCTTTGTCGTCCCCTGGTGTCCAGCCAAGAGAGGGAGTGATGCCCCAGCCGAGGTAGAGGTAGACGTGTGCGGGTGTCGCGCAGACATGTCTGCTTACATCACTGCTCCTGCTTCCAGCTGTTTCTGCTGCAGCTCGATTATGTGTTGGGAACTCAGACCACCAGCCCATGGTAACTTGAAGCACTCACTCATTCGGCTTTTAGAAGAACGTTTTTATTAGAGAAGCAGTGCACATCAGTTGTACTTTCTAGTACATATAGTTACACAGAAGAAAAACTTACAAACGCACTAAACGCACTCTCTCAGTTTTCTGGCATTTACCTTTGCGGTTTTGAAAATACTGCAGAAGTGTTTCCAGAAGCGTTCTGCGTCTCGGTATGAGCAGGACCGAGGCAACAGGAGCTCCCACCGCTAGACACAGGATTTGTTTCCGTTGTACTTGCTGAGCATGAAACTTTTTTTTTTTTTTAAGATTCTTTTAAATTTATTTATTCATGATAGTCACAGAGAGAGAGAGAGGCAGAGACACAGGCAGAGGGAGAAGCAGGCTCCATGCAGGGAGCCTGACGTGGGATCCAATCCCAGGTCTCCAGGATCACACCCCGGGCCAAAGGCAGGCGCTAAACCGCTGCGCCACCCAGGGATCTCTGAGCATGAAACTTTTAACCCGTATTTACTAAACCCTTATACACATTAAGTCCGCCTTTGTACTTTCCGCTGCATTCCAGAATCTGCCACGCCCTCTACCAGTGCAGCTCTGTTTTAATTATTTACCTTTGTAGTATTGTGTGTATCTAATGGTAAAAATGATCTCTCCCATTATAATTTCTAAACTTTTTCTTAGTTACTCTTATGTGCTTATTTCTTTTTTTGGGTAAACTTTCCAAACACTCTAAGTTCTGAAAACATTCCTTCCTATCGGAAATGTTATCAGAATTAACATTAAGTGTATTAACCAATTTTGAATTATATCTTATATCAATTATATCTTCCTAATTATTGGGTTTTCCTGTTCAAGGAACCTTGTGCGTTTTCAAATTCCTTTATATACCTTAATAATAACTTATAGTTTTATTCATACCGATCCAACATACTCCTTTTTAGCCTATGCCTGGACTTTTATTTCATTTCTGTGGTTATTATTGCCGTGATGAAAGTGAGCTTTGCTCCCGACAAGAAGAGCTGTTGATCTCTTGTATCACACGAGTGATACAGCATCACGAGTCTCTGCGGTGCCTTTAGTAGTTGTTCCATGGATTCCTTCGCTTTTTCTAGGTTCACAACGTAGAGTACGCTTTCAGCCTTTTACCACTAGATACTATGAAGGTCTTGAGTTTAATATGGGTTATTCTTGATCAAGTTAAGTAAATTTTCTTTTACTTCTGGATTACTGAGAGTTTTCAAGTCATAGACATTAATTTGACCACATGTTCTTGAACATCTGCCAAGATAATCACCTGCTAATTTATTTCCCAGATACTGAGTGTGTGTTGTGCTCCGCACATGCACTCTTAAAAAGTTTATTATCCCTAGGAGACTATTTCTCTCTTTTTAAAAAAGATTCATTTATTTTACTTGAGAGAGAGAACAGGGGCAGCAGCAGAGGGAGAGGGAGAGTCTCAAGCAGACTCCCTGCTGAGTGCGGAGCCTGACAAAGGGTTTTGATCCCAGGACGCTGAGATTGTGACCGGAGAGGAAACCAAGAGCTGGACATTTTGCTGAGCCACCCAGGTGCCCCACTATGAGAGTATTTCTAACACTGCTCTGTCTCAGGTCATCTGGTCAAAGTTGTGGTTCTCACTAACCCCGTCACTATGGCCTTAGAGTAGAAGCCCTGTTCCAAGTCATCTGAGCTCCTAAGATCCAGGATGGAGCAGCTGATATCTTTGCCTGAACCCCAGCCTCTGGACGGGGGCGGTCTCTGCTGGAGGGCAGGTCAGTCTCCAGTCCATTTTGTCCAGGCCACATGCAATGAGGGTGGACTTAGGGCAGAGGAAATACCCCTTTGACCTGATGGAGGGAACAGTTCTGTGGGCTGGACACTGGAGTTATTCCTGAGACACTAAAAGAATGACACGTTCTTGAAAGTGAAAGATTATTATTTTGAATGTACTCTATTTTTAAATTACTGCACTTACGCTTCTGTCTTTTTTCCTTTTTGCTATGTTTCAGTTCTTCACCACCAGGAGTGTTCCTTGAGAAGGACTATGAGATTTACCGGGATTATAATGTAGATGGCCAGCTTCTTCACTACAGGTAGAACCCACTGGCTCACACTTGGCCCTGGCTCCTGACCTGAGGGTGGTTTTCCTGGCAGCTCCTGGGTGAGCTGGAGAAGAATCTGGCTCAATAGGAAGCAGCTAGCTGGATGTACATGGCATGTGGGGTCCCACACCTGCCAGAGGAACATGAGGGGCTGTGGGGCCACAGCACCATTTGGAGTGGTCCCCAGGTTCATGTGGCAGCTTTCAGGAAGCTGGAAGAAGCTTGTCACTGCCCAGCCTGGGAGCCACAGAGTGTTGCTCCTACCAGAGGAGTGAGTCCCTGGGGAACCCTCAGCATGCACTCTCCCCTGGAGCTCCAGGCCACACACCAGAGTGCTCCCCAGTTGAAGCTGGGAAGATTGGTATTGATCACAAGGAAAGAAATGGACATTGGCTTCCCTTAGTCCTGGGTTGGCCCTGCAGGGTATTGCAAGGTTCCAGAGATGACGGATCCCGGGGTGCAGCATCTATCAGACTGGGTGGGAGCTGTCCTCAGCCAAGTTGTAAGTCCAGGTGGGGTGCTGTGCCTCTGGGTGGCCTAGGTGCCCTCAGCACAGACCAACAGGAGTAATACCAGCACTGGGGAGGAACTTGAAGACCTGAGGGGCCTTTGGTGGCTTGCTCAGATGGTTCCAAGATCAATCTTGGTAGTGCTGACTGGGTGGGTTTGTTGATATGGAATGGAACCTGAGACGACCTGGGCCCACCTGTCAGGGGGTGTGACCGTGGGTGTGTTTTGTAGCCTTGCTTCCATGTGCGCTTCAGTAAAGTGGGGTCAGATGGCTGGTGAGCCCTCAGTGCCCCTGCAGGCCGGGGCAGGCCCTCTGACTTGGTATTCCCTGGGGGATGGGCAGTGCTTTAGTGGTCTCTGTCAGAGTCCCCCCACCCTGTAGGATGCATGTGCCCACCTGGTCTTTGGTGGCCTGTTGCAGCCCTGGCCCTGCTGTCCTGGGTGCCACCTGAGCTGGATATGAGAACAACATGTTGCAGTTTTAGGAATAGAGGCACTCACCCAGCCAGCGTGGGAAGAACAGAAAGCTAAAGTTTATGGACAGATGAGGGAGGAGACTCTCCCCACCACACTGTGAGCAGGGTCTGTGAGGAGAAGGGGGAGCAAAAAGGAGTTTGTCCAAGGAGGCTTGTGTCGCCCAACCAAGGTGGTATTGCTGCTCAGGACCCCTAGCAGGGCAAGGCAACGATGGGATGCCTGGTGGACGGCCCTTCTAGCCCAGGCACAGAGGTGCATCTACGGGGCAGTTGGGGGGCTGCATAGTTCAAGCTGTTTTTCATTTTTTTCTTTTTCTTTATATTTTTTTTTAATTTTTTTTTTAATTTTTTTCTTTTTAAAGATTTTCTTTATCTCAGGGGTGAGGGGAGAGGGAGAAGCAGGCTCCCCACTGAGCAGGGAACCCCATGTGGGGCTTGATCCCAGGACCCTGGGACCATGACTTGAGCTGAAGGCAGACGCCCAATCAGCTGAGCCCCCCAGGGGCCCTTAAGTTGTGTTGCATACAGAACGTCAGACGTACAATTTCTTGTCCACATGAGCAAGGCTCTCTGAGTTCCACTCAGCGTCATTACCGAGGCTCAGGATCTGCATACGTGGCAGCCAAGGCCCCAAGGAGGTGACGCCAGAGCAGCTCCTCCGGCTTTGGTCCTGTGCGGTGCTTGCCATTCTCCCTTTGGAAAGAGGCCGTGGAGAAGCTCTCCAAGCTGAGTGGAGTTTCCTCTCTCTCTGCTCCTGCACGTCCAACACCCGCCTCTGCCCTGCCTGCTTCCAGCATTTCCCAGTGCATGAGGGGTTTTGTTCCTTCCCTCATGGTTTTAAAGAGTCACCGGACAACCAGATAAGCAACCATTTTATTTAGAGACAAGTGGTGACTGTCTGCTAGTAGAGTGATGGGGGATCAAGGCATGGGTGAGGACAGGCTTCCTGGGTTTGGGGAACCGTAAGGAGACAGGTCTGAGGGCCGGCCAGGGAGGTCGGACCGGGTAGAAAGAGTGGCCACGGGCAGCTGGGTCGTCTGGCCACTCAGTGATCAGAGGTGGGAGACAAACAAGAGACAGACAGCAGGGCCTGGAAACTGGGTGTAGGGCTTCAAAGAAGGCTTCCAGAAGAAGAGTAGAGCAGTGGGGTCAGGTGGAGACAGAGTTTGGGGCTGTAGAAGGGCCTGGCCTGAGGATGCCCGCGGAGGCTGCCTGCACAATGAAGCCCATCGGGGGTAGGCCCCTCTTGGCTTCCGGGCTCCTACTCTCTGTGACCAAAGGCCACCTCTGGGTCCTGGGGCCCATCTTCCCAGCTGTGACTTGGAGTCTATGACTCAGAGGTGCCTGCATGGGCCTCAGGCCTGCCTTGGCAATGGAAAAAGAGACTTCAGGAGGGGTGCTCAGTGCACACGTATGCTGCAGTGCTGGGCGTTGCCCCTCAGCCCAGGGGCATTATTTTTATGGTGGAGGGCAAGGCCACGGGTCTGCCTTTCTCCTGCCTCGGTCTCTCATTTCCACCCTGACTAGATGGAACTGCTCTCAGGTCCTGGAACACATGTGTCATCTGACCAGCAGGCCTCTCACGTGCTCTTGGCCTGTCTTTCCCACCCTCCTCATCCCACAGCACAGTCTTGATCGCCCACAACTGACAGGCCACAGGGTGCCTCCGTGAGCCACAGCCCTCAGCACCCTTCACCAGGCAAGGATCATTCTTTACCTCACAGCCCCTGCAGGGCCCTGGTACCAGGACTGGATCACTATCTGCCAAGCGGTGAAAAAAAGTGCAAAAGTAATGCTTCGTGCTTGCTAAGTGTTTCCTGTGTGTCAGTACTGAGCTAAGGACTTTATCGTATGCACAGTATGGGACTTAATCCTCATAAGAATGAGTGAGGACACTGAGTCAGAGATGGTAAGTGATTTCCCCAAGCCCACAGCCAGGGAGCAACAGGGAGCTGGAGTCTAGTCCAAGATTTATGGATTCTGAGGCCAGTTGTGAGGGTTTGCTGGCCCCTAGCAAATTAACTGCAACCCTTCACTCTGCCTCCAGCAACCAGGAGAAGAGTTGCCAAGAGTGGGAGCCTGCATCCCAAGTCCTGTCACTCTCTGATTTCTCCTCAGGACAGTGAGGCCAAGCTGCTGGGCATCACTGTCATGGGCAGGGTCAGGTCCTGGCTGCACTGAGTGGGCCACATATCTGGTATGTTGGAGTAGGCTTCCTCCCAGCTGCCATGGACCCTCATGCTCTCAACCCCTGTCTCACCGCATCGGCCCTCGTTCTCTGAGGCCTGCCTCTCCCAGCCCCAGTAGTGGGAAGTTATGGCCTTCTCCAGAAAGGGCCAGCACCAATCAGAGGACAGAGGCAGAGGTATAGAACTATAGAACTGGTTTAAGAAACTTTGGATTTCCACTTTTGCAGCAGTGAGTTATCTGAGACCAGCCTGCACACAGAGAACAAAACAGGGAAGATCATCTTGAAGTCATCACAGATCTACGAAGGAGTGAAGACTTGAGGGCTGAGGAGGGACCAGTGCAGCCCAGCCACATGTGGTACTGCCTCTCCCTCCGGACAGTTGAGAGGCTGAGAAGCTGAGCTGACCACTGGGTGGTTCCATGGCTCCAAACATCAGAGTTGAGAGGCCACAAAAAGGAGCCTTAGTTACCATTCCATGTTCCCACTTGGGCTCCTGAAAGGCTATACTGAGGAGCAGGATGAGCCGTAAGTAGACCGACCCTCAGACCTAAGCCTCAGACCTAAGTCAGCTTAGTCCTAGGTGAAAGTCAAGCTGTCTGCCCTCTCCTCAGCTGCCTGTCAGAAACAAAAATAAATCCAGAGCCTCAAATAACCTCTTCAGTTTTTCACCCGAATCTCAGTCTAAAATTGTCTATGTAGAAAATCCCAAAGAATTGACAAAAAATTCTAAAACCAATAAGTAATTATGGCAAGTTTGCAGGATACAAGGTAAGTTTACAAGTCAGTTGCTTTCCTACGTACAAATGATGAACAAGTAGCATTTGAAATTAATACCATTTACGTTAGCACCCCCCAAAATGAAATACGTAGGTATAAATCTAACTATGTACAAAACCTAAGTGAGGAGAAGTACAAAACTCTAATGAAAAATATCAAAGAGCTAAATAAGTGGCGAGACATCCCATGTTCATGGACAGGAAGATTCAATATTGTCAAGATGTCAGTTCTTCCCAACTTACTCCATAGATTCAGTGCAACTTCAGTCAAAATCCCAGCAAATTATTCTGTGGATATCAGCAAACTCATTCTAAAACTTCTGTGGAAAGGCATAAGATCCAGAATACCAAACACACTATTCAAGGAGAACAAAGTTGGAGGACTAATACTACTCAATTTGAAGATTAACTATAAAGCTACCATAATGAAGACAATATGGTATTGGCAAAGAATAGACAAATAGATCAGTGGAACAAAAGAGAGCCAAGAAATAGACCCGTAAAACATAATCAATTGATTTTGACATGGGGCAAAGGCAATTCAGTGGAGCAAAGATGGTCTTTTCACTAAATAGAGCTGGAACAACTGAACATCCACATGTAAAATGAATGTAGACACACTTTTACACTCTTCAGAAAAATTAGCTCAAAACGGATCACAACCAAATGTAAAACACAAAACTTACTCTTAGAAGATGACATGGGAAAAAAATGTAGGACACCTTGGGTGTGACAGTGATATTTAGATACAGTATTAAAGGCTCATCCATGAAAAATAATTGGTCTTCATTAAAATTAAAAATTTTGGGACACCTGGAGGGCTCAGTGGTTGAGCGTCTGTCTTCGGCTCAGGTTGTGATCCCAGGGTCCTGGGATCGAATTCTATATCGGGCTCCCCACAGGGAGCCTGCTTCTCCCTCTGCCTGTGTCTCATGAATAAATAAATAAAAATCTTAAAAAAAATCAAATCAAAAATTTGTGCTCTGCAAAAGACAGTGATAGAATGAGAAAACAAGTCACAGCCTGGGACAAAGTATTTGCAAAAGCTACATGTGATAAAGGACTGTTATCTAAAATATGCAGAGCTCGTGACCCTCGACAGTGAGGAAACAAGCAACGCAGTTTAAGAGTGGGCCAGAGGGGATCCCTGGGTGGCGCAGCGGTTTAGCGCCTGCCTTTGGCCCAGGGCGCGATCCGGGAGACCCGGGATCGAATCCCACGTCGGGCTCCCAGTGCATGGAGCCTGCTTCTCCCTCTGCCTGTGTCTCTGCCTCTCTCTCTCTCTCTGTGACTATCATTAAAAAAAAAAAAAAAAAAAAGAGTGGGCCAGAGACCCTAACAGACGCCTCAGCCAAGACGACACACAGATGGCGAAGACGCTCATGAACAATGCTCCGCATCCTGTGTCATCAGGGAAATGCAAACGAAGACACGAGATCCCACGACACACCTGCGAGCAGAGCCAAACTCCGGAGGCGCCAGGCGCTGGTGCGGACCAGGGCCGGAGAGCAGAGGCAGTGGCGCTTCACGGGACGGTTGGAAGATTTCTCACAGAACTGAATGTGCTCTGACCACGTGATGCGACACCTCGTCCCGGCGGTTACCCCGAAGAGGTGGAGACCCCATCCCCTCAGGACCCGAACGTGGATGTAACGTGGATGTGCGTAGCAGCTCTGTTCACGATTACCCGGAAGCATCCAGACGCCCGTGGGCAGGTGGACAGATGAACCGCGGGCCGACCCACGGCACTCAGAGGACAGGAGCTTGCGCGGGGACCACGTGGGGGAGGCTCGGCACGCGTCGGGGTCACAGAAGCCTGCCTGTGTGACTCCAGGTCCGCGACGTTCTGGGGACGGCAACACCGTGGAGGCAGATGAGGGGTCGAGGGGCGGGGGGGGGGGCAGTCAGCGCGGAGGGTCCAGGGCCGCGAAGCTGTCTGTGTGACCCCCCCAGTGCCAGGACACGTGCAGACCCACAGAGGCCCGGCCCCTGGGGGAGCCCTCGGCGAGCAGGGCGCCGTGCGGGGAGGAGGCCTCGTGGCCATGGACCTGTAGGGTCATCGGCTGTAACGAGTGCACCGCTCTGGGGGGGTTGATAACTGGGCTACTGGATGTGAGGAGGGGGAGGGAAATCTCTGGATGTTCCCCTCAATTTTGCTCTGAAAAGCAGTTTTTCCATCTTTGCTCTGGAAAGCAGTTTTCCACCTGTGCCCAGGGGCCGAGTGTTGTGTGTGTGTGAGGGCAGAGTCTCGGGCAGGGAGTCCGCCTTGGAGCTCGCAGGCCCTTCCGTGGTTGAGAAGCAGACCCTGAGAGGCAGAGGTTGAGGGGCCACAGGCGGGTGCGGGACCAGGAGTGGGGCCTGTGGGGGAAATCAGATCGACTCCGGAGTCGGGCCTCCGGCTCTCATAGAACTAGTTGTGTGCCTGGTCCTGGGGTGACCAGAGCAGAGCCCCCCGCGCAGGGAGTGTCAGGACGGGCCCTGGGGTGGGGGTGGCGGGCCGGGGGCACGCGGCCTGGGCAGGAGGCCGCCTAGGAGGCTGCAGGGCTGTGTGAGGACGGGAGAGCAGCGATTGCAGGCCGCGCCGCCCAGGTGTCGGGCCCCACGGTGCAGGGTGCCCGGGCCGCTTACAGGGAGCTCCCGGCGGCTGTCGGGCCTCTTGGGCTCTGACGCCAGACGCTGCGGGGCCCGGGCTGGTGAGTGGAGGGATCGGGCTGGTGGCTGGGCACAGCTGCACCTGTCCCCACCCAGCGAGTGACCGCGCCTGTCCCCGCAGGACCTCCTCGCTTCGGTGGAACTCGGGCACCAAGGAGCGCATGCTCATCAAGGTCGCTGACCGGGAGCCCAGCTTCCTGGCGTCGCAGGGCAACGGCTACGCCCTGGAGGGCCAGGCCGGCCGCACCCGCCGGCCGTCGGGGGGGCCGCACTCGCCCAGCCTGCAGCAGTTCGTGCCGGAGCCCGACGGCCCCGTGTTCTTCCCCGAGCGGAGGCCGTCGCCCTTCCTGAAGAGGGCCGAGCTGGGGAGCTGCTCCCCGCTGCTGGCGCAGCCGCGCAAAGCTGCCGGCGACTCGCAGCCGTCGTCCCCACGCTACGCCTATGAGCCACCGCTGTACGAGGAGCCCCCCGTGGAGTACCAGGCGCCCATCTACGACGAGCCCCCCATGGACGTGCAGTACGAGGCCGGCGCCTACCCGGCCGGCTCGCCACAGCGGTCCCCGGGCCGCAAGCCCACCGCCTTCCCGCCGTCGCCCAAGCAGGGCCCCGCGTCGCCCTACCAGCAGCTGGTGCTCACCCGCCAGAAGTGCCCCGAGCGCTTCCTGAGCCTGGAGTACAGCCCTGCGGGCAAGGAGTACGTGCGGCAGCTGGTGTATGTGGAGCAGGCGGGCGCCAGCCCCAAGCTGCGGGCCGGCCCGAGGCCCAGGTTCGCAGCCAGCCCCGGCGGCGGCTCGCTGCCCCTGCAGCCCGGGCCCTGCCCGCTGCGTGGCCCGCGCCCGGGGGCCCCCCCGGGGGACTACAGCAGCATGGAGGGAGCCGAGCTGCGGGCCGCGCAGGACGATGCCATGTCCTGGTCCAGCCAGCAGGACACCATGTCCTCCGGCGGCTACTCGCCGGGCACACGCAAGAGGAAGAGCAGGAACCCGTCTCTGTGCCACGGCCCCGCCGACGGCCCCGGGGACCGCGATGTCCTGGGCGAGCAGCCGCCGGCCGAGGAGCGGGCGCCGTGCGGCCCCGGCCTGGGCGCCGGGAAGCGAGCCGAGGGCAAGACGGCAGAGGCTGAGCCGTTCCTGGCGCAGGCACGCCTGGCCTGGGAGGCGCAGCAGGCCCACTTCCACATGAAGCAGCGAGGCAGCTGGGACTCCCAGCAGGACGGCTCGGGCTACGAGAGCGACGGGGCCGTGCCGCTGCCCATGCCTGGGCCTGTGGTGCGCGCCTTCAGCGAGGACGAGGCCCTGGCGCAGCAGGAGAGCAAGCACTGGCAGAGGGGCGCCTTGGAGAGGCTGGCCTTCCCCCAGATCCTCCTCGAGAAGAGCGTCTCGGTGCAGACCAACCTGGCCTCGCCGGAGCCCTACCTTCACCCCTCGCAGGTAGGGAGGCGCTGCCGGGCTCCCGGGGCGGCGGGGGGCCGGGGCTGAGGCCGGGCGCGTGCTAGCCAGTCACCGGGGGCTCAGAGGCCCCGCCCTGACGCCATCCGGGCCACGGACGCAGGGGAGTCGGGGCTGGCGGGCAGCCCCCGACCTCGGGGCCGCTGAGCCTCTGGCCTCCCGTCTGTGACCGGGCTCCGGGCGAGGCGCCCTGCAGGTGTGTCAGGGGCCCCCAGAGCCCTTCTGCAGCCAGGAGGGGGCGGAACCTCGTGCTGCAGCTGGAGCCACACAGGAGCCTGGCCTGCTTGTCCTCTCCGGTCAGCACCAGGTCGGGCATTGGCCGCTCCTCCGACTCCCGTGCATCTCGGTCTGGGTCACATTCTGGAGGCCAGTGTCCTAGTGCCCCCTCCTCCCTTCTGCCCGCGGACCTCTCACACCAGTCTGCCACATGAAGGCAAGGCTGAGGGTCCGCCCTGGCACCTGCTTAGAGCCTGCAGTGGTCAGAGGGCCTCCTGGGGTTGGGCTCCCGACCCCGCCAGGGAAGACCTGCCCAGGGTGGCCTTGGGAGGCCGTTGTCCCTGCCAAATGCCTGCGCAGGCTAGAGAGCTCAGAGTAGCGCTTCTGTCCAGGCTGAGAAAATAAAGGGCCAGTACGCCGGTGACGCCTTGGGCAGCTGTGCTGAGGCCCTGAGGGAGGCAAGGAGGGAGGCTTGGGACAAAACGCCTTGTGGAAGGGGATGGCGTGGCCCAACCTCACTCCGCCCATGGCCCCACATGGGGATCTCTGGTGGCAGGGAAGGCTCTGACAGGGAGGGAAGGGCAGGGTCGTGGACCAGTCAGTACCTACCACCACCCCGCATGGAGACAGCCGTGTAGCACCGGTGGGGACGGCGTCCCCTGGCATCCTCCCACCCCAGACCTGTCCTGGACACCCACCACCACCGCCACTAGTACCCCTCATTTGCAGGAATAGGGAGGGCACTTCTTACTCCTCAGGGTAAAGGTTGGAAGAGGGCCTCTGTGGTCCCCTCCCTTGCCTCGTGGGAGGACACAGCGTGTGTCTACGAGGTGGGTAGACCCAGGGGAGGCGCTAAGCTCACGGCCAGCAGGGGAGGCCATACCCCTCTCCTGGCTGGGTCACGTGGAGCCCACAGCCCCTCACGGCCCCTCTTCCTTCCTAGTCTGAGGACCTCGGCTCCTGCGCCCAGTTTGAGAGTAGCCGGCAGGCCCGCAGTGTGATGCCCAGTGCCAGCTGCGTGTTCCCCACCTTCACACTGCGTAAGCCGTCCTCGGAGACCGACATCGAGAACTGGGCCTCCAAGCACTTCAACACACACACGCAGGGCCTCTTCCGACGGAAGGTGTCCATCGCCAACATGCTGGCCTGGAGCAGTGAGTCCATCAAGAAACCCATGATCGTGACCAGCGACCGCCACGTGAAGAAGGAAGCCTGTGAGATCTTCAAACTGATCCAGATGTACATGGGCGACCGGCGCGCCAAGGCCGACCCCCTGCATGTGGCCCTGGAGATCGCCACCAAGGGCTGGAGCGTGCAGGGGCTGCGGGACGAGCTCTATATCCAGCTGTGCCGGCAGACCACGGAGAACTTCCGCCTCGAGAGCCTAGCCCGCGGCTGGGAGCTCATGGCCATCTGCTTGGCCTTCTTCCCGCCCACACCCAAATTCCACTCCTACCTGGAGGGCTACATCTACCGGCACATGGACCCCGTCAATGACACCAAAGGTAAGGCCCGGGGCACCAGACCTCTCGCATCCTGGCTCTGCCACCGGCTCAGGGCAGGGCTGTGGCAAGAGCTTCCTGGTCTGCGCTGGGCAGGTTGGTGCAGGCAGGCTCTGCACCTCCACGCAGACACGTGCGTCCTCTGAGTGCCATGTTCTAGGTCCCCACTGGGAAGAATGACAGACAGTCCTGGACTGGGGTCCGCGGCCACAGGCCAACGGTTCAGGGAGGAGGGGGCTGGACGAGGGCTGGCCTCCATGTGTCAGCCAGCTGGTGCCCACTCTGCTAAGGCCTCCGGACCTGGTCACTCCGCCTGATGAGGGCAGGGAGGCCACAGTCAGGCCTGTGTACTAACTGTGTTTCAGCCATACTATGGCCTGGCAGGGTGGTCACCACAGGCAGGCTGGTGCCATCTGTCCTGGGTGGGGAAGAGACAGGAGGGCCTTGGAGCGGGGCTCCTGCGAGCAGGGAGGAGCTGCTCTGGTGACCAGGGATGCATTGACCCGGCACCAGGTCTGGCAAGACTGGCAGGCCATTGGGGCGCTGCAAGCTGGCCTGGCCCTGAGCCATCCCGAGAAGTCAGGTGTGGAAGCAGCCACATTCTGCCAAGGGCGCCTGAGGGCCGTGAATCAGGTTTGTCTGGCCCCAGATCTGGTCTCCTTCGGGGAGGACTCAGGGCCCTGGTCCTGCTTCTAGATGGTGCCAGGCGGGGACAGCCCGAGCCTGGGGCCACAGGCAACACCTGCCCCTGCAGCAGGCTGTCCACCACCCAGTCGTGGGCATTCACAAGGCATCGCCCTGGAACCAGCATCTCGATACATACGTGTGCACATACGTGCACACGCACATTATCTGGCTCAGGTGCTGTGGACTCCTCGTTGAGAGTGACTGTCTGTGTTGGTCTGTCCAGGGCGTTGCCCCAGCCCGGGTGTGTGGAGCCGGGTGTGTGCACATAGTGATGGGGCTACAGCTGCCCCGGCAGGGGGAGTCCTAGGGAAGGTGTGTCCAGTACACGCACCGTCAGCCCATCAGCCATGGGGTGGCCGGATCTTAGAAGCCATGGGATTTTCAGTTGTTTTTTTTGTTTGTTTGTTTTAAGATTTATTTATTTTGAGAGAAAGAGAGAAACAGCTGAGGAGGGGAGGGGCACAGGGGGAGAATCCTCAGGCAGGCTCTGCTAGGAGGCGCCCAGTGAGGACCTGATCTCACAACCCATGAGATCGTGACCAGAGCTGAAACCCACAGATGGATGCTCACCCAGCGGAGCCGCCAGGCGCCCCTAATTGAGGCATGTGGTTTTTTAAGCAAGGTCACTGAACACGGCAGAGGGCGTCCCAGGTGGTTTCCCCCATGTGCAGAACACGCAAGCTGGTGGGTGGCCTCAGTCAGCCTTGGTCTTCCTGGGCCTTTCCAGGAGGAAGTGAACCCCCATTAGCTTCATGGTTCAGCCTGTTCCACAGAGGCCTTGAGGTGTGTGTCTACTGCTCAACACACAGCCCCTGGGGGCTCAGGGAGCGCTTGCCAAGTGACAAGGTGAGTGAGCAGTGAATGGACGAGGCCAGAGGCTCCTGAGGCCATTCCTGCCAGTGCGCTGGGACTCCTGTGGGGAGCTTGAGCTCAGGCACCATGCAGGGCCAAGCAGGACACTCCTTATGGCGCAGAGGTTTGTGGGCTTTCCTCCTAGTGTCTGCACTACGGGGATGGGCATGGCGTGTATGAGGAATGGGTGGTCAGTTGGACGTGTGTGGCTCTGAACATCTGCCCACACTGAGGGAGGCCCACGTGGTCTCAGCCCGCAAAAGGAGATTGGGTCTCTGTGGTCCCACCAACAGGAGCCTGCTTCTAGGCTCTGGGATCTGATCTCACGTGTATAATACAGGGCTGCCTTCCAGCCAGAAAACAACCCCCGGACCATTGCTGGGTGGGCATCTGTTCTAGGCTGTGCTCAGTGTGGAGCCAGTGGAGAGGCCGGTGCTCCCTCCCACGGGCACATCAGGAACAGGCGTGCTGCTGGCTGGTGTTCAGGAAGGCAGGTCCCATCAGCCCACAAGGATGGAGCCTGTGCTTGTGGAAGGAAAATTGCAGCCTCTCAGGGTCACTGAGCCCAGCTCCCGAGTGACACTGCACCCTGAACCGTGCTGCCCAGGCCTCAGGGAGCTTTGATTTCATCTTCTAGCACATATGTGACATCTTCTGTGTGGTCACTATCACAAGGGACCAAGGCTCCAGTGAACCCTAGTTCACCTGTCCGCTAACCCCCAGCTTAACCTTGTCCTATACACAGTCACGCCTTTGTGCCAGCCACCAGCAGGCTGCTTTCACAGCTCGTCTCATCGGGCCTTCCCTCGCAGGCTTTCTGCAGACACCACGGACGGCAGCTACCCCATGTGCTCCTCGCAGCAGCACTGTGGACGGTGCAGACCCTAAGGAGTTTCCTTCACCCTTCATGTGTTCAGTAAGACGTAAGGTTTCCATGTAGAGGTGTCAGATGGAACACATATATTTACTTGGAATCTACCTCGATGTCCTGCCAAATGAACACGGAAGTTATTATTTATTTGTTTATTCGTTCATTCATTCATTCATTCATTCACTGGCAGAAGGAGAAGCAGGCTCCTCAAGGGGAGCCCAATGCGGGACTTGATCCCGGGACTCCGGGATTATGCCCTGAGCCAAAGGCAGATGCTCAGCCGCTGAGCCACCCAGGTGTCCTGGGAAGGAATTTTTTAAAGAAGAGGAGAAGGGGCTTGGGAAATGGTGCAGCCACTGTGGAAGACTGTTTGGCAGTTCCTAAAAAAACTGGAAATAGAATTACCATAGGGCCCATCACTTCCACTTCTGGATTTATACCAAAAAAATTTGGAAACAGGGACGTGAACAGATAGATACTTGTACAGGTTCATGGCAGTATATTCACAACAGCCCAGAAGTGGAAGCAGCTCAAGTGTTCGTCAGTGGATGAGTAGATAGATAAAATTTAGTCCATCCACACAATGGAATATCATTCAGCCTAAAAAAATGTAGGGAGTTCTGACACATGTACAACATGGATGAAACCAGAGAACATTATGTTCAGTGAAATAAGCCAATTCAAAAAAGTACTGTGTTGGAGTCCACTCATACAAGGCCCCTAGAATATTCATATTCATAGAAACAGAAAGAATGGTGGGTGCCAGGTGCTAGAGCAGGGACAGCTGGAGACTTGTTCATTGCCTACAGAATTTCCATTTGGCCTGGTGAAAAAGTTTTGGAGATGGAGTATGGTGATAGTTGCGCAACAGTAATAATGCACTTAATGCCACTGACCTGTATAATTAAATATGGTTCTAATGGTAAATTTTGTACTTTTTACCAGGTGTATATTTTACCACAATAGAATGTGTATTTTATGTATACTTTACCACGATAAAAATAAGGATACCCACAAGGACAAAGAGAACGAACACTGTTTTGGAAGCTGAAAAGTGCAGGAGCGAGTGGTGGGAAGCTGACTTATTCAGGCCAAGAAGGGTGGATCCCAAGCAGTGACAAAGCTCAGAAGCTGAAGCAGGTAGCAAACCCTTAAAAGCTCCACAGTGGGTAGAGCCAGCTTTCTCTAGCAGAGGTTTGGAAGGTGTGTGGTCTTGAAGCTGAAAACAGAGGACTGCTTGAAAGTCTGTTTAAGAAACAAAGCAGCTACCGTAGAGTAGGCAAGAGCATAGATTCTCGGCCAGAGCATTTGGACTCCAATCCCAGCCATTTTCAAGACAGGTCTCAATAAATGGTAAAGAAGGCAAATCATAGAAAGTGTCACAACAGAATTGACTTAGTAATCAGTAACACAAAGATATCTGGAAAATCCCCAAGTACCTGGAAACTTTTTTAAAAGCGTACTATTGAATAGCCCATGGGTCAAATAAAAAGCTATGGGGAAATTAGGAAGTATTTTGAACTGAAAGAAAATGAAAACAAAACATATGAACTGTGGGATGCAGCCACAGCAGTTGGTAGACGGAGATTCATAGCATGTGAATACCTGTGTTCTAAAATAAGATCTCAAATCAGGGGCCTCAGTTCCTATTTTAAGAAACTTAAAAAATAAACCAAAAGCAAGCAGAAGAACGAAAATAATGAAGATCTAAGTAGAAATCAGTGAAGGCGAAAACAGAAAAACAATGCAGAAAGTCAGTGAAACAAAAAGCTAATTGAGAAGATTGATAAGATTGATAAATCTCTAGCCAGACTGATCAAAAAGAAAACATAAATCACCAATATCAAGAATGAGAGATGATGTCACCGCAGATTCAACATGCAAAAGGATAATAAGGAAATATTATGAACAACTTTATGCCAGTATATCTGGCAGTTTAGAGGAAATGGATTCCTTGAAAGACACAAACTACCAAAGATCACTCCATAAAAAATAGACAACCAAAACCACGTATCTATTAAGGAAATTGAATTGGTACTTAAAACTTTCCCACAAAGAAAAATAAAGGCCAAAATGGCTTCACTGGTGAATTTTACCAATTACAGCAATTCTTTACAAACTCGCTGAGAAAATTGAAATCAAGGGACTATCTCCAAATTTATTCCATACAAAAATTATAAAAGGACATTACCAAAAAAATGAAAAACACGGACAGTATCCCTCCTGAACATAGAACAGAAATTGTTAACATTACTTAAGCAAATGGAGTCCAACCATGTATAAAAAAAGATAATGTATCTTGAGTGAGATTTATCTGAAGAATGAAAAATTGGTTTCACACTAAAAAATCAATCCATGTAATTCGCCAGTAAAAAAGAAAGATTATGTGATCATCCCAGTAAGTGTAGAAAAAGTATTTGGCAAAAATCCAATATTTCCATTCCTGATAAAAATTCTAAACAAACTAGGAACAGAAGGGACCCTCTTCAACCGGACAAAAGGCAAATATTTTTTAAGACCCTACAGCACCCAAAAGAATGGAAAATGAGAACTCAGATACCTGTACACCCATGTCCATGGCAGCATTATTCACAATAACCGGAAAGTGTAAACAACCAAGGTGTCCAGGTGCGTGGATAAGCAAAATGTGGTCTATCGATAAGTGGAATATTTTGCAGCCATAAAAAAGAATAAAGCTCTGATACATGCTATAACGTGGAATAACCTTGAAAAAGTTATTCTAAGTTAAAAAAGCAGATACAAAAGGGCAAACACTGTATAATTCAACTTCTATGAAATATCTAAAGTAAGCAATTCATAGAAAGATTAGAGGTTACCAGGAGCTGGGGGAGGGGGAATGAGGAGTTTTGCTTAATGGGTGCAGTGTTTCTGTTCGTGGTGATATCAGAATTTTAGAAATGTGGTGGCTGCATGACACAGTGTACTAGATGCCACTAAATTGTACACTTAAAAATGGTTAAATGGCTATATTTTTATGTTTGTATTAAATTAAAAAACACAATTAAAAAACATCTCTAGCCAGCATCATACTTTTTTTTTTAAGGCTTTATTTATTTATTCATGAGAGACACAGAGAGAGACAGGCAGAGGGAGAAGCACACTTCTTGTGGGGAACCCAATGCGGGACTCGATCCCAGGACCCCGGGGTCACGACCTGAGCCAAAGGCAGACGCTCAACTGCTGAGCCACCCAGGTGCCCCGGTAGCATCATACTTAATGGTGAAAGACTGCTTTCCCCCAAGATCGAGAACAAGGCAAGGACCTCCAGCCCCCCTGCACCTGCTCCACGTGATGCCAGAGGGCCTAGCCAGTGCAAAGTCATGGAAAAGAAATAAAAGGCATCCAGAAGGGGAAGGAAGTGTGCAATTGTGTCTATTCACAGACCACACAGTCTTCCACGGACCTATAAAAATACTATAGTAAGTGAGAATAGCAAGTTTGCAGGATGCAAGACCAATATATAGAAGTTAATTGTGTTTCTACATAGTAGCAACAAACTACTGGAAATGGACATTTTAAAAATACCATCTCGGGGCGCCTGGCTGGCTCAGCAGGTGGAACAGGTGACCCTTGACCTTGGGGTTGTGAGTCTGAGCCCTACATTGGCTGTAGAGATTAGTTTGAAATAAAATCTTAAAAAAATATATATCCACAATAGCATTTAAAAATAAGATACTAAAAAAAAAATAAAATAAAAATAAAAATAAGATACTTAGGGATAAGTCTGACAAAAGATGTCTGAGAGTTCTATGCTGAAAACTCCCAAATGTTACTGCAAGTCAGGAAGGCCTGAGGTGGAGAGAAATACCATATTCATGAATCAGAAGACTCACTTGTATCAAGATTTTACTTCCACCTAAATAGATGCAGATTCAACCCTAACCAAAATCTTAATAGTTTTTCTTTTTAATTTAGAAATCAATAGGCTGATTCTAAAATCCATAGAAAATGCAAAGGACCTAGAATGGCCACAATAACCTTTGAAAAAGAAGAGGGAGGTTGGTGGACTGACCATATCCTGCTTCAAGCCTTGTCATGACGCTCCAGGAGCCAGGAGAATAAGCTGTTGATGTAAAGGTAGATCCGTGGGGCAGAACAGAGTCCAAAACTCAACCGAGACTTACGTGGTGCACTATTTTGCACAGAGATGCAGAGGCACCTCCGTGAAGAAAGGGCATTGCCTCCTGCCTCTGGTGCCGGGACAGCTGGTGGCCAAACGCAAAAAGAGATGAACTTCAAGGATGAGCCTCCTACTCTGTGCTGTCTGCAAAAACTAGCTCAAAATATCACAAACCAAAACATAAACCCTAGAAACTGTAAAGCTAGAACGAAACATAGACGCTTCTTCTCGAGCTGGGCCGGGGTTTCTAGGTGTGATGCCAGAAGCAGTCTGTGCAAGAGGAAACCCTCGATGCCCTGGAGCTCCTGCTCTTCGGGAGATGCTCACCAGAGACAGGCGGTCCCAGCCCGCGGGGGGCCTGGAGGGAGGTGTATATGGGCGGAGCCGTGCCTCTGTGGGTGCCCCAAGGGCGGGGAGCGCCGCACCTCCAGGCCTGGCTCCTGCACTGTTCTCCGTCCAAGGCACCGGCCGCGGAGAAGCCGCGGGGTCGCCGGAGTCACGGCTCCCTCCGCCGGCCACAGGCTCCCTGCGGCCCGAGCGAGCAGAACCTGAAGACGCTGCTTCCTAAGCCATGGGTGCGGTGGCCCGTCCACAGGGGCATGCTGCTGGCGGGAGTGCCTCGATGGGCGGGCCGCGCGCCCTGGGGGGCGACTAGGTGGCAGGCTGCCTTCGCAGTCGGAGAAGAGCCTCCGGGGGCAGGCGTGGAGGGCCGCCCTGCTGGGGTGCTGTGTGCGGAGTGCTGGCAGCGCAGGTCAGGCCCAGAGGCTGCTGGGGGGCTCCGCACCCTGCCCCCGGCCCGGCCAGGAGCCTGAGACCCCCGAGGGCAGACAGCTGGGAGGCGCCCCCCTGGCCCTCCCCCGCCCGCCTGCGCGCGAGGAGCAGCCCCGCCAGCCCAGGACCCCGCCAGCCCGGGACCCCACCGGGCCGTGTCCCTGTGAGGAGTCCTGAGGGGCCCCCCCGGCTGCGGCTGCGGCGGGCGGCGTGGGCTGACGCGCCCGACTTTGTGTTCTGTGGTCCTCACGGCTCTGTTTGCTCCCCAGTGACGCAGCATATGAGAGCGCTCCTGGAAAGGAACAGTAAGAAGAAGCCCAAGTTGAGAAAGAAACCCAAGCCTTATGTTGAGGAGCCGGATGGTAGGGCCTCTCCCGCAGCCTGGGTGCAGTCTGCGCAGCTCTGCTCTCCGGCCTGGGCCGCCTGGCCCCTTTCTCTAACCGCTTCTGGGCTGGAAGGGGTGTCAGTGGGGTGGCACTAACCATCGGGCCTGGGGCCTTCCGGGCCGGCCGAGGCCCCGGTCGCGGAAGATGTGTCTGGGGGAGGCCACACCCGCCCTGTGCCTCTCTCCCTGGTGCTCAGAACAATTTCCAACTTGCACGCTGGGCGCTTGGTGGGGAAGGGCGAGGACAGACTGGGCAAGGCCGGCCGGAAGCACCCCTAGGTGAGTGCTGAGGAGGGGCTTCCTTGGAGGGAGCCCAAGAACTTCCCACCGTCCCACCAGCCTCTCCCTTCTCCCCGGGCCCTGGCTCGGGACCACAGCCCCATCCCACCACTGTCCAGGCTGCAGGGAGGCCCTGTCCACCCAGGACTGAGCTGTCCCCGGGGGGGGGGTCTCACTGCTGTCCTGGCACTGGGGCTCTGGGACCGGCCGCTGCCCCACCTCGGGCACTCCCCCCCCACCCCTGGAACACACACGTCCTCCTCCAGACGAGCCCCACTTCTTGTGCCAAGCCCCACTTCTTGTGCCAGTACCACCCAACCTCGACCCCCCTCCCCTGGGAAGCTGGTGGCTACGCGCTGCGCTTGGTGGAGGGGGTCGCTGCCCTCTGGCCCCAGGCATCGGAGCCAAGTGGGGGGGCCCTGAGCTCCCGCCAGTCCGGGTGTGGGGTTGCCGCAGGGACAGGGCTCAGCCTGGCCCCACGAGATCCTCTTGTGTAGCGAGGGTGGAGCCGAGGCCCAGGACCCGCAGTGCAGGCGCCAAGGGGTGGCCGGGGTGGCCTCTGGTCCCACCGCACAACTTATAGGCCCAGGGGCGGGGGCGGGGCGGGGCAGACTGTGGGAGAGCCGCCCGACTGTCCCTCTGCAGCCGGGCCCCTGGAAGGCATGTCCTGGGGGGCCCGAGGCGGAGCACCCACGCCATCGTGAGATCTCCCGAGCTGGCCGTGGGCGCTGCACAGCTCGGTCCTCGGGAGACCCCCCCCTCCCCCTGGTCGTGGCCCGGGAAGCGACGCCCGCCACGCGGTGCAGGGTACGGGGGCTGCCGGGACCCCCCCCCCCTCCCGTCCTAGAGGGGAGGACGCTGAGGCCCAAGAAGGCCGCCTCGGGACCAGGACCACCCCTGGAGAGGCAGCCCCGTGGGCGAGGCCCTGAGACAGGGGTTGGGGTGTTTGTGTCGCCGGGGCGCCCCCCCCCCCCCGTAGCCGCCCCCCTGCCGTGAGGCGTCCGAAGGCCCAGTTGGCTCTGGGCGCAGTGTCCTGAGCTGGCCTGGGGGGCTGCATCCCAGGGACCCGAAACGGATTCCCAGGGACAGTGAGAACGGTTGCTGCTTACGGTGACGACACGGTCCTATGACCACTCAGACGAAGATTTTCGTGGGCTAAGACCCAGGTCCGAGGACCCCCTTGTGCTTCCTGCACAAGAACCTGCTTCCTTTAAGAGAAGACTGGGTTATTTGGATCTGAGGCTGGGGTCGGCAGGCCGGGGCCTCCGCGGCCCCCTCCCAGCCTCCCTCCCAGCCTCCCCTTGACTGGTCCACGGCCCCGGGGCGGGTGCTCCCAGGCGAGGTCTCGCTTTGGGTTCCTTGCAGCTTCTCTTGCGCCTGCCTTCCTGGGCCAGGAAAGATGCCACCCGGGGCACACCCGCCCTGCGCGGGCTCCTCCTCCCTGCCCTTCATCCCTCTATCTGGACACTTCCTAGCCAAGGTCCCTGAGGCCCCTGCTCTCCAAACGCTCCCCCCCCCCCCCCCCCCCCCCCCCCCCCCGGCCGCCATCCCGTGACTGCCAGCCACAACTGCTGCCGGGCAGAGCTAGCCCCCGCCCGGAGAAAGGAAACGGGCCTCCCTCCCGCCTTCGGCCCCTGGGCAGAACCCAAAGGTGTCTGTGTGCTGGCCCTGCAGGGACACCCGGGCTCAGGACACGGGGCGTCCCCTCCATGCTCCTCCTCCCCATTGCACTCCCACCATCCTGTCGGCCTCCCTTTCCGGGACTCTGGCCCAGGCAGCCCGCGGCCACGCAGCATCCCTGGCTGGAGGCAGGGCTACCGGGGAGTTGGGCCTGATGACCAGCTACCCCAAAGCCCCCTCCCCAGGACTGGCCCCAGGCAGTGGGCACAGAGCACCCCTAGCCCTGTTTCCTGTCAAACGGCCCTTCTTAGGGACTCCCCAGGGCTGGGGCCCGTGTCCTGCCTTTCCTGGTAAAGGTGGGAGGGGCGGGGGGGCTAGCAGAGGGGTCCCTTCCCCAGCGAGGCTCCTTGAGGTGCGGGAAGGGTCCCTTGCCTCTCTGTGCGGGTTTCTGCTCTAAAGGACTCAGCCCAGGAGAGGGGGGACCCCAGGGCTCTTGCGGGAGCGGCCTCTCACCCCTCCCACTCTGGCCTCTCAGCCCCTGCGCCCCACATCCACAGCATGCTGACCGGTGCCCGTTCTTTTCCAGGGGTGGCGATAAGCACGTATGCCAAGTACTGTTACCACAAGCTGCAGAAGGCGGCCCTCACCGGAGCCAAGAAGGTATGAGCATCCTCCCGGCTGGGCGGTCAGGGGGACTGGTCCAGGGGACGCGTCAGGGATTGGCCTGCTCTCCTAGAGCCCACCAAGGCAGGCAGGCAGCCAGGGAAGGCCGTGGGCACAGGCGGGCAGGGCCAAGTGACGGTGAGGTGCCCTGTGGCCACGGCACCAGCTGCCCCAGGCTCACCCGTGAGCAGGCAAGAGACCACCCCTCTAGAGGGGACCCTCACACCCTGGCCGACTGCCTCTGGGCCCCGGGGAGGCCTGGCCTGGGACTGCAGGGCAGGCTCAGAACACCACCATGGGCCCCTTCACTCACGCTGGGCCACTCACCTGGCCATCTTCCCCTTCCGTACCCCCGCCCCTACTTCCACCCAGGCAGCCCCTCAGGCCCTCTGGAGGCTGACCCTTCCTGCCAGGTCTCGGAGCCTGGCCGTCCCTCCCCTCTTCTCCCCCCACCTCCGCCCCAGGTGGTGTCACCTGGTCCACTTCAGCCAGCCTGGCCCCTCTGTGGCCCCAGGCAGCTCTCATTCCAGGAACCACTCCCACCTTCCTCCCGTGTGACCAGTGGGGCCACCTGAAGATTTAGGGTGTTGTAGCTGGCCCAGCAGGATGCCTCTTCCCCAGTGACTTGGGGACCAAGGAGTTGGGGTGCCCTCAGCTCTGTGCAGGTGCCTGGAGTTACCAGGGAGAGAGGGGAGGGTGGCCAAGCCAGGGGCAGCCCTGGGAGGGATACAGGGGGAGGGAAGGCTGGGAGCAGCGCCGCGGGGCCACACCAGGTCAGAGCGCTGGGCTGTCTTTGCAGGGGCTGAAGAAGCCCAATGTGGAGGAGATCCGGCACGCCAAGAATGCTGTGTTCAGCCCGTCCATGTTTGGCAGTGCCCTGCAGGAGGTCATGAGCATGCAGAAGGAGCGATACCCTGATCGGCAGCTGCCCTGGGTACAAACACGTCTGTCTGAGGAGGTGCTAGCGCTCAACGGCGACCAGACGGAAGGCATCTTCAGGTGCCCTGCTACCTGGGGCCTGGGTGTGAGGCCTCGGGTGTGTCTGCTGTCTCAGGCAGGCACCAGGACCACCGGGCCTCCTTCCCTGCCCCAGCCCTGGGTTTTGGGGCCAGGAGACTCATGCCCCTGTCTGGGGATAGCCAGAGGGGACCCCACAAGAGGCTGTCCTGTGGGTGGGAGGAACACCCTGGAGCTCACAGGCCATTGTGCAGCCTGGAAAGGCAGGGCAGGTCCCCATCCCCAGGGGGCAAGTCAAGGAACCCCCACCCCGGGTGTCAGCATGCCTGAACTTAGGAGGGTCAACCGGGGATGATGCCTCTGTAAAGATGGCCAGTGGGGTCCCAGAGGGCACTTGAATGGCAGGGACCCTAGGCAGGGCCTGCAACAGGAGTCTGGGCAGCAGCCAGCAGGTGGTGCTCACCTATGAATAGGGATGACAGTCCCTGCCCCATGGGGAATAGCACAGGGCCTGCTACCTGCTGTCAGGACTCACTCCCCGAGAGGAGAGCTGGGAAGTGAGGCTTGTGGGTTTGAGCCTCAGTGGCCCCACTGATGAAGGCATCGGGGGGCCGGCGGCTGTCTCTCTCCCCGATGGAAGAGAGGCCGGCCGCATGGGGAGGAGCCTGACCCAGGGCAAGGCAGAGTCCTCCTCGGTGAGACCCACCCTTGCTCCACAGAGTGCCCGGGGACATTGATGAGGTGAACGCCCTGAAGCTGCAGGTGGACCAGTGGAAGGTGCCCACAGGCCTGGAGGATCCCCACGTCCCTGGTGAGCCCCCATTCGGCTAGGACGCACGGCCCCCCGGGGGCCTCCCTCGGGCCTTGCCTGCACCTGCCCTCACCCCTGCACGATCCACCAGGGCCTGGGTCTGTGCAGCCTACCTAGGCCCGGCGACCCTTTCCGGTCCGCACCGCCCCCTGTGGGAGGGTGCCCGCCCTGCAGGCCGCGCTGAGCGGCACCCCGCACTGTGTCCACAGCTTCGCTACTGAAGCTGTGGTACCGGGAGTTGGAGGAGCCCCTGATCCCGCACGAGTTCTACGAGCAGTGCATCGCGCACTACGAGAGCCCCGAGGCCGCCGTGGCTGTGGTGCACGCGCTGCCCCGCATCAACCGCCTGGTGCTGTGCTACCTCATCCGCTTCCTTCAGGTACGCGCGGGGCGCGCCCGGCCCCGCCCCCCCCCCCCACGGCCACCTGTCCCGCCCCCTGCGCCTCGGTCCTGCCCACCCACCCCACAACCCGCTCCCGGCCACGCCCCCGCCCTGACTCCCGCCTCCGCCCCTCTAGCCGGGGCCCCGCCCCCCAACTCCTGGCCACGCCCCCACCCCGCTGCCGGTCCACCCACCTGCGCCTCGGCCCCGCCCACACCCAGCTCCCGGCCCCGCCCCTCTATCCGGCACCGCCCACTCGCCCGTGCGCCCTCGCAGGTGTTCGTGCAGCCCGCCAACGTGGCCATCACCAAGATGGACGTCAGCAACCTGGCCATGGTGATGGCGCCCAACTGCCTGCGCTGCCGGTCGGACGACCCGCGCGTCATCTTCGAGAACACTCGCAAGGAGATGTCGTTCCTGCGCGTGCTCATCCAGCACCTGGACACCAGCTTCATGGAGGGCGTGCTATAGCACGGGGGCCCTAGGACCGCGGGGGGGAGCGCAGGGGAGCACGCGGGGAGGGGGGAGGGAACGCCCCGGCCGCGGAGGCAGCATGCCAGGCCCCCGCCGTGCCCGCCCCACCCTGCAGGCCCCCCCACGCCGCCCCCCGCCCAGTGGCCAGTCCCGTGGGCCCCGCCCCGCCCCCCGCCGGCCGGTCAGCCCCGAGAAAGTGCCTTCTGTTTCCTGGAGCCAAGTGACACTGCCCCTCCCGGCCGGCCTGAGAGCACACGCCGCCCGGCCCCGGGGCCAGCGCCTCGCCGGGTCTCCATCCCGGTCCGGCCTGCAGCCACCGCCACCTTCGTCCTCCTCCTCCCTCCTCCTCCTCCTCCCTCCTCCTCGCCCCTCCCCCCGCCCCTCCCCCTCGCCCCTCCCCCCGCCCCTCCCCTCTTCCTCCGTCCCCCCTTCCCCTCTCCCTCCGTCCCCCCTTCCCCCCTCCCCCCTCTCCGCCACTACCTGAGTGTGGCCGCCTGCGCGGAGGCTGCGCGGGGGGGGGGGGGTTGGGGGGGGAGCGCAGGGCACTGGACTGTCCGTCACCAGAGCAGGGCCCGGCGGGCTTTCTGGGGGGGGGGGCCCAAACCAAAGTCCTCTGGGGTGGGGGCAGGGTTGGGCAGGCATTCTTGGGGCAGGGTGGGGGAGGGGCAAGAGTATTTTTCTTCGTGTAACTATAAATTCAGATTCTATCCAGCACACCAACCCGCCTGTGTATAAAGATATAGAGGGAAAGATATAAGAACTAAATTTGCTAATGACCTAGTTTTAACCCAAATGCTATTTATCTCTGAGCCGTCCTAGCCTGTCCTCCGTGCGGAGCAAGTTGACATCACTCCTTCGTTTTCTTCGCCACTTTCTTGGCTTCTGACCAAAAACCAAGCCGTGTCCACCCGCGTCTGGGACCCGCGGGAGGAGGGACGGGCCGGCGGGGCGGGGGCACCTCGACTCTCAGTTTGTACATTTTCCATTTTGGAATTTTGAGTTCCGATTGTAAAACTTAATTTCTCCCCAGTTTATATATATATATATATATATATATTTTTTAGAGTTGAGTTTTTATTTATTATTAAAAAAAAAAGCCCCGCCGTTGCCGGGTGTCCCCTGCGGCGCCCCGAGCCGCGGGGTCTCCGGGCCAGACTCGCCCTGACGCATGGACCCCAGAGGTGGCAACACTTTGTGTGAATAAAGTACTATGGACACGTGGAGGCTGCGTGTGCTGTTGTGCGGACCCCAGCGGCGCGCGGGCTTCCGGGGGGCGGGGCGTGACCCCGAGCCCGGCCGCCGGGGGGCGTGGCCACGCAGCGCCCGCCCCGCGTCCCGGGCCGCCGCTTCCGGCGCGGGAGGAGATGTGGCGGGCGTGCGGGGCGCTCCGGACGCGACCCCCGGGGGCCCGGGCCTGCGGCGGGGGCGGGGACGTGCTGTACGCGCAGGGCCAGGCCCCGGAGTCCCGGACGCGGGAGTACTTCTACTACGTGGACCACCAGGGCCAGGTGGGCGTGCGGCGGGGCCGCTTGGGCGGGCGGGGGCGGGCCGGGGCTCCGCGGGGGGAGGCCATCCCCCGGCCTGGGCGCACTCACGGCCGTCCCCGTCCGCAGCTTTTCCTGGACGACTCCAAAATGAAGAACTTCACCACCTGCTTCAAAGGTACGGCTGCAGCCGCCCCGCCCCGCCCGCGCCCCTGCGGCAGCGCCCGGGGCCGCGCAGGGCGAGCCGGGCAGGGGAGGGGCCCCGCGGCCGCGCGCAGCAACCGCGTCCTTTCCCTCCAGACCCACAGTTCCTGGTCACCTTCTTCTCCCGCCTGAGACCCAACCGCAGCGGCCGCTACGAGGCCTCCTTCCCCTTCCTCTCGCCCTGCGGCCGGGAGCGCAACTTCCTGCGCTGCGAGGACCGGCCGGTGGTCTTCACGCACCTGCTGGCCTCGGGCCCCGGGCCCCCGCGGCTGTCCTACTGCGGCGGCGGGGACGCCCTGGCCGTGCCCTTCGAGCCCGCGCGCCTGCTGCCCCTGGCCGCCAACGGCCGCCTCTACCACCCGGCGCCCGAGCGTGCGGGCGGCGTGGGCCTGGTGCGCTCCGCCCTGGCCTTCGAGCTGAGCACCTGTTTCGAGTACCCGCCCGGCGCGGCCGCGATGCCCTCGCACGTGCGCTGGCAGGGCCGCCGCCTCGCCCTCACCATGGACCTGGCCCCGCTGCTGCCCGCCGCGCCGCCCTGAGCCGCCCCCACCCCCCCACTCCCCCACTCCCCCCACCCTCCGGCCCGGCCGCGCTCCGCTGCGCACGCGCACCCGGAGAGCGCGCCGGCCGAATGCGCGTGCGCGGCAGAGGTGCACCGCGGCACCTGTCCGCCTGGCGCTGTCCGAGGTGCTGCCGCGTCCGGGGCCGCGACCGCGAGGAGGGGCGGAGTCGCGGCCCCTTCCGCTCCCTCCGCTCGCCTTGGGCCTCGGGCGGCCACCGGTTCAGGCCTCGCTCGCCGGCGACGCCGCGGACGCCGGGCCGGAGGAGCGCGGGGGGGGGGGGGGGCTCCAGTGCGCGTGCGCGAGCGGCGCCCGCCCCTCCCCCGCCCGGCGCTGCTAGTGGGGCCGGAGCGCCGTGGGCTCGGCGGGGGAGCCGCGCCGCGGGAGCGTCAGGTGAGCGGGCGCCCGATCCCAGGTCAGCGGGCGTGGGGGCGGGATCGCGGCCGGGCCGGCCCTGCCCCGCGCGCACCGAGAGGGGGAGGCGAACTGGCAGGGGCTACGCCCTGCCCTGCCCTGGGACAGACCCGCGCTGGAGGGGGAGCAGGTGACACCGCGAGGAAATCGAGGCCCGCGGCTCGGGCTCCGCCCCAGGGGGTCGCGGGGCTTCCTCGGCCCTCTGGTCTCCGCACAGATGGCGCGCTGGAGTCGGTGACAGCTGTCGCTGAATCCAGTGCGTGACGCCCCGCCCCCTGCCCAGCCGATTATAGGGCCGCCCGCCGGGTAAAAGGATTTCGGGGCTGGCCTGCCCACCCCTTCCCGCCCCGGACCCGGTCCCGGCCCTCTCCCTGCTCGGGCCCCTGTGTCCCAGTCAGCGCGCAGGGCCGTCCCTGGGAGCAGCAGTTGCCCGGAATCCTAAGGAGGAAGCCGCGAAGCTCCTCTGCTTGAGGGCTTGCTGCCGGAGGCAGAGGGGGCAAGGCCCCGGCAAGCCTTTGGCTCAGGGGAGCGGGTCCCAGGAGCCCGAGGATGCCTTCCCGTCCTTGGGGTCCACACACACCCTCAGACACCCGGGAACTGCCCTGCTTGAGCCAAAGCTATTGCATTAAAACTTTTGCTGTGCGCACTTCATTTCTAGTGACTTTAAATAATTACGTGAGTTACAATTTAGAGCGCGATTTGAACAGACACCAAGGCCACCTGGTGCCTTTCCACAGGACTCACTCCTGCCGGCAGGGTCAATGGGCAGGTTTTGAGCGGGGACCATTTGAGGGCGGGCTGCAGGCAGGACAACAGCACACCCCGGTTTGCTGCCCCTGCTCCAGACTAGCTGGCTTCTCAGCCCGGGCCCCACCTTTAGCACTGGACTTCCTGCGCCTGGACCTAGACCCGGGCCTTCCGCTCGCCAGGACCACAGGCGTGTGAGCATAAGCCCCCGACACTAGGCGTCCCTTCACAATTCAGCTCGCTGCTCCCAGAGCCGCGTGGGAAATGGCCCTACAAAACCGGTTGGTGGCCCAAGGCCCATCCTCACAACCCAGCTGTTCCACGGCCCAAAAAAGAGAAGCACCTTCCCGGGAGCCAGCAGGGAGGAGGACATGGCTCCTCAACAGAGGGTCTTGTCGTGTGCCACGTGCCCCCACTCTAGCAAGCTCCGAGACCCACCCTCAGCCGCCGGGGGCAGGGGCTGCACAAAACTGTGCTCGCATTTTACTGTGGTGGTTGGCTCCCGGGATGGGGACCACAGAATGGGTTCCAGGGACAGGACTGGACTTCATGAGGGGTCACACAAGGACACTGGGCCTTGTCTTGAGGGCACAAGCCTCATGCTCTGGACTCGGCTTTTGGAAGTTCCAGAGGAGAGCCCGCCTGGACAAGGGAAATCGCCTTCCCAGAGCCTGTCCCCCTTCCAGCCTGGGCTTGGCTACCTGGGCCCGGGGCCTCCCACCATCATGTCCCCAAGCCCACACCCCAGGCAAGCAGCGGCTAGAGCGCAGGGAAGCCTGAGCCCGGTACTGCTGGGCAGGAAGCCCCTTAGGAGGAGAGCTGGGAGAGGGGGCTCAGGCAGGGCGGGGCCTACCACTGGGAACAGCGGGAACTGCCGTGGAAGCCGATGCCCCAGATGTCAGGGCTGTTCTGGTAAAGTTTTTTGTTTTTTTAATCAGTTGCTTGAACTGACTTATGACCTTTCAGATATTGCACCCGGGGTGCGGGCCTCCATCCACGTTCTCTGGTTCTCAAGTGTCAGGGGCCGGCACACCGACCTGTGTTTCAGGAGGCACATCCCATCCGGGCTGGACTATTCGGAGGCCCCGCTGGAGGCCTCAGCTTCGCGGTCGGCCGCCGGTCCCGTGGGAGATGGCCCCGGGGGCGCCCACGCTGCTGCTGCTGTGGCTGCTGTGGCTCCCCGGCTGCCCGCCCCGCGCTGCCGGCTGCCCGGCCGCCTGCCGCTGCTACAGCGCCACGGTGGAGTGCGGCGCCCTGCGGCTGCGCGGCGTCCCGCCCGGAATCCCACCCGGGACGCAGGTGGGCACCGCGTGGGGCCCGCGGCCCGGAGGGAGGGGCGTGTGGGCGCCCGGTCGAGGAGGGAGCCGCCTCCGCGGCGTGAACAGTCCCCGACCTCCCTCCGGCCCGCAGACGCTGTTCCTGCAGGACAACAGCATCGCGCGCCTGGACCCAGGCATCCTGGCGCCTCTCGCCGCCCTGCGCCGCCTCTACCTACACAACAACAGCCTGCGCGCCCTGGAGCCTGGCGCCTTCCGCGCGCAGTCATGCCTGCTGGAACTGGCGCTCACCGGGAACCGGCTGCGCGGCCTGCGAGTCGGCGCCTTCGCAGGCCTGGCTCAGCTGCGCGCGCTCTACCTGGCGGGTAACCAGCTGGGGCAGCTGCTGGACTTCACCTTCCTGCACCTGCCGGTGAGGGGCGCGGGCGGGACGGCGGGCGCCGGAGGGGCCTGCCCGGGCCTGCGCCTGTCCCCTGGGGCCCCTTCCCTGATGCCCCGCTGTCCCTTCAGCGACTGCAGGAGCTGCACCTGCAGGACAACAGCATTGAGCTGCTGGAGGACCAGGCACTGGCGGGGCTCTCCTCACTGGCGCTGCTGGACCTCAGCAGAAACCACCTGGGCACCCTCAGCCGCGAGGCCCTCCGGCCCCTGGCCAGCCTGCAGGTCCTGCGCCTCACAGGTACCCCCGGGGGTCTCGTGCGGGGCATATTCTGGGCGTAGGCAGGTCAGTAGCAACAGGCCCGGGGGCAGCCGGGGCGGGCCGCAGGGCTCCCAACTGCAGACCGTCCGACCCTCCTGGGGCCTGGGCCCCGCCCGCAGCCGCCACGAAGGCTGACGGGAGCGCGGCGCTGGGGCAGGCGCGGCTCGGGGAGCTTGCGCACGGCGGTCGGAGAGGCTCGGAGTCCCGGGCAGAGGCGAGGGCTGGCCGGCCTTGGGGCCACCAGCGCAGGCAGGCAGGCAGCACCTGCATGGACGGCCCGGGCCGGCGTTTCCAGGACTTAGCGCCTGAGGATGCGGCTGACGGACCGCGGGGTTTAGTGCTGCGGCCCGTGCGTGCGGGCGCCGACGCTTCCGCCCCGATGATGGGATTGGTTCCAGGCAGAGACTTCAGAGCAGCAGAGGCTGAGAGATGAGCGGGCGGGGCGGGGCCGCGCAGCCACAGGGGAGGGGAGAGCCTGCTCCCAGGAGCCAGCGCCCCTGCTCTGCCCGCAGAGAACCCTTGGCGCTGCGACTGCGCCCTGCACTGGCTGGGAGCCTGGATTAAGGAGGGCGGCCAGCGGCTGCTCAGCTCCAGGGACAAGAAGATCGTGTGCGCCGAGCCCCCACGCCTGGCGCTGCAGAGCCTCCTGGACGTTTCCGGCAGCAGCCTCATTTGCATCCCGCCCTCAGTGCACGTGGAGCCGCTCGAGGTGACGGCCAACCTGGGCGAGGACCTGCGGGTGGCCTGCCAGGCTTCGGGCTACCCGCAGCCCCTGGTCACCTGGAGAAAGGTGGCGCAGCCGCGCGACGGGCAGCCGCGGGCGCAGGCGCAGGCGGAGGGCGGGGCGCCGCGCCCCGGCGGCCCCGACACGGGCAGCGGCATGCTGTTCCTTAGCAACATCACTCTGGCCCATGCCGGCAAGTACGAGTGCGAGGCCTCCAACGCCGGCGGCGCCGCCCGCGTGCCCTTCCAGCTCCTGGTCAACCTGTCCCGGCCGCAGCCGCCGCAGCCCGCGCCGCCGCCTCCCCCGCCCGCCGGGCCCGTCAGCCACGAGCCGCTGCAGGAGGCGGGCAGCATGGCCTTCCGCGCCCTGGGCCTGGCCACGCAGACGGCCGTGGCGGCCGCCATCGCGCTGCTGGCGCTCACGGCGCTGCTGCTGGCCGCCATGATCTGCCGCCGGCGCCGCAAGCGGAAAAAGGCGCCGGGGCCGCCGGGCGAGGGCGCGCTCTTCGTCAACGACTACTCGGACGGGCCGTGCACCTTCGCGCAGCTCGAGGAGCTCCGCGACGAGCGAGGCCACGAGATGTTCGTCATCGACCGCTCCAAGCCGCTCTTCGCTGACGTCCCGACGGAGGCGGCCGACGGTGCGGGGCCCGGGCTCCCGCTGCAGCCGCCCGCAGCCTACGAGATCCACTGCTGAGCGGCCGGGCCGAGGGGCGGGCGCGGGCTGATGACGTGGGCCGCGCGGATTGGCCGGCCGGCGGGCTCGGCCTGCGCATGCTCCGGCGCGCTCAGTAAAGGGTCGAAGCTGCGCAGTGTGCGGCGAGCCTGTGTGGGGTTTGGGGCCCCGAGGGCGCGGCGCGGGCACCTGCGGACCCCAGCTCTGCGGGGCCGAGGCGGCTCCCTGCACCCCTGCTGGAGGCCGCCCTCTCCTCCGGGCCGCCAGCCCGACGGGGCATCCCCAGGGTGGGCGGTGCAGGCGCCCGGACGGGCTGTGGGGCCGGTGGGAAGCCGGGGGAAGGGGGCCAGGGACAGCAGAGATAGTGACCAGTCATTCTAACCGGTGAGGACATAAAAAGCCACCACAAATGTAAGTTCCAAACACACTGCACGTTTCTACCTTAACGACCCCTTCTGGCTCCAAAGCCCACAGGTGGCCTGGGTGCTGGGGCAGGCAGGACCATGAAAAGCCCCAGTGCATGGAGACCCAGTTCTCCTTGAAGCAGGTTCCTGTTCCAACCTTAAACCCGGAGCACGCAGCTCTCCTGGGACGGGCCTAGAGAACACTCTCTCTCGGCTGGCTTGCAGTTGGGACCCTACAAACATTCCAGAAGGATCAGAACCCCAGAGGGCAGCCAAGTGCACCATGATCAAACCTGGCCCACAGGCCTGGAATCCAGCCCTGAAGCCCACAGTCAGTCAGGGGAATGGGTACAGCGGTGCAGGAAGCTTAGGAAGGCTCAAAGTGCCCAGGAGCAAGGAAACCCGAGCCCAGCGCCTCTGGGTCAGGCCAGGATCCCAGTGAAGGCTCTGTCTGCCTAAGGCAGGGAAGGATCTCCAGTAGCCCTGAACACCGGGACAGCCTGGAGATCATAGGCTGAAATAGTCTGCAGCCAGGCGCCCATAAATGTCTGTGGTCCAGAGCACATGAGCACGACCTGAGGCTAGTAGCAGCTGGTGCAACTCGGCCTCCACACGAGCAAACTTCTCCTCATTGATGGAAGCCTCCAGCAGAACAGAAGCAGGCGGTGGCCAGGGCAGGCCCTCATAACAGTCCACGGGGAAGGGGTGCACCACCGTGCGTAGCTCAGCCTGCACCACTGAATCTCGTAGGAGCTCCTTGAGGCCCGCCATGGACAGCGGGTTGCCATAGAGGCCGAGGTAGCGGAGGCTGGTGCAGCGCGTCAGCACAGGGAGTGTGGCCAGCAGCTGGGTATCCGCGAGCTGGCACTCAGTTAGCTCGAGGTGCAACAGTGTGGCTGCTGCCGCCTGCAGTAGAACCTGGAAGGGCTCTAGTTGGCTGCCAGACAGGTCATTGCCACTGAGGTCCAACTTCTTGAGACGGACAGCGTGGGGGCTCTGGGCCAGAAAGCGCAGATCCTCAGGCAGCAGGGCACAGAAGGCCAGCTCCAGGCTCTCCAGGGGGCTCTGCAGGGTACTACAGGGGACATGTGCGGTCACAAACAGGCAGGGCCAGGGGAGGATCTCAGGGAGAGGAGGAGCAGGGTAGCAGTGGGGCTTGCTCACCTGAGCAGCTGGTCCAACCGACCCGAGAGGAGAGAGGAGCCCATGCTGAGCTCCCGCAGACAAGTGAAGCGGCCCATCTGGGCCAGGAAGTAACGGAAGTTGTCCTCACCATCCACAGAAGGCTGCCTGGAGTCCCCGTGCACATAGTGCAGCCGCAGGCTGGCCAGGTGCTGGAAGCGGGCCACATGTGGGATGATAACAGACAGGCCACGTAGACCCAAGTTGTTAAAGCGCAGGTCCACGCGGCGCAAGCAGCCCGCATCCAGCAGCTGCAGCAAAGCCACAGTGTTGCGCATGGGCAAGTCCTCGGCCCGCAGATCCCGGCAGCAGAGCCGCAGGGGACTGCCTACGCTGCTGCGGAGTGCCTCCCGCAAGAACGCGTAAGAGGCCCGGTTCACCCGCAGGTCCACACGAACCTCCACAGGAACAGGGGCCAGCCCAGGCTCCGCAGTCCCGCCTTGCTGCTGTGCTATACAGGTGCGGGCCACTGCCGCTGTGCAGTCCCACATGCTCATGGTGCCGGGGTCCTGCTCCACGCCGTCATCCAGAAGGCCTGTCATGTCCAGCACTCGCAGGGCATGCTTCCTGGGAGCACGAGTAGGCTGAAGCAGGAGACAAGAGCCCACACCCACTCCCAGCCACCCTGAGACAGAAACAACAGGCCTGTTTCCGCCCTGAGCTCTTGCACTGGCCTGGAACCTCATGGGGGACCCTCTCCACCCCCCAGGCCTGAGGGCCCCCCAGATGAACCCATACCTGCAGAGAGGCTGTGTGCCAGCCTCGGTCTCCGGGGTGTGGAGCCGGGCTGTCAGCCCCAGGATTACAGCCTGCATGCTCTCTGTGCTGGGGCGCTCCTGCAGCAAGGCCCGACTGCAGTGGGCACATTCCTGCAACAGCTGCTGGAAGCTGAGCAGCGGGAAAGGCCATGTGTGCACCAGCTCGCGAAGCACAACAGTCTTCTTGTCCATGAAGGCCACCTTGAACAGCAGGGGGAAGAGCTCTCGAGGCAGCAGGGGCAGGGCCTGGCAGGCCGCTGGCTGGCACTGGAGCACCTGCCGCGTGCTCAGGAACACAAGCGTGTGCATGGCGCTGGGCCAGGCAGGAAGCCACCTGCAGGGAAGGGCCCTTCAGCAGGGAGGACAGACCCCAGGCCACCACCGGGCCACAGCCTTCTCCATCACTGGTGGTGAGAAAGCCCAGCATGGGACCGGGCACGGAGCTGGCACTCAGTGAAGGACTGTGGCACCGAAGAGCAAGCGTTAATTGCCTAGCAACGGTCTCAGTGGAAACAGGAAGGAGGCCACCCCCCAGTTCCCTCCCTCCAGCCACACGGGGCCTCCTCAGGGAAACAGAGCCCTCAAACAGCCCAGCATCACATACGACCAGCTTGCCTGGATGTGCTTTTGATGGCTATTGCTCTGCGGGGCCTCCCTGTGCACAGCCTGTACGTGAGGCCTCCCAAATCACAAAGCTGCTTATCAGAGACCGTCTCTTCCTCAAAGGTAGAATAGAGCTCGGGCCTTCCCACACCCCCAAGCGCTGGAGGAGGTAGGACACTCCTAAGGGGCTGGAAACTGCATCACTAGTTGTGTACCGCCCCTGCCCCCCTCCCCCAGCTCCCGCAGGTGGTCCTCAAGAACCCAGGCAACCACTGCACCAGAGATACCAGCAGAGACAGAGAGGCCCGAGGGCGGGAACACGGGGTCCACACAGGCCTGATCCTCCGGCCCTACCTGCGGCCGGCAGTACTGCCAGGCACGGGGATCCCCGCAGATTCACAGGAAGCAAACCCCAGCCACCAAAGTCCTGGCCACCTGTCTGAACACCCCCTTTCCCCTCGACGACCACGTGATTCAGGAGGCCCCAGGCAGGGAAAGGCTCAGAGGAGGGGAGGCAGCGCAGAGCTGGGGCCCCGGGAAGCGCCCGCGGTGACGGGCACTTGGCCATCAGCTGCGCTCCTGACTCCAGCGGACTTACTGTGGGCCAAACACCGCATCCTCCTCATCCTCAAACTGCTTCCCAGCCACACCCCTGCAAGCACGTCAGAGCACTAAGACCTAAGCCTTACCACGCCAAGGTCACGGCCCCCGCGATGCGCTCGGGGCAGGGGAGCTCCGGCCGCACAGGCCCCGCCGCACAGGCCCCGCTCCCCGGCCTACGGCACGATGGAGGTCCTCCGGGCCCGGGGTCCGGAGAAGCCCCGGCCGCCGCCCCGGCCCTGCTCGGCCTGCAGGCAAATCTCGCGAGGACGACTCATACCTCGCCGCGACAGGACAGCCCCACCGAGCACCTGTCACGAGAGGAAGCGAGAGCAGCCAGTGTGGTCGCCGTGGGAGGAGCCCCCGCGGGGCCGCCCCCGCCCCGCTCCCCGCGGCCTCCGCCCCGAGCCGCGGGGGACCCTCCACGCGACGCCCTCCGCCTCCCGGACGTGCCGCGACCCCGCGGAGCCGGAGCGCCACCCCCGCGGCTGCAGGCCCTCCCTACGCCGGCTCCCGCCCCCGCCTCCCGGGCGGCGCCGCCCCCAGCGCCCGCGCCGTCCCCGGCCCGCGGCCCGCGCTCACCGGCTCCGCCACTGCCGCCACCGCCGCGGGCCCCGCCTCGCCGTCCGCCGCGCCCCGCCACCGCCTCCGCGCGCCGCGATGACGTGGCCGTCCCCCATTGGCCGCGCCCCCGGGCGCCGCGGATTGGCTGTCCCGCCGCCGCGGCCGAGCCGCCCCGCCTCCCGCCCTGCCCGGCGCCCCCATTGGCCGGCGGCCGCGGCGGCGGGAGGTTCGCGGGACCCGGCCGGCGTGCGGCGCCATGGAGCGGTTGCGGGACGTGCGCGGGCGGCTGCAGGCCTGGGAGCGCGCGTTCCGGCGGCAGCGCGGGCGGCGGCCGGGCCAGGTGCGGGCGGGCCAGGGGCGGGCGGGCCGGGCCAGGGGCGGGCGGCTGCGAGCTGACGGGCTCCCTCCGCAGGAGGACGTGCTGGCGGCGCCGGAGGAGACCCGCGGTGAGCGCGCGGGGCGGGGGGGGGGGGGTGGCGGCGGAGCCCGGCGGCCCCGCTGACTCCTGGCCGCACCCGCAGCGCTCTACCGGGAGTACCGCGCGCTGAGGAGGGCCCTGGGCCGGACCGGCGGCGCGGGACCCCGCAGCCCCAAGCAGCCGCGGCCGACGGCGGAGGAGGTACCGAGGCCTGGGGTCGCCGGCCCGCCAGCCTCTCCGGGGCACGACCTGGGGCCGGGGGGGGGCTCGGACGCCCGCCGTGTCTCCCCGCAGATGCAGGAGCCCAGCTGCTGGGGGCCGCACCTGAGTCGGGCAGCGACGCGGAGGCCTCACGCCGCCGGCTCTGCGCCAGGCTCTGCGGGGGCCGCGGCCGACTACGGGGCGAGGCTTAAGGCCAACCTGAGAGCCACGCGCCAGGTGAGGGTCCAGGGCGGCCACCCCGCAGCCTTTCTCCCCAACCTGCCCGCACACGTGCCCTTCCAGCGGGGAGCGGGGCGACCCGAGACCCTCGAAGCCGACCTCGGGCTCCTCCCCCGCCCCTGTCCCAGGGCGGCCGCTCCAGCGGGTTTCGGAGGCTGCAGCAGCCCGCACCCGAGCCTCCTTCCTGGTCTGTGCTTCCCCCCTCAGGCCGGGCCAGCCCTGGGCGGTATACCCCGGCCTCCACGGAGACTCTCGTCCGAGATGCCCTTCCCGGGACCACCAGATGCAGGGGCTGCCCCCGTCTCTGCAGAAGTCAGCGAGGAGCTGCTCCAGCTTCCTGTGCCCCAGCCGAGACCAGGCCGCCTTCAGCAGCTGCAGGCATCCCTGAGCCTACGGCTGAACTCCCTAGACCCAGGCTGGCTAGACCGCTGTCACAGTGCAGCTTCAGATTGCTTGCGGGCTTCCGCGGCCTGCCAGCCCAGCCTGGGTGTAGAGGAGTCACAGCCTCTGACTTCGGGGGTCCCGTCGGTCCTTGGAGCCAGCCCTGGCCCCGAGGGTCGAGCCCTGCAGAGAGCTGCAGTTGGTGCAGGGAGCCCCGAAGCTGGCAACAGTCAAGGCAAGAAGCGAAGACGGACTAAGGAAACAGGAGGGGGTCCTGCGCAGGCACAGCAGGATAGCGGCCAAGCGGGACCCCCGCCTGAGGAAGCCGGGGCTGTGGGACCTCCAGAAGACTGTCAGGGAGAACCCCTGAGGGTACAGCCCGCCAGTGGTCCCACAGCCACAAGGTACCACAGCTTCAGCCTCCCAGTGGGGTCACCGTGAACCGAGGTAGGGGCAGGCTTTGGGTACGACCCGCTCGTACATCCTTTCTAGCTCAGCTGTGCGGGACCAAGGTAATTACGTTCGGCTCAACCTGAAGCAGAAACGCTACGTGCGAGGCCCAGCACAACGCGGCAGGCTCCTCCGCAAGCAGGTGAGGTAGTGGCGGGCGCTCCCTTCATTCCCTGTCGCCTTTCGCCTTGTGACATTCCTTTGTGGTCCTCAGATGTGGAAGCAAAAGTGGCGGAAGAAGGGGGAGCATTTTGGAGGCAGCCAAGCCCGAGCCACAGCCGACGATTCTTGCTTCCGATGTGGGCAGCTCGGCCACTGGTCATCCCAGTGCCCCCAGCCAAGTGAAGTCTCCATTCCAGGTGAGAAGTCACGCTAACCTTGTTTAGAGAAGAGTTGTACTCCGGTGGGGGGAGGGGGGCAATTGTAGCTCAAGTTAAGCTCCTTGTATCTGACACAGAGCCTACCTGGGGCCCCCAGACGAGCAGCGAGAAGGAAGAGGAGGTGCAGCCCCAGCTCACCCCAGAGGAGGGCCCCCGGAGGACGGGCACCACCAGCTGCCGGCTCCCTGGTGAATGAGGGGGCGGAGGGCAGGCTGCGGCCCACCCGGCTCATCTGAGCCTGGAGCTCCCACACCACCTTCCCCTGTCTGTTCCCAGTGAGTGAGGAAGACACGGAGCCCGCTGGGCCTGAGCGGTTGGTGACCACGGAGCGGCCGGTGCTGCAGGCCCCCTGCCCACCCCCCACTGTGCCACCACTCTACCCACCAGGGCCCTCGGGGCAGGTGGCAGGTGAGCAGGAGCCTGGCTGCCCAGAGCCTTCGCTGGGGGGTGGGGACCACTTGGAGCCGTGCTGGCCAACACCTGTGTCCACAGAGACCCCAGCTGAGGTGTTCCAGGCCCTAGAGCAGCTGGGGCACCGGGCCTTCCGCCCCAGGCAGGAACAGGTGGTCATGCGCGTCCTCTCTGGTGAGCTCGGCTGCCCCGGGGGACAAGGCGAGGTCAGGGCCTGGCCACAGAGCAGCAGTACTGACCCCTGGTCCCTCCAGGCATGTCCACGCTGTTGGTGCTGCCCACTGGTGCTGGCAAGTCTCTGTGCTACCAGCTTCCCGCGCTGCTCTACGCCCGGCGGAGCCCTTGCCTCACGCTGGTCATCTCTCCCCTCCTGTCGCTCATGGACGACCAGGTGCACAGACCTTGCCCGTGGGTCCTCTGATCCTTTGGGGCTGCTGCTTGTTGCCCGACCGGAGCTACGCAGAGCTGCGTCAAGGCCTGGCAGTGGCCCGAGGGCAGCTGGGACACGGCTGCTCAGGCGGGATTCCCCCAGGGAGAACGACCCTGGGGAGGGGGCAGCCCGTCTGCTCCCGGGGCTCCTGAACTAAGGCTCCCCGATGGCCCTGAGTCTGTAGTCATGGGGTCCGTGACCTGAGCTTTTTGTTCCTGGGGCACCCAAGGCCGAGGGCAGCAGCTGTCAGGCTGAGCAGATGAGGGGCCTGTGAGGAAGGGCCATCCGGTTGTCACCCTGTACCCACAGGTGTCCAGCCTACCCCCGTGCCTGAAGGGGGTCTGCATCCACTCGGGCATGAGCCAGAAGCAGCGCGAATCGGCCCTGCAGAAGGTGAGGAGCCTCACGTGGCAGGACAGGCAGGGGGGCAGCCGGCCCTCGGTGACACGCCTGACCTTGCGTCTTCAGGTTCACGCGGCCCAGGTGCAGCTGCTGGTGCTGTCACCCGAGACGCTGGTGGGGGCTGGGGCGGGGATGCCTGGCCACCTCCCTCAGCTGCCTCCGGTCGCCTTCGCCTGCATCGATGAGGCCCATTGCATTTCCCAGTGGTCCCACAACTTCCGGCCCTGCTACCTGCGTGTCTGCAAGGTGAGCCTCAGAGGTGCGCACGGGCAGGCCAGGGAGGGGGGTTGGGTCCCTTCACAGGCACTGCTCCCACACAGGTGCTGCGGGAACACATGGGCGTGCGCTGCTTCCTGGGTCTCACAGCCACGGCCACACGCAGCACCGCGAGAGATGTGGCCCGGCATCTAGGTGTGGCCGAGGAGCTGGTCCTCAGGGGGCCAGCCACCGTCCCCAGCAACCTGCACCTCTCTGTGTCCAGGGACAGGGACCCAGACCAGGTAGATGAGCACCCTGGGCCAGGTAGGGGCACTGCCTTGTGATGACCCCTTCCTGAGCACTGTCCCCCACTAGGCTTTGGTGACGCTGCTGCAGAGTGATCGCTTTCGTGCTCTGAGCTCAGTCATCGTCTACTGCCACAGACGCGGGGACACAGAGCGAGTTGCTGCGCTGCTCCGCACCTGCCTGCGTGAGGCCTGGGACCTCAGGCCTGGAGGTGAGGTCAGCAGGACTGTGCCCTGCACCCGCCCGCCCCCCCCCCCCACATCCTAGCCAACCACCTGTGTCTTCCCCCGTAGGCCAGTCCGAGGCTGTCGCCGAGGCCTACCACGCCGGCATGTGTCCGCGGGAGCGGCAGCGCGTGCAACAGGCCTTCATGGAGGGCCGGCTGCGGGTGGTGGTGGCCACGGTGGCTTTCGGGATGGGGCTGGACCGGCCAGACGTGCGGGCTGTGTTGCACCTGGGGCTGCCTGCCAGCTTCGAGAGCTACGTGCAGGCTGTGGGCCGGGCCGGACGTGACGGCCAGCCTGCACACTGCCACCTCTTCCTGCAGCCCCAGGTTCTCACCTGCCCCACTCAAGCTCCACCCAGCCCAGCCCACCCCACTCCGCCCCACCCCATAGCCACGTGTCCACGGCCGTTCTCTTGCAGAGCCAGGACCTGCAGGAGTTGCGCAGACACGTGCACGCTGATGCCACGGACTTTCTCACTATGAAGAAGCTGGTCCAGCGCGCATTCCCGCCCTGCACCTGCACCCATGCCCCACGGCCTTCGGAGCAGGAGGGAGCCAGGAGTCAAGAGCAGCCTGTGGCCCCATCCCCGACGGAGGCCGAGCAACCCAACAGCAAAGGCACAGCCCGGTGCCCAGGCCACACGCGGGCACTGCCCATGCAGGCACTGGTGGAAGCCCTGGACATGCCTGAGGAGGGTGAGGACCTGGGGGCAGGGGTGGGCACCCCCCTCATGCCCATGTCCCCACGGCCCCACGGCCCCTGAGCCCTGCTCTGCCTGCAGCCATCGAGACCCTGCTGTGCTACCTGGAGCTACACCCGCAGCGCTGGCTGCAGCTGCTGCCACCCACCTATGCCCAGTGCCGCCTGCACTGCCCTGGGGGCCCCACCCAGCTCCAGGCCCTGGCCCGCAGGTGAGCACGTGTCCCACCCCCGGCTGGGGCCCGGGACACAGGACTGGAACTGCTAATCATATGTCCCTCCCCCTGGCCCAGGTGCCCCCTGCTGGCTGTGTGTCTGGCGCAGCAGCCAGCGGATACCACAGATGGGGGAAGCTCTTCTGTAGAGTTTGACATCTTTAACCTGGCTGACTCGCTGGGCTGGAAGCTGGGCCGCGTGCGGCAGGCTCTCCGTCAGCTGCAGTGGGACCCGAAGCCCAGGACAGGTGCGCCCTGCCCCCAGCCCAGCCCACAGCCCTGCCCAGCCCCCGGGCCTGCGTGCCACCTGCTTGCCCGTGTCTAATGAGCTCTCTGGCAGGTGCACATGGGGGCACGGGGGTGCAGGTGGAGTTCGGGGAGCTCGCCTTCTGTGTGCACAGTCCTGGGGACCTGACTGCCCATGAGAGGGACCAGATCTGTGACTTCCTGTATGGACACATACAGGCCCGAGAGCAGGAGGCCCTGGCCCGCCTGCGCCGCACCTTCCAGGCCTTTCTCAGGTAGGGGAGGGGTGGGCGGGGGCTGGGGCAGGCGTAGTGAGCCGCTCTAACGGAACCCTGCTCCACAGCGTGGCCTTCCCCAGCTGCGGGCCCTGCTTGGAGCAGCCTGATGAGGAACGCAGCACCAGGCTCAAGGCTTTACTCAGCGGCTACTTCGAGGAGGAGGAGGAGGAGGGTCCAGGGGGCTCGGAAGATGAGCTGGGCCTGGAGCCCGGACAGGAGAAGGTGGGTGCTAGTCCCTCTTGGGATTGTGGAGAGAATACAAGCCCGCAGCAGGGTTGGGAGGCCACGGGCACGCATGGGTGCGCACACATTCACACGCTCCACTGCCACCACCCACAGATCCAGGACTGGGAGGACCAGGTTCGCCAGGACGTCCACCGCCTGCTGTCCTCATGGCCAGACCAGCAGTTCTCAGGCAGGGCCGTGGCCCGTATCTTCCACGGCATCGGTGAGGGCCCGGGAGGCTGGGCTCGGACCGGGCAGGGGCTAGGTGTGGGGCTAGGAGCCAGGCCTGGCCCAGAGTCCTCAGGGCCGCGACCCCTTCCCACCACAGGAAGCCCACGCTACCCGGCACAGGTGTACGGGCGGGACCGGCGCTTCTGGAGGAGATTCCTGCACCTCAGCTTCCACGCCCTGATGCGCATAGCCACAGAGGAGATCCTGCGGTGCGGCCCCTGACCACCCTGCTGGGGCGGGCCCTGCTCCCTTGTGTCACGACAGGCACGCGCTGGGGGCTGCGTGGCCAGTGTGCAGGGAGCCCGGTGTGGACTTTGTCAGGGGAAAAGGGCACAGATGTCCACGACAGTGACTGATGACCCTGGGCAAGGCCCACCACCAGAAGTGTGGGAGCAAGGATGCCCCAAAATGCAGAATAAAAAATGCTCAAGCCACTCTCAGGAGCCCTCTTTTCTGAACAGGCGGCCCCTACGGTGTTGGGACAGCCCTGGCCGTCATGCAGCCCAGGCAGCTAGGGGCACGCTCAGCTTTATTAGGCAGGCTGGCCACCCAGCTCAGGCCAGGGTGCTGGGAGCCAGGCTCAGATACAGAATGGGCAAGCCTGAGAGGGCGAGGAAGAGGGAGAAGCAGAGATGCAGCCCCAGGCTGTCAGCCAGGGCTCCGGCCAGCGTGCCCAGAAACAGCTTTCCCAGCAGCTCCAGAGTGGCCAGGAGGCTGTAGTGCGTGGCCTGCAGGGGTGGGGGGGGATGAGGTGTGCGATCAGGTGAGGGTTTGCCTGGGTCCAGCCCCGCAGCCCCCTGGACGCCCCAGCCATGCCCTCTCTCACCTGCAGGGCACTGGGTGTCAGCTGGCTGCAGCGCATCATCAGGGTGAACGTGGTGGTGGTAACCAGGCCCCCCAGCAAGTGCTGCAGACACAGGCTCAGCAGGGCTGCCCCTGGGAGGGCCACCGTCAGCGGGGCCCAGGGCGCCACGCTCCTCCCCTCCCGCGGCCAGCCCCTCACCTCTCAGGGCTGCGCTGGGGCCCAGCCTGAGCCCTGGGCCGTCCAGGTGGAAGAGCAGGGCGGTCTGGCAGGCCAGGCCGCCAAGACGGAACCGGAGCAATGACCTCAGCAGGGGCAGAGGTTGCCTGAGGGGCACACGGGCAGGTCAGGGAGCAGGGGCAGGGTGGGGGCAGGGGGCCGGGGCAGGCTCACTGGGGCAGGCTCACCAGTGCCAGGACAGCAGGGCCCCGCCCAGGGATGAGCCCACAATGGAGCACAGCACAGCGCCCACACCGTTCCACAGCCCCAGCTCTGGGGTGGAGATGCCGTGGTCCAGCAGGAAGAGCGGGAACAAGCTGCTGGCGCCCTGCTCACCTGTGGGGAGAACGAGCAAGGCTCCCCACCTCCCTCCACTTGGGGCCTCGCTGCCGGGAGACAGCTGGGACGGGGCATCAGCCAAGCTTAGGGTCAGCACGAAGCAGCACCAGAGACCCGAGGGGTGGTTGCAGTTCCCGGAAGCCGTGCAGCTACAGCTGCAGAAGGACAAGGGGCAAGGCTCGGCTGTGAGCACCAAGGCCCAGGAGGTGACCACCAAGTGGGCGCCAGGGCTTCCGGGGACCCAGCGGAGCTCCCCCACGCTCCCATCCCTGCTGTGCCTGAGCCAAGGCCTCACTTACCCAGTTTGTAAGTGAGCACAAAGCCTGCTGTCCACAGGGTACCAGGCATGGCCAACAAGTCCTGCAGAATGTGCAGGGTGCGCAGGGGTGCTTCTGAGGGCTGGGGCTGGTGCACGGGCAGTTGCCGCAGGGCCGGCGCGGCCCAGACCAGGGCAGCGGCCAGCCAATAGGTAGCAGCCAGGAGCACGAAGAGCAGGGCCCAGGAGAGCGCGGGAACGAAGGCCAGCAGGCCCCCTCCTGCCAGCACGGCCCCTAGCTTGTAGGCGACCACCTGCACGGTGTTCCCAGGCCCCAGCTCAGCGGGCTCCAGGAGCTGCACGGCCAGCGTGTCCAGGGCCACGTCCTGCACAGCTGCCCCGAGGTTCAGCAGCAGCAGCAGCCCTGCCACAGTGGCGGGCAGCCCCGCGGGGCCCGCGGCGGGAGGCAGGGCGGCCAGCAACGCGCACACCAGGCCCAGGGCGGCTGTGCTGAGCGTCAGCCAGGCCCTCAGGGAGCCCCGCGTGTCCACCAGGGGGGCCCACGCGAGCTTCAACAGCCAGGGCAGGTACAGCACCTTGGCCAGCGCCACGCGGGTCAGCGACAGGCCCCGCGCCCGCAGCAGCACGGGCAGCAGGCCCGACTGCAGCCCGTAGGGCAGGCCTTGCACCAGGTAGAGGCCGGCCAGCGGCAGCAGCTTCCCGCGCATGGCCCGCTCGGTCCGCCCGGTCTGCCCGGGGTCCGGCCCGGGCGGGACGAGGCCGCGGGAGCCGCCGCCGCCGACAGCGCAGGGCGCGGGGCCGGGCGAGCGCAGCGCCCAGGCGCAGACGGCGGCCACAGAGCGGCGGGCGGGCCAGAGCGTCAGCTGCCCTCGGGCGCCCCCCGCTGGCCGCGTCCCGGGCCTCGAGGGTCGGTCCTCCCAGAGCTGCAGCCCCACGGCTCTGGGCCCCGCGGGAGCAGGGAGTGGCCTGTGGCCGAGACCTACGTCCGGAGCCCTCAGGCCGCTCTCCCCACCCCTGGCGCCCCGAGCGGCGGCGAGTGAAGCCACCTGTCGTCCTACAAGGCTTCCTAACAGGTGGACTACGGCGGCCACAAGCCGGCCGACCGCGCACGGGAGGTGCTCCTGCGTCCCGCGTCAGGGACAGGGCGGCTCGGCCCCCCAGCCTGGGCCTCCCACGGCCCCTCCGGCCGCACCCCACACGCCCCTCTCCCGGCCTGCGCCCTTGGGTGCCCCAGGGTGGGAGCCGCCGCCCTCCTCCAGCGCAAGGGCTGCATCTGCACTACGGGGTCACACGCTTCAAGCCCAACGCAAAGAAAGCAAGACCCATTTGCTCCCTGTGGCTCCCTCCCCGCTCTTGGCATGGCTGCTCCCCCAGCAGCCTCAGGTGGCAGCTGCGTGCCAGCTGCCCATTTAGGAGGTACACTGAGGCTGCCAGCGCCCCCCCGCCCGGGGGCCTCTCTGTTCTGTCTCCCATTGCCCGCCCCCCCGCCCCCAGTCCGTCCTCTCGTGCCCGGTGCTGCCAGCCAGTCCAGGAGGGGAGCCAGGCCGGGGAACACCCCTTGGTCTTCCTCAGGCTCCTTCTGATGTGGCCACCCCTGGACTCAGCCCCCGCTTCTTCATCCAGCCCCGCCCCCAGCCGAGTGCCCTCCACACCTCTCACACCTCTGTGAGGCCTGCAGGTGCCGGCCTCCAGTCCAGAGACCACAGTGGAGACCAGCCCGGGGGAGGCGCTTCATTGGCAGGAAGGTCGCCTCCTCTGGGACCCCCCGCGACCACTCCTGCTGGAGGCCGACCAATACCCTGCACAGAACCCCAGCCCAGAGAGGAAGGTGGGCCGCGTGGGCAGGTGTGCACACAGCCTCGGAGTGGTCAGACTGCCTCGTAGCTTTATTAGGGGCGTGCAGGAAGGCTGGGGCCCAGCCCCACAGGCAGCAGGAGCAAGTCCAGGGGGCTGCAGAGACCCCCACGGTCCGGCCATCCCGGCCATCGTAAATCCAGAGTCGGCCCTGCCGGCCAAGCCTGGCCCTAAAGAGGGAGGGGGCCTCAGGAGTACTCTCGGGTGAACTTGGCGTGGAACTGGCTCAGCTTCTCCAGCAGAGGCCGCAGCTTCTCCATGGGGGGCAGAATGGTCATCCTAAAGGGGAAGCGCGGTAAGCGGAGGTGTTGGGGCTGCGGGGCTGGGCCGCGCAGGGCCAGGCCTCACCGGAAGTGGTAGGTGCCTTCCCTCTGCCCGAAGCCGCTGCCGGGCACCACGCAGATGCCGGTCTCCTCCAGGAGGCGCATGCAGAAGAACATGTCGGGGGCCAGGCTCAATTCCTGCGGGCGGGCGGCACGCGGTGAGGTCAGGGCGGCGCCCCAGCCTGCGCCCTCCGCCGCGGCCCCGCCCGCAGGGGACCCTGACCTGAGCGCGCTGCACGGCGCGGGGGGGCAGCTGCACGCGAGGGAAGGAGTACATGGCGCCCTGCACCGGGTTGCAGCGGATGCCCGGGGACTCGTTGAACACCTGCTCCGTGAGCTTCGCCTTTGCCGCCAGCTCCGCCAGCACCGCCTGCCTCTCCTGCGACCACGGGGGGTGGGGGGGGGTGGGGGGTGGGGGGGGCGGGGAGCAGATCTGATCTAGGAGACCCAGACCCGCAGGGCCGGTGGAGCCCGCCCCGCCCCCGTGCCCTGTCTCCACCCCCCCACCCCCACCCCTGGCCCCGGCCCTCGTCCCGCCCCCGCCCGCTCACCGCCTGGAACTGCACGAAGGAGGGGTCGCTGGGCGCGGGCGGGCTGACCACGGTGCTGAGCAGGACTTGGCCCGGCACGGGCGGGCACAGCCGCACGCTCATCAGCTTCTGCATCTGCCGCTGCACCGCGGGGTCCATGTTCACCACCTCCACGTAGCCGCCGCGGAAGCCGCACCTGCGAGGCGAGGCAGCTGTGCAGGCGGCCGGGGGAGGAGCCCGGGCCGCCCAGTCTGCGGGCCTGCACGCACTCTCCCATGTAGCCCTTGGACACCGAGTGGAAGGAGGCGAGCTCCTGGTGTGTCGCGTACGGCGGCCCCATCTCCGTGAGCACCTTCTTGAACGAGTGGAACTGCGAGCCCTCGGCGTACACGTTGTCCTGGTACACCTGCGGGGCAGCCGGCGTCAGGGGCGGGGGCAGCCGCCGCCCTCGGGCCCCAGCCCAGGCGGGCCCCTGCCAGCACCTCATCGGCCATCAGGAAGAGGCGCTCCTCAAAGGCAAAGCGAATCACGGCCTCGATGCACTCGCGGGCTTGCACCTGCCCTGGGGTGCGGGGGAGGCAGCGCGGCGGGGTCAGACTCAGGCTCCGAGCTCCTCTGGAGCTCCCGCGGGTGAAGGGCGGGGCGGGGGGGGGGGCGGGAGGGCTGGGGCGACGGGCGGCGCACCGGTGGGGTTGCCAGGGTTGATAACGCACAGTGCGCGGGGGCGGCAGTGAGCCCGCGCCTGGCACAGGGCGCGCCGCAGCTCGGCCACGTCGAGCGCCCAGGTGCGCTCCTCATCCAGGTAGTAGTCCACCTGCACCGCGTTGAGCTCGGCCAGAGCAGCCGAGTACAGCGGGTACTGCGGGATGGGGATGAGAACCCCTGTGCGGGTGGGGCCCTCTCCGGCCACCAGCAGCTTCAGCACCGTCTATAGGGGAGGGAGGCAGGCACCGTTGGTGGGGCCCACAGGGGCTGCACCTGTTCCTGCCCCGCCTGGAACCGCGGTGCCAGGAGGAGCAGGGTCCGCCCAGCTGCGCTGGGAGAGACACGGTGTCCTCCTGCCCTGGCCCTAGCCTACCACGATGGCGTCGCTGGCCCCAGTGGACAGGTAGATGTTGTTGGGGTCCGAGGGAATGCCTCCGTCCCGCCGCTCAATGTACTCAGCCACGTCCTCGCGGATCAGCTGGATGCCGGAGCTGACGCTGTAGGCCCCTGGGCCCGGGGGCGGGGGGCAGAGCGGGGAGAAGAGCACCAAGAGGTCCCTTAGCAGTGCTCCCGGACCTCTCCGCCGCCTCTTCCAGCAGGCGGGCCCACCCCTCCCCTGGGACAGCCTCCTAGTCACTCGTCCTGGCCCTGGCACTTACCCAGGCTGTGTCCCCCACATGCCTGCAAGATGCGCTCCGCCTTCCTCTTGGCATCCTCGGGGAAGTCCGGGCTGTTCAGGAGATCCGGGTGGACGCAGAGGGCCAGGACCTGGGAGGGGCAGATCTTGAGGCCAGAGCGCGTGGGCTGACGGGGGAGGGCTCCCGGGCAAGGCTGAGCCTCACCTGACGTAGGAAGGTGATGGGCTTCTGCCCCATGGCCTGTGCATCCCCAATGTTGGCGCGGACCACCTCAGTGAAGGGCTTCTTCACTCCCTGGGACAGAGGGACCCGTGCAGTGAGGAGGGGCCTGATCCCTCTGGTGGCTCCTTGTCCTGTGTGACTGTGGGGATGGGCTGCCCGGGTGCAGCCTGGAGGAAAGTGGTGGGGCCCGGGGCCGTACCTGGCGCAGCTCCTGCTCCAGCTCGAGGGCACGCAGCACAATGGGACCGCGCACGGCATACTCCACCCTCCGCACACACGGGTTCATGGTGTCCAGCGTCAGCACCTTCTCCTTCAGCCCGTTCATTGCAACCTGGTCACCTGCCCTCAAGGCCATGATCCTACTCAGACCAGGCAGGAAGGTCAGGACGCGGCAGGATCCAGAAGTGGGGCTAAGGGACGCTGAGTCCAGACTCAGTGGGCCAGGGCTGGGAACAGGGAGCAGGGGAGGGGCGCTCAGGGTAGAGGGCACCCTCCTCGCAGCAGGCTGCTGGCCCCACTGAAAGGGACAGGAAGGGCTGAAGAAGCAGCCGGGCCACTGGGCCCCGCCCCACCCGTCCGGGCACAGTTCTGCCCCAGGGAGCCATAGGGAGCGCAGGAGGAGGCAGGCGGGGCTTGGGGTGACGCCCAGCGCCCGCCCAGTGTCCCCATGACAGGGGAGCAGGAGACCTACATAGGGGGAGGGATGGACAGAAGGTTCAAGAAACTCTGAGGGCCTGGGCCTGGGGGGAGGTGCGCTGAGTGCCCGAAGGGGTTGGCAGGGCTGGGCAGAGCCAAAGCCCCAGGGAACTGGAGCTGGGCCCCTGGAGATTTACCCCAGCAGGGCTCTGCCAAGGCTGAGCCCTCTCAGGCCCCCCATCTTAGCGTGGGCCAGCGGCCTGTCTCCCAGGTAACTGGCCAGGCCTCTATAGAATCCTGGCCTTATGGGGGAGGGGAACCCCTCCTGCGACAGCCCGCAGGCCACAGGAGCCCTGCTTGGACGTTGGTCCCCAGTCAGCAAGTGGTGGGGGCCAGAGCCGCTGGGTTGGGGTGCCGGGGGCCAGGGTAGGGCAGCTCCGGGCCTTCGGAGGGCCCTGGGACACCTCGGCAGCTCTGGGCCGCTGTCGTGCCCTTTCACCATGCGCCAGCCCGGGGCTGCCCTTGGGGCCACATCGCAGGGTGACCTAAGCTCCCCTCCCTGTTGCTCCTGATTGGCAGTGACAGTGGGAAGCAAGCTGTGATAGGCCCCCGGGGCCCCACCTCCCCAGGCGCTGATAGGCCATGCCCAGAGGTGGCTGCCCCAGGGGCTGACAGCTGACTGAACGGAAGGTCAAGGAGCCATCCCTCCGCCCTCCGCGAGGGGCTGTGGCAGCTGGTCAGGCCTGGGGGCGGCCTGGCCTCCCCGGCTCACTGGCTGGAAAGGAAAGAGCAGGAGCCCCGGGCAGCCAGGCTAGTCTCACCCTGCGCCTCTGCCCACCTCGGGCACCGCCCCTTCCCCCCCCCCACCCCCCGCCCTCCCAGTGCACAGGCCTGCCCTCTGGCCCCCAGGCAGAGCACAGGTTAACATGATCCCAGCCCCAGGCAGAGCCAGGCCCTCCCAGCCCCTGGCAGCAAGGCTCACGCAGCAGCCGTGCTAGCAGGTGGACCTTGGCAGCTGCGCTACCCCACACGCTAAAATTAACCTGCAGCCTCTCCCCGGCCCTCCCAGCCCTTCTGGGGACACCCCTACAACCAGTGCTACTCAGGGAAGGGGGGCCTGGCCGTCACCGGGCTGACTGGGTCAGTGCCCACCAGGAGGAGGTGACCTGAGCCCGTGTCACTGGGCACTGGTGGCCATGCGGAGCTGCTCCCAGGGATAGAGGAGCTGGCGGTGCCATCTGCCCTCCCACTCGAGGCCCCTAAGGGACCCCTGTCACCCTGACACGCTGTGAATCTGGCCGGCCAACTACTGGCCCCCTTGCCAGCCCAGGCGGAGGCTAGAAGCCAGGTCCCGGGATCGGGGCTCCATGCCAGGATCGGGGGACTCATCCCCCAGGGAGGCTTCTGACTCCAGCCTCGCACCAATGCTCCGGCGTGTGGCTCCAGAGGCCTGTGGAAACCCCTCTCCCTGTTCTAAGCCAGGCCCCCCCGGCCCCTGTGGCACAGATGCCCCCCACCCCACCCCCCAAGGAATGTCCTTGCAGAGCTCCCTGCTGCTCTCAGGAAGGTGAAGAGTTACAGGGGAGCCTCCAGGAGGCCGGGAGCGGCGCAGGCCGGGCTTCTCGCCCAGTGGCCGTGGGCCTCACTCCCACGCAGGGCCAGGCAGCCACAAGCAAGCAGCTACAGGCCTCCCAACAGGGGCAGGCACACCTAGAAGCAGCAACACCGCGGCTCCCCACCCTCGGGACGGTGGCCCGGCCGACGCACACAACAAGGCAGGTGGCGGAACAGCCCTTTATCAGGAGTCACAGGATGAAACTAGGTCTCCGCAGCAGGTCCCCCCGCACGACTTCTGCCAGGGGCCGTCCCCCATCAGCAGCACCGGGGTCCGGAGCAGGGCGTCGTCGGTCGCCCGAGGGCAGCCTCACATGAGCAGACAGCAGGGCCTCTTCTCCGTGGGGGCCTCCTCCGAGGGCGCTGTGAGCCTCAGCAGGGGCGGGTCTCCGGCGGCCCTGGGGCTGCATGGCTGGGGGCTCTCGGGGTCCACGGGCAGCCCCAGCTCAGCACCCTCGGGGCCCTCGGGCAGGGGTCGCTGCAGCTTAGCAGCGGCTCGCTGGCGCTTCAGCTCCGCCAGGGTGTGGTGGGCCTTGGCGCAGGCCAGGGCGTCAGGGGTGGTGCTCTCCAGGGGGCTCAGCTGGTAGGACACGCTCCGGTCCAGCCGCTTGGAGTACAGGTGCCGCCCTGGGGAACCTCCCACGCGGCCGTTGTGTGGCCTGGCCAACTCTGGTTCCTCCTCCTGCCAGGAAGCAGGGACCTCAGAGGCCGTCGGGAAGGCGTCTCCGGCCTCCCTGGGACTTGGGCACCAGGCGGCGTGGCAGCCGAGGCGCAGACACAGGGGTGTGGGCAGCAGCTGCCCGAGGGCACTAGCCCAGTGGGGGCACTGGCTCGCTGGTCCCACCGACTCCTAGGGCGGGTGCGGCGGGAGGCCCGAGGCACCGATGTCAGGCCACAAGCCCGCACTGCTCAGAGGGCAGCGCCCAGGCCCACCACCCGCGTCGGGCTCACCTCGCTGGGCACAGGCCGCAGCTCTGCATCCGTTCGGCCATCCTCGTCCTCCTCGGGGGGCTCCGGGCTAGTGGGCGGTGGCTGTTGCCACACGATGGCCTCCTGGGCATGCTCCTTGCGGTACAGGCTGGTACGCTGGGTCAGGCTCACCCTCCTCACCACCTTCCTGGGGAAGGCAGGGAGAGGGTGGGGGAGGGTGCCACTCGCCCCACGGAACTACCGGGGGCCCTGCTGGCACCTCAGCAACATCAGCGGGGGCAAAGCCTGGGCAGGCGGGGAGGGAGATGGGAGGACGGGCAGGGTGTCTGCAGCTGGGGGGCAACCACGGGCGCTCACCCCCGGCTGCCCGCGCTCGAGGTGCGGCGGCGCAGCAGAGAGCGCTGGCGGCCCTGGGCACGCAGGAGAGCGTCGTGCTTGTGCTTCAGCTCCAGCAGCTTGGTGCGCACCTCTTCATCCCCACACACGTCTGAGGAGAAGCGGGCGGAGGTTACGGGTGCCCTCCCGCCCACCCTGTTGGCTGGCAGAGGCAGCCCCAGCTCACCAAGAGGCGTCTCATCCATCAGAGACTTCCCGTTCAGGTCGGCCCCATGTGCCACAAGCAGCTCCACCAGGTGCACCTGAGGGCCAGCGACCCAGGCTGCTGAAGGCCGCGGAGCCAGGAGCCGGGAGCCACCAGCCAGGCCCGGCTGCCCCCAGGCCCGTGCTCACCTGGCCCCAGTAGGCTGCAGCGTGCAGCGGCTCCCAGCCGTCCTGGTCCTTGGCACTCGGGCTGGCCTGGTGTTCCAGCAGCAGGGCAGCCACCTCGCCGAACCCATTGGCAGCCGCGACGTGTAGCTACAGGCAGACGCCTCAGCCCTGAGTCCCCGCTGTGCCCTCCAGCAGCAGCCCCCGCCCACAGGTCACGCGGCCCCACCCTCACCAGCGTGGCCCCGTGGTCCTGGGGGACGTTGATGTCGGCTCCCGCCTGCAGCAGGCCACGGATGTCATCCAGCATATGCAGCTCTGGCAAGGCCCGGGCCCCCTCGATGCTGTCCTGGGTGATGCCTGAAAGGCAGCAGGCTCAGAGCTGGCACCCTGGCACCACTGGTGGGCAAGTGGGCTCGCACTCACCACGGTTGGCCATGGCTGTCTCCAGGAAGTCCAGCGTCCCCTCATCCTCACATAGGTCATAAGGCATGTTCCCATCAGTGTTGACGGCCAAGAGATCAGCACCGCTGCAGGAAGAACGGGCAGGGGCCTTGACCACAGCAACCTTCTCCCCCCACGGAGGCCCCAGGTCCACCCTCTGCATCAGCCCTCAGCCTGGGGCTCCCTCCGGGATAGTGTGGGTCACATGTGGAGGTGGCCCAAGCCCTCGGGTCCACCTGGCTGGCCCTGAGCTCTGGATCCTGTCCTCAAGCCAGCCAGGCCAAGCCCCAGTGCCCACCCCTGCCTGAGCTCCACGTTCCTGACACCCATGTGCCTCGGTCAGCCTGGGCCTGCCAGCTGGGAGGGGGAGCCACACTCAAGAGCCCCAGGGAGCAAAAGGTAGAAGGAGGAAGAGTGCCTGGGTGCCAGGAGAGAGCTGCAGGGCACAAGGCTCAAGCAGAAGCATAGCCCCGGGGAAGACGGGGAGCTGAAGGGAGCTCAGACCACAAAGGTGGGCGCTCACTGTGGACAGGAACCGTCTGGGTACACACGCCCCCCCACGCAGAGACGTCTACATGCGACAGGAGGAGACTGCCTCCCACCCACACTCCCACCCTCAGCACCCGGACCCCTCCAGGGGAGCCTGAGCCCCTGACCATCTGTTCCATAGCAGGGGTCAGAGCTGAGGGGCCAGGGCAGTGGGGGGAATTCCTGGCCCCTGGTGAGGCCGACCACCCTTCCTGTTCACCGAGGCGCATGTGCCCCATCCCGCCCTCCTTGTTAAAGATCCCCTGTGTCCAGGTGCCCCTCCATCTGTGTCACTGCCACCCCGTCACTGTCCAGAATGGCAGGTCTCTGTGCAGACCGCAGGGAGACCCGAGCTAGAGGCCAAAGCCCTCAAGGAGTTCCCAAACTGCTAGGGTGCCTGGCAGGAGAACGCACCCGGGCGCACGGCCACACTTCCCTGAGCACATGCCTGTTCCCCTGATGTCACGGAGTCTGCAGCCTCTGCCCAGGCCCTGACCTCCATGCCAAGATGAAGGCAGGGGAAGCAAAGGTGAGTGGGAACACAGGAGGCCAAGGGCCCAGCATGCCTCCTGCAGGAGACCCCTGGGCTGTGCCGGGATGAACCACTGCCTGCAAGGAAGGCCTGGCCCCTCCTGGCCTGGCCGCATCCCTCCCTCCTACAGGTGCCCACGGTGGCCACACCGACAGGGCCCTACCGGGCAATGAGCAGCTCCACCAGGTGTAGGTGGCCGCAGGTGGCCGCAGCGTGCAGGGGCGTCCAGCTCTCACTATCACGGGCATTGACCTTGGCCCCGGCGTCCAGGAGCTGCTGCACCATCTCTCGGAAGTCATCGATGCAGCTCTACAAACCACAGGGCCTGAGCGCCAGAGTCCGGGGCCAGTGCGCCCCCCTCCCCAATCCCCCGCATGGCTGACCTGGTGCAGGGCCGTCAGGCCATCCTCGTTGGCCAGGTCAGGGCTGACCCCACTGTCGAGGAGCTGGCGGACTGTGAGGGGGGGAGCGGGATGTGGTGAGGGTGCAGAGGCAGAGGTCCAGCCACAGACCAGCCCTGCTCGGTCAGGGTGCCCGGGACTGCGGCTGGAGGCAGAGGACGGCGAGGAGGACTGCGGTCAGGCGGCCAGAGGGACCCCGAGCACAGGCTGAAGGCTCAAGGGCCGGGGCACTGGGTTTCCATCTGCCCCAAGTGCGCGTCCGCCGCGTGCCCTGCCTCCAGCCCCTGGAGGACCCCCAGCCCTCAGGCTCCCGTGTGGGGCAGTCCCCCCTGGGCTCATCGATCCCACTTTGGCCAGGGCTCTGGCGCCCCCCCAACACCACCCTCCCATGCGCCTCCGGGCCCTCCATCCCACACATGCCCCGCCCGGAGCAACCTCCTGCCCCGCCACAGCCTGCAGCGTGGGCCCAGGGCGTCCAGTCCGGCCCCTTCAAGGTCTGCCCCTCCGCAGAGCTAGCCCCTGTCCTCATTCTTCAGGAGGCCCAGGCTGCTGCCAAGGTCACCCTGGACCTCCTTGGTGGCCTGGCCCTCCCTCCCAGGCGCTCCACAGGCAGGAGGAGAACTCGCCCACCTTCCCACAGTTCCCCGGGCCATAGCCTGGGCACACCCACCACGCCCTCCTATTTCCCTTGCCTTGAGGCACTGCCCGTCCCTCCTTGCCCTCTGCACCCCAGCCTCTGCCCTGCAGGAAGCCAGGAAGAGCCCTCCAGAGCCTCTCCACGAGAGCAGTGAGCACGCAGGGGGCAGGGGAGGAATGAGGAGGCTGCCAAAAGCTCAGGCCTGTCATCTAGCCAGGGAGGTCCTGATGGGGAGGAAGAAGTCAGACAGGGCCTGAGGCAGGTGTCGCGCGGGCTGGCCTGTGGGGGACCCCTGCCCCCACGCTCTAACCTGCTGAGGTGGGTGTTACCGTCCTCCTTTACAGAGGTGGAGACTGAGGACCCAAGCAGGTGGTGGCCAGGACTCTCCTGATCATCGCCCAGTGCCCTGGCAAGAGGCGGCGGAGACTATGGGCCACTCCCAGCCCACCTGAGCCGAGCCCCCGGCACTTCTCCAGACTCCTGGGGGCTTCCCCAGTGCCCCTGCCCACCAACCTCACCCCCGCAGCAGCACCCTGTGCATGCGGCCCCATCAGGGGCCAGCCTCCAGTGGGCGGCCTACCACGTAGAGCATGCAGTAGAGGGCGGCGGGCCTGCCCCGGGCCTCCACACGACGGCACTGTGCCCTCACGGCTCTCAGGGGCTGGGCCAGGGACAGGGCCTGCCCTGGGGCTCGGCCACGCTCACCTTCCTCCAGGTCATTTCGGGCAGCAGCCTCCAGAAGGGTGACGCTGGGAGGGAAGAGGACCCGCTTCTGCGGCCTGCCGCCGGGGGCCTCCTTCCACGGCCGCTCCCGGTGCCCTTTCTTGCCCTGGGCCTCCTTCTCAGCCTGGGCCCACATCTTCACCTGCTGGGCACGTCGCTTCTGGGCGTGCTTCAGCCGCTCCTGCGTGCTCATCCTGCCCACCATGGGCATCTCTGCCAGCAGCTCCAGGTGCTCGGCCATGGCGGGGGCTACCTGCCAGGGGGGCTGCACGGGGCACCAGATGGGGGAGCACAGGGGCCAAACTGGGCCTGTGCACTGGGGCAGCTGGTTGGACCAGCACCTTTGGGGGCATCCCCTTCCTAAGGCTCGGTGGTGCCCTCTGCCCCTGGCAAGGCTGGGTCACGAGGCTCCAGGCAATCCTGAAGGACACGGACCCCAGGCAGGAAGGGTAGCCTGCCTCTCAAGAGCCCTGGCACCTCAGCTGCTCAACGGGCAGGGCCTCACCTCCCTCCTGGGGTCAGGGTGCACCTGTGGGAAGCACCCCAGGACCTGGCCAGCCTCAGTCCAGGGTCTGAAGCTAATTACCCAGATAACAAAGTTGCAGTGTCCTGGTACTTCAGTGAGGGCAAAGGGAGGGCAGGGCAATGGGCAGAGGCCCCTGGGAGACCTTGGGAGTTCCGGAAGCCCCTTCACCTTCCAGGCTCAGGATCCTGGGTGGGGCCGGGGAGCAGCCATGCCCTGGCCTTCCCTCCCCTCTCCCACCAGGGTCAGTACATCAGTGCTAACAAGGAGGTGCAGCCAGAGAGGCCAGGGCAGGGTGTGCCCACAGAGTCCCGGGGTCTCAGCCCCCAGTGCCCCGGTGTGAGCCGGTCTAAGCAGCCAGAGTACCAGGGGCACGGCAGGCCTGGCAACCACGTCTCCCGGAGGGCCTGCTTTCGAAGAGCGGTTGGTCAGGCTGCAGACAGCAGGCGGCTTGCACTAGCCTGCAGGGGAGGAAGAGGAAGCACATCACGGGTGGCTCCGGCGGGGAGGCCAGCAGGTGCGAGCTCGCCCTGCCCCAGGAGGCCCGGCTGCAGCGCACAGCCACACTGTGGGACAACATTCCCGGCCGGGGCCTGCTGTGCCCAGTGCTGGCTCGCACGTGTGCCCGGGAAGGGCCAGGCGGCGCGGTGCAGGAGTCGGCAGGGCCGCAGGCGCAGGTGGCAGCGAGCCTTCCCCTGTGCTGGCCTCGGGGAGATGTCTGCAGCCTCTCCCTGCCACCGGCTCTGGCCCGGGTCCCTACGGCGTCCCTGACCGTCTGCCCCCAGGCCGGTGGGCACAGGGTCACCCTGGCCTTGGGCCCTCCCGGGGCTGCCCCAAGGGCTCTGCACCCTACACCAGAGCCTGAGCGCCTCTGCAGGACTCCCCTTCCCTCCCAGCCACTCCCAGCCCCCCAGGAGGAGAGGCTCCACACGCGCGCTACAGGGCGTGACGTTCCCGGGAAGCCAACCCGAATAACCCACTCCAAGGGATCATAAGCAAGGAGCAAGGCACACACTCAGTCTTGAGCCATGGGCGGGGGACCCACAGGAGAAGTCCCCCCCACAAGGAAGGAGCCCCCCCCATAGGCCAGGGCTCCCTGGAGAGTGGGCTCACAGGGTCGTAGGGACCGTTTTGCTTCCTGAAGACGGGCACCAGGACCAAAGCCAACTCCTGGCTGTGTTTAGCCAGATTTAGGGGGCATCATCCAGCCCGTGACTTTACAGATTAAGGGGTTCTGATACCACGTCCGACGGAGAACCACCGAAAAGAGCACGCAGGTTTTGAACTGAATACACGTCTTTTGGTTTACTCATCCTGAAGGCCATCCATGAACCTTCGTCACGAGGCAGGACCAAGAGCCTCAGCATCTCCCCCACCAACCCAGCCACAGTGGGAAGAACCAGGAGGTCCCCTGGTTTGGGTTGTGGCAGCTTCCAGGGGTCCTCAGCCTCTGACTCTGGTGGGCCCAGCCCTGACACCCTGGGTCTGCTCTGGGCCTCTTTAGCAGCACCCCTTGCTGGAAGATGCCCGAGGGTAGTCTCCCCGTCACTTTGGGCAGGTCCTTGGGCTGCTGACTATCTTCTCTGAGCCCAAGGTGACCCTAAGGAAGAAACACTACAGTGGGCACCCCATCTCAGGACAGTCTCTATCAGGGGGTGACACAGCGCCCAATGCCTGGCCCCTCCAGGCTCAGCCCAAGACTTCTGGGCCCCAGCCCCCGGGACCTGCCTGACGGCCTCTAGACCCCCTCAGCCGCCTCCTCCCAGCCAGTCCAGGAACAGCCCACAGGAAGTGAAAGAGCCGACCCTCAACGGGGCCACCAAGGCCAAGATGGCTTAGGGGAGTCCCACAAAATGGCCAGCACACCAACCCAGGCTGCAGGGGGGATGGCGAGGGAGGCAAGCAGGACCTCTCCCACCTTGTCCACAAATGCCCCCTAAGTCTCGCTAGAATGTCAAACAGAGAGAATCTAGGCGATGGCATCCAAGTCTCAGCTCCGTGCCCAGGTAAGCGGCACAAGAGCGTGGGACCGAGATGGGAGGAGCCACCTGCAAAGACAATGGCCACTGCCCCCCAAGCCTCTCAGCGCACACCACACACTGCTGGGAGCGTGCCGGGACCCCTGGCTTCTGGGACGGGAGGCCCAGGACCCGGACCCCAGCCCAGCGCGAACAGGTCCACGCTGGCCCGGGTGCTCAGCGGCCCCGAACATCCACCGTCACCACCTCCCCAGCACATCCCGGTCATGATCCCCGTCTGCTCCACAGGGACACTGTGCCCACGCCTCCATCCGAAGTCCTCTGTTAGACAGAACATAAGAGACTCCTAACTCTGGGAAACAACTAGGGGTGGTGGAAGGGGAGGAGGCCGGGGGGTGGGGGTGACTGGGTGACGGGCACTGGGGTGGGCACTTGACGGGATGAGCAAGTGTTATGCTATATGTTGGCAAATTGAACACCAATAAAAAATAAATTTATATTAAAAAAATAAAAAATAAAAATAAAAAAATAATAAAAATAAAAAATTCAACAAAACAAAACAACAACAACAAAAAACAAAGTCCTCTGTTAGCCGGTCCACCTCATGCCCACATCAGCACCGTGTGAAGGTGAGCGACGGTGTAACGAGAATCTAGGCCTGCGAGGGGCAGTGAGTGTCACTTTACTCACCCATGGCCTTGTGCGGAGGGAAGAGATGGAGGCTGGAGGCTGGGGGAGCTCGGGCTGCCCACCCCCCACATGTGAAGCTCTGCTTGGCTTCCTGGGGGGGGATTCCTGTGACTTGCAATCAAAGAGCCGGTTTTATTTGTGGCATTATGTACAAGAGCAAAAAATGGGAGAACCCTAGACGCCTCTCGCTCTGGGAAAGTACATGTTCCCATTGTACAGAGTAACAAGGAAGGTGCCGGGACGGTGCCCGGGAAACCCTGGCACGGGGCCGACGCAGTCCCGGTTTGTCCGTCGGTGCAGACACAGCATGATGCCCCCATTCCGGGCCGAGCCAGGCCCCACCCCTCGTGCTCGCCCTTCCCGCAGACTGGCTCACCTTGGAAGACTCCCATGCCACCACGGCCCACTCCCTCACGGGCACAGGCCACAGGCGCCTCCAGCAGCTTCCCGAGCCGGCGGAGGTTGGACACCAGACACAGCACTATTTGTCCCGGCCTGTCTCTTTCACTAGAGGCCAAGCGTGTTGAGGGCACACGCCCCGTCCATCTCCTCAACCACGTGCCGGCACCTGCAAGAGGAGCCTTTGGTCAGAGTGTGTAAAGGGCTGGGGGGCCCCGGCCTGGCGCAGTGACGCTAAGGAGTGGACAAGCGCAGGCCCGAGGTGCCCTACGACCCACACCACGCAGTCAGGACCTGATGCCCGGAGACCCTACCACGGCCGCACCAGGTTGTGAAGGGCGGCCGGGCCACTGGGCGCTTGCTCTCCTCTGCCCCACGGCAGGCCAGGGCCGGGGACTGGGCTGGCAGAGCAGCAGTGTGCGCGTCGCTGCGTAGGGAGGTCGGCCGTGCTCAGGCCGGGGCCGTGGGCAGGAGGCCGTGGTCACAGGGCGCCCGGACAGCTGCAGTGTGGGGAGCTGGTGGCATGGCAGGTGGCACCTGGCGCTGTACACAGGCCAAGGGACGAACAGATCTGGGCCATGGCCACGGGCACCCAGCGCCGGGACACCCTCCAGAGCACCCAGCAGCAATGGTACGGGCTGCCGGCAGGCCAAGGCTCTAGCAACCTCTATGACAGAAACACTGGAAATGACCTACCTGTTAGCAAAGGGCCTAATCAAGCAAGACCCCGAGGGGTTCGTGACCTTCCATACACCACCATGGAACGGTCACTAAGAAACGGTGTCTGTCCAGGGCACCCGGGGGCCTCAGTCGGTTCAGCAGCCGACTCTTGATTTCAGCCCGGGTCATGATCTCAGGGTTGTGGGATCAAGCCCCACATCGGGACCCCTGCTCAGTGTGGAGTCTGCTTCTCCCTCTCCCTCTGCCCTTCGCCTTGCTCATCTCATGCTCTCTCTCTCAGATAAATAAAAAAATCTTTTTTTTTAAGATTTATTTATTCATGGGGATCTCTGGGTGGCTCAGCGGTTTGGCACCTGCCTTTGGCCCAGGGCGCAATCCTGGAGTCCCGGGATCGAGTCCCACGTCGGGCTCCCCGCAGGGAGCCTGCTTCTCCCTCTGCCTGTGTCTCTGTCTCTCTGTGTTTCATGAATAAATAAATCTTTTTTTTTAAGATTTTATTTATTTATTCATGATAGAGAGACAGAGAGGCAGAGACACAGGCAGAGGGAGAAGCAGGCTCCCTGCGGGGAGCCCGACGTGGGACTCGATCCCAGGGTCCTGGGATCACACCCTGAGCCAAAGGCAGATGCTCAACTGCTGAGCCACCCAGGGGTCCAAATAAATAAATCTTTAGAAAAAAAAGAAATAGTGTTTGTTCAGTAAAAAAAAAAAAAAAGGTATAAAGTCTGCATACAGTATGCTGCCTTTTGTGGGAAAAAGGAGTAAATAAGAACATATATTTATTTTAATGTATATAAGAACACAAGAAACACCAAAAAAGACCAAAAGTCACGGTGGGGTGCAGAGGCAGGTGGATGGGGAACACGCAGGTGGATGGGTCGCTCCTGCTGGCTTCTGAGGCACGCCAGGTAAGGCTCTCCTCAGCGCCTGCAAGTGCTGTTTCAGAAGAGCAGGTGTGCGCACTCCCATTGGCTGCCAGGGCCGACCTGGGAGGAACAGCACGGGCCATGCTCAGCTCCTGGAGCATCTTCTATCCTCAGCTGTCTAGGGTTTGGGAGCCACAGAAGCTTTCAGACAAATGATTGATGTGATCAGATTGGGGGTAAGGGGAACCTGACACTTGCCCACGAATGGACAGGAGAAGTCAAGAACAGGATGAGGAGGGGACAGGTTGTCAGATGCAGGGCAAGGGAGTGAGAGGCAGAGGAAGGAGGGCCCGCAGAAGCAGGTCTGAGCAGTGTCCAGGCAAACTGGCACCAGGAAGCCCAGAAGAGAGCATCCAGGAGTGAGGGGCCAGCAGAGATACAGACGGGAGGACCAGCGTGACCACTGCAGGGAAGCAGGGGAGGGCCGTGCACAGTGACCGGGGAAACTCTGCTCCAACGCATGGCTACAGATGGCAGGTAACCAACTACCTGGAAAAACAGAGCAGGACCTCCCTGTCTCCACGCCCCAAAATCAATTCCGGGAGCGCCCGGGGGGCTCAGTCGGTTAAGTATCCGACTCTTGATTTTGGCCTAGGTCATGATCTCAGGGTCATGGATCAAGCCTCGCGTAGAGCTCTGTGCTGGCGGGGAGCCTGCTTGAGGTTCTCTCCCCCACTCTTCCTCTGCACCCCCCCTTAAATAAATAAATAAATATTTTTAAAAAATCAATTCCAGACTCATCAGAGACACAGCTGCAAGGAAAAATAAAGCCACAGGAGTATAAGAAAGAAGGAAGAATTATCTGTGTAATCCCAGCACAGGGGAAAGCCTTTTCTAAATTTGACACAAAACCCAGATATGAAAAGACTGATAAATACGGTTGCACTAGATCTGCACTGAAGAAGAAAACAAACCAAACCAAAACCTCCAAAACCAGAAAACAGATGGTCAGCTGGACAAAACACATGTAATGCACATGGCAAAGTGGTCCTCTGGGCAGTCATGATGGGGCCTTGCAGCGTGGGCGAAGTGAAGACGGCTCCTGGGACAAAGGACACGGATCCCACTGGAAACATGGTCAGACACTCCAGTCCCCAATAATTACCAGCAGGACATGCGCCCGCACGGCACACAAGGCTGGAGCATTAAGCCCAAGGGTGCCAGCCTGGAGGATGCTCCTGGGGCTCTAGGGAAATGGAAAAGGCCTTGGACCGGGTACACCGTGTGGGGACAACTGCCCGGCCCGTGGACCTCCCACTGCATGGGTGATCCTTCTCAAAGGAGGAACCGTCTTGTCTTTTACAAGAGAAGGATAAGGAGACGAGCTCAGCAGAAGTCCCCGTGGACGGACATGGTGTGGACTCCACTTCCAGAGAACCTCGGCTGAGCTGGGAGGGAGCCAAGAGACAGGCTTGACCAGAGAAGCAGCATCGAGGGGGCTTCTGACCCTGCGCTCAATCCTCTAACTCTGGGCAACCTGGGTGGTTCAGTGGTTTAGCACCTGCCTTCAGCCCAGGGTGTAACCCCGGGGTCCAGGGATCGAGTCCCACATCGGGCTCCCTGCGTGGAGCCTGCTCCTCCCTCCATCTGTTTCTCTCTCTCTCTCTCATGAATAAATAAAATATTTTTTTAAAAATCCCCCAACTCTGAAGCCACCTCAGCCCCCTGGCCAGGAAGGGGGCACCCGGCACCCCCGTTCCTCACCGTGGCCTGCGGCCCCTTCCCCACTCCTCTCTGGAGTCTTCGCTGACACAAGCCATGAGCTGAGCCAACCCCCACCACCAGCCCTGGCTGCGGGCATCACCCCGTCGCCACACCAGGTCTGTTTCCCGGTGGCCTCAATTTCTTAGGACCAGCCTGCAGCTCTCTGCTCCTCAGTCGTGACCCCTTCTTCCGGCCAATGACCTCGTCCTTTGCCCCAATTATGCCCTTGAGCCTGTCGCCATCAGTAACTGTCCCCCCTCAAGTCCCCTCCGGCGTTTCAACCCAACATCCCACTCTCAGACCGTCACCTACCCCAGCGCGGTCCCAGCTCCGTCCTGCAGATGCCGACCCCATGCTGTCACGGCCTCACCTTCAGCTTCAAGCTGTGCTCAACCATCACGCACCCTTCCGCGAGTGCAGGGGCAAGCCCAGCCCGTCTAGCACCGCTGCCCCAGCTCTGAATGAACCAGCAGAGCCGCAGGCTGAAGTCCACACCTCAGACACGGGCAGGGCCATTCGGCAGAGGCCGCTTTAAGGCAACACCTTGCGCCATGGAACCATGAGGAAGGCAGAAGGGCCCACGGCGACCCCCAGCCCCCTAGCTGAGCACAGACAGGCCCATCAGGTGGCCCATCTCAAAAGACCCAGAAGCCCTAGCTGACCAGCGGGCCTCTGACACCTGGACGCAGTCTCCCCACGTTCCCATACCTTCCCCCTTCGATGGCAGCCCCCACCACCGCCTCCTGGCAGTCTCCCTCTCTGTCCTGAGTGCTGTCCTGCCCATGGATTTAATAAAGTTCTCTCCTTTGTTCTGCCTCAGGTGAATTCTTTCACCACCCGTGGGGCCAGCCTGCACCCGACTGGGTCACCCCACATTTGGTGACCATGTAATGAGGAGACCCCACACATTCAATGGCATGAATTCTTCCAGAAATCGTACAGCTTCCTTGCCTCTTCTCCCTTATTTTCATGCTCAGCTGCTGACATGTTTCAAGAGAAGACAGAAGCCATGAGACAAGGACATCCACCTGCAGCCCCCGCCCCAGCTTCATCCCACTGCAAGGACCCAGATGCACGCCCCAGGACCCCTCCAGGACCGTCTTCCAGCATGAGCTCTCTCCTGCCTCTGGGTCCTTCCCATCAGCACAGTGATTACTCTAACCTAATTTAAAAAACAATAAATAAATAAATAAATAAATAAATAAATAAATAAATAAATAAACACATCATACTGGATGACACAGTAACGTTTGCTATCATTACTTCTATTCATATCTGTACTAAGGTTCTAGCCACTGCAACTAGGCAAGAGAAAAAACTAAGTGGAATGAGGATAGGAGGGGTACAAAAAACTCATTATTTGCAAATGACATTGTGTATGATAAAAAACCTGAAAGACCCTATAGAAAAGCCACTAGGACTAATTAAAACAGCAATATTGGCACATACAAAGTCAACATAAAGAATAACTGTATTGGGCAGCCCGGGTGGCTCAGCGGTTTAGCGCCGCCTTCAGCCCGGGGCATGATCCTGGAGACCCAGGATCGAGTCTCACGTCAGGTTCCCTGCATGGAGCCTGCTTCTCCCTCTGCCTCTGCCTGTGTCTCTGTGTCTCTCATGCATAAATAAAATCTTTAAAAAAAAAAAAAAAGAGGGATCCCTGGGTGGCGCAGCGGTTTAGCGCCTGCCTTTGGCCCAGGGCGCGATCCTGGAGGCCCAGGATCAAATCCCACGTCGGGCTCCCGGTGCATGGAGCCTGCTTCTCCCTCTGCCTGTGTCTCTGCCTCTCTCTCTCTCTCTCTGTGTGACTATCATAAATAAATAAAAAAAAAAAAAAAAAAAAAAAGGTAACCTTTAAAAAAAAAAAAAAAAGAATAACTGTATTTACAAATACCAGCAACAACTAGACAATGAAGCTTTACGAAGCCATTTATAGTAACATAGTATCCAAAATCATCAATGTCTAGGAATAAGTCTAACAAAAGAGGCACAAGACTCATACACAGAGAACCACAAAATAACAGGACGCACCGTGCTTGTGGGTCACAAGGCTCAGAACTGCCAGCCTGTCATTTCTCCCCTCTTTGAAGGTCCAACACAATCCCAACCAAAATCATAGTAGCTGGGGATCCCTGGGTGGCGCAGCGGTTTAGCGCCTGCCTTTGGCCCGGAGCGCGATCCTGGAGACCCGGGATCGAGTCCCATATCGGGCTCCTGGTGCATGGAGCCTGCTTCTTCCTCTGCCTGTGTCTCTGCCTCCCTCTCTCTCTCTCTCTCTGTGACTATCATAAATAAATTAATTAATTTAAAAAAATTTTAAAAAAGAAAAAACAAAATCACAGTAGCTATATTTGGAACTCACAAAACTCATTCTCCATTTTATGTGAAATGCAAAAGGCCAAGAACAGTCAGGACAAGGTTAAAAATGAACAAATGTGAAATGCTCATGCTACTCTGTAACAGAACTTAATATAAAGATTGGTAAAACTCTCCGGTATTGGCTTAGAGGCAAATGCAACCAATGCAACAGAGGAGAGTCCAGAAACAAACCCACTAAGGGAAGACACTCAATTTGTGACACTGAAGAGCAGCAGAAAAAGAACCTTTTCAATAAATGGGACTGGGTCACTTGGATAGCCACATGAAAAAACAACTCATCTTAACCCCTACCCCAGGTGTGCTGCACATTTAAATGTTAAAGGTGAAGCCATATTCTACAGACTGGACACCAAAGCACAGTCCACATATCACAACTTGACCACACCACACTTAAAAAACTTTTGCTCCACAAAAGATCCTGTGAAGAGGGTGAAAAGCCAAACTAGTGACCGGACAGCACGTCTGCAAATCACAGGCCAAAAAGGACTTCTCTCTGGTTCACATAAAGGACTCAAAACTCAGCAGTAAAAAACAAACAATCCAATTAGAAATTGGGCAAAAGGTGTGAGCAGACATTTTACTGAAGAGGATATACAAATAACAAAAAGAAAAAGAAAGAGAAAGAGAGAAGAAAAGAAAGGAAGGAAGGAAGGAAGGAAGGAAAGAAAGAAAGAAAGAAAGAAAGAAAGAAAGAAAGAAAGAAAGAAAGAAAGAAAGAAAGACCATGAAAATCTTTGACAGCATCAGCCATTAGGAAAATGCAGATTAAAACCACAGTGAGAGGGCAGCCCCAGTGGCGCAGCGGTTTAGTGCCGCCTGCAGCCGGGGACCCGGGATCGAGTCCCACATCGGGCTCCCTGCATGGAGCCTGCTTCTCTCTCTGCCTGTGTCTCTGCCTCTCTTTTGCTCTCTCTGAATAAATAAATAAATAAATCTTAAAAAAAAAAAAAAAAAAGACCACAGTGAGGGGGACACCCGGGGGACTCAGCAGTTGAGCGTCTGCCTTTGGCCCACAGTGTGACCCTGGGGTCCTGGGATCGAGTCCTGCATCGGGCTCCCCACATGGAGCCTGCTTCTCCCTCTGCTTGTGTCTCTGCCTCTGTGTGTCTCTCATGAGTAAATAAATAAAATCTTAAAAAAAAGAAACCCAAAACCCACAGTGAGGCATCACTGCATACCTATCAGAATGGCAGGGGTCTCATACGTTACTGGTGGGCACATAAAACGGTGCGGCCACTCTGGAAAACAGATCAGCAGTATCCTAAAACCACTGAGCATGCGCTCACCACGTGACCCAGCAGCTGCACTCTCAGGCATTTGTCCCACAGAAATGGACATTTACATCCACACAAAAACTTGTACCTGAACTTCACAGCAACTTTATTCATAAGAGGCCCAACCTGGAAATAGCCCAGGCCTTCAATGGCAAGTAGTTAACCAAACTCCGGTCCACCCACATCATGGAGCACTCTTCAGGGATGAAAAGGGTCATCTATGGATCACACAGCCTGGATGGCTCTTGAGGCCTAGGCTCCTCCCTCACAGCCACCCCCTGCATGATTCCACTTATACAGATCCTTGATGTGGTAAGATTGTGGGGTGGGGCGTGCGGGCAGAGGAAGGCGGTGGCCAGGGCTGCACAGGGCAGCACAGAGTCCTTGTCATGGAGCTGTTCTTTCACTTTGACTCTGATGGTTACACAGATCTACACGGTTAGCAAGACTGCACAGAAATAAATGCACATAAAACTGGTAAAATCTGGGATCCCTGGGTGGCGCAGCGGTTTGGCGCCTGCCTTTGGCCCAGGGTGTGATCCTGGAGACCCGGGATCGAATCCCACGTCAGGCTCCCGGTGCATGGAGCCTGCTTCTCCCTCTGCCTGTGACTCTGCTTGTGACTCTGCCTCTCTCTCTCTCTGTGTGTCTCTCATGGATAAATAAATAAAATCTTTAAAAAAAAAAAACTGGTAAAATTTGAAAAGGTCAGTGGAATGTGTGCAAGTCAGGGTCCTAGATGCCTTCAAGGGACTGGCAACTTGTGCAACAGGACAGTCTCTCTGAACTATTTCTTACAACTGTAGGAAAATCTACAGTGGCCTCAAAACTGAGTTTCAAAATAAAAGGAGTGAAAAAGGAAGGCCTAGTGTAGGGAATGGTATTGGCAATATATAACTAGCAAGTGATCTAGAAAGAACTACAAAAAAGCGAAAGGAACCCTTCCACCAAACACGGCAACGGGCCAAGACCGTCTGCTACTGCCTCACCTCATCCACACGCTGCCACACAGGGGCCCCAGGCCCACAGGCAGCAGAGACTCATATTAGTACACTCCCCGCCAGTGGAGACCCATGGTGGGTAAGGCGCAGAGCAACTGGGAGCACCCCAGACTGCCCATGGTATACGTGTCCCCCACTAGCCACCCCACTGCAGGCATGACCCCGAGGGAGATGCGCCAGGGTCCTGACTGAGCTGCTCCAGGGGCATGGCTACACAGGACGCTCCCAGGGCAGCTGGCCACCTGTGCTGTGGGCTCAGTGCTGTGTCCACGTCCAGCTCCCTGAACCTTCAGGAAACACTGCTCAAGTATTAAGGGCATGAATGGCTTCCCAAGCACCTGGCCTCATGGGCAGTGGGGAACCACCAGGATCATTCCAGGAGCAGAATGGAAGGGATCAGCTGTCACATAACTGCCACTTGGCACAGCATCAGAACGCACTTTCAGAGACCAGCCCTACGAGGCTAGAGGGATTATCATCCTTGCTCACGGCCCGGGTGGCACAGGACTCCCAGGAGAGGAGCCATATCCACAGTTTCACAGCTGTCATTCCAGGTTCACATGTGTCTCACAGCCAACACAGGAATGGGGTTAATGACCTCCTACTCCAAAGGGTCCTTCCTCCATGCCCTGATCTCTCACAGTGCCGTATGCCTGTCCCTCTGTCCTTCTGCTGGCCTCCTACCATCGGGTCTCAGGAACCCCTTATGGGCAGCCCCTTGGTGGACTGGACTCTAATCCTGCCTACACTACTGCCTGGGACCTCCTACGGTCCCTCCGACTCCCCTGGGCCCAGCCTCCACCTCCCAGACACCATACTCCCAGGAGCATCCCCAAGAAGGGAGTGCCCGCCCTGGGAACGGCCCTGGCACTGGCCACCCGGCTCCACGGTTCAGTGACCCTGCCACCACAACCGTCACCAGGGCAGACCTCGGCTCCAGGAGGCCTGCCTCTCCTGCTCATCCATTCGTCCATTCGTGTCTTCTACAAGTAGCAGTCACTCAAGGGAAGGGCGGTAGATGGTCAACACACCCACGAGGTGCCATCTTGTGGGCAGCAAGGAGCATCCAGTCCAAGCGAGGGCCAGTGGCAAGACTCTGAGGGAAGACACGAGAGTTTAAGAACCGGGAAGCAGGTGAGAGCAGGAGTGGGGAGGCCCACGGCACCGCGGGCCTGGTGCCCACCAGGTCTGCACCTTCCACAGCCTCCCGCCTGCCGGCCTGCTCCAGCCAGGGCTCCAGCTTATCTCTGAACCGCAGCCTGGGACCAGAACCCAAGGCCCCGCGAGGCCGAGCTTCACCAGCAGGCCTGCTCACCACCCGGCCAGACACCCGCCCCCCCACCCGGCCAGGCTGGATCTCACATCAGTCCTGCGAGCCCAGTGCCTGGAAGGACAGGCTCCCACGCAATTCCCCAGGGTGTCGGGGTCCCCTTTGAAAGCCCTTTATGGTGAGGACTGATACAAACACAGAAAGCGCAGAAAAGGACACTGCGAAGGCCACGTGGGAACCACCCACCCGCGCGTGTCCGTGTCCACGCAGGTCTCCTCTGCGCACATCCACACGCGACTTCCACACGCAGACGCAGGGGTGTGGCCGCCCCAAGGTGCGGGCTCCAACCCACTCTCCCCGTGGGACACCCAACCGGCCTGGCCACACCGGTAAAGGCCATGCCCCGCATGGGCAGTGCCACCACCGTGACAGGTCCACAAAGATTCCCGACTCCGTTCCCCTGCGCCCACACGACGCAGCACTACCTGCGGTGGCTCGTGGCCAGCTCGTCTCTAGCTCTCCGGCCCTCGACCCGGGCCCAGCCGCCGCCTCCCTAACACCCCATGGGGGCCGCATCCTTCCCGGGGGGCCTCAGTGCTCCAACGACTCCCGTTACCCTAGAGCCATAGAGCCAGAAATCGAGGCTATCCTGGTTTCTGACCTACAAAAATGCACTCTCACTTGGCTCAGTTACAACTGCCAGGTGATGGGTCCGCGAGGGGATCTGCGGGTGAGGGCCCAGGGCCCCGCGCGGGCACTAGTCAAATGCGTGGACCACACAAGGCACGGGCCACAGGTGGGCTCCAGCAGCAATGCCCCCAAGGGGCCGGAATCTGGGACAGCCTCTCCCCAGAAATCAGGAGGCTCCCAGCCTCCTCCCCCATGTTCTTTTCCTTTGCCATCCCGCTCCAAAATAAAGCTAATAAACAGCAAGGTGCCAGGGGCCTAGGCACCCTTATGAAAAGCCAGGCTGGAGGCATCTCCATTTGAAAGGAGGCTCATCCCTAACTGAAGAGAAAAGTCCACACTAAAAAAAAAAAAAAAAAAAAAAGGAAAGAAAAGCCCACACTGTCCCATTTATGCGTGTCAGCCTAGTTACCCCAATAGGCCAGGACCCCATCATGTAGATTTGGAAATTGAGGTCTGTCTGGTACAAGGCCAAAACCACAAAACTGTAATCCTGGATCTGCTTGGACTCAGAATGTGCTCCCCAGCAATGACCCTGGGCACGGAACAGCACTGAGGAAAGCGGGGGGCGGATGTAGACAAGGGACGCGGACCACACAGCCTGAGAACGAGACATGTGCGGGTGCAAATGACCAACTGAGCACCCAGGTACCCACAGTGAGGGGCGTCAGAGAGGAAGGCATTCATGAGTACACCAATCCCTGCAAGTTGCAGGGAAGGGCGGTGGGAGCCCCTGAACAGAGAGGATGGCAGAGGAGGTGTCCAGGGAACGATGCAGGTCAGGAAAACCCAAAGACACGACAAAGGGGACAGGTAATACGTGAAGCAGCACAGTCCCTGAGACCCGAAAGCCAGCCAGGAGTCCCGTTCCCCTAGGGGTGCAGGCCACTCAGAGGAGGAGGCACAGCTGTGGTCCGCCTGGCTCTGCAAACAGAAGGACCGAGGTCGTCTCCAACTTCTGCAGTTTTGCAGTGCAGGATGAGGAACCGCGGCCCCGAGTAGACGCGGCCTTCTACCAACCTTGCGGTGTAAAGGGGACGGCGTTGGGATACGGATCCTGACGACTTCAGTCCTGAAAACAGGACTCAGAGAGCCACGTACCAATGTTCACATCATTCACACTAGCTAAAGAGCAGAACAACTCAAATGTCCACGGGCAAATGAAAAGATTAACAAAATGTGGTCTCCACACTCAGCCGTAGGAAGTTAGTTCTGCCCCACGCCGCAGCGTGCGATCAAAGGACACACAGTGTGCGATTCCACTCACAAGAGGGACCTAGAGCAGGTAAATTCACAGACACACATAGACTGGAGGTTGTCCGGGGCCGGGGCCTGGGCGGGAATTGTTTAAAGGGGACAGTTTGGTGTTTCAGGTAGTTGAGAGGTTCTGCTAATGGACACTGACAGGCTGCCCAATACTGAATTGTTCCTAAAAATGGTTACAATGGTCTATTTTATGTTTTTTTTTTTAAAGATTTTATTTATTTATTCATAGACACAGAGAGAGAGGCAGAGACACAGGGAGAGGGAGAAGCAGGCTCCATGCAGGGAGCCCGACGTGGGACTCGATCCCGGGTCTCCAGGATCATGCCCCAGGCTGCAGGCAGCGCCAAACCGCTGCACCACCGGAGCTGCCCTATTTTATGTTATGGACATTTTATCACAATTATGGGGGAAAAGAGTAAAGGCACACAGGTGACAAGAGGCGGGAGGCTCCAGCACCTCTCCTACCCTCGCAGGAGGCCGGGCTGGGCTGAAGCAGGATGGAGATCCCGCAGGCAGAGGGAAGCTGCCTAAACAGCCTGTTTGCCACAATCATGTGACTGGCAGGGAAGCTCGTACTTTCACCCTAAGACCGTTCTAGGCTTCCTGTGAGATGTAACAGGTAAGTAGCTCATACTTAACACTTTTTCAAATGTTTTTTAAAGATTTTATTTATTTATTCATGAGAGACACAGAGAGAGGCAGAGACCCAGGCAGAGGGAGAAGCAGGCTCCACGCAAGGAGCCTGACGCAGGACTCGATCCCGGGTCCCCAGGATCGCACCCTGGGCTGAAGGCAGGTGCCAAACTGCCGAGCCACCCGGGGATCCCCCTCATCAGAGAATTCTAACTCATTATTTTGAAAACTGTAAACTAAGAGAGAACGGGTCACCTTTCTTTTTAATCCTCTTGAGAGATGTTTTTGTGTTTTGTTTTCATCACCGCAAGTGTGCTCCTTAGTCCCCAGCACCGTTCACATTTCCTCCCACCCAGCTCCCATCAGGTGACCATCTGTTCTCTTCTCCTGTATAAACTGTACCAAATACCTGATGTGGTAAGATTTTTATTAATCACAAGAAAAGACACCTGGACATTGTGCCACACAATGGAGGAACAATCATCTTATATCAAGTAGTCTTTTTAAACAATAAAAACTAAATAGAATCTGATTAAAGTTTGATTCAACTACCAGTCTTTGGAAATATGGAGGACAGAGAACGCATCATATGGCATCACAGAGGTGCAACCAGAAAGTTCCATAACATGGGAAACTATAAAAACAAGACACCAAGTTTCTTCAACAAATAAACTGCGGAAGAAAAAAAAAACAATGGTTGGGGAACCTGTATGTTTAAAAGGGTAAGAGATATGTACCTTTTTTGGATCCAGATTCAAATGAATCATAAAATACAGAACAATGACATTTATGAGACAACTAGAAATTTGAACACTAATTATATTAAGAAATTATAGTTAATTTGTTCAGGAATTGTGATATGTTTTTAAAGTGTTCCTTCTAGGGATCCCTGGGTGGCTCAGCGGTTTGGCATCTGCCTTTGGCCCGGGGCGTGACCCTGAGTCTCAGGATGGAATCCCACGTCGGGCTCCTGTATGGAGCCTGCTTCTCCCTCTGCCTGTGTCTCTGCCTCTCTCCCCTGTGTCATAAGTAAATAAATAAGTAAGTAAGTAAGTAAGTTCCTTCTAGGGGCTCAGTTGTTAGAGCCTGTGGCTCTTAATCTCAGGGTTGTGAGTTCAAGCCCCATATTAAGGGTAGAACTTAAAAAAAAGTATCCCTTCTAGAAACAGATACAAAAATACTTACAGAGTAAATAATATATTTGAAATTTCCTTTAAAATAATATAAAAGATACAGTTGGGGCTCCTGGGTGGCTCAGTCAGTTAAGTGTCTGCCTTCAACTCAGGTCATGATCCCAGGGTCCTCGGATCGAGCCCTGCATCAGGCTCTCTGCTCCGTGAGGAGTATGCTTCTCCTTTCTCCCTCTGTCTGCCCCTTTCTCTCTGTCTCTGACAAATAAAATATTTTTTTAAAGACTTATTTATTTATTTTATAATAGACATAGAGAGAGAGAGAGAGAGAGAGAGAGAGGAGGGAGAAGCAGGATCCATGCCGGGAGCCCGACGTGGGACTCGATCCCGGGACTCCAGGATCGCGCCCTGGGCCAAAGGCAGGCGCTAAACTGCTGAGCCACCCAGGGATCCCCTAAATAAATAAAATCTTAAAAAAAAAAAAAAGACATAGGTGAAACAAAACTGGTATGAGTTGACAATTGTTGAAGTTGGGTGATGAGTATGTGGGGAACACTGTATTCTAACTACTTGTATGGATGTTTGAAATTTTCCATTATCAAAGAGAAAAAAAAGTTGATTTCACTTGGGTAGACCATATGCTGGAACATAATTCAAGATTCAGTAACTTTATAAGAAATGAAAACAGGAAAAAAAAGAAAAAGAAATGAAAACAGAGTATGTTCACCAACCACAATGGAATTAAATTAGAAGTCAATAACAAAAATATATCTAGAAAAACTCCAAATATTTAGAAGCTTAAAAGTATGCTTACCCTACAGGCTAAGGTAGAAATCAAAATGGAAATTAGGGATCCCTGGGTGGCGCAGCGGTTTGGCGCCTGCCTTTGGCCCAGGGCGTGATCCTGGAGACACGGGATCGAATCCCACGTCAGGCTCCCGGTGCATGGAGCCTGCTTCTCCCTCTGCCTATGTCTCTGCCTCTCTCTCTCTCTCTCTGTGACTATCATAAATAAATAAAATCTTTAAAAAAAAAATGGAAATTAGAACATATTTTGAGCTGAATGAAAATGAAAACATACATATCAAAATATGTGAAATACAGTTAAAGCAGTGCTTAGAAGGACATGTTTATCTTTGATTGCTTAAGTAAGAAGGTCAAATCAAGGACCTAAGCTTTCACTTAAGAAGCTAGAAAAAGAGAGGAAAATTAAACCCAAGTAAGTAAAAGAAAATACTAATAAGAATAAAAAATAATGAAATACAAAATAGACAAAGAGGAAAATATTGAAACGAAAAGCTGCTCCTTTCAAGGGCTCCTGGGTGGCTCGGTGGTTGAGCGTCTGACTGTGGCTCAGGTCATGACCTCAGGGTCCTGGGATCCAGTCCTGCATCCGGCTCCATGTTCAGTGAGGAGTCTGTTTCTCCCTTTCCCTCTGCCTCTCCCCAACTCATGTGCATGCCAGCACTGCCACCCACTGTCTCTCAAATAAATACAATCTTAAAAAAAAAAACTGTTCTTTTGACAAATCTCAATAAAATTGATAAACTTTTACTAAATGATCACGAAAGGAGAAGACAGGTGCCTGAGTGGCTCAGTTGAGTGTCCAGCTCCTGGTTTCGACTCAGGTCATGATCTCTGGGTTGTAAGATCAAGCCCCACCATGAGTCCCACACTCAGCGGGGAGCCTGCCTCAGAGTCTCTCCCTCCCCCTCTGTCTCTACCCCTGCTCATGGATACACGTTTTCTCTAAAATAAACAAGTCGATCTTTTAAAAATATATAGAAGACAGGCAGCCCAGGTGGCTCAGCGGTTTGGCGCCACCTTCAGCCCAGGGCCTGATCCTGGAGACCCGGAATGAAGTCCCACATGGGGCTTCCTGCATGGGGGCCTGCCTCTGCGTGTGTGTGTGTGTGTGTGTGTGTGTGTGTGTGTGTGTGTGTGTCATAAATAAATAAATAGATCTTTAGAAATATATATACAGAAGACAAAAATTACCAATATCATGACTGAGAAAGGGGGGTACAGACCTTACAGACCAAAAAAATGATAAAATAGTAGTGTTCTGAACAATTTATGACACTAAATTCAATACTTTAGGTCAAGGGGCAATGAACGAGAGTCCACTGACCAAATCTGGTTACTGTTACCATAACTGAAGTTTTATGAGAACATAGCAGTACTCATTTGCTTATGTATTGTCTATGGCTGCTTTGTGCTACAATGACATAGTTGAGTAGCTGCAACAGACACCACTTGGCTTAAAAAATTTACCATTTGGCCCTTTATAAAAGAAAAATTGCCATATTTCACTTAAATAGGCAAATTATCTGAATGAAACAAATTATCAAAATGAACTAAAGAAGAAACAGAATAAAAAAAAAAAAAACCAGAATAGCCATATACCTATTAAATTAAATTTGCAGTGAAAAACTTTCCGAAAGGGACACCTGGGTGGGTCAGTGGCTGAGCATCTGCCTTTGGCTCAGGGTGTGATCCTGGGGTCCCGGATCCCAGGTCCCCTGCCTCTCCCTCTGCCTGTGTCCCTGTCTCTCTCAGGAATAAATAAATAACATCTTTAAAAAAATAAAAAATAAAAATAAAACCCTTAGTAACCTTCAATATGGGAACTAGAATATATTTAGCAAGGTTGTGAAATACAAGGACAATATGTTAAAATTAACTGTGTATCTCTGTACCACCAACAATCAGAAAATGTAAAATGTTCATTATCATTCACAAAATTATTATACAAAGTACGGGATACTTTGACACCCCCTTCAAAAAGATAAAGCCTAATCCACTTTTCCTTCATTATGGGTTGGACTTAGTTATTCCTAACAAACAGAAAACAAACCAAAAAATGTCAGAAACTGAATGAATAGAAAACAAGCAAACAAAATGGTCATGTATAACTTATGAGATTAGACCATAAGGCGATGCAGCCGCCTGCTTGCCGCGTCCTGGATCTCTGCTGCTGGAGGAAATGAGCGGGTCTACCGTCTACGCAGTCTGGGAGAGGCTCAGGCTGAGAGCTCCTGACAATAGCCCGGGGACGGCACCGCTTCGGAGCAGGCCCTCCAGCCCCCATCGAGCCCCCAGAGAATGCAGGCCTGACCATCCTGTTTGCAACCACAGGAGACCCTGATCCCTAAACGAGGGCCACCGGCTAAGCCACTGTTGAACTCCTGACCTACGGCAGCTGCCAGATAATGAATGCTGTTGTCTCAAGTCACTGTATTTTCGGGTGACGTGCTGCCCAGCAATGGACAGGCACAGACGTGAACACGGAGGAAAGGGAAGCTCCGTCAGATGGGAGCTGGCGGCCGGCAGGGGCCGCCCCGCTGCAGGGACTCAGCGCCGGAGCCTGCAGCGCCTCCTCGCTGCCCCGCCTCCTCGCTGCCCCGGTGGGAGGAAGGCCCAAGGCCCCCCGGCTTGCCGCGGCGCCCACTCCCCACTCGCGGACCTCACGTGGGCGCGGCCTCTCCCGGCTGCCCTTCGCGCCCCCTTGGCGCACACTCCCTCTCTAAAGAAAAAGAATAAAACTTAAAGTGAAGTCCTCTGGGGCGCCGGAGTGGCTCAGCTGGTAGAGCATGAGACTCAACCTCGGGGCTTGGGAGTCGGAGCCCCAAGATAGGCAGAGAGATGGACAAATAAATACATTTTTTTAAATAAGTAAAATTAAGTCTTCTGAGGCTCTAAATAAACCCCGGGGCGCCTGGATGTTGAGTCAGTTAAGCATCTACCTTCAGCTCAGGTCATGATCCTGGAGTCTCAGGATCCAGGGGCATCAGGCTCCCCACAGCAGGGAATCTGCTGCCTCCTCTCCCCCTGCATGTGCTGTCTCTCTCTCTCTCTTTCTCAAATAAATAAATAAAAACTTTAAAAATCAATCAATCCATTAATCCCAAGTTTCCTATGTTCCCTAGACCAAGGTCAAATTGTGGGCCATTGTTAAAAAGTGTCCTAAAGACCCTCCTAGGATTCCTGAAGAATTTAACATAGTTACCCAAACTTACCTACCTGGTCTCTCAGATTTTTATTAATCAGGCCACATGTTATTTGTGAGGGCCAGGCCAAATATCGGATGAAGCTAGCCAGGAGGAGACATCCGGAAGGGGCTTTACAGAAACAAAGCCCTAACTTTGGGCAAGAGGCAAGATTACAAGGTGGAAGTCTCCACAGAGCAATGACGGGAGCTTTTCCCGAGCCTGTTGACTGGAACGAACTCCGGGCTTGTACACAAGAGCCTGATGAACCTGTTCATAATTACGATCCACTCCAAATGTCTTTAAAGAAAATTCTGGTCTTCCTTTAGAGGCTAGATCCACCCGGGGAGCCCTGAACTCCGTGTTTACTAACAGGCTGAACCGGGTCTTTCTGCTTTAAAGAGACCAGGAAAGAGCTAAGTCAATCTAGGTTGATCCGGCAAAGCACATCACTCACAGGCTAGACGAGTCAACACAGAAGAAAGACCAGTAAAATTCTTAATTTTCAACTCCAGACACGAAGGCCCCCAAACCAACCAAACCCCTCTAGCTTCTGCTGTTATTGCAAAGAGCCAGGCTCCGGGTAAGAAGGCTGCTAACCCGCTTGCATGCTCCAGCCAGCCCCTGAGTGTCCTCTGAAGTCAGGGCGTGACCCCGGAGTCCCAGGGGCCCGGGATGGAGTCCCTCGTCGGGCTCCCCGCAGGGAGCCTGCTTCTCCCTCTGCCTCGGTCTCTGCCTCTCTCTCTCTGGGTCTCTCAAGAATAAATAAATAAAATCTTTTTAAAAATTAAAAAAAAAAAAGAAAAGAATGAAAACGTTAAGTATGGTGCTGGGCATGCTATTGCAAGTCCTTCTGAAGCCACTGAGACAGCGGTCTGACCTCTGGCTACTTCCACGCACAGGCTGCCCCATCCCCTTATTCTAGCTTGTACCTCAGCCAACAGTAAAATCATAAACATTTATACCAAAGGTTGGCTTGCCTTTGGGGTATTCTATGACTTTGGAATGTTATCTACAATGGGGATAAAATTTAAAATGGGTCCTATGTCCAAAATAGCATTACACGCTACACTTTGGTTGGCTGCTCTATTATTGAGTTTCCTGGGCATTCCACACTCGGCTCCCTGGAGGCCAAAGGAAATCACTGCTGCTTCCATCAAAAAATGCTGCTCTCGAGGAAACCAAGAGCCAGATCTCTGTCATAGTCCAAAGGGATGTTCTCCCAAAGGACATTTAGAACAGTTGACAAGAGATATCCAAGAATTGGCCCCAGAGATGAAAAACAATTTTGGAGGGGATCCCTGGGTGGCTCAGTGGTTAAGTGCCTGCCTTCGGCCCAGGGCGTGATCCTGGAGTCCCGGGATCGAGTCCCACATCGGGTTCCGTGCATGGAGCCTGCTTCTCCCTCTGCCTGTGTCTCTGCCTCTCTCTCTCTCTCCCTCTATCTCTGTGTGTGTGTATGTGTGTGTGTGTGTCTCATAAATAAATAAAATCTTAAAAAATAAAAAATAAAAACAATTTTGGAAATCTAGTAATTTGGGGCTCAATAAGAACTCTAGTTTGGACCAAATAACAATCCAAAAAAAAAAAAAAAAAACAATCCAGCCCTACCAGAAATTCTAAAATTTGCATTAAACCATTGGTCTACTAACAGAATGACAGTATTCATGAACGAATATTGGTGGGGAAATAGAAAAGAAAAGCAAAAAGTGCCTATTTTGCTTTTCCCACCTGTCTGAAGTATAATCCAGGGAAACCTGTTCACATACGTGTGGATTTCTGACAGCTTTTCCCATCTAAAACTAAACACGTTTTAGTCATGGTTTGTATGTTTTTTCACTGGAATGAAGCTTTCTCTTCTAGACAGGTCAATGCTGCTTCTGTGACTAAAATTCTGTTAGAAAAGATTACCTCTACTCAGGGAACCCCTCTTAAATGTCTTGGTGACCAGGGAACTCATTTTACTGGTCAGGTGGCTTTGACAAATCCATGCTGCTCAGCAGTTTCACAACACTTTGACTACACACACCAACCTGGATCCTCAGGGTTAGTTGCACTAACAGCACTATTAAGACTTCACTGGCAAAAAAAACAAAACAAAAAAGACTTCAGTGGCACAGTCTGTAGAGACCCTCTAAACACCTTGGCTAAAAGCACTGCCATCAACCCATCTAAATCTTGGATCCACTCCCTTGGGAACTCATAGATTCTCACCCTTTGAGGTAGTCACAAGACATCCAACGCACTTGGCTTCTCCCTCCTTTGACCCACAGTTGATAAAAGGAGATATGTTTCGATACTGTAAAGGCCTAATTACTTCCATTAAAAGTAGCCATGCTTTGGGCACTTGGCTGGCTGTCAGTAGAGCATGTGACTCTTGATCCTGGGATTATAAATTCAAGCCCCATGTTGGGTGTAGAGATTACTTAAAAATAAAATCATCAAAAAAAAAAAGTAACCATGCTTTAATAGAGCAACCTTTTCACAGTACTTTCGCAGGAGACAATGACCTAAAGCATCACACAGCAAATTAGATTTTATCTGTTGAAAAAGACTTTTCAACCTCTCTGAAACAGTCCTTATCAGGTACTGCTAATCACCCTTGTGCCACCAAACTCTGAGAAATAGACTCTTGGATTCATGAGATCCATCTAAAGAAGCAGGAGAGCCTGACTGGCCCTGCACAACACCTGGTAACCTGAAGGTAAAGAGCTCCCACAACTAAAGCAGACGACATCTGACAAGACAGCTTTCCCAAGACGTCCAGACTAGGCCCCTGGACCTTTTTCTCACTGTTGCTTCTTATTTCTCTTTCATGGAAAGACAAAGCCCTTGTCTGCATTTCCCAAGCTCTTACAAAAGGGGTAAATGAGGGGCACCTGGGTGGCTCAGCGGTTGAGCCTTTGGCTCAGGTCATGACTCCGGGGTCCTGGGATGATTATGGCCTTTTAGAAACAACCTCATCATGATCTCATGATAAATTAATTTTTCAACTGCTTTTTCTGAAAGGTTAGAAGGCTCAGAATTCACAAAAGTCTTCTTTCTTTCTTTTTTTTTTTTAATTTATTTTTTATTGGTGTTCAATTTACTAACATACAGAATAACACCCAGTGCCCGTCACCCATTCACTCCCACCCCCCAAAAGTCTTCTTTCAACGGAAATATTCACAGACTTTATATTTTTATCCAAATTCACAATCCCTGAATTTGCAACCTTATAGGCTGTATTATCTGTAACACACTTGGTTTCAAACAATTCTTTTGAGATAATAATTATTTTCAAACATCTTTGGAGTTTTTCTGTTTTGCACAAAATTCATCAGCTATTACTTCATGTTTATACCTGCACTGTATCTTCCCAAATGAACCTGGTTAATTCTCTTAGTGTGCTCTTGCAGTACCCACTATTCTGCTTCCATAATAATTTAAGTGGAGACTTCCAGGAGGCACACATGACTCTGGGTTTACCTTTGTGGGAAGAACCCTCCCCTCCTAAGTCTGAATAATTGCCCACAAATATTTCAGTTGGCTACTTTCAGACCTAGAGTCCTGGCTTAGAACCATTATACAATAGAGGCGCCTGGGTGGCTCAGAAGGCTGAGCGTCTGACTCTTGGTTTCAGCTTAGGTTGTGATCTCAGGGTCCTGGGATCAAGCCCTGTAGAGCCGTGTCAAACCCATCTGTCAAACTTAAAAAAGAAAACAAAAAACAGTGTACCCAATAAGGTGATGCTGGCTCTGTGCTTCAAGATGATCTCCAACAAGTAAGACCTTGATAATTATAGACTACAGATGGGAAGTGCCTGAGAGTTTTCCCTCCTAACCTTCCTTGATACCCAAATGTGGCCTTAAATGGTTCCCAAATGCTGTGCAGGTTCTTTCTTGCCTAGGACATGACAACTAGGAAAGGTCCTCCCTGGTACTGCGGGGCAAAACCAGTAAATATGGAGAATCTGCCTCTTGATTAGTGATGCTTTGAAACAAAGATTTTTTTTTTAAAGATTGTATTTATTTATTCATGAGACACAGAGAGAGAGGCAGAGACACAGGCAGAGGGAGAAGCAGGCTCCCTGCAGGGAGCCCGATGTGGGACTAGATCCTGGGACCCGGAGATCACGCCCTGAGCTGAAGGCAGACACTCAACAGCCGAGCCACCCAGGTGCCCCTCAAAGAAAGATCTTAATCAAAAGGGGAAATGTAAAGATCAATAAAAGTAAACTTAGTTTAGAACGCAGCCCCAGGCCAGCAGAAGAGCTCTGGCCCTTCCAGTCCTTATTCAATTCCACACCCAGGAGGAAGAGACAGATCTAGCACAGTGGATGCTACTTTACCACCCTACCCAGAGGAAGGTTGTCTTCTCCCCCTAGCAACAGCCCAGCCAATGAGAAGCCACTATACTTAGAACTCCCAGGTTAGTCCAATGGGCTTTCAGTTTACAACAGCCCTTCCTAACTCCCCCTTTCCTCTATAAAACAGCTTTCCTCTGCTTTGCTCTGTTCCTCTCCTTCACTCTGCAGACCTGCCTGTCTGGGATTGCAGTTCTCTGCTGTACCCAAATAAATGCATTTTTGCTAGCAAAATAAATGGCAGTTTTACTTTTAAGGTTAACACAGAGACCTAAATAATTATAGAAATATACCATCTTCTATTCTATATTGTTAAAATGCCAAATCTCTCCTAAATAGACTTAAAGCTTCAATACAATCCCAAACAAAATCCCAGAAAGCCTTTTGGAAAAACTGACAAGCTACTTCCAAAATTTATATAGAACTGCTCTGGGATCCCTGGGTGGCACTGCGGTTTGGCACTTGCCTTTGGCCCAGGGCGTGATCCTGGAGACCTGGGATCGAATCCCATGTTGGGCTTCTGGTGCATGGAGCCTGCTTCTCCCTCTGCCTATGCCTCTGCCCTTCTCTCTCTCTCTCTCTCTCTCTGACTATCATAAATAAATAAATAAATAAATAAATAAATAAATAAATAAATAAATTTAAAATTTATATAGAACTGCTCTATATCTTGAAGAGCCAAAATGATTTGGAAAACAGAAGCCATGTTGGAGAATATACACTACTTGATCTCCAGACTTATTATAAAGCTATAATAATCAAATCTGTGGGAATATTAGCATAAGATCAATGAATAGAATAGGAAATCCTGAAATATCTATGTTGTCGATTCATTTTTTTTAAGATTTGTTATTTATTCATAGAGACACAGAGAGAGAGAGAGAGAGAGTAACAGTATTTCTGGTATCTAGCACAGGGATTGGCATATGACTGCTTGCCATCTGGTTGTACACGATCATGAGCTAAAAATGGCTTTTACATTTTTTAATAATTGTGAAAGATGAACAGCCTGGGTGGCTCAGCTGTTTAGTGCCACCTTCAGCCCAAGACCTGATCCTGGAGACCCAGGATCGAGTCCCACATCAGGCTCCCTGCATGGAGCCTGCTTCTCCCTCTGCCTGTGTCTCTGCCTCTCTCTGTGTGTCTCTCATGAATAAATAAATAAAATTTAAAAAAATAATTGTGAAAGAAAATATTTTGTGACACATGAAAATTATATGAAATTCATATTTCAAGGTCTAGGAATAAAGATTTGTTGAAAGAGAATATCCACATTTCTATTTTCTGTGGCTCCTTCTACACAAAATGGCAGATGGAGTAGTTGTATCAGAGGCCATATGGCCTGTGACGTCTAAAATATCTACTATCTAGCTTTTTTTTTTTTTTTTTGGGCGGAGAGCACACGCATGAGCAGGGGGAGGGGCAGAAGAAGAGAGATAAGCAGATCCCCGCTGAGCACAGAAACCCCAGGTGGGGCTTAACCAGAGGACCCTGAAATCAAGACCTGAGCCAAAGGCAGATGCTTAACCAGTTGAGCCACCCAGGTGCCTCATTATCCAGCTTTTCACAGAAAAAAAAAAAAAAAAAAAAAAAACTGCCAATCCCTGATCTATCATGTTTATTTGATGCTATTATCTTCATCATTGCTCCCACTTTGTATTAGCTGTTCCTTGTGTCTGGAAAGTTCTTCCATCAGATCTTAGAATTGCTCACTTTTTTGCAACTCAGGTCATAATGTAAATATCACCTCCTTAGAAGTCTTCTGTTGTCACCTTGTCACTATCTTTCCACCCTGTTCTAATTTTTTTATAGGACTTATGTCCTGTAGGACATAAGTCCTATAAAAAAATGTATGTATATGTGTATTTGCAAAAGGGAGAGGGCAAGGGTCAGGGCATGCACACCCACATGCAGGGAGGGGCAGAGGAGAGCGAGAATCTCAAGCCGACTGCTCACTGAGCACGGAGCCGGTGCAGGCCCAATGCAGGCTCGCTCACGGCACCCTGAGATCATGACCTGAGCGGAAATCAAGAGTCAGCCGCTTAACAGACTGAGCCACCTCAGCGCCCCACCCTGTTCTAACACTTGACATGCCTTTGACTGTGACCTCCCCTGCTGTGTCCTCAGGGCTGAGCGTAGTGCCTGACGTGTAGGAAGTGCTCAGTAACTGTGTTCCTGGCCCGGGGGGTTAGTACAGACCATAACTCAGGAGCCTCTGAGCTTGTGGGTGAGCTGATCTGATGGAAAGCACCATCACTTTGCTGTGCCTACAGGGGTGTCAGGACTGGAAAAATGGGAGGTCCATCACAATGGCAGGGCTCTGACCTGTACCCTGTGGCACAGAGAGGAACGTTCAAACCTACTGACGTGTGGGAGGGCTCGGCAGGAGCCGGACTCCTCATCTGAGGCCTGGAGGCTCCCAAAGAGTCACTTGCATCCCCACCATCCTCCCTTCCTTCCCAAACAGGAAAAGGTGTGTGTGTGTGTCGGCGGGGGAGGGGGGGGGTGAAGCTTACACAGCACATCACACAAAATCAACAAAACCGCAATGGTCACATCCAAGGATGGCCCAGGCGTCAGGGAATCCTGGCACGGCCAGACAGGGCTGAGCATGGAGCACAGGAGCAGTGCAACCACCCAACCCTCCACCTCCACTGTGCAGCCCAGGCCCCTTCTATCTGCCTGGAACCTTGACGATGCCAGGCACTCCTCTGCCCAGATCATCTCCATAATCTCTCCGATCTCCGTGGACCTCTCCAGTACGCCTCTGCCAGTACCAATCTATTCAATCTTCGCGTTTGTCACAGCTGCCTAGGAAGGACACAGCCCAGAATCCAACATCCACCAGCAGACCTTATCATAGCTGCCACAACGGGGTTCCTGGCAGTCAAGCTCCTCCTCCTCCAGGGGACCCTGGCCCCTGAGCATCTGTGGAGCTACCCGGTCCTACATCTCTCTGCCCTTCTCTCTCACCCTACTGTGCTGAGGCCTTGCCCAAGGCCACAGAGCTTGGTGGAAGGGGTGGAGGGAGGTTTGCTGTCTCCCTTCTACCATCACGCAGGGGTTCAGTATGGTGGCAGCATGACACACACATAAGAAAGTCTTCAGGGTTTAGGTGAAGGGACAGAGGATGGGGGCTAGTCTGCAAAGGCAGAGGAGTGTTATTCCGAAGTCTGTGAGGAGGGATTTCAAGGAGGAAAATATAAAAATCAGATTTGCATTTCAGATCACTGTAAGGTGAGAAGGATGGGGGCAAGGGGCTAACACAGAGCCAGGACCCCTCAGGAGTAACTGCTGATATCCCAGAGGGTCACGAAGAGCCACAGAGGTGGGCTATTTGGTGGAAGGGATGGACTGGAAGGGCCACAATCAAGGATATTTAGGAAGATGTTCATAGAGAGCCTAAAAGTGAGGGACGAGCCCCCCAGGTGTCTCGCTTCGCCTACTGAGTAGACCGCGCCAGAGGTGCCGGGTGGGATGCGGTGGCCAGCAGGGTGGGTGCCTCACGGAAGCAGGAGCCTGTCAGGCCGTGATGCGCAGTTAATGCTACTGCAGCGAGACCCCGCTGGGTCCAGCTGCAGCTCACACCCCAGGCCCGATAACCAGCGGAGGCGGAGGCCGGCAGGGTCCCAAGACTGATTAAACCCCTTTAGAAAGGGGAGGAGGCGTGCAGCCAGCCGGCCAACTTTTCAGACACGACCCCTCTGCACCTGCCCCTGGCTGAGCCCGGCTCACCCCGACAGGACTGGGATCCTTCCCTGCTTCCCCATGAGCTGACCCGGACTTCCCCCAGGCCTCGTCTCCCCCGCCGCCCACAGCCCCACTTGAGGCTTGGGTCGCCAGTATCCTGTCCCTTCTGTCACCTGGCTTGTCGGGTGGGTCGCCTTGTGCCGTGTTCTGCGTGCCGTGTGAGAAGCCAAGGTGATCATGTGGTAAAACATCCTTGTGTTTGGAACCCTGAACCTGCCTTCTAACTATATTGACCTTCCTTTATGATTGAAGGGAGCTGCACTGTGGAAAGCCACAAGTCTGTGCTCCTTCACAGCCTGCTCGGGACACGGGTCCTCAGGTTGCTCTCAGAAATTATTTGGTTGTGGGGCGGCTGGGTGGCTCAGTGGTTGGGTGACGGCCTTCGGCCCAGGGTGTGATCCTGGAGACCTGGGATCCAGTCCCACGTTGGGCTCCGTGCATGAAGCCTCTTCTCCCTCTGCTTGGTATCTCTGCCTCTCTCTCTCTCATGAATAAATAAAATCTTTAAAAAAAAAAAGATTTGGTTGTGATTTTTCCTCCTAAGAAGCCAATGACATTAAGCGCTAATCTTCACTGTCTTCAGGTGACCAGGGAGAGTGGGGACACTGCTACCACTCTGCCTTCCAAGTCCACAGCCAAGTACCTCCCTGTGTCTGGTGAGCTAGGTCGTGGGAGGTGAGGTCAGAGTGAAGTTCCCAAACCACACAATGGAGACGATCATTGGTGGAGACCAAAGACTCAGACATCCCTGGGACACAGATCCCGAGGTGGAGCCCACAGAATCCGAAGCGCTCTTCCTAGTGCCCGCCAGCCTCCTGCTGGCAGGAGAGGGCAAAGTCTAGGCGCAGCCCAGCCAGGTGGGAGACGAGGCCAGGACGGAGCAGCAGAGCCGGGGAGGAGGCTCCAGCCACCAAGAGGAAGGCCAGCCCGTGCACAGGGAGGGAGGGAGGCAAGGAAGGACCCCCTAAAGCTTCCGCACCGCAGCTCTGGCCGAGAGCCTGGGGACAGGGCTGAGGAGCCCGGCGTGGCCTCTGCGCAGGCTGCTTCGGGCACCGCGGCCCCTCGACACCCCGGCTGGGGCGCCCTCGCGGTCCCTGAAGTGAACGAGGCAGCACAGCCAGGAGCACCCCGGCACCCAGCGGAGCACCCACGGGGCCTGGCCGCTGGGCCCCGGCAGGCGCTGCACCCCCGGGAGGCGGCCTTCCTGCGGCGTCGCTAACCCGGCACGGCCGTCCGCGCCCTCCGCCCCTGCCCCCGGGCCTGCACGTCCCCAGCGGCCCGGAGCCACGCTCGCCTCCCCCGAGACGCGCGGCCGCCCGGCTCCCCGCCTGGCCCAAGCCCGAAGCCTGCACGAAGCCCGGGCACCGCCCCGCCCCGCCGGCCTGAGCCCCCGCCGCCCTGCCTACCTGACCCGCAGGTCGCAGGAACCACCAGTCCGCAGGCACATCGGCCGCGCCCGACCCGGGGGCACCCCGCGCCCCCGCCCTCCCCCGCCGCGAGCCCCGGAAGTCCGCGCCGCACCTTCCGCCGCGCAGCCGGCCGGATCCCGGCCACCGCTCCCGCCGCCCCGCGCTCCTCTGGGCGCCGGGGGGGCGGGTCCCGCGCCCGGCCCTCGCCATGGCAACGCTATACTTCCGGCCCGCGCGGCCCACAGCCGGAAGCCGCGGCGCCCCACGGGAGCCCGGGGGCGGGGCCGGGGAGCCGGGGGCGGGGCCTGCCCGGCGGGGACCGCTGCCCACCGTGCTGTGCCAGCCTCTCCGCGGCGGCGGCCTCCGAGGCGCGGGAGGCGCGAGGCGGGCGGGAGGGGCCGGCAGTCCTGAGGCTCTCGGGAGGGCGTCCGTCTCCCCGCCCTGGGCTTTTAGGGAGAAGTCGGAGTGCACCAAAGCAGACCCATCCCGGACACACACAGGGCGAGGCATACCCGGCGCCCTGGGGCGATGGGAAGCCACTGCGGTGGTGGCTAAGGGGTTGGAGGAGCCCGGTCCGGACTCAAGGAGCCTTGAATGTCGAGACAGGCCCGGTGCCAGGGAGGTGGTGACAGACCTGCAGGAGAGGGCCTCTTTGCGGATAGAGTAGGGCTAGAAGTTCAGAGACGGTGGTCACAGCCCGCGGAGACACCGCGACCCTCTAACCAGAGCTCCGGGACCGGAAGAGGTGGTGTGAGTGAGGGGAGTAGTGCGCTCCTGCGTCCCATTGCCTGGGTCAGCCCCTGCGTCTCCAGGGCGCCCCTCAGCGCCGCAGCCCCAGTTACGAACCTCCTATATGCCCCGGATTTCCAACCAATTAAGAGTGTTGGCTACCCGGGCACAGCTGCGACCTGGGACTGGGGTGATAAAGTGTCCCTGTGCTCCTCTGGTTCCCCCCGGGCCTGGGGGCCCCGACACCAGCACCAGACACCGCTGCTAGTGTCCTGGACCTAGCACCCGCTTTGGGCAAACCTGTTGGGGAGGGGCAGGACCGCGCTTTGGGTCACAGTCCAGAGCACAGGCCTTGACTGACTCAAAAGGCCTTGACGAATCAGGTGGCCCGAGAGAAGGTGAGGACAAGAACAGGGTCTGGGAACAGAGAGACCAGTGAGCCTCAGGGCACCTGCCAGAGGCATTTTTCTGGGACTACACTACTGGGGCAGGCCCTAGGCCTGCCAAAATCCTCAGAGGCCACAGCCAGGCCTGCGCAAGGGGTGCCCAGGGGGTGCCGGCCCCTCAGGCCCCCCAGCCTGCGGCTCCGCCCTTTCCTAGAGTGCCCCTCCTCCATGCAGGCCACCCCCCACCTGCCTGGGGAGCATCTCCTTCCATCTAGACTAAGCCTCAGGGTCCTGTGGCTGCCTGAGAAGCCTTCCTGTGTACTCTCACAGCACACCTGTGCTCTCACTCCTGTCATTGCACGCTCCCTGCGCAGGAACTATGACCCATGGAGCTGTATCCTCCAGGCCTGGCCCCAAGAGGTGTCCAGCAAACCCTCTCCAGCTAGGCGACCTCTTCCTCCACACACACACCCAGGAGCACGGCCCAGGTGCCCTAGAAGAAGGAGGGGCAACCTCCTGCGTAGCAAGCTCCGGAGCTTCGGACCCAGAGGACCAAAAGAGGAAAAGGGAGGCAAACTGCCTCCAGAAAGGCCTCTGTGGCCAGGGAAGGCCAGTGAGGTAAACAGTGAATAATGAGAGCTGGTCAGCTTACACTGCTGACAGGCATCATGGAAGGCAGGAAGGGGCCTCCACGGCCTTGGGAATCCACTGGGGCCCTGTAGCAGCCCCTGGGGAAATGCCTTGGATTAACTGTGTACCTATTTTGTTCCTGAGGTTTCCTCCAGGAAACCTCCAGGTTTCCCCGCCCCCCCCCCCCCCCCCCCCCCATCTAGGTCCGGGAAACTGCTCAGCCTTGAACTCTGAGCAGGCCCCACCCACTCTTGGCAGGTCAACTTTGGGTAAACCAACTCCCTTGGCTCCCAAATAGGCCAGCGCAGCCAGGATAAAGGAATCCTAGGTCAGGGGACCCTTCCAAAGGCTCTTCCTTGCAGTTTGCAGGGGGTGCTGAAGGCAGCCTAGGGGCGAAGAATGAGGCCCGGGTGGCCGCCCGCAGCCCCCACTGCAATCTTCCCCACCCCTCCCTTCCAGATTAGCTGAAACCTGCTAATTGTGGCAGCCCTCGAATGCTCCCCTCCCCCACCAGCCGATTCCTCCCTCCCTTTGCCTCCCCTCCCCTCCCCCTTCCATCCGAATGATAAAGGGTCTGGCCCGCCAGGCCCCCGGCCTCAGGCCCCCAGCGTCTCCTCACTACACCGCCCGGTCGCCTTGCCTCCACGGGGCCAGGCCCCAGCCCACGCTGCCTGCCTCCCCTGCATGGGGCCCTGCAGCCACCCACGCCTGGGGCTCCCTGGGTCGGAGTCGTCCTCCCAGCCCCCCAAGAGGAGGAAGAAGAGATACCTGCGGCATGACAAGCCCCCCTACACCTACTTGGCCATGATTGCCTTGGTGATCCAGGCCGCACCCTCCCGCAGGCTGAAGCTGGCCCAGGTGAGAGGGACCCCCATTCTCCCTGACGCTGGGCGATCGGACCTTTGGCGGGACCCGTCCCCCTTCTAGGCCCAGGCTGGGACTCCGGCCTCCATCCTCACCTGGCCCTACCCAGCTAAGCCAGGGCGCCCATCCAGGCCTGGGCAGCAGGGGAAAGAGCCCAGGTGCTCAGGCAGGCGCACCCTTCCCTCCTGCGGGCACCAAGGTGTTTTGTGGGCGGGGGTGTGAGGGGTGGGGGAGGGGTGCGACGCCCCTAAGCCTGGCTGTGGGGGAGGGGTGGTGCTGCCCCCCTCCCCCTCCCGCTCCCGCTCACGGCGCCGGGCCGACCGGCCGGGCCGCGCTTTCAGATCATCCGTCAGGTCCAGGCCGCGTTCCCCTTCTTCAAGGACGACTACGAGGGCTGGAAGGACTCCATCCGCCACAACCTCTCCTCCAACCGCTGCTTCCGCAAGGTGGGGCCCGGGGGTGGGGGGGTCGCAGCTGGGCGGCAGGGCTGTATCGGGCCAGACGCCTCACCGAGCCTCCCCTCCCCGTCCAGGTGCCTAAGGATCCGGCGAAGCCCCAGGCCAAGGGCAACTTCTGGGCCGTCGACGTGAGCCTGATCCCAGCCGAGGCGCTGCGGCTGCAGAACACGGCCCTGTGCAGGCGCTGGCAGAGCAGAGGCGCGCGGGGCGCCTTCGCCAAGGACCTGGGCCCCTACGTGCTGCACGGCTGGCCTTACCGTCCGCCCAGCCCCCAGCCGCCGCCCAGCCCCCAGCCGCCGCCCAGCCCCCAGCCGCCGCCCAGCCCCCAGCCGCCGCCCAGCGAGGGCTTCAGCATAAAGTCTTTGCTGGGGGACCCCGGGGAAGGGGCAGCCCGGGGCAGCCCGGGGGAGGAGGGGGTGCGCACTCCCCCCCTGCCCTGCGAGCAGCCTCCGTGGCCGCCCTGCCTGCTCACCGGGCCCAGGAGAGCAGATGGGGAGGCTTCCCAGGGGGGGACCAGCAGGCCCCCACCCCTTTCCCCTGAGCACAGAGCCTGGCCTCTCCACTTACTGCAGGCTTCCCCAGACCCCGGGGGGCTGCCCGGTGGGAGTCACAGGCCCTCACTCTGGGGGCAGCTGCCCACCTCCTACTTGCCCATCTACACTCCCAATGTGGTAATGCCCCTGGCTCCACTACCACCCGCATCCTGTCCCCAGTGCCCACCTTCAACCAGCTCAGCCTACTGGGGGGTGGCCTCTGAAACTCACGGCCCCCCAGGGCTGCTCTGGGATCTCGATGCCCTCTTCCAGGGGGTACCACCCAACAAGAGCATCTATGATGTATGGGTGAGCCACTCCCGAGATCCAGCTGCCTCCACCCCTGGCTGGCTACTCTCCTGGTACAGCCTGTGAGGCTCCCGGGGCAGGGGCGGCTTTCTTCTAACCTTCCTGCCACCACTGACTTGTTGGGGAACCACGGCCAAGAGGTCCAGGAGGTGTCTGTGGCCGCAGCAGCCCTGAAACACCAGGCACCAGCGGTGCTGAGAATCCACCATGTTTATTGGACTACCCCATACCCCACAAAGGGTTGGGGTCTAGCTAGGCACTGCTCTGGCCCGGATGCTCAGTCGGGCCTCTCCTATCCCCCCACCCCCAGAGGCCAAACTGCAAAGAGTGGGGGCTTGGCTCGCAGTAGCCCCTTCCTGATCCCACTTTCTCTGTCCGTGTGTCCTTCCTTCCTTCCATCCATCCATCACCACGTGTCACTTCCCACCCCTGGCTCCCGGCTGGGGGAGGGAGACCCTACACGGTGCCTCAGCCTGAAGTCCTGTCCTCCCTCCTCTGCCTGGGAATGAGGTAGTAGCACCTTTTTGGGGAAAGGAAATCAAGACCCTACTTGGTTTCGGTGGTGGTAGTGGGGAAGATAACAGTAAAGGAGTAGACAATATTTTAATGCCAAGTCTGATTCTTGGTGATGGGGGTGACTGGGGTAGCCGCTTGGCGGGGCCTACCTCCCACAGCCCTGGCATCCCCTGCTGTGCGCCGCGATGATAACAGCAAATGGTGATAAGGAGGGAGCCGGGGGCCTGGGGGAGGGAGCGGCGATCAGGTCCCTAGGCTAAATACTCCTCGCGGGGCAGGGGGACCGACTCCGGGAGGGGGGCAGGGGCTTTGCCGCCTCTGCCGGCAGAGGCGCGGCCGGGACTAGGAGTCCCCGGCCTTTTGGGTCCCGAGGGCCGAGCTGGAGTCGCTGTCTGGGCCGGGGCTGGGAGGGCTGCCAGGGGGCGGCGTGGGCGTGCACGGGGTCCCGGTGAGCGGCGTGTCGGTGCTGAGCGAAGACGGCGTCCCCGAGCGCGGAACCCTGCAGCGCCGGGCGGGCCCCAGCTCCACCTGGCCCACTCGCTCGGCGAACTTCAGCGAGCACACAGTCTCGCCCAGGTCCTCCGGCCGCGTGGAAATCTGCAGGCAAGCGGCGCTGGTGGGCGGCCCCGCGCGGGCGGCTCCCGGCCCCCTCCGGGCCGCCCACCTGCAGCCGCAGCACCGCGGGGTCGTCCGATCCCCTCCCGCCCCCGCCCCCGCCCCGTCCCCTCCCGGCCTCGCTCCCTCGCCGCGCCCCGCCCCGCCCCGCCCCGCTGCCGCCGCCCACCTGCAGCAGCAGCACTGCGGTGGCGCCCGGCCCGCCCCCCTCCCGCCCCGGTCCCCTTCCGCCAGCCGCCCACCTGCAGCAGCAGCACCCCGGTGTCGTCCGGTCCCCTCCCACCCCCGCCTCGACCCGGCTCCCGCCCCGCTCCTCCCCTCCCGCCCGCCGCCCACCTGCAGCAGCAGCACGGCGGTGGCGCCCGGCCCGAGCGCGGGCTGCAGCAGGCGCGTGAGCTGCGAGTCGCGGAAGGGCACGTGCGGCCGGCGGGCCCGCAGCGCAGCCATCACGCCGCCCAGGGCCAGCAGCGAGCGGTTGATGGTCCGGGCCTCCCGCAGCCGCTGCGCGCCGTCTCGGTCTCCCCGCGACGTGCCGGCCGCCCCCGCCTTCCAGGCACGCTCGGATCCCGCCAGGTCCACCAGGTGCAGGGTGCCTGCCGGGGCGAGCGAGCGGGCGTGGGGGGAGCCCCGGATCCGGCGCTGCGAGCCCCCCGCCCCCCGCAGGGCTCAGGTGCGCCCCCGGTACCTGCGGTGCCCGGCCCGCGCGGGGGGGCTGCCGTGCGCAGCGTTAGCGTGACCAAGGCGTGAGACCGAGAGCTGTGCCTATTCTTGGTGGTGGCGGCGGTGGCCCGGTTGCTCCTCCCCAGGCTCAGCATCTGGAGGGCGGAGCGACACGACCGGCCTGCCGCAGGGTCTGCGTCCCTGCGTGGGAGCACAGGCGGGGGCCTTGGAGAGCTGCTGGGAGGGCTGGGGGGGCGCGATGCCACTGGGCAGCCTTACCTGGTGCAGCGTCTCCAGGTTGGGCACGTCCCAGTACGTGAGGCCAGCCACCTGAATGCCCCCCTGGCCTGCCGGGCCCTGCCTGACGGCCAGGCGTTCAGGAGGCCCTGGGGCTAGGAGGTCCCTAGTGAGAAAGGGAAGGGCTGGGTTTCCGAGACTCCCAGGGTCACTGGAGGGGCACAGGATACAGAGGACGGGCTATAGCATGGACCTGACCTGACAGCCTCATTGTAGATCTCCACCATGCTGAGAGTCACACGGTGGTGTCCCCCAGTCCCCATTTCCTGGAACAGTGACTGCAGTGCCCTAGGAGCTATGCCAGGGTCCTCAGGTGGGCCCTGGAACAGGGCAAGTGCTGCATCAGACTCCCAGCCCAGCTCCTGGCCCCAGGAGCCACCCAGGGTCTCCCCTTCCCACCTCCATACTGTAGGTCTTCCCTGTCCCTGTCTGACCATAGGTGAAAATGCAGACGCTGTAGCCTCGGAGGCAGGACAGCACAGCTGGCTCCAGCTCCCTGAAGACCTAGGGGGAGGAGGGGTGCGAGGGGTCCTAAGCCCCAGGACTTAGGACACAGTGTGGACAGAGCTTGGTTACCCAGGGAGGATGGCTCCAGGGGAGCATGGTGGAAGGGCAGATCTCCCAACAAATTGAGGTGGCTCCCTGGAGAAACTGGCATTTGCAAGAATTTGCCAGGCAAGGAAGGAAAGGGATGTGAGAGAACAAGCAACACGGAGCGCTGGACTTCTGAGGAGGCTTGGAGGCCCAGGAGAGCAGCAGCCAGGAGCCCAAATGCTGGGCTTGACTGCCAGGTTCAAAGCCCAGCTGTGACAGGAAGCAAAGCACACATGGATCTTCTAGGCCAAGGCTTTCCCTCCAAGGTGACCACTGCAGTGATACCTGGTGTAAAGATCAAGGGGAGCTCGGAGCGAGAGGACTCACATAAAGGGTGAGCCCAGGAGGGCTCCACAGGTGCGCAGAGGGTGGCTAGCCAAGGTCACCGGAACCCTGGCCCTGGGAGAGTCCAGAGGCAGCTGAGGAGATGTGGCTGGGACTCATATCCTGTTGGCAACTGGACCCCAGCAGCAGCCTTTTGAGCACCGACATGGCCAGCTTTTGTGCCCAGAAGGCTGGTAACTGAGTAGCCTGTGGGTTCTACTTAACACCTTGACTGCCAGCAGCGAGTGCGGAATCCAGAATTGCCCATGAGGTCACTAAGATTCCATGACTGACAGGAAGCACTGGGGGTGACCAGGGTGCGGGGACTGTGTGGTGTCCTTGCAGAGATGGGAAACACAGGTGAGGGGGCTCAGTGAAAGATGCCTCTGGTCAGACACATAAGGGACAGCAGTGTCCAGAGGACTGCCCAGAAGGTAGCAGACCGCGGGGGGGGGGGGGGGGGGGATGGAGAGTGGGGGGGTGGGGGATGTTTGAAGTCTGGGAAGCAGGCTGAGACAGGGGAAGTGTGTGAGATAGAGACACAGGTGAAAAACAGCCCCTGCTCTCTAGGAAGTGGGCGATTGAGCTCTGGCCACCTGCCACCTGCCAGCCCCTCCTCACACTGTGTCCCTGTGAGGCCAACCCGGGTCGGAATCTCGGCTAGCTCTGCACCTTACGTGATTGACTCTGTTTCCTGAGCTTTGGAAGTCTATGTAGACAGAGACGGCCAGTATAGGAAGCAAGGTGCTGAGCTGGGCCTGGGAGTCTGGGAGGAGGAGGGCAGGAGAGCGCCAAGGCTGGAAGCTACTGGCTCCCCAGCCCGTGCGCCCGCCACACCCTGCCTTGCGCTGCCCCGCCCTGGCCCTGCCCTCACAGCTGGCCCACTTCACCAGGCTTGGAAGAGTGAGTAGCCCATGAAGCCTGGGGGAAGTTCACAGCACTGTCCCCACCACAGCAGCACCCTGGCCCTGCTCTGCAGCCAGCTCCCTGTGAGCAGCAGCCATCATCATATCAGACACGCTCATTTTTCTTACTTCCTTGGTAAAAAATTACGTTTAAAAACGTTAACCTTTCCATTAAACCAGCAGGCTCGTTTTCATTGAAACCGCAAAGGGATGTAATGGGAATATTCTGGAAGGAAAGGAGGTATCCAGCTAGGCTGTCATTCTTGTCTCCCAGAACCTCCTGTTTGCTTCCCTTCACGGGAGTCCAGCTACTGGGAAGGCAGAAGGAGGGAAACCCGGAGCCTCTTCTGACTCTCAGGCAGTACGAGGGAAGGTCAGCACAGGTGCAAGGGCAGAGCATCACCTCCTCCTGGCTGGCCTCTGGAGAGAAGACCCAGTCCAGGCGAAAGCGACGCTGGCGCCCTCGATAGCAGGTGGTGACAGTGCCACTGGGGCCAGGCTCCGAGCTCACCAGGCTGGAGGGTGTCCCTGGCCTCAGCCGACACAGCACACGGATATTTCCTGGAGTGGAGATCACATCAGTGGGCTGCCTCCGGGGCCCTGAAACACAGGGAGGCTCTCCGTCCTCAGGCTCGCCGCCCCACTCCTCTGCTCTCCAAGCCTGCCATACCCTTGAGCTCCAGCAGCCGCCCTGGGCATCCAGTTGGGGGCCTCTGCTGCTCCTCAGGGAGCTGAGTCCCAGCCGCGCCAGCTGACAGTGCCCCCAGGGCCCAGGATACCTGGTGGGATAGGAATGTGAGGAAGTGGGGGCTGGGGGAGGGGTGCTGGGGCAATGCAGAGCTACCAGCTGTGGTGATGCACAACTTTTACTGGCTTTGGGCCCTTAGAAGCATCATTCAGTGGGCCCAGGATGGAGACCCAGAACGTGAGGAGGATCACAGAAAAAGACATCTATCTCCTATGGGGTTGACAGTTCCGTGAGGGGTTTACTGTCGCCCTAGTTTACACAGACAACAATGAGGCCCACAGGCGAGATCACACCCAGAATGGGTGAGATCACAAGCTGTTCTGATTCCAGAGCCTACCACCTGCATTGGAGCAGGCAAGGCCCTGGGGTGGGAAGAAGGAACACAGGCCCCCATGGAAGAACAGTGACCCAGCTGCCCAGAGAGCATGCGCTAGAGAGGGGGCAGTGGTCCTGACCTGACCCCGGGCCTCATTGAGCGAACACTGACAGCTCTGGGTAAACGTGCTGACCAGTCCTCGGAGGTCCCCACAGCCCTGACGCAGGCTGGCCATACGTGTCCGAAGTCCTGGCAGGGAGAGTTTGTTGTGAGGGAAAGCCCAGTTCCCGGCCTCCCCGTGAACCGCGGGTCCCCGCCCTTACCTGCCAACTGCCCGAGCATCTGCCGCAGCTCCCTTCTACAGTTCTGCTCAGTCTCCTGCTGGAGCTGCCGAAGGGCCCCCCGCAGGCCCTGCAGCTGCACCTCCTGCACCCCCAGCTGGCCCGCCCAACCCCACCCCTGTCACTGAGGCAACAGGCACTTACCAGGCCCTGCCTCAGATCCCACCCGCCCCCCATGGCCCCAGCCTTCCCGGCCCCTGGGCTCAGAGCCCACCTGGACTTGAAGTGCTTCTGTGGTGTCCTGGGCTTCCTGAAGCCGGCTCTGCAGCTCCACCAGTGCCTCCGCCTCCTCCTGCAAGAAAGGTGGGAGCCAGATCAGCTATGGAGCCGGCAGGGACGTGAACGAGGGCACTCCAGCCGCCCCATGTCATGGACGGGGAAGTCATGTCAAGAGGGGCGGGCAGAGCCGGCCATGAATCCACATCTCCCCACTTTATGCCGGACGCCTTTCCCCAGGTCCCTCTGCTCTCCTGAGGCCGTCACTGGGAAAGCCACAGGACAGGGTAGACATGTTCTCCTGCGGGCATGGGTCTCCTTGATGGGGCTACCTTGCACAGACCATCCCAGGGCCTGTCCACACTCCTAGACTCTGGCCCTGAAAGGTCAGAGAGGCCCCCCTGCTTCTGTTCCAGCAGCATTAGATCCTGGGCAGTGTTGCAGATAGCCAGGTGTGCAGGAGCCCCAGGCGGCAGGAACAGTAGCAGCTAAGGAGGATACCTGGGGGGCCCTGGTGGAGGGGCCAGGACCCCAGTGCAGCAGGAGATCCCGGGTGAGGCTCAGGCTCTGTTTCAGAGCCTCATTCTCCAGGGTTAGATGCTGAACTCTCTTCTCGGAGTCTGTCGCCCCCTGGCGGAGAGAGAAGCCCTCAAGACTCACCGGAAGCTGGGGCCACCTCTCATTACCCTCGGTCACCCTCCCGGAGGCGTGTGTGTGTGTGTGTGTGTGTGTGTGTGTGTGTGGCCGGCAGCCTTACCACTCCCAGGCGCAATCGGCCCAGCTCCTCCTCCTGCACTTCTAGCTGCTGTCGCAGCTCTTCTAGCTGACGAGGAGGGAAGGGCACAGGGTGAGGCATCTCCCTCCAAGGCCCTCCACCCTGTCCCTTTTGCCTTCCGGACCCCTACCTGTCCAAGGATGAGCTGCTCCAGCCGCTGCCACGCCCTCTGGTCCTCCGCCAACTGGGGAGGGTTCTGCCCCTGGGCCTCATCCCTTGGTGAGAGAGGAGGGCTTTCTTCTTGAGATGGGGATCCTGGAGTGGGGTGGACCCAGTTAAGACCGATGAGGTCTCTAACCTGAAGAAGGGGACACCTCGGGAGCAAAGCTGGGCATGGGGCCCCAAACTCCAGGCCGCTCCCTTTCTGCGGGCTTCACTCCCTTGCCACACTCCCTTTACAACTCACTACTCCCTACGCACCAGCAGGAGTGGGGCACTGCCCCTCGGCGGCTGGCTGAGTCCCCTGGGACAGGGCCTGCCTTCCCCTGGGGCTCCGAATCCAGGCCAGGAGAGCCAAGAGCTGACCCGTCACCGTCAACAGTGGGGGGACATCGCTCGGCTGTAAAGGACACAAGGACCAGAGCAACGGAGCCTGAGGTGATGACACGCACGGGGAGCCCAGAAGGCCTGCGGACAGTCCCGGTGGGCTGGAGAAGGATCCCCAGCCCGGCTCACCTTGGTCAGGTCAGGAGGAGGATTCCCGAAGCTCTCTTCCGCCCCCAGCTGGACGGAGAGGAACTCAGCAAGACGCACGAGAGCCTCTTCCAGGGACACCTCGGCAGGGCGGCCCTCCGCTCCCTCTTCCGGTCCATCCTCGGACTCGGAGCAGCCCGGGAGGCCTGGGAGCGGGGAAGGCGAGGCTCGCGGTTCACAGGCCGGCAGGAGGCACCTGCTGGGCCCTTCCCTCCCAGAGAGGTCACGGCACCCCGCCTCCCTCGGCCGGCGGGTTCCCTCCCGGCGCACCGACAGCACCTACCGACCAGGCCTGTCAGCTCGGTCCACAGTTCCGCCGTGGGCGGGTCGGGGCGGCGGCGACCCCCGCGCTTGCAACCTGCAGGCTAGGGAGGGAGCAGCGGGACCTCTGAGGATGGGGGGTAGCCTGTGGGCCCGCCCTCCGAGACCGGGCCGAGGGAGGTGAGGTCTCCGCTTCCAACACCAGAACAGAGACGGAGCCCCCCGCACGGCACCCCCGCCCCAGCGTCAGCGCCCCGGGAACATACGCTGCGCGGGCCCGCATAACCCGCTCAGAAGGGGGGCGCCGGCCCAGCTGCGCCCGCCCCTCTCACCTGGGCGGGGTCCTCGGGGTCGCCGGCCGCCGGGGCAGCGCCATCCCTGCGGAAGAGGCTGTAGAAGATGTAGATGAGCAGCGAATAGAAGGCGTACATGGGAGCGCGGGGCGGCAGAGGGCCCGCTTCGCGCCGCCCCGCGTCCCAGCACCCCGACTCCGCGCTCGCGCGCTGCAACACCGGTGCGCATGCTCGGGGCGGCCGCCCCCACGGCCCCGCTCCCGCGGGCGGAGGGCGCGCGCCCGGAGGAAAGGGGGTGCCAGGGACGGAGTCCCCGGGGCCACACCCGGACACCCGCCTCGCGCCTACCACCCCTACTTCATCGACCCCGGGCTGACAGCGCCCACGGCCTCCGCACGGCCCCTGCTCGGAAGCCGCCCCAGCCTCCCGCGGAGGCCCTACCGCCCTCGCCCCTCGCAGCCGGCAGCCGAGGGAGGCCAAGCTCGCGTCTCCACGGAGCCCCGGCCCTCATCGCCCCGCCCAGTCCGGCCCAGACCCCTCCAGCCCCGCGCGGCCCGGCCCAGACACCTTGTCGCCCCGCCCAGTTCCCCTCTCAGCCACGCCCACATCCCCTCAGCCCCGCCCAATACCCTTCGCAGTCCCACCTCGTAGCCCCGCCCCGCCCAGTACCCTTCTCAGTTCCACCTCGTAGCCCCGCCCCCTCTCAGCCCCGCCCAGTGCCCTTCGAAGTCCCACCTCGTAGCCCCGCCCGGACCCCCTCAGCCTCGCCCAGTGCCCTTCGCAGTCCCACCTCGTAGCCCCGCCCACATCCCTCTCAGCCCCGCCCCCTGCGACAGCTCCACCCAGAGCCGCCCTCCTCTCAGCCCCTCCCCTCCCACCGCCGCCCAGACCGCCCTCCCACCCGGCCCCGCCCAGACCGCCGTTACAGTCCCGCCCACACCCTTCCCAGCCCATCAGCTCCCTTCGCAGCTCCGCCCACAAGCCCTTTCACAGGCTCCGCCCCCCGCAACAGCCCCTCCCCTCTGCCCGTACCCCTCCTCCCCTTTCAGCCCCGCCCACAGCCCTCCCCTTCACAGCCCCTCCGCTAGCCACGAAGCCCTCGGAACCCCGCGGGTGCCTTACCCGGATCGGAGGGCCGAGCTCCCTCCTCCGGGTGGGCCCTCCGCCCTCGCAACCTCGTCCGGCTCTCCTCGGACTCCCCCTTCGCCCAGGCCCCGCCCCCCGCCGCCACTCTAGCCTCCGCTCCTCTCGTTGGTTCGCGCCCGGCCCGCGCTGGGCTGGAGCCGGGGCCCCGGCGGACGGTGGGGCGGCCGACTCCGGCCTACTGTTCGCCGCCGCGTCGGGGCGCTCAGCTAAGCCGCCGTTGAGGGCCTGCACCGTAGCTGCTCCCAGGCCCGGTTCCGAAGACGGCGCCTCCCCGAGCGCAGGAACCAGGCCGAGTGGGCCTGCGCATGACTCTCCCCGAGGCCCGGAACCCCCACTTGGACTCCAGGGCTCCAGAACTCACGGCCTCCCAGGTCTGACTCTCTTTCCCCCTTCTTTTCTCAGCCTAACTAGGTTCTTCTTCCCCACAGTTGTGTCCGGTGCCTCAGGGCCCCAGAAAGTTTCGGATGAGCCTATCCCAACACTTAGAGATGGGGCTCTGGAACCTGGGAGTCCTGGAGAATCGCCCTTAGGGCTCCTGGTCGAGGGCTCCTTCCTTAAGTTCTGAGTCCCCTTCCTGTTTCACATTCACTACCCCCGAGGTACCATGGCCTCCAAGCCTTGGAATGAGTGGAGTACCACCCTGTCCCACCTGACACTGGGAGTGGTGTCTCTGCATGCAGCCGTGAGCACTGCCCAGGTGAGTACACTGGGGTGGAGCAGGGGTGTGACCCACTCACAAACTGCAAGGACCTGAATCGGGTCCAGTTCCCCGGGGTCAGGGAGAAAGGGTGGTGCGAGCTTGAGTCTGGGGGCCAGGGTTGCATGAGACCCCCAGACCTTTCTCTGCCTGAAGGAAGGTCCTTGCTCTTTTTTTCCCCTGCATCTCCTTCTATCCTTGTGCTGACAGGCAAGTCGAGGGGCGGCTGCTGGCTTCCTGCTCCAGGCCTTGGCCTCTGCCACCTTGCTGGCCCCAGGGCTGGGCACAGATGAAGACTCTCTTGCTGGAGCCTGGGTGGCCACTGTCATCGGCCTGCCCCTTCTGGCCTTTGATTTCCATTGGGTGAATGGGGACCGCTCCTCTGCCAACCTGCTCCTGGGAGGAGGGATGGTGCTGGCTGTGGCCGGTGACCACCTTGGTGCTGAGGGTCGCTCTGTGGCTGGCCAGGCAGTGGTGCTGGTGGTTGCAGTGACTATCCTCATCGTGGCTGTTTTCACAACCAACACTTATGGAATGTGGGGGGGTGCGATGTTGGGTGCTGCAGGCCTCCTGAGCCGGCTGGAGGAAGACAGACTGCTGCTGCTGCCAAAAGAGGACATCTGTCGCTGGGCCCTTGCTGCAGGCAGTTGGGCCTACCACCGAGCCCTGCACACACAGCGCCTGCAGTGGGAGTGATGCTTAGAGACAGCATGGTGGGGCTTCCGTCCTGGCTACCGCTTCCCTCTCCCACAGGCCTGCTCCCTTAAGGATGGACTCTCGGGTCTCCCAAAAAGAGCTTGCTGCAGGGTGATGGATGCCTTGGTTAGGAGGCTGAGTCCAGGCACCACCGTCCCTCCTCTGCCTGAGTGTGGGAACTCGCCTAGACCAGAATGAAGGGGATGGGGCCCCAGGCACATTTTGGGGCCTGCTGCTGGGCAGGCCATGGTTGTGGATCCAGAGAGAGGCTTGGTCTCCAATAAACCTTAGGGAAACAGCAGGAATATGGAATCTGCCCATTCTTGCAAGGGATCGAGGGATCCTCCAGTGAGCTTTCTAAAGCTTTAGGGCAGCAGCTGGTTTCCTTGTGCAAAAAAGGGGAATATCCTAGAACTAGCCCTGGGGCCTCACTCGGCCTGACCTAGTGGCACCTTTGCCAGGAGGGCCCCTAGATTGAGAAGAACTCGTCCTGGGCCTTTGCTTTCCTGCGACACGGTGGAGCTCTGAGTATCCTTGCCCAGCATGGCAGGTGACCCTCTGGGACAGTGACCGTCACGGGCTGCCAATCGGGATGGGGACAGGGGAGGACTGTAGTACATCTGTATTACGGCTGTCCTCAGAAATGCACCTTCCCTCCCAGAGCTAACTCGACGTGTGCTCATTCGCCCTCTGGCCTGTGCAAGGCACGTCCTTATGTCCCCAAACCCTCACGCTCCTCACCGGACCCCTCTTCCATTCCCAACCCCGGGATTAGGCAGAAAGGTGGTTTAAATTCGAGGTCCAGGGCCCTTTCTCGGGGAGTATCTCTGCTTGCGTGCGGTGGAAGCAACGGCCGTCAGCTGGTCCGGCAGCAGAGGGGCGGGACCGGCCGGCGGGGTTCTCGGCCGAGCCTGGCCACAGCGCCGCGCATGCAGCCCTCAGTGTTGCGGGACAAAGGCGCACGCACACCTCCCTCGGGTGGCCCTTGGCTCGGGGGCCGCACCCTAGAGGACCGGAAGCGGCGCGCACGCCCCCATCCCCAGGACTTCCCCCGCCCCGCGCCCCTCCGCAGGCCGCCGGGGGCCCCGCCTCCTTCCTGCCCACTTTCTGCAGGGGCGGGCCCTCGGGCGTCCTTGCGCGCCCATTGGCCCCGGCGGACGTGCCGTCTAGCCCCGAGCAGCGCTCCCATTGGCCCCGCGCGGTCACGTGACGGGGAGGCCGAGGGGGCGGCGGCGGCGGCAGGGGGGGCGCGCAGCGAAAACAAAGATGGCGGCCGCGCCGGGGTCGGTGGCCGCGGCGGCTTCGGGGCGACGCGCGGGCCGGACCCACTGAGGCGGCGGCGCAGGGAGCGGGGCTGCGGGGTCGCGGCGGCGGCGAGAGGGCGGCGGGAGCGCGCGGCGCCCCTAATCTCCAGCCGCGGGTGCGCGCCGGCACCCGCCCGCCGGGCCGACCGGCCGCGATGTCCGGCGCGGAGGAGGCCGGCGGGGGCGGGCCGGCCGCGGGGCCCGCGGGCGCCGTGCCGGCCGGAGCCGGGGTCGGCTCCGGGGTCGGGGTCGGGGCCGGGCCGGGGGCGGCCGCGGGGCCGGCGGCGGCGGCGGCGCTGGGCGAGGCGGCGGGGCCCGGGCTCCCGGACGAGGCGGGCCTGGCCGGCGCCCGGCAGCTGCAGGAGGCGGCCGGCGACCCCGACGCGCCGCCCAAGAAGCGGCTGCGGGCGGCCGAGGCGGCCGAGGCGGCGGCGGCGGCGGCGGCGGCGGGCAGCGGGAAGCTGGAGGAGCGGCTCTACTCGGTGCTGTGCTGCACCGTCTGCCTGGACCTGCCCAAGGCCTCCGTGTACCAGGTAGGGCCGCCGGCCCGACCCCGACCCCGCCCGGCCGCAGCCCTGCCGCGGCCGCCCCCTCCCCGCGCCCCCGGCCCTCGGAAGCCGGTCTGAGCCCCGGGGCCCGGCAGGCGGGTCCTGGCGTCTGTTGGGGAGCTCTCCTCTCGCCTCCTCTCCGCGACCAGCTTCTTTCCCGGCCTCGCTTCCCTTGTTTCTCGACTCGAATGTTATTTCTCCTCTTTGCTTTTCAGCCTTCTCCGCTGCCCCAGCTCAGCGCTCCCCAGCCCACCCTCTGAGTTGGCCCCGAGGAAGCTGGTGACAGACGCCCCCCCATACACCCCCCAGAGTCGGTTCCCCTCACTCTGCATCCCTGGATTCGGGGGATCCTGGTGCTCCCCCTTCACTCAAGAGCTTCTTCTCTATTCTTTTAGCAGCCACACCCCCGAGAGCTGTCTTGAAGCTTCTCTCCTATACCTTCTGTCTCCCAATTGAAAGAAGGGATTTGATCACGTTTTGTCCCTCCTGTCGTTCCTGGTCTGGATCAACCACCTGCATCGAGCCCCACGGTCTGGGTCCCTTCTCTCTTCCCAGCCTGGCCTTGTGCTGTGTGGTCCAGATACGCTATGTCCTAAGTTAGACTCCCTCCCCATCCCGCCTGACCCACACCAGGCCCGGCTTCTTAGGCTACCAGCACTCCAGGAGGTGTGTCCACCCCCCTTCTCCCAGGTGTGGGTCCAGAATAGTGGCTGGACCCAGTCCTTAACCAGCCAGAGCCATCAGAGAGGGCACTTGGCCCCGGTGGGCCTGCCATTGCATCACGAGCAGCAGGGGCCACACGCTGGCCCAGGGCTGTTTGCAGTGTGCTGCCCTCTTTGTTCATCTGTGTCTCCACCTCATCCTCTGACCTGGATACCCCTTCTTCCCAGTGCCCCTGTGAGGGCTAGAACACGTTCGCGATCACCTTTCTTTGCACTTTCGGGAGTTGGTCGCTGCTGCTGGGGCCTTGTTTTCCTGCTGTTACTCTGACTGGGGCAGTGGGTGAGAGGGCCGTTGTAGTAAGCAGTACGAAGCTGACCTGGGTTGCCGCTTCCCCAGCCTATAAGTCTCCAGGTCCTTTCCTACTTTGGCATGAAGTAGCTTAGGAGGACCCTGGTGTGCCCAGGTAACAGAGGAGGGAGGAGGCGTTGGCAGGGGAGTGGGTTGAGTTCTCTGGGTGGAGGATACTGGCTCTCAGCCTACCCTGGCGAGAGGCCCTTGCTCAAGAACACCGCAGGTCTTCTGACCCCACTGGGGGAATGTTTCCCATAGCCCCTCGGCCTTGGAGGTGCTACCCTCAGGAGTTGTGTCCTCTCTGGTCCCCTTTTTCCTTGCCCGTGATCTTTTGATCCTCTTACGTAGAAGAACTTTTCCTTCCTCGGGTCTTAAATGAGAGCCCAAACAGCCATGCTAATGATGAGTGGGAGGAGGGTCCCAGGGGAATTTGGGGGAGTCTCCCATCCTGTGTTAGACCTGGACCTGGCATGATGATATGATGACAGGCCACATGATGCCGCCTCCTGGTCCACTCAGCACAGAGCCGAAGCTCTGCCTCTGGCCAGAGCCACTGTGATGGGGCCTCTGAGCCTGGCTGGTTCAAACTGGCCCGCACTGTGCTGGGAGCTGAGCTCTGTCCTGGGCGGGCTGAAAGCAGGCAGCTAAGCAGCTGTGACGGATAGAGTGAAGGAGCTGAGGCAGCCCGACCTGTGGCCCTCCCCAGGCCTAGTGGGCTCTGCTGAGCAGCTGCCCTGGAAACAGGCCTGCTAAGCAAGGAGAGTGAGGCTAAGCTGTGGGCTCTGGCACTGGTCCCCTGCTCCACCTCCATCCTTCCCAAGTGACAGCCAGGCCTTGGTAGGGAGTTGTTTCCCTCTCATCTCTAGAGGCCTGGAGAAAGCTCTAGAACATGTTATCAGTGGTGGAGCCCTTGGCTCTAGAAAGGTTGACCAGAGACCTTCCACGGGTCAGCATTTGCTTTGGAAGCCATGCCATGGGTCAGGAGCACACCTGGCAGGATGCATAGCAGTGCCCATGAGGGGCCTGAGGGATGAGCCAGAGGAAGGAGGGAAGGCTTCTTGGTGATTCCTGCCGCATACAACCCTGGATGGGGACATTAAGGGTAGGGGTTGGGGTGGGCCTGGAGGCCTGGGCCATTACCTGGTTGCATCTGAGCTGGGTTTGCTCCCAGGAGGATTTGGTCAGCAAGTGACATCAGTCCTACACATGCTGTCTCGCAACAGGCAGACACACAGCTTTCTGTGTGTCCCTGGTTGGGGCCTGTTATTAGCCATCACCTCGTGGCCTGGGCTCAGCCCCTCCGTTTCTGCTGGCCTTCTTTGGTAAGCCGTGTTGACTAGCCATTTCCGGTGGGCTGGTGTCGGGCACGTCATACGTTCTGTTCTCCTGACCCACCAGGACGAATGGTTTGGGGCAGGCACCAGGTGGTGCCCAGCTCTGGGGTGAGGAGAGTAACCAGTGGCCGTGCTGAGTCCTGTGCACTGTGCCTGCCTGAGCCTGGGGGGCAAATCCTTGGGTCTCGAGTCGGCTGAGTGTATGGTAACTTGAGAGCTTGCCCTGTGGCCACCAGACCCCACCTGTGCACTGCCAGGGGAGCTTCGGTGGTGGCAAGAGCTCGCCTTGAACAGACTTGCCCCCATTCCCAAGTCTGAGCGCCTGGCTCCGCACAGCTGGCTCTCCTACACATCTGGCATGCTGAGCCACACACCTGGGCTGGGGAACTTGCTTTGGTGTAAGAGCAAGATGCTCATGCAAATGGTTTCCCCCGTGGCCTACTTTACGCAGGTCAGGCCAGGGACAGTAGGTACGGCAGGTGCTTTGATGTTCTCTGCAGGTGTTGGGTGTGTCCCTGGTGACTGGCCTGACCGGGTTTGGGGCCACTCACCAGAGTCGCAGGCAGGCACCGAGGTCGGGGCAGAGGGCTGGAGTGAGTTGCAGCTGGGACACTCACGCGGGACAGGCAACAGGTGTGTGCGTAGATGCAGACTGCGGCTCCGGGGCAGGGTGCCCGGGTGCCTTGCGTGTGTGAGTGCCTTCTGTGGGGGAGGCACAGCCTTGGTGGTGCCTGGAGCAGTGCACGTGTACCTCCCCCGCCCCCACCATGTTCTCAGCCTGAGAAGTTCCCTGTGATCCCCGGGGTGAAGGAATAGTCAGGGGTCTCAGGATGTGGCCCCCCAGCTGGCTTTCTGGCCTGGCACTCGCGGCCTCAGACCTGCCCCCAGCACATTGCTCCTGTGCCCCTTCTACCCAGCTGCCGTCTTCCATCCCTCCTCCTCTTCCAGGGCCCCACAGAGGCAGCGGCTCCGTGCTACAGGATGCTTGTCCTCACTTGACTGGGGCACTTGCCGGTTTCTGCCCTGTGGGGGGTGGGTGTAGCTTGCTGTGCCTCTCACCCCTAGGGTCTCCTGTCTCCACCAGGACTCGGGCCCTGGCACAAGGAAACTGGTTACTTGATTGGCGTCACATTGGTAAAAGGCCTAGAAAGCAGGGGTAGGCCCGTCTCTGCCCAGGCCCGGCCGCATGGTCGCAGGCCTGGAGAAGCCTCCAGTGGTTGTCAGCGTGCCCAGTGCTGCAGGCTCTGTTCCCGCTGATCTTTAAGGAATCCCCCATGGGGCTGCCCACCCAGCTGGCCTGGGATCCTCTTCCCTAGTCCTGCCTCATGCTTTGGGCTGAGAAAGGTAGCAGAGTAGAGCTGCGGAGGTGAGTCTGCTTCTCTAAAACGAGCATTGAGAGGAGAAGGTTTCTGAGCTCTGGCTGTGTGAGAAGCTGGGTTTTATGTGGTGGTTACTTGTCATTTGAGTTGCTTTTTGATCCAGGGAGTATCTACATCTGAGCAAGAACGTGGCTATGGGGTTGATTGGTTCCCATCCGGATCCTAGGTCTTGAGGTGTGACACCAGGACTTCAAACCCGAAACCTGGTGGAGTGTTAGGGCTTGGCTTTACCCAAAACAGCTGCATCCCTTGGACACTGTGAGGTTCGTTCTTTTTTCTTTTCTTTTTTCCTTCCTTTCTTCCTTCTTTCTTTCTGATTTATTCATTTACTCATGAGAGACAGAGAAAGACAGGCAGAAACACAGACAGAGGGAGAAGCAGGCCCCTCACAGCCCAATGCAGGACTTGCTCCCAGGACCCCAGGATCATGACCCAGGCAGAAGGCAGGTACCCAACCGCTGAGCCCCCCAGGTGTCCCTGTGAGGTCCTTTCTTAAGCCCCTTGAATAAAGGGATTGAGGAGACCTCAGGCCAAACCTGGGGGAGGGGGACATGGGGTGCCTGCAGCCCTGATGGGCATGGTGAAGGGGGCCTTCAGCTGTGCTGAGCAGCAGGTTTGGGGTTAGTGCCTTAGTTGTGCTTTGGAGGCTGGGCTGCTCACATCGGCCTAGGTGCGAAGCCTTCCTGGAGCCCCTGGCACCTGAGGGGTCCGTGCACTCCAGGCTTAAGAGAGGGCCTAAAAGGCCGATTGGCCAAGGCTTGGTTTCCAGGAGTTGGGGAGGAAGGTATTTTCTAAGGCTCTCTTACGGCCCAAGGCCTGGGATCAGGGCTCCTCCTTGTGAGGTTGGATGGTACATTCAGCGCCCCTGTCACCCAGGGGAAAGCTGGCCTGGGTGCATGTGAGCTGCCTGTGGCCAGATGGGGTTGATGGGTGGTGTCCTCAGAGGACAGGTATGAATGCCCGCTCCTGGGGCATTTGCAAGGGGCTTGGGGGCTATTGCCGTGGCTTGGGTGGGACTGGAGGGTCCACGGGTGAGGGAGGGCATTTGCTGAAATCACATGCCTGTGCCAGGAGTCCCTCTGAGGCCTTGCAGGTGGCAGCCCTGTGATGGCCGTGGTGGGTTTTCTTCTGCTCCTGTCATGTGCTGGGGGCTGAGCTTGCTGTCATACGTGTTGTCTCACCTCACCCCTTCAGCACATGATGAGGCTAGTCCTCTCCCTGTCACTTCTTGTGCCTGAGGAAAGTGAGGCCCAGAGAGGGAAGCAAGAAGCCCAGGTCATGCAGCTGGTGACCTGTAGGCTAGAGGTCAGACCAGCATCTGTCGGGGGAAGCCCTGCAGTGTTCTGTGTTGGGCTGCCCTCTTCCTGCCCCCCTCCCATCAGGATCTTCCTGGCTGGGTGGGCGCTGCAGGGGCTGTTTCTTGGGGTACCTAGGCTCTTGGAGAATTGGCTCTAGCATGCCGAGTGGGGCATTCTGGCCTGCCCTAGCTGTCCATCAGAGGCTTGTGCCCAGCTTGTGGCTGCGCAGACCAGGGGAGGTGCAGTCCAGCCCAGCCACCGAGGACGCTGCTCTGTGTTACCGTGTGGCCAGGCCTGCATGTGAAGTCGGAGTTGTGCTCAGGTCAAGGAGGACCTGGGTAGCGGGGAGGGCTCTGGGGCTTGGTGACCCACCCTGCTGTGGACAGACCAGCTGGGCCCAGACCAGCCACCTGGTTTTTACCCAAGAACATCCCTTGGCTAACCATGAGGTGCTGGCTGCATGTGGACGTCCGCTCGTCCCTTGGCAGGGCCAGCAGCACTCTGCAGCATCTTGCTGGCTCACTGTCTTTCGACTTAACAACGGAGCTGTTGTGGCCTAAGGGGCAGTGACCTGCCTCCCCCAGAGAAGGGCAAGAGTCCTACTGCTCCACGGTGCCCTGTCACCTATGGCTCAGGAGGAGCGGGTGGGAGCTGGCCTGGGAGCTTGGAGGTTCCCTCAGCCCCCGGGGAATAGGAAGAGACCTGCTGGCAGGAGTGTGCAGGCCGGCTCTCTGCGCCCCAGCAGTGGACTCTGAGGGTAGTGCTGGGAGGTAGGCAGCCATGTGCTTGGCCCCCTTGGTGTGCCTCAGGAGCGTCTCGGACTCCATGTGAGTCCCTCACCCTCAGCCCACACCCTGCTGCTCTGCCTTGACGCAGACGAAGCCAGGTGCGTTCCGTTGCTGTTCCGCTCAGGCAAGTGGTGGCCACGCTGGTTGTGGCTTCACTTCCAAGGGGAACCCTGAAGTCTCCTCCATGAATAAGTAGTTAGATGAGCGTGAGCACCGTCCCTTGATGCCTCCCGCGAGCTGCAGCAGTCTTCCCTCGGGCTGTGGTTTGACGAGCCTCGGGCCCTCAGTCTGTGCCTCCTGCCGGGTGGAAAGGGCCTGTGGTGTCTGTGCCCTCCCCTCCCCTCACAGTGTCTCTGGCTTCTCCATCCACCCCTGGGGGCGACGGGAGAGGCGTCCTGGGAGCAGGCCCCAGCGCAGCCCGGCGGCCTCTGGGATCCACCCCCCAGCCAGCCCATGTGTCCGGAGCTGGCACTGCCCCCCTGCAAACCTGAACCCAGCCAGCTCCCCTTCTCATCTTGCACACTTTAATTTTTGGCCTGAATTGAGATTTCAGTACAGATCGTCTGTGCCGTGTGCGTGCACGTGGCTTCTGTCCTCAGCACGTCAGTCCCATTGCCCAGAAGACCCCGGGCCCAGCACCCCGTGCGACGGGCTCAGTTCAGGGGACACAGACCCCTGAGCTGATGGGACAGCAGTTGGTGTTTATGAGCGTCCCACGGGTGTGGCTGTGGCCGGGCAGAGGCGTGTGCTGCACAGCGTGCCCCTCGGAAGCGTTCTGGACCTCGAGGGGAGCCTGGAGGGGTGGCTCTCTGGAGGGGTGCCACGGCGGGCAAGCCCGGGCCAGCTGCTGGCGAGGCCTGTGACAGTGCCATGTGCCCGTTCACCCTCGCCCGGCTGTGGGAGGGTTCCAAGTGAAAGTCCAGCTGCCCTGAGCGGAACGCCCTGTGCCCCCCACAGCCTTCCCTAACCTCTGCCTCCACAGGGTTTGACCAGCTAGGGCCAGGCCTGGGGAGATACGTCTGCCCAAGGCTTTGCCCTCGTACATCTCCTTTCTCCGTGGGCCTCCTTCCCCGCAGCCCGTGTAGTTCTCTGAACGGCACCCAGTGGGAACTCGAGAGGCAGGTGTGGAACCAGAGACCCAAGACAAGAGCAGAGACTATCACAGGCGCAAGGCTCCCAGCAGGGCAGGGTGCTGACACGCAGTGTCTGGGCCTCAGAGCCGCGGGGTCAGAAGGGGAGGGGCCTCCCTTCTGCTGCCCGTAGCCCTGTAGCCCCCGTTCTCCGGGCCTGCATGGGACACACACACCCTTGACCCAGGCCAGCTAGGCCGCCCCGCCTGCCACTCTCTGGGCCACCAGCTTTTAGGAAAGTCCCTGCAGGAAGCCAGCCTCACTGGGCGGGTGGCAGCTATCTCTCACCTGTGCTGGCCAGGGAGGGCTGGGTCGTCTGAGCAAGGTCCCCAGCCCCCGCACGGGCTGCCGGCTAGGTGCCGGGAGCCCGCGTCCCCACAGGCGTCCTGAAATCAGGGCCTCTGGGGGCTCCTGAGACAGTCCCTGGCTCCAAGCCCCAGTGTGGCCAAACCGGTCACCACCAGCGGGCCCACCTCAGTGCGGATCCGCAACGTCTGCAAGCCGCCGAGGGCCACTTTGAGTCACCTCGCTCTCCACAGGAACCCCCCTGGCCGTGGGCCTCCTGAGCGGTGGCCCCGTCTGCCGAACAGCAGCGTGCCCGCACCTGTCCTGGCCAGCAGGCCCTCCTGCTGCGGCCAGCGGCCCGGCTGGCGCGTGCGTGTGTGCACGTCCTGCAGGTCTGTGAGCTCATCTCCCTTTCCTTCTTCGCAGTGTACTAACGGTCACTTGATGTGCGCTGGCTGTTTTATCCACCTACTAGCAGATGCCCGGCTGAAGGAGGAGCAGGCCACGTGCCCTAACTGTCGTTGTGAGATCAGTAAGAGCCTCTGCTGCCGCAACCTGGCTGTGGAGAAAGCCGTGAGCGAACTGCCCTCCGAGTGTGGCTTCTGCCTGCGTCAGTTTCCCCGTTCCCTCCTGGAGAGGCACCAGAAGGAGGAGTGCCAGGACAGGTAACCTCCTGGGGGCCCAGGATGGGGCTGGCGAGGCCCGGAGCGCCACCTACTCTGCTTGGTCCCTGCTGCCTGGCCTGGCCTTGGCTCCTGCACACCTAGCCCAGTGACAACCCGGAGTTCCCTCGGGGGCCAGGGTGGAGCTGCTCGGGGCCCAGGCCTGGGGGGGTGGGTGGGCAGGAGTGGGCTGCAGAGCGCCGGTCGCTTGGATCTGGACCCAGTGGCTGTTGGGACATCGCCCTGGCTCTCCAGGGCTCTCTGGCTGCGTGGTGGCCTCATAGACCTGGCTGTCCTTGGCATCCTTGAGCCCAGGAGAGCATGGCAAGCTCCGGGAGCTCGGTGCGAAGCTGCATGGGCACCCCGACCCGGTCCCTGCCCGTGGAGTCAGGCCACTGAGACTTGCATAGGGTCCAAGATCACAGTCAGTGACCACTGTTTTCAAGCAAGAGAATCCTCACAGCAAAGGGTGTCGGTGGCGTGCGTCTTCAGAGCTCTCGTGCGCTGCTTTCCTGTCTCCCACACACACTCTGACCCCTTCCTGGGGCTGGCACATGGTGAACATGTCCTTCGAGGGGTAACCTGTGTACGGGCAGGGGACCGAGCAGAGGCCCACCCTGGAGGACCGCTGGGCAGAGCCACCTGCCACAGGGCACAGGCCGTGACCACGGTGCTCACCTCCTCCCCAGGGTGACCCAGTGCAAATATAAGCGCATCGGCTGCCCGTGGCATGGCCCTTTCCACGAGCTGACGGTGCATGAGGCTGCATGTGCCCACCCAACCAAGACGGGCAATGAGCTGATGGAGATTCTGGATGAGATGGACCAGAGCCACCGCAAGGAGATGCAGCTCTATAACAGCATCTTTAGCCTGCTCAGCTTTGAAAAGATTGGTTACACAGGTGAGGCGCCCCGCCGCCCACTGCATGCCGCACAGGCTGGGGGGGGGCGGGTGGCTGGGAGCCTGGGGAGCTGTGGGCTCTGAGCCGTGGGCACGGGCCCTGCTGGATGGCCAGGCTCTGGACAAGCTTTGGTGAATGGGAGGACACCTTGGGGGAGAAGACGTGCCAGAGGCCAAGCAGGGGAGGGGCCGGGGCAGGACCCCAGGGGCACCTGCATGGCTCTCAGAGGCCCTCTCACCTGTCCTCCCCTCCCTGGCCCTGCCACCCTAACAAGGTGGTGTCCCGCTGCGTGGGGCTGCACAGCCCTTGGGACAGTCAGTGTCTAAGCAGAAGGTGGGTGTGTCTTGGAGGGCCCGGCAGCTAGGGGCCTGCCCTGCGGAGCCAAAGGCAAGAAGAGCACTCAGCACAGCCGGTCCTGCCTGCAGGCACTGACTGCAGTGGCCACGGGCCTCCTGAGGCCATCAAGAAGATGCTCAGGGGCAGGGCTCCTGAATGAGCTGAGGGTGCTCCGCTCAAAATGCAGAGCTGGGAGTGGACGCCCGGGGACGGGCAGGCTGGATCACACCCAGGCCCACTGGATCCCGTGGGCTCTCCTGGCCCCGGCCACTGCCTTTGGACACGCTGGGGAGCAGGAAGCAGGCCAGGGCCTGGTCCAGACACAGAGAACAGCGAGAAGCACCTGCTGCCACTGGGGCCACTGAGGGAGACCGCGGCCCTCTACGGCTCGGCCCACACCAGGCAGCCGGCTCAGAGCGTCAAGGGCGGGCGCAGGCAACCAGTCACACCACGCTGCCTGGACCGGGCCTGGCTAGGTGTGGGCCCGCAGGGGCCTGAGAGGCGAAGGGCCCCGCAGCCTCAGCAGCAGAAGGCCGTGGGCCCTAGTTAGTTGCAGCCTCAGCTGCCCTGGTGGGCGCCATGGCACAAACGGTCCAGGCCTCGCCTCGTGGGTCTGGGCGGGCTGAGGCATCGTGATCGTGGCGGTGGCTGGGCGGGGATCCCCGTCCACACAGGAAGGACTGGCCGCCTCCGTGGAGGGACTCGTGGGCCATGGGCCCCGGGCTGTGCTGAGAGAACTGTGTGACAGCACAGGAGCCCAGCACCGGGCCACATGCCCGCGCTCTGCCTCGCGCCCCGGCAGGCTCCCGTGCCACGTGCCTGCCCGCCCGGCGCCGCCGGCTTTCCTGGCAGCTCTGTATCAGAACCAATAAAGTGCACTTGTTCTCAGAATGCATCCTGTCTGTGTGTCTGCTTACCCACGCCCCTGGGTGGGCCTCCCTGTGCCTGGGCTGGGCCCTGGGGGAGGCAAGGAGGGCGGCCGGCGAGGGTCGGGCCACTCACTTCTCTCAGCCTCCGGACTCCCTGCAGCTAACGCGTGTCACTTCTGTTTGTAGTTGTTTCCCTAAAGCTTGTGTGCGCCTCCATTTGCCATAATTGCGTTTGATTTGCCTTGTGACAAGTAGAGCACGCTGTGTTCTCCTGGTAAGTGGCCTTCCTCCCTGGCTGAGCCTTTATCCTCGGCCTCCGGAAGGCGCCGCCGCCCGCCCCGCCCGCACTGACTGCCGGCTCTCCCGGCCTGTCTGTCTCCACAGAGGTCCAGTTTCGGCCCTACCGCACGGATGACTTCATCACGCGCCTGTACTACGAGACGCCGAGGTTCACGGTGCTGAACCAGACGTGGGTCCTGAAGGCGCGCGTGAACGACTCCGAGCGTAACCCCAACCTGTCGTGCAAGCGCACGCTCTCCTTCCAGCTCCTCCTCAAGAGCAAGGTCACGGCGCCCCTGGAGTGCTCCTTCCTGCTGCTCAAGGGCCCGTACGATGACGTCAAGATCAGCCCCGTCATCTACCACTTCGTCTTCACCAACGAGAGCAACGAGACGGACTACGTACCACTGCCCATCGTCGACTCCGTGGAGTGCAACAAGCTGCTAGCCGCCAAGAACATCAACCTACGGCTCTTCCTGTTCCAGATACAGAAGTAGGCGGCGCCGCTGGGCTGCCCCCGCCGGCCCGGCAGTGGCTTCACAGTGCTGACCATTTTAGCCAAGGAGAAGGAACAAACGCGAACATTGGGAAAGTCTGCATGCGTGTGCGAAGGTGTGAGCACTTACACCTCGCCCTCCGCCCCGCCTCCCCTGTCCCAGGCACCAGAGGCCGGGCCACCTGCAGAGGAGACGGTGGCTCAGGGACACAGCAGGGCTAAGCCCAGCGGCCGTGCCCCGGCCCCCACGCGCGGTGAGGCGCACCGTCTGCTCTGGGCCGTGCACGACCCCTGGGCCGGGCTCGGGGAGCACGCTGACTTCAGACGGCATATTTGATTGCAATTAAAAAGGCACCCTTGTTTCCTACTTTCTGTTTTGTTTGAGGGAAAGGCGTAGCTGCGATTGGACATCTGGGGAGCTGTGGTTTGGCCTGGGGGTCCGAGCCCGGAGGTCCTTGTTACCACACCTGCACACACAGCTGCACGGGCTGTGGCCTCCCTCCCGGGCCAGGGCCGGTCCTGCGGTGGCCCCAGCAGCCCCCCCCGCCCCCCCCCCCCCCCCCCCCCCGCCGCCATCTGCTGCAGAAAGGCAGGACGTGGCTGCACCCAGGCTCAGCAGATGCTTCGGAATGCAGGGGGAACTCCTGTATCTTCCCAGGAAAACAATTAAACTCTTTACAGGCTCTTCTAGAAGTTAAAAAGTTTAGCGAGAGGATCTATTTTCTGTATTCAGCCTTGAGGGCACAGCACCCTCAGCCTGTGGGGGAAGCCGTGGGCACCGCGACAAGGGCCTAGCAGTGAGGGTCGCGGGGGCCGGACGGCCCCACTCTGCAGCCTGGGGTGGTCCTGGGGCAGCCTCCACGCCCGCTGGAAGGGGGATCGTGGCCCCCCTCCTGTCTTAGGAGACACGGCTTCTGCGATAGGCTTCTGTTGCTTAAATACCAAAGAACCATGTCCTCTGCCCCTGGCCTGGCCTACCCTGGGCTTCAGAGCAGTCCCTGCCGCCCCCACCCCACCCCCAGCCTCCTGGCCCCCCATTTCCCAGGCCCTGTAGGCTCCGCAGGGTCCCTCCGGAGCTGGTGTCACCGGGTGGAGTGAAAGCCTTGCCCTGGTGTCTAGTCCAGGCGGTGGCCCTTGAGCCACTTCTCCCCGCAGGACAGCTTGCTGAGCTGTATTGAGAAGACGGTGGCAGCTTCCCGTTTGCAGCCTAGGGCGCGGGGCTTCCAGGGAGCCCTCCTGCCAGGCCACCTGCGCCTGGCCGCTGAGGGCGCCCAGAGGTGCTGTGCTTGGTTTCCTGCAGCCCGCCACACACACACCAAAGAAAGATGCCAGCCTGGCCGCTGGCACATGTGTGGGGGCTCACCCTGGTGCGGGAGGCCCACTGCCCCACTGCCCTCGAGGGCTCCCCGCCTAGTGGGCACGGAGGGTGACAGATAGCTGTGGGCCGGCTTGTGTGTAGAGGGGATGGCGCCGTGTCCTTGCAGCTCAGCGGTTCTTGGGGGGCATGCCATCTTTGTAGAGTTTCTGGATTTGAAAGCGACTGTGTTATGGCGGAGTCAGGGCAGGGCAGGCTTGCCTGAGGGACAGATTTGAGCGGGCGGGGGGGGGTGGGGTGGCACCCCAAGACTCTGCTGGGCGGGGCGGGTGAGAGGCAGCAGATCTGCACGCAGGTCAGGCATGTGGCCGGGCCTTCTCAGCCCTGCCTCTGCAGTCCCGGGGCTAGTGGCCTTGGGGTTGGGGGATGACGGCGGGCTGGGGTTCCTGGCTGCTGGGGGCATAGGGCCCACCAGTTCCGGCAGCCCAAGAGCGTGGGGGCAGGACGGCACCCACACAAGGCCCTTCTTGCAGGGGTATGTGTCTGGGGGTGGCCAAGAGGAGTGGTCATACTTCCCAGTGTCCCGTCCCCACCTCAGCAGCTGAGCCTTACGGCCTGGGGGGCCAGGTACCCTGGGAGATGGTGGTATGTCCCAGCAACGCCTAGGAGCTGGTGTCACGATGTCCTCGTGGCATCTCACCGAGGGTCGTTGATTTACTGGGGATGTCCTCCCCATGCTGTTAGGAAGGAGCAAATAGCAGCGGTCTGTCTCCAGGACCCCTGCCACCTTGGCACCCTGACTTAGGAGAGTGGGGGTGCAACCCCGGCGATGTGGGGGTGGCCTGGGGGCACAGAGCAAGCTGGCCCCTCCCTCCCTCCCTGACATGGCCACTCCCGCACAAGCACTACATCCCTCAGTTCACCCAAGTGAGACATTTACAAAAATAATAAAAAAATAATTTTTTAAAGAGTAGAGCGAGAGGTGTTTTTATCACTGTGGGAAATGACTTCCATGTCGCTATTGTGGTCTGTGTTCTCTTTGGATATTTTCTGTATGTAACTATAGTTTCAAAAAAACTCCAAACCACGTCTTGTCTGTGTCTCCTTCTGCGAGAAGGCAGCCCCGTGGGTGTGCTTCCCGGGCTCCCGGCGCCCTGGACAGGCGGCGGGGCGCGGCGGGTCAGCGGGCGTCCGCGGTGTGCGCGGGGACCTCGCCCTGGGCCTGCAGGGCAGAGCCGACCTCCCTTCCGCGGCCTGTGGGTCCTGCTCTGAGCCCCAGACCGAGCGGGGGCCCGCGGAGCCCTTCCGCTCCAGGACGAGGGCGCCCGGGTCGGCGCGGTAGCCAGCCGCTCCCCGCCGGTCCCTGCCCTGCCCGTCGGACCCGCCTTCCGCGGGCGCAGCCGTGTCCCGCAGCCCCGTCCCCCTCGGCCCGCGCGCGGCCGCCGCGCTGCACGGCCGGTGCCCGCCCCGCTGCCCCGCACGGTCCGCTAGCGCTCGGGCTCGGGCTCGCTCTCGACGGCCTGGACCCCGGCAGAGGCCCCCGCGTCCTCCTGCACCGGGGCTGGGCGAGTGCGTAGCGGCGGCGCGCGGCTCGGCCAGGAGCCCCCGCCCCGGGCAGCCCCGGCGGCTCGCGCCCTCTCGCCGCCATTCCCCCGACGCCAGCCGGACTACAGCTCCCAGGGGGCACCGGGACGCTGGACTACACTTCCCGGGATGCTCCGCGCCGCGGGGGCGCGGAGTCGGGGGCGGGGCCTGCGGCTGGGAGCGCGGGAAGTCCGGATCCCGGCCAGCGGCGGCCTGAGCATGAGCGCTGAGCGCGAACTTCGCCGTGAGTCTCCGGGCTGGGAGCAGGCGGGGAGCGGGGCCAGGGGGAGCGGGGAGCGGGGCCGGGGGGAGCGGGCCGGGGCCGGGGGCGGGGGGACCGGGCCGGGGGGCGCGGGGAGCGCGCGGGGAGCGGGGCCGGCCCCACATCCCAGGGCTCAGCCTCCCGGCTCCGTGTCTCTGCAGAGCTGAGCAAGGCCAAGGCCAAGGCCCAGAGGAGCGGGCAGCTGCGGGAGGAGGCCGCCGCCTGCCACCAGCTGGGGGAGCTCCTGGCCAGCAGCGGTGCGTGCTCGTGCTCGGCGCCTCGCCCACCTGTGGTCCGGGGTGTCCGGAGGTGGGGGGGGGGTGGCCCCGGGACCGGAAGGGACCCCCGGGGAGGGGCCGGTGTCAGCGCCTCGCTCGCCGCCGGGCCCGGACCCACTGCCCCGCCGTTCCTGCCCACCCAGGCCGCTACGCAGAGGCCCTGCGGGAGCACCAGCACGAGCTGCAGCTCCTGGAGAGCGTGGACGACGCCCTGGGCTGTGCCGTGGCCCACCGCAAGATCGGAGAGCGGCTGGCTGAGCTGGAGGATTACTCTGCTGCCTTGAAGGTGGGCTCCCGTCCACCCCAGCACCCACCCTGGCACCGACCACACAGCCCTCCGGGGCCCAGCTTCCTTCCAGTCCCTTTTTTGCGGAGGGAAGCACAGTCTGCAGCGTTGGCCTCCGGCTAGAGGAGGACAAGCCTGCACACAGCCTCTTCAGACAGCCCTGTGCCAGGGGCTTGGAGCCTGGTCCTTTGGTGGGCACATGATGGCGGGTCCCGGGAGCCTGGGCCCAGCAACCATTAATGGACAAAACACTTGAGCTGTGTTTGTGGGCCAGCTGGGGAGTTGCCCCCACCCCACCCACCCACCCCCACCCCCCACAGAGAGCCTGCTCCCGTCCTGGCTAGGGGGGTGCAGCAACCCAGCAAACTCCCCCATCCTGACGTTGGCTGGTTGGAGTGTGGCACCACCATATCCCACAGGCATAGAAGAGAGGAAACGTGTGCAGCCTGGCTTTGGCCCGCTCTGTGGGGATTTGGGGGATTAGGGGACTCTCTTTAGCAAAGGTAGAGACCTCCTGGAGTTGGGGTGTATATGGGATTTGCTTGGAGGGGGTTGGCTCCCAATGGCCATTCCTCTGCACCCCAGCACCAGCATCGCTACTTGGAGCTGGCCTGTTCTCTGTCTAATCACACTGAGCAGCAGAGGGCCTGGGCCACAATCGGCCGCACCTACCTGGACATCTATGACCACTGCCAGTCAGAGGACACCTTGCTGCAGGCGCAGGCTGCCTTTGAGAAGAGCTTGGCTATTGTGGACGAGAAGCTGCAGGGTGAGCACTCTGAGGCCTAACTGCCCCAGCCCCTGCCTCCAGACCCCTGGCCCAGGAGGCTGTAGCTGCACTGCCTGTCCTGTCCATGTGGCACGGCCCTTCCTCTGCAAGGCTGAGACCTGTCCATAAGGCTTCCCATCAGGAGATGTGTGGCCCATGCTCCTCCAACCTCAGGTCTGGGCGCAGTCCGCCCTATGTCCTCCTATGCTCTGTCTACAGCAGGACCCCTGGCACCCACAGTGCGAAACAGGAGGGGTTGGGGAGAGGCTGCACACCCCAAGTGGCTGCAAGGCACTGAGTGGGTGTTGCGGGGGGGGCTTCTTCCAGGTACATTGGCCAAGCGAGAGCTGAATGAGATGAGGACCCGACTCTACCTCAACCTGGGCCTCACTTTCGAAAGCCTGCAGCAGATGGCCCCATGCAACGACTACTTCCGGAAGAGCATCTTCCTCGCCGAGTAAGACCTCTGTCCCTAGAGGAAGGAGCCCCCGAGCGAACCCCCTGTCTGTCCCTGCCTGTCCCCTATGAGCAGAGGAGGCCCTGCACGCCCAGATCACGTCTGTGGCAGGGGCTGGGGAAGGAGCAGGCTTAGCTTAGCATCTGCAGCTGCACATCCGCACGTCAGGTGCCCCGTGTGCTTTCCCAAGCAGGAGTGCCCAGGGCCTCAGCACCTGTCACCACCCGCAGGCAGAACCACCTCCATGAGGACCTGTTCCGTGCCCGCTACAACCTGGGTGCCATCCACTGGCGCAAAGGGCAGCACTCCCAAGCCATGCGCTGCCTGGAGGGGGCCCGAGAGTGTGCACGCGTCCTGAGGAAGGAGCTCATGGAGAGCGAGTGCTGTGTGCTCGTCTCACAGGTGCCGCTCTCACAGCTCTGGAATTAGCCACAGAGGGGCTCGACTCTGGGGAGCCTGCCCATCTCACCTTCCCTTGCCCCCCAGATTCTCCAAGACCTGGGGGATTTTTTGGCTGCCAAGAGAGCCTTGAAGAAAGCCTACAGGCTGGGCTTCCAGAAGCCTTTGCAGAAGGCAGCTGTCTGCCGGACCCTCAAATATGGTGAGCCTGGGGACCTGGGGGCTAAAGTTCTCCCAAAGGGGCGGAGAGGTGGCCACATCAGTGGGGAGCCTTTCCCTGCCCTACCCCCTTGTTGGAAAGAGACCCCCACTTTTCTCTGAGCCTTCAGTGGCAGCAGGGGGCAGGGGGCGGGGGACTGAGATGGTCAGGAGCCTGGCTGGGCGTTTATACTGGCGCCAGGATCTCCACGGGCAAAGTGGAGACGGAAGTCTGACGTAGGAGGATGGGAGAGTGGACGGCGCGTGTGGCCTGTGAGGACCGGCAGGCGGCAGGCAGTGTAGCTCCTCTGCAAGCCAGGTGCTGCTTTAGGTTGTCCTTTATTAGTTCGGATCCTCGTGGGCCCCGTGGTACATTTTCTTACTACCCGCTCTTACCGCGGGGTGAGCGGGGGCCTGGAGAGGGTGGCTGGCCTGCCGGAGGGCACTGCGCAGGGACAGAGGCAGGCGCACGCAGCACCACCCTTCACGCGAGGCCCTGTCCCGCAGTGCTGGCTGTGGTCCAGCTGCAGCGGCAGCTGCAGGAGTCCGAGGGCAGTGACCCTCAGGGTGCCATGGCCATCTGCGAGCAGCTGGGGGACCTGTTCTCCAAGGCGGGCGACTTCCCCAAGGCGGCTGAGGCCTACCAGAAGCAGGTGTGCGTCCCCTGCCGAGGAGGGGGGGAGGGGTGGTGACACCTCCGGCCGGCAAGGTACAAGGCAGCCATGGCCTCACTGTCACTGTCTCCGCAGCTGCATTTCGCGGAGCTGCTGGGCAGGCCAGGGCCTGAGCTGGCCATCATCCACGTGTCCCTGGCCACCACCTTGGGAGACATGAAGGACCACCGCCGGGCTGTGTCCCACTACGAACAGGAGCTGAGGCTGCGTGGTGGCGACGCTCTGGAGGTGAGCAGGAGGGCGCCCGGCCCCACCCAGGGTGTGGGATACAGAGGGGCTCCAAGGAGGTCCCCGAGCTCTGCCTCAGGACTGCCTCCCTGGAGTGTTGGGCGTGGACAGGCCCGCCATCCTTCTGCTTCATGGGGGCAACCGTGGGAGCTTGAGCCCGGGGTGCGGCCTGTTCAGCGGGTAGGCAGTGGCCCCCAAGCTCATCCTTCCTCCTCCTGCTCCAGGAGGCCAAGACCTGGCTAAACATCGCGCTGTCCCGAGAGGAGGCCGGGGACGCCTATGAGCTGCTGGCACCATGCTTCCAAAAGGCTCTTGGCTGTGCCCAGCAGGCCCAGCAGCCCCGGCTGCAGGTACGGAAGCCTGCCCATGCCCCTGCCCACGCAGGATCCCCTAGCACAGCCTTCCTGTCCTCGCTCCCGCCCCCTTCTCCCCCACTCGGCATCCAGTGCCCCTGTGGCCCTGAGCCCGGCATCCCCCGCTCCTCAGAGGCAGGTCTTGCGGCACCTCCACACCGTGCAGCTGAGGCTGCAGCCCCAGGAGGCCCCCACCACTGCAGCCAGACTGCAGGAGCTGAGCGTGCCCGGAGACGAGGAGGAAGATGAGGAGGAAGAGAAGGAGGGCGACAGTGACACTCCCGAGGCCAGCGATGTGGAGCTCTCCGAGAGTGGTGAGGCCCGAACGCGCCGTGGCCGCCCCGGCACTTGCTCTCGCTGGGCCCCAGGCTGGGGCTGGTGCGGGGGGAGCTGCCGTGGGGGCTGCTCACGGGCTGTGGGAAGGGCGCTCGTGCTGGTGGATGGAGGAGGGCTGGGGGGAGGGTGCCTGGAACGTTCCTGGAGCAGCAGGTGCAGTATCAGACCTGGAGAAATGGAAGGGGGGGGGGCGCAGGGCGGGCCGCATAAGAGGGCAGGCAGCTGGGGGGCGCCCAGCCCCGAGGCCTTGAGGAATCAGGTCAGATTCGAACTTGGGTGGCTTCCAGAACCTCTGAGTGAGAGGCCAAGCGCTGCGGGGAGTTCATGCACAGGGCGGTTGGGCTGGGGTCACTGGTGGGCAGTGTGGGGCCCACGGGAGCGTTGGGGCCAGAGCAGGGACTCGTGATGCCGCTCAATGCGTGCTTGCTGCAGAAGGAGCACGTGAGAGAGAAGGTTCTAGTGGGGGCCAGAAGCAGAGAGAGTGGAAGGGAGGAGCGGAGGGGAGGTGTGGGGTTGGGCAGCCAGCGAGCCAGAGGCAGACGCCGACGGGAGGGCCGGCGTGTGCAGGTGAAGGCCCCTGGGCTTGGGATGAGCTGTCTCCCGGAGCAGGACCCAGGCTGACAGGTGCTTTCAGGAGGGGGACACGAGTCTTGGGTGGAGTCCGAGCACGGGGTGAGGCGACAGGTGGGCAGATAGGGTGGGTCATCCCCTGTGGGCAAAGGGACCGCGAGGGTGGCAGCCGCCAGCAGGGCTGGCAGTGGACGGTGGAGGCCCTGGGCCTGGTGGTCAGGGCGCCCTGCGGTCGGGGCAGCAGCGGGGCTTGGCTCACCGGTGGGCGCCGCTCTGTTCCAGAGGGCGATGCTGACGGCTTGTCCCAGCAGCCAGAGGAGGATGAGGAGCTGCAGGGCTGCCTGGGCCAGCGGAGGGCGAGCAAGGTGAGGATGGTGCGGGGCATCGCATGGCCCTCCTGTGGTTGCCAGGCCTGCCTGGTCCCCTCACACCTCTGCCCCCTGTCCCGGGGCAACTGCCCACAGTGGAACCGGCGCAATGACGTTGGGGAGACTCTCCTGCACAGAGCTTGCATCGAGGGCCGTCTGGCTCGCGTCCAGGACCTCGTGAGACAGGTGCGCCTGCCACCGCGCTCTCTAGGTGCCCTGGGGGCCAGAGTCTTCCCTGGGGGGTGGCATGGGGCACGGGGCTACAGGGTGCACCGTGGCTGCTAGCCCCCACGAGCCCCTGCAGGGGCCTCCCCAAAACGGTGCATCTGGTGTGCAGACCACCTCCCTCTGCTGGGATGTCGGCCGGGGTCAGGCCAGGCCTGGGGAGGGGCCCGCAGGGCTCATTCTGGCCTTTGAGACCTAGGCCCTGGCCCTCCTGGAACCTCAGAGCCCTGCAGTGGGCCGGGGGGTACTCAGGGCTAGGCTCCTTGTCATCCTTGGTCACAGGGCCACCCTCTGAACCCTCGGGACTACTGTGGCTGGACACCCCTGCATGAGGCCTGCAACTATGGGCACCTGGGTGAGTACGGGGGCCGGGACACCGGGGCGGGGCCGCCGAGGGCTGGGAGCTAGCTCCTGTCCCCGGCCCTCAGACATCGTCCGCTTCCTGCTGGACCACGGGGCTGTGGTGGACGACCCAGGCGGCGAGGGCTGTGAGGGCATCACTCCCCTGCACGACGCCCTCACCTGCGGTCACTTTGAGGTGGCCGAGCTGCTCATTGGACGGGGGGCATCTGTGACCCTCCGAACCTCGAAGGTGAGTGTGGGGGGCAGGGGGGCTCAGGCTGTTGGGGCAGCGCCCCCGCTGAGCTGGCTGCCACGCAGGGGCACAGCCCACTGGAGACTCTGCAGCAGTGGGTGAAGCTGTATGGCCGGGATCTGGACAGCGAGACCCGAGAGAAGGCTGGAGCCATGGAGAGGCTGCTCCGGGCGGCAGCGGCAGGCCAAGGCAAGGAGAGACCTGTTCTGCGCCTGGGGACCCTCTCCCTGGCCTGAGGGTGCCCCAGGCCCTGCTTCTCGGGGGCAGTGGAGCACGGGTGGCCGGGCGGGGCCGGGGCCTCATGCCAGGTCCTGTCCCCCCACAGCTCCCCACGGTCTTCCACGCAGCCATCTGTTTGACCCTGAGATCTCGCCTCCCTTGAGCCCCTGCCCAGGGTCCCCGGAGCCCCCGGGGGCCCGGCCTTGGAGGAGCAGGCACACGCTGGCCAGCAGCAGCAGCTCAGAGGGCGAGGACGGCCCAGCCCGGCCCACCCCGAAGCGGCCGCGGCACTCTGTCCCCGCACAGCAGGTGGCCCGGAGGCCTGGCTCCAGCAGCAGCCGGGACACCGCGGCGGAGGTCGGCCCTCGGGGCCTGGGTGAGCCCGACCCCCACCGGGCGGCACTCATCCCCGAGGAGGACTGGCTGGCAGGCGACTGGCTGGAGGACGACTCGCTGTTGACCCACAGCCACCAGGATGGCCCCGTGCCCCGCCCCCAGGGCACCAGCCGCGGCGCCCCCGGGTCAGGCAGCAGGAGCCCAGGCAGGCCACGGCCCCGGGCCAGGACCAGGCAGAGCCGGCTGCCCCATCTCACGAGCTGGAACGCACCGATCGGGGCGCGGGGAGAGGGCGGCGCAGCGGCAGAGCCTCCGCGGAGCCCCAACACGTCCCGGGCCTCGGGGCCTGGTGGGGACAGCCCTGCGGCAGGGCAGCCCTCGGTGGGTGCCCTGCACCGGTGGGGACGGAGGGCCAGTCAGGGCCGGGGACCGAGTCTCTGAGTCCGCCCGTCGCCTCACGCCCCCCAGGGTCCGCCTGTGCCCCCTCCCATCCGGGTGCGAGTGCGAGTGCAGGACAGCCTCTTCCTCGTTCCCGTCCCACACAGGTAAGGCAGCGCGTGCATGCCCAGGCCCGGCTCCCCTGGGCCCCGGGAGAGCCTCGTGTGTGCTATCGGGTGGCATGGGCACCAAGGCCTGCACTGACCGGCTGCGTCCCCCCTGCCGGCTGGGGGCTGGTGACGGCGCCCTGCACACGCAGCGGCAGGACCCGGGCCTGGTTGGGTTGGGCCCCGTGGCCCCAGGAAAAGCCTGGAAGAGCCGGCCGTCTGTGAGGCTGCTGGGGGCCCGGGCGTATCCCGAGCAGGGATGGCGGGGCCGCGGGGCCTCCGTCAGCTCCTGGCCAGCGCAGCTCTCCCCCTGCAGCAAGGAGGCCCACTCCGTGGCCTGGCTTGCGGAGCAGGCCGCCCGGCGCTACTGCCAAGCCTGTGGGCTGCTGCCGAGGCTCCTCTTGCGAAAGGAGGGAGCCCTGCTGGCCCCACAGGACCCCATTCCTGACGTCCTGCAGAGCAACGAGGAGGTGAGCGGCAAGAGCCCGGGCGCTGAGGGCAGGGAACGCCCCGGCCCTGGGAGCCCCTCGGGCGGCTTACTGGTGGCGCCCCTCAGGTGTTGGCCGAGGTCACGTCGTGGGATCTTCCCCCGCTGACCGACCGCTACCGCAGGGCCTGCCAGAGCCTGGAGGAAGGTGAGGGCCCACAGGGCATGAAGCAGCTGGGCGGGGGCCCGGGTGTGCAGGCTCCTGTGCCACTCCCAGGTCTGGGGCCTCACGTCCGCCGTGGGCACCCTCCCCGCACAGCTGGCCTCGGGCTTTCGTCCTCTACCCCGTGCCCACGATGTGCTGACAGGTGGGGGAAGACGGGCCCCGTTGGCAGCGGGATGGCGTTGAGTCACCAGAGCCACCGGAGGCTGGGCCCGGGGTGGCTTTCCAAGGAACTGTGCCTTGGAGACGTGGGGTGGCTGATGGAGGGTAGGCCCTGCCGAGGAGGGCCTGACCAGGACAGAGGGGTCACCCCGTCCACCGGCCATGGTTGGGGGCCCATGTGGGTCCACAGGCCTGTGGGAATGGGCTCTGCAGCACCCCACTGGGCGTCCCAGGGCTCCCAAGGAGGCGGGCATGTTTGGCTGGGTCCCCAGGGCGCCCAGGGCAGAGCAGCTTGTGGCTCTATTGACACCGCGTTCCCCTGCAGAGGAGCACCAGCAGGTGCTGCAGGCCATGGGCTGCCAGGGCTCCGGCCCCTCGTTCAGCGCCTGCTCCCTGGCCCTGCGCCAGACCCAGCTCACCCCCCTCCTGCGCGCCCTCAAGCTGCACACGGCGCTCCGAGAGCTGCGCCTGGCAGGGAACCGGCTGGCAGACGGATGTGCTGCTGAGCTGCTGGCCGCCCTGGGCACCCTGCCCGGCCTCGTCCTCCTTGACCTCTCTTCCAACCACCTGGGCCCTGAGGGTCTACGCCAGCTGGCCACGGGCCTCCGGGAGCAGACCGCCTTGCAGGTAGAGGCGCGGGGAGTGGCAGAGCGGCGGCAGAGCATTGCGTTCAGCCTGTCCTTGGGTTGGGCTGCACTTGGCAGTGCCCGGGGAGACCAGTTTTCCAGAGGGGCTCGTGTCTTCCACAGAACCTGCAGGAGCTGGACTTGAGCATGAACCCCCTCGGGGATGGCTGTGGCCAGGCCCTGGCGTTTGTCCTGCAGGCCTGCCCCTCACTCAGTACCTTGCACCTCCAGGCCTGTGGCTTGGGCCCCGGCTTCCTCCTGAGCCACCAGGCAGCCCTGGGTAGCGCCTTCCAAGGTGAGCTGGCGGGCACATCCACTTCCTGGCCCCAGGGTTCCGGTTGCCCTCAGAAGGGCACCTTCCAGAGGTACAGCCAGCCTCGAGCAAGAGCAGCCCCGGGGCACCGGACCTGGACGCGCTGGGCCTTCCTGGGCTCGGGGACATTCCCCTAGGACGAGCCATGGGCCGCGGTCCCAGGACTGAGAAGTGGAGACTGGGGGGCCTCTTGGGGGCTTTCTGCAGCCGTGGTGGGCCAGGAAGGTGGGGCTCAGGGATGGGAGAGTGCCGGGGAGAAGCTGGGGTGGTGCAGTGGATGGTATTCCCCGGCCCCACCCCACATGCACACATCCTGGCCCAGCCCGTCTCAGGTACAGGGAGGCAGGTGCCCAGGGTCGGTGGGGAGAAGATGGGCTCAGGAGCCTGGCCCTGCCCCCTCCTTGCCCGGGAGAGCCCCCGTGGGAGCTACCTCCGTTCTGCTCACAGTGTTTCAGGGACAGTAGCTTCCGCAGAGGGGTCGTGGGGCTGAGGTGGTGCTGGTGTGTGGCTGACCGGGCTTCTGATTCCCTGTGCAGATGCCACGCACCTGAAGACGCTGTCTCTGTCCTACAACATCCTGGGCACCACTGCCCTGGCCCGGGCCCTGCAGAGCCTGCCTGCCCGCACCCTCCAGCGCCTGGAGCTTAGCTCCGTGGCAGCCAGCAAGAGCGACTCTGGCCTCGTGGAGCCTGTGGTCAGATACCTGACCGAGGTATGTATGTGGGGCGGGGGTGCCAAAGAGGAGCCACCCGGGGCCGTCCAGCCTGCAATCCCACAGCTAAAACCTGGCAGGGAAGAGGGTTGGAGCTTCAGAAAGTACGGCTACGGGGGAAGCTTTCTGTAGGGCTGCCTGCCTCAGGCTGAGTCCCTGGCCAGCAGGAAAAGTGCCTGGGACCCGGGGTGGCCCCCCTGCTCCAGGCAGGTCCCAAGGTCTTGCCAGGCTTCCCAGGGCTCTCCCCACTGGCTCTTCCATGTGGGGCTGGTCCTTGTGGTTTGTACCTGCCAGGTGTGACTACTTCTACCTGGAAGGGGAGGTGTTTCCCTTTGATCTGCTTGATTGAAGGGATATCGCTATGCTCTGGTGCAGTGGGGGTCAGGCCAATGCCCCCTGGTTCCTGAGGAAGGAGGAACACCCCTGACCTGGGTATGGGGCCTCTACTACGAGGCAGGGAGGGCCCGCGCCACACCCAGCCCGGGCCCCCTGGACCTCTGCTTTGTCTAGGAAGGCTGTGCTCTCTCTCACTTGAGTCTGTCTGCAAACCATCTGGGTGACAAGGCCGTGAAAGACCTGAGCAGGTAAGCCGCTCCTGCCCATTCTGAGGGAGTCTGATCTCGAGGCCAGCACCCTGGGGAAGCTGGGTCAGCAGGGACGGGATAGCAGCTCCTCCCCCCTAGTGTGTCCCAGGACCTGGCTCCTCCCAGCTCCGACCCTGCCTCCTTCCTACACTCCTGACGCTCCTGAGCGCCTCTCCCATTACCCCGTGTGCAACAGCCCATACGAGGGCCTCTCTTGACCCTCCAGCCTCAGCTGGCTCTTGGAAGTGTTGGGCACTCAAGCCAGGCAGGCGTACCAGGTCTGGCCTTTGGCAGGGCCCCGCAAGCCCTGGAGAAGCGTGCACTGTGCCATGCGAGGGGCAGTCTACAGGGCCTGGCCTGTGGCTCCCAGAGGTGTGGTTTCTCTGGGGGCAGCTTTCTCTAGTGTTGGGGGCCTCCGTCCCTGGAGGCTGATCCCTTCACGTCCCTTGTTCAGATGCCTTCCTTGTTGCCCTTCACTCATTTCCCTGGACCTGTCTGCCAACCCTGAAATTACACGTGTGGGCCTGGAGGAGCTCCTGTCTGCCCTCCAGATGCGGCCCCAAGGCCTCGGCTTCCTTGGCCTGTCAGGTGAGCTTGGGGACAGCGACTGATGTGACCAGGAGGGGTGTGAGGCAGGGGGAACATGGGATCTCTGCTCTTGACCCTGTCAGCCTGACCCTCAGAGACCCTGTGGTCCGGGGACAGATGCCCTTTCACAAGGATTTCCTAATTACCACTGGGAGGAGGAGGGAACTCAAAGTCAGGATGGCAAACACTTGCTACCACAAGATCTTCCCGACTTCCTGCAGGGGCTGCTGGGGCTCCACCTTCCCAGCCTGTTCTGGCCACACCTGACAGGGCACCCCCCAAAGCTGTCTTGAGGGTGACCCCAACTGGCCACCTGGCACGTCCAGCTAGGCCTGCAGCAGGAGAGTACAGGCTTTGCCCCCCAGGGGACCAGGGCTAGGAGTGGGTGTGCACACGGGGAAGCAGCCCCCCCCTTCTGCTCCCGACCCCGCCCCTGAAGGCGGGCAGGCAGGAGGCCTGCACAAGGGGCTGCTCCCTGGGTCCTGAGCCTGCTGGGCGCGCTGACCTGTCGAGATCAGACCTGGGCGGCCCCGTGTCCCTGGAGGCCCGCGGGCACCCCTGTTGTGTCCAGCCGTGGGCGGCACAGATGCGGCTGCGGCTTTCTGGCCAGTGGCCCTCCTGCCCGGCCGCCGGGGGCCCGCATCCCGGGTGGCCCCCCTGGCGCTCGCACCGCGGTCCCCGCTGAGGCCCGCTCCTGCCCCCGCCCGCAGGCTGTGCCGTCCAGGGCCCGCTGGGCCAGCGCCTGTGGCACCAGGTCGCCGCGCGGGTGCAGGAGCTGCAGCTGTGCAGCCGCCGCCTCGCCCCCGAGGACCGCACTGCGCTGAGCCTGCTGGCCGGCCCGCCGATCCCCGGCGCCTGCACGCTGGACCGAGGCTCCCGGCTCTTCTTCCGGCGCCTGTGACCGCCCCGCCCCAATAAACGGACGCCGCCGCCGCCAATGCCTCTGAAAGGCGGAGGGAGGCCGGGGGCCCGCTGGGGTGCAGGGCTGGGTCCGCGCTGGCCGCCTGGGGGCGGGGCCGGCCGTTTCCGGCGCGCGCAGGCGCAAGCGTCAGGGCGGTAGTCGGTCGGTCGGGGCTCCGACGCGGGGGGGGGGGGTGCGTGCGCAGGCGCAGAAGGAAGGAGAGCGCCGAGCGGCCGATCCGCGTCCGCACCCGGGCGCCGTCGCCCCGACCCGCCCCGACCCGCCGAGGCAGCCAGGTACCGGGCGGGGGCGGCGAGAGGAGGGAGGTGGGGCGCGGCCGGGCCGGGGGGGGGAAGGTGGTGCCGGGGTAGCCCGCGGGCGCCCGCACGCCTGGTCGGAGGGACGGCCCCGCCCCGCGGCCGCGAGCCTGGCGCTCCTGTTCCTGCTTCTGCTCCTGCTCCTGCTCCTGCGGCCGGTGGGACGCGGGCGCTGCCTGTGGGGTCGGTGGCGGGAGCTGGGCCGCCTCCCCCCCGCCCGGGGGCCGCCCCCGCCGGCTCCCTGGCTCCCGGGAGCCCCGCACCCTGCCGCCACCGCTCGCCCGAGCTGCGGCCCAGCTCCCCGGCCTCCTGCCGGCCCGAGGGCAGAGCGGGCGGCCCCACCGCAGCACCCAGCACCCTGTGCGCGCCACTGTGCCGCGGGCGGCCGGGTCCAGCGCCCAGGGGATCCCCAGGTCCTTGGCTTCCTGCAGACCAGGAACCTCACGCAGCAGGAAGTGAGCGGAGGCTACGGAGAGAGCAGATCCAGACAGAGCGTCTGGGAGACTCAGGGAGGAAGACTGAGCCCGCCCGTGGCTCGGGCACCCAAGAACCAGAGCGAAGGGCCGTGTCCAGGTGTCCTCAGTAAATCAGTTATTCTCTGGAACGGGGCAGGGCCAGGGGTCCTGGCGTCAGAACGTCCAGTCCTGGTCTGGAATATGCAAGGACAGCCTCACCCAGCCACTCCCCAGATGTTATCACCTGTGCCTGGAGACTGCAAGGAACTCATTAACCCCTTGGCCTTTACCATGAGGACCTACGTCATTTGTACTATGAGGCCTGTCCAAGGTCGGGGTGCAGCTCGTGTTAAGACTAGAGCAGGAGGGCAGCCCCGGGGGGCTCAGCGGTTTAGTGCCACCCTTAGCTCAGGTTGTGACCCTGGGGTTCTGGGATCAAGTCCTGCATCGGGCTCCCTGCGTGGAGCCTGCATCTCCCTCTGCCTGTGTCTGCCGCTCTCTGTGTCTCTCGTGAATAAATAAATAAAATCTTTTATTAAAAATGGAGCAGGAAATGGAACAAAATAGTTGTTCATGGAATTCTAAAGTTTTTCTATCTCGGGTATTTTTCATCTGACTCTGCTGAGGTCAGAGAAACAATTCGTGAGCCCCAGGAGTGTTGGGGGTCACCTCTGAGTTGGCGCTGGCTCTGCTCCCCAGATCTTTGCTGTGGCCATCTGAGCCTGCAGGATGTTTCACGGGATCCCGCCCACTCCAGGCATGGGAGGTAAGTGTGGCCCAAGGTGGTCCCAGGGACCCAGAGGGCCCAGGCCTTCAGCCCCTGCGGCAGAAGCCAGGGGTTGTGGGGAGGTCTGTGTCTGTGGGCTGTTCATCATCAGACGGCCCAGAGAGGACCTCCAGGTGGGGCCAGTTGGGCACAGAGATGACAGCTTTAGTGTGGCTGGAACCTCAGGGATCCCGGGCATTCTCAAGTCCAGCCAGGGGAGAGGGCACAAGATGTGTGACAAATGTCACTTATACGCTGTCATTGCACTGTAAGTAGGTGTGGTCATTCTGTAGAGGGAGGTCACTAGGAGTGGCGGTGGAATGGGGGGCCCAGGCCTGGGCTGTGGCCTACTGGCCTGAGGCGTCTTCTGCTCAGGCCCCCCTGCCTACAGACTGGTGCGGAGCTGAAATTAGAACCTCATCCTCCAGATACCCCTGGGCTCATGGGGACAGTTCACAGGGTCAGGCCTTGGGGCCAGGGACAGTGGACCAGCCCCCCTGGGGCCACCAGTGTGGCAGCCTGCTAGCTCTCTGCTCTGTTGCAGCCCCTGGAAACAAGCCGGAGCTGTATGAGGTGAGTGGCCAATGCCCACCTGGCCGCAGTGGCCAGTAGCCGACAGCTGTGAGCCTCACCCAGACCCTGCGGCCTCCCTGGCCCTGCCACCTGACACTCTGGCCCCTCTCTCCAACAGGAGGTGAAGCTGTACAAGAACGCCCGGGAGCGGGAGAAGTGAGTTCAGCCCCAGACCGCCCGCCCCGACACGCGCGGTGCCCAGCAGCCCCCCAAGGAGCTTCCCCCAACCTCTGAACCCCTCGGCTGACTGAGGTCAGGAGGGCATGGGGTCAGGCTGGGGAACCGTTCCCGAGGAGCCTGTGCCCCGCAGGCCAAATAGCCTCGCCCAGGACCGCGGGCGCCCTGGGCCTTGGGGGCCTTGGCAGCCGTGGCCCGATGGTCGCACTGCCCTCAGGTACGACAACATGGCGGAGCTGTTTGCCGTTGTGAAGACGATGCAGGCTCTGGAGAAGGCCTACATCAAGGACTGCGTCACCCCCAACGAGTGAGCCCCTCGTCCCCGCACGAGGAGGGTGCTCCGGAGGGCGGGCGGCCTGGGCACTGTCTCGGCCAGGACGTCCTCCTGGTGCTGCTGCAGGGCCTCAGGCGGGAGGCATGCCCACCCCTGGGCCCTGGCTTCTGTCCCGAGCCTGCTCCCTGGGCACACGGGTCCCCATTGGCAGAAGGGTCAGGGAGGGGAGCACAGGACGTGCTGCTGGCCCGGCCTGGCCCTTAGGAGGCACACGGGACAGGCCTGCCCGGTGAGCCCGCGAGCTGTGGGTGGGGAGGCGTGGCTGCTGCATCCCGGAGCAGTGGGAGGGCGCGTCCGTGTTCCCATCTCCATCCCCTGTGGGGCCACGTGTTGGCCACCCCTCCCTGCTGCTTGCTCTCCTCCCAGCCTGCCAGGGGCTGCCGAGCGTCTGGGGGGCCTGGGGGGCCCGGGAGAGCAGGGCCGCAGCCTGGCCGTGTCCACAGGTACACCGCGGCCTGCTCCCGGCTCCTGGTCCAGTACAAGGCCGCCTTCCGGCAGGTCCAAGGCGCGGAGATCAGCTCCATCGACGAGTTCTGCCGCAAGTTTCGTGTGAGTGAGTTGGAGGTGGTGCGGGCGGCGCTGTTGCGGGCCAGTGGGGGGGGGGGGGGGCTGTGCACCCACGCTCCCACCCCCCCCACCCCCCTGCAGCTGGATTGCCCACTGGCCATGGAGAGGATCAAGGAGGATCGGCCCATCACCATCAAGGACGACAAGGGCAACCTCAACCGCTGCATCGCCGATGTGGTCTCGGTGCGCCCGCAGCCTCCGGGGAGGGCTCACGCGTGGCCAGAGGGTGGGCAGCGTCCAGGAAGGACCTGGCCGGAGGCCCCCGTGCACCAGGGCCCTGGAGGCACACGTGGGCGAGGGGCGCGTGGAGAGCCAGGGGCTGTGGGGACAGGGACGCAGCAGGGACCTAGGTGACCCGGCAGCCGAGGGGACGGGCTGAGGGGGGAGACTGTGGGTTCTCGAGGCCGGAGGGGCTGGGTGGGGGCTGACCGGGCCGGTCGGACAGGGGAAGCAGGCTGGGGGGCCCCACTCTCGGCCCCTGGGCTGGGTCTGCGGTCCCTCACGTGCGCACTCGTCCCCAGCTCTTCATCACGGTGATGGACAAACTGCGCCTGGAGATCCGTGCCATGGATGAGGTGTAGTTCTGGGGGCAGGAGTGCAGGGGCAGCGGGGCGGGGCAGGGGAGAGGTGGAGGGGCGGGCTCCCAGAGGAGGGAGGAGGAAGCCCCGTGTCCTGTGCGCAGATCCAGCCTGACCTGCGGGAGCTGATGGAGACCATGCACCGCATGAGCCACCTGCCTCCTGACTTCGAGGGTCGCCAGACGGTCAGCCAGTGGTGAGTGCGGCTGCGCCGAGCCTCTGGGCGCCCCCAGGCCGGCAGCCTGCTCCCGCTCACCCTCAGCGCTGTGCTCCACAGGCTGCAGACCCTGAGCGGCATGTCAGCCTCTGACGAGCTCGACGACTCGCAGGTGCGCCAGATGCTCTTTGACCTGGAGTCGGCCTACAACGCTTTCAATCGCTTCCTGCACGCCTGAGGCTGTGCGCTGGGCCCCGGGCCCCGGGGGCAGGGAGGGCCACCGGCTCTGCCTGTGACTCCTGCGGGTGTGTCAGCCCTGGAGCCCCCGCCCTCGCCCTCCTCGAAATAAAGGTGCTGTCTGACCTCCTTACCACTGTGGCTGCGTCCCACCCCCCCCCACCCCCCCACACCCCCCCCCCCGCCAGGCCTGCTGCTCTGTCTTCCCTCAGCCTCCCGGAGCCCGCGGGTTCCGCAGGGGCAGGTCTGAGCAGGAGTTAGGGCCCCCGCGTCCCTGGTGGGCAGTGCCTGGGCACCTGGGAGGGAGCCAGCCTCCCCCTGGGCCAGGTGAAGCTGGGATCTGAGCCCCTACCCCCGTGTCTGGCCGCTAGCTGGCCGAGCCACCTCCCCCTCCCTGCCGCGGGGTCACGCCCGCCCTCTTAGTGGCTCAGCAAGGCACCAACAGTCTGCCTCAGGGTTGAGGCCGGGCTGCTGGGTGGGCCAGTCCTGCCAGGGTCTGCAGGTGAGGACGCGGGTTCAGAGGCCAGAGCTGGCTCCTTTCCTAGTGTCACCTGCTATGGGGCCCCGGGCTATGGGCTCTGCAAGCGACCCCAGCCTGCAGCGTCCCATTCCGTCCCCATCCACGTGGGTGCATGCTGCCAGCTGCTGGAGCGAGGCTCCGGGTTCCATGATCCGTTGTATCCACTTTAGCAGGATCAGCAGCAGGGGCCGAGGGGGCCCTGGGGGTCTGGGTGCAGGCTGTGTCGCGTGTGGCACCCACTGTGCCCCCTGGCCGAGTGCACTGGGCAGTGGATATCCCAGAACAGCCCGGTGGGCAGAGCAGGTCCTGTGCATGGAAGCTGCCGGGACAGAGCGAGTCCGCGTGGGCTCGGGTGGGCAGCGGCACATCACGCGGAGTCGTAGGGGGGAAGATGAAGGCTTGGCATCTCCCGGGCAAAGCTGCCGCCCTGGGTCCCAGAGGTTCTCCCCAGAGGCCCGAGGCTCCACCACATTTGGAGGCTGGGGTGGGAAGACCAGCCGAGGAGCCGAGGGGGGCGGCTGAGGCCTGGGAAGCTCAGAGGCCCCAGGACACGGAGGGGCCGCAGTGTCAGGGCGGACTCGGAGGAGCCCAGTCGGCCCGGGGAGGGGAGGCTTCAGGGGAGCCCCGAGGGGCCAGGAGGGCCCAGAGCCCCAGATCCTGCTGCCAGCGGCTGCTGAACCGACAGGACGGCTGTTCTGGTCTTTTTTTTTTTTTTTTAATAAAAACCAAAATTTGCCATTTTAAACATTTTGAGGATTTTATTGCTAACTAATCTCTACACCCGACGTGGAGCTTGAACCTACAACCCTGAGATCAACCCCCCGCCACCGCCGCCCGCGTCCAGCTCCCGCAGTTCCGTGGCCCCCGCAGAGGCACGGCCCGAGTGAGCCCTGGCCCCACCAGCCACCACCCTCTCTGCACCTGGGGTGTGACCCGGGGTGTGACCTGGGGTGTGACCGTGACCGTGCCTCCCGCCAGTGGTGGAATCACACTCGATTGGTCTTCTCGTGGTGCGTTTATTTCTCGCATCTGTCAAAACGTCCTTTTTTTTTTCTTTTTTTTTTTAAAGTAAGTACGATGGGCAGCCCAGGTGGCTCAGTGGGTGAGCGCCGCCTTCAGCCCGGGGCGTGACCCCGGGTCCCGGGATCAAGTCCACGTCGGGCTCCCTGCATGGGGCCTGCTTCTCCGTCTGCCTCAGTCTCTGCGTCTCTCGTGAATAAATAAAATCTTAAAAAAAAAAAAGACCTTGTGATGGGAGCTGGCTCTATCTCCTGCGCCAGCAAGGTGTCCTTGTTAAGGACGAATGTCCCATCGTACGCACAGGGCACATTTTGTTCATCCTTGGGGGGGCGCGTGTCCCGGAGGTTGTGAGCGCTGCTGTGGGAGCAGGTGGGCTGGCGGGATGGCAGGTGATGTGGGGGGCTGGGGACACGGGTGGGGACAGTGAGCTAGGAGCTGCAGGCCGCTCCGGCCGCGGTGGGACTGTCGGCAGGTGGAGGGAAGTGGCCGGCCCAGAGCTCACTCAGGCCGAGGGGCTGCAGGCCGCCTGCCTGGGACCGGGGAGGGCGGCTGGACGGCGGGTCCTAGACCCTGGCCCTGAGGCTAGCGGGCTGAGCAGGGGTGGCCCGAGGCGGCAGCCAGGTCTCTGCCTCCTGCTCTAGCCCCAGTGGCCGGTGCCGCGGGTCAGCAAGACGGCAGTTTGGGCCTCTCCAGCTTCCCTGCTTGTTGGCTCGGGCCCAAGATTCATCTAGACCCCGCGGCTGTTCCCATGCCCTCCTCTGGCCCAGCTGCCCCCAGGACCCGGGGCGGTCACCCTGCAGTGCCGCCCAGCTGCGTGGTGGTGGCGTGACCTCGGGCCGGGGCCGCAGCCCTGGGCACCCCAGGACTGGGGACAGAGTACCCGGGCTCCCAGCTACCGCCTCGGTCCCGACCACACCCCACCGGGCTCAGGGTCAGTGCTTGGCTGAACTGGGGGAGGGGGGGACACCCACATGCGCTGCAGGAGGCGACAGTGCCCTAAGCCCGGGCAGGGGTGCCCGCGGGCTCCCCGGGCAGGCCCCTCCCCCTGCACTGCCAACCAGGCAAAGATGAGTCCCGGGGTCCAAAGGCCAAGAGGGAGCCGGCAGGGGTGGGGGGGGCTGGTGCCCCAGCCTGAGCCACCGCCCAAGATCCTGCCCGGGGGCAACAAACAGAAGGCCCGAGGCCCTCTGGACTTGGGAGGGGGCAGCACTCAGCCAGCACCTTAGGGTCCCCTCGGAATCCGCCCCCCGCTCTGGGCGTCACAGCCCAAGGGACCTGAGGCCGGCCGGGGGCGGCGGGCGCGAGCTGCCCAGCGGGGGAGCCGGGCCAGGCCGGGGTGTGCCCCGGGCCGCAGGCCGCATGTCCCGGGTGGGCCCGAGGGGTCGGGTGCCATCGGTGCCCCTCTGCCAGGCGCCCGCGCGGGGCAGCCCCGAGGACGGTGGTGGCCGCAGGCCGGAGCGCAGCCGCCCGCGGCCGGGGGAGGACCTGCTGCTGGAATGGTTAACCCGCGGCTTGGCGGCAGCCAATCACAGGGCCCCGCGCAAATACCTGGGACAGGTGCCGCCGGGCGGGTCAGAGCCCAGCCCCAGCCCAGGAGCACCGCGCACTGCCCCGCACCCGCAGCAGCAGCACAGGAGCTCAGCATGACGGCCCAGGGCCCGCGGGCGCTGGCGCTGCTGCTGACCCTGCCGCTGCTCGCCGTGGGGGCCCCGCCGGCCCGCCTGCTGGCCGCGCTGTCCTCGGGCCACGGTGCTCTGGACCGCGGGGCACTGGGCAGTCTGTTAAATACGCTGGCGGACCGTGTGCACTGCGCCGACGGGCCGTGTGGAAAGGTAACGGCCCCACCCGACGGGTCCCCCAGCGGCCGCCGCTCCTCCCCAGGCTGGAAGCAAAGGGCCCTGGGCAAACTCCAGGGGGCGGGTCAAGGTGAGGCTGGGTGGCCAAGCACCCAGGCCTTCCCTGCGGCCCGCGCCCCCCGCTGCTCCAGGGTTGGGCACCGTGCGGGGCGCACACAGCTCCGGGAGCCCCGGGACATCAGATTGGCGGTGGCTCCAGCAAGGAGCCACCTAGGGTGGGGGGACCCCTGCCCTGAGTCCTCTGTGTGCGCGTGTGCACTCGTGTAATTGAGAGGGGTGGCGACGGGAGGGTGTGAAAGAGCAATGATGCAGGGGTGCATGAGAGGGGGAGGGCGGGGGGGCGTGGAACCCCCAGGGAAGCGGGCAGCTGCCGCCCACCCGTCTCTGCCCACAGTGCCTGTCTGTGAATGATGCCCTGGCCCTGGGCGGGCCCGAGACGCTGGGGCTCCCGGAGGGGCAAGTCCTAGCGCCCAGACACATCGCCCGTCTCAGTGCCGCCGCCGCCCTCTACCTCAGCGACCCCAGGGGCACGTGTGCAGATATCCGGGCTGGCCGCTGGGCCGCCCGCGCTGACCAGCTCTTGGCCCTGCTGGAGGGCCCCACAGCGCTGGCCCCGGGCCTGAGCAGGCTGCTGCAAAGGATCCAGGCCCAGACTGCTGGCTGGCCCGCTGCGGAGGTGAGCCTGGGTAGGGTGGCCAGACAGGGTGGGCGGGGAGGGCCTAAGGGGATCCCTCGGGACGGAGCACTTCATGGGGTGGGCCCGGCTGCAGTGGGCGGGACACCCTCGGAGCTCCCGGAGGTAGCTGGGGGAGTCTGGGCTGGACCGAGGATCACAGAGGTCCAGTACCACTCAGGGCAGGCCCTGGGGAGTCAGACAGGGCCGTTTAGACTCCTGGGGCCCCGGGGTGGGGGGTCAGGCCCAGTGTGGGTCTTAAGCTGGCAGGACCAGTGGTGGCGCTCTGAGAAGGCTGGTCTGGGCCAGGTCGGGACAGACCTTGGGGTCAGTGGCACTCGGGGGACACTCGGGGCAATGGCAGGGCTGGAGGCCAGAAGGTCACACTGCAGCAGAGGCTGAGCCCTGGCTCCTCCCCTAGGCCTGCGTAGACCTGCCTCACCTGCTGGAGGAGACAGACAGGGCAGGAGCTCCCAACAGCCCTGGCCTGGTGCTGGCTGCCCTGTTGGACCATGTCAGCAGCGGGTCCTGCCTCCGAGCCCTGCCCACCCCCCAGTATTTTGTAGACTTTGTGTTTCGGCAGCACGGCGGCGAGACTCCCAACATCACACTGGCTGGTGAGGCCTGGGCTGGGCCAGAGTGGGGGGCGCCCTGAGTGCCCGGCCTCCCTGACCATGGGGGAGGCAGGCCCGGAGCCCACACCGACTTTGCCATTCCGTCTCCCCGGCCAGAGCTGGAGGCCTTGATGCAGCGCCTGGGGGTAGGCAGAGTGGCTGACACCGACCACAGTGACCACGATCACCTGAGGACCAGGGCCAACTACCAGGGCCCTGTGCCCCTTACCACCCTGAACAGCAGCTCCAGCCTGTGGGACACAGTGAGCAGCCCCTGCATCGTACTCCCGGGGAGAGGTGGGGTCCCGAGTTGGCTCAGGTCCCTGATCGAGTGCTACCACCCCCAGGTATGCCTGAGTGCCAGCGAAGTGATGGCTGTGTACGGGCTGTCTGAGCAGGCCGGGGTGACCCCAGAGTCCTGGGCCCAGCTGAGCCCTGCCCTGCTCCAACAGCAACTGAGTGGGGCCTGCAACCCCCAGCCCAGGAACCCCACCCAGGACCAGCTCAGCCAGGCGGAGAGTGAGTGCCTGCCTCCCCAGTAGCGCCTGCCTGGCTGTGCCCACGGGTGCTAGTGGCACAGAGGTGGGACCTCACAGGGGGGAGAGCGCAGCCACTGGGCTAGGGGACAGGCGGGGAGAGCTGGACCAGGGCTGGCAGGAGAGGGAGGCACCGGGGCAAAGGGGAGGCGGCGGGCCTGACCACCTGCATCCCTGGTGAGCTCTGCTGGCTCCTGGACTCCCGCCCCTGGGAGGCAGGGGTAGGGGCCGGAGGCTGAGAGGCTCTCAGCTCAGCTCACCACTGCCGCAGGGTATCTCTACGGCTCCCTAGCCACGCTGCTCATCTGCCTCTGTGCCATTTTTGGCCTCCTGCTCCTGACGTGTGCCACCTGCCGCACTGCCTCCCACTATGTCATCCAGACCTTCCTGAGCATGGCCGTGGGCGCGCTCACAGGCGATGCCATCCTGCACTTAACACCCAAGGTCAGTCTCAGTTTCCTCTCTCTCCCCAGCCAGGAATGCCCCTGCCCAGGCCTTCCAGGCCCATCCTCCTGGAGCTGCCCCTCTAGTCTCTCTCTTCCTGGCCCTGGTGGGGGTGGTGGGATGGAGGGGTGGTGGGAGGCCTGAAGGTCCCCTTACTCAGCCCCCTTCTCCCCCAGGTGCTGGGGCTGCACTCCCACAGCGGGGAGGGCCTTGGCCCACAGACCACCTGGCGCCTCGTGGCCATGCTGGGAGGCCTCTACACCTTCTTCCTGTTTGAAAACCTCTTTAATCTCTTGCTGCCCCTGGACCCAGAGGTCAGGTGGGGGCTGGATGTGGCGGGTGGAGGAGACAGAGGCGTGGGGGCCTGCTGGGCCCTGACCCACTGTCCCCACAGGACTCAAAGGATGGGCCCTGCAGCCACAGCCATGGTGGCCACAGCCATGGGGTGTCCCTGCAGCTGGCGCCCAGCGAGCTCCGGCCACCTAAGCAGCCCCACGAGGGCTCCCGCGCAGACCTGGTGAGCTGGCCCTTCCCCGACGTCCCCATGCCACAGGGAGCTCCTCCCCCAAGGGCCCCGGACCTGCCCCGCCACCGCCCCGGGGCCTCCGATGCTGTTCGGGGGACCCAGCCCATGCGCCCCTCCTCACCTCCCGGCCCACCTGACCACCCCGCAGGTGGCGGAGGAGAGCCCGGAGCTGCTGAGCGCGGAGCCCCGGAGACTGAGCCCAGGTGAGTCCCGAGGAAAGCCCCAGAAGGGTCGGGGGGCCGGCGCGGGCGGGGGGCCGGGCGGGCGCGCACCCACGTCCACCGCCCGCAGAGCTCCGGCTGCTGCCCTACGTGATCACACTGGGCGACGCGCTGCACAACTTCGCCGACGGGCTGGCCGTGGGCGCCGCCTTCGCGTCCTCCTGGAAGACCGGGCTGGCCACGTCGCTGGCCGTGTTCTGCCACGAGCTGCCACACGAGCTAGGTCCGCGGCGCTGGGCCCCCGGCGGGGCGGGGCGGGGCCTGCGGGGGGCCGGGCCTCCCGGGCGGTGGGCCGGGCCATGAGCGGGGGGGCTGCCGCGGGGCGGGGCGCCCCGGCCTGACCCCGCCCCCGCCCCTCCCGCCCCAGGGGACTTCGCGGCCCTGCTGCACGCGGGGCTGTCGGTGCGCCGGGCGTTGCTGCTGAACTTGGCCTCGGCGCTGACTGCCTTCGCCGGCCTCTTCGTGGCGCTCGCTGTCGACGTCGGCGAGGACAGCGAGGCCTGGATCCTGGCGGTGGCCACCGGCCTCTTCCTCTACGTGGCGCTCTGCGACATGGTCAGGGTGGAGGGCGGGAGTCGGCCGCCCAGGGGTGAGCTGAGCAGGGTGAGCCGGGGCCCGGAGCTGGCCCCTGACCACAGCCTCCCTCTCCCTCTCCCTCAGCTCCCGGCCATGCTGCACGTGCGGGACCGGCGGCCCTGGCTCCTCTTCCTGCTGCACAACATGGGCCTGCTGGGCGGCTGGACCGTCCTGCTGCTGCTGTCGCTGTATGAGGACAACATCACCCTCTGATGGCCCCCGCCCCACTCTCCGGCCCTTGATGCTGCCTGCTGACCCTGGCCTATCTCAGCCCCTTGCCCCGACCTGCCAGTGCGGGGCCTGCCCCTGGGTGCACCCGCCCCGCCTCCGCCTCCTGCTTCAATAAAGACATTCTTGTCCTTGGAGCCCAGCTGCTCTACGTGCTGTTAGGGAAGTGTCTCCCACCAGGAGAGGCAGACAGGTGGGGCTCTGACCAGGAACCTGCTGGCAGCCCGCCCCAGTCCCCCTCTGCAAGGTGCAGTGGGGTCAGAGAAATTGGCGGGGGTCTGCAGGTAGCAGGTGAGGCCTGGTCTCCAATCAGGAATCAAACTTGTTGACTCATAGCAAAAAGACCAAAACAACCCGCTATGCTCGCCTAGAAAGAGGTCGAGAGGCCCCTGGGTGGCTCCGTCTGTGAAGCGTCTGCCTTGGGCTCAGTCACGATCCCAGGGTCCTGAGATCGAGTCTCAGGTGGAGGTCAGGCTCCCCGGTCCATGGAGATCCTGCTTCTCCCTCTCCCAGTGCCTTTGCTGGTCTTCTGCTGGTGCCCACTCTCTCTGTCAAATGAGTAAATAAAATCTTTAAAAAAAAGATAGAGGCCTAGAGCTGGTCAGGCTAGAGTGTGTGGCCCATGGTCCGCGGGGCCTGGGCCTCTTCTGCTCTGAGGTCTGTGCCAGAACTGTTCATCCTCCAAGTCCCCTTGTAGCCCCCCAGGCTGTAGCACAGCCCACCACAAACTGTGAGCCTTAAAAACGACATTTTCTCACCATTCTGAAGGCAGAAGTCTAAAATCAAGGTGTCGGTAAGCTGTGTTCCTTCTTGGCTCCATAGGAAGAATTTGTCACATGAGACTTTACTGGTTTCTGGTGGGCCCAAGTGTTCCGTGTCTGGGGCAGGATGAGTCCAGTGTCCTCTGTTTTATGACCTCTCCTCGTGTGTCTCTTCTCTTCTCCTATGGGATTACCAGCTCACCCTACTCCAGTGTATCCTTGTCTTAACTAATTCTATCTGTAATGACACTATTTCCAAATAAAAGTCACATTCTGAGGTACTGTTGGTAGGTTTCCATATCTTTTGGGGGGACCCATTTTTTTTTTTTAAGATTTTATTTATTTTTCAGGAGAGACAGAGAGAGAGAGAGGCAGAGACACAGGCAGAGGGAGAAGCAGGCTCCCTGCGGGGATCTGGATGCGGGACTCGATCCCAGAACCCTGGGATCATGACCTGAGCCGAAGGCAGATGGTCAACCACTGAGTCACCCAGGTGTCCCTGGGAGGACACAATTCAATCTAGAACACCTCTTATGGTCCAAAATGGCTGCCAGAGCTCCAGCCATTAAATGCACTGTCCGGATAGCAGAAAGGAGGTAGGTAGAAGGAAAGATCAAAAGAGAAAGGGGTCCAGGGGATATCAGATTCAGCCTGTCATTTACCCAACACACAGACACAAAAGCAGGAGAGTGGATGGAAGTCAGTGTCCTGTTACGCTCTACGCGTCCACTTGTGCTGGAGAGAGGTGGGTGCTGCTCGCCACCCACCCGGGGCAAACTGGGCAGGAGGGGCCGAATGTAAGAGCGCCCTGGCCCAACAGGTACGCAGATGCTCCCGCGTATCCAAGACCCTTGGTTCTCCAAGAAGCTGGACAAACCCCCAGGAGGGTGCTGTGGGAATTAGCGCAGCCCTCCTGGCACCAGGGAGGTTGGAAAGCCACCAGCTCCCAGCACAGTGCTGCCCAGGGGAGCATCAGGAGCGTGGCCTGGACTGCAGGGTCTCCTGCTTCCAGTATGGGGCCAGCGCTGGCTTTTGGAGGGGGCGGGTGGCACTGCAGGAGGGGCTGAGAGTTGCCAGGGCTCCTCCTGCTGCAGCCCCCAGCCTGCCGCCTGCTCCTCAGCCCGGGGCGTCCCTCCCCGGCCGGGGGCGTCCTCCAGATGGTCCCCGTCCCTCCCCGACGAGCCAGCTCCCACCTTCATCTCCCACTGAGAACGTGGACCCCCAGGCGGGCTCCTGTCTGTCACCCTGCGGACCTTGCCGCCTCCTGGCCCCGGCCCCGTCCCCCGCCCTGGGCCTCCTGACCAGGTCGCCCTGCTGCCCGGGGCGGTGCTCCCGCAGAGCGCCCGCGCCCCCGCCCCGGCCGCCTGTCCCGCGACGCCGGGTCATCCGTGGGGCGTTGGACGTGCCGGCTGCTGGCCAGGGCCCGGCGGGCACCGCTGTTCCCAGGCACGCGGGGGCCCCGGGACGCGTGCGCCGCGACTGTGTGCACCGCCGCGCGTGGGTGTCCTCCCAGGCCCAGTGTCCCCGCGGCCTCCGCCGGCGATCCTCGTGCTGCTGCAGCTCCTCGCTCTTCCCGAGGGGCCGGCGCGCCCCGGGACCCCACGCCGCCCGCGCCCGCCGCCCGACGGTCCCCGGGAGCCCGCGGCTGACGAGCAGGTGGGCGGACGGACACCGCGTACACGTGGCTGCGGAGCCACCGTCGCCGATGTCGCTCGGATTCCGAGTCACCGGCCCGCCCGAGGGGAGCCCCGCCCCCGCCGCCGCCGCCCCTCCCCGCCACCAGGGGGCGCGACGCCCCTCCGCGCGGCGACACTGCGCAGGCGCGACTGCCCGGAACCCCGGCGCCCAGCTTCCGGGGCCGCCGGCCAGTGCGCCGCCGACCGGGTCCCGCGAGCCGCGCCAACGGCAGGTGGGCAGGTGGGCGGGGGGCCGGGGGAGCTGGGGGGGCCTGCGCGGCGGCCCCGCTCACCGTGGGCGCGCCCCGCAGGCCCGGCGCCATGTACGCCGTGTACAAGCAGGCGCACCCGCCCACCGGCCTCGAGTTCTCCATGTACTGCAACTTCTTCAACAACAGCGAGCGCAACCTCGTGGTGGCCGGCACCTCGCAGCTCTACGTGTACCGCCTGAACCGCGACGCCGAGGTGAGTGCGGCGCCCGGGCCGGCCCCCGACCCCCGCCCCCGCCGCCCGGGGCTAGAGGTGCGGCCGTGAGCCGGACGGCGGGCCCGAGGCGGAGACGGCGGCCGGGCCCGGGGAGGGGGCACCGTGGGGGCCGCGCGGCCAGCCCGCCTCGGGAGCTCCGGGGAGGCTCTGGGGTCGCGGGCCGGGGGGGGCGCGGCCCGGGGTGGGGGTCGGGCCTGGCGGCGGCCGCTCGCAACACGTGGCTTTGTTTGTGCCGCAACCGCGCGGCCGCCCGGGGATCCGGCACCTGAGCTCGGATCCTAAAGCCCGACTGTGAGACTGAACACGTGCCATTAAAGGTGCCCTGAGGTTAAGCTTTTGGGGTAACAGCCGCTTTGACGTCAGTATGTGGCTGCCGTCAGGGTTTCAGTCAAAACTAGAGAGATCTTGGGGCTAAAAACGCACAGCTCCGGGGCTCCCGCGGGCGCAGTGCGAAGAGGTGGAGACCATGGGGCTGGCAGAGCGAGCCCACCCAGGCGGAGATTGCTGGAGTGATGGGCGCCTGGTCCCCGCCCGTAGGCTTCCAGGCCCGCCCCCTGTGAAGTCCTCCCTCCCACACGAGTGGCCTTTAAGGGACAGACCGCAAGCACTTGCACCGTCGTGTTTTCTACAAACGGGTTCAGAGCCCACGGGCATCCGCTCACTCGTTTCTCCTACAGATGAGTATCACGCGCTGGTTTTGCGCGGAGGCCTGGGGGGCACCACAGGCACAGACACCTGCCGCCCTTCCAGCGGCGACAGACCCGACAGGGCCCATCATGTGGCGGGCCAGAGTTGAAAGTGCTGTGCAGACCAGCAGAGCAGGATGGGGGGCAGGTGTGGGGTTAAATTCTGCCTCCTTGCGAAGCTGAATTTGGAGCAGGCAAGGAGGAGGCCTCAGGCGAGGGGTTATAGGGGCTGTTGTAGGGGTTGTAGGCGAGGCAGTAGGGGCTGTTGCTCAGGATCCCAGCTCAGGTGACGACCTCAGGGTAGTGAGGTGGAGCCCCGTGCAGCCTCGGGCTCCGTGCTGGGTGGGAGTCGGCCTGGGGCTCGCTCCCTCTCCCTCCGCCCCCCCCACCCTCTCTTCCTTCTCTCTCTCAAAAAAAAGAATCTGCAAGAGGCCCTGAGGAAGGGACTGCTGGTGGATCTTGATCTCAGGCTGTGGGTTCAAGCGCCACATTGGCCATACAGATTACTTAAAAAAAAAAAAAAAAAGAAAGAAAGAAAGAAATGGAGCGAGGATGGGAAAGGTCAGCATGTTGACCTTTCAGGTCATCGTAGGGATTGAGAGCTAGCTTGGACGGGCAGTTAAGGAGTGGTCTGACCCGGGCGTTACAGGATCTCTGGGTGCTGTGCTGGAGACGCGGTGGGGGATGGGGCTGCAGGGAGACCGTCAGGAGCGGGAGCACCGGGCAGTGGGGGTGTTGGAAAGCGGTCAGGCTCGGGATGCACAGGATGCAGGACGCAAAGGCATGAGGAGCCCAGGTTTTGCCAGGGCCCAGTTTTGGTCTGGGGACCAGGAGGGGTGGAGTTGCTGTTACCTGACCTGAAGAAGGTGGAATGGGGAGAGGGGGGTGGGGGCTCCTTTATGGACATCCTGTTAGTTTTTGCTGCTGCCCAACGAGGTATCCGAAAACTTAGAACGTTAAAACCGCAGAAGTGTCTCTGGTTTCCGAGGGTCAGGAAGCCAGGAATGGCCCAGCCGCGTGGCTCCTGCACATTCTAGATGTTGGCCAGTGCTGCCACCCTCTGAAGGCTCTGTCGGGGTTGGATTTCTGCTGCTCACTGACCCCGCTGTTGGGAGGAGGCCTCACTGCGTCGTGTGGGTCGCCACGGGGCGGCCTCCTGCAGAATGAAGGCTGGCGACAGAAAGTCACCAAGCGGCCACTGTGTCTTCGTAACCCGAAGTAAATGTGACGCCCTGGCACAGTGGGAGAAGCTGCGCGGGGCACGAATCCTGGGAGCGGGGCCTCTTGGGGCCGCCCCGGACTCCAGCTCTGCAGACGTGCGGGGGCGCTGGTGGCGGTGGCGCGGCCCCGGTGAGGCTGAGGGAGGGCGGTCCTGTCGCGAGCGCGGTCTGGGCAGGGGCTGAAGTTGGGCTCTTTAAAATCCGAAGCTGGTTGGGATCGCCCAGAAGAGGGCCACCTGGGGTGTGGGGTACTCCAGGGTTGAGGGGTTGGGAAGAGAAGAGGCCAAGGAAGAGTCGGAGGAGGCGTGGCCGGGAAGGCGGGAGAAAGGCTGAGCCCAGGGAAGCCGCAGACGCAGGCCTGATGCGGGGTCCCTGCTGCCGAGCCTCCGGGGGCCCTGGTGACTCGTGACCGGGGGGCGGGGATGTGTCCTGAAGGGTAAAGGCTCGCGCAAAGGGAACCGAAGAGATGGTCGTGGCCGGTGGGCCGGGGCTGAACCGAGTGGTCGCATCTTCAGGGTCGCCCGGGGCTGCGGCGCTGACGGCGGGTGCTCGTCGTTAGTCCCTTGTAGGAGCGTCGGCCGATCTGCAGTCTGAGGCGGATGCAGCCGCCGAGGCAGTGGCGAGGCCCCGGGCTGGGGCTCAGTGTAGACCCTGCCGCGGAACAGGTGGCTCGGGGGCGCCCGGGCTCTGCTTGGGGGCTGAGGCAGGCTGGAGGTGCCCCGTGGAGGTGCCCCGTCTCCCCGCCTCTGCCCGCATGGCTGGCTTGGTCTTCCCGGCAGCAGGCTGGCCTCCAGGGGCGTCTTACTTCAGCTCTGGACCCTGGGGGGCAGGTGCCCGTCACCCCCAGGCCCGGGGTCCGGCACCACTCCATTCCTAGCCTGTGCCTTGGGAGAAGCTGCAGGAGCGAACAGCCGTCCCTGGGGACAGGAATGGGGGGGACAGGAATGGGGAAGCCCCGGAGCTCGAGGCAGGGGGCGTGGGGCCGGGGCGGCTGGTACCCCGCCCTCTGGGTGAGGGGGGAGTCAGGGCAGCTCAGCAGGGAAGCCGTGGCCTGGGGCAGCTGTAGGGGCGCCGTGGGCAGCACGAAAGGCCCCGTGACCTCTGGGGGAGTACACAGCACTTCAGTGAAATTCCTGGAAACCCAAGGAAATAGAAAATTCATTACGGTTACGGGTGCAAGATGTCGGTCTTGTAGAGATGTTCCTGAGGTTAATCTATAAATTCACGTCTTTCAAAGTTGCAATTGGTTTTTCATTAGATTCGTGTCTGCCTTGGGCTCCGGGCGTGACCCCGGGGTCCTGGGATCGAGTCCTGCATCGGGCGCCCCCTACAGGGAGCCTGCTTCTCCGTCTGCCTGGGTCTGTGTCTCTCATGAATAAATGAATAAAATCTTTTATTTATTTTTTTTTAATTTTTTTTAAATTTATTTATGATAGTCACAGAGAGAGAGAGAGAGGCAGAGACACAGGCAGAGGGAGAAGCAGGCTCCATGCACCGGGAGCCCGACGTGGGATTCGATCCCGGGTCTCCAGGATCGCGCCCTGGGCCAAAGGCAGGCGCCAAACCGCTGCGCCACCCAGGGATCCCGAATAAAATCTTTTAAAAAAAGATCTAGTTTGTCCAACATCAATATAATGGCCTCAACCTTCTTCCCTTTTAAAAAGGGAAATTTGATGTATTAGCAAGACAGAGCGTGCGCAGGACCCCCACGCGAGCAGGGGTGCGGCAGAGGGAGAAGCAGCAGACGCCCGGTGGAGCAGGGAGCCCGCCTCAGGGCTCGACCCCAGGACCCCGGAGTCACGCCCCGAGCCGCAGGCAGACGCACCACTGCTGACCCGCCGGCGGCCCCGTCACACACTTTATTATATTCGCTGAAACAGCATAGGGTTTTTCTCCTTAACCGTGAACATGGGGGTCCTTCCTGCGTGTGCGCCTGGAACAACACGCTGTGGCTCCCCTGCGGACAGGTCAGGAGCTTGCCGCGACCCCCTGTCCCTCCTGTCTGCACATGCTTGCTGTTGGGGGGTCTACACCCCCTGAGGTGCCATCAGCCGGGGACCAGTGCATGTTTTGGTTTCATTTGGTGTTAAGTTTGTCGTTTCTGAAACATTAGGTTGAATTTCCTGGGACCCTCCAGTGGCTCTGGGGGTTTTCTTGTGGCTGTGACTGGGGTCCTGGAGGCCGAAGGTGCCTCTCCTGTAGCAAGTTAGTTACGCGGCCCTTCTCGAGCAGCCCTTCTAGGGATGTTTTCCCCAGGGCACAAGCATAGTATTAAAAATGGGCTTTTTTCTCATTATTAGAACTTTTCTGGGGCGCCTGGGAGGCTCAGTGGGGGGCGCGCCTGCCTGTTGATTTTGGCGCAGGCCGTGACCTCGGGCGTGCGTTAGAGCCCCGGTGGGCCCGGGAGTCGGCTTCAGGTTCGGTCTTCCTCTGCCCCCCACGTGAGCGCGCCCTCGCTCTCTCTTAAAAATAAGTCTTTAAAAAAAACTTTTACTTTGTTTCCAAGCGATGACTTCCAAGTGTGTTTTAAGTAACTGTGAGTAAAGAACAGCCCGAGCCAAGCAGCCTGTTACCGTGAAACCTAATGAAGCTTGGGGCCGATGTTCTGCGGAGGAAACAGGCGCAAGCGCGGCTGCTGCTCCCCTCCCGGCGGAGGACGTGGGGCTGCTCCCCATGGGCTGGGGCCGCGGCGCCAACACCCTCCTGCCCTCGGGTGGGGGGGGGATGCGCCCCGAGTGCCTTGGGCACCCTGCACATCCGGGAGCGGGGGGCAGTTGCTTGGGACCAGTGAGCGGCTCAGGCCAGGGGCCCGGCCCGTCAGGTGGGGCCCGTGCTGTGCCTGGGCCCAGAGGGTGACCTGGGGGTCGCGCCGGCAACCGGGCACCTCGGTGTCCGGCTTCTGACCCTGAGCACTGCCAGCCCCGGAGCCCGGGGCTTCCTGAGAAGCCTTGTGGCCAAGTCGGGGACCGGCTGCGAGCGTGAGTCCGTGCACATTGCGTTGAGGTGCGCACGGCTGTCTCTGCAAGTGCCCGGGAGCGTGGTCCCCAGCACAGCGAGGGCTCGGGCAGGGCTGGGGCCGCCAGGCGCGGCTTCACTGCCCACCTCCTCTTCCCCTCCCAGGCACCCGTCAAGAATGACAGGAGCACAGGTGAGCACGAGGGTGGCTGCCCCGGCCACGGGCCTGGGACAGTGGGGGCTGGGGCCGGGCCCAGACCTGTACCCACCAGCCTATCCCCCAGAGGGAAAGGCCCACCGAGAACACCGGGAAAAGCTGGAGCTGGTGGCTTCCTTCTCCTTCTTCGGCAATGTCATGTCCATGGCCAGCGTGCAGCTGGCGGGTGCCAAGCGGGACGCCTTGCTCCTGAGCTTTAAGGACGCCAAGGTAGGCGGGGGCCTGGTGGTGGGCGATTGGGTGGGGGGCCTGCTGGGTTGGGGTTGGGGTGAGCTCTGACCTGCTTTTCAGCTGTCAGTGGTGGAGTATGACCCAGGCACCCATGACCTGAAGACCCTGTCTCTGCACTACTTTGAGGAGCCTGAGCTGCGGGTAGGGCCAGGCCGCGTCCCCAGTCCTCCCTGCCCCCCGTGCCCCCTGCCCACAGGGCCGCATCCCCAGCACTCCCTGACCCACAGCCCTTTCCCCCCACCCCAGAGCCCCTGCCCCCCAGCCCCCAGCCCTCCCTGCCTCCCCCCAGCCCCTCCTGCCTCCAGCCCTCCCTGCCTCCGCGCCCCTCTTGGGCCTCCTATGCCGAGGCCTGCCTCATGATGCCCTCTGCCCCCCAGGATGGGTTCGTGCAGAATGTGCACACGCCGAGGGTACGCGTGGACCCTGACGGGCGCTGCGCGGCCATGCTCATCTACGGCACGCGCCTGGTGGTCCTGCCCTTCCGCAGGGAGAGCCTGGCCGAGGAGCACGAGGGGCTCATGGGGGAGGGGTGAGTACCGCGGTGGGGGAGCCACCGTCTGCGCCCCAGCTCCCTGGCTCCTCTGCCCACTGAGCCTGTTGCCCGCAGGCAGAGGTCCAGCTTCCTGCCCAGCTACATCATTGACGTGCGGGGCTTGGATGAGAAGCTGCTCAACATCGTGGACCTGCAGTTCCTGCACGGCTACTACGAGCCCACCCTGCTCATCCTGTTCGAGCCCAACCAGACCTGGCCCGGGTGAGGCTCCTATGTTGGGTGCTGCAGCCGCCAGGGCTCGGTGGGTCTGGGTTGGGCGGGGGTGGCCAGGCCCCCGGCACTGGGAGTGCTGTGACCGGGCCCTGGCGGACCTGCCTGTTTGTCCCCAGGCGGGTGGCTGTGCGGCAGGACACGTGCTCCATCGTGGCCATCTCCCTGAACATCACACAGAAGGTCCACCCGGTCATCTGGTCCCTCACCAGCCTGCCCTTTGACTGCACGCAGGCCCTCGCTGTGCCCAAGCCCATAGGTGAGGGCCGTGCGGATGGGGGTGTCCGGGGAGGGTGGGGAGCCCCGCCCACTGGCGTGTCCCCCTCCAGGTGGGGTGGTGGTCTTCGCCGTCAACTCGCTGCTGTACCTGAACCAGAGCGTCCCCCCATATGGCGTGGCTCTCAACGGCCTCACCACCGGCACCACTGCCTTTCCCCTTCGTGAGTGTGGGTGGAGGCGGGCAGGGTGGGGGGGGGGCGGAGGGCGCAGGGGCGGGCAGTCTGACCGTGCCCCACACAGGCACCCAGGAGGGCGTGCGGATCACCCTGGACTGTGCACAGGCGGCCTTCATCTCCTACGACAAGATGGTCATCTCCCTCAAGGGCGGGGAGATGTGAGTCTCCCCTGCGTGGCAGCCCCCGCTCCACGCCCCCGACCCCAGCTCAGCGCCTCCCCCCGCCCCGTGCCCCCGCAGCTCAGTGCCTCCCCACTCCGCCCTGTACCCCCCAACCCCATGCCCCCCCAGCTCAGTGCCTCCTCCCAGCTCACCTCCCCACTCCCCGTCCCCACAGCTACGTGCTGACGCTCATCACCGACGGCATGCGCAGCGTCCGCGCCTTCCACTTCGACAAGGCCGCCGCCAGCGTCCTCACCACCAGCGTGAGTTGAGAGGGGGGGTCATGGGTGGCCCTGGCCGTGCGCCTGCGTTGCCCTCACCGCCCGCCCGCCCACCTCCAGATGGTCACCATGGAGCCTGGGTACCTGTTCCTCGGCTCTCGCCTGGGCAACTCGCTGCTTCTCAAGTACACGGAGAAGCTGCAGGAGCCCCCCGCCAGTGCCGCCCGGGAGGCTGCCGACAAGGTGGGTGCCCGGGGCCTGTCGGGGCGGCCTTGCGCGGGTGGCCTTGGAGCGCTGCTCACTGCCCTGTCCTGCCCCCAGGAAGAGCCGCCCTCGAAGAAGAAGCGGGTGGACTGCGCAGCGGGCTGGTCAGGTGAGGACGGGGAGCTGGGCTGGAGGGCGCAGGGTGCGGCGCCGGCGGCGTGGGCTCACGCGGGTCCGTCTGCGCAGGAGGCAAGTCGGTGCCGCAGGACGAGGTGGACGAGATTGAAGTGTACGGCAGTGAGGCCCAGTCGGGCACCCAGCTGGCCACGTACTCTTTTGAGGTGAGTTTGGGGCGCAGGGGGGGCCCTGCCTTGGCTGGCTTGCCTGAGCCCGGCTGTGTCTGCAGGTGTGCGACAGCATCCTCAACATCGGACCCTGTGCCAACGCCGCCATGGGCGAGCCCGCCTTCCTCTCTGAAGAGGTGCCCTGGCTGGAGAGGTGGGGGGCGGGGTGCACGCAAGGGGGGGCCTGTCCTCACTCAGCCCCCCTGCAGTTTCAGAACAGCCCGGAGCCAGACCTGGAGATCGTGGTGTGCTCCGGCTATGGGAAGAACGGGGCCCTGTCGGTGCTGCAGGTATGTGGGGCTGGGGGGCGGGGGGCGGCGCCCGGGCAGGACCAGGGGGCTGATGTCCCCCATCGTCATTCCAGAAGAGCATCCGGCCGCAGGTGGTGACCACCTTTGAGCTCCCTGGCTGCTACGACATGTGGACCGTCATCGCCCCTGTGCGTAAGGAGCAAGTAGGTGTACCCTGGGCGGAGTGGGGCGGGCGGCCCAGGGGCCCGAGACAGGGCCCTGCTGCTGTGTGGGGTGGGCATGCGGGCAGGCGGGCTTGCCCTGGGCTGGCCGGGGGTCTGCCCCCGCCCCCTGCCACCGCGGGCGCCCCTGGCCGGGCGTGTGATTCCTGCTCGCTTGCCACTGCCACAGGAGGAAACCTCCAAGGGCGAGGTGGCGGAGCAGGAGTCCAGCGCCCTGGAGGCTGAGGATGACGGACGGAGACACGGGTTCCTTATCCTGAGCCGGGAAGACTCCACCATGGTGAGGGGTGGGGGTCCGGTGGCCGCGCGGGGGTCCCCGCATGGGGTGTGCCTCACGCGCCCATCGCCTACAGATCCTGCAGACGGGCCAGGAGATCATGGAGTTGGACACCAGTGGCTTTGCTACACAGGGCCCCACAGTGTTTGCCGGCAACATTGGGGACAACCGCTACATCGTGCAGGTGTCGCCACTCGGCATCCGCTTGTTGGAAGGAGGTGGGCACAGCCAGGCGGCCGGGCTGGGGTGGCGGGCGCTGACCACCCGGGGCTGACCACCCGGTACCCACAGTGAACCAGCTGCACTTCATCCCCGTGGACCTGGGCTCCCCCATTGTGCAGTGCGCCGTGGCTGACCCCTATGTGGTCATCATGAGTGCCGAGGGCCATGTCACCATGTTCCTGCTCAAAAGCGACTCGTATGGGGGCCGTCACCACCGCCTGGCGCTGCACAAGCCCCCACTGCACCATGTAAGCGCCCTCCGGCCCCGTGCCCGCAGCCTGCTGACCCCCCGACCCCGTGCTGACCCCCCTGCCCCCACAGCAGTCCAAGGTGATCACGCTGTGCGTGTACCGAGATGTCAGCGGCATGTTCACAACGGAGAGCCGCCTGGGCGGGGCCCGCGATGAGCTGGGAGGCCGCAGCTGCTTGGAGGCCGAGGGCCAGGGCTCGGAAACCAGGTACGTGGGGGGTACGTGGGGGCGCCCTGGGGCAGGGCGGGGGCAGGTACCACATCCGGCCACGCATGACCTGCTTGCTGCCCCCGGCTCTAGCCCCACAGTGGATGATGAGGAGGAGATGCTGTACGGGGACTCGGGCTCCCTCTTCAGCCCCAGCAAGGAGGAGGCTCGCCGGAGCAGCCAGCCCCCTGCTGACCGGGACCCCATGCCGTTCCGGGCCGAGCCCACCCACTGGTGCCTGCTGGTGCGGGAGAACGGAACCATGGAGGTGCGTGAGGCCCCGCGCCCTTGCTGCGCCCCAGCCCGGCCCTGTGGTGCCAACCCCTCTCCCCCCACAGATCTACCAGCTCCCCGACTGGCGGCTGGTGTTCCTCGTGAAGAACTTCCCCGTGGGGCAGCGCGTCCTGGTGGACAGCTCCTTCGGTCAGCCCACCACGCAGGCCGAGGCCCGAAAGGAGGAGGCCACGCGCCAGGGGGAGCTGCCCCTGGTCAAGGAGGTGCTGCTGGTGGCACTGGGGAGCCGCCAGAGCAGACCCTACCTCCTGGTGAGTGTGGGCCCCCCGCCCCCGGCCCGGCCCGGCCCCACGCTCCCGCTGACCCCGCGCCGCCCCCAGGTGCACGTGGACCAGGAGCTGCTTATCTACGAGGCCTTCCCCCACGACTCCCAGCTTGGCCAGGGAAACCTCAAAGTCCGATTCAAGAAGGTGCAGTGATGGGGCAGAGCTGGGCGGGGGGGGGGGCGGCTGTGGGGGGGGGGGGGCATGACCCGCCCTCACGGAGCACGCACGCCCCCCAGGTCCCTCACAACATCAACTTCCGGGAGAAGAAGCCGAAACCGTCCAAGAAGAAAGCGGAGGGCGGTGGTGCCGAGGAGGGGGCGGGGGCCCGTGGCCGCGTGGCCCGGTTTCGGTACTTCGAGGACATTTACGGCTACTCGGGGGTAGGCTGGCGCCTTGGGGGGGGCGGGGGGGGGTCCATGGGGGCCTCAGCTCACAGCGCCTGCCCTCAGGTGTTCATCTGCGGCCCCTCACCCCACTGGCTCCTGGTGACCGGCCGGGGGGCCCTGCGGCTGCACCCCATGGGCATCGACGGTCCCATCGACTCCTTTGCCCCATTCCACAACGTCAACTGCCCCCGGGGCTTCCTCTACTTCAACAGACAGGTGGGGAGGCCTCGGGGCTCGTGCCCCCCATTGCCCTGCCTGGGTCGGTGGGGATGGGGGGGCCCTGGGCTCCATCTGGAGGGTCAGGGGGGTGTCCAGCCAGTGAACAGGCCAAGGTCAAAGAGGTGAGATGCTGCGAAGGCCGGAGGGCTGAGCAGCCGGGGGCAGCAGGTTGTGGGGCTGGGGTCCCGTCACTGCCCACGAGGAGCCGTGTGACCCTGGGGAGGCGCTCGCCCTGTGAGTCCCTTCCCACCTGTGGTGCCAGCGTGGGCGCTCATGATGCCGTAGGTGCTGGCGAACCTCGCGCACGGGTGAGGGTGGCAGCTGGGGGTCCAGCGGTGCTCACTCATCTGCGTGTGGCTGGCGGCCCGCGAAGTGTAGGACCCCCGCCCCATGCAGTGTCAGGTGTGCCGCCTGGCTTGCCCTTGGCGCTGCCAGACCCCGTTGACCCCGCCCCCACCCCCCAGGGAGAGCTGCGGATCAGCGTCTTGCCTGCCTACCTGTCCTACGACGCCCCGTGGCCTGTCAGGAAGATCCCCCTGCGCTGCACGGCGCACTATGTCGCTTACCATGTGGAGTCCAAGGTCTGACCCCGTCCCCTCAAGGCCGGGCACCCACAGGGCGTGCCCTCCGCACCCTGTGACACACCGCGCCCTCCCAGGTGTACGCCGTGGCCACCAGCACCAACATGCCGTGCACCCGCATCCCGCGCATGACCGGAGAGGAGAAGGAGTTCGAGACCATCGAGAGAGGTGCGTGCCGCCCGCGTGGGGCAGGCCGTGGGGGCCACCCCCCCTGACCATCCCGTGTCCTTGCAGATGACCGGTACATCCACCCGCAGCAGGAGGCCTTCTCCATCCAGCTCATCTCCCCGGTCAGCTGGGAGGCCATCCCCAATGCCAGGTGAGTGGGGCCCGGGGGCGGGGCAGGGTGGTCAGCCGCGGTCAGCCCGGAGCTGCACCCTCACCCGCCCTGCGTAGGATCGAGCTGGAGGAGTGGGAGCACGTGACATGCATGAAGACCGTGTCGCTGCGCAGCGAGGAGACCGTGTCGGGCCTCAAGGGCTACGTGGCTGCCGGGACCTGCCTCATGCAGGGGGAGGAAGTCACGTGCCGAGGGCGGGTAAGGGGCTGGCAGGTCAGGGTGGGCAGTGCCCCGCAGCCCCGTCACCCCCCGTCACCCCCCATGTCCTGCCCTCCTGCCCGGGCAGATCCTGATCATGGACGTGATTGAGGTGGTGCCCGAGCCTGGCCAGCCCCTGACCAAGAACAAGTTCAAGGTCCTGTACGAGAAGGAGCAGAAGGGGCCGGTGACGGCTCTGTGCCACTGCAACGGCCACCTGGTGTCCGCCATCGGCCAGAAGGTGCGCCCTCACCCCCCCCCCCGCCCTGGGCCCTGCCACCACCCCGCACATGTCACCCGCTCGTTCTGCCCCCAGATCTTCCTGTGGAGCCTGCGGGCCAGTGAGCTGACGGGCATGGCCTTCATCGACACCCAGCTCTACATCCACCAGATGATCAGCGTCAAGAACTTCATCCTGGCGGCGGACGTCATGAAGAGCATCTCGCTGCTGCGCTACCAGGAGGAGAGCAAGACGCTGAGCCTGGTGTCGCGGGTACCCGAGGGGCCTCGGCGCCGTGTGGGGGGCGCTGGGCGGGTGCAGGGTGGGCGCTGGCCGCGGGCTGACCTGGATGGCCCCGCTTCCTGTCCCCAGGACGCCAAGCCCCTGGAAGTGTACAGCGTGGACTTCATGGTGGACAACGCCCAGCTGGGCTTCCTCGGTGAGCAGGGGCTTGGGGCAGAGGGGCTGAGCCGCTGGGGGCAGCCGGGCTGACCCGAGCTCTGCTCCCCAGTGTCTGACCGTGACCGCAACCTCATGGTGTACATGTACCTGCCAGAAGGTGAGTGTCCCTTCCCCGCTGGGGGCCTGGGGGCTGGGCGGCCACTGACCTGAGCTCCCTCCGGCCTAGCCAAAGAGAGCTTCGGGGGCATGCGCCTGCTCCGGCGGGCGGACTTCCACGTGGGTGCCCACGTGAACACGTTCTGGAGGACCCCGTGCCGGGGGGCAGCGGAGGGACCCAGCAAGAAGTCGGTTGTGTGGGAGAATAAGCACATCACGTGGTTCGGTGAGCAGGGGGTAGGAGGGGGCAGCAGGGGCAGGTGTGTGGGGTCAGCCCGGCTCACGCGGCACTTCCTGTAGCCACACTGGATGGGGGCATCGGGCTGCTGCTGCCCATGCAGGAGAAGACGTACCGGCGGCTACTGATGCTGCAGAACGCGCTGACCACCATGCTGCCCCACCACGCCGGCCTCAACCCCAGGGCCTTCCGGTGAGTGTGCTCCCCCCACTGCACCCCCACCCCCCATCCCCCACCCGCGTCCTGCTGCCCAACGGCCCGTGTCCCCCCCCAGGATGCTACACGTGGACCGGCGTATCCTGCAGAATGCCGTGCGGAACGTCCTAGATGGGGAGCTGCTCAACCGCTACCTGTACCTGAGCACCATGGAGCGCGGCGAGCTGGCCAAGAAGATCGGCACAACCCCAGACATTGTGAGCCCCTGGCCTGCCCCGTGTGGCCCCCCTCCCTGGTGGCCCGCCCCCCACTCATCACCCCCTTCCCTGCAGATCTTGGATGACCTTCTGGAGACGGACCGTGTCACTGCGCATTTCTAGACCCCACATGCTGCCCCGACCCGACCCCTACCCCCACCCCTTTTTGTACAAAACACGAGGAAAAGATGTTTGATTTAAGAAGAGCTTGTGGTCATTGTCGGGCGTCTTGGCCGGGCTGTGGTCAGAGCCCCGTGGCATCCCCCCACTTGAGGCTGCAGCTGCCCCAGCGCCCCTGGTCTTGGGGTGTGCACTCCAGCCGTGGCCACCCTGGCAGTCCGATGCTGGATGAGCTCTGAGGTCACCCTCCTGCCCCGGGACTCCCTAGGTCTCCAAGAATTCTGAGAGCCCCTGGGTCTCGGGCAGGAGGCCCAGGCGGACCAGGAGCCGAACCAGGAGGGCGGTGAGCCGCATTGACAGGGTCTCCAGCCTGTGGTGGGAGGGCGGAGGGGTCACAGTTTGGTGGGGAGCGGGGCTCGGCCCCCTGCCCCAGGTGCCCACCCCCTCCTCGCCCCTCACCTTAGAGCCACTTCAAACTTGAACGTCTCCCAGAGGACCTTGATGTGGCGCAGGAGACTGGCGCCGTAGATGTTCTGATACACTGCCCCTGCCAGGCGGCTCCAGCCCCTGACCGCACTGCCCGGAGACACAGTCAGCCCGAGGCTGGCCCCGGCCCCGGCCCCACCCCCGGGTCACACCCTCGCCAGTGCCCACCTCTTGGCCATGAGGAAGTAGCGGTCGACAGGGGCGCCTAGGGTGGTGTTGATGGCACGCACGGTGTTGATGTTGCGCAGCACGAGCAGCATGGGCCGCGGCAGGGCCTTGAGCACATCCATGATGTCCTCGAAGTGCTCCTGCGCCATGTTCTGCATGTAGGCGGCCTCCTCGCGGCTCAGCAGGTGCGAGCGCCACAGCTGCCCCAGGCGTACGGGCCGCTGCATGAGCACCTCGGAGAAGAGGAAGTAGTCTGGGGGGCGGGGGGGCATGAGCCAGGACCGGGCACCCCTCAAGCCCCTGCACCTGCACACCCGGCCTCACCTCGCACCCCAAGTGCCTCTGCGTGTGTCTTCATGGCGGCGTCATCCCTCAGGATGATGGCCCGCCACAGCTGGCACAGGGCTGCCCGGTCCCTAAGGGAGGCCAGGAGTGAGGCTGAGCAGCCGGGCTCCCGCCCCCCAGTTCCCACCCCTGACCCCGCCGCCAGCTTACTTCTCATCCAGAAACTGGTAGAGCCCGTGGTCAAGCAGCACCAGCTGCGCCTTGCCATCTGGGCCTTTCCGCACCAGAACTAGGGACACAGCGTGTTGGCTCCTGTCCCCCTCCCCTCGCCCTCCACCCCCCGGGGGGTTCCTCCTACCATTGCCAGGGTGGGGGTCAGAGTGGATGAAGCCCGTGTAAAATATCTGCTCTGCAAAGGCCTGGATGAGTTTCTCTGCTATCTGGGGAGAGAAGAGCACAGCACCACCATCGCCCTGTGCTCCATCTCCCCCCGCCGACCCCCCACCCCGATGCACATGGCACTCACATCCTTCACCGCCAGCCCCATGGACTTGATGGCCTCCAAGTCGTTGACCTTGCAGCCTTCACAGAATTCGGCCGTCAGCACACGCTGGGAGAGAGCAAGTGGCTGAGCTTGGCAGGGCTGTGTGTCCCCGCCCGGGAGGGGCCCAGCCCACCTTGCTGGACGTGTCCCAGTGCACGCGGGGCACCACAACGTAGCGGAAGTGCTGCAGCTCCCGGGCACAGCGCTCGGCATTCCGCCCCTCGTTCTCGAAGTCTAGCTCCTGGGCCAGGGTGCCCTTCAGGTCCTAGGGACCACAGGAGCAGCTGGGGGGTCCAGGCCGGGGAGCAGCCCACCCCAGCACGCAATGTGCACCCCCCATCGGCTCCAGCCTGTCTCTGGGCGGTGGTACCTGCAGCACCCAGCTGAAGCCGAAGCTGGGGTGCATGAGCTCGACAAGCTGCAGCAGGAGCTCCAGGGTGTGGATATCCCCATCAAAGCGGTCCCGCAGATCGATGTACTGCACCTGCATTGGGAAGGGTGCGGGGAGGACCCAAGGCCACCCCAGCCCTAGCCCTAGCCCCCGCCCAGGCACAGAGCGGGCCCCCACATACCTTCACGGCCACCGCGGTGCCGTCGTGCAGCCTGGCGCGGTGCACCTGGGCCAGGCTCGCGGCAGCGATGGGCTGGTAGTCGAACTCCAGGAAGAGCTTGTGGGGCGGGGCCTGGAAGTCTTCGAGGAACAGCTCATCCACCTGCAGGAGAGGGTTCTGGAAGCAGTGGGGGGGCAGGGCGCTGCCAGGAACCCCAGCTCCCAACCCAAGCACGGGACCCACCTCCTGGAAGCCCCGTGTGAGGGCTCTGTCCTCCAGCACACGCAGGGTCCTTATATACTCCGGGGGCAGCAGGTGGTTGAAGGAGCACAGCCCCTGGCCCAGCTTCACGTAGAGGCCCCCATTTCTAATGGCCCCGGCCACCAGGGCGTCAGCTGCCCGCTGGTGACACGCTGACATCACCTCCAGGTACCCCGGGCTGTTCTGACCACAGGCACAGGGCAGGGATGGGGGATGGGGACAGGCGGGCGCTGCCCAGGGCCCCCGACACCCTCCCGCTGCCCCACCCCCCCGCAGTGCCCCGGGGCTAGGGTGCAGGGACAAACCTCCTCCACCCCTCGCAGGATGACATTCGCACACCACCAGTAGTCCAGGGAGATCTGCAGGCCTATCCTCAGCGACCTGTTGGCAGAGGCTGCCCTCAGCCACCCCGGGCCAGGCCATGGTGCCGAGGGGGCATGCACGGGGGCGGCCGGGCTCAGGGTGGCCCGGCGGGCTGCTCTAGCTCCTGCTCTTGCCCGGCGCTGGCAGCGGGGCAGTCCCAGCTCCCGGTCTACACAGCAGGCGGCCCTGTGTCTGAACACACACCACCAGGCACCCGGGACGGAGGGCTGGGCCCTGCCAACCAGGCTGCCATCAGCAGCCCCCGTGCCAGAGGAGCCCCATGCACCAGGCTGTGGCCAGGCCGCCCCGAGGCCGGAGAGCGGAGGGGTGGCCCCCAGCACCCCAGCTGCAGGCCCTTGGGCGCCTGCGCCTCGAGGAGGCCACTGGGGGAGCCAGACCTCCAGCTTCCTGCCGGGTGTTGCGTAGGTTTGCCCGCAAACCCCCCCACCCCCGCCAGGCACGTGTGGCCCCCCGTGGTGACGAGGTCAGCCTGCCACACACCTGCCAAGCCACGCTCCACAGGCAGCCTCTGCCCACTCAGCCCCGCCTAACACGGGTGCCCTGAGCTCCCCGGGGGTGTGGAGGGGATAGTGCCCCCCCACCCCCATCCCGGGTAATTCAGCCCAAGAGGCAATAGGGGCCTGCGGAGGGGCGGCAGCAGTACTGCGTTCGGTGATGGTCAGGACTAAACTGCAGATGAGGGGAGCCAGGGTTCCCCAAGTTGGAGAAAGTTGTAGGAAGGGAGTAAAGAAGAACGACCTCTGTCGGCAAGTGTGTGAGTGCGAGGTGTGGGGTGTGTGGCCAGACACGGCCGCAGGCCCACGCACCCCCTCAGCCTAGTCTGCGCAGGGCCCGCAGGTGCACCCGGGGCAGTGAGCACCCCAACACCCCGTCGTGGTCAAGACCCTTCTCCACCCCAAGGAACCAGGCTTCCTGGAGAATGGCTGCGTCCAGGCGTAGGAAAGAACAAGATGAGCCCTGGCACATCTCCTAGTACAAAATGGAATAAAATGCTCCAGAAACGGGAGACACGGTGAAAGGACTCGGGGGGCGGGAGTTAAAGATGTGATGGCAAAACGTGGTTCACTGCAGTGCTTCCAACTCCGTGGCTGTAAATTCTGTATGAGAAAATGGAGAGAAAAGGATCTACACTCAAAACTAACACTACAGTGTATGTGAACTACTGGAATTTAAATAAAAACTTGGGAAAGCAAAGGATCACAGAAGTCCAGTTGAAGGAGCTCCCACTAGCCAATCCTAGACCGCCAGCAACAAAAAAATACCCGATGTCAACAGAGAGGAACTAACAGAATCAAGTGAAAAATCCACAAGTCCAGCCTGATTCAAATAAGTGGGGAGAAGAGACACATTTCCAGACTGGAACGCGGCCAGCTAGTGTGGCCAGGAGCAAACCACACACAAACCCAACTGAGGGGCTCCAGAAGAGGTCGAGGTCAGCGGAATTCTCCTTTACAAAGTTAGATGGTAAATATTTTGGGCTTCGTGAGCCACACGGTCCCTGCTGTTGCTGTGACAGCAGCTGCAGGCATCACGGACACTGCATGGAGCACGGGTCCCAGAAAGCTACGCGTATGAAACAGGCAGCGGCACGTCTGGCCATTGCTTGCTGCCCCCTGATGTACATCACCGGCCTACAGCCTCCCGGGTTGTCAAGGTCCCCGGGTCATGGAGGGCGACCACCCAGCAAGGAAGGCCTGGCCTTTGCCCCAGCTCCTGGCAGGTGGCCTCTGGGACCCTGGGGATTTCCTGAGTGATGGGCCCAGATCACCAGAAAGACTGGCCAGGGGACTAGGGACCTGGGGCTTGGCCCAGAGATGAGCCCAGCCGCGGAGGGAGGCCAACGGCCCCGTCCCTCCTGTAAGGAGGCGCCCCTGGGGCCGTGCACAAGCAGCTCACCAAGGGCGGCAGGAGCGGGGCTGTGCAGGGTCTCTGAGGACGGGGAAACCGACTGTGGAGCCCTGGCGGGGCTCACCCTGCGCATCTCGTCCTTGGCCTCACTGACTGGTTGTATTTCTACTACGGTAACACCCGGTCCAGGGTTCAGCACGGGCCTGAGCTCTGCAGTTCATCCTAGGGAACCGTCAAAACGGACAGCCCTGGGCACGTAACGTTTGACCTCCAGTTTAGCTGTAAGGCCCAAGGAGACACGGAGACTGTTCTAGAGTGCAAGACATTGGAGATGGGCCTGTCATAGGATCCCTGTGCTGAGAAGGGTTCCTGCTGGGGGGCCTGGTGACAGGGGACTGCATGTAGGTAGGGGCTCATGATGCACTGGTGTCTTTGTTTTTCTAGGATTTTATTATTTATTCATGAGAGACACAGAGAGAGGCAGAGACACAGGCAGAGGGAGAAGCAGGCTCCCTGTGGATACCCGATGCGGGACTCAATCCTGGAACCCCAGGATCACGCCCTGAGCCCAAGGCAGAGGCTCAGCTGCTAAGCCCCCCAGGATCCCTGCACCAGTGTCCTGACTGTGCTTATGGAGAATGTCTTTGTCTAGGAACAAACTTGTAGGGACAATGGGGCCTCATGACAACTTATCTGTAGAGGGTTCAAGAAGAAAAATGTTGGGGCACCCGGGTGGCTCAGTGGTTAAACATCTGTCTTGGCTTAGGTGGTACCTCAGGGTCCTGGGATCGAGCCCAGTCAGGCTCTTGCTCAGCGGGGACCCTGCCTCTCCCCGGGCCTGCCGCTCTGCTTACTTGTGCTCTCTTTCTGCCAAATGAAAAAGTCTTTAAAAACAAAAAGAAACGGTCAAAAAAAAAACAGCCCACAAGTTTCTGAAAAGGGAAAATTAAACAAGGGGTGGGGATGAGAAAGGAAGGCCTCGACGCAGACTGCCCATCGCTCTCCTCGGAGCCTTGACACGCGTCTGATCTCTGCTCTCCTCAAGCAGCATCCCCCCCGGGGGACGGGCAAGTCCTGCTCCCCACCTGCCACCGTCCTGGGATCCTGCATGCATGCAGCCCCTGGCTCTGGAGGCCCTGTGACCACCGTGTGCCCGTCCTGCCCAGCCGTCGCGGCTAGGCCCATGGCTGACAACAGGCTGGGAAAAGCAGAGTCTAGCCATGCCCCTCCGCCCCAGCTCAGCCTGAGGGCTCGCTGCAGAAATACAGGTTCCCAGGAGCAGAGAAGGCAGTGCCACGCCTGCCACGGGGGCGCCTGCCACGGGGGCGCCTGCCACGGTGCCTGACGCAGGTCCCTCGTGCCACACCGCCTACAGGAAGCCAGGCTCTGCCCTCATCAACCTCGGGCTGAGAGCTGGACAACCGCGCGGGAGAGCGCTCATGGCCCAGGCCCTGCCCGCGAGGGCAACTGGGTGCCCGAGGCCAGCCCGCCACAGGGGCAGCGGGGTGCGCGGTGGCCCCACATCCCACTGCAACGTGATGGCCTGGTGTGTCCTCCCAGCAGGAAGCGGTCAAGCACTCACAGTCCAGACACCTATGGCCTCTGTTAGCACCGGTCTGAGGTGCCCGGCCTGAGCAGTCCCTCCCCGAGGTCAGCCTGGGCCTCCTCCCCAGATGGCCACGAGCTTCCCCCTCCAGCCCCACCGTGGGTTTGGGTGGACTGAGGTCTCCCCCAAAGCCAAGAACTGGCTCTTGGCCATAGGGATTTCAGGATCTGACCAACAGCAGGGAGGTCTGTCCCAGGGGCCCCAACAGGAAGATCCCCCCCAAGGACGCTGTGCTGGAAGATGGGGGAGTACGAATAGTGCCTCCCGTGGAAGGCACCCTTGATGTTACTGACCACACGCTACCCATCTCCCGTGAGGTCCAGTGGGGGCAGAGGAGGGTGTCCTCCCCCCTCCCCCAAAGCCCTCCGGATGCCAACTCTCCTTGGGGGTCAGGGTAAGGAGGCGGCAGCGGCCCACCAGTGGGCGGAAGCCTGACGCAGGCGCCACTCTCCTCCTCCAGCTGGCCACGGCTGTCTGACGGGTAAGAGGCCACGTCTAGTGCTCAAGGCTTGGGGCAGTGGAATGTCTGGAGGGCAGCTTGGAAGTTTCCAGCCAAACCCTGCAGCCCCTCCCAGCCCCAGCCCCTTCTACCTGCTGAAGCGCCCCACGCCGTCCACTACAAGCCTCATCTTCCTCTTCTCCTGAGGCTCTGCTGTGAGATAGCGGGCTCCAAGAAGCAGGGGGACCCCCATCGCCGTGGCGGAGAGCACCTTCCTCCAGAGGGGCTTGGGTCGGAGGGGCCTGGACAGAGACCGAGGTGTGTGGTCCGGCTACTGGCCACTGCCCGCTGTCCACTGCCCGCCGGGCCTGGGCTCTGCAGGCCTCTGCTCCCCACAGCGCGAGGGGCACCCACGGCCAGAGCCTGGCCCACCCCAGGGAGCTGTAGCAGCCAACACCGGTGCCAGAGGCCCATGAGGGCACTGCGCCTGAGCCCCGTGGACGCCCTGGGCACCAGGCTCCACGGGAAGCAGCTCCCAGGCAAAGCTGGGGTCCTCACAGAATCAGGGGCTCCTATGCCGTGCAGAGTTAAAGCCACTGTCCACCGTGAGGATGGCCCCCCGGGTGGCAAAGTGCCGGGTGGCAGAGCTGGGCAAGACGTGCAGGGGACGGGTGCTACAGTGACAGCCCTGCAGGAGCCCAGCCATCACACGTCTGCCCCGAGGTCACTGAAGAGCACTGCACATTCAGACCGCTCACTCCACGGCCGCCGGGCCTGAGCGTGGCCTCCTGACACGTCCACCTCGCCCCCACCCCACGTCCAGGACTCTCCCCGGAGCACACAGCTCAGGCCGCTGCTGTCAGTGAGCCCTGCACCAGAATTCGGGGCCCCGTGGGGGCACCGCCCCAAGGAGAAGGTGCATCTGTCTGCAGGGGGCGGGTCGCAAAGGCCAGCCTCGGGCCCCATGACACAGGTCTTCCATCCCTGCCTGGCAGGGAGCACCTGGGGCTGGGAAGAACTCACCACCTCGTGGGCAGGACCCTGAGGCTTCTCCTGGGGAAGGCAGCGGGCGGCAGCCAGGGGTCCAGTGTGCTCCGCAGCAGGGCGGAGTGGAAGCAGCAGAGCCGTGACTGCAAGGGGGCAGACAGCAGGGGTCACACGGCCCGATCGGGGGGCAGGCTCTAGGCCCTGGATCCACGCGCGGCGTCCAAGCACGTCAGCCCTTCTAGGGCCCGTGCGTGGGGCCAGGCTCCCGCGCCGGACTCAGGAAGGCGAGGACAACCCCACTTCTGGAGGGCAGGCTGAGATCCGAGAACGACGCCGTGGGCACCGGGAGCCGCTACCTCGATGGGCTGTAACCCTGCCTGCAACGCTCTCCTGGCCCTGAGACCTATCGCTGTCTATTTTTGTGCTGCTCAGCCCACTGACCAGCAGCCTCAGGAAGTCATTCTGAATTTCCAAAGGAACGATCAATAAATGCTTGATGACACGATCAGAAAGATGTCGGGATCTCAGGCGGAAGACCACCTGCTAGGGCCCCAGAGGCGGAGACCGGAGGAGGCAGGGAGGGCCAGGGAGAAAACGTGGCCAGCCGGACAGCAGCACCAGGGGGCCACGGCACGTGTTGGCTGACTCCAGTGACCACGGGGACACACGACTCTCCTGTACTTACTGACAACCTTGGTCTCCCAATGCCAGCTGATTGATTAGGTCTTAGGAGTTCCTCAAGCACAAATTTGCCAACCACAAATTCCCTTTTTAGGGAAAAAAAGGTTGTGCATACTAAGTCATGACCCACGGCACAGATGTTCCCATTATCATCATGAACCCTGGACCAAATGAAGGACCGACTTTCCAATCATTTTCTGGCCAAAGCACACAGCCCAAAAGACGGTTTCAAGGACTGCAAAACAACACGAAAGTCAAAGGAAAAGCTCCATGACCTCTTGTCCCGGGGAACGCAGGCTGACAGCTCGGCAAGGCCACGTGCAGCGGGCACAGATCCTCAAGGAAACCCCACGGAGGCAAGAAAGGCAGCTGCCGGCAGACAGGTGAGCCCCTGGGCCTGAAGAGCCCCTGGCTTCCCGTGCAGGAGAGCAGGCCAGCACTCACCCCCTCCCACCCCCAGCCCGCCAGCAGCACCCACGGCATTTTTGGAGTGGGGAGAAGCCCCTGTGCTGGGAAACATCCCGTACGCTCATAGGTGGGGGGCGTTGTGCCCAAGCAGAGTGGGCAGCAGGCAAGCTGGAGCCAGGCGGGGAATCCCAAGGGCCCTGGGGCTGCCTGCGGGGAGTGGGCAATGTGCTGGCAAGGGCAGCCCAGGAGGAGGGGGCTGGGTGATAGAGCCAAGCGGATTCCAGGCAGGTGTGAGGACCTGGCAAGATGGCCCATGGCTGGTGCCTGAGACCCGGGGAGGGCGGCGATGCCGTCACACCCCAGCTGCCCGAAACTCTGGCCAGGGAGGGCTGTGCTGGGATTCTGGTCGTCTCGAAAACTCAGGCCCACTGAACAAGAACTGACAACCACTGGCACCTGCTGGCCACCGGAGCTCAGCTCTCATGATCAGTGAGCCCGAGCACGTCCAACCAGGGGATCCAGGGTGGGGGCTTCCTCTAAACAGCAAGGCCTCCTCAGAAAGTCGTTAGAATCCATGAGTTGGGAACACTGGCTGGGCACAGCCACCTATCAGTTCTGCTTCTATCAACATTTGCAATTTGTTTACTTATTTATTTGAGAAAGAGAAAGCGAGGGAGCAGAGGGAGACAAGCTGACTCTCCACTGAGTGGGGAGCCCAACATGGGGCTCAATCCCACAACCCTGAGATCATGACCTGAGCCGAAGCCAAGATAATGGACACTTAACCAACTGAGCCATGTAGGTGCCCCAATATTTGCAATTTTTTATAACAAGAAGTTAAATGATATTCAGAGAAAAAAGTGGGAAGACAGTCATAGGCTGGGAGGCTGCACAGACACGATGCCCTGGTGCTGCTCGGGCAGAGGGAAAGCACCTGGAAGCACTCCTGCACAGCGAGCAGGGCGGGAACGACAGCCAGCCAGGAGTCCCCTCTCATGCTCCTCCGCGCCAGGGACAAGGTTCTCCTTTAGGGGATGCTCCTTGAAACGTTTAGAGATTGTGTCAAAATGTCTACAACTTACTTTCAAATGGTCCAATGACAACAAAATACATGGTTTCAAACAGAAACAGAAGCAACAGGACAGGACATTAATAATGGGTGGGTCTAGGCAGTGGGCACCTGGGCAGTTGACTGGGACCGTTACGTCAGCTTGACCCCGTATTTAAATATTCTCAGGATCTGGGATCCCTGGGTGGCGCAGCGGTTTGGCGCCTGCCTTTGGCCTAGGGCGCGATCCTGGAGACCCAGGATCGATTCCCACATCGGGCTCCCGGTGCATGGAGCCTGCTTCTCCCTCTGCCTGTGTCTCTGCCTCTCCTTCTCTCTCTGTGACTATCATAAATAAATAAAAATTAAAAAATATATATTTAAAAAATAAATATTCTCAGGATCACAGCCACACACGTCTGCTGTGCTACTGCAGGTCCCTGCCCGGAAGGTGGTGTTGCTTTATTATTCTACTGTTTCCTTTACAAACATACGGTTAACTGCAATCACGAAGGAAGCTTTGTATGGTTATAGAACCGACTGAACTATGAATCCCTTACTTCACATAGTCTAATACAAATACTTTTATCGGAGATCCCTGGGTGGCTCGGCGGTTTGGCGCCTGCCTTTGGCCAGAGCCTTTGGCCCAGATCCTGGAGACCTGGGATCAAGTCCCGCGTCAGGCTCCTGGCATGGAGCCTGCTTCTCCCTCTGCCTGTGTCTCTGTCTCTCTCTCTCTATGTCTGTCATGAATGAATAAATAAAATATTAAAAAAAACAAAGAAAAACAAATACTTTTATCACCTCCCCCAGTTGCAAATACTTTAGTACACCGTTAATTCTATTTTAACCTTCTTAACTTTTATATTATTGTCACGCATTTTTAAAAATTATTTATTTAATTAATAATGCCCAGCACAGAGCCTGATGGGAGCTCAGTCTCACCAAGCGTCCGTCACTCAACTGACTGAGCCACCCAAGCATCTCTAAAAGTCTGTTTCCTACTTTGTCTCTTATTCTTTCCTTTGCTTGTTTCTTAAATTCCACATATGAGCAACATCACATGGTACCTTTCTCTGACTTATTCTGCTTAGCACTCTCTAGCTCCATACGTGTTGTTGCAAATAGCAAAATTTAATTCCTTTTTATGGCTGAATAATATTCCACTGTATATATACCACTTTGTTATCCATTCGTTAGTCCACGAACACTTGGGCTGCTTCCACAGTTTGACTGTTGTTGATAACGCTGCTGTAAACATAGGGTGCATGCAACTCTCTGAATTAGTGTTTTTGTGTTTTGGGGGTAAATTCCCAGCAGTGCAATTGCTGGGTCGTAGGGTAGCTCTATGTGTAACTTTGGAGGACCCTGCATACTGTTCTCCAGAGCAGCTGCACCAGCTTGCGTCCCCAACAGCACACACGAGGGCTCCTTCTCCACATCCTAGGAAAGTGGCATTCTGAAGGTGAGGCAGCTACGGCAGGGCAGGGGTACTCACCAGAGGTGACTGTGTGCCCAGGACATCTGGCACTGTCTGGAGACACTTAGTTGTCACAACCTGGGGAAAGGGGTGCTCTTGGCACTGAATGGGTGGAGACGAAGGCCACTGCTCAGCACAGACAGTGCCCAGGGCGGCCCCAGAGACTCAGGTAGAGCCAGGGCTGAGAAGGGGCAGACTATGAATGCAGACTTCTGAGCCTGGAATTCGAACAGAGGCTCTGGTAACTATTAGCTGTGCAGTCAGGACAAGCCACTTCCCTCTCTATACCTCAGTTTCACTGTCTACAAAGCAAGGACTACTGTACTATTAATGTAGGGGTCAAGAGGACTGACCTTTGCAAAGCCCTCTTGCACAACTCCCAGCCCACACAGCAGGCCAGGCAGATGGACACACTGAGGGCATGCGGGGGTCAAGGAGCAGCTACTCTATGGCCTTCCTGCTCACCAGCTGCTGGTCTGCATGCCCTTACTCCCCAGCCAACAGCTGTGTCCTCACAAGCCAACTCCACCCAACACAAAGAAGTCCATACTTGCTAGATTAAATTGAACTGTTTATGTTAAAAGATCATTAGCTTCCCACCACTTTTTCCAAAGGAAAAAAAGCATTTAGCCCAGAACACAAAAGAGACTATTTCCAACATGTGTAAAACTCAGAGACGGGATCCCTGGGTGGCTCAGTGGTTTGGCGCCTGCCTTTGGCCCAGGGCACGATCCTGGAGTCCGGGGATCGAGTCCCACATCGGGCTCCTGGCATGGGGCCTGCTTCTCCCTCCTCCTGTGTCTCTGCCTCTCTCTCTCTATCATAAATAATAAATAAATAAATATTAAAAAAAAAAAAACAACAAACTCAGAGACAGGTTATATACAGGATATGAAGAAATGCTTTAGTTGACTGGGGCAGAAGGGCAGGAGCAAGTCAAAGGACAGCAGAGTTTGCTGCAAAGTTGCAGTGGCGTTCGTATGTCCAGAAGCTGCATCGCTGGGGACAAGAAGGGCAACGGCCAAAGCTGATGGACAATGATTATCCTGAGACGTTAGCATTCACAAGGAAAGGAAACTTCCAGGAGCTATGCGAGCTAATGAACTGGAAATGCAGAGCAAAAGGCCTCAGGCCCCGAGGACAGAGGCAGGAGCCAAGGTGTGGCTGCCCCCAAGACCGGGGCTCACCTCAGCATCACAAGAGACCCAGGCCCCCCAGATGGAGCAGAGAGAATGCTAACTCTGAGTTATCTTACACTGAAGCATGAGGCGCTGGCTGTACCCCAAGCCTCAGAGGGGGCAAGGCCAGAAAGGTCAGAGCCCCGATTGCGGTCCCCAGTACTGGCTTCTGCTTTCTCAGATGCCACTGCAGCAGTGAGGACTCGATGGCGTCTCATTGCCCAATTCATTTCCCACAGTGAGCGACTCTCCACTCATGCTCCTGTAACAAAGGTCCTAGGCCCCAACGGCCCACGCGGCGCCAGACCCCGACCCAGCAGTCCTCTCTCACCCCCCATCCACCTGTGCGGAGGTCTCCGCCATACAGGAGCATGACTGTTAGTGTAGCCTGGACTGTGCGGGGCCCTCCATCATCTCTGCGCTTCCAGGACCTAGTGCAGTGCCCGTGAGATAAAGCAGGAGCTCCGTGAAGGCCCGCTAAACTGAGATAAACGGTGACTAAGCACAGAACGCACTAGAGCCCACGTGGCCCAGCCTTGGATGCAAGGTGAGCGACACGCAGGAGCGCATGCTCAGGTAAGACCTGGCAGCAGCCCGACCCTGGGCAGGACCCCAAGGATAAGGCGGCATGCTGACAACTCCAGAGACCCGCCAGGGTCCGCAGGTCCATTCACGTCCTGCCTCCTTCCAGTTTGGGATGGCCAGTGCTCCTCAAAATATCTCCATCACCCAAGAGACATCCCTGAAGTCTGAAGAAGTCATGTGACTATAAATATGAGCAGAACTTGTAGCCCGATCTTCCAGGGACAAGTCCAGGGCAATTTCCAATATATCACATATCTCAGATCAAACCCAGAGCACGCCAGCAAACAGGCAAAGAGAGCGCTGCGGCTCCCCAGGCCGCTCCCCCACACACCAGTGCCTTCCACCAGCATGACCACATGCCCTGGCTTGCCTGGGACAGCCCGAGCCTATGCTTGTCTCCACACCTACCACTTCAAAGCCTTCCAGTTTGGACCAGATGAAATGGGCCTTCTCTACCCTAGCCTCTCATGCTTTCTTAGAGTGTGTGCACAGCTGCCTGCAGAAACAGAGCGCTCATCTGGAACTCAGCTAACACCCTACAAAGTAGCAAACACACACACACACACACACAAAGGCTCTGAGTAGTGAGACTCAAATAGATATGACAAAGGTCACCACCCTGTCGATGAGACTGAGCACATCAGAGGATGAAAGGTCAGTGCAGGAGACCCAGCCCATAGCACTAGAGAAACTAAAGCAGCACCTGCTGCGTCTCACGATGAGGCCCAGACCAGGAGTAGTACAGAGGTAACAAGAATCAGGGCCGCTCACTGGCAGGCTCAAGCTGCCCTGAGCACTTCAGTAGCACAGAAATCCGAGGCACAGAAATGTTCCCACAGGTAGGAAGTGAGCCTGGGAGGGAATCTGGGCCCAGGGGAGGTGGCCCAGAGGACCATGAATACCCGGCCCTTTTCTTTTCCAAGGGTCTATGACCCTCTTGGCACCATCAGGACTCAGACACTTACTGGACTCTGCTCCCCTTATCACTCTGAGCAGCTCCTCATCAGAAGCTAAAACTTAAAAAAAAAAAAAAAAAAAGCTAAAACTTACCTGCCCGATCCTTAGGTCAGTCGGGAAGATTAAGTGACCCGAATATGTGCAGACACTTTGTAAGCTGTAAAGTGCTGTGTTAAAGCCAATTCAGTATCTATCCGCCTGCCTCTCACACTAACCTTGCCTCACTTCAGTCCATAAAACACCCTTGTGTAAGGGATCTGCTCATCGCAAGCCACAAAAATTAACAGAAATGCATCTGCACTTATGTGGAAAACCCAGACTCCACCCAAAAACTAAAACTCATAAAGGAATTCAGTAACATGGAAGGACAGAAAATCAATGCACAGAAATTAATTGCATTTCTCTACACTAACAATGAGGCAGAAGAAAGAGAAATTAAGGAATCGATCCCATTTACAATTGCACCAAAAAATAGGGCAGCCCGGGTGGCTCACTGGTTTAGCGCCACCTTCCACCCAGGGTGTGACCCTGGAGACCCTGGATCGAGTCCCACGTCAGGCTCCCTACATGGAGCCTGCTTCTCCCTCTGCCTGTGTCTCTGCCTCTCTCTTTCCCTCTGTGTCTCTCATGAATAAATTTTTAAAAAATTGCACAAAAAGCCATAAAATACTTAGAAATAAACCTAACCAAAAAGGTAAAGGATCTGTACTCTATAGAACATTCTTGAAAGAAATTGAGGAAGACACAAAGAAACGGAAAAACATTCCATGTTCAGGGATTAGAAGAACAAATATTGTTAAAATATCTCTGCTACCCACAGCAATCTACACGTTCACTGCAATCCCTATCAAAACCCCATCAACATTTTTCACAGAGCTGGAACAAATAATCTAAGGTTTCCTTGGAACCAGAAAAACTCCCAAATAGCCAAAATAACGTTGAAGAAGAAAACCAAAGCTGGTGGCACCACAATGCCTGACTTCAAGCTGTCTTACAAAGCTATGATCAAGACAGTGTGGTAATGGTCCCAAATAGACACGTAGATCAATGGAGCAGCATAGAGAACCTAGAAATGGACCCTCAACTTTATGGCCAACTCACCTTTGACACAGTAGGAAAGACTATCCAATGGAACAAAGAGAGTGTCTTCAACAAATGGTGCTGGGAACATTGGGCAGCCACGTGCAGAAGAATGAAACCGGACCATTTCCTTACACCACACACAAAAATAGACTCTAAATGGATGAAAGACCTAAATGTGAGACAGGAATCCATCAAAATCCTAGAGGAGAACACAGGCAGCAACCTCTGCGACCTCGACCGCAGGAACTTCTTACTAGACACGTCTCCAAAGGCAGGGGAAACAAAAGCAATAATGAACTATTGGGGCTTCATCAAGATAGAAAGCTTCGGCCCAGCAAAGGAAGCCGTGGCCAAAACCAAAAGACAAGCTACAGAATGGGGAAGGTATTTGCAAATGTCTTATCAGATTAAGGGCTGCTATCCAAGATCTATAAAGAACTTCTCAAACTTGACACCCAAAAAACAAATGATCCAGTGAAGAAATGGGCAGAAGACACGAACAGACGTTTCTCCAAAGCAGACCTACACGTGGCCAACAGACACATTAACAAATGCATCAGGGAAATACAAATAGAACCACAGCGAGATCCCACCTCACACTGGCCAGAATGGCTAAAATCAGCAAGTCAGGAGACAGCAGGGGTTGGTGAGGATGAGGAGAAAAGGGGGCCCCCTGACCTGCTGGTGGGGATGCAGGCTGGGCAGCCGCTCTGCAGAGCAGTGTGGAGGGTCCAAAAGGGGCTGAATTTAGAGCTACCCTATGGCCCAGAAACGGCCCTACTGGGTACTTATCCACAGGACACAGACACGGTGATTCCAAGGGGCGCCTGCACCCCAACCTTTACAGCAGCAACGTCCACAAGAGTCCAAGTGTGGACAGAGCCCAGATGTCCATCGACAGATGAAGGGTAAAGACGCGACCTATGTATACAATGGAGTGTGACTCAGCCATCAGAAGAGTGAAATCTTACCATTTGCACAGCGTGGATGGAACTAGAGGGGATGATGCCGAGCGACATAAGTCAGTCAGAGAAAGACAATTATGCCTTGACCTCACTCATATGCGGAATTTGAGAAACAAAACAGAGGATCATGGGGGGAGGGAGGGGAAAATACAGTAAGATGAACTCAGAGAGGGAGACAAACCATGAGAGACTCATAACTCTAGGAAACCAACTGAGGGTCACTAGAGGGGAGGCTGGGGGGACGGGGTGAGGGGGTGACGGGCACTAAGGAGGGCACGTGACAGGATGAGCACTGGGCGCTGCGTGCAGCTCGTGAATCACTGACCCCTACCTCTGGAGCTAATGATACGCTATATTTTAATTCAATTAAAATTAAAAGAAAGAAAGAAAGAAATGCACGTGTACTGTCAACACGCAGACTACACGGCTCGGCCTACTAGCCCCGCATGAAACCCCAAGCTGGGAACGCCGGTGCGCCCCTCAGCCCGTCAGCCCGTCAGCCCCTCACCCCCTCGGCCCCTCATCCCCTCGGCCCCTCATCCCCTCAGCCGCTCAGCTCTCCAGCGCGCGAGGAGGAGGAAGGGCTCCGGGCCGCAGTGCGATGCGGGCGGGCGCGGGGCGTCACTGCGGAGCCACGGCCGGTGCGAGGTCCGCGGCACAGGCGGGCCCGGGACACGAGCTGCACCGGCAGGTCCAGGTGCCCCGGGAGGTGCGGGCTGTGGCCGGTGACCGCGGGCTGCGGGGCGCGGGCGGCCGGTCGGTGGGACCCAGCGGCCCCGCACGGTCCAGGCGTTCCTGTCCTGAGGACCGGGACCCTGAGGCCGGCCCGGGAGCGGGCGGCTCGGGGGCCCCGGGGGGCCGGGCGGAGGCTGGCGGGCTGTACCGGGGCCGCGCCGCGCGGGGCGGGGAACTCACCAGCCGCCACATCTTCGCGCCGCTCGGCTCCGCTCGGCTCCCGGCGCCCGGCCCAGCAGCCCTTGCGGGGCGGGGCGCCCGGATTGCGCACGCGCGCCCCGCCCCGACGGCGGTGGGCGGAGCCCGGAGGCCACGCCCCAGGGTGCTCGCGGCGGCGGCGGATCAGCGCACCCTGGCGGCTCCGCGGGCTGCTGACCGCCCAGCTCGCTCCCGCCCTCCGCGCTCGGGGCGCCCCGCTCCCGCCGGGGTCTTGTCCCCGCACAGAGCCGCCGAGGCTCGGGCAGGGGCCGCACGTACGGGCAGCGGGAGCCTGGAGCGGCGGGGCGGCCCGCGCGCTCCCCACTCCGCGCCCTCCGTGGACCTCGCTCTCCTCGCTGCAGAATGAGGTTGGGGCCTTGTTCGTCGGACAGGAGCCGCATCCTGGGGTGGGGGTCGGGCACGCGGGTCTGGGCACCCTGCGGCGGCCGCCCGAGCCTGGCAGCCCCGCCTCACTGGACGGCTCCCGACGCTCGCGGCGCTGAAGCCGTCGGCGCGCCGGGCAGCCCTCCCGCGGCCCCCCCCCCCGCACCCCCCTCCTCCAGGTGCCTCGGGACTCCCCCCTCCAGGTGCCTCGGGACCCCCCTCCTCCAGGTGCCTCGGGACCCCCCTCCAGGTGCCTTGGGACCCCCCCTCCAGGTGCCTCGGGCCCCCCCTCCTCCAGGTGCCTCGAGCCGCCCCCGCCCCCCGTCCAGGTGCCTCGAGCCCCCCCCCCCCCCCGTCCAGGTGCCTCGAGTCCCCCCTCCTCCCTCCTCCATGTGCCTCGAGCCCCACTCCCCCCACCCCCACCCCTGTCCAGGTGCCTCGAGCCCCCCCACCTCCTCCAGGTGCCTCGGGCTCCCGCAGGCCCCACCCCCCACCCCACCCCCGCACCCTCCCTCCTCCAGGTGCCTCGAGCCCCCTGCTCCTCCAAGCGCCTGGAGCCCCCTCTTCCCGCGGGGGCACCCGCTCCAGGTGCCTCGGGCTCCTGCGACCCCCCTCCCTCCCTGAGTGCTAACCACCCCCCCATCCTGTACGGGAGGGCACAGGTGCAGTCCGCCTCCACCACCAGGGAACGCGCCAGCCCAGCCGTCCTGGGCCAGGAGGGGCCTGTGTCCAGAATCACCTTGTCCCCGTTGTAACAAATGCTGGGCGCCTTACCCGGATGAAGGCACGCAGCCGTCGCTCCAGGGAAGACAGGGACCCGTCCGTCCTCTGAGCGGCCCTGCCCCTGGCATCCAGGCTGCTGACAGCGGATCCAGAGCTGTTCCCAGGTGCCGGCAGCCTCCCCGCTAACCCCGTCGTGTGCGGCCACGCAGGTCCAGGAGCTAGTGCAGGCCACAGAGAGGTGCTTCGAGGGCGTCGGGGAAGTGACAGCAGCGGCCGAGAGTAGCCACGTGGCCTCAGACACTGCTGGAAGCCTGGGCCAGCCACCCTGGGGCTGGGACTGCAGCGGGTAGGGGCTTTCTTGCCCACTTTTAGGAAACAAGGTACAGCCAGTTCCCACTCCCCAAATGCACGATCGGATGCACTCTGTTCTATCCTCACATCAAAGGCCCCTGGACTGACTGGGGCTTCTGTCCCAGACAAAGGCCCCTGGACTGAATGGGGGGACCCCACCCCTCATGGTGCTATGTGAAGTCAGTTCCCCAAAACTGCGGTGGCTGGGCCCCAGGAGTGCTAAGAAAACCTCCCCTGAGTGATCGCTACTCCTGGTCCAAACCGCAGACACAATCACCCCAGTGCTGCCCATCAGCCCCCCACTGCCCAGAACACCTCCCAGATCTCCCAGCACCTCTGTGCTCCCAGGTCCTTGAGTCTACAAAACTTGTTTCTTATAAAAAAATAAATAAATAAAATAAAAAAGTCTAAGTGTATTTACTAAGAAGAATGATTCTCACACATAAAACGAACATGTGTGTCGTGACTGAACAACATCCCTGCACAAAACATGTCCAAGTCCTCAGCTCTGCCAGTTGTGAGGTGACGTTATTAGGAAACAGGGTAGTTGCAGGTGTCCTTGAGTAAAGTTCTCTGAAGAGATCATCCCAGAGGACGATGGGCCCTAAACCCAGGAGCTGACCTGACACAGAGGCAAGGCTGGCGTGAAGGCCGAGGTGGGGGCACAGTGATGTGCCCCCAAGCCCAGGGACCCCGGGATCGTGGCATCACCTGCCGGGTGAAGGGCCTGGGAACAGGTCACCCTCAGCCTGCGCAGGAGCCTGCCCGCCCTGAGCTCAGGCTCGAGCCTCCAGCGCTCCAGTCGCTGTCACTGTAAGCCACCAGGTGTGTAGTAATTTGCTCCAGCATTCCTTTTTTTTTTTTTTTTAAAGATTTTATTTATTTATTCATGAGACAGAGAGAGACGCAGGCCCCATGCAGGGAGCCCGACGTGGGACTCGATCCCAGAACCCCAGGGTCATGCCCTGGGTGGAAGGCAGGTGCCAAACCGCTGAGCCCCCAGGGATCCCCTGCTCCAGCATTCCTAAAAACCTAGAACCATGCGGCAAAAGCCTCTTTAACTCATTAACCAGTGAGAGAACAAGGAAGCGATTACAAGTTCAAAAGCCACAAATTTATGTGGAGTAAAGGAATGATGAAATGACTTTTTGGTTTGTTTTTAAAATTCAGTTTTCTAATCTGTAAAATAATGTGTTTATGACATTTACATTTTTTAAATGAATTTAAATATAGATGGAAATTGGCTTTTCCTACGGGAGAAAACAACTGAATCTCTACAGAACCATATTTGCAAATCTACAAAAAGGAAGTGTCTGGGGCACCTGGGTGGCTCAGTGGGTTCAGCGTCTGCCTTCAGCTCGGGTCATAATCTCTGGGTTCTGGGATGGAGCCCTGAGTTTGGCTCCCTGCTCAGCGTGGAGTTTGCTTCTCCCCCCACCCCTGCTCTCTCATGCATGAGCACTCTCTTTCTCTCTCCGAAAAATATTTTTTTTAAAAAGAAAGTATTTCTTTATTTTTTATTTTTTTTTTGAAAGTATTTCTTTAAATAGTATTTCATAGGGCAGCCCCGTTGGCTCAGCGGTTTAGCGCTGCCTTCAGCGCAGGGCCTGATCCTGGAGACCCGGGATCGAGTCCCATGTTGGGCTCCCCGCAGGGAGCCTGCTTCTCCCTCTGCCTATGTCTCTGCCTCTCTCTGTGTCTCATGAATAAATAAATAAAATCTTTTTAAAAAATAATGAAAATACCATTAATGTATTTTTTTTATTCCTATAGTTTATTACTGTCTCCCCCCACCTTCAATTAAATTCTTTTTTCAAATAAAAATCACTTTAGGCCATAAAACGAGGCTGGTTTCAATAAGTGTGACCCAGTTATTTATGTGGGTGTAGCAAGTGTCAAACTATAGGTTTGCTTCCCTCAAGTTTTCAAAAGAAATCTCAGATTGGATTTTCCAAATCCTGTATTATTCTCCCAGGGTGAGAAATACAATACCCATAATTTGGGTTAATTTCTATGTTCCTTCCTGTGACCAGAATCTCCACTCCTAGGAGGGTTTTGATCCTTTTCTTTTTGTGGATGAGTCTGGCTAAAGGTTTGTTAGTTTTGTTGATCTGTTCAAAGAACTAGCTCCTGTTCTATTGCTTTTTTGGTTTCTGTTTCTTTTACTTCTGCTCTACTCATTATTTTCTTCCTTCTACTGGTTTTGTATTTGTTCTTCTGTTTGTAGCTCTTTTAGGTATAAAGTCAGGTTGTTTGAGATTTTTCTTGTTTCTTAAGTTAGACCTGTACTGTTATGATCTCCCCTCTTAGATCAGCTTTGCTGCATCCCAAAGATTTTGGACCATTGTGTTTTCATTTTTTTTTTAAGATTTTATTTATTCATAGAGACAGAGAGAGAGGGGCAGAAACACAGGCAGAGGGAGAAGAAGGCTCCATACAGGAAGCCGGACATGGAGCTCGATCCTGGGTCTCCAGGATAATACTCCAGGCTGCAGGCAGCACTAAACTGCTGCACCACAGGGGCTGCCCTTCATTTTCATTTATCACCATTTTTTTTTAATTTTTATTTATTCATGATAGGCACACAGTGAGAGAGAGAGGCAGAGACACAGGTAGAGGGAGAAGCAGGCTCCATGCACCGGGAGCCTGACGTGGGATTCGATCCTGGATCTCCAGGATCGCGCCCTGGGCCAAAGGCAGGCGCCAAACCGCTGCGCCACCCAGGGATCCCGTATCACCATTTATTTTTAAAATTTCCTCTTTGATTTCTTATTTGACCCATTTATTGGTTAGTAGCATGTTATTTAACTTCCATGTATTTGTGCTCTTTCCAGATTTTTTCATGTGGTTGATTTCTAGTTTCCTAGCTTTGTGTTTGGAAAAGATGCATGGTATGACTTCAATCTTTTTGTATTTATTGAGACTTGTTATGTGACCCAGTATGTGATCTGTTCTGTTCTGGAGAATCTTCCATTTGCATTTGAAAATAATGTGTATTCCAGGGTTTTAGGATGGAATGTTCTGAATATCTGTTAGACCCATCTGGTCCAATGTGTCATCCAAAGCCACCGTTTCCTTGTTGATTTTCTGTTTGGATGAGCTGTCCATTGATGTCAGTGGAGTGTCGAAGTCCCCTACTATTATTGTATTAGACCGCTTCTTTTATGTGTGCGATTAGATGCCTTATTTATTTGGGTGCTTCCATACTGGAGAAAAGAAGATAAACTTCTGCCACATGGTACTACTTTTTTAGGAATTCTGGAACAAATTAGCACAAGACTTATATCTTCCGGCTGGAGTGTCCCTTCTATGGTTATATAAGTGTCTTTCTTTGTCTCTTGTTGCTGTCTGTTTTTTTTTTGTTTTTTTTTTGTTTTTTTTTTTTTAAGATTTTATTTATTTATTCATGAGAGACACACAGAGAGAAGCAGAGACACAGGCAGAGGGAGAAGCAGGCTCCACACAGGGAGCCGAACGTGGGACTTGATCCCGAGTCTCTAGGACCACACCCCAGGCCGAAGGCGGCACTAAACTGGGCCATCGGGGCTGCCCTGTCTTGGCATTTTTGTTAAAAATCAATTAGCCATAAGTGTAATATCTCATTCAGAACTCCTGATTCTATTTTATTGATCTCATGTCTCTTCTTACATTGGTACCAGTACTGCCCAGTCTTTTTTTTTTTTTTTTTTAAAGTAATCTCTATGCCCAGCATGGGGCTTGAACTCATGACCCGGATATCAAGAGTCACATATGCTACCAAGTGAGCCAGCCGAGCACCCCAGTACTGCTTGGTCTTGGTTAGTGTAGCTCTGTAGTAAGTTTTGTGATTGGGAAGTGTAATTCTTCCAACTTTATTCTTTTTATAAAGATTGTTTTGGGTATTCTGGATCTGTTGCATTTTGTTATGAATGTTAGCATCAGCTTATTGATTTCTGCATTAGAAAAAACCTTAGAATTTTGATAGGAATTTCTTGAATCTGTAGATCAATATGGAGAGTGATGCCATCATAAAAAGTCTTCAATCCATGAATTTGGAATGTTTCCATTAACTTAAGAGAGAAAAACTCTAGCAGACTCCACGCTGAGCACAGAGCCTAATTCTGGGCTTCATCTCATGACCCTCAAATCATGACATGAGCTAAGATCTAGGACGCACCCCAAATTCATTGTTTTCAACAATATTTTGTAGTTTTCATCATACAACTCGGTTTTTGTTAAATTTATTTCCAAGTATTTAATTATTTTTGATGCTATCATAAATGACTTTTTCATAATCTCTCTTCGAATTGTTCATTGCTAGTATATAAAGACAACTGGTTTCTGTATATTGATCTGGTCTCCACAACCTTGCTTTTTAGTTCTAATTATTTTTTCTGGATTCCTTAAGATTTTCTATGCATAGGGTCATGTCACCTGAGAATTGAAATAGTTTTACTTCTTTTCCTTTTTTTAAAAGATTTTATATATTTACTCATGAGAGACACACAGAGAGTCAGAGACACAGGCAGAGGGAGAAATAGGCTCCATGCAGGGAGCCTGACGTGGGACTCGATCCCAGGTCTCCGGGGTCACCCCCTGGGCTGACGGCGGCGCTAAACCGCTGAGCCACCCGGGCTGCCTCTGTTATTGATTTTTAATTTCTAATTTTTTGTGAATTTTAATTTGTGGTCAGAGAACATGTTCCATATGATTTCAATCCTTCTAAATTTATTGAGACTTTCTTTATGGCCTAAAAATGTCTGTACTGGAGAATGTCCTATATTCACCAGAAAGCAATATGTATTATGACATTGTTGAGTAGATAGAGCATTGTTGTTGTTTTTAAGATTTTATTTATTTATTTGAGATAGCAAGTGAGGGGCAGAAGGAGAGGGAAAGGCAGGCTCCACGCTGTGCTGGGAGCCCGAGGCCGGGCTCCATCCCAGGACCCCAAGACCATGACCTGAGGCAAAGACAAACACTTAACTGACTGAGCCACCCAGACACTCCTATGCAGTTGCATTTTAAATCAGATAGGACAAGAAAAAGAGTTAATAGAAAAAAAATGCATGAGTACAGGATTTCGTAAATACCTATGTAGTCACCTTTACCAGTGCTCTTTATTTTTTATACGGATTTGAGTTACTGTCTAGTGTTTTTCAGCCTGAAGGATTACCTTTAATATTTCATATAGAAAAAAAAATATTTCATATAGAGAAGGTCTGCTAGTGATAAATTCTCTCAGTTTTTATTTATCTGGGAGTGTCTTAATTTTTTCCTTCATTTTTTTTTTTTTTTTTTATGATAGTCACACAGAGAGAGAGAGAGAGAGGCAGAGACATAGGCAGAGGGAGAAGCAGGCTCCATGCACCGGGAGCCCAACGTGGGATTCGATCCTGGGTCTCCAGGATCGCGCCCTGGTCCAAAGGCAGGCGCTAAACCGCTGCGCCACCCAGGGATCCCTCCTTCATATTTTATATTATTTTTTTTCCTTCATATTTTATTTTACTTTTTTTATTTTTTTATTTATTTATGATAGTCACAGAGAGAGAGAGAGAGGCAGAGACATAGGCAGAGGGAGAAGCAGGCTCCATGCACCGGGAGCCCAACGTGGGATTCGATCCCGGGTCTCCAGGATCGCGCCCTGGGCCAAAGGCAGGCGCTAAACCGTTGCGCCACCCAGGGATCCCCTCCTTCATATTTTAAAGGTAGTTTTGCTGAATACAGAATTGCCAACAGCTTCTTCTTTCAGCACTTGGACTATGCCATCCTCCCATCTTGGTCTCCATGGTTTTTGGGTTTTTTTTAAAGGTTTTATTTATTTACTCATGAGAGACACAGGGAGAGGCAGAGCCAGAGGCAGAGGGAGAAGCAGGCTCCTGGCAGGGAGGCCAATGCCAGACTCGATCCCAGGACCCCAGGGTTATGATCTGAGCCGAAGGCAGATGCTCAACCACCGAGCCACCCAGGCGTCCCTTTCTTGCTCTTTTTAAGACTCTCGGTCTTTGACTTTGGCAGTTTGATTATAATGTCTCTGGGTGTGGATGTCCCTGTTTATCCTACTCAGAGTGAATTGAGTTTCTTACATGGTATATTAACACTTTCATTAAATTTGGGAAATCTGGGGGTACGTGGGTGGCTCAATGGGTGAAGCATTTGCATTCGGCTTAGGTCATGATCCTGGAGTCCTGGAATTGAGTCCTGTCTGTGTCAGGCTCCCCGCTCAGCGGAGAGTCTGCTTCTCCCTCTCTGTCTGTCTGCCACTCCCCCTGCCTGTGCTCCTCTAATAAATAAATAAAATCATTTAAAAAATAAATAAACTTGGAAAGTTTTTTTCTTTCTTTTCTTTCTCTCTTTCTTTTCTTCTTTATATAAGCAATCTCTACACCCAACATGGGACTTCAGCTCACAACCCCAAGGCCAAGAGCTGCATACTCCTCTGACTGAGGCAGCCAGGTGCCCCTCAGCCATTATTTCCTTAAATATTCTTTCTTCTACTTTCTCCTCTCTCCTTTTGGGATTTTCCTTATGCATATATTTGGTATATTTGATGGTATCCCACATGACTCTGAGGCTCTGTTCATTTTCTTCATTCTTTTTTCATCCTCTTCCCTAGATTGAATCATGTTAATTGACCTGCCTTCAAGTTTGCTGAGTTTTTCTTCTGCCACTCAAACCTGCTATTGGCCTCTTTAATGACAATAGCTTACTGTAGAGTCAAACACAAACTAACAATGAACAATTCAGATTCTCCACTACCTCCCATCCACTAGGCACTAGATGTCTGTAAATCATTAGTCCATCTGCAGAGCTCACTGAATGGTCAGACCACAAAACCAATACCCACCACTGCTCCATCGCTGTCAGTGGTGGCCAATGACGTATTGGCCACAAAAATAAAACCAAAAAAAACAAAGAATCCCACAAAATAACTTCAGAGGAAAATTATAATTAGAAAAACTGCAGTTAGGGGGATCCCTGGGTGGCGCAGCGGTTTGGCGCCTGCCTTTGGCCCAGGGCGCGATCCTGGAGACCCGGGATCGAATCCCACATCAGGCTCCCAGTGCATGGAGCCTGCTTCTCCCTCTGCCTGTGTCTCTGCCTCTCTCTCTCTCTCTCTCTCTCTCTGTGACTATCATAAATAAATAAAAAAAATTAAAAAAAAAAAAAAAAAAAAGAAAAACTGCAGTTAGGGATGCCTGGGTGGCTCAGCGGTTGAGCATCGGCCTTCGGCTCAGGTCGTGATCCCCGGGTCCTGGGATCGAGTCCCACATCAGGCTTCTCTCTCTGCCTATGTCTCTGGCACTCTCTGTGTGTCTCTCCTGAATAAATAAATAAAATATTTTTAAAAAGAAAGAAAGAAAGAAAAACTACAGTTGGGGATCCCTGGGTGGCTCAGCAGTTAAGTGGCTGCCTTCAGTCCAGGCCGTGATCCTGGAGACCCGGGATCGAGTCCCATGTCGGGCTCCCTGCGTGGAGCCTGCTTCTCCCTCTGCCTGTGTCTCTCATGAATAAATAAATAAAATCTAAAAAATAAAGAAAAGAAAAGAAAAGAAAAAAGAAAAGAAAAGAAAAGAAAAACTACAGTTAGGAAATGATAATCCTGTTGCCACGTCAGACTCCTCCCTAGAAACCAAGAACAGACATGCCAGGGCTTGGCCTGCGAGGTGCACACTCAGGAACGGCAGCTCGCCCAGCCCAGCTCGGCCAGGGGAGCCACTGGTCATCTTGGTGGAAAACCTCCAAAACTGTTTACATGATAACTTACAGAAAAAGGCAGAGTCATAACTCTCATACAGATATAAAATGAACACATGTCAAAGATTTTGTCATTCTTTAAGAGATTCAGGAATGTTTTTTTTTTTTAATTTATTTTTGTTTATTTATGATAGTCATACAGAGAGAGAGAGAGAGAGGCAGAGACACAGGCAGAGGGAGAAGCAGGCTCCATGCACCGGGAGCCCGACGTGGGATTCGATCCCGGGTCTCCAGGATCGCGCCCTGGGCCAAAGGCAGGCGCCAAACCGCTGCGCCACCCAGGGATCCCCTAGATTCAGGAATGTTATAACTGCTTCAAAGAAGTCCAAGAATCATAAATCCGGGCAGAATGAGAGATTGTTGGAATTAACTTACATATGGATACAAAACCGGCTTTTTCCACGACTGGAGGAGGGAAATCAGCTGACAGTTACATTCCTATTAGTCATTTACAAACACAAGTTTGTAAAGTGGCTTGAAGACGAGGAGAGACACCGACCTTATGAATCAGAGACCCTGGGACGATGCGCTTTCCGCAGAGCACGGCCGTCCTTAGACACCAGGAACCCGCTCTCCAGTGCTCCAGCCTCACTCGGTCTTAACCCTCTTATACCCCCCCCCCAAGTGCCTGTGATTTTCTGTTCCCGGGTCCCCCAGACTCCCAGTCCCCCTAAAGCCCATTCCACTCTGTCCCAGCACAACCCCCCAGACCCCGAGCTTCATCTCCTGTTACCGCAGCACCTGATCCTCCCGAGCCACCCCCTCAGAGCCCAGTCCCTCAAGGTCCTGCCCCCCAGGCTCTCCAGCACCAGCTGCAATGGCAGCTCCCAGACACCGGGAGCCACACCCCCTCCCTCCCTGCCCCAGCCCCGGTGCTTCCAGCACGTCCAGGGAGAGGGGAGGCCCAGGGGTGGCGGGCCTGGCCGACCTCTGGCCTGGTGGCCCACGGGTGGGGCTGGTGACTCTTCATTTCACAGAAACAGGGAAGTTCCTCCTGTGGCTCCCGACAGCTACCTTGAAGAGGGGCCCGGCCCGCCAGGCCATCCACCTGCCACCAGTGGACCCTCCAGAAATGTGAAGCCAGCCGCGCTCCTGGGCAGAGGGGCAGGGCTGGGGGGGGCGGGGGACGGTGACGGGCTCTAGGCTCCCAGCCTCCACCTCCTGGCCGCCCACTCCGCCCAGCTCCCAGGGCCCTGCGGACCGGCGGCCTCGCCACGGGCTCGGCTCTTCAGTGCCGGTTCCCAGCCCCAGGCTCGGCTGCCCGCCGGCTGTCCTCCCCTCTGCACCGTGGCCCCCAGTGAACACCTTCTCCTCTCCGCCCTGCGCTCTCGTGCCCGGGTGCTCGGGGCTGCCCTGAGTGCTCAGGACCTGCCCTGGGTGCTCGGGGCTGCCCCGGGTGCTTGGGGCCTCCCTTTGCAGCCACCCGCGTGCAGAGTGGACGCTCACCAGCTCAGCGGTCAAGGTGGGGCCACCCACAGAACGACCCCACGAGGAGTGTAGGTGGGGGCGCCCGGGTGGCTCAGTCGTTTAGGCTTCAGTCCCTTGATCTCGGCTCAGGTCTTTTTTTTTTTTTTTTTTTTTTTTATGATAGTCACACAGAGAGAGAGAGAGAGAGGCAGAGACACAGGCAGAGGGAGAAGCAGGCTCCATGCACCGGGAGCCCGATGTGGGACTCGATCCCGGGTCTCCAGGATCGCGCCCTGGGCCAAAGGCAGGCGCCAAACCGCTGCGCCACCCAGGGATCCCTCGGCTCAGGTCTTGATCTGAGTCATGAGTTCAGGCCCTGCATCGGGCTGGGTGCTGGGCGTGGAGCCTACTTAAACAACAGCAAAGGGAATGTGTGGGGAAGCTCAGGGGTGCCAGGAAGGACCGGGAAGAAATCTTTTCCAGTCTGCTTTTGAATTAGCTTTGTTTCCCCACCACCCTTGCAAAGGGATGGAAATCCCACAGTTGTTTGCAGCTTGTCTTTCAGCAAATTAAAATGGTCGTCCTCTTGTGTGGACAGAGAAGCCTTCCCCTGCGCACATCTGGCGCCCTGGTCAGGGAGGCCCGGCCGAGGAAGTTCCTGCCGACTCCCTGCCTGGCCTGGCTCCTCCGAGAGGGGCAGATGCGAGGGGGTGACTCCCCAGGAATCTCTCCCTTGCAGGGCAGGAGCAGGGCAGGGGAGCCCTCTGCGGAGAGCTGGAGGCAGAGGCCTAGGAGAGGAGGTCACTGGTGTGCCGGGGAGAGCTGCCCAGACAGCACAGCCGTTCCCCCAGGGAGGTGCTGGGTGTCCCACGGTCCGTCTGTCCCAGGTACTCAGGGAGGCGGGACCCACCACAACCTGGGCTGGGGCAAGAAACTATGGGCCTACACAGCTAGGAAGCCCACAGGTCTCGCTTTAGACCACCTGGGTCCAGATGATGCCAGCACGTTTTCTGGATCCTGCCTCTGCACCTCTCACCCTGCTTGCCTCTGCGGCACCTTCCTTCTTGGGTCTGCTCTGGGAAGTTTGGGTAGCTTTTTATGGCTTTTGGGATGACTGAGATCCTCAGACAGATGTCACAGTAGACCGATTTGCTCCACAGGGGCAGCATCCCCAGTTCAGTCATGAGGGCAGGAGGATGGGCGCACCGTTGGATCAGTGGGGTCACCCACCCAACCACAGGGTGGGGGCAGGGGGTCTTGTAATCAGCAGCACCCCATCAGAATCCTACTAGCCTCTGAGCCCCCTGGAAGGAGGTCAGTGATGGGAGAGGGCGAGGCCACAGTGGCCTCAGGACCTCAGGCACGTAGCCTCCCTGAGACAGGGTGGACATGGCCCAAGTGGCTGATGCTGGAATGGCCGATGACCTGCACCCATTCTCTGGCCAGGGTCCCAGGTGCTCCCATATTCTCATTTTCTGTTCCCACAAAAACTAGGAATTCAAATTCCCTTTGAATTCCATGGAGGAGAGGAAGCCCCTTAAAGATGGTCCCGTGGCCCCAGGTCACGCAGTGGAGGCTCTGAGCAGATGCTAATGGACGGACACAACCTTCTATTACCCAGGTTGGTTACATAGACAATCACAACCCCTTGGGGAGCCCGTAGGCTGAGAACCGCAGGACCGAAGGCAGGCAAAGGCTCTTCTGTCATTCCACCAAGTGCAGGCACGGCTTGTCCTGAAGACTCGGTCTCACCAGGAAAGGAACCTGCATGTGGCAGGCCGCGGCCTCGCTGGCCCTTCCCTGGTTCTGAGGAGCTGAGGGGCCTGCTCCTGGTAGAGGGACAGGCACAGTGGCCCTGTGGCTCAGGCCTTGCTCTTTCCCCAGGAGTGCTCCCGTGGACAGCCAGTGGTCAAAGGTCCTGCCTTGGCCCCTGCCTGCCCTCTGGGGTCTCCTTCCACGGGCCCCCAGCCCTGGGGTTGAGCCCCTTTGGGCAAGGCTGTAAGGCGGGGTCCCTGGCTACCTGCTGTCCAGCTGGAAGCGTGGGTGCCCTGTGATCAGACCCCATGCTGGGGGACCGTGGGTAGGAAGGGTGTGCCAGGCAGCTCTCAGGGACTTGGCCCTGAGCATCTCCCTCCCCTTGTTATTTCCTACCAGGCAGGGACAGGAAGGCCCTTGAGGCTTCTAAGGGCAGTGGCTTCCTCAAATTGTCCACTTCAGCCCTGGCCCCCAGGTTCAGGGCCACCTGCCCCCTCTCCAGGAGAGCATGCATGTCCTACCGGGCCTCACTCCTCTGTGGCCCGTGGACCTGGCCCACGTGCTCACATGGGCAGAGATGAGGCTCTTGCAAACGCCTTTGATCATCGCCTGACGGAAGAGAGCAGGAACCGGGACGCGGCTCCAGCCCCAGGTGGGCAGGGATGGTGCTGGGGGTGGGGGATGAGGGTGTGCCCACGCCCATGTCCTCATCCTCCTCCCTCTGAAGCTCTCCACTCACCACCACGGACAGCGGCTTCCACACTCACACCCCACCAGCCCAGACTCCCACAGGCGAACAGCCAGGTGAACCCCTGTGGCCCCTGCTCCTCTTCTAGGCCGGCCAATGTCCTGGTAGCCTGGGACCTGGTGGGGGCCTCCCGCCCTCAGGGCTGTGCTGTGTCTGAGCCACTTGGGAGCCCAGGCCCTCCCAATACTTGATGCAGCCCCAGACCACAGGCTCAGCGGCCAAGGCCTCGGGTGCCCCCCTCGGTCCTCTGGCCGGTCCTGCCTGGGACCTTCAAAGGCCCACGTGCGGGCCACATTAAGGACAGGCAGCTTCTGAAGTTTAAAAGGGCTTCCGGAAACCAGGACAATCGTGGGAAGGAGCCAGGGAAATGGGAGCAGGAGCCATTTTTCCCAGCGCCCACCACCCACCCAAGCTGCACAGCCCCCGCTGCAGAATGGCGGGGACAGGATCCCAGTGCCAGATCCGGTCCCGCTGGAGCAGAGCTCAGGTGTCCCACCTCCCCTGTGGAGCCTGGGTTCCCCCATGGGCCTCCGCTTCTTGCCTGCCCAGGAAGCCCGAGCCCCTGCCCACTGCAGCGTCTGCCCACGCGTCCTGAGGCCTTGTTGGCCGCCTGGCCGTGGCCTTGGCCCTCCATCAGGTCCCTTCCAGCTCTTTATGCAGGATGACCACCCAGAGCAGCACAGGCCACAGCCTAAGGCTCTGCTCCCTGCAGATGCTACCCAAGCAGAGGCCCAACCGCTGTCCCAGGGCCGGGGCAGGTGTGAGCTGCTCAGGGACAGGGGCCCTTGGTCAGAGGCCCCGGGAGAAGGCACATGCTTGTCTGAATGCAGTGCGCGGCATTTGCACATTTGATCACAGAAAGCAGCCAGAAACTAGCCGCTTGTGGCTCAGGGAAGGGAACGATGCTCCTGACCAGAAGGATCCCTAAGTTGGCCGGAACCTTAGACCCCAGTGTCCTCAAAGCCCTACTGACGGAGCCCCTACAGTGCCTGGGCCTCACAAGAGGATCCTCCCACACGAGCAGACCAGACGCTACCACTGCTGCACCACAATGAAGCAGCAGCCCCCTGCGGGACCCTCGCACCTCGCTGGCTCCTCCCAGCACATGGCCGGAGGCTTGCAGAGCAGTGGCCCCCACAGGAAGAGGCCCCACCACCCGACGGGAGATCCTGGGGAAGCTGGTGTCAGGTGGGCACCACGCACCTCTGACCACGGTAGTCAGTCCTCGGGAGGAAGTTCCAACAAGCAATGGAGGGGTGGGCAGCAGAGTCCAGGGCTCAAAGGGCGCAACCCAGAATCTATGAGCAGCCAGGAGGCTGGGGGGCCCTACCGAACGGTTCATGTCATCCCTCCAGCTCAGCAGACGTCCACCTGCACAAAGACACTACAGGAGTTAACTACTTGGATCCATGGAGTAACAGTGATTTATTGTGTAAAGCCCACATGGGTTCCAGATCTCGGCCCAAGTCCACAGCCCTAGCCGGACCCTGGTTCTGGGCCTGCTCTGTGGTCCCCACCCTGACCAGTATCTGCTATGGAGTGTACAGGTGTCCACGAGTACGCCCACGTGTAGGAGGGCCTCCTCGGACTCTGAGCACTTCAGTGCTGCGGCATCTCAGCCCAACGTCTGGTCCCTATCCACCCAGGCTTAGGAGCCACACTGGTCCACACAGTCCTTCCCGCTGCGGAACACGTGATAGATGCTGGTGGGAGGAAACATGGCGACAGCACCGAGCAGGGAGCCCACCTGGATGGCCACTCCAGCTGCCAGCAGCGCCGGCCGGCCGCCACCATGCAGCAAGGAGCTCGCGGCCACCTTCACGTAGGAAAACACACCCGAACACAGTACCCATGACAGCACCTGAAGGATGGACACAGCAGCAGGCTGAGCATGAGATGTTCCCTGCTCTGGGGCAACCCCCACCACCACCACCGCAACCACTTTGCCTCAGTATTCCCAGCACACTTACCACAAGGACCACCCCTGCAGAGGTGCCCACCAAGGGCGGGCAAGGGCTCAGGATTGCCAGTGCCATCAGGTAGGACCCAAAGAGCATGCCCAGCACAGAGAGACCACCCAGCCCTGCCAGAGACCTACACGGGTGAGCAGAAGTTCAGGACTGGCCGCACCACAACCCAGCGCCCATCCCTAAACTCCACCCCAAGCAGCCGGGGACCCTCATACCTGCATAGCACGCCCATGGCCAGAAAGCAGGCGAGAGGGTTGGCGGCGCTGCCCAACACCACTGCCAAGTGGTAGGCCAGGCGGCCATAAGGCAAGCAGGAAAAGCTCTGCACGGAAGGCAACACACCGTTGGTCAGTGCATTGGTGATGGCCAGCAGGCCCAGCAGGCAGGCACTGTGGACGGAGAGCAGCCGATGGGCGTCAGGGTCTGGGCTGGGAGGGGCGCCTGCTGCTTGGTTCGGTGACTCCTGCAGCGGTGAAGCCTCTTCCTCCTCCTCCTCCTCCTCCACTCCTGGGGTCCTCACCCGCAGGTCAGACCCCAGACCTGCTGTGGATGCAGATGGCGGTGATGGCAACAACAGCAGCAGACCCTGGAAGGCGGCAGCCGAAGTGACCAGAAGAGCGGTCAGCACCCAGAAAAAGGTGCTGGCGGGAAAACGCTCTGGGAAGTCGTTGGGGAGCCAGAGGGTGCCATTGGAAGAAGCTGGCAGACATTCGAGGTGGCCTACGCCTTGCAGTAGGGCCAGCACACAGGGCAGCAGGGCGCTGAGGCCCTGACCCAGGAAGAAGGAGCGCAGGAAGGGAGGTGGCAGGTGGCTCAGGAAGGGCAGGAAGGTGACATTAGAGGCACAGCAGGCCAGGGCCAGCACGGAGGCCAGCGTCAGGAAGGCCACGGAGTGGAGCTGCCCCGCTATGGGGGCCACGTGGTGCCACAGCGGGGCCAGCAGGGCTGTGCCCACAACGCTCAGTGCCTGTACCACCTGGATGGGGACCCGCTCGCTCTTGCCCGGAGCCAGCCGCCTCCACAGAGTCACCAACAACAGACCCAGGTTCCCCAGCGCCACCAGCACAGACAGATAGGACGGCAGACTCCAACCTGCGGGGAGGGGAGAGCAGCGGTGAGAGGCGGCAGCTCAGGGCAGCCAACCCCCGCCCCCTGCGCGCCCCCTGCACGCCCCGCTCACCCTCGGGAAGGTCTTTCACCACCACGGGCAGCTCCACCCAGATCCCGTTGATGGCAGCCCAAGAGCCCATGCCAAAGAGGGCCACCAGCAGGTGTGTCGACAAGAGGCGGCCCAGCGGGGGTGCTGCCATCCGGCCCGCGCTGGGCCCCGCAGCACAGCCCAGGGTCACGGCCTGCTCCTCCGTCCCCGCCTCGGCCCGAGCGCACGCTCCGGCTCTGCCGCGACCCCAAGGCCTCCGACACCTCGAAGAAAACAGACGCGGACGCGGGGCCACACGTCAGACAGACCTGCACGGCGACGAGCAGGGCCAGCGGGCCTCGACGGTGCCGGGGCGGCGCACCCGGAACGCGCTAGCGGCAGGAGGCGCAGCACGCGGGGCCCCGGCAGCACGCGGGGAGGGGGCACCACGCCCCGCCTTCGCTGCTCGGGTCACCACCGCCCGCCCCCGGGGCGGACCCGGACCCGGGACGGGGATCCCCAGCGCCGCGCACACCTCGGCTGCCGCTCCGCCCCGGCGAGAGTCCCAGGCTTCTGCGAGCCCCGGGCCGGCGGGAGCGAAGGCGGGTCCGCGGGGAGGGGGCGTGTCCACGGACGGGGGCGTGTCCTCGGGGAGGGGGCGGGCCCCGCGCCGCCCCTCGCGGCGTCCGGTGGGCGGCGCAGAGCTGCCGGGCGCCCCCTGCCCCGACAGCCAGGCGTCTCGCCACGCTCCACCGGCGGCGCCTCGGGCCCGGAGCCGGGGGCGGGGGCCGGGAACCACTGCCCCGCCGGACCGAGCGCCCACCCCACAGCCAGACCGCAGGAAGCCGCAGGCCGCCCAGCCCGCCTCGGCCTCCCGCGAGGCCGCAGCCGGAAGTCCCGCCTCGGAAGTCGGGCGCGGGGCGTGTCGGCCAGGCCCCGCCCTTCCGCCGCGGGACCCGCCCCTTCCGCCGCCCCGGGGCGGCCGGGGGCTTCGGCTGGGAGCTATGGCTGCCGGGGCGGCGCGACGGGCCCGGCGCCGGGTTCGGGGCGCGCAGCCGGCCGGGGAGCGGGCTCGCTCGGCCGAAGACTGGTGGTGGGACCAGCTGGCGCCGAGCGGCTCCGGGTACCACCTGCTGCAGTCGGACAGCATGCTGCTGGTGCTGCCGGGCCCGGGGCCTGCCCGTCCCCGCGTGCACCGGCGCGCCGCCCGCCGCGCTCAGCGGCAGCCGGCCCCCGCGCCCCGCGCCCCGGGCGCCAAGGCCAGGCCTAGAATGGCGCCCGCCCCGGAGCCGCCGCCGGGGCCCGACCCGGGCTGGGGCGACCGCATCCCCCTGGAAATCCTCCTGCAGATCTTCGGGCTGCTGGTGGCGGCCGATGGGCCCGTGCCCTTCCTCGGCAGGTACCTCAGGCCCGGGGGGCGCAGCGGCACGGTCCAGCTGACCTCTTGCCCAGCGGGCGGGTGGCCGCGGCGGGGGCACCGCGGGGGACAGAGCGCAGCCTCTCGGGGGTCCACAGAGAGCCCAGGGCCGGCCCTGCAGCCGAGCTGTCTGCAGCCTGGTGAGGACGACGGGGACCGCGGTCTCGTCGCAGCCCCTCAGCCCAGGTCTCCTCCCAGGGCTGCTCGCGTGTGCCGCCGCTGGCACCAGGCGGCCTCCCAGCCTGCGCTCTGGCACACCGTGACCCTGTCACCGTCGCCGGCTGGCCGCCTCGCCAAGAGTGAAGCCAAGGCCGAGAAGAAGCTTCTCGCCTCCCTGGAGTGGCTTATGCCCAATCGGTGAGACCTTCTCTCTTTTCTTTCTTCCCTGGCTTCCTGTCGGCGGCTGGTAGAAAGCCAGCGGCTGTGTGTGTCTCCCTAGCGGAAGGGGTGGGTGGGGACGCCGCTGTCGGGCAGCGTGGGAACACCGTGCAGCTCTGCCTCTGCTGTCGGCCCAGGTTCTCGCAGCTCCAGAGGCTGACCCTCATCCACTGGAAGTCCCAGGTACACCCCGTGTTGAAGGTGAGAGCTCCAGGCTGCCCTGCCCACCAGCCATGACATTTTGGGATTGCCCAGTACTTCCAGGAAGTGGGTCAGGCACCTGGAGCCCAGTGTTGCCCCACGGGGATGCCTGCCTGGGCCTCCTTTCCTGTTGTTTCTTTCAGCAGGGAGGTGTCAGAACTGGGAGCACCATGTTGGCCTGCCATGGGCAGAAAGGAGGTCATAGCTGAGGCAGTAGTGAGGGTTTGGTGTTGGCCACTGGTTTTTTCCTTTGTGGACACATGACCTCTCCCAATCTCTGGTGGTATTCTGTCTTCCACAGCTGGTTAGCGAGTCCTGTCCTCGGCTCACCTTCCTCAAGCTTTCCGATTGCCATGGTGTAACCTCTGACACTCTGATTATGCTAGCCAAAGCCTGCCCTCAGCTCCACAGCCTGGACATACAGCACTCCATGGTGAGCCCTGTGTCCCCAGGGGCCCTGAAGAAGCCTGGGCCAAAGGGACGGGTACCCATGTGCTGGGTTCCCAGGTGGAGTCCACAGCCGTGGTGAGCTTCTTGGAGGAGGCAGGGCCCCGAATGCGCAAGTTGTGGCTGACCTACAGCTCCCAGACAACAGCCATCCTGGGTGCGCTTCTGGTAGGTTGGTGATGGGCGGCAGCAGAGCGGGATGCTGAGCCCGGCACAGCCAGGCCGCTGAATCTGTTCTCCTCCATCTCTGCAGGGCAGCTGTTGCCCCCAGCTCCAGGTCCTGGAGGTGAGCACCGGCATCAACCGCAGCAGCACTCCTCTCCAGCTGCCTGTTGAGGGGCTGCAGAAGGGCTGCCCCCAGCTGCAGGTACCTGACACCCCGCCTCTCCCACCTGCCACCCTCCCTTCCCGTCTGCAGCCTGGGTCTCGCTCCAGGTGCTGCGGCTCCTAAACCTGATGTGGCTGCCCAAGCCTTCCGGGCGAGTGGTGACTCCTGGCCCAGGCTTCCCCAGCCTTGAGGAGCTCTGCCTCGCCGGTTCCACCTGCAACTTTGTAAGCAACGAGGCCCTGGGCCGCCTGCTCCATGGCTCCCCTAACCTGCGCCTGCTGGATCTTCGTGGCTGTGCCCGCATCACACCTGCCGGCCTGCACGATCTGCCGTGTCAGGGTCAGCTTTCTCTGGATGGTGGCTGGGCGGGAGGGATGTGGGCACCCTTGCCGCCCCAAGACTCATGACCACTCTTCCCTTGCAGAGCTAGAACAGCTTCACTTGGGTCTTTATGGCACGTCAGATCGCTTGACTCTAGCCAAAGAGGGCAGCCACCTGTTGACTCAGAAGTGGTGCCACACTCTGCGGGAACTGGACTTGAGTGGCCAGGGCTTCAGTGAGAAAGACCTGGAGCAGGCCTTGGCTGCCTTCTCAGCCACCCGTGGGGGCTCACACCCAGCCCTATGCTCTGTCAACCTCAGGGGCACTCGGGTCACACCAAGCACAGTCAGGTCAGCATCCCCATTCCCGGTCTCTTGGAGTCAGTACGGCTTGCAAGTTTCAGGGCACAAAAGGGGAGCACGTGTTGGCCAAGTTCCTGTTTAGGATGGACATTAGGGACACCAAGGGTACTGGGCTTGGGCCTCGGTGGCTGTGGGTGGCAGAGCCAGGTGTGGCGCCTGGGCAGAGAGGGCTTCTTACCTTGGCCAAGCCCCAGCGGGGCCTGGGTCTTTTGGGAACCAGCGGCTCGACTCCCCATGGTGTGCCCTGCCCCCACAGCTCTGTCATCAGCAGCTGCCCAGGCCTGCTCTATCTCAACCTGGAGTCCTGCCGCTGCCTTCCTCGGGGCCTGAAGCGGGCCTACCGAGGCCAGGAGGAAGTCCAGTGGTGCCTGGAGCAGCTGCTCACCAGCCTCCCCTCCTCCAGCTAGGCAGCTCCAGACCCCCAGCCCTCAGGTAGTCAGCGGTGCCTGCCACCCTTTCCACATTTTGGATGTTTAAGCATTTTTTAAACAATAAAACATTTTTAGGAACTCTGTGTGGTCCTTAAGGTGGGGATGAGAGGCCAGGTGTTGTGCCGGCAGGAACCATTCAAGGCTAAAACTGCTGGGAGCCTGAGGGTAGGGGTAGGAGTGCATTGCTGATTCACCGAAGTGCTTGAATCTTGGAATGTGTGTGTCCTGCCCTCAGGGACAGGGGGGTGAGCTGTCTGTGCTTGTGTTTGAGGCTCCGCCTGGGCAAAAGTGGCCATGGGGTAAGGGCGGCCCTGCTCAGCTGGGAGGTCCAGTGTGCAGTGCCTGCCTGCAGACCTCCAGCGCAGGCCTGGGATGTCTGGCCACCCGCCCTTGAGGCGAGGCCTGTGAACCGGGCTGTGCAGGGGGCCTCTGTGGTGTGGGCACTTCCGACAGAGAGGTAGGAACAGAACAGCCCCTTCTAGAACGCGCTGCCCAGAGCTTCTAGAATCCCGGCCGGCCCAGCCAGAACCACCCGCCACGGCGCTCCTCCGCCCTCCGTCTGACAGACGCTCCTTCCTGGACCGCAGACCTGGAGGCTTTGTCGTCCCAGGTACTGGCGTGACCCTGAGCCCGGGGCGCGGGCGGCCTGCGGGAGCCCCGCTGACCCTCTGTGCCCAACGCAGGCCCCCAAGGGCCGGGCTAGCGGCCTGCCCACGACCTCCGGAGGCAAGCGCTTCCAGCTCTGGGCCCTGGGGCTCTTCTGCACCCAGCGCCACCTGGCCAAGCGCCTGAAGAACAACAGCTTCTACCCGTTCACACAGCAGCAGCCCAACGGTGCGCGCGGGCCGGGGCCGGGGCGCCCCCTGAACCCTCGGGAGCGGCGGCCTGGGTGGGGGCGCGGGGCGCGGGGCGGGGATCCGATGTGCGTGCGGCCTGTATGCCGACCGCGCCCCGGGCCCTGCGTGCGGAGGCTGCTCTGGCCCGAGCGCTGGCACTGCCACCCCCGCTGCCGGCAGGGCCCGGCCGTCCTCACGCGCCACCGCCACGCTGCCCGCAGTCTTCGTGCTCGAGTACTACCTGGACACCCTGTGGAAGGGCACGCTGCTCTTCGTCGTCTGCCTCCTCCTCGTCAGCTTCGGCGTGGTGAGCCAGGTCTGAGCTCCCGGCCGCGCCCCAGCGCAGGGCGGGCCTCTTGGGGGCTGCCGCGCCCCGCCCGGCCCCGGCCCCGCCCCCACCCCGACACTCACCCTGGCCCCGCCCATGGTCCCGCCCCCACCCCGGCCCCGCCCCTCACAGTGGCCCTGGCCCCTCACTCACCTGGCCCCGCCCCGACGCTCACTCGGCCCCGCCCCCTCGCCCCGGCCCCGCACATGGCCCCGCCCCGGCCCCGCCCCCTGGCTGCTTAGGTCCGGGCGGCTCCGGCAGGTGCGGAAGCAGGAGACTTGGGGCTTCCCCGCGTGCGGCCTGGCCGTGGGCCTGTGGCTCATGATTTCGTCTTTGGCGCGGCGCCGCCTGGTGCTGAACCACGCGCGGGGCACGTACCACTTCTCCATCCAGGGCCGCACCGTGTGTCAGGGCCCTATGCACCTGGTCTACGTGCGCCTGGCGCTCAGCTCCGACGGTAAGGAACCGCGCGGCCGCCGACCGGGGAGGGTGTGCAGGGGGAAGGGTGCCAGCCCTCTGCCCCGTCCCCCGGCTCTGGCCCCCGGAGCCCCCAGCCCCCGGAGCCTCCCCTCGCCTTCGCCCTCGCCCCATGGAGCCCCCACCCCCGGAGCCCCCGGGCTGAACTGCTCCCCCCACTGCAGCCTACGGAAGGTGCTTCTTCCAGCTGGTTCTGTGCGGCCACAAACTAGAGCCGCTGGTGCTGGTGCAGCTGTCAGAGCGCTACGAGGTGGGTCCCGGGACGCACTCCCTCCCCTCCTCCGTCCTACGCGAGGCCCCCACCGCTTAGGGGCTTAGCACGGGCCGCTCCTCCGGCACAGCGCGGTTCCCACGCGGCCCGCGGCGCAGGGCGGACCGTCTTCTCCTGACTGCCGCCTGTCCCCGCAGCAGATGGAATACCTGGGCCGTCACATTGCCCGGAAGCTCAACATTAACTACTTTGACTGCCTGGCCACGTCCTACCGCCACGTGGTCCGCCACTGGCCGCTGGGGGCCGCCTTCAGCCCGGGCATCGTGCAGCGCAAGACCCGCACGTACGACAAGCGGGACTCCCAGTCCGACCTGGACCTGGACCTGGACGTGTGACGCCACAGGCAGCCTCGCTCCCCACACCCCTGCCCACGAGCTGCATTCTCCCTTCCCGGCCAGTCTCTCACCTTTACCCCCTCAATAAAGCTGCCTGTCACTTCCAGGAAGTGCTCCCTCTGGGAGGGGAGGGCAGGGAAGGGGGGGAGGCCCCTGCTCCAGGGTCTTCCCCTACTGCCCACCTCCCAGGGCCTCAGGGAGCACATCTTGGAGTCTGGGTTGGAAGATTGGGGGTGGCGATAGGAGCAGGGTGAGCAATGAGCAGCAGGCCCCCCAGGACTCCTCACTGGACAGGTGTGGGACCCCCTGCCTCCCTGTCAGCAGCACTTAGCTGTCCTGCCTGGCCTCGGGAGTGTGGACCAATGAGGCATCCGGGAGTCAGAATCTGGTCAGTCTGTGTTCCTAGTCCACTCAGCAATGGGAGGGGGCATAGCCACGGGTCCAGCCTTGTGCCTATGTGTCCCCAAAGTCAGGGCTGCAGCGCTCCTAGGGAGTACGTTGCAGAGCCCTGGAGCAGGGTTCAAGGCCTGCTGGGTGGACCCATGCATCCCTGGAGCTTCCTTCCCCATGCCCACTGGCCCACCAGTCCCCTATCCCCTTGTCCAGTGGGTGTTCCCCCCTCCTGGGTAGCAGGAGCTGCTGTGGGAGTGGAGAGGGCAGTGGGCTATTGTGGCCCCCGCAGGAGTGGCAGCTGGCAGTGTCCATGTGGCTCCCCTGGTCAGCATTTCCCCTCAGGGCCTCGCTGGTGACCTAGGTCTCTGAGTGTTATATCAGTGAGTGTCCCTGGAACCAGAACCAGCTGCATAATTTGCAGGGCCCCATGTGAAATGAAAGTGCAGCACCTCTTGTTAAAAGAGTTATTGAGAATTTCCAGGAGACACTAAAGCATTAAGCCCAGGATGGGGGTGCCTGCCTGGCTCGGTCAGTGGAGCATGTGACTCTTGATCCTGGGATTGTGTTTGAGCCCCATGTTGGGTGTAGTTTACTTAGTTAAACAAACAAAACAACAACAAAACCCTGTATGGATCCTTCTGAGGATGACTTCCCTGGGTCACATGCCATGGAGCTCATCCTGCCTGGAACCATGGCTCAGAGTCACTCACTGATCAACTCCTGATCCCAAGGTGGCCAAACCCAGTGGGTGCGCGGGCAGGATCCAGGGACTGCTGGAATTGCTTCAGGCAATGGTCATGGCACAGGTGCAGGCTCCTCTTGCCCTTCAGAAGATAGGGCCCAAGTTATCCCCAGGTGAGTGCCTTGCTTTTGCCAGGGGACAGGCTGGAGAGGGTGAGCAGAGCTGGCATGAGGGGCTTGGGACAGGTTGGGGGAAACGTTATGAGGGGAAGGTGAGGAGTGGGAGGTGGAGGCCATGGGGCTAGCCTCGCTGCGTGAGTGGCTCGTGGCTGAGCTAGGCCCCCAGTGCGTCTGCTCTGAAGGGGTTACAAAGGCATGTCAGTCCCTCGGGCTCTGGGAGGCTGCTCAGGTCAATGCTTCAGGTTGGGGACTTAGTTGCATCTAGGAAGGCAAACTTCCCGTCCTCCTTGGGCTGACCATCTTTTTTTTTTTTTTGGCAAGATTTTATTTATTTATTCATGAGAGAGACACATAGAGGCAGAGACACAGGCAGAGGGAGAAGCAGGCTCCCTGTGGGGAACCCTGATGCAGGACTCTATCCCAGGACCCCTGAGCCGAGGGCCACCCAGGTGTCCTGGGGCTCACAATCTTAAGAGGGACATACTGTGAAGAGCTAACTTGTATACTGCCAAAGAGGCTGGAGGTGGGGTGGTGTCCCCCTAGCTCGGGGGATCAGGGAGGATGCACATTTGAGGATTCTCAAATCCTTCCCAGGATGGGGAGGGATGCAGCATTTGAGCTGATGCCGCAGGCGGGGGTCATGCAGAGCTCTGGAGAAGAGCACCCGGCAGGGGTGGGGGAGTGGAGGGGGGTGGGGAGTGGGGGATGAGGGGGTAGGATGCAGGAACCAACTTCCAGGCTGGGCAGAAGAGGAAAGGACAGTGAACACCTCGTGAGGGCAAGCGGGATCCCTTTGCCCATCCTCCACTCATTCCTTAGGGAGAAACTCCCCCAAATTTAACTAGGCCTATGGTCCCACAGAGCAGGGACTCCGTTGCCGAGCCTCCATCGCAGGTAGATAGACGTTGTCTTGGGACTAAGTCCTGGCCAATGCAATATAAGAATTGGTGTGTAGAATTTCCAAATGCATCCTTAAGGGGGGTGGCCTATCTTTCCATTTCCTTCCCCCCACACCCGGCCTATAGCTTCAGCAACCACCTTGGATGACGAGGTACCCAGGCACGGGTTGAGGAGAGCAGAGCAGCAAGATGGAATCGTGGAAGCCTGAACACTGCAGCTGCCCTGCGCACTGGATGGCTTAGGCTGAACTCTTTGCAAAAGAGTAAGATTTCTACAGTTTAAGTTATTGTTATGCAGAGTTTTCTAACGCTTGTAACCAAGCCTCTGATTCAAAAGGAAAGGAAAGGAAAGGAAAGGAAAGGAAAGGAAAGGAAAGGAAAGGAAAGGAAAGGAAAAAAAGAAAAAAAAAGAAAAGAAAAAAGAAAAGAAAAAAAAGAAAGAAAAAAGAAAAGAAAAGAAAAGAAAAGAAAAGAAAAAAGAAAAGAAGAAAAAAAGTATTGTTAGCTTCAAGGGGCGACAGAGTGGGTGGAGATTCAGAAGCTTCAAGGAACAAAATCAAGGCAAGGTGTGAAACAGTCTTCCCAGAGAAGGAAGACGAACAGGATAAAGAAAGCATAGTAAGAGTTTCTGGTCGTGTGCAGAGCCCACTTTGATACATGTTTTGTAAACTTAAAGGATGAGTGAGTGTGCTTTTGTGTTTTTCTGTAGCACAGTTTTGCTGCTTTGATGCAGGTGTGGAGTTGGAAGATAGTTCGGTCTAACAAGGGTTGGGGATGCGTGAGGAAAGTATAAGAGTGTGGGGTTCAGGGAAGGGATTACGATTTTGGACTATGGGACTCGGGCTGGGAAGGCAGACAGTGAGGATGGGAGTCAGGGGTGCAGACCAAGCGGCTTCAGTTCCCTGTTGATACCTAACAAACCAGCCTCAGCTTGAGGCCTTTGAAACTGCAGGTCCTCACTGGAGCCGGGCCGCAGGCGGGGCTCAGCTGGGCGGTTCCACTTGCTCCCGGTGGGGGCCAGGCGTCCAAGCTGACCCCCAGCCTCCAGGGCCTCTTTTCAGGTGGTCTCTCATCACTCAGCAGACTCTCTTGTTACCGGTTTCCAGGAGGGAGTGTTACAAGCAGCGCAGCCTCACTGGGCCCCATCCCATTAAGCCTCTGTGTGCATCATTCATGCCAATGTCCTAGTGGCCAAGCAAGTCACAGGGCCAAGCCCAGAGTCACGTCCATGAAAAGTAGGAGTTTCACAAGGGTTCTGAATGTGGGGAGTCCACCACAGTGCACCCTCTGGCCTCTCCCAGACCCCCCAATAGCTCATCTCATCACAGCACCCGGCTCAGACCTTAAGTCCAGGATCTCCCATCTAAGTCAGGTCCAGGGGCAAATGAGGTTGCTCAGGGGTCCTTCCTTGGGCCACCCCGCTGTGTGTGTCCTCCTTGCAGAGACCCATGAGCTAAAAAAACCCAAGCTCTTTCCCTACATACAGGATGTACATGAATGAGACAGGGAAGGATACCTTTAACAGACAATCTTAAAATATGAGGAAGTGGGACACCTGGGTAGCTCAGCGGTTTAGCACCTGCCTTCAGCTCAGGGCATGACCCTGGGGTCCTGGGATCGAGTCCCACATCGGGCTCCCTGCTCCGAGTCTCCTTGTCCCTCTGCTTCTGCCTGTCCTCCTGATCACGCTCTCTCTCTCAAATAAGTAAAGTCTTAAAAAAGAAAAAAAAAAAAAGAAACTGCTTTACATCTCTTAGGCATCTGAAGGAGAAGCCTCGAGGTCCTACATTTCTTAAAGATTTTATTTTATTTTTTATTTATCCATGAGAGACAGAGAGAGGCAGAGACACAGGCAGAGGGAGAAGCAGGCTCCCAGCGGGGAGCCTGATGTGGGACTCGATCCCGGTTCTCCAGGATCATGCCCGGGGCCCAAGGCAGGTGCTCCATCGCTGAGCCACCCGGGCGCCCCTCTAATTTCTTCTTGAAAACTAAAAGGTTCTGTCCTTAGCTCATTCACTGCTTGTGATCCGTTCGATGTGACGGGCAGCTCCCCACCCTCATGGCTCTCGAGCTGCGGGTACATTAAGACAACAGCGCTCTATGATCTCGCAGCTCTGGGGGCCAGAAGTCTGAAATCGAGGTGCCCCAGGGTTGGCTCCGTCTGGGGTCCCCGGGCGACTCCGCGACAGGCCCCCTCCCAGCCTCTGGCGGTGCCATCCTCAAGCCCCCTGGCCCATCTGCCTCTGCGTCCTCAGGCATCTGTCTTCACCGGTGCCCTGTCTCGCAGGCGCGTTCCCTCTCCCTGTAAAAGCACCAGTTCCCCTGATTAAAGGTCCCCTGCTCCCGTGATGCCCTCCCCTGAGCTAATGGCATCTGCAAGGACCTTATTCCCAAAGAGCATCACATCCAGGAACACCTGGGGCTTAGGATTTCAATACATTATTTTTGCAGGTGACACAGTGGCACACACGACAGGCATTTCCACCATTTCCTGGATGTCCCCTCGCCCAGAAGCAGGTCATTAGGTACATTTTCTCCCTTCCAGGTGACGGAAGGCAACCGCCTCGCCAGTCTCCGCGCTAACACGCATCCCCTTTCTCCGGCCTCGGTTTGTACTTTCTTCCCTTCCAGCCTCAGCCAACAATCTCTTCCATCTCCGCTTATCACCTGGCCCCAGAGCCAGTGCCACTGGTTCAGGTGTTGCTGCGCCGGAGCACGCTCTTGGGCCAGGGTGGCCATGCCCGGTGGTCAGCTGCCAGGACCTGGCAGGCCCTGGAGCCACCCAGTCCCAGACCCCCACCTGGTGGTCAGCTCAGGTCCCCTGCTGTGCAGGCCACTCCTCTTCTGGACACTTGCACATGACAGGTGGCGGCCACAGCCTTCAGCTCATGGACACTGTAGCTGTGCCCCTGGCCGTAGCTGTCACCCCCGGGACTGACCCCGGAGCTGCGGGGACACTGAGCCCAAGCTCCCAGGGGCCATGCTTGCTCTCACCCCATGGTGCCTGGGCTGTGTGCTCCACCTGCAGGGACAGGTGTGTCATACACTAATAATACACCCCCTCCTGCACATTCCTTTTGAAGAACTCTCTAACCCACTATAGAGCTCCTTTGGGTTTTAGCACCTGCCCCTGTTTCCACACCCACAGCACGTGCTGTGAGTCACAAGCCTTGTGGTGGGAAGTGGGGACAGACCCGAGGGGAGTATACGAGGGCAGAAGAGAGAACGGTCCCTGAACGTTCAAGGAGAGGACGTCCTTATCAGGGGGCAGCGCTTCCGCCAGCCCAGCTTAGGGGGTCTGGACGTGAAATACGTGCAGGGCACCCCCCAGCTGGCCTCACCCCGTACAGGAGGTTCTCGTTCACTCTCAACCAGGACCTGGGCCTGGCACAGGTATTTTGTGTTTTTTTTTTAATTTTTTATTTTATTTTATTTTATTTATTTATGATAGGCACACAGTGAGAGAGAGAGAGAGAGGCAGAGACATAGGCAGAGGGAAAAGCAGGCTCCATGCACCGGGAACCCGACGTGGGATTCGATCCCGGGTCTCCAGGATCGTGCCCTGGGCCAAAGGCAGGCGCTAAACCGCTGTGCCACCCAGGGATCCCGTATTTTGTGTTTTTTAATATTTTTATTTATTTATCTATTTAAGAGGAATGTGTGCAGGGGAGAGAGAGAGAGAGAGAGAGCCCACGGGTGGGGCCCCACCCAGGAACCCGGGATAGTGCCCTGAGCAGAAGGCAGGCACTTCACTGACGGAGCCCTCTGGGCACCCTGGCACAGCTTTTGCAGTAAGTTTAGTCTTCTTTGAAACAACCCTCTCAATCCCTGCAATATTCTTTATTTACAAATCTACTTTGTGGGGCACCAGGGTGGCTCAGCAGCAGAGCATCTGCCTTCGGCCCAGGGTGTGACTCCGGGGTCCCGGGATCGAGTCCCACATCAGGCTCCCTGCAGGGAGCCTGCTTCTCCCTCTGACTGTGTCTCTGCCTCTCTCTGTGTGTGTCTCTCATGGATAAATAAATAAAATCTTTAAAAAAAAAGAAATCTACTTTGTACTATGCAAACATAGCCCCCCCAGCCTTCTTTAGTGTTTATGTGGTGTATCTTTTCAGGTCCTCTTATTTTAACCTATTTCCATTTACGATGGGCTTATTGTAGACAGCGTGCAGTGGGGGCCCGCTTTCTTACACCACCTGGCAACCTCTGCCTCATAGTTGGGGTGTCCACACCACTTGCATGTAATACGATTAGAGACACAGCTGGGTTTGGATCTACAAACCTGCCATGTGCCTTCTATGTGTCCCATCTCTTCCTGTTTTCCTTTCCCTCTTCTGCCTTCTTTTGTATTTGCTGCGAATTTTGCATGATTTCTTTGTTGGCTTATTATTTTGTTTTAAGATTTTTTAAAAAATTTATTTATGAGAGACACACAGAGATAGAGGCAGAGACACAGGCAGAGGAAGAAGCAGGCTCCACGCAGGGAGCCGGACATGGGACTCGATCCCAGGATCCCGGGGTCATGCCCTGAGTCGAAGGCAGACACTAAACCACTGAGCCACCCAGGTGTCCCTAATTTCTTTATTCTTTACAGATACACCTTTGACTTATCAGAGTCCACATTCCAGTGACTTAGGCCACTTCACCCACGCTGTGAGCACTTTGCCATCCTGTCCTTCCATCTCTGCCACCCCAACTATGCTATCTAGTTATATGTTCCACTTCTATATATGTTTCAAACCCCACATACATTGTTAATTCTACGTAATCAGTTGATCATCTTTTAAATAATAAAAAACAAAGTGTTTACATTTACTTCTTAGTTACAATTCACATACTTCTCATTTCTTTGTAGACATGGATATTTTCATCTGGTGTCATTTTCTTCTGTCTGTAGGGCTTTCTTAAGGATTTCTTGTAGTGTGGGTCAGCTGGTGACGAATTCTTACAGCTTTTTTTTTTTTTTCTTACAGCTTTTATATGTCTGAAACATCTATCTAACCTGTGCATTTCAAAGATATTTTCACTGGGTATCAAACTCCAGGTTGACAATGTTTTCTCCCAACACTTTAGAGATGCTGCTCCACCATCCTCTAGCTTGCTTTATTTCCATGAGAAATCTGTTGTCAGGACCTGGGTGGTTCAGCGGTTGAGCACCTGCCTTCAGCTCAGGGCATAATCCTGGGGTCCCAGGATCAAGTCCCACATTAGGCTCCCTGCATGGAGTCTGCTTCTTTCACTGCCTACGTCTCTGCCTCTGCCTCTCTGTGTGTGTCTTTCATGAATAAATAAATAAAATCTTAAAAAAAAAAAAGTCTGTTGTCATCCTTATCTTTGCTCATTTATACACAGTATGTTGATTCCTCCCCACACCCCCTGGTGGCTGCTTTTAATATTTCCCTTTATCACTTGATTATGATCACACAGAGAGACACAGGCAGAGGGAGAAGCAGGCTCCGTGTGGGGAGCCTGATTGGGACTCGATCCCAGGACCCCAGGGTCATGGCCTGAGCCAGAGGAAGACACTCAACTACTGAACCACTCAGGTGTCCCTGTCCTGTGTCTTGATATAAGAACAACTGTGTTGTTAAAATTGATGGAACTCCAGGGGTGCCTGGGTGGCTCAGTCAGTGAAGCATCTTGCTTTCGGCTTAGGTCATGATCCTGGGGTCCTGGGATCAAGCCCTGCATCAGGCTCTCTGCTCTGCGGGGAGTCTGCTTCTCTGCTATCTCTGTCTCTGTCTTAAATAAATAAATAAATAAATAAATAAATAAATAAATCTTTAGGAAAAAAAAAACGGATGGAACTCCATGCTTTACACATTTATTGTATGGAATTCTATCTCAGGCTTGAAATGAGGCCCAAGGATCTGGGAAGATCGGGGGGTTGGATCCCTTGGGACAAAGTAGGACCTGGGTCACTCAGGGCTGCTGGCCTCTCTGATGGCCCTAAAACGAGGCTGAGGGGACACCCTTCCTGAAGCAAGAAGGGGGCAGAGCCCATGACACCTCCTGGTGACCTCAGGCTGGGAGCCAGGGCCTCCCTCACACAACTCCCAGGCCCTCTGTGCTCTAATGTCTTTATTTACTTACTAAAAGTGGCATTTTGAGATACAATATCTGGGATTTCAGGGAGGGAAAGGAAATCAGATTGGCTGTGAGCCGGTCTTGGGTGATGGTAGTGATGGGCCAATGTGGACCTATCTTTATCTGACCTTTTGCACTTTTGTGCACATCTGATATTTTATATAATAAAACTGTAAACAAAACCCCCTAAAATTTGCATCTTGTTTAATTTGCATGTCTTTCCCAGTAAGGTCTCTTATTTATCGTGCGGTAAATTGCCTGTTAACCCCTTGGGGGTCTCCGCATCTTTGTTCTGTAGGTTCATTTATAGCAGCTATTCTATGATCAGAATATTAACCCATTGTTATACAAACATTTTCTACTACTTTGATATTTGCTCTTTGTTTTTCCTTGTCTTTTTTAAGTAGACATTTTTAGTTGCCTCATGGTCTAACCTCTCTCCCGTAGCTCCCAAGCTCCTGCCCCGGCAGGGACCTGCTCTATCCCATGCTGCTGTCCTCCCGAGCCTCACCCGGTACACACCCCGGCTTCTGGGGCACAGCTAGTCACTAGCAACCCCCCACCAGCCTCAGCCCTGTTGCTGGGAACCCCAGCTCCCCTCTGCCCTGCTCCCTTACTGCTAGCCTTCTCCGGGGGCTGCTTTTTCTCTTCCCACCTCAGCCCCCTGGCCAGGAAGGGGGCACCAGGCACCCCTGTTCCTCATCGTGGCCTGTGGCCCCTTCCCCACTCCTCTCTGCAGGAGTCTTCGCTGACACAAGCCATGAGCCGTGCTAACCACCCAACCGGCCCTGGCTGCGGGCATCACCCCGTCGCCGCACCAGGTCTGCTTTCCCGGTGGCCTCAATTTCTTAGGACCAGCCTGCAGCTCCCTGCTCCTCAGTCATGACCCCTTCTTCCTGCCAATGACCTCGTCCTCTGCCCCAATTATGCCCTTGAGCCTGTTGCCGTCAGTAACTGTCCCCCCTCACATCCCCTCCAGAGTTTCAACCCAACACCCCACTCTCAGACAGTCACCTACCCCCAGCGCAGTCCCAGCTCCGTCCTGCAGATGCCGACCCCAGCACCAGAGCCCCCACGCTGTCACGCCCTCACCCCCTTCCTCACTCCATTTAGATTCTACCATCAGTGCCTCCTCTCCCTTGGCTCAGCTGCCCCTCTCAGAAGCTTGCCTGGCAAAAGCCCAAACCTGGATAAACCAAATGCCCCTGCTTATTCCCATTGGCCTCCCTGCAGCTCCTCAAAAATATACAATCCCATCTCCTCTGGAATAGAGGCTGAAGCCCACAACGGTCTCCCAGGCCTGGTCTCTGCCCCGCCTGCTCTCATGATCCAAGTTACCAACTGGCCTCCTCATCTTTCTGGTTAGTATCAGTGTCCTGGGCTGGCCGTGGGCTTTAGGAGCAGGTGGGGGGTGGATGTTCTGAGCTGTGAGTCTTACCTCACAGCTGGGAAATTGGCAGTTGAGTCAGCCCACTTATGTACACAGGATCTCAACTGACTTCCAGGAAGTCAAAAGTCTTCCACGAAGGGCAGCCCTGGTGGCACAGCGGTTTAGCACCGCCTGCAGCCCAGGGTGTGATCCTGGAGACCCGGGATCGAGTCCCACATCAGGCTCCTTGCATGGAGCCTGCTTCTCCCTCTGCCTGTGTCTCTGCCCACCCCCCCCCCTCTCTGTTTCTCATGAATAAATAAATAAATAATTCTTTAAAAAAAAAAAAAAAGTCTTCCAGGAAGACTTCCATTCTCCCGATGAGGAGGAGGGTGTTGGGGTGCCAGGGAGCCAGACCAAAAGAGACTCCTAGCAAGGATCAGATGCTGGCAGCCAGGGAGAGGGATCCAGAGGAGGAGTGGACCTGCTAGGCTAGGCTAGTAGGCTGGGCTAGACTGGATTGGAGCCCCAGCACAGTGGAGGGGGGTGAGAGGGTGACCTGAGGGCCCAGGAGTGAGCACACAAGGGATCTTGGCTCTGCTGGGGGGAGGGTGCTGGGGACATAACACTGTGAGTTTCCTCTTTCTTTCATTCATTCATTCATTCATTCATTCATTCATTCATTTATTTTGAGTTTCCACTTTAAAGCGTGGCCTTTGAGCAACATGGGACCTGCCCAGGGCGGGAGAGGTCATGCCCAGAAGCAGAGTGAGGTAGAGGGACACAGAACCAACACTGCATCCCCTCACCCCAGGTGGGTAAGATGCTGGGCCCAGCTGCAACATGAACCAGGACAGAGGGAACAGAGGCTCTATGGGGGCAGGGTGGACAGACCAAGGTTCTCGGGTGCTAAGGCCCTGAGGGTTGGAGTATCCCTCAACTGGCTGGGTCCTCGGGGAGCCAAAGTAGCCTGTCTGGGACTGTGTCCTCTCCTGCAACAAAGCTCACCCCACCCCCGCCAGGTCTTCAGCCCTCAGTGGGAGAGACTCAGGGTGGCCTCCAGGGGAGGATAGCTAAAAGTTTCCAAAAGCATGGGAATCACCATCTCTCCTTCCCCAGTCTCTCCTAGCTGGACCCTAGGACTGGGACGCAGCGACCTTGGGATGCTGGCGGGGGACAGGGGGGGTGCTGGAAAGGAGGTGGGGCGAGGCGGCCCACGTAATTGAGGAATTGAGGCCGGGCCGCATGTGTGCTCTGCACCCCCGCCACTGCGAACTGATGGCCGAGGCCTGGGCCCACCTGCCCCTCCCCGCCAGGCGCCCCAGGGGGCTGCGGACTCCACCTGAGCGAGCGAGATCAAGGGCCGCCCGAATGGTCCCCTAGAGAGCGCAGCCGTGGGACATATGTGTCCGCGCTCTGACGCCTTGTCCGTCAAGAGGGTTGGGAGCGGGGTGGGGGGCGGGGAAGCTGACAGAGGGGCAGGCACGCGGACGGCCAGCCAGGGGCTGGAGGAGTAGATAAATGACGACAGAGGTGAAGGGGCAGCCAGGGGCCGTGGACGGCGGGCCGGGCGCGAGAGCGAGCCGAGGGATAGGCCGCCTGGGCCGCGCGGGGGGCACGGGAGCCGCCGGAGGGGCGGGGCGGCGGCGCCGGTGAAGGGACCGGCAGGGCACGTCCCGCCCGCGCCCGGAGGGTTTGCCCGGTAATTAGGCCTCGGTCCAGATGGGCCCCCAGTCCCGCAATCAAAATGCTAATTGGCCCCGCGCCTCCGGCTGCGCCTCGGCCGGGCCCCCCTGAGAGGGCGCCGGGAACACAGGCTCTGCGGGGGGGGGGTGTCCCCGCCCCGCCCCCGCGTCGGGCCGCGCCGGCTGCGGCTCCGCGATAAGGGGGTTGGCGGCGCCCCGCCCCCGCCCCTCGGGAGCGCCCGCCACGCAGGACGAATACGCAGCCGGGCCGAGGCCACAAAGCGGGGCTGCGGGCCCGGCCGCGCACACGGCAGCCGCGGGGCTCGGCACCGCACCCCGGCGCGCCCCCGCCCGCCGCCGCGCCCCCGCCGCGCGCCCCCGCCCGCCGCCCGCGCCCCCGCCGCGCCGCCTGCGCAAGGTCACCGCGAGGAGCGCCGGGCGCGCGCACCCCCTGCACGCGCCCCAGCCCGGCCGCGCCCGGACCCTCCCCGGAGCCGCCGCCACCTCGGCCCTCAGCGACGGCGGGCGCGCGGAGGCGCTCCGAGCGTGGGCTCCCCACCCGGCCGGCGCGGGGACGGAGGGGACAATGGCAGCTCGGGGTCCTAATTGAGGACATATGTCCCCGCGCGCGGCCATTGTGCGGCCTGGAGCCCCCGACACCCCCGCACGCGGCCATTGGCGGCCGGGCCTGACGTCATGGGGGCTGCAAACGCGGGGCGGGCGGCCGCGGGAAGGGTTATCCGCCTGGTTGCGGGGCCGCCGGGGGAAGCTGCGGCCGCGCGGGAGGGTGCAAAACCACCCGTGAAGTCGCATTTCTAGAGCAAGAGCACGGCTGCCCCTCTTCCCCTCCCCAGCCCCTTGGCTGCGTCGCCGCCGCGCTAGACATCCGCCCCTGGGGGAAGGGGCAGGGGTGCAGGGAGGCCTCTCCAGAGGGCACGGGGTCAGCCCGGGTGACCGAGTGGCAGGGAGACACTGCGGCACGCGGCGCGCGCAGCGCTTCCACACTGCGCTTCCGCTGCCTCAGCACTCGCTCTCTGGCCTCTCGCCCCCGCCCCCCGAGATCCCCAGCCTCCAGACCCGAAAGCCAGGCGGGCGGGTCGGGGCTGGGATCCGCCCTGCGTCCCTCCCCACTAGATCTCCGGGCTGCGGCTCATGAGTCCCAGGCCTGTTTCCACCTCTCCCCCCACGCACGACAATGCCGCAGACCGCCAGGCCTCCATTCCCGAAGCTGCTCGGGGGAAATCCACACGGGCGGGGGCCGCGGCATCCCCAAGACCCCTCCCAGGAGACCCTGGCCGGGCCCGGTCCAGCGAAGCCATTTCCGCCGGCTTCTCCTCCCTCCCCGCCCTCCCCCTCCCTCAGCTCCCGGGCTTTAAAAGCCAGAGGCTGGGCCCGGCCGCAGGCAGAGGCGGCCGCGGGCGCAGGAGGCCGGGCCCAGGAGCTGTCCGAGCGCCGAGCCCCGCCCCCGGAGCCCCCGTCCCTCCCTCTCTCCTTCCCTCGGCCCGCCCTCCCTGCGCACCCCTCCCCCCGAGGACCCCCGCCCCCCGCTCGCCGCCGCTGCCGCCGCCGCCGCTCGCTCCGGCTGCAGAACAATAAAGCAAGCCTCCCAGAGACCCCCGCCGAGGACCCCCGCCCGGCGGCCGAGCCCCCGCGGCCCGCCCCCCGCCGCCCGCCGCGGCTGAGCGCGCCCGGTCGCTGGCCGAGGTGCTGGCCGGGCCGGCGCTGGCCGCGGTGCTGAAGCTGCTGGCGCTCCCGCCGCCGCCGCCGCCGCCGCCGCGTTCTCCGGGCCCGGCGCCTCCACCCCCAGGGGCATGGGGGGTCGCTGACTGAGGCTCCGCCACGGCGGTGGGGGGGAGGGGAAGGGGGCCGCGGAGCCGGGCCAGCCCTGCACCCACTCGCAGCCTCCGGGCTCGGGACGGAGCCGCTCCCCCCTTCCCCACCCCCCAACCCCCCCCCCCCCCCGGCCTCCTCCCCCGCCTGTCCAGGGGCGGCACTGCGGGCTGGGAAGCCGGGACCAGAGGAGGGAAGGAAAGAAGGAAGGAAGGAAGGAAAGAAGGAAGGAAAGAAGGAAGGAAGGAAGCGAGGAGAAGAGAAGAGAAGAGAAGAAGAGAAGAGAAGAGAAGGAAGGAAAAGAGGAATCCGGAGAAGCAGAGGAGGAAACGCAGGGCAGGCAGGCAGGAGGAGAGAGGACGGCACTCCAGCGGCAGCATCCAGAGGCCAGAGTGGGGACCCGTGCTGCCTCCGCCGCTCCTCGGATGGTGACGGGGCCCCGCCGCGGCCGCAGCCCCCCCGCGCCCCGGCTCCGCAGGCCCGCAGCGCCGGAGCCCCGCAGGAATCATGCCCAGGTCCTTCCTGGTCAAGAAGGTCAAACTTGACACGTTCTCCTCGGCGGACCTCGAGAGCTCCTACGGGCGCGCCCGCAGCGACCTCGGAGTGCGACTGCACGAGAAAGGTGCGAGCTGGGCTGAGGCTGGGGACGGCAAGGGACCCAGGGCAGTGCTGGAGGGGGCAGAGGACCAGAGTACTGGGGAGGCAAGAGGCAGGGGCCCCGGGAAATAGACCCGAGGAACCAGAACTAGAGGGAGAGGGAGGCTGAAGCTGGACTGTGGAGGAGGGTGGGGAGAGGGGAACGCAGAGGCAGGCCAGAGCAGGGCCACGGCCGCCGGGCAAGGAGAGTGCCAATGCGGGAGACGAGGTGGGGAACAAGGGACGGGAACAGGAAGTGCCCGAAGGTACACACCGACCCACACCCTGACCATGCGGGGACAGATGCAGTCGTACGGACACCTGGCTGATATGACAGGACCTGTCATGCGTGCAGACCCACACCCAGAAGCCTGGGCCTTCCTCGGCATCATCCTGTCTTTTTTTTGGCTAGGGTCAGGGGAGTGCTGCGAGTTCCTGGGAGTAGGCATGGGTCCAGTGGGGGCCGCCACCTGTCAGGACTAGAGTGTCAGCAGAGAAGCAGCAGTATTTCCCCTGCAGCCGGGGTCAGGCAGGAGGATGTGGGCAGGAGGGTTGTACGTAGGGAGGTCCCAAGTGCTGGAATCAGGGGGAGGCTCTTTGTGTAAGGTTGCTCAAGTTCAAGGACAACTGTTAGCATGCAGGCAAGAGGGCTGGGAGTGCCAGCGGCGGCCTGGGGTGATAGAACAAGTGTGACCTGAGCCTGTGTGTGAGCCTGTGTGCGCCCATGTGACTGCGTGCGGCCATGTGACTGTGTGCGCTTGTGTGTGACCCTGTATGAGTGTGTGCCTGCCTGTGTGCCACTACATGGGACCATGTGACTCTGAGGCCGCTGTGCACCCATGTGACTGGCGACCCTGGCTGAGAGTGTGTCCTGGGTGGCTGCATGTGTGACCCTGCATGAGTCGGTGCTGGGCTGGGATCAGCGTGCAGCCCACCCCGTTGAGGACACTCCAGGGCTGACGGTGGCTGGGAGGCTGGGTGTAACCCTGGAGAAGCCAGAGGCTGCATCGTGTGGTGTGTGCATCTGTGACTTTGAGGTTGTGAGATCCATCTTGTGCCTTGAGAACAACTGCGGTTATCGGCTTGAATGATGCTGCCTGCCTGCAGCTTGCCTCAGTGAAGGTGTCCCCTGCTGGGTGCCCTGGCACGCCCTGGTCACCCGCCCACCGGAGGCTTGGGAAGGCCCCGACAAAGGGTTAGGGCCTGGGGGGAGAGAGCTATGTGGAACAAGGGAGGGCCCAGGGGGTGCGGGATGACCGAAGGGAGTGGGCGAAGAAGTAGAGTAGATGGAGGGAGACCGGGCTGGAGCGGGAAGGGGGGTCCAGTCCAGTGAGGAAGAGGAGACACCTGGGCGGAAGGAAGGAGGTACTACCGGGTGGGAGGGGCTGCCGGAGGGAGAAGTCTTCAGGGCCCGTGGCGGGGGGGGGGCGGCTCGGGGGCCAACGAGGGGCAGCATCCAGCTCGGGCACGAGTTCTAGGTGCCGAGGGGAAGAGCAGGTGGGAACCCCGAGAGGCAGGAGCGACGGGGTCCCTTGGTGGGCGGTCCCGGCTTTGTGCGCTGCGGGTCCGCAGTGTGTTGCATAATCAGGGAAAACTGCTGAAGTGGGGAGAACCCGAGGGGGAGGAGGGGTGGAGGAGGAAGGGCGAGGGAAGCGCCGCCCCTCCCCCCTGACCTTGAGGCTCCGCGGAAGGGGGGCAGCCGCGCCCGAGGATGCGCCTCTGTCCTCCCCCTGCGCGGGTGGGGCGGGCGGCGGGGGCGGAGCCGGGCCCGGTCTCATCTGTCCTCTCTTCTCTCCACCCCCCCTCCTCCGTGCTCCGTGCCCCGCGGTCCCCGGCCTCTTCTCCTTTGTCCTTCTTCCTGTTTGCTCCTTCCCGGACCCCGTGTGTCCCGTCCGCTGCCCGCTGCCCGCTGCCCCCTCCCTCTGTCTGCCTGTCTGTCCGCCCGGCCCCCAGGATACCTCAACGACTACGCGGGGCCCGCCTCCGTCTACGATGGCGATGCGGAGGCGGCCTTGCTCAAGGGGCCGTCCCCGGAGCCCATGTACGCCGCGGCCGTGCGCGGAGAACTGGGCCCGGCGGCCGCGGGCTCGGCACCGCCCCCCACCCCGCGCCCCGAGCTGGCCACGGCCGCGGGCGGCTACATCAACGGCGACGCGGCCGTCAGCGAGGGCTACGCGGCTGACGCCTTCTTCATCACCGACGGGCGCTCGCGCCGCAAGGCCGCCAACGCCGCCGCCCCCTCTACGGCCTCGGCGGCGGCTCCCGACGGCGACGGCGGAGGCGGGGCCGGGGCGGGCGCGCGCGGCGCGGGGTCGGGGGCCGGGGCCCGGGGCGGCGCGCGCGCGGGGGTGAGCACAGAGGCGCGCGCGGGGCCCGGGGCTGGCGGCGCGGGGGGCCGGCACGCGTGCGGCGAGTGCGGGAAGACGTACGCCACGTCGTCGAACCTGAGCCGCCACAAGCAGACGCACCGCAGCCTGGACAGTCAGCTGGCGCGGCGCTGCCCGACGTGCGGCAAGGTGTACGTGTCCATGCCGGCCATGGCCATGCACCTGCTCACGCACGACCTGCGCCACAAGTGCGGCGTGTGCGGCAAGGCCTTCTCGAGGCCCTGGCTGCTGCAAGGCCACATGCGCTCCCACACGGGCGAGAAGCCCTTCGGCTGCGCGCACTGCGGCAAGGCCTTCGCCGACCGCTCCAACCTGCGCGCTCACATGCAGACGCACTCGGCCTTCAAGCACTTCCAGTGCAAGCGCTGCAAGAAGAGCTTCGCGCTCAAGTCCTATCTCAACAAGCACTACGAGTCTGCATGCTTCAAGGGCGGCGCTGGCGGCGGCGGCCCCGCGGCCCAGGCGCCCGCCGCCTCGCCGCAGCTCGGTCCCGTGCAGGCCTAGGGCGGCGGTGCCAACGCCAGCCCAGCCGGTCGGCTCTCAGCAATACGGGCCCCCAGGGAAGTCTCCGCCAGCGCCCAGGCGGAGGGGCCGGAGGGCGGGCCCCTCCTCACAGCAATAGAGGGAGGGGGCCCGGCCCCGCCCCGCCCGCCGGGGGCCTTGTCGGCCCCTTCAAGCAATAGGGTCCTGAGGGGAGACCCACCCCGACCCCCCTCCCTTCCCCTCCAGGGTGCCCCAGGCTTTTTCCCAGCAATAGGGTCGAGGAGACCCCGAACCGAACCTCATCTCCGAGTTAGGTCTCTGAAGACCGGGGTGGGGTGAGGTGGGGAGCACCCCCCTCCCTCCTCTGCGCCCCTGGGTCGTGTCGCAGAGACTCAGGTCTTCCCCACCCCTTTCCAAGCCTTCCAAGGGCCAGGCCTGCGGCCTAGACGTCCGGGGAGCAGGCGGGGGGAGGAGCGGGAGGGGGTCCTGCGGAGGCGGCCCTGCTCCTCGGCCTCCGCGGAGCCCCGGGGGTGACAGACGCGTTGGGGACGGGAGAGAGGCGGGCGGCGGCACCCTCTCCCTCGGGGCCGCTCCGGGGCCTGGGTCCCCGCCGCCCCGCTCTCCCGCCCTCGCATCCTCGCATCCTCTGCCAAATCCGAATTCTTCCAGCCCAGCGTCCCGGGCTCTGTCCTTCATAACGAATAATAATGACGCATATCGAATCGCATGGACTTATCCGACCTCCTCAGATCCCAGCGCCCCCGCCCCGGGCCCCCCCCCCCTCGTCCCCGGGCCCTCGGTGCGGGAGGCCGGAGCCCGGCCCGGCAGGCAGGCCTGGGCACGGCCCATCACACACCTCTCTGTATTCGCTTTGCGGGTAAAGCCCCCTGGGGGGGTTGCGGATGCGTCGGGTTTCTTTCTTTCTGTATTTGTACGTTTTATTTATGAACGGATTGCACTCGGGTCGGGGAAGGGGCGCTGAGGCCCCCATCCTTCCCGCCGACGCCGGGGGCTCGGGACGTCCGGGGTTACCTTCCCCGCTCCCTGGGCCCCGCCCCCACTCGGTTGCCAACTTTCGCCCGTCTATGCCAAAGCCTCGGCGGCGACCCCGCCCCAAGGGCCCGCCCCATTGGCCGCCGCCTTTGTGACGTCACTGCATGCAGCCCCACCCCCTCCCGTCCCTTCCCGGGGCTGCCCGCTTCCTGTCCCTTAGTTAGTCCGACGCCGACTATAGAGCAATAATGCGCACTGCATGCGAAGCTGCCGCCGCCTCTAGAGTTACTGAGAATCAGGTATCCCCCTGCCCTACCCACCCCATAGGCCCCTAGATCAGGGACATTGCGCGGGGCCGGACGCGCAGACTTTCTTTCCCCCTCCTCCCTCCCCCCCACGGCAGAGCCCTGCGGGTGTAACGGCTCCAGGGGCAGGGGCAGGGCGGTTGCGCCCGAGACCCCTCCTTCAGTCATCCATCACCCACCGACGGACTGTACATTGGGCACCTACCATGTGCCAGGCCCGCTGCAGAGTCGGCCAGAGATGCAGCGACCTGCGGGGGGTGCATGTGGGTGACAGGGGTCCAGCAGGTTTGGGTGGGCCAAGGAGGGCTGCATCTGCAGAGAAAGGCCTGGTCCCTAGACCGAGCCCTGCATCCCCCTTACCTCTTCCCCGCCCCAGCCAGGGGCCAGTGCTGGGTGCAACTGGGCTCGACCTTTGACTTGCACCTGGCGTTCTCAGCTCAGGTGGCACAGACCCAGGGCCCCAAGGCCCAGCATGAGCAGGGCCACCCATACCACCAACTCTCAGTCCTTCCATCTCCTGGCCTCCCGGGCTCTGCTGTGTGGGGCCAGGACCGCAGGCCAGACAAAAGGTGCACGCTGGAGTGTATGGCCTGGTCAGCCCCAACCCACTGGGCACCAAGCTGCTACCCAGCTGCACCTGCCGGAGCAGACTGAGGGCCCAGCCCAGCAGGGCCCATATCCAAAACCCTCTATACCACAGCCCCGTGTCCACACAGCTCCCAAGCAGGGGCCTGCCCTCCTGTGCTGGGCACACCCGCATGCACACGCACACACAGGTGCCCCGCCGCACCCCCACATGCCTGTCTACCTACCTAAGGAGAAGGCCAGAGGGCCATGGGCCGGCCAGGGCTCCCGCTTCTCCCTACACCCCGCCGCCGTGGAAAGCCATGGGCCCCCTCCCGCCCCCATAACTAAGCAGCACAATAACCGACTTAGCGAATTCAGGTAGAAGGAACGTTTAGGTAGCACCTATTTTGTACTGATTCTACGAGTAGGGCCCGAGATGCGGGGGCCCTCGGGTGGGGGTTGCGGCCGCCGGCCTGCCCCGCCCCCACCCCCGCCTGAGCCCCGTCGCCTTGTACATACTCCCACCCGGAACAGGCCGGGATTTTTACTCGGGCCGCGCCCCTCTTCCGCCCCCGTTTGGGGCTGGGCCGGCCGGACAGACGGACGGACGGACAGACCTCCTTCCTAAGCACAATAGCACCAGCTCCCCGGAGCGCCGCACCTCCACGAGGAGAATAAATGCCACTCTTGATAGAACTTGGAGTGTCGGGTTGATGTCTGCAGCGCTGGGCCTACAGGGGCGCTGGGATGTCGGAGGGCCGTCTGTCCAGTCCTGCTGCGTCCTGGCGGGGCTGGTGCAGGCCGGGCGCTGGCAATGGCAGCCTGCCCATGCAGCCCCAGGGGCAGCTCACTGCCTGTGTCAGGCGTGCCAGTGTCCCTTCTCAGGAGAGGGCTGTCTTCATCCTGTCAGGAGGGCCGGCTTGGCAGGCTGAGGCGTGGGAGGACTCCCCTGAAAGCAAAGCAGCTGGCATTTGTCCAGTGGCAGGTTAATCCACCCTGTGCCAGGAGCTGAGGGAGCCAAAGGTCTCCTGCCTGAGGTCAGGCCCAGCCCAGAAATGACCTAGACTCACCTGAGTTGGTACAGCAGGGCCTGCAGACCTCTGGCCTACTTTCCCTGCAGGGGATCCTGCTGCCCCTTGGGCCTGACGGCCACCAATGAGCCCTCCTCAATGCCAGTGGAAAAAAGGGGGACAGCAGGGGGTGCAAGATCTAGCCCCTTCCTGCTCCGTGCTGCCCACATCCTGACCCCCGCAGTGTGAGGAGGCCTCCAGGGACAGCTGACCCATGCTGGTTCTGGGGAGGTGCCACTCAGGGGACAGAGAGGCTTCCACAGCCACTCACAGCTCTTGAGCTCTAGACAGGATGAACCAAACTGAGGTGAGGGGCAGGACTGGGCTGGTCAGGGGCAGCCCGGGGACAGGGTCACCTGCCCTAGCAATGCCTTCTGATACCCAGGTAGGCAGGTATGAGCTGAGGGGCCTAGAGTCTTTGGAGACATGCCGTCAAACCAGGTCATCCCAGAGCAAGCTGTGTGAACCCTGGCAGGAGACAGGTCTGCCCAGACTTCATCAAGGTGGACGGCCCAGGAGCCTGAGCTGCAAGAGGTAAGCCTGTAGGCTGCTCAGGGTGGGGCTCAGGTGGAGGTGGGCGCCCTCTTTGGGGAGCACTAGGAGCCTGTGGAAACCTCTGGAGTGAAAGCCACTGCTCCGGGGAGAGGTCAATGTCCTGGACCTTTCACTGTCCCCAGGCTGGGGATGGCTTCGTAGGAAGAATCAGCCCCAGGGAGGACAGCTTACCCGAGACCCGCCTTTGACAGCAGCCCTTCCCCACTACTCCAACCGCCACGCCCCCGAAGTCACACCCGGGGGAGTGTCCAGGCCGGAGGAGCGCTCCTCCCTTGCCAGCTCCTGGGTGTGGACCAGAGGTCTCTGCTTCTGCAGGCCCCCGAGGGGCCCTGGGGTGGAAGGGCGGGACCTGCCTCCCCGGGCCTGTCCCTCAGTCCCCATAATCTCCACGGACAGGACCCTGCATCCCGAGCCGGGTCTGCCCGCTGGCCCCTCTTTCTGGGCGCCTGCCGGCGAGCCCCAGCCTCTGGCCCCTGCGCAGGTGCGGCGCGGGCAGGGGAATGGCCCTCTCGCGCCCGGGTCGCCAGGCACCCCGTCTCCGGCGAGCCTCCCCCTCTCCCGAGGTGACTGGGGCCGCGGGGAGGGGGGAGGGAGCCCCCGCGTGGCCTCCCGAGGCCCCGCCCACGCGGCGCAGGCCCCGCCCCGGCGCCGAGGCTCCTCCTCATCTGTGTTCGGGCAGCCCGCGCCTGCCCCGCGCCTGCCCCGCGCCTCGCTGTCCGGCTCCCCGCGCACCCGCTCAGCGCCCGAGCCTCGACGGCCCGGCCGGGGGCCCCGCGGGGCTGCTCCTCCCGGTGGTGCCTCGTCCATTCCAGTCGCTTCACTCCTGCTGCCACTTGCCAAAGAACGGCTTGGAGCCGGTCGTGCACGCGGGCAGCCGCTTCCAGCCTCACGGTTCCCGCTTCCTGGCCGCTGCGCTCGGCCGAGGCCGACCGGGAGCCTGAGTCCTCAGTCTTCCCCGACAGCTGGGGCGGGCCCCGTGGCTCTGGGCTCCGCACTGGAAGGACGGCGCAGCCAGAGGGCACGCGGAGACCGTGGGCGCGCGTGGCAGCGCTCCCGGGGCACACTCCTACGCTGCAGGCGCCCGCGAGGACACCCCTTTGTTCACCTTCGCTCGGGATCGGCATTCGGCAAGGCCTAGCGCAGCCTGGCGCAGGCCAGCTCGTGCACAGGCCCCGAGGTCTGCAGGACTGGATGGGAGAGCAGGTCGGCAGCGTAGGCACGTGGGAGGGGCTCTCCTGCCCAGGCCCGCAGCCCCTGGGGTGGGTCACTGGAAGACACGGCCCGGTAGCCCCAGCCTGCCAGGTACGGATGGCGGGCTATCAGTCCCCGATGGCCCCGTGGCAATAGGGACGTGTCACCGAGGGCCCAGACACTGTGATGAAGGCGGTGGCCAGTCCGCACGAAGACGCCACTAACCTCAGGCCGACACTCTTGGTATATTTGCTTCTAGAGAGGCGCTCTTCTTGGCCTTGCTCACCTCGGGCATGAATGGCTAATGGAGTTTTGCTGCTGGGTAAACCTGGCTGAGCCCCCAGGAAAGCCTCGCACCCCGAAATCCAGGATGCTCACACTCCAAGCCCCACACACAGATGCGTGTTAAGCTAAGGTGGGAGGGAGGCGCACTTGCCACCTCGCAGTCGTGCGAGAAACGGGAGCCGCTAGGTCTCCAGGCTCCCCAGGCCCTGGCAAAACTAGCCTGGGTGGAAAGGATGGCGGCCCCGCAAGCCTCCGGAAGGGGCCACCCGGGGAGGGGAGTCCTTGTCCCCGCGGGGCCCGGGGCTGTGGAGCCACCGGGCAGGGCGGGCGTCCCAGGGACCGGGGCCTGGGACTCTGTCCTGCTCCATCTTTCGGTCTGGCGCTTGTGTGGACAACCTCAGCTGAGGAAAAGCAGGTGCTAACTAGAGGGCTCCCCGACGTGCGCTCGGGGCCCACACGCTGGGTGGGGCAGAAGATGAGTCCCGCGCCCTGGCCCGGCGGACGCTAACCCGGGAGGCCCCTCGGAAATGATTACGCCCCGGGCTCCGCGCCTGGCTGAGCAATGGCGCAACCCTGCGTTTCCAGAGGGATGAGCAGCAGGGAAGCGGCCGGGGGAGCTCCGCGGAGGCGCCGCGGCCCGCGGGGAGGAGGCTGCGTCACGGGCCGCACGCCCCGAACCCCGTCCTCCCGGCGTCCCGGGCGACCCCGGCTCCCAGCGTGCCGCGCGCGGGGCGACCACGACTCCCAGCGTGCCCCGCGCGCCCGCGGACTACAAATAGGCGCGCGCCGCCGCGGCCGGCCAGTGAGCGGCTCCCAGAGCAACGCGCCCGCGCTCCCGGACGGCCCGGAGGGCGCGCGCTGATTGGCGGCCCGGGCCAGCGCGCGGGCTACGGCGGCCGGCAGGGGGCGGTGGCGGCCGTTGGCCGAGGGGCTGGAGGCGGGGCCGCGGGCCTTGGGTGCTGCGAGCCCGGCGGGCCACGACTCTGCCGGGACAGGGTGCGGGTTGAGGCCATGGGCGACCGCGGCGGCGCGGGCGGCTCCCGGCGCCGGAGGACGGGCTCGCGGCCCTCGAGCCAGAGCGGCGGCGGGCCTGCGGCGGCGGAAGAGGAGGTGCGGGCCGCGGGCCCCGGGGGCGACGGGCCGGCCGCCGACAAGGACGAGAGCCGCGGCTCCGACGCGGGCGGCAGCCACTGGGACCTGAGGTAGCGAGGCGCCTCTCCCTCAGCGCCGACCCCTGTCCGGGGCCCTCGGAGTGCCCGGGCGCTCCCCGACTGGGCGTGGGCAGGTGTGCCCTGGGCCCCGCGGGGGAACTGAGGCACGGACCGGAGAGCCACCTGCCAAGGTCACCAGGTGGAAGCGCCCCGCCTCCAGACGCCCCTCCGCGCAGCCCGGGGGCGCCCGGCCCAGCCCCCGTGCGCTAGGAGAGGAGGCCGGGGAGGCCCTCGGGGGCTTGCTGGGGCGGCTGCCCGCGGCCCGGGTCGGCAGCCTGAGCGGTGGTCTGGTCCTGCACGCCGTCCCCAGAGTTGTGTTCATGGGGGCCCCTCCTTCAACCCAGAGCTTGGCTGGCCCGGGGCCCTGCTTATGTTAGCAGAAGTGTCCTCTTGCGGGGCAGAATCGGGCTCTGGCGGTGCCCACAGGTGGGGCAGCCTGTGTAGTTGGGGGGCTGGCAGGCAGGCGTGGGGAGCTGGTTGAGCTGATGGGCGGACTTGGCCGGGTCAGGGCTCCCTCCTGGAAGCTGGCTCCACGGCCTCCCTCTGCCACCTCCAGCCTCGTCCTCCCGCTGCTGACCTCCGCTCCTGCCCAGGGGTCCTCCGGGCCTTTGGCGTGGGGAGTGCCTTTGGGGCTACAGGTTAGCACGGAGGAAGTGGGCAGTTGGTCAGTGTGCCTGCCAGGATCTGCTGTCTCGGTAGGAAGAGAGGCTTTCTTCACCATGGCGAGGGGGGGGGTGAGGGCAGCTGGGGTCCGTGCCCTCGGGGTGCTCACAGTCCACCTGGAGATAAGGTAATCTCAGCACTGAGGAGCGTGGGCAAAGGTCAAGCCCAGAGTCTGCAGGTGCCGCAGGCGCCGCTGTGCGGAGGAGGAGGAGGAGGAGGAGGAGGAGGAGGAGGAGGAGGAGGTCGTCTGCGGGCCAGTGAGGGAGGCTGCGAAGTCCCCGCTGCTAACTGCCGTCCAGGAGGCAGGGGCATGGCTAGCACCATCTCATCCAGGGGTGGCAGGACTTGTCTTTTTATTTATTTATTTATTTATTTATTTTTTATTTTTTTAGGACTTGTCTTTTGTGTAAGATGGGGGGCGCTGGCTTTGGGCCCAGTGGCCACTGCGGGACAGGCTCCTCCCGCCTCCACAGGGCCAGGTGTCGGGAAGCCTCACCTGTGCTCCTGATAGCTGGGCTGAGCCAGTGCAGCCCTGTCTCCCCAAACTCAAGGTCGACCCCCAGGAGGAGGATCTGGAGATGGCAGGGATGGCGGGGATTAGGGATTACACCCCTCCTGGTCCCCAGGCCAGGCAGGCCTTCCCGAGCCTTCTATTTCCCCATTCCTCCTTACTCCCCGGCCCGGGCCTCCTCCCCTCCCTACACTTCCTGCTCACCTGGGCCTGGGCAGGTGGGTCAGGCCTTGGGTGTGTCCCAGACAAGGTGTGGCCATGGGGCGGGAAGGAGGGGGCGCCGCACACAGCGCCCTGTCCCGGGGCATGTGGCCCTTGGTTCATGGGCACTCCAGGCAGAGCCTTCTGGGTGCAGGGTCCCCCCCAGGGTGTCTGTTCCTGGGTCTGAGCATGTGGAGGGCCCACCTCCTCACCTTGTATCCCAGGAGTCAGCTCAGAGGCTGGGTGAAGGAAGTGCTGACAGGGTGGCAGCGGGGAGGACAGCCGGCCCTGGAGCTGGACCCTGAGGTCCCCAGGTGTGACCCTCACTGGGGGCTGTGTCCCTGGGCGAACTTTGGCAAGCCTAACTCTCCCCGTGCACCTACCTCCCAAAGGGGATGTGACGGATGTGACACATGTAATGAGTTACGATGACCGTGCTGGCTGGGTGGACCTGGGGAGCAAGTGTGGGACGGCTGCAGGGCACAGGGGTGTGGGTGGCTGCTGGTAGCAGGGGAGAGGGCAAGGCCAGCTGTCTGCCCTCTGGTCCACTGTGGGCCGTACCGGCAGGGCTGGACCTTGTGGGCTTTGGTGGGTGGTGGGCTTCCTCCCCTGGGTCTCTGACCTGTGGGGAAGTGGGGTGCCTGGGGTTGGGGTGGGAGGAGCTCCATGGAGGGCCTGGGGAGTGGGGGTGGGCAGGTTGGGGAGCCCTCGAGAGCTGGACAGAGCCTCACGGCAGGGATCTGAACACGTTTTTATGATGTTGTTTGGTGTCAGATTTGGAAAATGATACCCCTTCCCCAGCCCTGTTTTCTTCTTAGAGATGGCTGAAAATAAAGCCAGCGTGGTCTTGGCGGCCCAAAGGGGAAAAGGGGTCACATTGTCCTGAAACGTTCGCTGGATGGATGTTGACGTGCAGATGGGGGTGGCCCTGGGATGGCTCCAGTGAAAGCGAATGGGCTCACACTTGGCAGAGGGTCTGGCCCGGGGACAGGCTCAGAGACTGCTCTCTGGGCAGTGGGGCCTTGACCTCTGCTCGCCTCACAGAAAGGCAGGCGCAGAGACTCAGGGAGAAGAGGGCCTCAGTGGTCTTACCGCAAGGCCCAGGACAGACAGACCTGGGAGCTGGACACGAGGAGGCCAGGCCTGTGGCCGGGACAGGCTGGTGGGCCGGGCGCAGCGCGGGCCTTGCCTCCACCCTGGCTATGGGGTGCCGGGGAGCATCGCAGCCTTCCCAGCCCCTCCCTCCCAGTGGGGCCGTCTGGGTGTTGACCACAGCCGTAGCAAGGCTGGCCACTGAGGCAGGGTCAGCCCTGAGAGACATCTGCTACGGGGCCCCCGCTGTGTCCTCCTGAGTCCGCTTGTCCTGCCTGGGTGCCTCACGAGGGGGAGACGTGCGTGCACAGGAGGGGAGGGGAGGCCCAGGGCTCCCGTCTTACAACACTGGAGGCCTTGCTCAATGCTGTGTGGGGCTTCCTGGTGGCACGGCAGCCGGGGTGGGTAGGGCAGGCTGAGCGCCCCAGGGGCTGGGCTGCGGCTAGGCTATGGGTAGCCCTGGCCACCCTGTGGCCCTTCTTTTTTTTTTTTTTATTTTTTTTAAGATTTTATTTATTGGGATCCCTGGGTGGCGCAGCGGTTTGGCGCCTGCCTTTGGCCCAGGGCGCGATCCTGGAGACCCGGGATCGAATCCCACGTTGGGCTCCTGGTGCATGGAGCCTGCTTCTCCCTCTGCCTGTGTCTCTGCCTCTCTCTCTCTCTCTCTCTGTGACTATCATAAATAAATAAAAAAATAAAAAAAAAGATTTTATTTATTTATGAAAGACACAGTGAGAGAGGCAGAGACACAGGCAGAGGGAGAAGCAGGCTCCATGCAGGGAGCCCGACGTGGGACTTGATCCTGGCACTCCAGGATCAGGCCCTGAATCAAAGACAGACGCTCAACCGCTGAACCACCCAGGCGTCCCTCCCAGTGGCCGTTCTGCTACCTGTGTCACCCTGAGGGTCGGGCGGGGATGTGCGGCCGCTTCTGCTTCCCCTTCCCCATCAGGTGGGAGCTCTCCTGGGTGGGCTCTGAGGTCGCTTCTTCCTGCTTCTGCGGGGACCTCACCGCCATCAGGCCCCTCTTGCCTCTTCGGCCGGGGCAGGAGCACAGTACTTACCCTGTGGTTGAACTGGGCCGGATTCCGCTCTTTTAGAAACAGTTGGAGGCTACGGGAGTGTATGAGGCCCGGGCCCCTGCTCCCAAGGCGCATGTGCGTGTCCAGGTGCTCAGCTGGCCCAGGGCCCCGCGCCCACTCAGAGCTGCATGGGCCCAGCATGGGGAGGAGGTGGTTTGAGGTGGGGGCCCCTCGGGGCGCTGGGTGGCAGGGTGGGCTGATGAGCAAGGCAGGTCCAGGCGCTGCTTCCACGTCTGCAGCTGCAGAATCGCCGGCTGGGCCTGTGGCTCCCGGAGTCTGACGCCCCCTGTAGCCATTGCGCATGGTGGCGCCAGGGGCCTCTGGGGAGCGCGGATGGGCTCTTGGCCTGCGGTGCTCCAGCTCCCTGTTGCCCTGGGCTGGGCAGGGCCAGCTGTCCTCCTGTCCTGGAAGGACAGGCTTCTGGGTGGTCCTGAGGGCTTGGTCCTACCTGGCCCCCCTGTGATTGTGGAAGGGGAGTAGGACGTGTGGGCGGGAGAGCGGGCAGGGTGGGCCTGCTGGGCTACAGTAGATGACAGTTGCCCTGTGGGAGGGGCTGGGGTCCGGCCCAAGGCTGGCTGCTGAGGGGCTGGACTTGGCTGGGCCCCTGGGCTCGCGGGGCGGGGGGTGAACCCACACCTGGTCCTGGCCCGGGGTTCTCACCGCCCGGGGGACAGGGGGAGCCCATGCTGCTCCGCTGGTGCCTGCTGGTGAGTGTCTGTCTCCCGCCCTACCAGGTGCCACCGCCTGCAAGATTCTTTGTTCAGCTCTGACAGTGGCTTTAACAACTACCGTGGGATCCTGAATTGGTGTGTGGTGATGCTGGTGAGTAGGCTGGTGTCTGGAGCAGGTGTCCCTGTGGCAGCTGGGGCCATGGCCCGAGGCTGGCCTTTGCCTGGGCACAGGCTCTGCCCTTGGGGGAAGGCGCCAGAGCTTTGGTGTCCAGGCTGCGTGGGCGAGAGGTTGTGGCGGTGGTCCCTGCATGGGCCACACGCCTCTCCTCTGTGTTGAATCCCAGAAACAGCAGGTGTGGGTGGTCTTGGGGTCCAGAAAGAGTCTCTTCTGTTCCGAGGGATCCTCGTGGGCTGGGGTCCCTGGCAGGCCTGGTCGGGGGGAGCAGGGGCAGGCTGACGGCTCTTGGGCTCAGCCTGGCAGCTCCGGGCTCCGACAGCGCACTCGGCCTCGGCCCTAGGTGCCCCTCTGTGTCCACCTCCGTGGGTGGCCTGGCTGCGGCCCCGGCCTGCTGGCACCTTGGGTGGGGCTGCGCTCGTGGCCAGGGAGCAGCCCGCAGGGTGGGGCAGGGGGCAAGGGCCTTGGGCCCAGTCCCTGCTGCGCAGGCTGATGTGGCCAGAGGCCTTTGACCCTTCCCTGACATCAGCACCTCTGTCTTGGGTGCGGCTTGTGGTTATTGCTCCTGGCACACCCACATCCTCCTGTCATGGCTCCCTGCTCCGCGGAGCGGTTTGGTGGGCGGGAAGCTGGCTGGGCAAGGGGACAGTGGCTCCAACACCTGCCCGACCCTCAGATGTGTCCTTGGACCCTGGAGGCCTTCCGCATGGGCCCCGCTTGTAGAGGCAGCCACGGAGGGCAGGCCCTGGGCCACTTGGCAGCACTGCCTGTTCCCTGCAACCCTTTGGGCCTGCCTGGCCCTTGGCCCAGCCCCAGAACCTTTCCCCTGCTCTGCTGCCTTACCGCGCCCCTGCTGGACGGGATGTGCACCCCGGGGCCGGGGCTGTGCTGCGCTCCCTCCACCAGCGGGGCCCACCAGCAGCTCTGGCTCCTGCCTGCTGTGGGCTCTAGGAGGGGCCACCACCGGGCGTGGTGGCGGCACATCTGTGCCCCGCAGGAGGTTGGCCCATGTGGCTGGGGGAGGGCGGGCTCCTGTGTCTCTCTGCGCGTCACCTCCTTGTGAAGCCTTCCCTGACCACCCAGGTAAGGGATCCCAGCAGTGTCCCCTGGCCAGCATCACTATTCCACAGAGTGTGCCGCAAGCCCTGCTCAGGGCTTGAGTTGAGGGCACCCGGCAGGGCCTGTGCTCTCTGGGGTGGAGCAGGAGACCCTCGGGCCTGCAGAGGGAAGCCATTCCCCAGCCCCGGGCCAGACTCAGGAGCCCATCTTGCTGGGGCCGCGCTGGGGCCATGGGCCCGGGCTCGGAGAGTGGAAGAGGGCAGTCCGGCCTCAGCTGCCTAGCCCCCAGGACTGGTCAGCTTCTCCCCACTCCCCGGGGTGTGGGACATCCTGGGGCCTCAGGGCCCTGGCCCACTGCTAGGGAACAGGTCATCTGTGCTGCTGGTGTTGGGGTGATGGGGGCACTGCTGCAGGACTTCTTGTCCCCGCAGTGGTGTGGGGTGAGGTGTGCAGGTCATATGGGTCGCAGGATGCCGCCTGGACACCCAGGGCTCTTGCCCCTCCGGGTGCTGAGAGGAGCTGGGGGGCAGCCTGTGACCAGGGCTAATGGGGCTGTGCCCTTCCTCTCTCTTGCAGATCTTGAGCAATGCACGGTTATTTTTAGAAAACCTCATCAAGTGAGTGTCCTCCCCAGGGCCCCGGCCCCGCCCCTGAGGCCCCTCCCCACCTGCTCAGGCCCTCATCCCCTGGTCCCCAGGTACGGCATCCTGGTGGATCCCATCCAGGTGGTGTCTCTGTTTCTGAAGGACCCCTACAGCTGGCCCGCCTTGTGTCTGGTTATTGGTGAGCTGGGCGCCAAGGAAGCCCTCGGGTGGGGAGGGCCAGGGGTGAGCTGCTCCTGAACCTGGGGCACTTCTGTCCTCAGTGGCCAATGTCTTTGCTGTGGCTGCGTTCCAGGTGGAGAAGCGCCTGGCGGTGGTAAGCAGTGCCGGGGTCCCCTGTCCCGCCCAGAGGTCAGCTCCCCTCGCTGGGCCTACGGTTCAGGCTGCGAGTAGCTCTCCTGGGAGGGGCTGTGCTGCAGGCCTGGCGGCCCTCCCCCGGGGGGCCCTTGGCCGAGGGAGTGGGCGCACTGGTTGAGCACTGTGCTCCCCCCATCCCAGGGTGCCCTGACGGAGCAGGCTGGGCTGCTGCTGCACGTGCTCAACCTGGCCACCATCCTCTGCTTCCCGGCAGCCGTGGCCTTGCTGCTCGAGTCCATCACGCCAGGTGCGCCGCGTCCTTCACCCCAGCCCGCCCCAGGGGCCTGCAGGAGAGATCCCGGCCTCCTGTGGGCCGTGTGGGAGGGCTGTGGCCTGAGCCTGCCTCTCCCACAGTGGGCTCCGTGCTGGCTCTGATGGTGTACACCATCCTCTTCCTCAAGCTCTTCTCCTACCGGGACGTCAACCTGTGGTGCCGAGAGCGGAGGGCACGGGCCAAGGCCAAGGCTGGTGAGCAGCTGCCCGGGGTTGGGGCCTCGGCGCTTGGGTCACCGGCCACGGGGGTCCAGACCTGGGCCACAGCCAGGCCTCACCGCCCCTTGCTTGCCTGTAGCTCCCGCAGGTAAGAAGGCCAACGGGGGAACTGCCCAGCGCATGGTGAGCTACCCGGACAACCTGACCTACCGAGGTGAGGCCCTCCCGGGGCCACGGCAGCGGGGGGCTGCCCTGAGCCGGATGGGCACTGGCCTCACTCCCGCCCCCACTCCCTCCCGCAGACCTGTACTACTTCCTGTTTGCCCCTACTCTGTGCTATGAGCTCAACTTTCCCCGCTCTCCCCGCATCCGAAAGCGCTTCCTGCTGCGGAGGCTCCTTGAGATGGTGAGGACGAAGGCTGGCTGGGGGGGCTTGGGGGCTGCTAGTTGCTGGGGGGTTTGGGGCGGGCCAGTGGCTAGGGGCCGGGGCCTTAGCTTGGTGTTCTCTGCTTCCTCCCTCAGCTGTTTTTGACTCAGCTGCAGGTGGGGTTGATCCAGCAGGTACTTGGGGCGGGGCGGGGCGGCGGGGCGGCGGGGGCGGGAGGGGCGGGGTGCGCTTCCTAGCCAGGGAGCTGACACTGTGCCTTCCCCTGCAGTGGATGGTCCCCACCATCCAGAACTCCATGAAGCCTTTCAAGGTGAGTGGTGGGGTTCTCCCGGGGCGGGGGGCGCGGCGGCCGGGGCGCGGGGCCAGCTGAGCTCTGTCTCTGCAGGATATGGATTACTCCCGCATCATCGAGCGCCTCCTGAAGCTGGCGGTGAGCGGCGGGGCGGGGCGGGGCGGGGCGGGGCGGGGGGGGAGCGTGCTCTGCAACCTGGCACCTGCCTCCCCCTGCAGGTCCCCAATCACCTAATCTGGCTCATCTTCTTCTACTGGTTCTTCCACTCGTGCATGAACGCCGTGGCCGAGCTCATGCAGTTCGGAGACCGGGAATTCTACCGGGACTGGTGGTGGGTGGCCGGGGCCTGGCGTGCCGGGGGCGGGGCCTGGGCGGGGCCGGGCCCGCTCCGTCACTCGCTGCTCCCAACCCCCAGGAACTCGGAGTCTGTCACCTACTTCTGGCAGAACTGGAACATCCCGGTGCACAAGTGGTGCCTCAGGTGGGCGTGGGCAGGTGTGCGGTGGGCGGGAGGCCGGGGCGGGCCGGGGTTGGGGCCGGAGTCGGAGCCAGGCACCCGTCCCACGGCCCCTCCCTCCGCAGGCACTTCTACAAGCCCATGCTCCGACGGGGCAGCAGCAAGTGGGTGGCCAGGACAGGGGTATTCTTCGCCTCCGCCTTCTTCCACGAGGTGAGCGCTCTGCGGGCCCCCTGCCTCGTCCCTGGGCGGTGTGGCCGAGCGCGGCTGACGCCCTGTCACCCCGTTGCAGTACCTGGTGAGCATCCCGCTGCACATGTTCCGCCTCTGGGCCTTCACGGGCATGATGGCTCAGGTGAGCGTCCCTCCCCAGGCCCCCCCGCCCCGCCCCCGGGTCCCTGTGGCCAGCTGACCTCCGCCCGTGTCTCCAGATCCCGCTGGCCTGGATAGTGAGCCGCTTCTTCCAGGGCAACTATGGCAACGCAGCTGTGTGGCTGACACTCATCATCGGGCAGCCGGTGGCCGTGCTCATGTACGTCCACGACTACTATGTGCTCCACTATGAGGCTCCCGTGGTGGGGGCCTGAGCTGCCCCGGCTGGTCCTCATGGCCACCTCCTCACCTCACTGCCCAAGGCCAGAGCCAGCCCCCACCTGCGTGCTGGGGAGGGAGGCTGGCTCTCCACTGCCTCCTACCAGCCCCCAGAAGGCCTCTCTGCCCCTATGGGGCTCCCTCCTGCCCCACTCAGGGAATGGCAGACCGGGCACAGGCCAGGGCCCAGGGACCTGTGCCAATCTGCCCAGGGGTTGAGGGAATCAATAAAGTGCTGTCCAGAGTGGTTGCCCTCAGCCTGCTGGGGTTGTGGGGTGCTAGTGGCGCTCTCGGGAGAGGGTCTGCGTCCCGCTGGCCCTGTCAGTGCCCACACCTCCTGGGGGTGCCATGTCCCGGGAGGCAGCCACGGTGACTGATGGAGGCCCGCTCCTCCCCGCACCCCCCACCGCCCAGCAAGGCTCAGCTGAGGTCCCACATCCTGTCCTGTCCCCGCCCCTGTCAATCTCGAATGTGTGTGCGTGTGGGGTGGGAGAGCGGCTCGGAGCTGCGTGTCCCTGTGCTGGGGCCTCGGCAGGGGCCCCAAGGACCAGGACCAGCTGCTGGCTGGTAGGGCCGCGTGCCTGGGGCCGTCCCTGGGCTGTGGGGTCACAGCAGTGGCCCATGGACCCTCGGGCATGCTCTGGGTCTCCTGGATGAGGCAGGTGGCCTGGCCAGCCCCTGACCTGGTGTCCCTCAGGAGCACACACGCATCCTCTGCCCCTGCCAGGACCCCAGAGGAACCCTCAGCTCCTCTGGTTTGGGGCCTGTCCCCTCAGCTCTCCCCACCCTGGGCAGGGCAGTTCACACAGCCTCAGGACACCCCGCTCGCAGGCCCGACCACCTGCCAAGCCTGAGAGGTGGGGACAGCCTACCTCGGCCGGTGGGCTCTCTCTACTAAAGACCCTGCGGCCAAGGCAGGGGTGTGACAAGGTGCCTGGGTGGTGGCCTCAAGAGCCCTGCAGCCCCTGCCTCCTGGTAGCTGTCACCCTGGGCCGTGCTGAGGATGGGGGGTAGGGGACGGACGCCGGGGGCACAGAGCATCAGGTGGGCTGCTCTGGTCTGTTGCCCCCCACCCCTCCCCTGCTCCCAAATCAGCCCAGTGCCTTGAGACCGCGTTAAGAGCAGGGACGGCTGTGCCAGGAAGATACACATGGTGTGCCCGTCCACGCTCTTCACCCCCCCGCCCCGGTCCCCTTGTGGGGAGGGTGTTCCAGCGGGTCCATCCCATTGCCCCCGTCCCATCCTTTAATAAAGAATTGTGAGCCACACAGTTCCTGTGGAGTGAGGTGCGCACAGCTCTGCTCTGGACATCTGCCTTCCCTCCAAGGCGGCCACCACGGCCAAGCCCCCCACCCCCTCCCCACCTGGGGGTGGCGGGAGGAAACACGCGGGAGGCCACAGCGTACAGTCTGTCCTTTATAGGTCTCTGCCAGTCTCGTCCGTCCGTCTGTCCGTGTGTGTGTATATCTCTATTGAAGGGGTGAGGGGGACTCTCGTGTAAAAACCCAAAATCCAATCCTGACTGAATCCCCGCAGTGCTGGTCAGTCCAAGCTGGCTGTAAAGCCTCAAGCCAGCCAGGCACACAGGGCTGCGGCCCTCGCTGCCGACCGGGGTCCACGCCTAGCCCTTGGCCAGCCTTCCTCCTGGGGCCTCTAGGAGACAGTGGGGTCCTTGGCTTTCGGGGGCTCAGAGCCCGTCAGCAGGGAGATGGTGGGGTCATCTGTGTAGTCGTCCCCCTCGGAGAAGTAGGAACCCTCCCCCAGCTCGAAGAGCACGGGCAGGTCGCTGCTTCCCATATCCACGGAGCCCGGGTCCACCAAGAACAGGGGTTGCGCCGTGTAGTGCACCAGCTGCTTCCCTGGGGGTGGGGGCTGGGTCAGGGCACAGGTGTGGGGGGCACGGGCGGGGCGGGCATGGGCTCGGGGCTTGGCTCACCTGAGTCAGGGCTGCTGTTCTCTGCCTCAAGAGGCCTGGGTGGCTCCTGGGGGGAGAGGAGCTCCTGGATCTGCTGGGGAGCAGGGGGCAGAGTGAGGCTCCGGCTTGCCGGCCCACCCCGCCCCAGGCCCCTGCCCCCCTCCCTGCCTACGCACGCTGGCCAGGCTGCTGTCAAGGTCGGGCAGGCTCATGTCGGGCACCGTCACGGAGGGGCTGAACAGCTGCGGGGAGGGAGGGCAGTCAGGCCACACTGGGAGCCTGCAGCCCGCGGGGAGGGGAGGGGAGGGGAGGGGAGGGACTCACGTCCAGTAGGGCGCTCGTGTCCACGCTGAAGCCGTGGCTCGTCAGCATGGTCTGCAGGTTGTCCAGGTTGGAGTCCATGGCGTCCAGGTGGTCACTGAGCTCCGTCCTAGCCGGAGTGGGTGGGGCAGGTAAAGTGGGGCTCTAGGCACCCCCAGCCGGATGCCTTCCTGCCGGTGCTCACACCCGCCATCCGAGAGGGGCTGCCCGTAGCGACGCCCCACCCTGCCTGGGCTCCCGGGGGGGCCCCGCTGCACAGCGTGTGCGGGAAAAGGGCCAGAGCCTCGGCCACGGCGGGGATGGTAGCTCAGGCCACGCCACCGGCGTGTCACCGTGAGGCCCAGTAAGGCCTCTGGAGGCACTTCACACAGGGCCAACGTGGCGGTGGGGAGGGGGCAGGAGGGGTTCAGTGTGCAGGACGGGCTGGGGGCAGTTTTCAAGGCTTGACAAGGTCTTGCCTTTCCATTGGAAGGCGGTAGGGACAGGGAGGGGGAACTGCAGCAGGGTGCGGAGGGCTGGTCCGACGTGTGCGCGCGTGTGTGTGTCCCCATGCATGCTGGGAAAGAGGCCTGGGTCAGGAGGCTGTGGCCAAGAAGGCCCTGGGCCACTAGACGGGCGGCCACCAGGCCGACTCTGGGTGGTGTCCTTGGGGCCCCGCCTCACCCCTCCCCGCCCCGCGAGGAAGCCAGTGCGCACAGCAGCCAGGGCCTCGGCTGCACCGGTGGCAGCTGCCAGGCTGGGAGGCCCATCCTGGTCAGTCGGCGACCTGGGCCACTGGCTCAGGCCCCAGAGCCTGGGGTGGGGGTTGCCCCCCGCTGCAGAGGGCCCGGCGCCTGTTCACCGGGCAGGGCCGAGTGCTCATGGCCAGGCCAGGGTCTGGTCCGAGGCTGGGGAGGGGCCTGAGCTCTGGCGGAGCCCTCCTCCCTCCCCAGTGGGGACGGCGCTAACCCTGGCTGGACTCGGCCATGCAGAGAGGAGGGGCAGGGGAAGAGGCGGGCGACCCCAGACATCTGTGGAGCGCGAGCCAAACTGCAAGATACAAAGACAAGAGCCCCCCGATTGCAGGTGGGGGCCAGGTGGACTCCGTGCCCCCCCGCCCTTGCTTGCCTGGCCTCTGGGGCAAGCCCCCTGCTGGGCAGCAGGACGGGTGCAGTGGCCTGTTGCAGAAAGGGGTGACAGCAGCAGCCAGAGTGGCTCAGAGAGCAGGTGTCACAGGCCTGCGGGGCCACACCCCCTTGGCTCCTGAGACCCTGGGGACGTGGGCCCAGCAAGCTCTGAGCTCAGGGCCGGGTCTGCTGGTGCGTCCTCCAGCGACCGTGTGCCCGCCGCCTGACGACCACCCTGTAGCAGCCCCTCCAGGACAGTCCCAGCTTCCAGAGGCTGTGGTGGAGGTGGGTGGGGGGCACTCACTTGTCCAGGCAGGCTACGCTGAGGCACTTCTCAGGGGCCGGGGCAGGCGGGGGTGAGGGTGAGGGGCGGCGGCCCCCTGCATCCGTGAGGGGTGTGGTTGGGGCGGCGGGCGCAGGCTCGCTTTCCCGCAGGATGGAGTCAATGAGGGCGGTGGGGGACAGGGGTATCTCCACGACTGAGGACTGGTGTCCAGGACTGGCCTCCTCCACCCGGGGGCTCCGAGGAGGGCTGGGGGGCTCCTCCTTGACGTGTACCACAGGGCTGCTGGACAGTGGCCTGCGTGTGGGGGCGCACACATCAGGAGCTGGCTCTGTGAGCCCACCCCTCTCCCGACGGGTGGGAGGACGACGAGGCCCCCACCTCTCGTCTACGCTTCCGCCCGGGGAGGCCAAGGGACTGCTGGGGGCCAGTTCAGTGATGTCGGAGATGATGGGTCCGGAGCTGGCGACGGCATCTGGGGAGTAGAGGCTGGAGCTGCTGTAGGCCGGGGAAGGAGCCTGCCATCAAAGGGAGGTGACCTATGTGGCAGGAGCCGCAGCGGCGCCTGCCCGCGCCCCCCCGGGCCAGGCCTGCTGCACCCGGTGCTCACCGAGTAGGGGCCCGAGCCGTGAATGTGCTCCAGGGAGTACTGCCGGCCATACTTGGGCATGGAATGTGCCGAACTGCCGTCGTTCAGCATCAGGGGGCTGTGGGGGGAAGGGGCGGGGTCAGGTGCCTCCCCTGGGCCTCGGCCACCCAGGCCTCAGCCAAGAGGACACAGGGTGGCCGGGGGCCCCGAGCTGAGGAGCAGCCCCCCCGCCCCTGGGCCTCACATTTTCCTCTTCACCCCCAGGATCCGGTTCGACTGCACCAAGGAGATGAGGAACTGGATGAGCTACGGGGGAAAGGCACAGTCAGCCCAGCCGAGGACGGGACCTGCAGGCACCCCCCGGGGCCCGCCGCGCACCTTGTTGACGACTTTCTGCTGCTGGGCGTGCTTCTGCCGCAGGCTGGCCACTTCCCGCCACAAGGCCTCGTTCTCGCTGTAACACACCGGGTGCAGTCAGCAGGACTGGGGGGCTCCGCAGACACCCCCCACCGCCCGCAGGTGTGGGTCATGTGTGCGGTGCTCTGCCACAGGGCCAGGGCGGGACAGACAGAGGTACAGGTGGAGGATAGTGAGGCTCCCAAGGAAGGGGCATGTTGGGTGCACCCCAGGATCCTGGAGGAGACCCCTGTGGGGGCACACAACCCGAGTGTCTGCCCCCCCTGAACCTGAGGCGAGGAGGGAAGGCCTGGGGTACGGTGCAGCCCAGCTGTTCAGGCTGCAGAGTGGCTGATGGGGGTTGTCGTGGGCCTTTAGGGAGCTCAGGGCCCATCACGGGGCCTGTGAAAGGCTCAGAAGGGGCTTCAAGGGGTATGAGTGCCACTGGAGCACCATCTTCCCAACAGGGATGCACGGGGCTGTGAGCAGGCCTTGCCACGCCTCCTGAATGTCTCACTGACATGGAATTGACCCCCTTGGCCTTGTCCCGAGAGGTACCCACGTTCTGGGAGGCCAAATTCACCTGGCCCCCATTTCCAGGTGCCATAGGGCCACTGGCTTCTGAGGGACCCCATTGGGAGGGTGGTCAGAGCCCAGGAGCTGCTTCTGTGACCCTGGAGTCATGAGGAGAGCCACCCTAGGCTGTGGTTGCTGGGGCCCCCGGGGCCCCCAGGGCTGGTGCTTCGATGGGCCGTGGAGACCCAGCAGTGAGGCTGCATGACACAGCGAGTGGGAGGAGCCCAGCTCTGCCCGTTGGGGCAGGAACACTGGGGGGGTGGACCCTGTCTCCCAGAAGGGAGTTCAAGTCCCAATTTAACTACATGTGGAGAGCAGAAGGCCTGGGAGCCTGTGCCACAAACCGTGGGAGGCAGGGCTGGTGGGAGGAGGCCCCAGGACACTGCTGGCTTGCAGGCTTGCACCTTCCTCAGGTCCCCCACCCCCACCCCCCGGCCGGGTCCTCTCGTCCCGCCATCTCCCCTACCCGGTGGCCCCTCTGCACTCGCTGTAGGGAACCTACTGCTTCATGGCCAGCAGCTTGGAGTCCATGCTCTCCTGCTTCCCCTTCATGAGCTGCACGTCGGTCAGCAGCTTGGTGACACTGTCCTGGCGGATCTTTATGTCCTCGTTCTTCAGTGTGGAGACCTGGGTTCCCGGGAAGAGGGAGGGCCTGGGATGCGGCGCCAAGGCCAAGGGGCTGGTGTCTGGAGAGGGGCCTTCACGTGGTGGCTGCTGGGGTTTGGGCGAGGGGGCCCACGGCGGGCAAGCGGGGGCAGGGGGCCAGCTGCCCTCAGCAGCGACAGGCCCAGCAGGACAGGAAGCGGACGCTGCTGGCCCGCGTGGCCTGGAGGAAGGTCTGAGGAGGCAGAGAGGGAGGCTGGCTACTCACGCTGGTCACTTTCCTCTTGATGTTCTCAAGGAGCTGCTCCTGGCCACGCAGGAAGCACGGGTGCTGGAACTCAGTGTCGTCCCTCTCTGGCTTGACCAAGCCACCCTGCTCAATGTGCACCACCTTCCGGAAGCCGTCTGCATGTGACGGGGTGGGGGCGGCTCTGCCTCAGGGCTGGGGACCAGACCCCGACTACAGCCTGGCCGCTGCCCCGCTGAGGGACGTGGGGAGGACCCCGGGGGGAGGGCCGTGCCCGGCGTGGCTCTGGTCACACCACGGCCCGCGGCAGCTGGTGCTCTCAGTCTAAGGGAGACCCCGCAATCCTGGACCACACGCGGCTGTGTCCGGCTGCGCTCACAAACTCTGCCCGGAGGACCCTGGGTTCAGGCCCACCGGAGCCTGCCCCCCCAGGTGCACAGTCCGCCTCCAGGCCAGCGCAGGTGTCAGAACCCGCAGCCCCATCCTTCACCGGACCGGGCAGCAGGGCTGCAGAGACCCTCAGAGGAGGCGGCCCTCCGTCCCTGCCCCACACGCCCTCCAGGCGGGTACTCACACATGTTGAGCTGGCGCACGAAGCTGGCCATGTTGTTGTGCTTGAAGTACTTCGGCAACACCTCCTTGGCGAACTGTCCCTGGTCGAACACGTGGAAGCTATTCCCACTCTGCTGGGACACAGGGGCGGAGTCACGCGCGGCTGGCCAGGCGGGCACGCCCCCGAGAGGTGGGCAGCTCGGCTCCCGGCCCCTCTGTGCGCGCCCTACAGGAGGCCCTCGTCCCAGTCGGGAAGCCCTGCCCCAGGGGTCAGAGGTTCCCAACACATAGCTTTTCAGACCCAGTCTTTAGGGTAATCAGCAAATTTCCCCCAAGAGCAGCTAAGACCCCAAAGTGAGGCAGCCAAGACAATGGGAGCCTGACGTCATTCATTCTGGAGGGAAACACAGTTGTGCTCAGAACCGCAGGCCCGTCCCTGTGGGCATGAGACGAGAAATGGAGGTCCTGACGGAGTCACCCCACTACTCTTCTTTCATCTCCTTTCTGACCTATGTCCAGGAGCTACCAGGAGGGTCAGGGGCCTGGAGCAGGGACAGGGAGTGCGGAGGGGAGGAGGGGTGGCGGGAGTCTACAAGGTACACCGGCAAGGCTTCCCGTCAGAGAGGGCACTAAGAGTAAGGAGAGCGAGAGGCCAGAGGGCCCCCAGGTGACACGTGCGCGTGTGAGGGGGAGGGAGGAGGAAGGACTCTGAAGACCCCTCCTCCTCCAAAGCAGCGTTAAGGACACTGGCAGAAGTGTTAGGGTGCACTTTTTCAGAACCCTGAAAACCCATCAAGGGATGACAGCAACATGGGGAGCGTTTATTCAAGAGCCGTGGTTCACTCGGTTCACTCGGTTCACTCGCCACTCGCGGTAACCCCAGTGAGCTGAGTGCTGTGGTATTTTGACTTGCCCCCTCCCCACTTCCTCTGCCAGCAGCTGAGATCACAGAAGCCCAGCTCCCTGGCAGCCGGGGTGACGATGGGGCCGGAGCTCCTTCAACGCCCCACTCCCAGAGATCTGCTATCTTACTGGTCTGACAGCTCCCTGGAGATTCCACTTGCAAAGCTGTCTTTGCTTGATTTGACCCCAAACTCTCCCAGGAGAAAAAGCCTTTTCCCTGGGGATGTTGATACCATCAAGAGCGGATGTAACAACTCTGAGTCTAAGGCAGAGGATAGCAGTTACGGCAAAAACCAGGCTAACCAGGAAACTTAAGAGGAAAAGCTGGGGTTTTGGAAAAACCCCAAATCTTCCTGTAAATCCAGAAGTCACGTGCACGTGCGGGGCCGCATCAAGAATGAGGTAAGGCCTGAAAAGGCCCTAGGTTTGCACACTGGGCTGACTCTGAGGCATCATCAGCAAACAGAGAATGAAGTAGAGGCGTCAACTGCCCGGCTGAGCACTGAAGGCTTACCCTGATAAATTCAGAGCCCCCAGCAAAGAATGGGGCACTTATGGGTTCCAAGCATCAAAGGAAATTTCTGCCCCTTTCTGTACCTGTGAAGCTAACCAAGCAAAGACTTAAGCGGTCACGAACAATGAAGACCATACACTGTCCAGAATTCAGAAAAGTCACTAGACAAACAAATACCGACAGCATAAGAAACAGCAAAAGCAACAGCCCTGGGGAGGAAGGAGAAGCTGATGTTCAGAAACCAACACGTGCCATGTTATATCGACTGAAAGTCCAGTTTTCATTACAGTATGAGACATGCAAAGAAATAAGGCACAGCGTATATGGTGGGAAAAAAGCAATCAGTTGAAACCATCCCTAAATAAGCTTAGAAGTTGGATTTACTAGACAGAGTTTAAATCAGCTATTTCAAATATGTTAAAAGACTAAAATGAAACCGTATCTAAAGAAATAAGGGAAAGTATGAGAATATCTCCGAGAATAAAGAGTACCAGTAAAGAGCAAAATCATAAAAATGAACCAAATCAGAAATCTAAAGTATTACAACTCAGGCCTAAAACTCACTAGAGGGGCTTGAAAGCAGATCTGAGCACAGACAAGGAATCAAACATGACAATGGGTCAATTGAGATTATCCAGCCTGAGGAACAGAAAGAGAAAACAATGAAGAAAAATGCACTCAGAGACTGTGGGATGCCACCAAACACCAGCTTAAGCACAATGGGAGTCCCAGTAGGAGAGGACAGAGAATAATGGCTAAAAACTTCCCAAATTTGATGAAAAATGTCAGGAAGCTAAACAAACTCTAAGCAGAATAAACTCAAAGAAATTCACACCTAGATACTTCATAATCAAACAGGATGAAAAGATCCAGAGAGAATTTTCAACGCAAAAAGGGAGAAACAGACTCATTTTGTACAAAGGACCCTTAATAAGATTAACAGTTGATTTCTCATCAGAAACCATGGAGGCCAGAAGGCACTGGGATGGCTGAAAGAAAAAAACCTGTTTACCCAGAATTCTGTATCTGGGAGCAAAGGGAGTAAAACTACTCTTTGGTTTTTTTTTTTTTTTTTTAATTTATTTATTCATGATAGTCACACGGAGAGAGAGAGAGAGGCAGAGACACAGGCAGAGGGAGAAGCAGGCTCCATGCACTGGGAGCCTGACGTGGGATTCGATCCTGGGTCTCCAGGATCGCCCTGGGCCAAAGGCAGGCGCCAAAGCGCTGCGCCACCCAGGGATCCCAAAACTACTCTTTGAAAAGGAAGGAGCAACTTTCCATTTGGGATGTCAAGTGTGAACCACTCCCAAGTGAAACAAAGCTTATTCAAACCATTTAAAGTCTTGGGACCCCTGAGTGGTCAGTGATTGTCTGCCTTTGGCTCAGGGCATGACCCCAGGGTCCTGGGATCAAGTCCCACATCAGGCTCCCTGCAGGGAGCCTGCTTCTCTCTGTGTCTCTCATGAATAAATAAATAAGATCTTAAAAAAAAAAAAAAGTCTCTGGAAATGATCCTAAAGGCATACAACAAATGAAAACATTTATTCAAAAAAACCTACTAAACCTATGCAAGACTAGTGAGCCTGTAGCACCCGAGCTGCAAGCTGCTCCCTCCCCACTCAGTTCACCTTGGTTGATGCTACACTTTGGGAGAGCATGACCAGGAGGGTGGGGGTTCCTCTCCCTTCTGTTTACAGTTCAGACTTACTGTATCTCACTGAGAGGAGAAGGCCACCAGTATCTCTTATCCTGTCTAACAACAAGGTCAAGAGGCTAAATTCTTGGTGACTGCAACCAAGAGGTGTGTGTGGGTGCTTCTCCATTTTGCCCCCATCCATATAATGCAGGCTGTACCCCAGGCACCCCGATTGCCCTCACTCCAGCTAGCATGTAGGGTACAGCATCCATGTTGGGAGAGCCAAGCGAGGAAGACCAGAGCCCACTGCCCTGCCCAGTGCCCAAAATAGTGGCTCAGAGAGTTCTCATGAGGGAGGCAGCCCAAAGGAAAGAAAACTCTGAAGTTCTCCCCAAGCAAACTCAGTTTATGTGAAACCAAAGTGTTAGAAAGTTCAAGCCTAAGGTTGCTCTGGAAAACAACAGCACCTCTAAATTAGGAGTAAAATAAGCTCGAGGGGTGCCTGAGTGGCTCAGTTGGTAGAGGGTCCACCAACTCTTGATTTCAGGTCAGGTCATGATCTGTGGGTTGTAGGATCGAGCCCCATGTCAGGCTCTGTGTTCATCAGGGAGCCTTCTTGAGATCCTCTTTCTCCTTCTCCCTCTGTGCCTCCCCAAATCGTGTGTGCATGCTCTCTCTCCCACTAAATAAATAAGTCTTAAAAAAAAAAAAAAAAAAAAAAAAAAGAACAGTAAAAGGCTTAACCAAGGCCAGCTTGCTCACACAGCAAAGACAGCTATCAGCCCGCCCAGGTCAGAACAGACCTCAGACAGAACTTAAAGGCCACCACTGCCTGAATGTAATTAGACCAGACTTCTCAACAATCTGTGCCCTGGGGTACTGTCAAAGCCAACAGAACAATGAGGCAGTAATTACAGAGCCTACAGTCTGGGTGTAACACCCCAAGCCAGTGAACTAACACGGAGAAACAGACCTCACTGACGCAACCTACAAGCCAGCAACCCCCCCCCCCCCAAAAAAGCACAAGGGTGGGTGGGTGGGGTGGTCATCCAGAAGTACAGCATTACCTACAATATACTTTTTCTTTCTTTCTTTTTTTTCTTTTTATCTTTAAAGCCTTTATTTATTTGAGAGTGAAAGAGAGAAGCAGACTCCCCATTGAGCAGGGAGCCCGATGTGGGGCTCGATCCCAGGACTCCGGGATCATGACCTGAGCCAAAGGCAGACCCTTAACCAACTGGGCCACCCAGGCACCCCTAAAATGTACTTTTTTTCTACAAAATTATGAGACATGTAAAGAAACAGCAAAGTATGATCCACGCACAGGGAAAAGAGAAAAACAGTAACTGCCTGTGACAGACATCACATTTAACCAAGACTTCAAGGAACACATTCAAAATATGTTTAGAGGGACACCTGGGTGGCTCAGTGGTTGAGTGGCTGCCTTCAGCTCAAGGTGTGACACTGGGGCACATGGACACATGGAGCCTGCGTCTCCCTCTGCCTGTGTCTCTGCCTCTCTCTCTCTCTGTTATGAATAAATAAAATCTTTAAAAAAAAATCTTAAAAATAAGAAATGCAATTGATTTTGTATTGACCTTGTATCTAATAATCTTGCAAAACTCATTGTTTAGTTCTAAGAGTATATATTTTTTAATTTTTAAATATTAAAAAGAAAAAAATTTAAGAGAGACCATGCATGTGCAAGTGTGTATGTGTGGGTGTAGGGACAGAGGGGAGAGGAACAGACAATTTTAAGCAGGCTCCCAGCCCAGCCTAGACCCGACACAGGGTTCTATCTCACGACCCTGAGATTATGACATGAGCTGAAATCAGGAGTCAGATGCTTAACCAACTAAGCCACCCAGATACCCCTAGTTCTAGGAGTATTTTTGTAGATTTCTTGGGATTTTCTGTGTAGACAATCGTGCTATCCATGAATAAGACCGGTCTTATTTCTCCCTCTCCAAAACATATTCCTTTAATTTTTCTTTTCTTCAAATACTGGACAGGCCTTTCGGTACAATGTTGACTAGAACTGGTGAGAATAGACATTGTGCCTTATTCTGATCTTAGGGGAAAAACATTCAGGCTCTCCTATCATTAAGTATGATACTAGGTGTAAGTTTCTTTGTAGAGCCTTTTGAATTAGGCTGAATAAGTTCCCCACTATTCTTAGCTTCCAGAGGATATTTTTTTATGAACATATTTTATTTTTTAAAGATTTTATTCATTTGAGACAGAGAGAGAGAGAGAGAGAGAGAGAGAGGGAGAGAGAGAGAGATGTAGGAGAAGCAGGCTCCCTGCAGGGAGCCTGATGTGGGATGTGATCCCGGGTCCCCAGAATCACGTCCTGGGCCCAAGGCGGGCACAAAACCACTGAGCCACCCGGGCTGCCCTGAACATCATATTTTGACAAATGTTTTTCCTGCAAATAATATGATTATGTGGTTTTTCTCTTTCAGGCTATTAACACAATGGATTATATTGACTTGATTTTAAAATCTTGAACCACCCTTGACATTACTTTTTTTTAATATATTGCTAGATTTGCTCCTATTTTATAGAAGGCATTTTGAAAGATACTGGTCTGTAGTTTTCTTGGAACTGTTTTTGTCTAACTTTTTAAAAAGTTTATTTAGTTTTAAGTAATCTCTATACCCAACATGGGGCTTGTACCAGGGCTGTTCTTTGTGACCACCAGCATTTAGCAGGTGTGATGGTTTTGGAGAACGTGTTACTAAGGCCACCTAGGGATCTTGCTCTCTAGGATCTCTTGCTCGGAGAGAAGTGGGCTGACCTGCTAAGGGCGGCCTAGGGAGAGGCTCGCGTGGTGAGCAATGCAAGTCTCTTGACAAAAGTTACCTGCCACAAACACTTAAGCAGGTTTCTTTTCTCTAGTTGAGTCTTGAAATGACTGCAACCTCATGAGAGACCTTGAGTCCACATCAGTCTGTGACTCTCAGGAACAGAGACGTTGTTGTTTTAAGCAGTTACGTTTGGAGATAATGGGTTACACAGCAGTAAGTAACACAACTGCTAAATATCGTGTGTGAGTGTTGTAAAGATTTACTTACTTATTTTAGGGAGGGAGGGGCCAAGGGGGAGGAATCCCAAGCTGACCCCTTGCTGAACAGAGTCCTATAAAGGCTCAATCTCACAACCCTGAGATCACGACCTGAGCCGAAATCAAGACTCGGACTCTCAACCGAGCCCCCCAGGCGCCCCTTTGTGGTTTTTTAGAAGCTATTGTAAATATTTCCATTTTCAACAATTCATTGCTAGTGTATAGAAGCAGAATTGGTTTTTATATACTACCCTTGAATCCTGTGGCCTCACTAAACTCATTTGTTAGTTCTAGTAACTTCTTTTGGTAGATTCCTTGGGACTTTTTTTTTTTTAAAGATTTTATTCATTTATTCATGAGAGACACACACAGAGAGAGAGAGAGAGAGAGAGAGAGAGAGAGAGAGGCAGAGACACAGGCAGAGGGAGAAGCAGGCTCCATGCGGGGAGCCCGATGTGGGACTCGATCCCAGGGCCCCGGGGTCATGACCTGAGCAGAAGGCAGACACTCAACCACTGAGCCACCCAGGCGTTCCCCCTCCTTGGAAGTTCTTATAAATCTTGGATCTGTGGGTTCACAACTTTCCAAAAATTTGGATAGTTACATCTAAGCATTCCCTCTTCCTTTATCCTGGGACCTCGCTTGTGTGTCAGGCTGTGTGATACTGTCTCCAGGTGGCTCTGCTCAGTGTCCAGTCTGGTTTTCCTGGAAATCACTGCGAACGGTTTCTATAACCATAGAACTCTAGTTCAGTGATCTTTTCTTCTGCAGTATCTAATCTGTTTTTTTTTTTTTTTAAAGATTTTATTTATTTATTCATGACACACACACACACACACACACACACACACAGAAAGAGAGGCAGAGACACAGGCAGAGGGAGAAGCAGGCTCCATGCAGGGAGCCCAATGTGGGACTCGATCCCGGGTCTCCAGGATCCCGCCCTAGGCTGAAGGCAGCACCAAACCGCTGGGCCACCGGGGCTGCCCTCTAATCTGCTGTTAATCCCCGACAGTGACTTATACAAATAAGTTTTGGATTTTAGAGTAACTTCAGATTTACAGAAAAATTGGGAAGATAGTACAGGGTTCTCACATGCTCTGCAAACCATCAGTATCATTGGGTACTTGTCACAAGTAATGAATCAATATAGAGGTTTTCCCTGCTATCTGAAAGTAGAGTGTTCCTATGAAATCTTTTATAACCCCAATTTTTTTTTTTTTTAATTTATGATAGTCACAGAGGCAGAGACACAGGCAGAGGGAGAAGCAGGCTCCATTCACCGGGAGCCTGACATGAGATTCGATCCGGGTCTCCAGGATCGCGCTCTGAGCCAAAGGCAGGTGCCAAACCGCTGCGCCACCCAGGGATCCCTAACCCAAATTTTTTAAAGCCGAGAATTAACTGTTTTTTTTTTTTTTTTTAAGATATATTTATTCATTCATGAGAGACAGAGAGAGAGAGAGGCAGAGACACAGGCAGAGGGAGAAGCAGGCTCCATGCAGGGAGCCTGACGTGGGACTCGATCCTGGGTCACGCCCTGAGCCGAAGGCAGACGCTCAAACACAGAGCCACCCAGGTGTCCCAGGAATTACTGTTAATCAATATGGCAAAATATAGAGTATTCCCAGACCCCCAAAAATAATCACTTACGTTTTTCTGATACCTCAGAACACACCTTGCAAATGGATGCACAAAGTAAGTTGATATAAGTCATAGGTACTCAGACACAGCGCACAGCTCTAGCAGTGTGAGGCTGAGATGCTGAGTACAGCCCCTGAGGAAAGAGCCTGGCAGGGCCACCCTTGCCGCGTGGAACGTGCACTGCCTCTACCATGGCTTGCTGCAAAAAATATGCTGAATGCTATTTTCGCTTTTTGTAAAAATGAAAATCCTTTTTGGATTTCTTTTAGTTGGCTGAAACAGGTACTAACGTAGGTCTTCTGTACGAGCAAGATGGCATAACGTGAGCTTTTTAAAAAAAAAGGGTGGATACCCATACGTTATTATTAACTACAGTCCCTATTTTATTCGGATTTCCTTAGTTTTTAGCTGATGCCGCTCTGTCCCAGGACATCATCCAAGGGGTTACATGACATTCAGTTGTTATGTGTCCTTATATTCCTCTTGGCTACGACAACCTCTTAGACTTTCCTGGTTTCTTTTGACCTTGAGTTTTGAGGAGCACTGGTCTGGTATTTTGTAGAATGTTCCTCAACCTGGATTTGTCCTGTGTCTTTTCCTCTTGACCAGGTGAGGTTATGTAAGTTTTTGGAGGGGAAGACCACAGACGGTAAGTGCCCTCGCCGTGTCACGGCAGGATGCACACTACGAGGCCCCGTCAGGGGTCTCCGCTGTCGTCGCCCCTACCCGTTCCCACTCTGCGTTTCTCGGAACAAAGTCACTACGTGTAGCCCACACGTACAGGTGGGAAGATACGTGACACCTCCCTGAAGGGGTATCTACACGAACAGTCTGGAATTCTGGGATATGTGTGCCACTGACACTTTATTCTCTGTCCTCCACGTCTGTCTTCATGGATTTGGTTTACTTCTTTGAGCACTCGGAATATTTTTACAGTTGTCTCAGTGTCTTTGTTGGCTAGTTCCCCTCAGCCCTGGGAACACTGCTATGACACTGCCCTTTGTCACAGGACACACGCTCCTGCCAAGTGGCTCCTCTGTTGGTTCTGATAGGGCCCTGGACACGAAGGTCTTTACGTCGTGTCTAGTCGTGTGGTCTTCCTCCCCAGAGTGTTCCGTGGGGATCAGCCTGGTCTTTCAAGGCTTCTCTCTAAACTTGATCACACTGCACTGGGGGCAGACTCTCCTGATTCGGTCCCACTGCCAAGCTGTAGCCTCTGCGGAATGCTCTGCACGTCCAGGTGGCTCCTCCGCTCTGGCTGGGAGAGCTCAGGTGACTCGCCGCCCCGCGTGAGCTCTCCTCAGTAGCTGTTCCTTCTCTAGAAGGTTCTCAGGCTGGCTTCATAGGTCTCCTCCTACGGGCAGGTGAACCAGCACCTGCTGAAGACCCAAATGGGCTCATGCACAGACTCCTGGGGCTCCGTCTCAGTGCAGCTCCCTTCCCTGACCGCACCTTGCAAACTCTAGCTGCCTTAGCTTCTCCAAAGCTGGGCTGTTAGTCTGAAAACCGCCTCCAGGCAGAAAACCTGGGCACCTGTGTGGCCTACCTGTCCTTCCTGTTTTCCAATCCTGAACACTGTTCAAGGGTTAAGCCCACACTGAGTATGTCGCACGAGCCCTGCCTTACGGAGTTTCGAAAGTCTCTGGTGAGACCTTCACAGAACGTGACATTCTATCTCCCTGCCTCATGGTCCAGGACCCCTCCTTCTCTGCTGCCTCTGCGGGATTCCTGGGGGTGCTCTCAGCTTTTCCTCTGGTATAGTGAAAGCCTACAATTAGAAATATGGAGAAGCAGAGAGAAGTGAGTGCCCCACTGCTGGCTGGTGAGTGATGCCCTCATCCCGAGAATGCACTTTCTAAAACAAAATTATTCTATGTATCTATTTGACAGTGAGAGAGAGCATGAGCAGGAAGAGAGGCAGCGGGAGAGGGAGAGGCAGCCTTCCCTGCTGAGCAGGGAGCCTGATGTGGGGCCCTATCCCAGGACCCCGGGATCATGACCCAAGCCGAAGGCAGACACTGAACTGACTGAGCCACTCAGGCGTCACCACCCCTCTCCCTTCCCAAGTAAATTCTACACCCAGCATGGGGCTCGAACTCACGGCCTTGAGATCAAGTGTTGCATGCTCTAGCCACCGAGCCAGCCAGGTGCTCTGAGATGCAAGTCTCAATGCCAAGTTGGACTGTAAATTTGGAGTCTCTGACCTTATTTTTGATGGCACTAGGAACAACCTACAATGAATCCCAAATTCTGCAGGCATATATGTTTTTATAGAGAGGGCTTCTGTCTTTGAGTATTTTCTCAAAGGGCTTCATGACCCCAAAGGGTTAACCACCACTGTATTCCATGAGGGGGACCACCTGCACTTTCCAAGTATCTGCCCAGAACACCGTCGTCCCCCAAATGTCCATCCAAAGACTAGTCGGGCGTGATGTGCCCTGGTCCCCTGCATGCAGCAGGAACATGGGCATGAGGAGCAGTAGGCACATGTCTGGAGCCATGTGGCCACAGAAGCAGAGAAATCCAGGCCGCAGAGTGAGGTGACAGGAGGTGTGAGGCTGGTCGAGAAAAGGAGGGTCCTTTAGGTCCTCCTCCTCCACCTGACTTTTGTCCTTGAGTGTAAGACCAGCTGCACCATTACATCCTGTTCTTCCTGCTGAAGTCAGCTTTAGTGAGTCCCAGCAACACAGGCACCAACACATCCCTCCTACTCTCTGGCCACTGGCCCCTGCACGGATCTCCAGATGAAGGAACACACACGCAGGTTGGTGACTCTGATCACTCCGTGGCCTTCAGGTCAAGAAGGGAGGGGTCTGTGGTGGCAGCTACTGTGCTGCCAGCCCCGGGAAGCATTTGAGGGTTGGCATTCCGCCTTTCACTGCCTGTGAAGACAGCACTCCCACCCCATCCAGAGGGAAAGGGAGCCTTACAGCCAGAGCTGCAGGTTCTGGGGTCTATGGAGTGTGAGGCCTCTGGCCCAGCCCCCATGTGATACCCGATGGGAGCTCTTTGTGTGTTCTAGAGTGGGTCCATCCCACTGCCCCCTTCCGGTCCTTTAATAAAGAATTGTGAGCCACACGGGTCACCTGCCTTCCCTCCAAGGAGGCCACCACGGTTCAGACCTCCAGCCCCCTCCTGAGACCCTTGTGCCCTGAGTTCCTCCTCTCCACCCCACAGTGTAGAGTCTGTCCTTTACAGGTCTGTGCCAGTCTCATCCGTCCATGTGTGTATTATCTCTACTGAAGGGGTGAGGGGGACTCTCATGTAAAAATCCCAAATCCAGTCCTGACTGAAACCCTGCAGTGCTGGTCGGTCCAGGTGTGGCTAGGGTCTAACTAAGAGAAGCAGGTGGGGGTGGGGCCAGCATCCTGATCCTGGGGGCATGGGTCGGGGTCTCCTGCTGCCGCCAGGAAATACGGAGTGCCTGGCAAGGCAGTCAGGGAGCAACAGCTGGTGGTCATCAGAAAGATAGTGGACTTCAACCTCCAGCTTTCTTTGTGAAGTTTCCTGATGTCTTTGAGATTCAGTGTTCTTTTTTTTTTTTTTTTTAATAAAGACTTTACTGGGGATCCCTGGGTGGCGCAGCGGTTTAGCGCCTGCCTTCGGCCCAGGGCGCGATCCTGGAGACCCAGGATCGAGTCCCACGTCCGGCTCCCGGTGCATGGAGCCTGCTTCTCCCTCTGCCTATGTCTCTGCCTCTCTCTCTCTCTTTGTGTGACTATCATAAATGAAAAATAAATAAATAAATAATAAATAAATAAATAAAGACTTTACTTATTTATCCATGAGAGACGGTGGGGGGCGGGGGGCAGAGGCACAGGCAGAGGGAGAAGCAGGCTCCATGCAGGGAGCCTGACGTGGGACTCGATCCCAGGTCTCCAGGATTACGCCCTGGGCTGAAGGCAGGCGCTAGATGGCCGAGCCACCCGGGCTGCCCGAGGTTCAGTGTTCTTATCTACAAAATGGCCAATTGTCACCTCCTTGGATGGCCCTGGAGGAAAACTGATACACAAGAAGGCTTGGGCTCATGATGCACCTAAGGTCTGAATAAGCACAGCTGGGCTACTGTTTGGCGGCTGTGACTGCAGCCCTGCTCCAGGGAGGCCCTGGGAGCGTCAGGGCCTGCGGCATGCCTCCCGGCCTGCCACTGGGGAGTGGTAACCTGGGGTGCTCCTTCAGCATTTTGGTTCCACTGACATCCCTAAGGGCAGGATCCAGAGGGCCTGTCGGGTCCTCACCTAGACACTCAGTGTCAGGGGAGAAGGAGTGTCCCTGCCTGTCATGGGTACTCTGGAAATGGTCCATGGCCAAGTCTGAGTGTATGGGTGCGACCAGAGCAATTCAAGCGGTCTCATGGGGAGCTGATGACCTAACTGCAGGAAGTGCTGTGCCCCTGACTCTCCACCCTGAGACCCAGCCTCTCCAGAGTGACCCTCTGGCCACTGGCACTCGCGAGGGCCACCTGGGACAGGCCCTGGCCTTGCCGACCTCCAGTTCCTAGGTGTCTGCCTCCATACAGTCCTATTAGATCCACTCCTGCTCCTAGAAAGAGCCCTGCACTGATCAGAGCACAGTCCCGCCTCGGGCTCCCCAGCCTCCCCAGCCTTTAGGTGGCCTAAAAAGAAGTGCTTCCTTAAACTGTGCTATCAGGCACCTTCCGGGCTCACCTGGCCTTGATCCCTAGGCCAGACAGGTCTGATTCATGCACAGTCCCCGTGGGGGTGGGAGGCAAGGGGAACAAGCACAGGCTGTAGGTCAGGAGAGCTGTGGCACACCCTTAGGCTGTGTTCCCGGTGGCCAAGTTCACTCCCTGCAGCAGCAGGAGCTGCAGGGTCGCAGGACCTGGGGGTGGGGGGCAGCTGCATCTCTAAAGACCCTTGTTTATCCACCTCAGACTCCATATTCAGTGCGTCTTTAACTGTAGGAGGATTTGACAGTAGGTCAACACAACTGTACGGGGCAGTGACCTGTGGTCTGTCCGTCATGCTTGGCAAAGGAAGCTCAGTGCTGTCCCAACCTGGCCCCACTGGCGAGGGTTTCTGGGGCTAGACCCCATCCCCCACTGTACTCAGCCTGGAGAGTCAGCCACCACACCTTTGACTGCCTGTTGTCCCCTGGGTCAAACATGGTGAGTTTCTCTTGGTAGAACTGTGAGAAAACTTTCAAAACAAAGGGTGGGGGTGGGGGGCACCAAAACCAAGGACATCAGAGCTTCCCAAGGCCTCTGAGAGTCACACTCTGGGCCACAATTCTGCAGAAGACACTGTGTGGACTTTTTTGATCAAGGCCACAGGTACAGACCATCTCCTGTCTCTGAGCCAGGCAGCTCGGCAGCCCCCCACCCGGCCTGGAAAGGGCTTCCTTCCACTGCTGAGCTACTGTCTGGCTTCTGTATTCATTGTGAGTGCCAGCCCCTACCACTACGTCTTGCCTGACCTGCATACAGACCAGGAAGGTTCACGTACTCATGCTCAGGCTGGTTCCCCATCCCCCTGCCCCTCGACAAACCCACATAGGCAGCCACTGTAAGCAAAGGCTGTCACAAGCCTGATCATTCCTGTTCAAAGGCCTTGCCCAGGATACGGGCTGTGGGTCCTGGAGAGAAAGCTGGGGACGCTTCACCCACATGCCTCACAATCTTTAATCAGAAAAAGCAAGCAGATTAAAGGGCACCCTAGAAGGTGGGATAGATCACCATAGTAGGATTAGGCTTGGACTATCCCAGGGCATCTCTGATGCCCCTCCTGGATCTGGGTTAAGAGTGTTTCCTTGAAGTTAGAGGAAGGAAAAAGAGGAAGAAGGAAGATAAAGGAAGATACAAATGTGTGGTCACTTCCTTTGGTTAGAAAAATCCGAAGTCTGGAAAGAGGGGATGGCATGCTTCCCCACTTCAGGGTGCTGCCTCTCATCAGGTAGGAAACAGGTAGTGCACTGGGGAATGGAGAGTGCCCACACGCGTATCACTGAAACAGTGTCTCCAATAAGAACATGGCATAATACCTAGTCTCTTTATTTCCCGTCTCTCTCTTTTTTTCTTTTTTTTTTTTAAGATTTTGTTTATTCACTCAAGAGAGACACAGAGAGAGAGAAAGACAGAGGCAGAGGCAGAGGGAGAAGCAGGCTCCAAGCAGGGAGCCCGACAAGGGATTCGATCCCAGGACCCCGGGGTCACGCCCTGGGCTGAAGGCAGATGTCAAACTGCTGAGCCACCCAGGGATCCCCTATTCCCAGACAATCTTTAGGCAGAGCAGAGCTCGGGCAAACAGACAAGCCAAGACTTAGCTTCGACCTGAACACTTCTTCATTCCTAATGGCTTCAGAGCACGAAAGGGAAGTGCTTAGTAAAGTCAGAAACCCAGCATGTTGGCCCTCGAGGGGTCAAGCATATTTGGAGGCACTCAGAGGCTCTGCGTGACCAGTGTGGCCTCTCTCGGGGTCACCCGTTTGCCGGCCCCGGGGTATGGCTCTGGCCTCCCCGGGACACGACATCACAGCCAGGCTGGGAACAGCAGATTCTGATCTTCAACTCCAGACACACTCTCCAATTTACCTCCGCAAAACCGGAGCTGTCCGGTCTTGCAGGGCCAAACCCTGTAAACAAGCCCGCTGCCAAGCAACTGAAGACAGGGACCTGAATAAAGACGCCCTATGAGGAATGAAAAACAAAGCTGCTCCGGGGAGACCCAGCTCCAGTATCTCTGGCTATGGGTTCGAGATCAACCTGAACTTTGTGACGTTTTACTTTCTGTTTTCGTGGCTCTCCCTTTCGCACCAGAGCGACGACCTCCAGTCCACGCACCGCGTCCTAATTTTCTCCGAAGAGCCGCCGGCCATCCCGCCCTGGAACTCATCTGAGAAAACGGAGAGGGTCCCCTGGGCACGGCGGTGGCCTGCGAGGCCGGGCTCTGTTCTCCGGGCAGACCCACTTCCGCGACGGTCCGACGGGGAGCGAAGGACCTGAGAGGCCTCCCTCCCCGCCGGCGGCCCTCGGCGCGCGGAGCGGCCGGCAGCGAGCGCAGGCCCCGGCCCCGCCCCACACCCACCCTCTGGGTACTCGCCCCGGCCCCTCACCGGGCTCCAGCAGATAAGCGCGTCGGTGTCCGGGTCGCTCACGAGGGTCCACAGCTTGGTCAGGAAGGCCGGGACGTTGCTGGGCCCCGCCGCGCCGGGGCCCACGGGCAGATCCATGCCGGGCAAGGCGGGGAGAGGCAGAAGTGACGACCGCGAAACGAGACCGAGGGCCGGGCTAGCGCCGCCGCCGCGCCTGTCGCCGGGGCAGCGCCGCCGCCGCCGCCCGCTGCGCACACACTGCCCCGCGGCCTAGCATGGCCGCCGCCATCTTGCGACGCGCGCGCTCCCGCCGGCGCCGCCCGTTCGCGTCACCCTGGCGCGCGCACGCCGGCCCCGCCCCGTCTCCGACCGCCGCGCGCCTGCGCGTGCTGGCCCCGCCCCACCGTCAGGCCGGGAGGGGAGGGGCCGGCCCCGCCCCTCGCCCCCGCAGGCCCCGCCCCCAGCCCCACGCGGCCCGCGCTGCCGGAAGTGGCGGCGCGGGTCGTGACCGGCTGGGCAGCATGGCGGGCGCTCGGGGCGCGGGCGGTGCGGCGGCGGCGACGGGGGCTCGACCCGGGAAGCGACCGGGGGGGCCCGAGGCGGCGCCGGAGCCAGAGGAGGTGACGCGAGAGCGGGCCCGGGCGGCGGGGCTCGGGCGGCGGGGCCCGGGGCCGCACGTGGTGGCGAGTCGGCCCACGGCGCGCGGCGGGCCCGGGATCGCGAGGAAGAAGGGCTCCGGGTCCTGCGCGTCCGCGGCGGTGGGGCGGGGGGCGGGCGGCCTCCGGGGGGTCGACGTATTGAGGCGCTGCCGCGCGTCAGCCGTGTTCCGTACGCGGAGGGCGCCGTGGAGGCCGGGCTCCCGGCGCTGGACGCGTGGCCTGCTGGGGCTGTCAGTCCGTCCGGGTCCAGAGTCCCGGGAGCACGTGCGGCTCCGCGCCGCGTCCCCCTCCCCAGTGTCCCCCGGGAGTCCCTCCCCCGGGAGTCCCCCTCCCCCCAGTGTCCCCCGGGTGTCCCTCTCCCCCAGTGTCCCCTGGGTGTCTCTCCCCCTGGGCGTCCCTCTCCCGGGTGTCTCCCCGCCCCCTGGTGTACCCCGTCCCCTGGTGTCCCCGGGTGTCCCCTCCCCCGATGTCCCCCCTCCCCCAGGTGTCCCCCAGGTGTCCCCCTCCCCCTGATGTCCCCCTCCCCCTGGGACCCCCTCCCCGGGTGTCCCCCTCCCCCGGGCGTCCCTCCCCCCGGGCGTCCCTCCCCCCGGGTGTCCCCCCTCCCCCCCGTGTCCCCAGGTGTCCCCCTCCCCCAGGGGTCCCCCTCCCTCGGGTGCGCGCCTGTGGCAGGTGGCTCCGTGCCCAGGTGACTCTGCCACACGGGGTGGCTTCCTCCCCGCATGGTCTGTTGTGCTTTTATTTGCTGTTGTAGTTGTGTAGCTAAGTATCAGAGATGCGCAGTGTGATTGAGCTGAAATCAGAGTCGTTTCTGTGAAAGCTGTTCTAGGAAAGACTTCTAACGCGGTTCCAGGCTGCCTCCCTGGGTGAGAGCTGTGGACTGTTGAGGAGTGACAGCCAGGATTTTGTGCTCACATGCTTCCTAGAGGCTACAAGTTCTTAGTTTTTAAAAGGCAGGGACAGGTTCCCCCAGCGTGTCCTGGAGACTTAGGATGAGATGGCATCTGAAGCAGAGCTCTGCTCAGGAGCTGGGCCTCACCCAGGAGCGGGGGAGTAGCTCTCTACGTGTCTTTAAGTAAAACTTGGATCATTTTTGTCACCATTCAACCCACTTCGACAACTTACCTCAATGTTAATTTCAGTCTAGTTGGATACGGGGGCTCCTGTTTCAGGGATACAAGCCCCTGTATGGTCCTGTCTCTGCTGGTCCCGTCTCTGCCCTCGTGCCCTCATAGCTCTGAAGTTTGCCAGCATGGGGTGTGGAGGATGGAGAGCCCAGGGTGGTTATGTGATGGGAACTGAACTCTTAAGAAAGAGGTGTCCTTGAGAAGTCCCTCCCTTGTGAGATGCGGGAAGTTAAACGTTCCTTCCAAGGGCAGGCGGCCGTGCTGCCAGTGGAGGCGGACGGGCAGTGGGGAAGGCTCCACCCGGGTGCTGGAGGTAGAGGCTTGCGACCTGAGGACTGTGGCCTTGGAGGCTGGCCACACAGAGCCTTGGGTCAGCAGGGTGCCTGCTGGGTGGCAGGTGGCCTGGGGGTCTGGCTGTCATCACTACTGTGCTCCTTGCAGTCCTCTCTAGCCGGTGCCCCTGCTCCCAGCCTCCAGGAGGGCAGCGATTCTGGCCTGTCTGAAAGCGAGGAGAGTGTGTTCTCAGGCCTGGAAGATTCCGGCAGCGACAGTAGTGAGGATGACCCGGCCGAGGAAGAGGAGGAGGTCAGCAGTGATGAGGGCCACGGTGGGCCGGAGAAGACCGCTGGGCAGCAGGTGAGTGAGTGAGGAGCCTGCCAACTGGCTCTCTCCAAGTAAAGGGGGTCACAAAAGAAAGTGACCGCCAGGTGTTAGGCTCTCTGAGGGGCTGTCCCCGCACTGTGCCCTTCTCCCAAGTTTCCTGGGGAACCCCAAGGACCACGATGCACCCGTGGGCACATTTGGGGCCATGAAGAACACTTGCTTAGAGCTGGCTTGCTCTGAGCTCTTGGGTGTTGTTTTTCAAACACAGTTACGTGTTCTGTTCTCAGGAACTCCAAAAATCCCACATGCCTGGGCTTCCTCTTCAGGTGATTCTGAAGTCCCCTCTCCATGGCCCTCAGCCCACTTGGCTAGACTCAGTCGCAGGCCGGACCTCCTGGGGGCAAGGCCCGGGGTGGGGCTGGGGGGAGCTCTCGGGACACGCAGGAGACCCCAACACCCGAGCCTGATCCCAGGGAACCTCACTGCTTGAGGCTTTGGCGCTGTACGTGACCCTGGGATGATGGGGAAGGGTGCACTTTGCCGTGAAGTGAGAAAAATGAGAGAAAAGCTTGGTTTAACTAAAATACAATATTTGTTATTTGGAACGTTTGAGAGAGTAGTTTATAACTATTGGTATTCTCGGTGGGTCTGGTGTTAATACCTTGAGTCATACGGAAATGCACTCCCGTAATAGAAACCAAAAAGCCAAGCTTGTTTGATTGTTTCCTAAGAAGAAAGGATTTAAAGTGATATTTAAAGCTACCCCATTCAGGCTTTAACCATGATGCCGGCGTGCACATTGGATGGTGTGTGAAGTGTACTGACCGGTTTGTAGGATGATGAGCAACTGTTTTTCCTCCTTTTTTTTTTTTTTAACTTTTTAAAATACAACATTTTAAAATACATGTTCGGAGGATCCCTGGGTGGCTCAGTGATTTAGCACCTGCCTTGGGCCCAGGGCGTGATCCTGGGGTCCTGGGTTCGAGTCCTAGGTCGGGCTCCCTGCGTGGAGCCTGCTTCTCCCTCTGCCTGTGTCTCTGCCTTTCTCTCTCTCTCTCTCTCTCTCTCTGTGTCTCTCATGAATAAATAAATAAAATCTTCAAAAAAAAAATACAAGTTCCTTGACAAAAATTAAGCCTTTTCTCGAGACTACTTAGTGTAAAGAGTTAAAGTTCTCATTACTCTTGTTCTACTTGGTGACCACGGCTAATAGTTCAATCATTTTTCCTTTTTTTTTTTTTTTAATTTTACGTATTCATGAGAGACACACAGAGAGGCAGAGACGCAGGCAGAGGGAGAAGCAGGCTCCCTGCAGGGAGCCCGACGTGGGACTCGATCCTGGGACCCCGGGGTCACGACCTGGGCTGAAGGTGGACGCTCAACCGCTGAGCCACCCAGACTGCCCCTCAATCATCTTTCCATGTCTTTTCTCCTCCTCTTAGAATTAAGGATCCACACATCTATTTATTTATTTAGTAAATTAGGCTCCACACCTGTGAGATCAAGACCCGAATCACAATCAAGAGTCAGACTCAACCTACTGAGCCACCCAGGCACCCCTGATTTTTTTATTTTAAAAAGGGGTTTTTATTGTTTTTTATAAATAAAATTTTAAAAATAATTTTTAGATTAATTAGTTAATTTTTGAGAGAGAGAGAGAGAACGCATGCTTGTGCATGAGTGGGAGGGGCAGAGAGAGAAGGAGAGAGAGAATCTTAAACAGACTTCCCGCTGAGCAGGGAACCTGATACAGGGCTTGATCCCAGTACCCTGAGATTAGGACCTGAGCTGAATTCAAGAGTCAGATGTTCAACCAACTGAGCCACCCAAGCGTCCCTAAAAATAATCTTTAAAAATTAAATAATTTGGCGGGGGGCAGCTGGCTGACTTGCTAGGTAAAACATGCTACTCTTGATCTTGGGGTCATGAGTTTTAAGCCCTGCATTGGGCATGGAGCCTACTTTAAAAAAATTTTTAAATTACTTTTTTTTTTTTTTTTAAGATTTTATTTATTGATTCATGAGCGGCACACACAGAGACAGGCAGAGACACAGACAGAGGGAGAAGCAGGCTCCATGCAGGGAGCCTGACGTGGGACTCGATCCCCGATCTCCAGGATCATGCCCCGGGCTGAAGGCGGCACGGAACTGCTGAGCCACCCGGGCTGTCCTAAATTACTTTTTTAAATAAAAATCTTCTATCTGGGGGCGCCTGGGTGGCTCAGTTGGTGAAGCACTGTCTTCGGCTCGGGCTGTGATCCCAGGGTCCTGGTATGGAGCCCCACATCAGGCTCCCTGCTCAGCGAGGTGTCTGCTTCTCCCTCTCCTCGTTGCTCGTGCTCTCTCTCAATCTTTGTCAACTTCTCTGTCTCTTTCTCAAATAAATAAAAAACCTTAAGAAGTTCTACCTGAGGCCCCTGAGTGGTACAGTCAAGTGTGTGTCTCTTGATTTTGGCTCAGGTTATGATCTCAAGGTTGTGAGATGGAGCCCCACATTGGGCTCTGTGCTGGGTGTGCAGCCTGCTTAGGATATTCTTTCTTTCCCTGCACCCCTCCCTTTAAAAAAATTTCTATTTAAGTTCTCTTAGCTAGGTAACATGTGCAACTGTTTCAAGAGGCTGTTCCATGGAGTCTGGTGGGAGGGGCGCTCATCCTGGTGTGCCCGTGCTCTATCCCTCCGCGCTCGTCCACCCGCTTCTTCCTTGGGTTCCTGCTAGCGAAGCTCGGGTTTCTCTGCAGTACCACGTTCTTGGGTCTGCTTGCTCGCTCGTTGGGCAGGGACTGAAGCCACAGCCCAGCAGAGAGTTAAATGCCCTCCCTTTTCCAGAAGGTGGGGGGCAGTCCTCTGAGGGCGGAGAGGCTGCACCTGGCTCTGCAGCAGCCTGACCCCTGTCCCTCAACTTGAAGCCAGGACCAGGGCCCCTCCAGTGTGTGCTGTGCTGGGGCAGCGTCAGGACTTCACCCTCCTCATCTCCTCTTGGGGGAGGCGTCCCTTCCTCCCATCCCATGCCCGGGCTCTGAGGGCCATCCCTGTCCCCTGGGGGTCATCCTGGACGTGAGCCCCACAAGTCATTAGGGGTTCTGGCTTCCACTTACCATCCTGGGCAGCCACCCCGGCCTGGGGGTTCGCGTCTCTGGCTTTGTCGTACTTGTATGAGGGGCACGGGCGGCCCCTGTTGGAGGGGCCCTAAAGCACGTCTCGTGGTTGTCGTCCTGTGAATTTCTCTAGGCCTGAAGGGGGGGTGTTCAAAGTCCTTCCTAGAACTCTTCCCATCTCTCCTTTTTCCACCTGTTCTCGGAAGCCATCCCTACCCATCCGACTGGTGGAGCTGGACTCTCCCCAACGTCTTCTGCTCACACTCACTCTTTGGATGGTCTGGGCCCTGTTTCTAACCAGCAGCCAGTCCCCACTTCCCGTTCTCCTGTCTTCCCACGGTCATGGCTGCTTGGGGGGTCCGGGAGCTTTGTGTTGGTGGGCACTGGTTGGGCCTGCGTTCGGCCGCCCGGAGCCTGTCCAGCAGCGCCTGCAAGTAGAACCTTCCTACCACGTTGGGGGTTCCACCGGGTCAAGGTCTTGGGGGTCTGCTGGCTGACCTTTGCCTGTTGCAGCCGGTGGGTCATCACGTGTCCCCGTCAGGATGCTCTGCCACTGGGGTGGGCCATCAACGCATGGCCCCCTTCTGTTGAGCCGCTTCTAGGATTGGTGTCTCGCTGCCACTGCCGGTTTTGTGGATCCACCCCAGCAGGGACTGCGGCTTCTGCTCCTGCGCTCGCCAGCTGTTCCAGCGTTTTAACAGCGAGTCCCAAGAGTTCTTGGGCTCCTGGCCAAGGCCACCTGTACGGTCTTGTAATTAGCGGCCTTAGGTGAGCTACTTCTGCAAGGCAAAGTGACGTTTTCCTGGAGACCCTTGGGCTTCTGTGGCCACAGAAAAGCCCGGCTACTCCTACTCCTTGCCTTCTTGCCGGGCCCGGTTCTTACCAGACCGCTGACAGCCACCACGCCACGGGGCCATCCACCGACCTCTAACACTGTGTGCTCCCGTCGCTCTTCCACATTCAGTCCCCTTATCCTGTGTCAAGGCTTCACCACTTCCAAGGATGGGCAGGCAACCACCTGCTGGCTCGACCACTGTGCTGCGGGTGCCTGAGGGCATCCTGCCCCACCAGCCCGCAGGCGGAGATGGAGATGGAGATGGCCAGGACACAGCCTGAGGTGCCCATTGCTGGTGGGGTTCTCCCAGCTTTTCTGACTGCAGGGCCACGCCCCGGCCCAGCACTCTAATCAGCTCAGCAACCCGTCCGTCTGCCTTCCTGTGCCCGCAGGACTGTCAGGGGGCCCTGCCCTGGGAGCCAAGGGGGCCAGGTGTGTCTGCCTTCCCAGACGGGCTGTGAGCGTCCTGCTGAAACCATCCACGGCTGGGAGTGGATGGCCAGCTGATCACATGCACGTCCTGTGGAGACTGCCCTGAGTGTCCTCCCTTCCCCGCGGGAGGAGATGGGGCTCTGTGGCCAAGATGCCCAGGCTCGTCCACAGGGGCCAGAGCCCACTCCTGGTGGTGCTGGGCTGCCCTGGGTGCCACTGTACGTGAGCTCCTCCCTCTCCGTTCCCTCTAGGGACTTTGGAGAGGATTCAGACATGTCCACCACTTTCTTTTTAACTGTTGTGAGGGAGTACGTGACGAGCATCACAGGAACACAGCACCTGATGGCTCGGGAGCTCCCCGTCCCTCCCACTCCGCCTGCCCCTGCTCCCTGTCCTTGGGTCTTTCGAGGGTGTTTGCATGCCCCGGCTCCTGCGTGTGCCACTCCCGACTGCTTCCTACTTGCCTTCTGCTGCTCTGGCTCTGAGGGCCGCCCTCGCCCCTCGGAGGGTGGGCAGTGCTGCGTCAGTCCCCTCGCTTGTGTAGGCGAGTCTTGGGATGCCTTCCGAGAAGCAGCCCTGGATCAAAGGTCAGTGTGTTTTTAGTGGAAGGAAAGCGTGCCGCTTTGCCCACATGACAGCCCCTCACGCACCTGTTTGCCATCCCTCCGGAGACCGTGTGTGGGTAAAAGGCTTCATTTTCCCCCTCTGATAAACGGGAAGTGTAGCTTCTTGTTGTTGCCTTGTGACTTTTTCTTATATGAGTAGCGAGGCATCGTTTCCTGTGTTCCTGTGAGGATTGCATCGAGAAAGCTATCGCGCGCTGGGGGTCGGGTTGTGCGGCCTGCACTTTGTGAGTCGGAGGAGGCCGCTTGGACCCTTGGCCTTGGCCGCTGCTGAACTCGAGCCTCTGTGCCCTGCTGGGCCCGCAGCCCCTCCCCAGCCCTGCCCTCCTTCCCCGCTTCTTCCCCGGGCCTGCCCAGCATGTGCCCTGGCCCCTGGGAGAGGGCCGGCAGGTCCTGATGGGGAGGGAGGAGGCGGCAAGGGAGCTTCCTCCTGACCCCCTTTGTTCCTCGCCCTCGGCTGACGTCTGTCTCGGAGGCCCTTTGGTCGGCTTCCCAGGCTGGAGCAGCTGTGCGTGTGCTGGTCCTGCGCGCGAGGGCGCCAGGTGCTGTTTGTCGCTTACCAGACACTTAGGTGTTGTGTGACAGGAGCCCCATGCTTCGCAGCTTAATGGGAATGAGCTCCTTGCTTCTGGGGGCCGGGATGGCGGCGGGAGTCAGGGTGCCACTGGCAGGGGCTGGAGGAGCTCAGGGGAGGAAGGGCACCGTGTATCGCGGGGGGCTGGTCGGTGCGTGAGGGTAGGGTCCGGGCCGTGGCCCGGGGCCCCCGTCCTTCTCGGGGGCTTTGCCTCGGGGCCCTGTGTTTGCAGGGGGGTCCATGGCCTCGGGTTGCTTGCACCCGGCAGATTCGCTTGTTTGGAGCGTGCAGTGTTGGGTGTGGGACCCGCGGAGCTCCTCCGCCGTGACTGCGGCGTCTCCCGGGGACTGCGTAGCAGAGCTGTCTCCAGGTCCCCTCAGGACTGGCCACCCGGTCACCCTGAGGGCCGTGGGGGTGCTGTCCCGAGGCTCCCCCGTCCCAGCACGCCCAGCCACCTGTCCCAGGCCCTGGCCTCCCGCTCGGTGGGGCCTCTCCGGGCAGGAGGGCCGTCGCTTCCCTTCATCCTCCAAAGGGCACCTGCAGCCCCCGGAGGGGGCGAGGTCGTCATGCTCCTCGGTTCCTCAGTGGAGCGGAGTTGTGTGCTGAAAACCAACTTCTCCCCTTCAGTGCTTGTTTGGTTCTGCCTTTCCCGCTTGTGTCTACGTCGGTCCTTCTTCTTTTTTTTTTTTTTTTTAAATTTTTATTTATTTATGATAGTCACACATGGCGGGGGGGGAGAGAGAGAGAGAGAGAGAGAGAGAGGCAGAGAGGCAGAGACACAGGGAGAAGCAACTCCATGCACCAGGAGCCCGAAGTGGGACTCGATCCCGGGTCTCCAGGATCGCGCCCTGGGCCAAAGGCAGACGCCAAACCGCTGCGCCACCCAGGGATCCCTACGTCGGTCCTTCTTATAGGGGTTTTTTCCTATCTTGTTTTCTGTTGTTCGGAAGTTCCCGTGGCCGTTCAGCGGTCTGCTCCCCCGCCCAGGAACGTACTGCAGACCTAGGGATCACGCCCAGGTATCTTGGGAAGAGTTCTGCGCAGTCCATACTGAAAACCCACGGGCAGAGGGGCCTGCCTGGATCTCAGCATGGCTCTGGGGACGGCGGCGGAGGGCCTGCCGGGAGGTCGGGCAGCATGCCCTGAGTCTGGGGCCCAGGCCGTGGCCGTGCTGCCGTGCAGGGGTCCAGGCATGGGCCCTGCTGGAGTGGGGTGGGGGTGCCCTGACTGATTCACAGCAGCTGGTTATGGAGCTCACCTCAGCCGGAAGTGCCTGGCCCCCCAACCAGAGAGCCCAGGAGCGAGCCAGCGGCTGGGGGGGGTCGGCCCCGTGGGGGAGGCAGGCAGCTCTTGCGGGATCCCTCCCAGGGCTCGGAGCATCAAACAGCCGTTTTATGGCAGGCTCATTTCTGGGGATCAGAGTTCAGGCAGGGTGAGGTGTCGTGTCTGCGGCGACGTGGTCAGTGGGGTTGGGGGTATCCCACAGCACCCCCAGCCGGCTGCCACCCGAGAACGGGGCTGCACGCTTGGAGCGTGTCAGCATTCCCTGTGCCCTCCAGCGTTCTGCTCTAGGACACTCCTCACTCATCACGCCCTATGTTTTGGGGCTCAGGTGAGGGTCCTAAGGAAGAACAGCTGGGGTCTCTTCACACATGTGTCCATAGGGACACCTGGACAGCTGGCACTTGCTGGGCATCTGTGCCTGCCTGTCTGGATCTGCTTACCTAAGGTCCCCGAGGGCACAGCGGGAAGGTCTTATGGTCTCGACTCAGAATTCACACATCGTGGGTCTGGGCTGCTTTCCTTAGACAGATGAGCCAGCCATAAGCCCACCTGGATTTGGGGAGGGGGCACATAGACTCTGTCCCTCAATGGGAGGACAAAGATTTCCAGCCATAGTTTCAAACAGCCACAGTCTCAGGGCGCCTGGGGGCCTCTATCGCTCGAGCATCCCAACTCTTGGTTTCGGCTCAGGTCGTGATCTCAGGGTCGTGAGATGGAGCCTTGGGGTCCCCACTCTGCTCTGACTGCTTAAGACTCTCCCCCTCTGCCCCTCTCTCACCCCACTCCCCCATGCTCCCCCTCAAGTAAATCTTTATTTTTTGAAGATTGTATGTATTTACTCCTGAGAGAGACAGACAGAGGGGCCGAGGCATAGACAGAGGGAGAAGCAGGCTCCATGCAGGAAGCCTGATGGGGGACTCAATCCGAGGACCTGAGCTAAAGGCAGACACTCAGCCACTAAGCCACTCAGGTGTTCAAATAAATAAATCTTTAAAAAGAACTAATAAAACAGCCCTAATCTCCCCACTGTGTACAAAATGCACCTCCTGAACTTTATCCCTTTGCCATGCCCAGCCGAGGGGCCTCGTCTGAATCAGGCCTGGTGCCGGTGCCTCGTTCGCACACAGTGCTGGCGTTTCTGTTGTGAATGGGGAAGCGGGTAGCTCGGGGGATCCAGTGCTCTCTGGTGTTCCTAAATCGGCCGGGTGTTAGCAGCCTTACCTGGTATGGGGCCAGCTCCTGCTCTGGCTCCTGGGAGGGACCCTGCTCCCCAGTCGCCTTCCTTGTGCCTGAGGTGTTGTCTGTGGCCTCCAGATCTGTGGCCTCCAGGCCCTGGTGCTGTGTATGCTTTAGGAGCTGCACTTCCCTTGCCCTCTGCCCGCGCTCCTTGGTAGGGGTGCCCTGTGCACAGAGCGCTGCTGTGTCGGGCTCAGCACCACCGCGGGCCACCCCCCAGGTCCCTGAGAACGAGTGTCCAGGTGCCTGGGCCACACGAGCCTGGCGCATCTCCCGTTGACCTTCAGGGTATGGAGGCTGCCCTTCCTTTGGTGCCTCTGAGCCTCCCCAGAACCCTCTCGAGGGCGAGCCTGACCCAAGGGAGGCTGTGCAGGGAGCCAAGTCGGCCTGGCCGCCGCTGGTCTGCGCCGCTGCGGGGCTGTCAGGGTCCCCTGTGCGCCCTGAGCCCGGTGGCAGAGGCGGTGGGTGTGGCAGGCTGGGTCTGCAGCTGGGGACCACAGGCTCTGTAGCAGTTGTCACAAGATGCGATTTAGGCAGCCGGAACCCCCTCGGGGCCTCCCCTGGTCCTCACGGTGGGTTCTGGCCTTGGGGGTGGGCAGAGAAGCAAGGGTGTGCTCCCCGAGGACCTGAGCTGGGCTGGGGGACGGGCCTGGCCTGGGCCCTGGTGCTGCTGTCGCCCACCCCGAGGCTCCCAGCCTGCTGCCAGCTGCTCGCCCGCCCTCGTGCTGTGGGCCGTGTGCCCCTGTTCTCGCCTCCTTGGCCCCCGGGGCAGCCGGTCGGGGGCCCCTGGTCTGTGCCTCGGGTCTGCAGAGCCCTGCTTGTCCGGGGGCATCTGGGGGTGCGCTGCAGGGGCGGGGGGGGGGCGGTGTGTGTCCTGCAGACCGCGGGGACTCTGTGCCTGAGGACCAGGGTCTGGGCTGGGGGGGCCGGTCCCTGCTCAGCGTTCTTCTGTTTCACGATCTTTTTAAGTTTTCCTTGTTTTTGTTTTTATTTTTCTTCAAGATTTTATGTTTGAGAGAGCGCGCCCCAGGGGCCGCGGGAGGGGCAGAGGGAGAGGGAGGAGCTCCCTGCTGAGCGGGGACCCCCACCCCCACCCCGGGGCTCCATCCCAGGACCCGGGCTCTCACCCAGAGCCTCCACTGAGCCTTCCAGGCGCCCCGTAACTTCTCCGTGTTTTAAAATGCGGGTACGGTACCGAAGCCGAGGTGTCCCAACCCCGTCCCGAGCGGGCCGTGCTCTGCTGCCACCTGGTGGCCACCATGCCCCCTGCGCGGCACTCGGTGGGCGGCCCGCTGTGTGGGGACCTGCACCCCGCCGCTGGGGTGCGCCCGCCTTCCGGGGGGCCTGCCGTCTCTGGCTCCTGGGCCAACCCAGCTTGGGGCGATGGGGGCGGATGGGGGCCCCGGGACCGTGACTGCCTGCTGGGACCCCGTGACTGCGGCCTGAGGGGCAGGGCCCCTGGGCCCCTGGGGCTCCGTGGCTGGTGCTGCGGGCAGCTGGTGGGAGGCTGGCTGGCACTGGGGACCCCCCCACCCCCACCCGCCTGGGCCACCATGTGCACTGGGAGCTGCGGTGGGCGAGGCTGGAGGGGAGCTTGGGGCTTGGTCTCATGGCCCCCTACCCACACCCTGCACCCATCGGGCTGTGCTGACCCACTTTCGGTGGGCAGGGCTCCCACAGTGCCTGCAGCATGGGGAGCGGGGGTTGGGGAGACATGGAAACCCAATACCGCCTTGTTCCTGGCCTGGAAAAAAACTTAGTCTCCCACCCTCCCCACATTGAGGGAAAAAACAGGCGGGAGGAAGAGCCACCTCACAGGCCTTTGGCTCCTGCCCGGTCAGGGGGAGTGGGGCTCTGGCGGGGGTGCCTCGCTCAGGGGCTCCTGCTCCCGAGTACTTTACTGCGCCCAGGAGTGAGAGGTAGGGGCTGTTTTCCCCATCAGTTCTGGTTCCGGGACACCCGATTCCCCCACCCTGTGAGGGAAGAATCTGTTTTCCAGGTTTGGGTGTGAATGTTCAGGGCACCCACTCACTGACCCGGGGGACACGGTGTGTAGGGCGGGGGCACTCTGCAGGTCAGGTGCCTCTCCGGGCCTGTGGCCGCCTTGGGGAGAGGCTGGCAGCGGGCCCACGGTGGTGGCCGACAGCAGGTGCCACACGCTGCTCTCCAGAGGGGCTGGGTCACGTGTGGTACCCCCTGCCCTGCCCTAACTGGCTGCCACTAAGCGGCCACCCCCATTCTGCTCCCTGACCCTGGGCTCTCCGGGGCCTGGCGGCACTGGGTATGGGCCGTTGGGCCAGGACCCTGCAGCCGGTTTTTTCGTTAAAGGGTGCAGGGGTGGCTGGGCCCTGAGCGGGTGGCTTTGTTGCCAACCTGTTCCCGTCTGGCGCAGGTGTCAACCCTCCCCAGGCTCCTTCCTTGGAGCTGGAACATAGTGGTGGGCCTGGCCCTTGACAGAGCACCCCAGGTGGGGGCGGCAAGGCCCACGTAGACCCAGGGTGTCCCTGGTTTTGTCTAAGGCCCGGGGCCAGGTTGGAGCTGCTGAGAGATTGAGGGTCGCGGGAACCTTGGCCTCAGCTTCGGCGAGAGGGACAATTTGGTCTTCCTGAGCCTCCACGCTCCAGGAGGGGCTGGGGGAGCACGGGGTGGGCTCCTGCCGAGGTCGGAGGGTGTCACTGTGCCGACATAACCGTTGTCCCCTTCTCTCCTGCAGGCTGCGACCCCGAGCCCCAGCACAGAGGTGGCGAGAGCGCAGGGCTGTGAAGAGTATGCGGTGGACAGCTCTGACGAGGAGGTGGGGCTCGCCTCTTCCACGAGGGGTGGGGGGCCTTCCCCAGGTGGGCTTGCTGCACCAGGCAGGGAGGAGTCAGGCCGCCGTGAGGGGCCGCGCTCTGCGCTGGAAGGGCGATTTCGATGTAGGGGTTGGGGACACATGTCTGCTGGAGTGTGTGTCATCGCTGGGGAAGGGAGTGGGGTGGACGTGACACGGTGGACCCCCAGGTGCTCAGTGGAGGCTGTGCTCCTGCTCGGTGGGCACAGAGAGGCTGGGGCAGGGCCAGCTTCCATCTCAGCTGGGGGTGACAGGCCCCAGTGACAAGGGCAGCCTCGTGCAGGGGAGGGGTGGCCTCTGGGTATTGCCCCTCCCCTCGCTGGTGTCCTTGAGGTGTGGACTGACCCGGGGGCCCCTTCAGGTTTATGGCCTGAGGAGACAGCATGGGGGTGGGCGCGAGGGCCCCAGGTGGCCTCCAGAGAACCTGGCGTGTGGGCCATGCCCTGCGTCTCGGCTCCGGAGCTTGCCTGGCTGGGGAGGGCTGGAAGCCGGGGTGCTCTGAGCCCCGAGGGCCCGTCTCCTCCTGCCTGTCCCCTCCCAGGTGTGCCCCGGTCACTGGCAGGATGCGCGCCCCCCCGGGTGCGGCTCCTTGGGCGCGGGCCATGGGGCTGGAGGAGGCCAGCTTTGGTGCCGGGCTCGCGGGGACAGCGGTCCTCCAGGGCTCTTCTTGCTGCCTGTCAGGGGCGTCCCGGGGCCTGGGGAGGCCCGCGCCCCCTCCCCTGTCCGGCCTCCACCCCCACGCTCGCGCTCTCTTGGCAGCGGCTGCAGGAGCCTTGGCCGCCGGCCCGATCTGGTCTCTGTGCGTTCAGAGAACAGAGACAAAACAAAATAAATTGGTTTCCTGGCCGGAGCAGCGGGCCCGCACGGGGAGGGGGGCAGCGCAGTGCGGCTCCCTGCCTGTCTCCCCCCTCCCAGGGGCTCTGGCTGTCGGCAGCCACATCCTGTCGGCTACTTTTTTATATTTGGTATTTTGAGAAATCGATGATGGTTGTAAATGGAGTGCAGAGGCGGGGGAGGGGCCGGGCTGCCCACAGGGAGGCTCCTCCCGCCGGCAGCCGCGTGGGGCTGCGGGGGCTGCTTCCTCTGGCAATGACTATCCCATATGTGTGAGTGACAGGGGGGCCCTGCTGCCGCCCCCCGCTTCTGCCAGCGCAGCCACCGGCTCGAGGGGGCGGCACAGCTCATCTTTCAGGGGCTGCGCCAGGCCCGGCAGATGCTTCCCTCCCCGAGCAGCACATGGGCACCGCGTCGTCCACCCTGATGGGCAGGGGTGGGCTCGGACAGAGGTGGGGGGCCGTGGGGTACCTGCTGCGCAGCGTGGGGCTCAGGGCCCCCAGAGGCCATGGTGTGGGAACGCGCGTGCCGTCGGGGCATCCCCTTCTCCCAGGGTCCTCGGAGGTGGCAGGTGGGGTCTGGACCCCACTGAGGCTCTGGCCAGCAGCAGAGGTGTCCTGGTGGGGTTGGTGCTCCCGGGGCAGCGAACCTTTGTGGAGGCTGTGGCTGGGCAGCCCCGGGGTGGGATGGAGGTGCCCCCGGGCCCCCTTGCCCCCTTCCCCCTCCCCGCCTCTGCATCTGAGGCCTGGGGGAGGCTGGAGCTTCTGGACTGCTGGTCTCTTGGGGGGGCCCCACCCCAGATGTAGACTGGGATTGTCGGGCTCCTGCTCCCAAACATCGGCCTTCCTCAGTCCCCAGATTCACGTCCCGAGCTCCATGGGGGCCCTGGTCCCCAGGATGTGCTGCTGGGCCTGGCGGGGGTCCTGCAGTGGGGGGAGCCCGGCCACTGCAGGCCGTGTGCACCCCACCCCCGCGATGTCCACCTCACTTCTCTCCCACGGCACCGGCACCTCACAGACGTGATCTCATCCAGCCGCCGGACCCCGGGGAGGTGGGGCGGGGGGGTGGGCGCTGGCGGCCTCTGCAGCCCGGGCCCTCCTTTGTTTCCAGCAGCTGGGAGAAACTGAGGCTGGCAGTAGGTGAGAGGTGAGGGGTGGCCATGAACTCTGGTCGCAGGGCTGGGAGGCACCCCGTGTGTTGTCCCCCCCTGCTCCCGCCCCCCCCCCCCCCCCCGCCCACGGGCCAGGCCCGGGTGGGGGCGGGGCGCAGCGCTGGCGGCTCCTCGGCCTGGCTGCGCTGTAACCGGGCCCGCCGGGACGGCCCAGGCCTGTCTGTGCGGAGCCCGCGATCCCTCTGCTCTCTCGCCAAACGGCCGTTAATGGCCTCTCCCAGCTACTGAACCGGCAGCTGCCTCCAGCCTGGCGGCCTCCCGCGCCTCCGCTCCTCCGGCCCCTCGGCCGCCCCGCCCCACCTGAGCGCTTGCGTCGCTGCTGGCAGCGGGAGCGGCGGCTCAGGTTTCGGGCTGTTTGTGGGGAGCGCCGGGCGCCCGGCCTGCTCGTGTGGGCCCGACGCCCCCGCGGCCCGCGAGCCTGTCCCTCCCGCCGGCCTGACCCAGGCCTCGCAGGTGGCCGCTGTGCAGTGGGCGTGCCCCCCTTGACCGCAGCGCCCCGCGGGCCTTCCCTCCAGTTCTGGCTGGGCCACGCGCTTGGGCCCCGAGGCCCGCCCTCCCCCGCCCTGTGCCCTCTGGAGCTCCGGGCCACGAGAGGTGGGGGTGCCCCTGGCTCTGGCAGCAGTGGTTGCAGGGGGTGCGCCGCACTGGAAGCAGCTCCCTCCTACGGGACAGAGCAGGGTCTCGGGACAGAGCAGGGTCTCGGGCCGGGGCCACGTGGCCGCCAGCAGGTGAAGGGAAGACCCGACTCGGAGCCACGTCCCCCCGTTACTGGGGCACGTGGGTGGTGGAGGCCCCAGCCTGCTGCCGTGTGCCCACTTGGAGCCAGTCTCCTTGGCAGTAGGAACCCAGGCAGGCAGGTGGGTGGGACGGGGCCTCGTGAGGAAGAGGGTTTGCCCTGGGGCTGGGGCCAGGGCTGCTCCTCCGCAGCTGCAGGGCCGCCTGGGGAGGGCAAGTTCTTGGGAACGGTGGGTGAGGAATAGCACCTGCACCAAGGACGGGCCGGGGGCTGGCGGGAGCCCTGCGGAGTGAGCTTGTGGAGCGCTGCTGGGGCAGGTGTGCAGCCCTGGGGCCAGGCCCAGCAGGAAGCGCAGCGGCTCTGTTGGAAGCATGGGTCTCACGGCAGGTCTCCACCATGGCAGGTCTCCACCGCGCAGCAGGGCTGTGGGCCTGTGCGCACACCCTGCACTCCAGAAGGGTTTCTGGGAGCCCCTGCCTGTAGGTGGCCAAGAGTCAAGGGGCCCCATGTGGGAATGCGCACTGCACCCTGGCCAGCCCCTGGAGATGGGCGGGTGGGCGGGGGCCCTGGGGGATCTGAGGACCTGGGAGCTGGGGCAGCCTGGCCGTGCTCTCCCCATCCCCATGGAGGGGCACGTGTGATGCCTCGGGTGGGACTGGCTGGTGGCACTTCCAAGGGGGACACACAGATGGAGGGGCAGTGTCTGGGTCGCCTTCTGCAGAAGTGTCCTGCTACCTGACTTCGCAGACGGAAGCGGTGGTCTGATGGAGGAGGTTTGGGAAGATAGCCTTGAGTGCCCCACCTGGCCCCCTGGCTCAGCCAGCTGGCCCGTGGCCCTGTCCCCTGCTGGGGTCCCCCACCCGGCTTTGGCTTTTGCCATGGGAAGAGGCCAAGCAGGACCTGGCTTTCTCCCCTTTGGTCTGTGAACCAGGACTCATCCTCCTGGAACCTTCTGTGGGTTCAGATGCAGCAGGTGAGCCTGGGGCACGCGGCCCAGCCTCCTCCGGGCCTGGAACTCCTGACAGAGATTAAACGCCGCGGAGGAGCGAGGAGAGGCCGAGCTCAGGAAGGCCGAGTGGCGCTCTGAGACAGGCGGGAGCTTCGTGCAGGGGGAGCTGCGCGAACACTGCCGGCATTGTAATCGGAGAGGGGCCAGGGAAAAGAGAGCGCCTGAGCGAGGGCGGCTGACCCCACGCTCCCAGGGGACAGGTGGGAGAGGCAGAACGAGGAGAGAGTGAAGGATTCCAGAGGTGGGCCGGCTTCCTCTCTCGCAGACAGACACGGGAGGGAGGTGGGCAGCGGGCCAGCTCCGTACCTGCAGTTCCAATCTGCGGTCCTGACAGCTGCAGCCACTTTGGGGAGGGGGAGGGGAGGGGCTCATCGAGAGCGGAAAAATCCCAGCCGACACATCAGCCAGTTGTTGCTCGCTGCCTATGTCCGGTGCAGTCTGGGGGGTGGGGACCCCTGCTGGCCTCATCCCCTGGCTTGTCCTTGGGGCACTGCGGCCCCCCAGGAGAGCGGGGAGGGGGGCGTCTGTGTCCTCTGCCTGCGTCTCTAAGCTCCGTACCTGACCTGGAGGGGTCGGTGGGTGCTTGCCCTCGCGGGGTCACATGTGCTTCCTGGCAGCCCACAGGTGCCGAGCAGGGTGGGGGCCGGCTGGCCTGCGGGCGCGGGACTGGTGATGAATCATGTGGTGCCGCCAGCAGCTCATTCCCGGGCCGGGGACAGGGAGCTGACAGCCGGGGCCGATCAGAGTGTTTCCAGCCCAGCTTGGCCCGCAGAGGCGGCTGCCGGCCCAGGGCGCGGGCCGGGCCCCGCCTTTCCAGCTGCCTCTGGGGCTGCACTGCGCTCGCACTGGGGAGCCCCAGGTCTTTGTCCATCCCCCTGGAAGGCGAGGCCAGCGTGCTGGGGAGGAAGCAGGGCCCGCATGGGCAGGGAGCACCTGCCACCCCCAACCCAGCGGCCGTGAGGAGCCCGGTGGACTCCAGTGGGGCCGCCAGGCTCAGGCCGCCCGCCACCCCCAGTCTGGTTTGAATTTCTGGAGCAGTGAAGGGTGACGGAGTGCTCCTCCCCCGCCCCCTCCGCTCCCTCCTGCTGGCTGGCGGGCCAGGCCCTCGCAGCCGTGCTGCTGCTACCGGAGCAGCTCAGGGAGCACCGGGCCTGCTGCCCAGGCCTGAGTCGGCCAAGCTGCAGCCACTACTGGGAGTCACAGGCCCGGCAGCGGAGAACTTGGTCCGTGCGCACCATGCCCCAACGGGCTAGGTCCCAGGGGACCTCCAAGCAGCCTATCCCCTCCTGCCAGCCCCCCACATTCACAGAACCCCCGCCAGGGCCCTTCTGACGCCTCCTCAGTCCCGGGACTCCCAGGGCTGCCCCTTCCTCACAGTCTTCTCAGGCCTTGCATGTTAGCTGTTCCCCATTCTGCCTTTGTCACCTGCCGAGCGGCTCTGTGACCACAAGGTGGGTGCCCACTCGGGTGCTCGGCATCTTGGGGGGCTTCGCCATGGAGGTTTGCATCCCCCACCCGGGCTCAGGTGTGCAGATGGATTCTCCCAGGTGAGGGGTGGGTGGGCCACAGACCCTCCCCACAGAATGTCCCCTGATGCCCGGTGAGGCAAGGAGGTGGGCGCAGGTCCTGGGGTGCACCTGCCTCCCCGGACACCTCCCCCCGGGCCTCTTTCAGCCTCCATCTGGACCCCCACCTCTCGGGGCAGGCGGGCGGGGCAGGGGCTTGCCCTCTCCCCCCTTCCTCTGGCCAGCTGGAGGCTCCTGCAGGATTAGGGAAAGGAAATTTGGGGTTGGGTTTCCCTCTGAATGGAACCTGCCGTGGCGACTTTTTATCCTGTTATATTTCTATCACGTTGGAAGCGGCCCCCCCTCTGGCCCTTAATGGCTCTGGCTTTGAGAGTTTCCTCCAAAATTACACCACCGCTTCCTGCTCCGCAGTTCCCCAGAGCTCCTCTGTGCAGAGGAGGGGGGCAGCTCTGGCCCTGCCCTGTCGGGGTGCCCACGTGGGCTCAGCACCTGGCCTCTCCCTGGGGGCCCAGGAGGGCGTGACAGTGGGGCCCCTGATCCCAGGCTGAGGACTGGGAGGGCCCAGGGCCGGCACCTGGCGCCCTCGGCCATTCCCTGCCCAGTCTGGCCGGAAGTCAGGCTGCTGGCCCGCGGGGGTGGGGGCTCACTTAGTGTGGCCCCCCCACCCCCCACCGCCTTTCTTCTCTGCTGTACCAGCAGAGCTCAAGCCACTAAACCGTAATTGTCACCTGCAGGATTTTAATGGTCAGCCAGCTGTGCACAGCTCGGGGAGAGGGCCTGGAACTGCCCTCCTCACGAGCAGGTGGGGCCTTTGGGGGAGCTGGGTGGGGCACAGCCGTCGGCAGCCAGGGTTCTGTCCACGTGAGCGGTGCTGCAAGGGGCTGAGTGGCGGGGGGGGGGCAGGGGTCAGGTAGGTCCTGTCTTCCAGCTCGAAGGGGTGGGGGAGCCAGGGCACCTCAGCGGAGGTGAGACCCAGAGCCCTGTTTGGGGGCCCAGGGTGGGCACCCAGGGGTGCATGTGGGGGGCTGCCATGTGGCCTGCACTCTTAGGCCCACCAAGCTTGGAAACTTGCTGTGCCAAGCCGGGCCCCTCACTCAGCCTCCCCCGGGGTTTCCACTTCTTGGGTCTCTGCACAAACACTGAGGCCCCGAGGCTTGGCATGATGGTGCTGCACGCTCTGCCCTCCTCGCCCCTTCAGGGATGCCTGGGTGCCACGCGGGCCTCTGGGGTGGAGGCCGGACTGCTCGGTCCCTTGCTGTGTGGCAGGGGCCTTCCTCTGTCCTTCCTTTGCCCTCCTGTCCCTCACTGGTCTCCTTCAGCCCCCAGGCCGGGAGGTGCGTCACTCTGCCTCAGGCCTGGGAGGGGTGGCCTAGGCCCTGGAGGGCGGAGGCTTCCCTGAGAGCTGGTGCTGCTGGCCCAGGAGACCCGGAGATGGGAGGACGCAGCCGGGAGACCGCGCCCCAGGGGCTGCTGGGCTCAGGCCGGGTCCTGAACCGCTCAAGAGGACAGTGTGCTCCACGCTTGGACGATACTGTTTTGTTTTTAATTATACAAAGTTTCCAGACTTTATATTATCATATCAAAGACACAGGATACCAGCACGTAGTGGCCAGAAGAAACCCCAGGTAGGAAGCCAGCACGGAAGGTTCCAGTGGGCCCGGCCCGTTGGGCCAGTGCAGAGTCCTGTCGCTGCTTGTCTGTCCGCCGGCCCCCCGTCGCCAGAGGCGGGGCCGGCCGGGTGGGCGCCCTCCCAGGAGGCCTGTGCCCGAGTCAGGTCCACATGGGCTCTGTGGGTAGCCCGGCGGCGTCGCCTCTAACTCCGAATCGTCGTCTTTCTGTCTCGGTCCTTGCTCTGCGGAGGGAGGGGGCAGTGTCAGGGCCTGGGCTCCGACCGCGCCAGCCCGCACCTTGGGCCTCCCCGCTGGGTGCTGTCTCAGCTGGCGGGTGCTGAACACACCCCTTCCACGCTCACCCCGGCTTCCCCATGCAGTTTGGGGAGGAGAGTACACTGCTGCACTGCCGAAATTGTAAAATTAAATTTCCCAGATGTTCAGGCCCCAGGAGCTCCCGCGTGCTGTCTGGAGAGGAAATGGGGATCGGGAAAAGCCGCGCCGCATTTTCTCCTGCTCACCCTGCTTTTCCGGTGCCACCAAGCCCGGCAGGAGCTGTAAATCACAGCCGGCCGGCACTCCCGCGACGTGGCCTTCTCCCCAGCCCCCACCACCCCACCGGCGGGCCCCACAGGCGCACCCGGGTGTGAGTGGGCAGCCCCAGGGCACGGGCCGGGGCCGGAGGAGGGCTGGCAGGTGCCTGGGGAGCCTCAGGCCTGGGCCAGGGGTCCTGTTCCTTCGGGGACACGGTGGGGGGGGGGCCCAGAGCCGCCTGCACCAGGCCTGGCCCGGTCCCCCAGCCTCTTCCCACTTGGGATCTCCCTGCCCCCTGGCCTCCCAGCTGGTCCTGGGTGGCTCCCTTCGGTCCACGGGTCCCTGAGGACCCGAGGGGGGAGCGGGCCCAGTAGGGCCGGGCCTGGCTGCTGCCTCCTCCCTCCCTGGCCTGGGGCTGGCAGGTGCGGGGGCGGGGGGCCGGGGCCCTGCCCTGCAGGTGTGGGTGGCCAGGGTGGCCCGGACCGTGCATGATGCGTGCATGCCTGGGCGACACTCACCAACTTTCTCTGGTTGCTGAGGCAGAAGGTACAGATCTGTTTGGGCTGCGCGTTCTCGCCGTCGCGGGCGGGGGGCGGTGGGGGCGGCGGCGGGGGGCTGCCAGGACGCGCAGCGTGGAAGAAGGGCCCAGAGTGGCACGGCTGCCCGTCGCCGCAGGCCTCGCCCACGAGCAGCACGTTGCCCAGGTGCGAGATGTAGCTGGACGCCAGGCGCAGTGTCTCGATCTTGGAGAGCTTGCGGTCGGCGGGCTCCGTGGGGATGAGCGTGCGCAGCGCCGTGAAGGCCGTGTTCACGCTGTTGGTGCGGTCCCGCTCGCGCGCATTGGCCGTGTGTCGCTGCCGGGGCTCCCTGCCCGGCCGCCCCCCGGGCCCCGCGGCGCCGCCCCCCGCCCGCCTGCCCCCGGCCCGCCTCCGGGCGCCCTGGAGGCCGCAGCGCGCGGCGTGCACGCGGCAGGGCTTCTCGTCAGAGCCGGAGCTCTCGCTGCCCCGGTCCTCGTCCTCCGACAGCGCGCTCACCTCGGGGTACAGGTAGCGGCCCGGCGGCGCGGAGCGCAGCATGGCGAGGGACACTGCACCCGCCGTCAGCTCCGCCTCGCGCCGCGCATGTCGCCGGCCGCGCGGCCGCCCGGGCCGGGGAGGCGCGGGTCTCGGTGGCCCGCGGTGGCGGCTGCGGCGCCGCGCGCACGTGTGCGTCCCGGGCTGGAGCGGGGCCGCGGGCCGGGCCTTTATAGTGGCGGCGGCCCCTCCCCCGCGCCGGCCCGCCCTCCTCCCCGCCTCCCGGCCCCGGAGGCCGCAGGGAGCAGGGGCCCTCGTCCCTCTGCCGCCTCGCGCCACGACGAAGGGGCCCGGGGCATCTCGCGGCCCGGGCTGGGGGGGGCAGGCCCTGGGGGGACGCCGGCCCCGCAGCCCCCTCCCGCCCCCGCCGCAGCGCCGAGGGGAGGGTCAGGCGGGCGCGACCCAGGCAGGTCCTCTCCTCCTGCTGCCGCCGCTTAACTCAGATGCCCTGGCCGCGGTGCCTGGCCACACCCTGTTTGTCTGTCGGCCTCGCTCCTGTGCACACTCGGGCCTCCCGTGCCAGGCGGGGTGCGGAGGGGCGCAGAGCACCCCGGGGCTGGGGCTCACCCCCCCCCCAAGGCCGCCCCCGACCCCCGTGTGTGTATGGGGGCCCTGGGGGCATGGCCTCCCCGCGGCGGCTGCACGCTCCAGGTCCCACACAGGCTGTGCCCTCTGCCTCAGAGACCCTCCCCGTCCCCTCGCTGCAGGCTCTGGGGTCTGTCTGTGGTTTAGGGGTGGCCGCGTGGACGGGAATCAGGCCCCCCATCCCAGGCAGAGAAGGAAGGGCCGGGGCACGGGGGGCGTGCCTGAAGGGCGGGCTTGCTGGGAGGGCGAGAGTTGGCAGGGCTGGGGCGGGCAGGTGCAGAGGGGCAGCGCCAGGGGGTCCTGCGCTCCTGCGAGGGGCCCTCGGCTCCCTGCTGCGCTCGGCGGCCTCGGGGCCCCTCCCCCTGTGGCCACCATTCAGGAAGCGGCCGCCTGGGCAGCAGTCTCCGTGCTGGGCGGAGGGAGGGTGGTGGCTGGCAGGGGCCTCGACCAGGAATGTGTGTCCAGGAATGTGGCTGCTCTAGGGTGGGGGGCAGGAGCAGGGAGGGCTGGGGGGGTCGAGTGCCTGCCGGGCACGACACAGTGGCTCCTACCTCCCCTTGGACTGGCTTGGCGGGGTCTTCGCTGCGTCCCTGCTTGCGGCTACCCGTTTTTGCCTAAGGCCCCCACCAGGGGAGGGAGCCCATGGGCGATGAGGTCACCCTTGTCTGTGGCTGCCCAGAGTCCTGGCCAAGGAATCCAGGGGGGAGGCTCTGGGGTTGGCACCACTTCAGTGGAAAATGTGAAGGTACAGCTCCGGCGCCTCTGAGGGCCAGTTGTGGGGGGATGGGGGACAGCACCGGCCGCCGTGCCACGTCACACCCCAGGGAGAGGACATGTGTCGGGGTGCCTGGGGACTGCCCCACCAGCCTTGAGGCCCATCCCTTTGCTCTCACTCCCCCACCCTTGCCTGTGACTCTTGGGGAGCTTGAAGGAAGGGGTGGGCATGGTGGGTGCCCAATGCTGACACACTGGCCTGCCGCCCAGGACATCCGGAACACGGTGGGCAATGTGCCCCTGGAGTGGTACGACGACTTCCCCCATGTGGGCTATGACCTGGACGGCAGGCGCATCTACAAGCCCCTGCGCACCCGTGACGAGCTGGACCAGTTTCTGGACAAAATGGACAACCCTGATTACTGGTGAGGAGGCTGGGGCAGGGCCTGGGTGCGGGGCCTGGGTGCGGGGCGGAGGTGCTAGGTGCTGGGTGCTAGGTGCCAGCTCTGACTGGGTCCCCAGGCGCACGGTGCAAGACCGGATGACGGGGCATGACGTGCGGCTGACTGATGAGCAGGTGGCCCTGGTTCGGCGGCTGCAGAGGGGCCAGTTTGGGGACGTGAGCTTCGATCCCTACGAGGTAGGTGGCAGCGCCTCGCCCTGGGCGTCCGGGGTTGGTTGCAGGGTCACGGCCCACATGTCCCTGCTTGTGCCCGCAGCCGGCTGTGGACTTCTTCAGTGGGGACCTGATGATCCACCCGGTGACCAACCGACCTGCTGACAAGCGCAGCTTCATCCCGTCCCTGGTGGAGAAGGAGAAGGTAGGCGCAGTCGCCGTCCAGAGTTCCCAGAGTTCCCACATGCGGCCCACACTGACCCGCTCTGCGCCCGCAGGTCTCCCGCATGGTGCACGCCATCAAGATGGGCTGGATCCAGCCTCGCCGGCCGCGAGAGCACAGCCCCAGCTTCTACGACCTCTGGGCGCAGGAGGACCCTGACGCAGTGCTGGGCCGACACAAGATGCACGTGCCCGCCCCCAAGCTGGCCCTGCCCGGCCACGCGGAGTCCTACAACCCGCCTCCTGAGTACCTGCCCAGCGAGGAGGAGGTGGGCCTCGCGCGGGTGGCAGGAACGGGCGGGCCTGTTGGGGCGCGAGCTCCCGGCTCACCCCTGTGTCCATAGCGCCTGGCGTGGGAGCAGCAGGAGCCGGGGGAGAGGAAGCTCAACTTTTTGCCACGCAAGTTCCCCAGCCTGCGGGCCGTGCCGGCCTATGGCCGCTTCATCCAGGAACGCTTCGAGCGCTGCCTCGACCTCTACCTGTGCCCTCGGCAGCGCAAGATGAGGGTGTGTGCGGGGTGGTGGGGCGCCTGGGTGGGGGCGCGGGAGCTGGGGCGGGGTGACCTCATGCTCTCCTATCCCAGGTGAACGTGGACCCGGAAGACCTCATCCCAAAACTGCCGCAGCCGCGGGACCTGCAGCCTTTCCCCACCTGCCAGGCCCTGGTACGGGGGGGGGGGGGGGGGGGGGGGGGGGGGGGGGGGGGGGGGGGGGCGGGGGGGACGGGGACGGGGGAGGGGGAGCGCCGGGGAGGGGTCCGTGGCCTCACTGCTCCTTCTCTGTAGGTCTACAAGGGTCACAGTGACCTCATTCGCTGCCTTAGTGTCTCCCCAGAGGGCCAGTGGCTGGCTTCAGGTGAGCCTGCGGCAGGGACGTTGCTGGCTTGTGGGGACGGGGGCGACGGCCAGGCGGTGAGGGCCTTGTTTGCTGTACCCAGGCTCTGACGATGGCTCGGTGCGGCTCTGGGAGGTGGCCACTGCCCGCTGCATGAGGACCGTGCCCGTGGGGGGCGTGGTGAGGAGTATTGCCTGGAACCCTCACCCCACCATCTGCCTCGTGGCCGTGGCCGTGTAAGTGCAAGGCGCAGGGGGCGCCGGGGCAGCGGGCACAGACCTGAGCCTGACAGCCCGCCGCTCACTCCCGTCTGCAGAGAGGACTCGGTGCTGCTCCTGAACCCAGCCCTGGGGGACCGGCTGGCGGTGGGCGGCACGGATCAGCTGCTGAGCGCCTTCGTCGCCCCCGAGGAGCCCGCCGAGCAGCCTGCCCACTGGCTGGAGGCCTCCGAGGAGGAGCGGCGGGAGGGCCTGCGGCTGCGCATCTGCCACGGGAAGGTGTGGGGGCTGCGGGGGGGAGTGGTGTAGGCTGGGGTGGGGGGACAGACGGACACTCCCACTGAGCCGGTGTTGCCTCCCGCAGCCGGTGACGCAGGTGATCTGGCATGGGCGCGGGGACTACATGGCCGTGGTGCTGGCCGCCGCGGGCCACACACAGGTGCTCATCCACCAGCTGAGCCGGCGCCGCAGCCAGAGCCCCTTCCGCCGGAGCCACGGGCAGGTGCAGCGGGTGGCCTTCCACCCCGTGCGGCCCTTCCTGCTCGTGGCTTCGCAGCGCAGCGTCCGTGTCTACCACCTGCTGCGCCAGGAGCTCACCAAGAAGCTGAGACCCAACTGCAAGTGGGTGTCCAGCCTGGCGGTGCACCCTGCAGGTGAGGGCTGGGGGGGCAGGGGGGTGAGGAGGGGGCCGGGAGGGAGTGAGGGTGTGCGTGCGCGCCGCAGGTCCCACCACCCCATCTGCCTCCAGGGGACAACATCATCTGCGGCAGCTATGACAGCAAGCTTGTGTGGTTTGACCTGGACCTCTCCTGTGAGCCCTACAGGGTGCTGCGGTGAGAGCGGGCACCAGGGGTGGGGACCCTGCCCCCCTCCCCCCCGCCCCACCCTCACCCACCCACCCCTGCACCACAGGCATCACCGGAAGGCCCTCAGGGCCGTGGCCTTCCACACCCGGTACCCACTCTTCGCCTCTGGCTCGGATGACGGGAGTGTCATCGTCTGCCACGGGATGGTGTATAAGTGAGTGCGGCCCACGGCCTGCCTGGGGTGGGGGTGGTGGTGCTGGGGGGGGTTCATGCTCTTGAGCCCCTCCCCTCCCCCCTCCAGCGACCTGCTGCAGAACCCGCTGCTGGTGCCTGTGAAGGTGCTGCGGGGGCACACGCTGACCCGAGACCTGGGGGTCCTGGATGTGGCCTTCCACCCTACCCAGCCCTGGATCTTCTCCTCCGGGGCCGATGGCACCGTGCGCCTCTTCACCTAGAGCCGGGCCGCCTCCACAGGGCGCAGGGCTGTGCGGGCGACCCTCAATACACGTGTTCCCCCCGACCGGTGGTGCAACCTTGATTCGGGGTTCCCGACCCGCTGCCCGTCCCACAAGGAGAGGCTGTGACCTCACACTCCCACGCTGCCTGAGGAGCCAGTGGCTTTATTGGGAAGGGGGGGGTACAACCACTTGCTCCCCGGCCCGCGCTTGGCCTCCGGCGGCCCCCTCCAGAAGGGCAGGTGTTCGGCCCCTTGCTCCTAGGGCAGGGAGTGCCGTGGGGCTGTCGGCGGGGGGGGGGGGGGGGGGGGGGGGGGGTTCGGCCCAGACCCGTGGTGACTGCTCGCAGGGGTGATGGGTGGCGCTGCGGGGGGGCCTCAGGCAAACTTCACCAGGCGGCCCAGAGTCTCTGCAGCCTTCATGCGCACCAGGGGGGCCGGGTCCTTGAGGAGGAGCTGGAGCGCTAGGGGCAGGGAGCCGCTGCCAGGGGTCTGCCAGGCCCCCCAGGAACACCCGGCCCGCGGGCCTCCGCCAGGCTAGACCCTCCCCTTCCCTGTCCACCGAGCCTGGGGGGGCCAGGACCCCATGGTGCACCCCCACCCCGCGGGGGCCACCCGCCCACCACTCTCCTAAGACAGGCCTCTGCCGGGAGCGCCTGGGAGCCAACGGAAAGATAGTTTTTCCTTTTTTAGTGTTTTTTAAGCTCTTTTGGAACAGTTAAGAAGTTTCCGTGAATTACTAGAGACGATGAGGTCACCAGTGACAGGGGAAAAATCCTTGAAATCCAGGAAAATCACTTAGTCCCCCTTGGTGCCCACAGGTCAGTGAGGCCCCGTGCAGGCCAACAGGTTGGGGGTGGGGGTGGGGGCCTGACCAGCTCACCTGCAGTCAGCTGCTCCAGGTCCACCTGTGGCCGCAGCTCCGGCTCGACGTGCAGCACCAGGAACCCTGGGGGGCAGTGGGGGGGGAGTCAGGGAAGGCCGGGCTGGGGGCGGGGCCGCGCACGGGGGCGGGGCTCACCCGTGAGCATGGGGGCAGCAGCGCGGATGTCCTCCCAGCTGCTCTTGAAGTAGAAGAGGCCGGTGCTCACCAGGCGGCCCAGCAGCTCGGGGAAGTGGTGCATCTGCGGGAGTGGGGGCAGCGGGGGGGCCCTGAGTCCCGCCCCCGCCCGTGCCTCCCCCCCTCCCCGCCTCACCGCCCCCTCACCAGGAGCTTGCAGGTGGTGTTGAGGAACTCCCCGAAGTGCAGGCCCCGCCCCTCCTGCAGGTGCTTCTGGAGGGCGGCCGCCAGCTCGTCACACTGCAGGTTGGGGCCGCACATGCGCAGCGCAAACCTGCAGGCCTGCGGGACAGCACGCTGAGCCCCCACCCCAGAGCCAGGCCGGCCCGCCCTTCCCGGCGGCCCACTCACGCTGGTCACGGGGCCTTGGGGGTCCCGCAGGTGCAGCAGCAGGGGCACCAGCCCCCCCACCACCTGCTCCAGGAACACGTCCTCACAGCGCCCCTGGCAGGCCTTGTTGAGATGCCCGAAGAGGCGGATGGACGCAGAGCGGAGCTCCATCTTCTCCTGATAGGGGGTGGGGAGGGGGGTCACCAGTGCGGGGCTTGGGGGCGTTCCCGCGTCATGGACACCAGGGGACTGACAGGCTGGCAAGAAGGCCCCTCGGGGATGGGGTGGGGAGATGGCGCCAGCAGAGGGTCAGCAGGGGGTGGGGCGGGGGGGGGGGTGGCAGGCCGCTTGGGGGGGGGGGGAGTCCCCACGCCCCGCCTACACTGTCGAAGAAGGGTCGGATCCGGATGGCGACGTGCAGCAGCACTGGGTGCAGGTCCTGGGGCTCTACCAGGTCCAGCAGCCTCGCCAGGCCCACCATGGCCTCCAGGGCCACCAGGCTGTGAGGGTCATCCCTGTCGTCCAGGCCGCCAATGACAGCCGTCAGGAGCTGGGGGCCGTGTGCCCGCACCTGGGGAAGCCCCGCACTCAGCTGTAGGGCATGGGGTGGCCGGCCCCCACCCCGCTCTCCCTCCCGCACCCACTCACCTTATCTGGGGAGCCAGAGGCCACGTTGGCCAGGCCTCGCAGCACCAGCCGCCGCACGCTGGCACAGGTGTCCTTCTGCCGGGCCGCCAGGTTGTCCAGCAGTGACTCCAGGAGCATGAGGTCGTTGACCACGTTGCTGTTGAGCAGCTGGAGGCGGACCCGCTGTGAGCACCTGCGCCCCCTCTCCCCCCACCCCATCCAGGCCACCTCCCGGGGGCAGTGCCCACTTCTCACCACTGCACCGCTGGGTGCCCCCGGCCAGGCTTGCTGTGAGGAGCGGACAGGCCTCGGCCTGTTCCCTCCAAGGTCCTGACCCCGCCACCCTCGGGGCAGGTTTTGGCAGCGTCAGCCACGGAGCAGTGACCAGGGAGGCTTGGGGCCCTGGCCGGCTGCCCGCCCCCCCCCCCCGAGGACCCCAGAGACTGCCCAGCTCAGGCCTCCTGTCCCTGGGCCTGGTCTGATGGGCCCTGCGCCCAGCAGTACCGAGCAGGAGCGGGGCAGGGCGCCCCCGGGCCCCCCGGAGCAGGCGGCTCCTACCTCGGCCAGGAAGCTCGTGGAGGTGACCCGCTGGATTTCGTACACGCTGCTCTGTGTGCACACCAGCGCCTTCATCACCAGGGGCAGCCGGGGGCCGGCAAACTTGGCCATGGCGCTAGGGAGGGGGCCCCAGCGTGAGTGCCGGGGCCTCGGGCTCCTGCCTCCCCATCCTGCTCCATGGGAGGCCTGCCGGAAGCCAGGGCCGTCCAGGGGGGGCGGTTCCCACTGGGCCCACCGGCTCCCACGTTCCCCTGGGGTAGCCTGCATAGAACCTGGCCAGCCGGGTGACCCCCTCCTCATGCCCCGCCGACGTCCTGAGCAGCTGCCAGCCTCCCTCCAGCTCCATGCGCTGCACCACGTCCTCATTGCCACCCCGAAGCAGCATGGCCTGCAGAGCATCGGCTGCGGAGCTGTGGGACACACGGAGATGGATCTGGGGGCGGGGGGCCTGGAGCGCCGCTCACCTTGGTGCCCCACACCCCTGCACAGACTCCTGCTCTTGGGAGAGATGTCCCCAGGCTGCGGGGCCTGGGCCCTGCCAGCAGCACCCTCCAGGGAGGCCCCTGGGCCCTCCCCTCCGCTGGGCACCTCGAGGGTGCTCTGGACCCTCGGCTCAGGGAGGCTGTTAGTGCTTGTGGCCACCCGTCCCTGTGACGGGCAGGTGGGGGCTCTGCAGGCAGCGTCCCCAAGCCCTCCAGCACCGTTAGGGTAACAGCCTTCAGGGTTTTTTCTTGCCTTGAAAACCTTCATTTAATTAAGAAATGAAAAAAAGAGACAGTTTGTGAAACTAAAGTCAGGTCGGGATCCCTGGGTGGCGCAGCGGTTTGGCGCCTGCCTTTGGCCCAGGGCACGATCCTGGAGACCCGGGATCGAATCCCACATCGGGTTCCTGGTGCGTGGAGCCTGTTTCTCTCTCTGCCTATGTCTCTGCCTCTCTCTCTCTGTGACTATCATAAATAAAAATTAAAAAAAAAAAAAAAGGTCAGAGTCTCATGCGGGGCCCTTGGACGAGCGGCAGAGGGGACCCGAGGTCAGTGGGCTGCGTGGAGCAGGGTCCGCCAGGGACCCGAGAACTGGCCCCGCGCAGCCAGTTCCTGTACCGCAGAAGGCACCCATGTGCAGCCCACCCGGGGGAGCCTGGACCCGGGGAAGGGATGGCAGGTGGGGCTCCATGGTGGCAGGGACCCTTCCCTGCCGAGGCCAGGCTGTGGCCGGAGCTGCAGCGACTACAAGCTCAGCCCCGGGTGGGATGGCAGGGGTGGCTGTGCCTGCGGCTTGGCCCTGCGGCGCTTGGCTGTCACGTGTCCCTGGCAGGAGGGGCTGGGGCCGCCTGGGGTTGAGCAACGGCCTCGTGCCCAGCTCGGGGCGGTCGGTGGCAGGCAGGCAGCAGGGGCAGGGCCCCCATCCTGGGTGTAAGGGGGCGCAGTCATGCGTCTGGCACCTGCAGGGCCTCGTACCAGAGCCGGAGCCCAAGCAGTGTTCCCCTGCTCTCAGAACAGCACAGGAGCACCCCTCCCCGGCGAGCGGCTACCTGGCGCTCAGGCCCTGCCCTGGCCAGCAGGCGTGTGCCCCTGGGAGCCCCTGGCCCAAAGGTGGACACCCACCCAGGGCAGCGCACTTGCCCATGACTCGGGCAACAGCCAGGGGGACGGATCCTCCAGTAGGCTCCTGCCGGGCTGCAGGGGGCGGGTGCTCGTCCTCCGACCCAGGTGGCAGCGGAGGGCACCCCTTGAGCCACCACCACGAGTCCTGCAAGGCGCAGCCTTGGCTGAGGCACATGCAGTTGGGGAAGGGCGCCCCCCGGCCTGTCCACCTGCTGTCCAGACCCGTACCGGGCGTGGCCGGGAGAGCGGTCTGCATGCCTAACCCATGGGCCCCTGCCTGGAGCCGGCTCTGCACCTACCCTGGCCCGGGGCCCCAGGGGGCTCGGGACCCACAGGCCCCAGAGCTCACAGGCCATGGAGTGCGGTCCCCGCGTGCCAGGCCAGGGCTGGTCCAGAGGGGTCTTCACCAGTCCCTTACTGCCCGCTCCGGGCACAACCCGGCAGCCGCTGGCACATGGCCCCTCCCTGAGTGGCCGAGGCTCCTGTGATGGAGCAGCCCCGGGGAAGGCGGGCTGACGTGTTCCTGTCCCCCCAGGGGTCCCCTCGGGCTCCAGTGGCCTCGTGGCCCTGCAGTCGTTCAGAGGTCCTGCCGCCACGGGGCCGACACTGGGCTGCTGAGCGCTCCCAGCAGGCAGCTGCACCCGCCGTCCTAGTCTCCCGCCCCACGGCCCTACGGCCCCACAGAGAGAATCCCAAAGCCCTAGCAGAGCTGAGGGGGAGGGGGCTGCCTCTGCGGCCAGCGGGGTCTGACCTGGGAGGCGCAGTGTGCCCGAGGACAGCGCCCCATGGGGTGTACACGGGGCAGGGACCAGGAGCCCCAGGCCCCACCCACACCCCAAGCCCTCCCCTTCATCTTGTGAAGGTGGCACAGCTGAGTGTCCCGTGCCACCCCCACAGGCCACCCCGCAGGCTGGCAGCTGCCTCCGCCCCACGGTCCCATCCCAGACCCACCGGAGGACGGGAGGGGCTCAGGCAGGGAGGCTGCATCCCCAGCACTGACGTCTGATCCGAGGTGCCAGCACCAGCTCCCCAGGCACACCTGAGACGCTGAGCCAAGGCCCCAGTGCCCGGCCCAGCCTTCCCGTCCTGTACCTCACGGCCAGGGAGCCAGACACGTGTGTGCTCACACGCACACGCACATGCACACGCTCCTGCAACCGTGCTGGGGCAGGAGGCGAGGACCCGGTTACCTGCAGGGCTCCAGGCTCCTCGGGGCCACAGCAGAGCCCACACCCTTCCTCTCCTTGGCCTGCAGGTTCCGGGGCAGCGCGACACCCACGGTGCAGCTGATGCGCAGCAGGAGCGCCGCGAACAGCTGCGGGTAGAGCTCGAGCACCGCGGGCCCGGACGCCGGCGCGCTCATGACCTCGCACAGTGCGCACGTGGCCTGGGGGCGGTGGGGGGCACGTCAGGCTGGGCTCTGCGGGACCCTCGGGACCCTCTCGAGGCGGCATGCTGAAGGCCGGCCCGCCCCCAACTCGCCTGAAACTCGAAGCGCCCTGGGGCACCCCACGTGCGCGGAGATCTGGCTCCCGGGGGCGGGGAGGGGGACGCCGCACAGGGAAGCCGCGGCCCCGCTGGGCCCCTGGCAGGCGCGGGGGCAGGGTGGTCCCCCTCGGGACAGGCCCCCGACCATCTGCTCTTGATTCCACAGCAGCAAAAAGGGGGAAGCAGCTCTGGCAGCTGCTGTGCCATCGCCGTGGCCTCGCCTTCCCGCGGGATGGGGGCTTCCCTTGGGGCCAACAGCTGCGAGGCCTTTACGAGCCAGGCTTACCCCCCCCCCCCGGCTGCCAGGTGCCCGAGGGGGGCACCCAGGCCACCTGTGGGTCCTCCCGCCAGTGGCCCCACGGCCCCTCCCCGGCCTCTGGGAGCAGGGAGCAGGCCAGGCAGGCAGCCCCGGGGCCCCACTCACCGCAAGGGGCAGCAGTGTGGCCACGCGGCCCGGAGAGCTGCTCAGAAGGAAGGCCCGGGTCTCCTTGAACGGGACGTCCTTGCTCAGCTTCTCCAGGAGCAGCCCCAGGACCTGGGTAGTGAGGCTGGGCTCCACGGCCAGCGCCCGCCACAGGGTGCAGGTGTGGCTGCAGCAGGACGGAAGGACGGTCACCCCCGGGCCCCAGACGCGCCGCCAGACCTCCCCCGCTGCGGGGGGGGGACCCCAGCCTCGGCCCGGGGGTCTGCAAACAGATGGCAAGCTGAGCTCGAGCTGGCAGCAACGAACCCCGAGCCCTGAGACGCGGCTGAGAGGGCAGCCATAGCCCCGCAGGCGGCACGGGACAGGACGCGGGCGGGAGGCGTGGGGGCCGCCTCCACTCACGACCGTGGGCCGGCGGCGGGAGAAGTGCCCCGGGGCTGAGCAGAGACGGGACAGGGGGCGTCCCCGAAGCAGAGGATGGACAGTGCTCAGCACGGGGGGCAGCAAGGCCACGGCCGCCTGGCAGGGTGGTGGGATGTGCCTCCTCCCACACACTGAACCCTCGCCGAGCTCGATTCCCGCCAGGTGAACGCAACTTCAGATCCCAAAAGGAGAGTTTGCACACCCTCTCCGAGGAAATGCCGGAAGATGGGCTGCAGGCGGAAGGGATGGAGGCCCAGATGCCACCACGAGGGACAATGCGCGTGCCCACCAGGAGGCGAGCCGTGCCGCGTGGGGGCGGGGACACTGGGGAGCCTGCACCTGCACCCAGGGCAGGGAACAGCTCACTCTCGGCACGCGGCCTTGTTGACCAAACACCCACGGCACCCACGCGGCAGCGAAGGGCCATGTCGTGTTCCGATAACTTTGCTTCTGGACAAATTTTAATTTCAAGTGATTTTCACAGTCATGAACTAGCCTCTGGCTTTCTTTGCCAGCTACTTGTGAGATTAAAACCCACCCTGGAGGGGATCCCAGGGTGGCTCAGGGATTGAGCATCTGCCTCCGGCTCAGGGCGTGACCCTGGGTCCCGGGATCGAGTCCTGCATCGGGCTCCCCGCAGGGAGCCTGCTTCTCCTCCTGCCTGGGTCTCTGCCTCTCTGTGTCTCAAGAATAAATAAAATCTTAAGAAAAAAACCAACCCACCCTGAGCTCACAGGTTGTGCACATGTGGTGGGCCGGACCTGGCCAGGGCTGCCCTGGCGCCACAGCGCGGGAATGAGCCGTACGGCCCAACAACAGGCAGGGCCACGTAAAGGGGGCAGAAAGAAACGCCCCATGACTGTGTTTACGTGGATTGTGTCATCGGAGCTTAAGACCGAGCACAACGCGTGTCTGGGGACAGCCGTCGGGCAGCAGTGACATTTCTGGGTTTGGAGCTTGGGGCACAGGCACGGGCCGTGGCCCGCCTGCACGGCCTCCACGAACAGAGAAGCCAAAGCAGGAAGAGCCAAGCGTGGGAGGCGCGGCCACGGCCCGGAGAGCTGGCGGCCACCACCAGACCCTCCCGGTCAATGCGGGTGCGGAGGGGGCCCCACGTGCAGAGGCCCAGCACACAGCTAGGCTCTGTGTGCATGGGTCCCTCTCGGGGCAGCTGCTGGAAGACCAGAAACCGCACAGGACTTCAGAACTCATTTTGGGGAAAACAAACTCCTAAAAAAGGTCGTGTCGAGCTAGAAAGAGACAAGAATGAGGATCCAGAAGAAAGAGGGGAGACAGAAGTCCCAGATGGGGCTGGACGCTCGCCTCGCCACGGCAGAGGCACGACGTGGCCTTCACGCCGGAAGGACAGGCGGACAAAGAAAGGCCGCAGGGGCAGGACGGAGAGGCACCGAGGGCTGAGGACGCCCCGCGTGGGAGTCTGCACAAGCAGAGCGGACACAAGTCAAGGAGAGGTGCGCGCACAAGCAGAGGCACCGACGGCGGGGCCGGGGCCGGGGGAGCACGCAGCTCGGGGCCCCTCCCAATAGGCGGACAGCAAAGGCCAGGGCACGGGCCTCAGGTGGGGGGACCCTTCCAGCTCGAGGACGGGTTGCTCCAGATGGTGGCAGGTGCCCCGCAGGGGCCAAGCTGGGACACAGAGTGCAGGAAGGGCTGGGAGCAGGCAGACCCCGCGCAGCCCGCAGGTGCCAGATACCTGTCAAAGGGCAGGGGGCTGCCCAGGAGGCTGGTGACCACCGCGGCGCAGTGCTGGGACGCCAGGAGGTGCACACTGTGCTGGGCAGCCTGCAGGATGTACTCCTCTCGCGTCTCCTGCAGCTTGGAGCGAAGCACGCTCACGATCTCAGGCACCTGAGGGCGGGGAGCCACACAGGTCAGGCTGGGCACACGCACACGCACACACTGGGAGCCCTTCCAGCACCAGCAGAGCACAGGGGCCTGGGGCGCACAGGAGGCGGCTTCGGGGTGCATATGGAGGCCCAACCGCGCCTGCCGGGCCCTTTCCGCCAGGAAGGGCAACACACAGCCACCTGCTGCCCGGACACGGACGCCCTTCGCCAGGCGAGCGATGCGCACCACCCCAGGACAGGGAGCGCAGGGAAGGGGACGCAGGTCCTTGGACAGTCCCAGAAGCCAGGGGCCATCAGGAGGGGGCAGACAGAGCGGAGCTGCAGGCAGCCGGTGCCCCTCCTGGCCCACCCAAGCCAAGGGCCTGGCTCCACAGCCAGTCGGGGGCCCACTGGCCCAGCACGGCAGGCAGGCCCCCTTGTGGGCACCGCCTCATCGCTACAGGCCCTGGGCCCACGGCAAGGGATTCTGGCCCAGCACGGGGAGCCCCTACTGCCGAGGCTGCACAGCAGGGAGGACAGCTGACGAGACACGGTCCCCTGGACAGGGCAGCGCTGGCCGAGGACCCCACCTGAGGGGTGGGGGGGAGCAGGAGGAGCAAGGGCAGGGCACAGCTCTGATGAGGGAACGTTCCAGGCCAAGCCCACGCCTGCTCATGCGGTAGCGCATCTCACGTGTGGGGGACAAGGGCTGTGGATCTCGGCTGGGGAGGGCGTGGGCGGCACCGGGACAGGGGGACACCAGGACACTTGTCTTCTACAACTTTGGAGTTGGGACAGGGGGCTGATCCCCCGGCTGCTGAAGCGTAGCACCCCGGCGCCAGAGTCCTGCTCCTGCTGACCTGGACCTGTTCCCCTGCATGCCCTGTGCCTTGTTGTTACACGGCTGCCGCAGGCCTGCCACAGAGCACCGCATCCTCTAAACTGGCCTGGGGTGCCCCGGCAGCGAGAACATGCGGGCTGGATGTGCGCCTCCACGTGCACCTGGTGGCCCTTGTGGCTGTGAGTCCCCTTGGCTCCCCCAGGCCCTGCGCTCAGGTGCGGAGCCCGCGTCCCCGCAGCAGCCTGTCCCCACAGGGCAGGCTCGCCGGCACCCTGAGCAAGTTGCTTCTTGTCCTTTGCTCACTTTGCATTTTCCTTTTGGGAAAAGTGGCTCTTTCTCCTGACTTGTCTTGTCAGAGGTGTTTCTAATCGTTTCAGTGGTGTTGTCCATCTTCTCTACCCTTTTCCTTGCTCCGGCGTATTTCACGAAGCAGCGAGCAGGCCCTGGCAAGTGCGGTCGGTGAGCATGGCAGCAGGTCCCGGAGCTTGGCTGCGGAGGGCGCTCGGCCTGGGGCCGTGCCAACGTCCCGCTTCCCTGACCGGCGGGGCCCAGGGTAGGGTCTGCATTCCGACGGCCCACCATGTGGGGCTCAGCCTGCATGCCCTGCACCTTCTGGATTGTTCCAGGCTCACCTTTACCCGCCCAAGGCCTGTCCTCCTGGCAGCAGCCCCTTATGGTCTCTTGCCTCGTGGTCCCTTCACTGAGGCTTCGTGGAAGCAGGACTCCCCGCCACAGGGTTGGCCCGTGTAGGCGTGCGAGTCAGTGGTCTCCAGTGTGTTCCCAGGGTTGTGCAGCATCACCCCCAAAAGCAGCCTCATCTTCATCGGCCACCCCTCCGGAGCCCCTGGCCCCCCTTCCGGCCCCATAGACTCACCACACGAACGGACTCACACACTGTGTGGCCTTTGGTGACTTGTTTCTTTCATCGTGCACCACGTTTGCAAGGTTCATCCATATGTAGGTGTGTCGGTGCTTCCCTGCTCTCGGCTGCTGGATGATACTTCTTTGCAAGGATACGACTCGTTTCATTTATCTGTTCATTAATCGACAGGCATTTGCGTTGTGTCCCTTCTTCGGCCATTATGGTTGCTGCTGCTGCGAGTGTCTACATCCAGGTCTTTGTGTGGACGTGTCTCCACTTCTGGGCACAGGCCTCGGAGCAGAGCTGCTGGGCCCCGGGTGAGCCTGCCGCAATGCTGCACGGCAGTAGGCACGTTTTGACTCCACTGTGTCCCGTTTCCTTGGCTTCCCTGCAGCTTCCCTCCAACCCAAGAGGCCCTGCTCCTACTTCTGACACCGCTGAGGCTAGAAGCCTGCAGTGTGGCTTCCTGTCTCGCCCTCTCTGCTCAGTTTTACAACGTGCTCTATTTGAGGATCGCTGCCTGTAGGGGTCGAGGGCTCAGTCCAGTCACATGTCACTTGCTAGGACCACATTTTCTGATTTGATGTCAGAGAAATTTAGAGTCTAACAGCGACCTGGTGTGTCTAAGAGGACCCCTGCCAAGGTCTGTCAGGACAGGAAGGAAAATGACAGCCCACCAAGGCATCTGTGGGTACAAGATGCCAGCATGCCACGTCACGCATGAGACAGACACGCTCAAAGTGTGAACCTGGGTCAGCAATGCAGTCCCCTGGGGGAAGTGTGCGGAGTGCCATGTCTGTGAGCCTGAGCTGGAAAGGATGCTGTGCAAAAAGCAGCACCCTGAACACCCACCCACCAGCTCAGTACGTTGGGCCTGTGGAGAGGAGCCTGGATCTATCACAAGTGGGTGGGACCCAAAGCTATAAAACTCCTAGAGCAAAAAAAACAGGAAAAAGCTTCATGACATTGAATTTGGCAATAATTTCCCGGCTATAAAAGAACAGGCAACAAAAGCAAAAATACAGTGGCACCTGAGCAGCTCAGTCGGGTGAGCGTCTGTCTTCAGCTCAGGTCATGATCCCAGGGTCTGGGATCCCTGCTCAGGGAGGAGTCGGCTTCTGCCTCTGCCCCTCCCCCTGCTTATGCTCTCTCTCAAACAAAATCTTCAAAAAAAAAAAAAAAAAGAAAGAAAAAGAAAAAGATAAAAGAAAAATACAGGACTATAGCAAACTCAAAGACTTCGGTGTACACAGGGCAACTCGTTGGTAGAGCATGCGATTCCTGATCTCAGGGTCACAAGTTCAAGCCCCTCATTGGGTGTAGAGCTTTCTTAAAAAACAGACAAACAAAACTTTTATGCATCAAAGGACACAATCAACAGAGTGAAGAGGCAACCTGGGAACTTAGGGAAAAAACACCTGTAAATCATACATCTGATACCATGCTAATATCCAGAATATAGAAAGAACTACAACCCAACAACAACAAAAATTAAACAGGATTTTAAAATGGGCAAAGGACACGAACAGATTTATCTCCAAAGAAAATGTACAAATGACCAACAAGCACATCAAAAGATGCCCACCATCACTAATTGTGAGGGAAATGAAGTCAAAACCATTAGGAAGTACCATCTCACACCCGGCAGGATGGCCACTAGAAAAAAAAAGAAAAACAGATAACACGTGTTGGCAGAGATGTGGAGAAACTGGAACCCGTGTGCACCATTGGTGGGAGTGCAAACTAGTGCAGCCACCGTGCAAAGCAGTACGGCAGGTCCTCAAATGGTAAAAACAGAATTACCGTATCACCAGAAATTCCATGCCAGATATTTACCCAAAGAACAGAAAGCAAGATCACAGAGAGACACCTGTATACCCATGTTCCCAGCATCACTTGCAACACCATGGGATGAACAAGTGAACACCGTGCGGCCTCTACATCCACACACCGGGACCACCATGCCCACTGCCTCCAGCCGGGTCCACCCCCTTCACTCACAGAGCCACCGGGCACTTGCTACAATTCAAGTCCAACCTGGGGAGCCCCACTGAATGCAACAATAAAATCCAAACCTTCACCCGGCCAATCCTGTGTCCCCTTCCCCCTGCCACACCTCTCCCCCCAAGTCCAGACCGCCGATGCCTCCCACCCGATACCTCCACACCCGCCGCAGCCCTTTGCTCAGTGCCCTTCCCTTTCCAGGGGTCACCAGACATAGTTCCCTTCCTACATGGCCCTTCCCAATGCTCTTCCATCTTCCCTGTCAGGAAATTCCTGCTCATTCCTCCCTGAGAAGGTATTTGTGATATATACATACTCATGTGTGTGCGTGCGTGTGTGTGCGTGCACGTGCGCGCCTCCAGCAGAGAACTATCCAGGATATACAGGACTTCCACACATCACTAAGAAAAGCACAGACAATCCAGAAAAAAAACGAGGACACTGGTGTCTTCACAAAGGACGGCCGAGTAGCCAGCAACACGTACAAACTACATAAGCTACCAGAGGAACACCAACTGGACTCTCACACCCAGCAGAAAGCATGGCAATGACGTGGCACACCAGACCCTACCGCTGCCGGAGAGAGGGGAGTGGTCCCCTGCCTGCAGCGCCACCTGGGACAGCCACACGGGGGCCTCTCTCGCAGGCCCCAGCCCTTCCACCAGTATGTCCCCAATAGAAATGCACCCTCGTGTCCAAAGGACCTGGACTCTGGCAGCTTGCCCCATGTCCACGGAGGCTGGCGGGTGAGTGAACACGATGCCCCGCAGGAAGGAGTGGTATGTGATGGACTGTGTGACCTGAGCACTGGGAGAGGCCGCACAAGGGCACGGATGGTGTGATTTCATTGTAAGGTGCAAACCAGGCCGAGCTCTGTACTGCTGGGAGGTGGTGACAGCCTGTGGGGGGTCGGCCTGTGGGACCGGGGGCTCAGGTGCTGGTGGGATGCTCTGCTCCTGCACCTCTGGGGGGCCTCCCAGGGCTGTGTACTTAGGACAAGTTCACTCCTCTGCTTGGATGCTTTCCAGGCAAACAGGTCTGCCTCTCAGGGGGTCACAGGGCAGGCGTTCCAGCAGTCCCCGGACCCCTGGGGCCTGCAGAGCTACAGGCCCTGTAGTGCAGGCACACGCATGTCAGCTGTCCGGCCACATGCACAGACCCAGAGCTGCTGCCAGTGCACACTTGGGAACAACCACATGGACAGCCTCCCACCAAGAGGGCACAGGGGTGACAGGGTGAACATGCAGGCAGCAAGGAACAAGTGGCACCTGAGCGTCCTGGGCACGGCCTCTCTGGGCCAGCAGGCTGCAGGACTATCCGGCTGCTGGAGCAGAGTGCCCAGCCAGTGCCCACTCGCTGCAGGGCTCCCTACACCTTACCCCTGCATCTACCTTCCCCTTCCCTCCCCCTCAGTTTCTCCGCAGTTACTTGTGCCAAATTCTGTCCTTTTCGCAGAGCAAGGGGGCCGAGCAGTGTGTGTGCCACCCAGAGCACGGGAGCAGGGGCAGCAGGGGCAGAGGGGGGTGCAAAGGGGCAGGAGGATCCCAGCAGGCCCCGCCCCCACCTTCTCCTGGAGCATGTTGCCGCGCTCCTTCAGCAGGCAGTTGACCATGACCGTGGCGGCTCGAGAACAGTTCCTGTCGGGGTCTCCCAGGCCCTCAAACATGGTCAGCAAGAGGCTGATGAGCTGCTCCGGGGGGAGGCGCTTCGCAATAATCTAGAAGGATGGTTGTGTCAGAAGAGTGGGAGGATGGGGAGCAGTGCCCACCACACAGACCCGGGCCACTGGGTTCAGGGGCTGCCCCCACTTCTGCCCCTCCTCCAGCCTTCCCTGCCCTGTCCAGGGCGCCCACACTGGCCCCTGGAGGATGGTCCCCAGGCGGCCACCTCCGGTCAGAGAGCCTCCAGGAGGCCCCTCCCGACCAGTTGGGGCGGGGAGCTGCTCTGGAGCGCTCCAGACCACAGAGTCAAGGGCAGAGGGCAGCCGTCCTGCCCCAACAGCCCAGCCACGGGCCGGACACCCATCCTCGTCCTCAGCACAGCAGAGCGAGTGCTGGTTAAAGTGGAGAAGCAGCACACAGGCTAGAGGAGGTCACAAACCACACATGGGAGCCACGAGCACGACGGTGGCTGGACATCCGCCACGTCTGGCCCCAAGCACACACGCACTTGCCACTCCACCTGGATTCGCCCAGGGTCAGTCTCTGCCTCCCATTGTCTGGGCACCCGCTCCCTTCTCCCTTCTGTAGGAGAGGAAGCCTCCAGAAGCCCGGAGGGCAATTTCCAGACGCCGAATGGAACTCCCCGGGAGCCAGCGGCTGAGCTCCTGACCGTGCCCCTGCTGCCGGGCCTCAGAGGGTAGGCCCCAGGAGACGGAGGGAGTGCTGGTCAGAGGCGGTGCCACACCACGTTCTCTGAATGGGACCCGCCGATGTGCCCCGTCGCTGCGCCCTGCAGAGCCCGTGACAGGACGGTACTGACGGCCCAAGAGCCCCTCTCTGCCCCAGACACTGCCGCCCTCCCAAACTTTGTGGCTGCCGCCGTAGGTACCTGGGCTATGCTGTTGCAGGTGTGAAAGAGGATGGCAGAGTCGGGGTGCACGAGGCCTTCCTTGAGGGTGAGAAGCCGCTCAGCCACATCATCGCGGTAGTCACGGGAGAAGCCTTCAGAGGCAGGATGGAGAGTGGAGCTGGGCAGGCGCTTCCCCAGCCCCCAAGGCCCAGACTCTGCCCCCCAGCCCTCTAGCACCTCTGCCTAGCCAGGGCTCACCCTCGTAGCCCAGCTGGAGGTACAGCAGGGCGTAGACGCAGCTCACAGCCTCCTGCCGTGTGGCAGGCCACAGGTCCGCGCACCGCGGGGAGAAGAGGCCTATGAGGAGGCCGAGGTTGTGGAAGGGCACCAGGGCCTAGAGAGGCAGATGGGGAGGGTCCTGCAGATACACTCGGGGGACAGCAGGAGATGGGGACTGGGGCCCAGCCACCTGCAGCACCTGGGCCCCGACATGGGCAGCCATGTGACCAGCACAGCCCCTCGCTGAGCTCCTCCCTCCCCGGAGGAGGGGTTCCCTAGGAGGAGGGCTGCGTAGTAGGTGTGTGTAGGCAGAGGGACATCAGGCTATAGAGGGGGTCCCCCGGGGCAGCAGAGAGGGGCAGGGTGCTGCTGATCCTGGCTGACAGGTGTGGGAAGTTCCCGCCCCTAGAAAGCAGGGGTGTTGTCAGGAGAGGGGCCGTGTGAGGTCCCCCTTTCATCCTAAAATTTTTTTTTTTTTTTTTTTTAATTTATGATAGTCACACAGAGAGAGAGAGAGAGAGGCAGAGACACAGGCAGAGGGGGAAGCAGGCTCCATGCACTGGGAGCCTGACGTGGGATTCGATCCCGGGTCTCCAGGATCGCGCCCTGGGCCAAAGGCAGGCGCCAAACCGCTGCGCCACCCAGGGATCCCCCCCCTTTCATCCTAGCTGGGTGTTGGTCCCAGTTTCCAGAGCGTCTTCAGTGCTCATGGAGCCTTGCTCCTCTGCTCTAAGCAAACAGCCTTGCCCACCCTGGGCCTTGTGACATCACTTACACACCCCTCGGCCTCTGCCTCCACCTGTCCCTGTGGGCCCTCCATCATGTGTGAGGCCTTTTCCGGAAGCCCCCCCACCCGGTCCCTGTCCATGCACAGGATCCTTTCAGAAAGCGCAGGCCTCTGCCTCTGCTCCCCTGAGGGCCCTCCCGAGCCAGAGTATCCATCAGAGGGAGGCTGGGGTGCTGGGCAGAGCACCTCATGGGACCAACTGCCATTCCTGCCAGTGAGGTCACACGTCTGTCACCTCACATGCCAGGTGAACTCCAGTTGGACTAGGGTTACGTGAAATGCAGGCCACGAAAGAAACGGAGTGGGAAAAGCCCACCTAAAGCACACACGGAAAGCAGAAACCATTAGGAAACACACAGCAGATCCGGCCAGGCCAAGAATGAACGTCGGGCTGGTTACCAAACAGATGCTACCAGAACAGGAGAAGAAATAACTAGCAGCAAAACTCTCATCTAAGGGCTGGGGACTGGGAACCCTGGGTGGCGCAGCGGTTTGGCGCCTGCCTTTGGCCCAGGGCGCAACCCTGGAGACCCGGGATCGAATCCCACGTTGGGCTTGCTGCAGGGAGCTTGCTCCTCCCTCTGCCTGTGTCTCTGCCTCTCTCTCTCCTCTGTGTAGTCTCATGAATAAATAAATAAAATCTTAAAAAAAAAAAGAACTATGAAAAGAACCTTATCAATGGCCTCATTTCTAAATATCCACAAATCCATCCTAATAATAAGCAGTAAATACAATTGCAGAAAAAGCTACAAAACCTCCAAAACCAGACCGTGCAGCCCATGCTTCTTAGGGACCTGGAGGTAATAGATGTTACTGCCCAATGAAGTCATCCATCAATTCCATGCAATCCCTACCAAAATCCAAGATCACAACAGGAATATTTTAGGACTAATTCATCCTAAAATCACCCAGGCTGATGATCTTGTTAAGATCTTGTTAAGAACAACTGTGGAGCAAGGAGCAACTTCATCTCAGCAAATACTGAAGCGTGTCCCGAAAGTGCAGCCCTTGGAACAAGCCCCTGCACCCCCACTCCGCCCACCCCAAAGGACATGTCCTTCCCTCAGTGTTCTGAGCATTCCAGCGCTCCTGCCTCGAGTGTCCTCATCGTCTTTTCCCCCTGGTCCCCATCACCCACCTCCACATTAATCCCAGCTAATCCACAGGCTCCCAAGGACAAGGGTGCCCATCAGACCGGACTCGGTGCCCAGCCCTGGGGGCAATTCCTGGCCTGATTGCTCTTCTGTCTCCGGAAAGAGGATGGTGGGACTAGTGCAATGTGGGGTGATCCCAGGACAAGCACCAGGAGGGCCAGGAAGCTGGTAGGGTGCCCGGGGACATAGGCGCCCTGAGCCAAGGGACCCAGGACAGGGCTGGGGCAGGGGAACAGCTGTAGGGCCGGGCTGGGTACTCACGCTGATGTGCAGGTGCTCCAGGAAGTACCGCAGCAGGCAGGCACTTAGGCTGAGCGCCCGCACCCTCTCATGGCCCCGTGGGGACTTGATCCATGGGCTCAGATGCTAGGGAAGAGGGGGCTTCACACAGGTGCCAGCTCAGGGGTTAGCCTGGGAAGCAGGAGCCTATGCGCCGCAGGCAAGTCAGCATCCCTGCCAGGCCACCCACCCCGGCTGCGAGGGCCAGCAGGCCAGGTCAGAGCAGGTCGCCCACCGTAGCTCCCGCTCCTATAGGTTTGGCTGTTCTCAGGAGCCAGGGAGTCCCACCCCTGCAATTGCTGGGAAGGCAGTGAGAGGTGCAGCCTGGCTACCACCTGCCCCCACTCTGCCATCTCGACAGCCCTAGACGGTCAGGACCTCCCAGCTGGGGTCCTGCAGGCTCTCTCCGCCCCCATGCAGGCCGTGGAGGACGGGACTACAGGCTCCCACCGGGGTTCACCTCCATCTGCACACCTGCCCGGGAAGGCGGGGGCGCTGCCCCTGCTCACAGATCCCCTCCCCACCCCCACCACACACGTGTAGACAGCACCCACCCCCCGGTGCCCGCCAGGGCAGGGCACACCCCTGCACACCTCCACCATGATCTGCAGGCCCTGGGGGGTCATGTTCCGCCGAAGGAGGCCCGTCAGCAAACCCTCAAGGGCACGCATGGTGTCCAGGTACAGGGACTAGAGAGAGAAGAGGTACCAGCCAAGCAGTGAGCCTGCCTCCCCCGCGGCCTGCCTGCCGTCTCCGCGGGTGCCCGCCATACCTCCTGGTGGTCATCCTCTCCCTCAGGCTCAGGCAGCACGGGCAGGACGCTGTGCAGACAGCTGTGAATCAGGTCCGCCTGCACGTGCTCTTCCAGCGCTGGCTCCAGGGAGCTGATGAGGAGTCAAGGGCCCGAGGCTGCTGCACCCGCCACCCCCTGTCCAGAGGGCACGTGCACAGACGGCAGCCCCCCAGGCTCCCCTCACACCCAGAGAAAAGGATACGCCATGTAAGTGCAGGCGAGCATGGCCTTCTTCCGAATGGGTGTTCTCAGGGAGTCTGGGGGCTCCGCCTTGATGAACTCCTGGGGGAGCCAGCCCCTGACTCAGCTTCCCCCTGCCCCTGGCAGCCACGTGCCTGGTGCTGGCTTCAGGCCAGCTCCGTCCCTCCACCCAAGGGGGCGCTGCGGTCCCCCACTGTGTGTGCCCCTGGTCCGCCCCAGGCCCCGTCCGGCGCTCACCATCATCTGTGCCACCAGCTCCGCTTTCCGGGAGAAGTGGAAGGAGTTGGCCTGTGCGCTGCTGCAGATGGCCTGGCTGGCCATGCACACACTCTGGACAAGACACAGCTTCAGAGCCGGATCCTGGAAGGACACGGGGCTGCAGGAGGCCGCCCACACCTGCCCCCACAGCTTGGCTCCACCTGAGGTGGTGGCCGCTGCCTCTCCGCCCTTGGGGCTGAACCCAGAACAGGTGGCCACGCAGAGCCGGAGGCCAGACCACAGGCCCTCCCCTGGGTCCGCAGCCACACGCACATGCTCCTGCCTGAGGGACCTCTCAGCCCATCCTCCAGCTCTCGCCAAAGCCGCACGGACAGGGGCCCGGTGATGGAGCCCCCGCAGCACTCAGTTCTCTGCCTGGCCAGGGCACGAAGGGCCAGAAAGAGAGACATTTGTCGGAATATCCTCCCCGCCAGCCAACCCAAGAGGGTCCACTCTCTAAGGGAAGCCCAACTGCCCCTACTGAGGCGCGACCTGGTTAGTGCCAGAGATCCCAGAGAGGAGACATATTAGTAAAGCCAGAAGGGCTGACTGTCGTCACTGAGAGTGAGCCCTGTGAGCATCAGGGAGCAGAGCCCAGCCTGCGGGGCTGCCACCCAGCCACCTAGGAGTCCTTCTGTCCACCCGCCGGCCAGGCTGAGGCCAGAGCGCTAGCCCCTGGGCCCCCGTCCTGGTCGCGAGAGGAGGAGCTGCTCCGAGGTGAGTGGGGATGGCCCTGGTGCGAGGCTGCAGAAAGCTGTCCCCGTGGATGGGACCAGGGAACCCCCTGAAGCTCACGGCCAGCCCAGCCCCGAGAAGAGAAAAGGCAAAAGGCAGAGTTCACACTTAACTCCTACACACTGTACCTTCGTCTCTACCTTTATTCCCAGAACCTGAACAACAAAAGTGAAAGGAATTAACACAGGCGACTGTGGCGGCTGGGCCCTCCCCATGGGTGCTGTGCCGGGGCACCCACCTTGGTGCTAAAGTACTGGAATATGTTCCGGAGGATGTCCGACTCGACCTTGGCCAGCACCAACTCCCGGGGGGCCCGTGCCGCCACGTGGCCGTAACACAGGATCAGCGTGCCCTTCAGCTTTTCCACCTCGTTCTCGTTTCGGTCCTGAGAGGCCAGAGGAGTTGGCAGAGCCTCCGTTACAGTTCATTGCATGCCCCCCAACAGGAGCCCGGCGCTCACACCCCCCAAGTCCCTCTGGAAGAAGGGCAGGGCCAGTCAGCGACGTCACAGGTGCCAGCTAAGTGGCGGAAGGTGCCACCTGACGCAGGAGAGAGTCCGCCTATCAGGTCTGCAGAAGCGACAGGCAGGCCAGCCTTAGGCCCACTGGGGGCCACGTTGGGGAGGGAAAGGACCGAGTCAGGGACCAGGTGGGAGGGGGCAAGCAGAAGGGACAGTGGGAGCTGAGAGACAACGGGAGGGGGGGCGGGGTCCAGTGCTCTCTGCCCTGGAGCCCCTCCATCCGCGGGGCCCTGCAGATTCTGCAAATACAACAGGCCGCAGGAGTCCATGCCTCCTGAATCGAGCTACCCTGAGGATGCAGCCTCCATGGTGCCCGGGGGCAGAGGACACACAGACAGCAGGAGGGCAGCCCCATTCTGGCCCCTGGGAGCCCTCTGGGGGCCGCCTGCCCCTCGTCCCCAGCTGGGAGGGGCACCGCACACCAGGAACCCTGGACCAGACGCCACCTCCCTGCCTTGGCCCCACCTGAGCGCAGGCAGCTCCCCAACGCCCAGACCCCAGGACCTCAAATCACGGCACCTCGGCCAAGACATAAGCACAGGCCGGTCCCACCTCAGACGGCCCCCTCGCTGTCACCCTGACCCCAGTACCTTAAAAATGTTGAAAATGCCAGTGGATTTTCTGAACACGTCCGACCTCATGAAGTCCTCCAGCTGGGCCAGGACGTCGTCCAGGTGAGAGATGGCACAGATCCCAAAGCAACAGGCGAGGCCCTAGGGAAGCACACAGGTGTTCTCATACCCAGGCCAGGACACACGCACACGAGTGCCTGGGGGGCTCCTGGGCACGGCGGCAGCCACCTCACGCTCGGCCTCCTCCTGGTGCCTGGCTGTCTCCAGCAGCTCCTGCAGCTGCTTCCTCACCACCTCCTTGCTGGAGGCGGCGCCCAGCGTAGTTCCAATGCATTTATACAGGAAGTTCTGCAACAGAGCAGAGAAGCACGGCTGTGCTTGACGCTCCCGTGCGGGTGCCAACCACACGTGGGAGGAGGGGCTGCTGGGAACCCACCACACAGCCACTGCAAACACCATGACAGTTTTGGGCAACAGCGTGCGGAGCAAGAGGTAGGGGCAATGGGCTCTGACATGTCCCAGCCAACAGCCACCAGGGACACATCCAGGCACAAAGTCCCACAGAATCAAGCACAGGAACTTGGGAGCCTAAGGCCCGTGCCCAGGACCCCTTGTTGTGGGACACCCCGACCCCTGTGCACCTTCTCCTGGGCTATCCCGTTGTAGCAGGGCAGCTGTTTGGACATCTCTAGGCTCAGCTGGCAAGTCCACGTGTTGTCAGACACAACAGTCAGAGTGTCGCGAAGGAACTGTGGGCAGGAGCTAGAGCAGTGAGGGGCCAGGAACACACCCTGCACAGGGCTGGCTGGGGAGGGCACTGAGGCCCCAAGGCGCCCTGTGCAGTGACCCCAGGGCGGTTCCGTGCCACAGCTCACAGTGGCCTGTAGGCGACCTTCGAGCCTGGCCGTGCACACCCTGGGCGGTCGGGTGCACAGTGGGCCAGGCAAGGGCAGCACAGAAGGCTCCTGGGCCAGACGGAGGACCTCAGAGCCCCCATAACGTGCCCCGTCACAGCAGGGCGAGTGATCTGCGAGGGAGGTAGACAGTCCTCACGCCGGGGGCACGGCCTGTCCCCCGCCCCCTAGGTCAAGGCAGCCATCACACGACCGTCGGGGGTGCAGCCCCCATAGGCATGCACTGCCCCGACTCTCCCAACCCAGGCGGAAGCAGGCCTCCGTGCCCAAGACGGGCCACACCCCCGGGGCCCCGGCTCTCACCGCCAGCAGCTTTTCCTCCCACTCCTTCTGTGACAGGGTTTCTTCAGTATGTTCTGAAATGACCAGTCGCTCAGTCAGCCTCGCCCGACCCAGCAAGCAGGAGTGCAATTCAGAGAACCGGGCCCAGGTCCCTGCCCAGCACCTTCCAGATATGCCTCACCCCGTGTTTGGGAGCACCAGGACTGCTCCCACACCCCAAATGCTCCTGGGTGACACCCAGCCTCTCGAGGACACCTTTCCAGCCCCGTGTCCCTGAAACTCAGGGGAGGCTGTTTCTTCCAAGTTAAAAAACTCTGGTCCCCAAAAGCAAACCCAGATGCACACCAGCAAAAATGGGGTCAGAGGCAGAGGAGCCTCACCGTCCAGGTGCTCCAGCAGCAGGGGAATGGTGGTCGCCCACCGCTGACCCAGCAAAGGGTGGATGTTCCGATGCAAGACGTTCAAGAGGCGCAGTGAGGCGGCCCCACGGCCGTCCCCCAGGTAGGGGTGGGAAGACACGGTCTGAGGAAGTACAGGGGGGAGCTCCAGACCCAGGGCTCAGCAGGCCTCATGGGGGGAGGCAAGGAGGTTCCACGGGCAGCACCTGACCAGCCCCCACGGCAAGACAGCACGTGGCAGGGGACATAGGGACCCAAGGCGAGCCTGCTCCTTCCCGACTCCGTCAGTAGCTGTGTGGTTAGGGGAGATGACAAAGGCCACACAGAACACTCACCAGCAGTCTTGTGGTTATGGCATAGGGTGAAGGGAGGCTCACTGGAAAGAAAGTGGTAGAAATGCTCAGGGGGCTGCTTGCCACAGGGCCCCGGCCTGGCCGCACCCTGGGTAGGGGTGTAGTTGGGTTCAGGGCTCCCGGGGAGCAAGAGGACAGGTTCAAGGGTGAGATCAGGGTTAGGAAGACGTGCCGGGGGCAGGGGCGCACCGTTGCCGTCGTACTGGATGAGGAAGGCATCAGCTCCCACCTCCTGCTTCTTCTGGGCCAGGTGCACGAGGCTCCGGCAGAGGGGGGTCAGCGCCCCGGTGAAGCGCGTGGGCGTGAGGAACTCAAGCAGGTACGGCCAGAGGACCTGGGGGCAGAGCCATGGTCTATGCCCAGCACCTTGGGCGTGCGGGCTACAGCAGCGGCAGCCCAAGAGCTCCCCCTCGGCACTTTGGGGACTCGGGAAGGCTTGGGGAGGTGGCCCGGCGAGCACCCCTGCCCCTGTGGCTGCCCAGCACGGGTTCAAGTCACTGGGCCACAAGGTCAGGAGGCAGCGGTCGGTCACAACAAGGCAGTCAGGGCACCGGGGGCCAGGAAGCCAGCTGTCCAGGTGAGCCCGGGCGCAGGCTGAGGGGCTGGCCACACACTCACGTCGCTCATCCTGTCCACGGTGGTGCTGACCAGGTAGAGGGTGCTGATGCTGATGGCTCGTACGCCGTCCTCTGGGAGGTCCTCACTGTCAGGCGCCAGCTTCCGAGGCTGGTGTGGGGGAGGAGCAGAGGGAGGAGCACACGTGGGCTGCTGTGGTTCTACTCTGGAGGCTCTGGGCTCTGAGGACAGAGCCCGTATGCAAACAGGCAGGCCCTTCCCAGCCCAGCGCAGAGGGGCAGCCATGACACCTGCTACCTGCCACCTGCTGTGGGCAGGTAACACGGGCGGCACTAAGGCTTCCCACGGAAACAGGCTCAGCCGGCCTACTTCTAGTCTCCAGAGTAACAGAAACCTCAAGCCTTCCCTGCCAGCCATGGGCTCCACGGACTCCAGAAGAAATCACCTGATCCTCAACTGTGGCAAGCTGAGCTCCGTAGAAACGGGAGGGCCTTTGTGGAAATGACAGTCACCTGGGAAAACCCCCGTTTTTGACCAAGAACAGGCTGCAGCTTCTGCAGCCCAAGTCAGCAGTTTCTCTGGGGGCACCTATCGTCCTGTCTGCTAAGACCGCGCTCCAAAGCCCAGCTCCCTAGGAAGGTTCCTTGCAAGAAAAGGGCTCCTGTTTTCTAAATGTCTGGTCTGAGCCTTCCATTCATGCTTTGAAATACCAAAAGGCAAACCCCGAATAACAAAGAGAAATGGCCAAAATGCTATGACTGGAGGAGACCCAACTCTTCTCCCTCGGAGATCAAAGGTCAAGTAGAGAAAATAGGGATGGTCAGGCCTTGAATAACAAGTTATAAAGCATGCTCTTTTTTTTTTGTTTGTTTAATTTATGATAGTCACAGAGAGAGAGAGAGGCAGAGACATAGGCAGAAGGAGAAGCTGGCTCCATGCACCGGGAGCCCGACGTGGGATTCAATCCCGGGTCTCCAGGATCGCGCCCTGGGCCAAAGGCAGGGGAGGTAGCCCGGCGAGCAGCTAAACTGCTGCGCAACCCAGGGTTCCCTAAAGCATGCTCTTTACATGAACACAGATAGAACTTCATCCTGAACAAACATGAACAACTTCAAATGCCTGACCATCTATTAGGTCCACAAGAAGATCTCAAGAAACTTATTTTTTTTAAATGATTTTATTTTTTTAAGTAACTTCCCCCCATGGGGGCTTGAACTAAACAACCCTGAGGTCAGGAGCTGCACGTTTCGCTGACTGAACCAGCTGCGTCCTCTCTCAACAAACTCTGAAAAGCAGAAATAAACCTGGCCACATTCACAACAGACAATACGATAAAATTACGAGTCCACAACGGCCGTGAATAACTGTCCACCTAGAAAAATTTTTAATATTCTAAAATAAATCTTCAAATCGCCAAACCCTGGAGACGAACAGACTACGACAGAGGTCTTGATTCTGTCCAGTACGTGCCCAATGACCTAGGTGACTGTGAAACGGGCCAAAGCAGCAGGGGTGAGCCTCCTCAGGCCTGTGGGAACAGCACCAAGCTGGACCCCTCGCGAGGGCCGTTTTAGAGGCAAGGTAGCAAGCAGCATCCACTCTGCTTAATCTCTAGTGTTTTAACTTAAACACAGAGGACCCGGGTGAGGATGCAGAGATCCCTCGTCCAGGGCTGCCTCAGCTCGGAGCTGACCTGGGCAGGCAGGGTGGCTCCATGGGCCTGCAAGACCAGGGCCGGGATGGCTCAAGGCTGTGGCGAGACCACCGACTCATGCCTGTGTTTCTGCCCTCTACCATACTCTCCCTCAGGAGGAAACTTGGATTTGCTCAGTAACTTTTTCAATAGAAAAGCCCCAAAGAGGGACGCCTGGGTGGCACAGCAAATGAATGTCTGCCTTTGGCCAGGGCGTGATCTTGGGGTCCCAGGATCGAGTCCCATATCAGGCCCCCTGCATGGAGCCTGCTTCTCCCTCTGCCTCTGTCACTGCCTCTATCTCTGTGTCTCTCATGAATAAATAAATAAAATCTTTAAAAAAAAAAAAAAAAAGAAAAAGAAAAGCCCCAAAGAGAACCGCGTATCTGTCCCGCCTCTCTCTTCGGAGTCCTGGGAGCTAGGGGAGGGAAGCACTAAAGCTGCGGAGGCCCCAACTCTGAAGAGAGACAAACTGAGGTTCGAGCTCCCCATCCCCCCAGCGGAGGCCCCTCCCCTCCTCTCGCTGCCCCACTCCCAGCAGAGGCCCCGCCCCCTGGGCTGAGCTGTGCAGGTTCTGATGACCATGCCTCCTCAGAGAAGGGCTGACAGCCCCTGACCGCCGGCGCATGGGTGGGAGGGCCCCCTTACCTCCGACTCCGGGGGCAGGGCACACTGCTGCACAATGTACTCGACCATCGCCTCTCCTCCAGGCTGCTCCAAGTAGCCGTGGTGGGCCATGGCGCTGATCACCTGCACCACAGCCCGCTTCACCTGCCCAGGACTCAGGGAGGTCAGGAAGGGGCCTCAGAGGGAGCCCTGGACCCACCACCGTCCAGTCGGGAGACAGGGATCTTGCTGCCCCTCTGCCGGTAGCTTTCCTGCACCCACACCTGTACCACCCCTTGGTGGGCACCTGCGCCTGCCCCCATGCCCCACCTACTCTTGTATCTGCATCTGTACCTGTGCCTGCACCCACCCCACTTCTTCAGCACCCCTCAGCTGCACACGTGGCCTCCTGGCCGCCCTGGGGGGAAGGCCTCTTTCCCTCCAGTGCCCCCCCACACCTCCCTCCCTGCCAGGGCACTAGACTACTGGCCCTCTACCCAGTGCTTGTTCCACCGTGGGCTGCAGGACTACCGCTCCCGGGGGCTGGCACCTCTCATGGGCCATCACCCCGACTTCACCTCCCCTCGAGGGGAGGACTCTGAATCTGGAGCTGTTGTTCTAGGTCTGGCTGTGTCAGTGGTGACTTCCAGCCCCAGCCCAGCCACATATCCTGCAGCTGCTCACAGCAGAGCTGGAGCTGGCCCACTGCCTACCTTGGTGTTGGTATCCAGAAGAGGAAGCCTCATGGAGGACAGAATAAAGGGCTTCTTAACTTCCATCTGAGGCGCTGCAAGAAATGAACAGATGGCTCAGTCTCCCTACCACAACCAAGGCTGGCCGGCCGTCCACCGCTGTGGCCCTCAGCATGGAGAGGGGATGGCACCTAAGCAAAGCCCGCCCACTGCTCTCCAGGGACAAATGAGCTTTTTCCCAAAAAACATTATTTTGCCCAATAAGAAGCTGGGAGGTAGGTAATTTAGGGCACCAGGTGAAAGTGTCCCGAGTCAGGCAGAACCAGGTCTAGGGTAAGGTCTCCAACAGTACCCCAGCGCAGCGCTGACAGGCCTGGTCAGTAGGTCCAGGGGGCACCCCTTACCCAGAACCAGCAATGCTCCCCTTTGTCTCCTGATAGTAAGTGGGGGTTAACAGTGACTCTCAGGAAGCAGTCTTGAATCAACAGGAACGAGAACAAAGACAGGGGTGCCCAGGGAGCAGGGCCCTTCAAGGAACACTGTGGGATGGCACTTTAAGATTTTATTTTTAAGTTATCTCTACACCCACTGTGGGGCTTGAACCTACAGCCTGAAGATCAAGAGCTGCTAGCTCCACTGATGGAGCCCACCGGGGGCCCCAGGGGTGACACTTTTATTCCACATGCAGCCCTGGGACAGGGTCATCCTGACCCCCCGAGGCCCCAGGGCTGCAGGAACCACGCTCTGCCCTGTGGCACATGTGTGGCAGCACCAAGCACAGCACTGAGTGGCCGTGAGAAAGCCAGTGTGGGGCTCCTGACAACAACATAAATGACAGCAGGAGATGCACACCACACACGCTGAGAAAACACGAGTCTAGACCCAACTGAGAGACAAACCACCCCTCTGATAGGATGCTGCAAAGGATCTTCATGAGCCCCCAGTGAGGAAGCAGAGCAGAGCCACAGCAAGGTGGCCAAGGATGATGCTGAGACTCAGGAGGGCATAAGGAGGCCTTATGGCCGCTGTGGCCCTCAGCATGGAGAGGGGATGGCACCTAAGCAAAGCCCGCCCACTGCTCTCCAGGGACAAATGAGCTTTTTCCCAAAAAACATCATTTTGCCCAATAAGAAGCTGGGAGGTAGGTAATTTAGGGCACCAGGTGAAAGTGTCTCGAGTCAGGCAGAACCAGGTCTAGGGTGAGGTCTCCACTCAGTGGGCAGCAAGTGGACAAGGGAAATACAACACACCCAGAGGACTCGGGTCCTCAATGCACAAGAGGATCTCAACAAGTTGGTGAGAAAACAAAGGCAGATCAATAGAAAACATGTCCTCAACCACGGGAGTGCTTGGCGAGGGGTTGGTCACTTTTACATTCCCCAAAACGGGTCACGAAGAGCAAAGAACACAAACAACCCAATAGGAAAAGTGGCACAGGCCGTGAGCAGGCCTCAGCATGAAGAGGGACGAAGGGACAGCAGACCAAGGCTCAGGGATGTGGGGAGCAGGACGAGGACTGACATCCACCCAGTCCCATGCCCCTGAGGCTCAGGAGTGTGAAGGAGTGCCCCGGTCTTCCTGCCACACATGTGACAGCACCTGTCAGGGCCTGACAACCTGCTGAGGGTGGGCGCATACTGGCCTGCCCCCCAGGGACTTCTGTCCTCACAGAAGGGACATAAAAGACAAGCAGACGATCAATCAGATCATCACAACTGTACTAACGTCATGAAAGGAGCAGACCAGAGGCTGAAAAACAGACCGCCAGCAGGGCACCTGGTCTAGAACAGCTCTTGTGAATGAGGCACATCTGAGCTAAGAGCCAAAGAGCAGGGACGCGGGCAAGCGTGTGGCGGGCGGGAGGAGCCTCGGAGCCAGGGAAGCAGAGTGGCCGAGCAGAGCCCGCCGCAGGGGCACACGAGGCTCCCTGCTCTCACCGCAGCACTCGACCACCATGACCAGCACAGGACATTCCAGGAAAATGATGGGACTTCAGAGAAAAAGAAACCAGAGGAAAGAGTAAAAGCCAAGGCTCCGTAGCCTGTGTTGAATCACAAACGTCAGTCTGAGGTCCGGGTGCGCCGCGCTCCCTTCTGTGCAGGCAGTGGCGTTTCCCAGCTCACACTCCTGAAAGGCCTGGAAACAGCGATCGCCAAGAGGCAACGAGCACCCCTGGCCCGAGGATATTGTCTGTAAGGGCAGTTTCTCACTAAGGAAAGAAATAGGGCTTTTTGGAGAAATGGCCAATTCCGGGTCGGAAGAAGGAATACATATGGTGAGCCCAGAGCACCAGCCGCCAAAGACCACAGGGGTCACATCAAAGGACTCAGACCCTGAAGAGGCTCCCACAGCCCAAAGATGATACATTTGAGCTTTGATAATGGCAATGACTGTGATAAACTGCAACCCATTAAATATGTTAAAATCCATGAACACTTAAGATTTTTTTAAAAAAAGATTTATTTATTGATTCATGAGAGACACAGAGAGAGAGAGAGAGAGAGAGAGAGAGAAGAGAGGCAGAGACACAGGCAGAGGGAGAAGCAGGCTCCCTGCGGGGAACTGGATGCGGGACCATGAAGCCCCTAAAAAAGAACAGTTACAGGGATGCCTGGGAGGCTCAGGGGTTGAACATCTGCCTTAGGCTCAGGCCGTGATCCCAGGGTCCCGGGATCGAGTCCCACACTGGGCTCCCTGCATGGAGCCTGCTTTTCCCTCTGCCTGTGTCTCTGCTTCTCTGTGTATCTTTTGTGAATAAATAAAATCTTAAAAAAAAATAAAAGTTACATTTAGAGGTTAATAGGAAACCAATCTATTCTTGAAAAGTGACAGAGCAAAAGAATGATCAATCCTGCCCTCTCTACATGAGCCACAGCTATGGGGTACGCACACAGTACATGAGGGGAGTATCTCTTTATCAAAGTGAATCAATGAAGATGAAATCACCAAATTTGCCCCAGGCACTGATCACTGATGCAGCCAAGACCACAGTGTCAAGGGCCTCCCTTGCTCTTGCCAAACGGACGGAACTTGAGTCTGATCCCATCTCTGAATCCAGCCAAGAAACACGCTGATCCCCACCTTGAGAACAGTCGGCAGACTCAACTGTGGAGGCCCTACAGGTCCAACGGCCCAGGCGCCTCCACAGGTAGATCATGAGGGAAAGAAAAGAATGGGGGGGGGGGCTCACAATTCAGAGAAGACTTAAATACAGGGGCTCGTTGTTTGATGGGGACCATTTCCGTTTGGTAGGATGAAGAGCGTTCAGGAGATCAGCTGCACAATATTAATGTAAGTAAGGCCACTGAACTGTACGCCACAAAATGGTTTGGATGGTCAATTCTGTGAAGTGTACTTTATTCATCATAATAAACAAAATAGCAACACTCCAAAAAAAAGAGGCTATCAATGAATATATCAGTTTTTTACTGACCAAACTAGGATGCCTCGGGGGTATACGGCATACGAGTGATGAGACGCTAAACTCTAAGGGAGTGGTTACCATACGAGTGATGAGACGCTAAACTGTAAGGGAGTGGTTACCATAAAACCAGGACAGCTTACTCATTGGGTTCTTACTGGAACTGGACGCAGGGAAGGGGCATCCGAAGCAATACATTCAGGTCAAGAGCCCTGGTTGTAGTTTCGAAGATCCCTGTCTTAAAATGAGTAACTAAGCCCCATGTTCGTTTAGTGTGCTTTCTGCCCGTGAGCTGACTTACAATAAAAAGATTTTTCTAATGGAGATGAACAATCTTGAGGAAGAACAGAGCTGAAGGAGGTACTCTACGAGATTCGAGGACTTCGTACGAAGACAAAAGAATTAAGACAGTGCTATTGGCGTCAGGAGGTCAGGGCAACAGAGAAGTCCTGAAATATGTTAACATAGAATGCTGAATTCCTACCCCTTAGCCCCTAAGAATGTGATTTTACTTGGAAATAGGGTCACTGAAGGTATAATTAGCTATCTTAGGAAGAGATCATATTGGAATAGGGTGGGCCTTTATTCTAATACCATGGCACCTGTATAAAAGGGGAACATGGACGCAGACAGGCACCCAGGGAGATGCTTGTAGAGATAAAGACAGAGGCAGAGGCCAGGGCAGGGCTGCTACAAGCCAGGGAATGCCAAGGGCTGCCAGCAGCTCGAGAAGCTAGGCCGGGGGCATGGGACAGGTTCTCCCTCACCCTGCTCACACGTCGATCTCAGACATCTACGTTCACGGTGAGACCATGAGACGATAAATTTCTGTTGTCTAGCCCTCAGTCTGTGATGCTTTGTTAAGGCAGCCCCAGCAGCCTAATACATACAGGCACCTGACTCGCTGTAAAGCGCTAATGCAAGGCAATGGGGAAAGGCCGGTCTCCCGAACAAGCAGTGCTGCAATTACTGGATGCCCATATGAAAATAATCTTTACTCCCTACATCTCACACCATACTCCCAAATTAACTAGAAATGAGTCAAAGAAATGTGGAAATTCAACGATAAAGTTCCTAGCAGAAAATAGAATGTCTTCATGTCCTCCGGAAGGGCATAGGTTTCTCAGACACGAAGGCACCAACCACTGAGGATGCACACCCTATCCACATGTTTCAGACAAAGAATTCCTAGACAGGACCATAATAAGAAAAAATCCAGTGTTACAATGGGCAAAAGACTTGAACAGGAACCTCCTTCATACAAAAAGATGTCTGAAGGCCAATAGAGTAAATGAAAAGATGCTTAGCCACTGTACTCATTAGAAAATTCACATTCCCTGGTGAGTCCTATGACACAATCACCAAAACAATGGAAATTAAGAGATGACGATGTCAAGAGCAGGCAAGGAAGCTGGAGCAGCAGGCTTTCACGCATCATACTTGAGCACAGGATAGGAAGCCTACGGGGAAAACCACCTGGCGTTTCTGGTAACATTAAACATGCACCTGCCCCAAGGCCCAGAAATTTCATGCTGCACGTGCCCACCAGCTGATCTGTACAAGAACGTTCATACCAGCCTTCTCCATAACTACCCCAAGCTGGAAACAACCCACGTGTCCATCAACAAGAAAACATTTTTTTATTCACAAAACGTAATTAAACATAACTCAGCAATAAGGATGAAGTGATGTACAACATGTACAAATCTCAAACGTACAATGCTTAGGGAAAGAACACGGATGCAAGGGAACAGGTCGCCTGTTGTAACGAACTCTTCATATGAAATCCAAGAGCATGTAGAATCAATTTACTGAAGAGAAGTCAGAAAAGTGCTTACCTCCTAGAGTAAAGGTGGCTCCTGTCTGAAAGCAAGTATAAGGACACTTTGGGTTTTGGAAACTTTCCACCGTTTGAGTAATGGTTACGTGGTTGAACGATGTGTAAAATATCACCAGGTCATACTCTTAGGATTTGTGCATTTTACTGAATGTGATTTGTTCTTAATATCAGAAAGGGACATTCTGGGATCCCTGGGTGGCTCAGCGGTTAAATGCCTGCCTTCAGCCCGGGGCATGATCCTGGAGACCCAGGATCGAGTCCCACATCAGGCTCTCTGCATGGAGCCTGCTTCTCTCTCTCTGCCTGTGTCTCTGCCTCTCTCTCTTTCTCTGTGTCTCTCATGAATAAATAAATAAAATCTTTAAAAAAAAAAAAAAAAAGAAAGGGACATTCTGAAGGAAAAAAGATGACTGGAGGCCAAAAAACTTTAAAATATTTGATACAAAAAGTATAAAAGACAGGCAAAGACAATGAAGCACACATAAGGGAGTGCTAAAGAAGACTTCTGGAATAGCAGAATATTGAAATCCTATTTAGAAATCCTGAGATATGGGCAGCCCCGGTGGCACAGCGGTTTAGTGCCGCCTGCAGCCCGGGGTGTGATCCTGGAGACCTGGGATCGAGTCCCACATCAGGCTCCTTGCATGGAGCCTGCTTCTGTCTCTCCCTGTGTCTCTCTCTGTGTGTCTTTCATGAATAAATAAATAAAATCTTAAAAAAAAAATCCTGAGATAAGGGGCACCTGGGTGGCTCAGGTTGTGATCCCGGGATCAAGTCCCACATCGGGCTCCCCACAGGGAGCCTGTTTTTCCCTCTGATTGTGTCTCTGCCTCTCTGTGTCTCTCATGAAAAAATACAAAATCTTTAAAAAATAATAAATAAAAAACAAAAATCCTGAGATAAAATAAGATTTACAACTACATACTGAAAAGGCCTTTGACAGATCTGGGGAAAATATCACTCCCAGAACAGCCAACACAGTCAATAAAATTTCTGAATTTAGAATAAAAAAATCAACACCCTTTGGGCATCCAGGCAAACAGACCAAATCACTTGTATGGAAACTGAGACTGTCATCAGTTTTCAGTGCCAATACTTGATGCTCAAGGACAGAAGCAAGGAAAGGAAGGAAGAGGCGAGAGCTTCCTGTGTGGCCAACCTGGTGGCAACAGTAGCACCCACCCACACGAGAAGCTTCCTGGTTCAAGATGCCAAGGAATGCAACTCTGGCCCCAACTTCTTAATCATATTACAACACTTTAATTCAAAATTCGAAGACTTCTAAAAAGAGCAGAGCCCCGGCTCAGCCCAAGCTGAATGTGCATCCCAGATCTACCGCTCATGCTCACGCCAGGCCAGAGCCATTCCTGAACCACCCCTTCCCACCTTCGCCTGCAAGCAGACAGTGATGAGGCCTTCCTGGAGGTGCCCAGGACACAGCCTGCAGGAACAGGCCCACAGACACAGCCAGCACCGGGGTCACAGCAGCAACTGTGATCAATGAGTGGGGAGAGGTGCTCTGGTCTAAGCCATCCCACCAGGGGGGAGGCTGCAGTCGTTCACCCCAATGCTACACAGTGTTACATGTCCATTATGTCTCAATAAAGCAGAAGAAAAAAAGAATAAAGTCTGGTTGCCATTGAGGAAAAAACATGTTTTAAGGACTTCTGATAGATCAACAAGCTATTACTGAATTTCTCACTGCAAGCCAAACTAAGTATGTGTTTTAATTTTATGAAAACCAGAACAGGGGACACCTGGGGGAGCTCAATCCATTAAGCCTCCAACTCTTGGTTTTGGCCCAAGGTGTGATCTCAGGGTCAAGGGATCCAGTGCCATGTCGGGCTCTGCACTCAGTGGGGAGTCTATCTCTCCCTCTCCCTCTGCCCCTCCCCCTGCTTATGCATGAGCTCTCTCTCTAAAATAAATAAAGCTTAAAAAAAAAAAAAAAGCCAGAATGGACAGGACACACATCCCCCACAATGGCTAAAGTGAAAGGCTGACAGGTGTTGGCAAAGACACAAAGCAATATTCCTCACATGCTGCTTGTGCTAATAAGGCGGGGGCTATAAACTGTGGTACAAACATTGGACAACAGAATGGTTTTACTGACTAACATTGAACACACACATACTTTATGACTCCTAAGCATACGCTCAACCATACGTGCACAGAAGAGTGTTCCCAGTGGCGTGGTGCATCGTAAGAGAAATCACAGGCCATGGCACTTATCACCACGAGACTGGATGGACTACAGCTTAATTCACTGGAATCCTTCACAGGAAGGAAAGTGAGAGAGCTACACTACATGAATAAATCTCACACACAGAATACTGAGGGAAAGAGCTAAGTTACAGAGTAATTCACACGCTCAGGTCCTATCCACACCACCCGCCAGCAGGCCAGCGGGGCTCCAGGCCAGCACCGAGTACTCGCAGGCAAAGGTAGGGGGTCATTATGCTGAACGGTACACATGTGTGCTTTTTGTATGGGTGTTATATTTCAAAATAAAACTAATAATGCATGGAGACAGAAGTAATTCCCTAAGGTGTACTAGAGAGGGGAAAAGTGTATTCTTGAACTGTGTCATTTGGTAAGAAAAAGTCCACTTCCTTAACAAAATACAGCAGCATTTCTTGATTAAAGCTCTCCTCACTGTAAGGATAGAGGGAATATGCCTGAATATCATAAAAGCCACATACAAAAGCCCACAGTGGACATCATCCTCAATGGGGAAAAACTGAGAGCTTTCCCCCCCTAAGGTCAGGAACATGACAGCAATGCCCACTCTCACCACTGTTGTTCAACATAAAAGCCCTAGCCTCAGCAATCAGACAACAAAAAGAGATAAAAGGCATTCGAACTGGCAAAGAAGAAGTCAAACTCTCCCTCTTCTCAGATGACATGATACTCTGTGTGGAAAACCCAAAGGGCTCCACCCCAGAATTGTTAGATCTCATACAGGAATTTGGCGAAGTGGCCAGATACAAAATCAATGCACAGAAATCAATTGCATTTCTATGCACTAACGGTGAGACTGAAGAAAGAAACCAAAGAATTGAACCCATTTACAATTGCACCGAAAACCATAAAATATGATTCCTTGGTTTCTTTCTTCAGTCTCACCGTTAGTGCATAGAAATGCAATTGATTTCTGTGCATTGATTTTGTATCTGGCCACTTCGCCAAATTCCTGTATGAGATCTAACAATTCTGGGGTGGAGCCCTTTGGGTTTTCCACACAGAGTATCATGTCATCTGAGAAGAGGGAGAGTTTGACGGATCTGTACTCTGAAAACTGTAGAACGCTCCTTAAAGAAATTGAGAAAGACACTAAGAAATGGAAAAACATTCCATGTTCATGGATTGGAAGAACAAATATTGTTAAAATGTCTATGCTACCCACAGTAACCTACACGTTCACTGCAATCCCTATCAAAACCCCATCAACATTTTTCACAGAGCTGGAACAAATAATCCTAAGATTTCCTTGGAACCAGAAAAACTCCCAAATAGCCAAAGGAATGTTGAAAAAGAAAACCAAAGCTGGTGGCATCATAATGTCTGACTTCAAGCTGTCTTACAAAATTGTGATCAAGACAGTGTGGTACTGGCCCAAACAGACACGTAGATCAATGGAACAGCATAGAGAACCTAGAAATGGACCCTCAACTCTATGGCCCACTCACCTTTGACAGAGTAGGAAAGACTATCCAGGGCAGCCCCGGTGGCTCAGCGGTTTGGCACCGCCTTCAGCCCAGGGCGTGATCCTGGGGACCCAGGATCGAGTCCCGCATCAGGCTCCCTGCTTGGAGCCTGCTTCTCCCTCTGCCTGTGTCTCTGCCCCTCTCTCTCTCTCTCTCTCTCTCTCTCTCTCTCTCTCTCTCAGTGTATCTCATGGATAAATAAATAAAACATTTAAAGTAAAATAAAAAAGGAAAGACTATCCAATGGAACAAAGAGTCTCTTCAACAAATGGTGCTGGGAACATTGGGCAGCCACGTGCAAAAGAATGAAACCGGACCATTTCCTTACACCACACACAAAAATAGACTCTAAATGGATGAAAGACCTAAATGTGAGACAGGAATCCATCAAAATCCTAGAAGAGAACACAGGCAGCAACCTCTGCGACCTCGGCCGCAGGAACTTCTTACTAGACACGTCTCCAGAGGCAGGGGAAGCAAAAGCAATAATGAACTATTGGGGCTTCATCAAGATAGAAAGCTTCGGCCCAGCAAAGGAAGCCGTGGCCAAAACCAAAAGACAAGCTACAGAATGGGGAAGGTATTTGCAAATGCCTTATCAGATTAAGGGCTGGTATCCAAGATTTATAAAGAACGTCTCAAACTTGACACCCAAAAAACCAAATGATCCAGTGAAGAAATGGGCAGAAGACACGAACAGACGTTTCTCCAAAGCAGACCTACACGTGGCCAACAGACACATGAAGAAATGCTCCACATCCCTCGGCATCAGGGAAATACAAATAGAACCACAGCGAGATCCCACCTCACACTGGCCAGAATGGCTAAAATCAGCAAGTCAGGAGACAGCAGGGGTTGGTGAGGATGAGGAGAAAGGGGGGCCCCCTGACCTGCTGGTGGGGATGCAGGCTGGGCAGCCGCTCTGCAGAGCAGTGTGGAGGGTCCAAAAGGGGCTGAATGTAGAGCTACCCTATGGCCCAGAAACGGCCCTACTGGGTACTTATCCACAGGACACAGACACGGTGATTCCAAGGGGCGCCTGCACCCCAACCTTTACAGCAGCAACGTCCACAAGAGTCCAAGTGTGGACAGAGCCCAGATGTCCATCGACAGATGAAGGGTAAAGACGCACCTATGTATACAACGGAGTGTGACTCAGCCATCAGAAGAGTGAAATCTTACCATTTGCACAGCATGGATGGAACTAGAGGGGATGATGCCGAGCGACATAAGTCAGTCAGAGAAACACAATTATGCCTTGACCTCACTTATATGTGGAATTTAAGAAACAAAACAGAGGATCGGGGTTGGGGGGGAGAAGGGAAAATACAGTAAGATGAACTCAGAGAGGGAGACAAACCATGAGAGACTCATAACTCTAGGAAACCAACTGAGGGTCACTAGAGGGGAGGCTGGGGGGACGGGGTGAGGGGGTGACGGGCACTAAGGAGGGCACGTGGCGGGATGAGCACCGGGCGCTGCGTGCAGCTCGTGAATCACTGACCTCTACCTCTGGAGCTAATGATACACTATATGTTAATTTATTGAATTTAAATTTTAAAAAAATTGATAGATCAAGTGAAAAAAAAAAAAAAAAGAAAAAGACTGACCAAGACTCAGATGGCAGGATAAATACTGTGTGATCTCTCCTTATATGTGGAATCTAAGAACAAAAACTTATCTATCAGCTATATGTATCTATAGAACTATGCCCACTGATATAGAGAACAGATTGGTGGTTGCCAGAGGTGGAGGGCTGGGAAAAATGCTGAACTGCTTGTTTTTTATTTGTTAGTAAACTGAATAAAAGACATAAGACATTAAAAATTAGGGATCCCTGGGTGGCTCAGCGGTTTAGCCCTGCCTTCAGCCCGGGGCGTGATCCTGGAGACCCTGGAAGGAGTCCCACGTCCAGCCCCCTGCATGGGGCCTGCTTCTCCCTCTGCCTGTGTCTCTGCCTCTTTCTCTATCTCTGTGTCTCTCGTGGATAAATAAATAAAATCTTTTAGAAAAAGTTAAAAAAAAAAAAAAGAGGACTCCTGGAGCCTAAGTGTGAGGGAGCAGGTGGGAAGGAAGGCAGTGTGCCTGGTCAAGGGAAAGAACGGAGCGTCTGGAGCACACGCCATCCCCACCTCATCCCACAGGCATCATCCCCCAATTCCATGAGGAGGTCCGTGTGCACAGGCACTGTTTGTGGCTCAGCGTTGACCTGCAGCGACCCTCCCAGGACAGGAGTCAGCATTCTTGTTCTATGAAGGACCAATGAAAAACGACTTTAGGCCTCAAGGGCCATATGTGGCGCCACATTCTTTGCTTTTACAACCTGTTAACACGTAAAATCCATTCGGAGCTTGGGCTACCCAACAGCAGGCTGCAGGCCGACTGTAGCCCGAGGCCGTTATGTACTGACCAAGGCTCATCAAAGAATATACACTCGGGTGTGAAAAGTGTCCAAACTCGTTGTTGATTAAATGAGTCTTAGAAGTAGAAGCCTGAAGCCTTCCACCTGATTGTGAGGGAGTCACGAGACACACGCACATGGAAAGGTGTTCTGCAGAACAGCTGGCCTGCCTTGTTCCCAGAGGCCCACACCTGAGGCAGGTATCTCTAACTGGACACCCCCGGGGCAGCTGTGACCATGCATGATGCAGCTGAGCCACTGAGCCGGGAGCAAGCACTGAACACCCGGCCGGGGGTAGGGACGCAGCGTCCCAGCGTCTCCAGTCACCTATCAAAGGCAAATGTCTACGACAGGCATTCACTAGTGGGCAAAAAGGTGTTTTTCAAAAAGTCTGAAATTTTACAAAATAGAAAGTGGGGAAAAATGCTTTTAAGAATGTATGGGAGCAAAGGGGCACCTGGGTGGCTTAGCTGGTTGAGCGTCTGACTCTTGGTTTTGGCTAAGGTCATGATGTCAGTCCTGGGATCAAGCTCCATGTCAGGCTCCACACTCAGCATGGAGTCGGTTTGTTCCTCTCCCCCACCCCATGTCTCCCTCTCTCTCAAATAAAATCTTTAGGGAAAAAAAGGGTGGGGGGAGAAACAATCAGAGCAAGATGGTCCTTCCACCTAAAAGATGGACAGTATCTGCCTTTTCCAGGCCCTGCCTCCCACCGGACGCTCACCAGCCGAATTGATGACGTGCCTCAGGACCTGCAGGGTGCCCACGCGGGTCCTCTCATTGCTGGCGTCTAGCTTGGGCAGGAGGAAGGCCAGCAGGCGGTCAGGTGCACAGCAAGCTGAAGGATGACACACATTATTTGTAATAATCTTCGCTCCCTGCTTGATGTCAGCGCATGCAAGCCTCAAGGACTGGGCAGGATAACACCCGGGGCTGCAGCCCGGCCAGGCCTCCGCTCCACACAGACCCAGGGACAGGGAGACAAAGAAGCCTCCTCACCTCCAACCCGTGACCAAAGCTGCCACCCCGCACCAAAGTCCACAGGCCCCCACGGCGAGCAGACCCGCACGTCCACAGATGGTCCTACACGGGGGCTGCAGCTGCTTACCCAGCACAGTGAAGCAGCGCAGCACCTCCTTTTGGTTGCTCACCACCAGGGGGCTGGACGACTCCACAGGCACGCAGATCTGGTCCAAGGGACAGAAGATGGACAACAGTTACAGGGGGGTATGCTGCCTCCCAGAGCCCAAGCAGCCTGGAAGGACGGACACACGCTCCTGCGGACGTGGGGCCCCCACAATGACCATCCAGTCCTCGTGGCTTCTACACCCACCACGCAGGCAGCACAGCCTGCAGCTGGAGGCCACTCCAGCAATTCTGGTGTGGCGACACAGAAGCATGAGCCCTGTGGTTAGAGGCTGCTGCGGTACCCGGGCCTACGCCCCTGTGGCAGGGGAGGGCGGGGAGGGGAGCGGGGGCAGCACACTCTGCCCTTCCCACCAGCAGCCAGGAGACAACTTCACATTTCCTTTGGGTACAGACTAGAAACCACTAGCTCTAAATCATAGAAAGTCCTGGAAACGGAAACACCTAGTGCTGATTCATTCAAAATTGTAAAAAAAAAAAAAAAAAGTGGCATCGGTTAAAATAAAAACTGAAGCTGTGGGCAGGTGTGTCTCCGGGGTCCGCTGTTCCTCCGGGGTGACACGGAGCCCCACACCCTCGGGGGGCTGAGGCTCTGAGGTGGCGATCCAGGCCCTACACCCCCTGTCCCAGGGGCATGGCCACGATGCCAGTACCGGGCACAGTCCTGTGCTTCAGTACAGCCCGTCTTAGGAAGCACCAGAAGCGGTCAGCAGCAGAGTGAGTCCCGAAGCCGGACCCTGCTGGCTCTCAGAGGACAGGGGGAGCGGGCGCTGCAGGCACTGGCCCAGGCTCCACTCCTGGTTTTTCCCGCCATAAAGACCTGAGCTACTCGTGAAGGGTACTGCAGCGGGCTCTCACTCCGGGGGACACGCAGCAGCCCCGCGGACCCAGCCCCGCGGCCAGAAACTGAGGCCTCCAGCCAACAGCCCCACGAGGACACCCTGGTGGAAGCAGCCCCCAGCCCTGGCCAAGCCTTCGGACTGTCAGCACGCGAGACCCCGAGCCAGGGCCACGCGCTGAGCTGTGCCTGGATCCCACACCCACAGTGGCTGTGAAATAACAAATGGCTGCCATTAGGTGCCAAGTTCCAGAATAATCAGTTGCACAGCAAGAGATAACTAATGCGAGTGGGCAGTCATCTGCAGAGAAGAAAAAATTGGATTCTCACTCATGGTTTCCCTAAAATAAGTTCCAGGTGGGTTAAATAAGAAAAGTATATTGGGTAATAGGAGATCTGAAAACCAGTTTGCAGAAATCAAAAGGCTCCCCTAGATGTAACGGAACCTACGCCACCACACTAAAGACGTAAACGGGAACGTAAGCGTTGGGTGATTCTGGTGGCAGAGAGCGGCACCAGGCAGGGGCAGGGGCCATGCCCGGGGGCAGGGGAGGGCAGCCCGGGGGCAGATCTCAGCTGCTCTTCCAGCCCTCGGGCCCTCTCCTGCCGTCGCCTGGCAGAGGTCGTGCTACTGTCACTCCTGTGACAGGCAACCTGCCTGACTTTACTCCTAGCTCTCATGTTCACGGACTGATTCCATTTGCAGCTGGGTGGATTTCTAGCCGAGGGAAGCCCTCCTGCAAACGACTAATACTGAGGGCCCTGGCATGCCTGGGACTGTGCCAGGTACTGTGTCCTGGACTGTGCCAGGTACTGTGCCCAGGACTGTGCCCGGTACTGTGCCCAGGTTGTGCCTGGTACTGTGTCCTGGACTGTGCCAAGTACTGTGACCAGGACTGTGCCCGGTACTGTGACCAGGACTGTGCCAGGTACTGTGTCCTGGACTGTGCCCAGTACTGTGCCCGGTACCGTGTCCTGGACTGTGCCAGGTACTGTGCCCGGGACTGTCCCCAGGCCAAGCACAGCAGAGAGGACACGCAGCCCTAGTGGTGGAGGCCCGCCACAGGCAGGACGCGTCCCAGGGAGAAATGGGGCAGGGTGGGCAGGGGGCAGGCCAGGGCGGCCTACAAGGGTTCACGCCTGCCCTCCCCACCTCTCCCACAGACCTAGCCCGGGGCCCCCAGCAGGGAAAGGGGAGCCTTTCCCTCCGGGCCCAGGGAACGCGCCGTGACCGCTCACCAGGAGCTGGGGGCTCTCACAGGTTAAAGACACTCCTCCCGGACCCGCAGACCCCAGACCCGTGCCGCTATGACTGTTACTGATAAGCAGGTGTTGAACGTCACTGTCACCAGCAGCTCCTTCCGCATCCCTGAGTCCGGCTTCTGTCCCTGAGGTGCTGCCAAGGGCGCGTCCTGCCAGCTTCTCGGGCCGTCCTTCCGGGGGTGGGGGACGCGGGGTCGGCCAGCTCTGGGGCCCACCCTCACCACAGACAGGCTTTCCCCGCGCTGCTGACAGCTCAGGGGGCAGCTCTGAACCTTCGCCTGCTCCCCAAACCATGGGTGGGATACAACGGGGAGACCTCCACCCCGGAGCCGCGTGGCCTGGGGGTGGCTACTCGCACCTGCCTGCTGGCCCAGCTCAGTGCTCCAGGTCTCCTGCCAAGCTTGACATTTTTATCTTCTTAGGGATCTACCCACCTCACTGCTCCTCCAGCTCCTCCAGGGGCGCAGTGCTGGCTGGGGGCCCCGTGGGGCGGGTGGACCGCTGCGGGAGGGCCCCCGGGGCCAGGAGACCCCTGCCTCTCCCCCGCGCCTCTTGTGCCCTCTCCAGGACTCGCTCCCACCACTGCACACCTGCCCCCGTGTTCCTGTGACCTCCACAGCTCGCAGGCCCACTGAAGCCAGCTCAGTGGACCCTTCCCTCGCAGGCACCTGCCCCCCAGCAGCCCCAGATCTCCTCTGCTCTCTCTGCCTGCACCCCACCCTCTGGACCCACAGCCAGTGCAGACCCCAGGCCATCTCAGGCCTCTCTGGCCCTGGGGCCACCCATCCTGCCGGGGCAGGAGCTCCACAGCAGGGGCCACGCCCACGACCCAGGGACCACCCTTGCTGCAGCACCACTAGGCTGGACAGCCCACCCCACTCCTGCTCCCTGCCAGCCTCAGCAGGCACCTGCACCAAGACCTGGCGACAGGCGGCACCCAGACCTGCCCCTGTCATGGCAGCCGTGCTGCAACGTGGCCCCAGCCTGGGAGCCCAGCCTGCCTCGCCACAGTAGCCCCCATCCCCATCTCCTGCGCGTCCTACCTGAGCATGCAGAGCAGCCAGGAGCAAGTCCAGCTGGGCCTCCAGCGTGCGGCTGCCCACACCCACCGCAGCCTCAAGGATCTGACCCAGGCTCTGCTCAAGCAGGGAGGAGAGGGGCCGTCATACCTCTCCCAGGCTCCAGCCCCACCCCCTGACTGCAGAGACCCCACCTCAGGGCTCAGATAAGGGAGCCCTACCTCCACGTCAGGAATTTAGAGAGGAGGGGAAGACTCAGGACAGAGGGCCGTGGACCCCAGCCAACACGGAGTCCAGCAGCACCCTCTGAGCCACCCTTCCTCCCATCTGACCCGGGTGGGGACGGGCCGGTGGACAGAGCTCTGCACAGGCACAGCATGCAGGAGCACACCTTGGACACGTGGAAGGCCTCAGCATGCTTCCTGTAGAGGGCCACGACTCCGGGCAGGAGCTTGGGGAGCTGCTCCTCCAGCTTCTCGCTTGGGAGCAGGTGGCTCATGGGCCCCAGGGCCTCCACCACAGCGAGCCGGAGCTGACAGGAAGAGCGACACGGTGCTCGGGCCCAGACCACTGACCCGAACAGAGGCCCAAGGCCCATTCGCCAAGAACCCAGGGGCCCAAGTGAGAAAACCCATGTTACCAGGTGACCAGGGGGTCCTCGAGGGGTCCAAGGGCAGAGAGGTCGGTCAGCATGACCATGGCCAGGCTCTGGACAGCGGAAGGCCAGCGAGGCCATGAAGGAAACACCACGGGGCACCCACCAGGCCCCAGCCCCTTCCCCCACGGGCAGTGCAGGAGGGAGCCTCCAGGCAGGCTGGGGCAGAGCACAAAACAAACCAGATGCCACGGAGCCCTGGCACAGGGCACCTCCACTCCCCGCGGAAACCCCCACCTCCTGAGCCGGCCAGCGGGGAAGCAGGGGACAGCTGGCTCCACCCCACTCCCCACCCCGGCCAATCCCCTCCCCCAAAGCCTAAAGCACAGGGTGGGGGGGAGCTGCCAGCAAGGTGAGACCACGCTTCCCTGCACACCCAAGAGGCGCTACCTTGGCTTCGCGGCTCTGCATCCAGTGGTTAAAGAGGACATCGTACGCACTGAAGATGTCAGAGGCGAAGGTGTCCTTCCTGACTGTGGGGTCTGGGGCTTGGTCCAGGTTGGCCAGATACTCCAGGGTGCTCTCGCTGAAGCGCTGCAGAGCTGTCACAGGGGCGAGTGGCTGCAGGCCACTGGCCATACACACTCACTGCTAACACTACATCGGCATCCTGCCCCTTCTCGCGCCCCCAGAAACCTGCAAGACACCTTCCCAAGCACAGGGGCCAAGTGCAGGACTTCGGGACGACAGTGGGGGATGAACAGTGGGGTGAACAGCATCCCCCCCACATCCACATCCTTCCAGAACCTCAGAAGGTGACCTTTTTTGGAAAGAGGAGGTTTGCAGGTGTAACTACTTAAGATGTGGTCATGGTGGGACTGGGGGGCCTAACTCCTACGTGACTGGGTCCCTAGAAGGGAACACACAGACTCACAGATAGCAGTGTGACAGCAGGACACAGACTGGGGCCCAGACGGCAAGGACGCTGGAGGGGACAGGGAGCAGACTCCCTCTGAGCCCCCAAGAAACAACCCTGGGCACAGCTGGACCTCGGACTTCCAGCCTCTAGAATCATGAGAATACTTTTCTTCCGTTTTTTTTTAAGATTTGAAGTAATCCTTACACCAACGTGGGGCTCAAACTCACAACCCTGAGACCAAGAGTCGTGTGCCCCACTGACTGAGCCGCCAGGTGGCCACGTTTCTCTGCCTTAAGTGCCCCGACTTGTGGTGCTGTGTTACGGAAGCCCTAGGAAGCCAGCACAGGGACCAACAGCCCCGGAACGCCACTCTCGCCAGCGGGCCCACCTCACCCCTCACAGATGGACGCAGAAGCCACACACTTTGCGAGAGTCGCTGCGTCCAGGCTGGGGTAGGGCAGGCCTGAGACAGCGATCTGTGTCTGTGACAGCGACTGTGTTTGTGGACATTCGGGGGGGCAAGCCCAGGCACAACTGAAGACCTACGCGTGGGCAAGGGCTGAACCCCGGGTCAAGCAATGGGCTGATGCTGGGGCCCTGTCACGCCGCCCGAGCCTCCTGGGGAGGGGACCACACCCGCGTACGGCACCTCGGAGGCAGGCCCGGCGGCCCTGGTCCAGCACACCACTCACACGGCCCGCTTGCTCGGCCAATCTCTCAGCGAGGGCTCCCCAGGCAACAAGACTAAGCCTGACCCCGACGTGTACACGAGAGCGGTCACAGTTAGGGGTTCCCAGGAGAGAGAATTTAAAGAGATTTCAGAAGAAAACCACCTCCTGGGGCCCTTGTGTGTCACCGCGGCAGGCAGCCTCGCCTCCAGCAGAGTGCCAGGAGGCCTCGTGCCCCAGCAGCCACGTGCTGTGCCACCTGGGCAGGCCCAGACCCGCCCTTGTCCTCCCCGGCCCCCGGGGCTCGCCTCTCCGAGCTCTGTAATCAGGATGTGGTCATGCTCAACGGCGTCCTTGGCATCTCGGGGTGAATTTGTTCAGGGTAAGAGACCCCTGTACTGCTGGAAGCAGAAATCGACCTCCCCACTGCATTACGGGCTTGTCAGCTTTCATCCGTTACGCACACAGGTAGCGGGTCCAGGAGCCAAGCTCGTGTTCCATCCCCAGCCTCCAGCAGCAAGTGCTGTGGTGGATCTTGGTCTTGCTGACGCAGGCTCTGCCCCCTGCTCCCCGCGGCCAGGGCACCAGCTTTGCACCCGCGTCACTGTTTTACCTCCGAGTCTCCCTGGCTCTCCAGGCAGGGTCACTAATGCCACCTCTGCGCGTCCTGCCAGCATCCTGGGCCTCCCTCGGCCACGCCCCCAGGGACCCTGCACCCTCCCCCCACTCAAACAGCACCCGGGCAGGCCTGGCCACTTCCATCAGTTCATGGCGCCCTCCCTGGCGCAGGAGTGGGGGCCGTCCCACTTCCTCAGTGTCCTCTGGGACCATTTCCCCTACAAAAGCATCTTGGTGTGGGTGCTCGGAGGACCTTCCCCCCGGAACTCCCAGCTCCGGGGCACGGCTGGGGACGCCACGGCTCTTCCACCCACTTGCTCCGTTCATTCTTTCCAGGGTGTCTGCTGTTCAAATGCAACTTCATGCCAATCCTTCCTTCTCTATTTTCCATATGTTTTTATTTTGCTCTATTTTCTGGGGGATTTCCTCAACCTTCTCTTCCATTTCTGGTTGCCATCTGTTGTCATGTTTCTAACCCCGAAAAGCTCAGCTGTGCTCCCTGAAAGGAGCTGCCTCATGGCGACGTGCTCTGCTGTCCCCCCTCAGCTCCCTGAGGGATTGCTCACGCCTTCTCTCTCCTGCCCGCTCCCCACGGGCCCACGGCTGTTCACGGGGCTGCTGCTCCTCTCCGAGACTCTCCTCACAGGCACTCATCTGGGGCTGCTGCTGCTGCTGGGAGGACACACCTGGCCGTCTGGGGGAGGCCAACTCCACCTCTGGCGTCCCAGCTCTTCCCCCGCCAGGCCGCAGGGTCCTAGGAACTCAACCAGTGAGGACCTCCAAGCGTGCACTAGATCCTGTCCTTGGCCCGGTGCCTCCGTCCTCAGCTGGACCGGGGCCCTCCCTACAGTGGCCACTGACCCGCTCCTTGTGCTTGCGGGCCCCCCACGGCAGCAGGAGGGGCCATTCTCCAGTCCAACCGCAGGCAGGACTGCAGTTTGTGGCGAGGAGCACCCACCCTGCCACGAGGACGTCCCACAGTGGGCGTGCGCTGCTGAGACCCACTGGCTTCACGCACGAAGGAAGACCAGCCGTAGCGAATAGTGTCAGGGGCACTAGGCCCGTGAAGGGGAAGGAGTAGGTTCCTCAGCACGGCGGGGCAGCATCGGCAGCTGCAACTTCTGGGCCCCTCCCGAGGAGCCACACGGGTGGCTGGTGACGGGGCCTCGGCTGGGCCATGGGGCTCTCTTTGATCCCCCTGCAGCCCGGGTGCACCCAGACCTACGTGGCCCCCCAGCCCTCCTGCCTTGTTTCCTGCACCTGTGAGTATATAGCGGAGGCTCAGGCCCACGCAGCCCACGCGGTCTGTCCCTCTGCGTCCCGCTCCGCATTCCAGCTCTGCGGATGTCCCAGCTCAGCTGCCCCGGGAGCCTGTCACAAACTCCCTGTTCAACCAGAACTAGGTCAAGGAGGGGCTCTGTGTCCAACCGCGGGAGGGGCCATCACCCGCAGCAGGAGGAGCCTATGAGGAGGCAGGAGAGCCCATGGCGGGGACAGTGAGAAGGGGGTGGCAGCAGCTGGAGGCCCTCCCAGGGCCTCAGGGCCCACAGCTCCAGGCCTGCCTCCAGAGCTCCCAGGTGTGCACAGGCTGGCAGCCCAGCACACAAGGGGCAGCAGCAGGGCAAGGCCTCAGCTGAGTTCTGGTGGCCCTGACCCTACCCTGTCTAGGACCCTCCTGACCAGAGTCCTGTTCTCAGGGTCCCAGCTGCCCTGGGGCCCCCCACCCCCTTCGGCGCCGGAGTCGGCAGTGCTGCTGACGAAGGGTAAGGGCAGGCTGGTGGCTGCTGAGGGAGCCCCCCGCACCCCTCTGGATCTCAGGAGCCTCTGCTCCCCTCCCCCAGGAAAGCCTCCCTTTCCACTGAGGGCACGCCCCCTGGTGCCATCCCTTGCCCGGGCACCCAGAGGGAAGCAGACTCAGGAGGAAGGAGAGCGAGTGGCCCTGCTGGAGACGCCGGGCACTGAGCAGGGAGAAAAATGAGAAGTCTCTGGGCCGTGGAGAGGCATCTTTCCACACTGCCCTAGTGCCCAGGCTGAGGAAGCGCACTGCAGGGCAGAGGGGTCCCACCAGCAGCCCAGCAAGCATAGGCCGCCCACGGCTCCACCCTCACCATGAGTGCTCACCCCCCTCCTGCAGCCTGCACTCATGACCCTCCACAAAGACCCAGGGTAGGAAAGGCAGCTCCCAACCCCTCCCCGGAGACCACGCCCGCCCTCAGGGAACCCATCTTACCACAGCAGAAGGCTACCCTCATCGTATCGTGCTTGGCCATGCCCAGCATGGGCAGCATGGTGCTCAGGATGGACGTCAGGAAGGGAACCATGCCGAACACTGTGAAGAGGGGGCAGGTGACCAAGGCACCTGCCTATCCTGGCCTGGCCTCCGTGCAGCCCCTGCGTCCAGGGACAGGCAGAGGGTGCCTGGGCCACGTAGCCTGGGGCAAGGTGCGGAGAGGTCCTCCCGGCTCCTCCGGGACGCAGGTACGTACCATTGGAAGCCGCGAGGTTGGCGAGGGTCTGCACGACATAGTAGTGGGGTAGGGCGCCGGGCTGGAACTTGCTCAGCACTTCCTCCATCACCTTGCCGATGAACCGCTTCCCAACAGCCACCAGGACATTGCTGGCGGCCTGCTGCCAGTCGCAAACCAATTCCTGTCCCCCCACCCCAAAACCTGCACTGATGGCCTGACCGAGCAGAGGAGACAGGACCTCACCCTCTCACAGCCAGAGAGGCAACAATGAGACCTTCTGCCCTGTTTTCAGGCTCTCCCAAGGCCCCCCCAGGCCAGGAGCAGGGCAAGGGCAGTGCCTCCCCTGAGAGCCCAGCACCACCCCGGATGATGGGATGCAGGCATTGGTGCCCTTGTTTGCCCTGACAGCTTAGGAACTGTGCTCTCTGCCTCAGTTCCACTGCTGAAGTTATGGGTGGCCCTCCCTTCGCCAGCAGGGCAGTAGGTGTGTAGGAGGGAGGGCCCAGCCCCAGAGAGCCACACACAGACCCGTTTTCTTAATGCACTTGGGTAGAAAGTTCTAGTAAAGAAACTTCCCTCCCCCTACCTTCGCCCGGGTCATCTCACTGGAGGCCAGGAAGATGACGGCCCTGGCCACGTCTTTGTCCAGCTCGCTGATGTGACCGCTTACAACTGTCTCCATGGCCCTCAGGATCATCGTCCGGTAAGGATGTGCCAACTGAGCAGAGAAACCACTGAGGAAGATCCTGGAAGCTGAGCCCAGCACCCAGGCACCCTGCCGACCCCTCCTGCTGTCTACAAGGGCTCCTGAAAACAAATCACCCTGGCTGCCCGACAGGAGGAAAGGAGCACAGCTGACCGTTCCCCGCGCCCCCAGAACCTCGGTGCCTCGTACAGAAAAGGGCCGTGATCGGGTGTGGGCCCAGATCGTCAGCAGCGCCACGAGCGCTCCATGCAGGACCCAGGATGAGCAGATGTAGCCCCTGCCGTGGCCAGGGTCTCTGGCCAGAAGCTCCCCTGCCCCAAGAGGCCCTATCACCAGGAATTCTTCTGGTCCTGCACGTGCCTGTCAGGGGACACAACCTGCTGGGTCCTCTCACTCCAGGCCCTCCCCCAACTCAGGGGCCCTTCCCACCCCCAAGCCCCTCCCCAACCCCCACCCCGGGGGATCGTCCATCACCCCCTGCCAAGCGAGCACAAGCATGCCCGAGTGTCCTGAGACTACAACGTAAGAGCACGGCGCTGCCTGGCCCCGGCCCCACACGGCCACCAACCGAGGCTCTCTCTGTGGCTCCGGGGGCGGGGGGGGGCCTGCTGACCTCGCCCCCAGGTGAACCCTGCACAGGTCATGCCACCAGCCACAGCCCTCAGCAGCACCCTGCCACCGCGACCCCACCTGCCACTCATCCTCTCCTTAACTGAGGACTGGTGAAGCTGCAGGTGGGGGGCCAGGGGCTGGGTGGCAGGCCGGGCCATCGGCTCAATGATAGTGCCCACCCGGTCCCGGGGAAGGAGCCCCCAGGTCTCAGAGTCTGGAGGACAGGGCAAGAGAGTCGCAGGAGGCAGGGAAGACCGAGGCTGGCCTTACCCTGAGGGCCCCCACCTCCAGGAATGGAGCGGCCAGGTTGGGGGGCACACTGTGTGCAGCAAGTGCCGCACCCGAGCTGGGTCAGGACCGAGCTTGTGCGCCAGAGAAATGCAGCCAACGCTGACAGCAGGGGTGATGGCCCACGGCGGGGCTCAGCCAGGCCAGGGCTCCCTCCCACGGAGGCCAGAGAGCCCTGGCCACACCACACCACGCCCACAGACAGGCAGGATTTTTGTTCCTGAAAAAAGCCAACACCCGTCATAAACATCTCTAGATACATGAACAGATCACGGGAAACCTGCCCTGGTTTTCTGGGCCAAAGCTCGTCTTCGGTTTTGTCCTGATAATAAATGTTGTCAAAACTCCTCTGACCACACATGCAAGGGTTTACTTGACCTTATTCCATTGGTTTGTGTGTCTGTCTCTAGCTGGTCTCTACCACTGTTTGACCCCAGCAGCTCTCTAGTAAGTTTTGAAGTCGAGAAGTGAGCCCCTCCGGCCTTGTTCTCTGTCAGCACTGCCTGGGTAATATCTGGGGCCCCTTGAGATTGCACATGAATTTGAGGATAGCGTTTTCTACTTCTGCAAAAAAAAAAAAAAAAAATCCTCACTGAAATTTTGATAGGGACTGCTCATTATTTGATAATTTGATAGAGCTGCTTATTTTTAAAGAAAAGGGTTTTTCCCCATTTTCCATTGCTCTGCAAAGTTCAACGGGCAGAAGAGCAGTCACATCAGAGTGAGGTGTAGGTGACGTTCCCTGACGAGGTTCCGCGGGCCTCAGCAGGCTCGGCACGCATAGGGGTAACGCCACGGCCCTCTAGGTCACTCTAGCACGGCGGGATCCGAACTGGGACAGACAAGGAGCAGCGCACAGGCTCGCCTGCTGCCAATACAGGCCTGGGACAGGTGTGGGCCCGGCCTTGGCCACGGGACACAAAGCTCAGTCACCACATGGTCCCCGTGCAGCCACCTCAGGTCCCGGCCTGAGTGTGTAGAAGCTGCTCACTTAAGCAGACTGGGATTGTAACCCCAGCAGAATAACTAACTGCACCAGAGAAATTCTCTGCTCCAGCTGCAACCATGTCCCGTGTCACTCTGTTCTGATGTCAGGATCAAAGTCCCTTACGTGACTGGGGAATCCGTTCCACTCCTAACGGGGGGAGTGGGTTCACATGGTTCACGCTGAGTGGCCCTGGGCGACAGGACCCACACCCACACGTGGGCTTGCTTCCTGCAGACCCTGCAGCCTCCATGGGGGGTCCTGGAGTGTGCTGACGAGCGGCCCGTCAAAACTCCCTTACGGTAGAATGACTTTCTAGAGAAAACCAGCCCAGAAAAGCAGTAAGAACAGAGAGAACAAAAACTCCAATCACTATTTGGAAGCTTGGTTTCCAAACTGTAACTGTTATTACAGGATCCCCTGAGATTCCTACATGGAAACCTAACCCCAAAGTGATGGTAGTGGAAGCGGGGTTTTCGGGAGGCAAGTGGGCCATGAGTGTGGAACCCCACCAGTGGGGTCGGTGCCTTCTAGAGAGACCCCAGAGAACCCGCCTGCCCTCCGCCGTGGGAGGACACGGCAAGAAGGTGGCCTCTAAACCAAGCAGTGGGTCCCCAGCACACACGGAATCTGCCGCAGGGTGACCTTGTACCCAGGCCCGCAGAACGGTGACTAGTACAAGCCTGCTATTGCTGGCGTGACCCCGACACACCAAGGTGGCGATTTCTGCCCGTTTCCCCAGGCACTTGTCTCCCACACTCCCTTTGGGGACAGTCCGTGGGATGTGAAGCGTGTGCACCCTGTCCGAGGGAGTGGCCCAAGCAAGCTGTGATGAAGCATAAGCACGTGACAGAAACTGGAAGAGAGGCGGCCTAGGGGAGAAGGAGGTGCCTGCAAGGGAGCAGCCTCTGTAGGAGAGCTTCCCATGTCATGTGGGAAATATGCAAAGGTAAAGGAAGATTCTCATTTTTAAGTTGGTTAAAGAAACCAAAAACGCTGGAAGAGGTGTAAAACCATGAGCTAGAAAATGACAAGCATGAAGCACGCTTAATTTTCCAACGAATCGCTATAGCTAACCAAGGCCCTGGCAGCTGCCTCCAGGAGGCACTCCCTGGCCACAGCCACACCCTCAAGTGGCCAGGGCGGCCCCAATCTGCTTTCACAATCAGACGCTGATTCAGCACATCACGGCGATGGAGCCTTTCAGCCCACGGAGAAGGACCCTGGGGTCCGGCACAGCAGCAGCACGAAGCTCCACAAACCACAGAAGAGCCATGGAGGATGCACACGGTGCCCAAGCGTGGGGGTGTGCCCTCCCGATGCACGCCACCAACGGGGCGTCTGCACTCACAGTGCCCACAGGCGCCCTAAGGCTCCTGCACAAGCACATAAGCCCAGGGACAGCGAGGAGAGCCACAGGGAGGAAGGAGAGGCCCTCAGCACGAGGTGTCACAGGGCTGCCGCTCAGCAGGACGCAGTTGATCCAAGAGAGGATCAGCTCCCGCTGTAGAGAGATCCCTTTTTATCAAGGTGTTAAATCAAACAAAAAGAAAAATGGTCTTTTAAGGCTGCAGAAGTCTCTCTCCCTTCCAGGATGGGCCCAAACCACATACTGAGACGGCACACGACTGCTCCAGAGGACAGGGAGCCAGCAGTGTCAGAGCCAAGGCCCAGGGGCCGGCCGGCAGCGGGTCCAGGAGAGGAGCTGGTTCCAAGCCTCCCCCACGGCACGGGCGGGACATGCTGGGCAGCAGTGGCACCGAGACCCCAGGAGTGTGTCACACCTCTGCCAAGTTAGCAATCTGCAGGAGGGCAGCGAGGGAAAGGCCCCGGCCTCCTTGGGCGGCCCCCGCGGAGTCAGAGCACTGGTCCACCCGTCCCTCACTGCAGCTGATGACAAGGGGATGTCCCCCCTTGGGGGGCAGCACAGAGCCTGGCAGGAAGAGCTGTCCAGCCTCTAGCCAGTGAGTGAACGGGGATGGCAACACCAGGACAGCTGGACACTGTGCTGCTGACCAGCCCCACCCAGTGCCCCGTGACGGGACCAACCCACAGGCCACAAGGCACGGCGGCTCGTCTGCCCTGGAAACGCCCCATCTCCGGGGAATTTGGACTTGCAGGTGTGGCTTTCTGCCCACAGCAACCTGGCTCCACAGGTCTGGGCCCACCCTCCCCTGCAGACCCCGCCCCAAAGACCCTCAGCTCTGCCCCCCAGAAGGGCAGCTCACCTGCCCCCCACCCCGCGGCCCTGGCAGGAATACCTTCTCATGCTGCCACAGGTACTCCTCACAGGCTCTGAGTGCCTCTGCTGGCTGTGCATCTCCCAGGGCACACAGGGCGCCACACACCTGCTCCTGCACCAGAGGGTCCTTGTCGGTGACGGCATCCAGCAGGATGGTGGACAGCTCTACGAAGACAAAGCCCAGGGTGTGCGCTCAGGCCCGGCCAACCCTACCAGCTGGAGGACGCCTGCCCCCTCACACTCCTGCACTCTCCCGCTGCCTTGGCAACCACCCCGCCACCCACTGCCTGGCCCCCTTACACACCTCAGCCATACACACCTGAGGCACTTGTGCTGCCTCCCTCCACCTTGCTTGCCAGGGTCCCTGGGGCCCACTGGCACCTGCTCTGAGGGCACTCTGGCTAACTCTACCCTGACCTTACACCCCAGGCTGGGTCTGCTTCACATCTCCTGCCCCCACTGGACTGCGGCTGCTGTAAAACGCAGATGTTACAGGCTGAGGGCCAGGTGCCTCAGGTGCCTCAGGTGCCTCAGGAAGCTGCCCCCAGGTGGCCAACTGCCCCATGCTAGGGAGTCCCACCAACTGCACCCAAAGACGACTCATCATCCCATCCCCACTGGTCAATGCCCTACACCCTCCTGACCAGTCCCCCCCGGCCCCCCTGGACAGGACCCTGTCACCCTCGGTGTCCCTGGAGCACAGGGCGTGGTGCTTGCCATGGTGCTTCTAGCACCTCACTCCTGGGGACAGAGCTCTGTGGGGCAGGGATGGGTCTCCCCGTGAGCTCAGCAAACTGCTGGCCGTGGCTGCAGGGACAGAGCAGACAGCCAGAGCGGCTGCTGGAGCCAGGCCTTGTGTAGAAGGGACAAAGGCACAGGGCCCAGCAAGCACCACTCCCTGCGACGCCCTGAGCCAGTGGCCTACCCGCCCGTTCGGCAGCTGCAGAGACAACTACTACAACTACTTTGGTTTTCGTTGTCGTTGTTGCTTCCTAGGGAACGTTGCTTCCTAACAAACACGGAGAGAAAGCCACCCAGGCAACAGCCCTTCCCTCCCACCCTCCAGGTGCCTACTCCACCCCGCGTCCCGCCCTAGGGGCCCACGCAGCCCACGCACTCACTCCTCACGTAGGGCTCTGCCATCTCGGCTTCTCTCACCCGGCGTGAGCATGGACAGCTTCTTCACAAGCCTGGAGGAAGCAAAAGCAAGAGGTCAGCCATCCACCTTCCAGTTTACAGCCAGTCAGTGTTTGTGTAAAACATGAGCCCCAGGATCCCTGGGTGGCTGAGTGGTTTAGGGCTTGCCTTCAGCTCAGGGCGTGATCCTGGAGTCCCGGGATCAAGTCCCGCATCAGGCTCTCTGTGAGGAGCCTGTTTCTCCCTCTGCCTGTGTCTCTGCCTCTCTCTCTCTCTGTGTGTGTCTGTCATGAATAAATAAAGTCTTTACAAAAAAATTAAAAAAAAAAAAAAAAAAAAACATGAGCCCCTGGGGGTGGTCCGTCCCCTGAGCCTCTAACTCTTGATTTTGGCTCAGCTCGTGATTGTGGGATCCTGGGACGGACCGCACTTTGAGTCCCATGCTCAGTGGGGAGTCGGCTTGAGACTTTCTCCCTCTCTCCGCCCCCTCCCTATTCCACACGTGCTCCCTCTACAAAAAAAAAAAAAAAAACCTCATTAAAAAACCCCACATGAGGGATCCCTGGGTGGCGCAGCGGTTTGGCGCCTGCCTTTGGCCCAGGGCGCGATCCTGGAGACCCGGGATCGAATCCCACATCGGGCTCCCAGTGCATGGAGCCTGCTTCTCCCCCTGCCTGTGTCTCTGTCTCTCTCTCTCTCTCTCTGTGACTATCATAAGTAAATAAAAATTAAAAAAAAAAAGAATTGTTATAAAAAAAAACCCCACATGATTTCAGTCCCTTTTCCTGGGGGAGCTATCTGCCCCAGCTGGCAACCCTGCCAGGCTGTTGCCAGCCCACATGGTGACCCGGGCAAGTGCGGTCACTGCCTCCACCTACAGCAGCCTCCTTCACTCCGTAAAGAAGAGAGGGCACACGGAAGGCTGGCATCACTGGCAGTCCATGCATAGCAGGGAAAGCTGCCCCGAAGGCTGAGAACAGGGCCCCGATCTCGGCAGGCTCAGGTGCCCCAGGCCGAGGGTTCTAGCACAGCGCTCAGTGAGTCTCCCTGGCCTGAAGCTGCATGAGCAGCATGGGGATCCAGTGGGTTCCCGGGCACCAGAAACCAATCATCCAAACAGCCCATGGCATTAGAGAGGTGCTGCTCTGGGGGCCCCCGGGTGACTCAGTGGGTTGAGCATCTGATTCTTGGTCTCGGCTCAGGTCACGGTTTCAGGGTCATGAGGTGGAGCCCCACGTCAGGTTCCACACTCACTGGGGAGCCTTCTTGAGATTCTCTTCCTCTCCCCTCTGCCTCTGCCCCTGCTTTACTCTCTCTCTCAAATAAATAAATCAATCCTAAAAAGGGGGGGGCAGTTTTCAAATAGTGCACACCTTGAAACAACCCAAAGAATAAAGTCCGTCAATATGCAAGTGCCTCTGCCTCTTCGCCACATGGTCACAAGCTCAAACCTATGTCATACTCTCCAAGGTCCTTAAGGTCAGAGGGGCGGTAGACCCTCGGCGTGGTGGCTGACGCTATCATGGATGCCTCCTGTTCGCTGGCAATTCCGCCACCCCTCACCGATCACTTCCTCCCCGGGCCCTCCCCTCACTACCTCTCACACACAAAAGGACACAGATGATACAGGCGAGTTGCCGTGACCTCCCCTAACCGAGCCAGACGACACCCACCTGGCTACAGACATACAGCAAGGAAAGCAGCACAGTGAGAAATCACGGGGTGTGTGGTAGCAGAAACACAAGTAAGTGAGAACCCTAGTTCAGGAAAGCAAGCCAGCCCCAAGTTTGCATCCAGCCCACCAGAACCTCAACAAAATGACAGAAAAGATGCAAGTTTTTATTTTGTTTTTTAAAAAAAATTTTTTTAAAGTAATCTCTCTACACCCAGCGTGGTGCTTGAGCTCACAACCCCAAAATCAAGAGTCTCGTGCTCTACTGACTGAGCCAGCCAGGTGTCCTAGTGATGCAAGTCTTGAAAGAATAAATCCACAAAAGCACTAGAAAACCAGATAAAATTAGCAAACCAGAAATCTCCAGGAATCCCAGGCAGATAGAAAGCAGATGGAGAAGACTCTGGTTTGAAGATGCTGGCATCAGCAAGGTGTTTTCCCTTTCTTCCTGGAAAGTATCTAAAAGTACACATTTCATTTGTGGCAGAGCAAGAAGGTGGCAAAAAAAAAATCCCAAATCCCGGGCAGCCCGGGTGGCTCTGGTTTAGCATCGCCTTCAGTCCAGCACATGATCCAGGAGACCCGGGATCGAGTCCCACGTCAGGCTCCCTTCATGGAGCCTGCTTCTGCCTCTGCCTGTGTCTCTGCCTCTCTCTCTCTCTCTCTCTCTGTCTCTATGAATAAATAAAATCTTTAAAAAAAAATCCCAAATCCTAAAAGAACGATAGGCTGAAAATGTTGCAGCTGTCAGGCAGGGTATGAGGTATGCTGTCAGCAGGTTCCAGAAAGAGTCCAAAGATACTTCTCAAAGGCGGTGGCACATCATCAGATAGAACCCAAACCCTGTGGGCAGCCCAGGTGGCTCAGCGGTTTAGCGCTGCCTTCAGCCCAGGGCGTGATCCTGGAGACCCGGAATCGAGTCCCACGTCAGGTTCCCTGCATGGAGCCTGCTTCTCCCTCTGCCTGTGTCTCTGCCTCTCTCTCTCTCTCTCTGTGTGTGTATCTCTCATGAATAAATAAAATCTTTAGTAAAAAGAAAAGAAGAGAAGAGAAAAGAAAAAAAAAGAAAAAAAGAACTCCCAACAGGCCAGGAATGAAGCTGCTCCCAGCAGCCAGAGGGGACAACATCACAACTCACAGCGTATTGGAAAGGGCATTCAAAAGGGCTCTGCCACAGTAAAAAAAATTAGCTGTAAAATAAATGCTGTTCTGGTCTTATCTAACAAAGCTAAAAGTAAGACCTGAAAAAATCAAATTATTTCTAAGTCACTTAGCTACATCCCAGCACAAAGTTCAAGAATCATAAGAGAAATGCAAAAATATCCAGCACCAACAATGTCTGGCATCCAATCAAAAATTACCAGGCATACAAAGAAGCAAAAAAAATACAACCCATAATGAAGATGAATCCAGCAATACAAACTGATCCAGAAATGATGGAGAAAAATTAGTAGACAAGGACATTTAGACAGTTTCATATACTGTACAAATTATAGATTTCTCTATAATTGGCAAAACAATTGTACATATAATCAATCAGTAAGGGTACAGAAGACCTGAACAATACTGTCAACCAACTTGACCTAAGTAGTATTTATAGAACTGTCTATTCATCAACCGGAGAATATATATTCTTTCCAAAAGCACATGAAATATTTACCAAGACTGATTATATTCTGGGCAGTAAAACAAATCTCAGTAAATTTAAAAGAACTCAAGTTATACAGGGACACCTGGGTGGCTCAATAGTTGACCGTCTGCCTTCAGCTCTGGGCATGATCCCAGGGTTCCAGGATCAAGTCCCCCATCAGGCTCCCTGTGTCTCTGCCTGCCTGTCTCTGATGAATAAATAAATGAAATCTCTAAAAAAAAAAAAAAAAGAATTCAAGTCATACAAAGTTTTCTGACTACAATGGAATTAAATTAAAAATCAGTAAAAGAGGGATCCCTGGGTGGCGCAGCGGTTTAGCACCTGCCTTTGGCCCAGGGCGCGATCCTGGAGACCCGGGATCGAGTCCCACGTCGGGCTCCCGGTGCATGGAGCCTGCTTCTCCCTCTACCTGTGTCCCTGCCTATCTCTCTCTCTCTCTCTCTGTGTGTGACTATCATAAATAAAAATTTATATAAAAAAAAATCAGTAAGAGAAAGCCATCTGAGAAATCCTCTAATATTTTAAAAACCACTCAATATGCTTCAAAATAATGCATGAGACAAAAAAGAAATCAAAAGTAAAATTAGCATTTTGAAGTGAATGAAAATGAAAAAATATATCAAAATTTGGGGGAAATTTATAACACTAAATGTCTGTATTAGAAAAGAAGAATGTTGTGATCTTCCACCTTAAGAAACTAGACACTCAAGGGTGCAGGGATGGCTCAGTTGGTTAAGCGTCTGACTTGATATTGGCTCAGGTCATGATCTCATGCTCATGGGATCAAGCCCCATGTCAGACTCTGTGCTCAGCGTGGATGGAGTCTGCTTATCCCTCTCCTTCTGCTCCTCCCTCCACTCATGTGCTCTTTCTCTCAAATAAATAAAATCTTTTTTTTTAATCTTTTTTTTAAAGATTTTATTTATTTATTCATGAGAGACACAGAGAGAGGCAGAGATATGAGGCAGAAGGAGAAGCAGGCTCCATGCAGGGAGCCTGACATGGGACTCCATCCCAGGACTCCAGGATCATGCCCTGGGCCTCAGGCGGCGCCAAACTGCTGAGCCACCCAGGTTGCCCTCAAATAAATAAAATCTTAAAAAAAAACTAGACACACAAATGAACCAAAAGGAAATAATAGATATTAGCACATAAGACAAAGAAATAGAAAACAGAATAGAAAAAAAAATCTATGATACCAAAGGCTAGTTATTTGAGAAGATCAATAAATTTGATAACCTCTAGCCTGACAGATCAGGAAAAAAAGACACAAATTACCAGTATCAAGAATGAGAGGTGACATCACTATAGATTCTAGAGATACTAGGAAGAAAATAAAAATACATTATGAATAACTTTATGCCAGTAAATTGAACTTTTTTTAAAGTAAACTGGACGTCTTAAAAGAAATAGACAAGTCAGGGGCACCTGGCTGGCTCAGTCAGAGAAGCATGAGACTTTTGGTCTCAGGATCATGGTCATGAGTTCAAACCCCATGTTGGGTGTAGAGATTACTTATAAATAAATAAGTAAGCTTAAAAAACAAAAAGAAAAGAAATAGACAAGTCAATTATACCTCAATTAAAAAATTATAAATAAGACAGACAAGTTCCTTAAAACACACAAACCACTAAAGCTTATGAAAGAGGAAATAGATAATCTAAATAAGGTAGGCCGTTCGGCGTGCGCTCGCTTCTCCTAGATGGCGACGGCTAAGGACAGTTGTGGCTTGGGAGAAGTGGCCGCAGGGGGAATGGGCGGCGGCTCCCCCTGGGGATTCCGGAGGCCGTGTTAATGGAAGATGTAGATTCCTTCATGAAACAGCCTGGGAGGGGTATCCCTGGGTGGCTCAGCGGTTTGGCGCCTGCCTTTGGCCCAGGGCGCGATCCTGAAGACCCGGGATCGAGTCCCACATCGGGCTCCCGGCATGGAGCCTGCTTCTCCCTCTGCCTATGTCTTTGCCTCTCTCTCTCTCTCTGTGTCTATCGTAAATAAATAAATTAAAAAAAAAAAAAAAAAAAAAGAAACAGCCTGGGAACGAGACTGCAGATACAGTGCTGAAGAAGCTGGATGAACAGTACCGTTAGTATAAATTTACAGAACTCAACCTTGCTCAAAAGAAAAGGAGCCTAAAAGGTCAGCTTCCTGAAATTAAGCAGACTTTAGAAATTCTAAAATACATGCAGAAGAAAAAAGAGTCGACTGGTTCAATGGAGACCAGATTCTTACTGGCAGATAACCTGTATTGCAAAGCTTCAGTTCCTCCTACTGATAAAGTGTGTCTGTGGTTGGGGGCTAATGTAATGCTTGAATATGATATTGATGAAGCTCAGCATTGTTGGAAAAGAATCTATCAACTGCCACAAAAAATCTTGATTCTCTTGAGGAAGATCTTGACTTTCTTCGAGACCAATTGACTACCACTGAAATCAATCTGGCCAGGGTTTATAACTGGGATGTAAAAAGAAGAAAAACAAAGATGATTCTAACAAGAACAAAGCATAATGCTGGCAATTAAGAATGTGGTTCAGTTTTCCAAACATGTTATTTTAAGTACCCCAAAGTTTATACCTAAAGGTTGACATGACTTTGATAGATTTTCTTTTTTAATGGCAAGAATGGTAATTAAAACTTCAAAAAAGATAGCCACCATTTTATTATAGAAACAAAGTTAGTTTCAGATATTTTATGAAATCAGCATTATTTTATTTTTATTTTCAGCAAAGTAAATGCAACTTTTATCCTTTTTTCTTTTTTTTTTTTTGGTTTGTCATAAAAAAGTCTTAGCCGAGATGGCTGAGGTATGCTATGGAAACAGAATGCTGAATACTTTTCTTTATTGGATGATATTTACTCTCACTTGATGTGGCTAAACCAGTATAGAGGTAGGAAAAATAGTTTAAATATTTCCAAACTTGTTTTCTTTAGTATATGTGGGGCTTTATGGCTCTCTGTTGCTATTATTTGTGTTATATAAATGGATTTTCATGAATTACTACTTAGCCAATAACTATTGCAATAGTCTGTACTTTTCAAGAAATGGTAATTTGCCTTCCCAAACATAAGAGGGCTGTCTATTGGGATCCCTGGGTGGCGCAGAGGTTTGGCGCCTGCCTTTGGCCCAGGGCGCGATCCTGGAGACCCGGGATTGAATCCCACATCGGGCTCCCGGTGCATGGAGCCTGCTTCTCCCTCTGCCTGTGTCTCTGCCTCTCTCTCTCTCTCTCTATGACTATCATAAATAAATTAAAAAAATTAAAAAAAAAATTGGTACCTCCTATCTCTGTAAAACAAAACAAAATAAAACAATCAAAACAAAAAAAAAAAACAAAAAACCTTCATTATTTAAAAAAAAAAAAAAAAAAAAAAAGAGGGCTGTCTATTGAGACAACGCTTTTTTTTTTTTAAACCCCATAGAAGTGCACAGTGTCTTTGCAATGCCAGTGTAAGGGAGATCTGGGCCAACATGAAATAATAAAATTTTTTAGCCACTCAAAACTCTTGGCTAAGGCAATTCTGTATTTCTTAACGGTCTCCAAAGCAGCTGAACAAGAATATTAACATAAATATAAATCTGCAGTGGTTGAAAAGATTTGTGAGCTTTTTTATTCATGATAAAATCTCATACAAAGAGTAGAAAAATCCCTATGGAAAGCCATTGGTACAGTGGTTAGCACTGGGTTATAGTCTGATAACACAAATGTATTATTCCATCTCTGTGAGTACAACATATACTTGTACAACGTTTTGTACTTGTATTTCATGATATTAAAACATTGCAGTTAAAAAAGTCTAAATAAGGTAGTATCTAATTAAGAAATTGAACTTGTAGTTAAAAGCCTCCCCACAAAAAAAAAAAAAAAAAAAAAAAGCCTCCCCACAGAGAAAGCTCAAGGCCTAGATGGTTCTCCTGGGAAATTCTATCAAACATTTAAGGAATAAATAATACCAACTCTACATGAATTCTTCCAAGAAAATTGAAAATAAGGGAATACTTCCCAACTGATTCTATGAGGCCAGCATTATTCTGAGAATAAGAGTAGACAAAGATATTACAAATAATAAACACCATGGACCAATATCCCTCATAGATACAAATGTAAAAATTCTTAATATTTTATCAAATCACATACAACATGTAAAAAGAATAATACATCATGACCAAATGGGGTTTATCCCATGAATATAAGCTTGGCTCAGTATTTTTAAGCAGAGCCAATGTAATTCACATTGACAGACCAAAAAGGGGGGGGGGGACCATATAATTGTTTCAGTAAATGTAGAAAAAGCATTTGTCACAATCCAACATCCAAAAAATTACCAGCAAACAGGAATAAAAGGGACTTCTTCAACCTAATGGTGCTCTTTATAGTAACTTCATTCTTAATGGTGAAAGACTAAATGCTATCCCTTTAAAATAGGGAATAAGGGGGGATCCCTGGGTGGCGCAGCGGTTTGGCGCCTGCCTTTGGCCCAGGGCGCGATCCTGGGGACCCGGGATCGAGTCCCACATCAGGCTCCCGGTGCATGGAGCCTGCTTCTCCCTCTGCCTGTGTCTCTGCCTCTCTCTCTCTCTCTCTCTGTGACTATCATAAATAAATAAAAAATTTTAAAAAATAAATAATAAAAATAAATAAATAAATAAATAAATAAATAAATAAATAAATAAATAAAATAGGGAATAAGGGCAGCCCGGGTGGCTCAGCAGTTTAGCACCGCCTTCGACCCAGGATCAAGTCCCATGTCGGGCTCCCTGCATGGAGCCTGCTTCTCCCTCTGCCTGTGTCTCTGCCTCTCTCTCTCTCTCTCATGAATAAATAAAATCTTTAAAAAATAAAATAAAATAGGGAACAAGGTGAGGATACCTGTTCTCACCACTTCTATTCACTATAATAGTAGAGGGTCTAGTCAGTGCAATAAGGCAAGAAAAAAAAAAAGGCATTCAAATTGAAAAGATGGAAGTAAAAATGTTTTTATTCACAGGTAATATGATGGTTTATGTAGAAAACCCTACAGAACCTACAACTGGGACTAGAATCAATAAGTCAACAGTTAAGAACACAGGAGGTAAAGTCAGTATTAAAAAGTCAACTGTATTTCTATTTGCTAACAATAGACAACCAAAAATGGAAAGTCATGCCATTTGCTGAGAAAAACAAAAACAAAAAAACACAACTGACCAGACTAATTCTACAACTCACATGGAAATACCTGGGGGGCTCAGTCAGTTAAGCATCTGTCTACAGCTCAGGTCATGATCCCAGAATCCTGGGATCCAGCCCCACGTCAGGCTCCCTGTTCAGTGGGGAATCTGCTTCTCCCTCTGCCCCTCATCCCACTCATGCTTACTCTTTCCCTCTCTCTCAAATAAATGAACAAAATCCTAAAAAAAAAAAAAACTTATATGGCAAATCGATTTTCAACAAAGGGACATAGTCTATTCAGTGGAAAAGGGACAGTCTTTTCAACAAATAGTACTGAACATCTACATGCGATAAAATAAACTTGAGCCTATACTTCACAGTACATACAAAAACTCAAAATGATTTACAGGCCTAATTGTAAAAGTTAAAACTCTAAAATTTCTGGGGAAAAAAAAATAAGAAAATCTCCATGACTGACACCAAAAGAAAAATCTTGGGGGGTGGGGGGTCATAAACTGAAATTCATCAAAAAACTTCTACTTGTTCTTTTAAGATTTGTTTTAGAGAGAGAGAGATAGAGCATGAGCAGGGTGAGGAGCAGAAGGGGAGACAGGGGAAGCAGACACACAGCTCAATCCCAAGACCCTGGGCTGAAACCAAAAGTCAGAGGCTTAACTGACTGAGCCATCCAGGTGCCCCAAAAACCTTCTGCTCTTTGAATACACTACTAAGGAAATGAAATTCACGGCACCAAGACACCCTACTCAGTAACAGACCCACTGTGAAGCCATCAGCACCCCCCACTGCTCTCCTTTCCCTACTTCTGCCCTTCACACAAGGCCCTCAACGCCCACCCGCCCCAGGTACTACCTCTGATGACCGCCTCACCTGACCATCCTGCCTCCTCCACATGCAGAGCGCTGACCTCTGCCAACGCCGACCCTACATGCCGCACTGCTGCTTACCAGTCCCCCTGCTGCCCACAGAACCTAACCCACACCTTCAGCACGGGCTGTTGCAGCCTAGGCCTGCAGCCCTCGCTGCTTCTCTCTCACCCCTTTACATTCTAGGCATCCTGGCCACCTGCACTCTCAGCACCTCTGCTTCTGCCGGCCCCTGCAGGTACACCCTGCCCTGGCCTCTCTACCATGGGGACTCCTGCTCACTCCTCAACAGCAATCCCTGTTACGTCACCCAGGACACTCGACCTTTCCCAGCAAGTGATCCAATATTCCCACAACGCTTTGTTCATATGATGGGTATGGGATCAGCACAAAATATTAACAGTTGTATGCTCCAGTAGGCCTGCCTTCTCCAATGCACTGTGAGCAAGGGAAAAATTTTTCGTTTTTATCCTTAGTGTGCATAGAATTTTTTAGAAAACTGTTCAGAGCCTTTCCGTCTGGCGGCAGCCATCAGGGTAGGCCGAGATGGGTGCGTACAAGTACATCCAGGAGCTATGGAGGAAGAAGCAGTCCGATGTCATGCGCTTTCTTCTCAGGGTGTGCTGCTGGCAGTACCGCCAGCTCTCTGCGCTCCACAGGGCCCCCGCCCAACCCGGCCCAATAAAGCGCGCAGACTGGGCTACAAGGCCAAGCAAAGTTATGTCATGTATTGGATTCGTGTGCATCGTGGTGGCCGCAAACGCCCAGTTCCTAAGGGTGCTACCTATGGCAAGCCTGTCCATCATGGTGTTAACCAGCTGAAGTTTGCCCAAAGCCTTCAGTCTGTTGCAGAGGAGCGAGCTGGACGCCACTGTGGAGCTCTGAGAGTCTTGAATTCTTATTGGGTTGGCGAAGATTCCACATACAAATTCTTTGAGGTTATCCTCATTGATCCATTCCATAAAGCTATCAGAAGAAATCCTGACACCCAGTGGATCACCAAACCAGTCCACAAACACAGGGAGATGCGAGGGCTGACCTATGCAGGCCGCAAGAGTTGTGGCCTTGGGAAGGGTCACAAGTTCCACCACACTATTGGTGGTTCTCACAGTACAGCATGGAGAAGACGCAATACTCTCCAGCTCCACCGTTACCGCTAATATAAGTAATGTTTGTAAAATTCTTACCTAATAAACAATTTAGGACAGTCAAAAAAAAAAAAAAGAAAACTGTTCTGTTCAGAGGCTGCAGGGTAGCTCAGTCGGTTGAGTATCCGACTCTTGGTTTCAGCTCAGGTCATGGTCTTGTGGGTGTGGGGATGGAGCTCCAAGCTCAGCAGGGAATCAGCTCAGCAGGGAGTCTGCTGTAAGCTTCTCACACCCTGCCCCTACACCCCACTTGATAGATAGCTCACTAAAACAAGTAAATCTTTAAAAAAAAATTGTTCATGGAAGGAATAGAACCAAAACCCTCCCATATGACTCAATATTGTAAAGCTCGATTTTTCCAAATCTACAAATATACGAATCAAGATATTGGAAGGTACTTGATGAAATGGCCAAAATTCATATAGAAGAATTACATACAAGAATAGCCAATTTAAAAAAAGAAAAAGAATAGCCAGTTACATTTTTCAAAGTTTTTTTTTTAAGATTTTATTTATTTATTCATGAGAGACACAGAGAGAGAGAGAGAGAGGCAGAGACACAGGCAGAGGGAGAAGCAGGCTCCCTGTGGGGAGCCCAACGTGGGACTTGATTCCGGGTCTCTAGGATCATACCCCAGGGAGAAGGCGGTGCTAAACTGCTGGGCCACCCGGGCTGCCCAATTTTTCAAAGTTTATGAAGAGGAGGATTTGTCCTATTTATGTTAAAGTGTATCAAATCAATGGAACTATATAAAAAGTCCAGAAATGAACACCAAATAGGAAGAAAATATACATGAAAGACTTTTAAACAATACAGATTAGTCAATAAATAGTGTTGAAACAGCTAGTTAAACTCTCAAGGAAAACACTAGCCCCCCTCACCTCTCTTTATCCCAATACAAACTCTAGACGCATGTAAGAGTTAAAAGTGGAAGGATGAAACGTAAAAGTCCGAGTAGAAAGTACAAGTAAATATTTTATAGTGTTGAAGTAGGAAAGGATGTTCTAAGCCAGACTAGTGAACACTATTCAGTTTGACTATTAAAAAAAAGTTTGAGGGCAGCCCAGGTGGCTCAGCAGTTTACCACTGCCTTCGGCCCAGGGCGTGATCCTGGACCCTGGGATTGAGTCCCACATTGGGCTCCCTGCATGGAGCCTGCTTCTCCTTCTGCCTGTGCCTCTCTGTGTGTGCGTGTGTGTCTTTCATGACTATATAAATCTAAATAAATAAATAAATAAATAAATAAACAATAAAGAGTTTCAGTTTCTGAGTCAAAAACATACATTAAATTTGAAAACCTGGTGGCTCAGTGGTTGAGCGTCTGCCTTCGGCCCAGGGCGTGACCCCGGGGTCCTGGGATCGAGTCCCGCATCCCCTGCAGGGGGATGCCTGTGTCTGCCTGTGTCTCTGTCTCTCTCTCTTTCTGTGTCTCATGAATAAATAAAATCTTAAAAAAAATTTTGAAAACCATATCCATACTTATACCTATGCACACCACTCTACACGCTCACACACCTCATCCAAAGAGCATAAGGTAAATAAAAGACAAAGTAGGACGAATCATTCATAACAGATGAGAGAGAAATCTAACACCAGCATGCAAAGGAGCTCACCTACATCAACAAGACAAATAGGAAAATGGACAAACGTGCATACGGAATTCCCAGAAAAGACATCCAGCAGACTGAGGGGAGAGCACTGGCCTCTACTGCACCGCGGACAGCGTGGACATGCTAAGGTCCGGACTCTCGCACCAGGTTTCAGTTGTGTCACAAGTGAAAGGCTTGGAGGAAGGCCTGGCACACAGCCATGCTCCGCTAGCACAGATGTCATCAGCGCTGCGGTCATTGCACAGTCAGCGGAGCCTACGGACACCACGTGATGGGATCACCCACGTTTTGACGTGTATCTACAGAAACCCTCCCACAAGGGCACAGAGGTATTAGAAGAAACACAAATACCAATCAGGGGTCTGGTCAGATTTAAAAAAAAAAAACAACCAATGGGAGCAAGTGGTGAGTTCGTATAAACTACAGAGCAAAGAGCAGAGCTCAACCGCCAATGGAAAAGCACAGTGTGTGCAGCTAATCAAGACCGGTTCGGTAAGGTTCCGTTCGCGGCCCCTGCCCCAGGCCAGGTGATCTGTGTGCTGACACTGGACACACAGGGACAGCAGCCCAGAACCTGCTCTCCGTGGAGACAAACCGTGAGCAGGCTGCTGATGGCAAGCCACGACCAATGCTTGCAGGGGAGGAGGGTGCAGAGACAAGGAAGGGTCTGGGCCTGGAAGGCAGCCTGCAACTTGCAGGAAGCAGGTGTGCTGAGCACTGACTGCCCGGTCAGTGCCCTAAAGGCACCATCTGTTTTGATACACACAGCCAAGCAGGTGTGAGAGAAACCCATTGCTGGTTAGCGGCCGGGACTCACTGAGGACCGGCTCCCACAGGCTCTGCCCTACACCCGAGCCGTGATGCATGCTGGCACAGGTCATGAAGGCAGGGTTCAGGGGGTCTTCCCTCCCTGCATCCTACTTCATGGCAGTTGAAGAAGCACTCAGGCTTCCTCCTCGTTCACCACAACAACCCAGTCCTCCCACCCCATTTAGTGCTGACCAGACACCATCTCAGCCCCAAGAGTCCTAGCCCTTGGCTGGAAGGACACCCACATGTATGGTGGCTGCCACACACAGAGGGGCTGGGCCGCCTGCATGGAGCCCATGGGCACCACTGCCCAGACGCAGCTGTGAGCCTGTCTGATGATCAGGCGTGTGCAGGGAGACTGGGGAGTCAGGCCACCATGTGGGGTCATGGGAAGGACCCACCGCTGCAGCAGGCCCCCGGGACCTTCCCTCCTAGCACAGGAGCCAGAGAAGAATCAACTTCCAGGGCCACCAACTAGGACCTGGGCTGATGACCTAGGAAAGGCAGTTCCACGGCCCATTGCTCTTGGTCCCTTGGAAACACTCTCAACACAAACCACAGCGAGCTGCGTCACGGGGTTCACGTGCAAACCACCAAAGCCAAGGGTAAAGAAATCACAGTCCTCAACTCCAGCAGCCAGTATGCCCTGAGCACTGGCCAGGAGCCCCAAGAGCCACAGCGGCTGCCTAGCACCTGCCTCCAGGAGATGAAATAATTCAGCTCATAGAAGAGGCTCATGAGCTCCAGCGCTGCTGATCATACACCAGCCACAACCTGGCTGCTTACCTGGGCCTCAGCGGGCCCGGGGTCTAAGAACTAAGCGCACACACCTGCTTCCAAGCACGCGGGCTGGCAGTGAGCGCCGCGAGGACAGCCCCGCAGCTTCCACCTCTGACCCACTGACCTCCCGCAGCAGGCAGCAGGCAGCCCCGGGGAGCAAAAAGCAGCAAGATGCAGCCTGGATGCTGGTTTCAAGGTAACCAAGAGAGCTCAACTCAGGTCATTTCACTCTGACCCCACAGAGAGACCAGAGACACCTGCTCACTTGGGCCACCACCGAGGCCTCGAAATCAAGATCCTGCAGACAGCAGCGTCCCCAGGCCCGCGGGGTACTGGGGCGACAGGTGACCCGCAGCCGCATCACCACCACGCGCTGCCCAGGTGTCCGCGGATCTGCTGCTGTGCATCGTCCAGTGGGCCCCTCACACCCCGCAGCTCCTACCAACCCACGCGCTTCACCCAGACCTCCGCTGGGCCCGGGCACCGGGCTAGAGGCTCGGAGTCAGCAGCAGCCCAGCCCGCCCTGCGTCCCCGCCACACGCCCCACGGCGGCCTCCCCGGCCCCTTCTCTCCACCCAACACCCCTCCCGGCCTCCGAGGCGCCCGTCGCAGCCGGCCTCCCCCTGCCTCCCCCGCCGTGCAGTCACGTCCCGCGCCCCCCCCCCCCCCCCCGTCCGCGACGGCTCCTCGGGGTCCAGGGCTGCACCGCGGCTGTGCGGGCGCCGCGGGGACCCCGGGGCGGCAGCTCGGGCCTGGAGCTCAGCGCCGCGCCGCGGAGCCGCACCTCCTCCGGCCCGAGCAGCTCCACGGCCGTGCCCGCGGCCGAGGCCCTCGTGACCAGGACACGCTCCCCCGCCCCGGCCGCTTCCGGGTGGGACGCCGCACGCCCGGCGCACCTGAGCCCCGCGCCCGGGACCCTCCTCGCGCTCGCCCGCCGACCTCGGGGGTGCCTCCCCACCCGGCCTCGCGCGCGGCCCCCGGACTCTCCGGCCGCGGCTCCCGGAGGGGCGCCCGTGCGAGCGAGCGCCGCCCACCCCGCTTCCCGGTTTACCTGAGGAGCCGCGGCCGCCGCCGCCGCCTGGGAGCCGCCCTCCCACCAGCCCCCGCCCGAGGTGGGCGGGGCCAAACGCCGAGCCCGCCCCGCCCCATCCGCCAACCGCGGCCCGGCGCGCGGCCGCCCGGCCCCGCCCCCGCACGATCTCTGCGCTCATTGGCCGGAGGCGCGTCCCTCTCCGCCCCCTTCCCGCCCCGCCCCCCGAGCCCCGGCGAGCGCGAGTGCGCAGTCTCCGCCTCGTGCTCGGCCCCGCCCCCGGCCGCTCCCGGCGGTTGGGCGCGAGTGCGGCCCCCCGGCTGCAGGAGACGCGGCCGGCCAGTGCGCAGGCGCGGATGTGCCCTTCCCGCTCGGTCCGCGCGGCGCCAGGCTGCGTGCAGGTGCACCCCGGAGACCCCGGCGCGCACCGGGGGGCGCCTCGGCGCGTCGCAGACACACACCTATCCAGGTGCACAGCCCAGGTGGGCCCGACCTGGACACACGCGGGCACTCTCATGCCCTGTGATCGCTCACGCGAGAACGCACACACTGAACACCCAACACACACCGGAGAGCCCCGGGGCCGCCGCCCCCCCGCGGATGGGGATGAGCAGGTGTCTGCCTCCGGGCCTGGGCTCGGAGAGAGCGGCGGGGAATAAGGCACAGAAGTGCCCCGAAGGAGCAGCGGGCAGAAGAGCTGCCCTCCCGGCGGGGGCGCTGGCGCCGGTACAGCCCGGAGGCTGAAATCATCCGGGCCCGTGCACAGACCAGAAGGGAGTGCGTTTCAGAAGCTTAGAAGGGCGATTGGAGAAGGAAATGGTCAGCAGCACTGCATCCGGGGCCTGGCAGGTGTCCTCGGCTTGCAGCGGGCTGTCTGCAGAGAGCTGAGGGCGATGGCGTGAGGGTGCAGAGTGGGGCCCCAGGGCACACCCTGGGCGGGGAGGGAAGGGGCTCAGCCTGCTTCTGTTGCAGGGACGGAACCCGCAAGGCTGACACTGAGAGGCTCTGCAGGTGGGGCCCGGCCCCCCAGGAGGAGCCCGACCACCCGGCCCCAAGCCCCTCCCACGGCCCCAGAAGTTATAGGGCAGGAGGCTGGCGTTTCCCAAGCTCCCATCTGGAGGACGCACCTTCCAGCCCAAGCCTTGCCTCTGTCCATGGCCAGTGCCCAGCACCCCCAGCCTCGGCCAGACTTCACTCCCCAGGGGCACAAGGTGCGCCAGCAGACATCACTGCCATCCTTTCGCTTTGTCACGTTATTGATGCCAATCTCCCTTTTTTTTTTTTTAGATTTTAATTATTTATTCATGATAGACATAGAGAGACGGAGACACAGGCAGAGGGAGAAACAGGCTCCATGCCAGGAACCCAACGTGGGACTCGATCCCAGGACCCCGGGGTGATGCCCTGGGCCAAAGGCAGGCGCTAAACCGCTGTGCCACCCAGGGATCCCCCCAATCTCCCTTCTGTAATTGGAAGCTCTCCGAGAGAAAGGCCCATGTGTGTGATTTGCTCCTGGTGCTCAGCAGCAAGCCCAGCCCATGATGGGTGCTCCGTGCATCTCACGGGCTAGATGGATGACCGGGGGTGCAGTGCAGGAGGAGGACACAAAAGACTTCACAAAGAGAGGGTGGACAGAGCTGGTGACTATTCTGGGTCCTGCCCATCTCCTCAGGATTCTCACTGGCTTCCAGTTGTGTTGTGGCCCTGGTGGGAGCTGGGAAGGTGACGGGACACGGTTCCCAGGCTTGACGACAGCAGCTCAGAGGCACGGACACCCCTGGCTAGAGCCACACAATATTCCGTTTTGCGGCTCCAACCCCCTAGTGCCTGAATAACCATGCCTCTGTTGAAATCTGGAGCTTTCTCCTCTCTAGCCTGCACAGCAGCAACGAACCAGGCAGGCTGTCCACATTTTCTCTATCCCACACGATGTGACAAACAAGGGCAGTGGGTGAGCAGGGGAGTATTAAACTTGCTCTAAAGCAGCTCGTGGTCCACCAGGAATAAGAAACGGTGTGTCCCACCAGACCGATCGCAGGCCTTCCCTGCAGGCACTCCGTGGCTGCTGCGGGTCCCAGTGGAGGAAAAGTCAAGTCCACAGACAATCACCAAGCCTCCACCAAGGCCAAGGCCCTCCTGGGACACCTCCAGGATGGCAGCCCACAGCTGCTGTGCCATCTAGCTATGGCAGAGAGACCACATATCCGGATGCCAATTGCCCCAACTGTCACCCTTAAGACAGGCACCACTTGTTTGTGCTCCACTTCAAAACCCAGGATGTGAACACCTACAACGGGAAGGGGGCATCCGGCATGGATTGCGAGGCAGGGTCTAAGGGAGGTGGCCGCTGGGGCTCCTAGGACTCCTCCCAATACTGCCTGCCACACAGCAGATGCTCGGTGACGTTAGATACCGCTCCCTGTGACAGCAGTGCTCACAGAAGGCGCTGGAGGCCAGGGGAAGGGGTGTGCAGGTGGGCTTCTCTCTCCTAGAGCCCAAACTGGGGAGCCTTGCTTGCCTTGGGGATGTGTCATCAAGTCTGCGGAGACCTCTGGGGGCAAGGCCTCCTGCAGCTGACCGTGAGCTGGGCAGAAGCTTCTAGGCCACAGCAGAGGAGCCAGGTAGCTCCCGCCCCCACACCCTTCCTCCAGCTCAGCCTCTATTGCCGCACACCTGGCTGCCCCCTTGATACCATCTCACAGCACGAGGGGCTCAGCCAAAACAGTTGCGAGCACTCCTTGTGTTTCCTTTCCGTCCTTTGTATCCTTGGAAACCCTGCTCACCTTCCTTCACTCACCCTCCCCACAAGCTTCTTTAGGGTCTTTTGTGGCCAGTCCCACTTACGGTGGGCCTCACCTTGGGGAGGATCACCCCATACAGAGTGAGCCCCGTGCAGGACGGGGCTAGTTCCAGCAAGCAGTTCTCAAGGAAGGCAGGCCCTGGGGACACCCCCCTTTGAGGGCACAATGCAAGGGCAGCTCTAGAACCTTCCATTCTAGAATCTGCCCCTGCTTTCCCAGAGCCTGCCTTGCCCCCCACCAGTCCAGGCTGCATTGGCTTGCAGCCCTGGTCATTCCCCTGTCTCTGTCCTAGTCTCAGCAAGACTTCAGAAATTTGGGGTCCTGGGATCCAGCCCCAAGGGGCACAGGTCGCACTAGACTCCTCCAGCCCTTCTGACCCAAGTCAGGTCTCACCGGTTCTCCTAGCCAAGGCTCTGCAGGGAGCTGGACCACCCTGTCCCCTCCGGGGAGCCCTGGCCTCCATGAAGGGCAGTGCCAGGCGAAAGCTGGACCAGCTAAACTTCATGGAGCAGGTGCGCGAGTGCAGGGACAACGGCTACCTGCTGTCTTCCAGGAAGATCGGCTCTGGGGCTTTCTCCAAAGTCTACCTGGCCTACGCCACACACGAGCGCCTGCGGCATAACCCCAAGCTGGCCTCCGACCTGCGGGGCAAGCGCCATGCCATGGTGAGGCAGGCCCATCTCCCCGGGGGTGGCCCACAGCGGGCTCTGTGGCCCTGTCCTCCCCCCACTGAGGCACCCCCCTGCCGCTCTGGCTCTTCCTGGCATGGTATCCCCTCAAGGCTCCCGCAAGCTGGCCACTCCCAGTTCCAGAACCCCTTGAGCCTATCCGAGCCAGGAAGGGAGGGGAGGATCAGCATAGCCCCAGGAGCACACTGCTTCCCAGCCTCGGTCAAGTTGAGCAATGTGCGTCAAGGGCACGGGGCCGTCCACGTCCCCCTTCAGGGGCTGTGCTTGGCACACAAGGGCCGCCCTCCATCCCTGCAGGTGGCTATCAAGATTATCTCCACTGCCGAGGCCCCCGTGGAATTCTCCCAAAAGTTCCTGCCCCGTGAAATATCATCACTCAATGCCACCTACAAGCACCTGAACGTGGTAGGTGGAGACCCCAAACAGCCCATTCCCATCCTGTGCATCTCCTGCTGACCAGGCCCACCCACTTTCCCACCAGGGACCGTCCTGCTTGGGTCCCAGCCCCATCTTGAGGCCCTGATCCAATGCACTGGACAGCCCCTCCCTGGGTGACAGCAGGGAGCTGGGGGTCCCGCAGGTGCAACTCTATGAGACCTACCAGAACAGCCGGCGCTCCTACTTGGTGCTGGAGTTGGCAGCCCGCGGTGACCTGCTGGAACACATCAACTCAGTGTCCGACCACCGCTGCCGCCCGGGGCTGGAAGAGGACGAGGCCCGCGGGCTGTTCTGGCAGCTGGTCAGCGCTGTGGCCCACTGCCACAGCTCTGGCATCGTGCACCGGTGAGGCTGCTGCCCAGCCTGCCCCCTACTCGTGTCGAGGGGCCCGCCTGAGCCCGGGACCAGCTCGCCTCCCCCTCCCTGTGCAGGGATCTAAAGTGTGAGAATATCCTGCTGGATGACCGAGGCCTCTTAAAGCTGAGCGGTGAGCCCGTGGCCCAGCGCCCGCCCTCCTCCCCAGGCCACCCGGACGCCCGCCCCAGCCTTCACCTGCTTCAGGACGCCCATCCGTGTTCAGCTGGTGTCCCGGCCCGGGCCCCAGCCTCGACCCTGGCCTGCTTCAGACAATGTTTTTAATTGTTTTAAAGATCTATTTACATATTTTGGAGAGAGCGCGCCAAGTGGTGGGGGGCAGGGGCGGGCAGAGGGACAATGCTGAAGCAGGCTCCCTGCTGAGCACAGAGCCAGGACCCCATCCCAGGACCCCGAGATCATGACCTCAGCCAAAAGCAGACGCTTCATCGACTGGGCAGCTGCCTGCTTCAGACGCCCGACACCCTCCGCACCCCTACCTGGCTTGACCTTCAACCCTCCTGGGAGGCCCAATCTCCCTCTTGCCTGCACCTGTGCTTGCAGACACCCCACAGCCGTCCCTCCCGAGGCTCTCCTTCCCCTCCCTCCCCTCACGGGGCCTACTGCCCGCCTGTGCCCCCCTGTGTGCCCCCTGCAGACTTTGGCTTCGCCAACCGGTCAGGCCTCAAGAACTCGCTGCTGAGCACCTTCTGTGGCTCCGTGGCCTACACAGCCCCTGAGATCCTCATGAGCAAGAAGTACAACGGGGAGCAGGCCGACCTGTGGAGCCTGTGAGTGGCGCCCACAGGCACCCCAGCAGAGGCGGGCCCCGTGGGAGGGCAAGATAAGGAGCCTGCCCTGAGGAGCCTGTGCCCCCAGGGGCATCATCCTTTATGCCATGGTCACTGGGAAGCTGCCCTTCAAGGAGCGCCAGCCCCACCGCATGCTGCACCTGATGCGCCAGGGCCCCACCTTCAGGCCAGGCATGTCCCCAGGTGAGTGAGAACACCCTGCCTTCCTCCAAAGTCCCGACATGGCTCTGGGAAGTGGGCAAGAGACCTGGGTCCAAGGGTACCTGGGGGGCTCTGCGGTGGAGTATCTGCCTTCAGCTCAGGTCATGACCCCGGGGTCCTGGAATGGAACCTCCATCGGGCTCCCTGCTCGGGGAGGGGCATCTGCTTCTCCCCCTGCCTCTCTGACTGCTCTGTCTCAAATAAATAAAGTCTTTAAAAAAAAAAAAAAGAGCCCTGGGTCCAGAGAAAGGTCCTCCTGTGCAGTGAGGGGCATGGCAGTGGCATAGAAGCTGACCTGTCCCCCCACTCCCAACCCAGGCTGGTAGGTGACTGCAGCCAAGAGGTGAGAGGGCAGCTGGCCTGGGGGAGGCCCAGACCCAGACTCCGTGTCTGGAAAGGCAGCACCCCCGTGAGCTGAGCTCTACGCCGGCTCTGGGCAGGCCATCTCCCCTCTCTGTGCCTCCATCTCCTGACTGGTGAAGCATGGACTCCCTCCCGGCGTTTGGGTAGACTAAATGGGAGGACTCCTCCCAACCACCACCACTGTTGGCGGTGATGGGCCTGCACAAGAGGACGGCAGTGGGGGGCCAGAGCTGTGAGCCCTTGCCCACAGAATGCCAGGACCTGATCCGGGGTCTGCTGCAGCTACGCCCGTGGGCACGCCTGGACCTGCAGCAGGTGGCTGCTCACTGCTGGATGCTGCCCATTGCGCACGCACTCTTCTGCACCATGCTCAGCTCACCACCAGGTGCGGTGGGGCCCCCAGGGGGGCAGGCAGGTGGTAGGCCCCCACTGCCCCTCCTGACCTGCCATGGCTGTTGGTTGCAGAGAAGCCAGCCAAGTCCCAGCTGCCAGCAGCCCTTGACCACATGGAGCCTGGCAGAGACTCACAGCCTCCGAGGCTGCTCCAGCGACTCCAGCGTCCCCAGCACAGGGGACCTCACCACGAGAGTGCTTCTGGCCCAATGCCCGAGCGCCCAGACGCAGTCCCAACAAGAGGTGCAGGGTCTGCCCAGCTGGGGCTCCAGAGCACGGTGGCAGCCAGTGTGGGGGTGGGTGCCTCCTGGTAGCACTTTTGCCGAGCTCCACGTGTGCCATCAGGACCACGCCTGGGTATTACCTGGTTAACTGAGGATGGATGGGCACGGGCGAGGCCAGATAAAGCATTTATTTTATGGAAGGGGTGTGATGTCTCAGTGCAGGAAGGGGCAGCCAGCCATGGGAAGCCTGCTGCATCCCCCATCCAGGGAGAACACGAGTCCACATGCTTCCATGCCAGAGCTTTAATCAGGACAAGAAAAAAAAAAATATATGGAGAGTACATGAAGGAAGGGGAGAGCTTGTATCCATGAAGCCCAGCCTCACTGGGAGGAACTGGAATGGGCCTCCAGCTTTGGAGGCAGTGTCACGATGGAGGACATGTGCAGAGGACACTGGAAACACTCAGGATGCCAGGTGGCGGCACACCAGTGCCAGAGAGCAAAGGCCTGCGGAGGCCAGTACTCAGGAGTCTTGTGCAAAAGATGGCACCAGGAAAGGAGCAGGGCGCGGGGAGGCCGTGCTGACGGCCTAGCAGGCTTGGCTTGGCAGCTGCAGAACACAAGGCCCCACACGAGGGGCTCCGAGGGGGCAGAGGGTGGTGAAGGAAAAGGCTTGGCAAAGAGCAGGGCCACAGGTGCCTCAGGGAGACTCTGTCAAGCGATGGGCTCTGAAACTCAAGGAAACTGACCAAAGATAGAGCCTAGTCAGCGGGTGTGTGTGTGTGAGCTGGGGGAGGGAGGGCAGGGGGGCATCACTTCAGTCCAGAGCTGGAGACACTAGCAAGGGGCTGAGGGCAATACCGCAGGTCAAGCAGGAAGGTGGAGAGATGTAGGCAGATGGGCCCCAGCAAACGCTCCAAGGACACACCGGGGGTACAGCCCTAGGAGATCCCAGGACAGGCTGAGGCAGGGGCAAGTCTCAAGGGATCAGTCCTTTGAGGCTGATCTCAGGGCAGGGCAAGCTGAGGAGTCCTGAAGGGAAGATTCGGGGTGGCACCGGCAACAAACAGCCCTGCTTACACCTGGACACCCATGACGCCCAGGCCTCTGTCATGCCCTTGGGGGTGCTCAGGCTGGCACCATTTATCAGTCTAGGCTCATGAGCTGGTTCCTGGAGGTACCTGGGAGAGGGCGTAGCTAGCTCTGGCCGACCTGGGCCACGCTGAGCAACGTGAGTGGCTGGATGCAGCAGGGTACGAGAAGGTACCCTTGCCCAGGTTTATTAGCCATTCGCCCTAGAGACCTCACCGTGAGCCTAGGGGCAGCTATGCTGCTCAGCTCGGGGCGAGCTCTGAGCAGGGAGACGCAGAGGCCTGCAGGTGACTGCAGGAAGGGCTGGACAGGAGGGCCAGCAAGGTGCACCCAGACCTGGCGGTAGGCTGCAGGGGCCTCAGGTGGGCGCTGCCCCCTGTGCTTGTGGCTCTGGGGCCAGTTCCTCTGGGTGCTTCCGGCTGTGCTGCTCCTGCTCCTGCTGGTCGAGCCGCTGCAGCTGCCGCTCCACATCCTCAGGCACCTGTACCTCCAGCAGGTTATCCATGCCCTGCTCTGGCTCATCCCCAATGAGCACCTGCCAGCAGGGGAGGCAGGTGAGCAGCTGGCTGGCACTGCAGACATGCTCCTCCCTTCCCCACAAACCCTGCACCCACCTGAATGAGCTTCTCACAAGCCACCTGCACGTCGGGCTCTGGCTCCCAGCTGTGCAGCTCACGCAGGATCAGATAGGCTCCCTGGTTCCTCACCTGCTGCCGACCAAACACTGTGGCTGTCAGCTGGGAGAAGACAAAGGTTACCCAGGTATCAGTGTCCTCAGGTACGTGTGGGTATGTTGCGGGGTGGCATGAACGTTGCAGGACCCCCGCTCACCAGCATGATGGCCTCAATGAGCATCTTTCGAATGTCAGCATCAGGCTCCCGCTGCTTGTCTGGCGGCAGGTACTGCAGGTCAACAGGCAGCCCTGGAGGCGTATGAAGGGGTTACTGGCTGCCTGCACAGGCCGGTAGGCCAGACCCTGCCTTTGTAAGTCCCACCTGAGCTCAGCGTCTCCGAGCGGGAAAGTTTCAGAAGGGGTCCTGCCAGATCTGTGCATCTGCACCCCCCCTGCTGGGCCAACCCTGAGGCTCGGCCAAGCCACTCACGCTCCATCTCCTCCTCAGAGAAGTCCTCAGGCCCAGCCAGTGGCAGCAGCAAGAAGGGGAGAATGTCCACTTTGGGCCCAAGTAACCACTCGTGGTGTCCTGAAGGAAAACCAGAAATGGGTGCCAGTCTAGAGGGGGCCCCAGAGCCGTCCCTCTGCCCCAGCCCCTCCCACCGCAACACCCCCACCCTCACCCGCACTCACGATGCTCGAAGCAGCAGTTTCGCAGGGTCCCCACCACCCCGCCCCTGCGCACCGAGGAGTCTGGGAACTGGGTGAGGGGCAGCAGCCGCTGGACCACGCACCTGCAGGGAGGGACCGCTCAGCGCCATCCCGCTCCCGCTCGCTCCCGCCCCCTCCCCGAGGGCCCCGGGCTTCACCTGTCGGGGTCCAGCAGGAAGGCCCGCGCGGCGGGGCGTTGGCTGAGGTTGGAGAGCACCGGCCCCAGGTAGTGCAGGGGCGCCCGGGCGTTGTAGCCGGGCGTGCAGAGCGCGCGTACCAGCCGCTCCAGGCCCGAGCCCCCCGGCCCCGCGGCCGCCAGCGCGGCCATCAGCGCGGCACACGGCGCCGGCTCGCGGCTGAGGTTGGCGAGCACGGCGGCCGCCTCCTCCGCCCAGGGCCACTCTGGGTCCAGGGCGCGGCCGAGCAGGCGGGCGGGCAGCGCGGGCTCAGCCTCCAGCAGCGGCTCGTGCAGCCCAGGCTCCGCGGCCAGGTTGACGAGCGCGCGAGCGGCGTCGCGGGCGGGGGCCGGGGCCGGGGCCGCCGCCAGCTCCACCAGCGCCCGCAGCAGCAGCGCCTGGCCGGCCAGCAGCGCCCGCCCGGGCCCGGAGCCCGTCAGCGCCAGCACGTGCCGCACCGCCTCGGCCCGCAGGTCCGCCCGGGCCCCGGGCGCCAGGAAGGGCAGCAGCGTCGCCACCTCCGCCTCCGCGCCGGCCTCCGGCATCCGCGGCGCTGAGGGAGACAGCCCGCCCCCCGACGCGCCCGCGCCCGCGCCCCCCCGGGCCTCCCCCATGCCGGTCCGCGCCCCGGACCCCGCTGCCCCACCGCCCCCACGCGGACCGAGGACCCGCCCCGGCAGCGGAAGCCGCAGCGCCAATCAGAGGCCGCCGACTTGCGCGGGGGCGGGGCCTGCGCGGGGGCGGGGCCACGCCGAGGCCCGGGGCATTGTGGACTGGGTGCCGCGCCCCGCCGGGGGAGGGGCGCGGGCCGGCCCCTCGGGTGTGACCGGGCCCTTGGGGCAGGCAGCGACCTCCTGTCGCCGGGAGACTTAGGATCAATTACTTTGACCTTTTTTTTTTCTTTTTTTTTCTTTTGACCTTCTAATGTTAGGCCTGTGTTTCCGCATCATCTCCATCTGGTTGTACTACTTTCATTTTCATGTATCGTCGTATTAAGTTTGCTAAATTTTCTTATTAAGATTTTATTTACTTATTCATGAGAGACCCAGAGAGAGAGGCAGAGACCCAGGCAGAGGGAGCAGCAGGCTCCATGCAGGGAGCCCGACATGGGACTGGATCCCGGGACTCCAGGATCACGCCCTAGGCTGAAGGTGGCGCTAAACCACTGAGCTATCCGGGCTGCCCGCTTTCTTCTCTTTAAAAAAAAAAAAAAAATCACTTTCTTTTTTCAATGTATTTTTTAAAGATTTGAGTTGGGGACGCCTGGGTGGCTCAGTGGCTGAGTTCAGGGCGTGATCCTGTGGTCCCTGCATTGAGTCTCACATGGGGCGCCCTGCTGGGAGCCTGCTTCTCCCTCTGTCTTTGTCTCTGCATCTCTCTCTCTCTGTCTCTCGTGGATAAATAAATTTTTAAAATCTTTTTTTAAAATTTTTATTTATTTATGATAGTCACAGAGAGAGAGAGAGAGAGAGAGAGAGGCAGAGACATAGGCAGAGGGAGAAGCAGGCTCCATGCACCGGGAGCCTGACGTGGGATTCGATCCCGGGTCTCCAGGATCGCGCCCTGGGCCAAAGGCAGGCGCTAAACCGCTGCGCCACCCAGGGATCCCAAATTTTAAAAATCTTAAAAAAAAAAAAAAAAAGATTTTGAGAGTGAGCCAGAGAGAGAGTGAGCAGAAGCAGGGGGAGCAGCAGAGGGAGAAGGAGAAGCACTGAGCAGGGACCCCACGCACCTCCCCCACAAGGTCACCTGGGACAGCTCAGTCCTGGGTGACCTGAGCCGAAGGCAGACACTTCACCAACTGAGCCACCCAGGTGCCCCAGGGTGTCACTTCTTGAGTAACTTTTGGTAGTTTGTGTTTTTCAAGGAATTGGCTCATCAAAAGTGTCAAATTCATTGGCATAAAGTTGTTCATGCTATTCCCTTATCCTTCTAATGTCTGTAGCATCTGTAGTAGTGTCACCTGCTGTTCTTTTTCCTAGTTTTTTAAGGTAAAGGCTGAGGTCATTGGTTTGAAACGTTGTTTTCTTTTTTTTAAACTTTTTTTTTTTTTTTTTTTTATGATAGTCATACAGAGAGAGAGAGAGAGGCAGAGACACAGGCAGAGGGAGAAGCAGGCTCCATGCACCGGGAGCCTGATGTGGGATTCGATCCCGGGTCTCCAGGATCGCGCCCTGGGCCAAAGGCAGGCGCCAAACCGCTGCGCCACCCAGGGATCCCTGAAACGTTGTTTTCTAATACAAGCTTCCCCTCACCTATTCCTTGCTTCATGGTTTATGTCCTTCTACATAGGTTATAGGCTGCTTAGTAGGTTGATATTCTTTTTCTTTCACTCTAAGGGCTAGGACAAAGCCTATAGGGACAGTGAGGCCCAGGAGAGCCACCAACAGGGAACTGCATGCCCCTGAAGTCAGCGGGTAAAAAGATCCAAGAGCTGGGATTTGTCCCCAGGTAAGATCCATAGGCACTTCATAGCTTCAGTCCCAACTTAGCCATATGTGAAAGCCACTCACTTGAAATTGAGGGAGAGGGTAGATAAGTCCAAGGAAATGCCCATCTCTCCAAGGAAACCACATGCTCTGACACACAGATCCTGCCCATAAGAGTCAAAGATTTCTCAAGAAATGGAATCAGAAAATTATGGATAAACTAGGTAATTGTTGTCATCTGGTGCATCTGGGGGGTCCATCTGACTGAGACAAAATGTGTACCTTCAGAGCCCACTGGTGTCCAGAGGCAAACCGGCAAGCACTTGCTCTGACTGATTCAAGGAATCATTTAGTGTAATCACCAGGTAGGGAGCCTTAAATATTCCCAAGATATATTAAAAGATACAAAATTTTTGGAAGTAATTTAATAAAGTTACAAGAGTTGTAGAAAGGACTTCCATGTACCCTTGACCCAGACACCTCAAATTTCCCAGTTATCCCAATAATGACCTTTTAGCAAAGGGTGTGGTCACTTGTTTTCAGTCTCCTTCTACTGGGGACTACTCTTTAGTCTTTGACTTTCATGCCCTTGACACTTGCAGAGCACCAATCAGCTCTTTTGTTGCTCAACTTGCATTTGTCTGGCTGCCTCATGATGAGACTCAGGTCATATATTTTTGGTAGGAATACCATGGAGGGTGGCGCCTGGGTGGCTCAGTCAGTCAAGCGTCTGCCTTCGGCTCAGATCATGATCCCTGGGTCCTGGGATCAAGCCCCGTGTTGGGCTCCATGATCACTGGGGAGTCTGCTTCTCCCTCTGCCCCTCCCCCTCGCATGGGCACACGCTTTTGCTCTCTCTCACAAATAAATAAATCTTAAAAAAAAAAAAAAAGGAATACCATGGAAGTGAGACCGAGCTCTTTGTGTTGAGTCCCATCAGATGGCAAGATACTAGTTTGCCCCCACATAGGAGATGTTTGATTACTTAATTAAGGTGAATTGTCCAGCATTCTTTACTGATAGGTTACTCTTATTCTTTGTATTTAGTAAATGTTTTATGGGGAAATACTTTGAGACTATGTAAATAGTCCGTTCCTCATCCACCTTTCACTCACTAGTTTTTGTATGTAGTTTTTGTTTACTGTAAAGGAAAAAGCTTTTTCTTTACCTATTTTATTCATTTTTTATTTTAAGATTTTATTTATTCATGAGACAGAGAGAGAGAGAGAGAGAGAGAGAGGGAGAAGCAGAGACACAGGCAGAGGGAGAAGCAGGCTCCATGCAGGGAACCCGACGTGGGACTCAATCCCGGGTCTCCAGGATCACACCCTGGGCTGAAGGTAGCGCTAAACTGCTGAGCCACCCGGGCTGCCCTATTTTGTTCATTTATTATGTCAAAGAAGACTCATGGGGTCTTTTTTTTTTTTTTTTTTTTTAAGATTTTATTTGTTTATTCATAGAGATGCAGAGAGAGAGCGAGAGAGGCAGAGGGAGAAGCAGGCTCCATGCAGAGAGCCTGACGTGGGACTTGATCCAGGGTCTCCAGATCACGCCCTGGGCTGCAGGTGGCGCTAAACCACTGCGCCACCGGGGCTGCCCCTCATGGGGTCTTTTTAAAACTATTATTATTAATGTTCTTTTTAAAGACTTTATTTATTTATTCATGAGAGACAGAGAGAGAGAGAGACAGAGACAGAGACACAGGCAGAGGGAGAAGCAGGCTACATGCAGGGAGCCCCATGTAGGGCTCGAACCCAGGACTCCAGGATCACGCCCTGGGCCAAAGGTGGCGCTAAACCACTGAGCCACCCAGGCTGCCCCTATTAATGTTTTTAAAGTAAATTTATTTAATCCTCACACCCAGTGTGGGGCTTGAACTCACCCCAAAATCAAGAATCGCACTCACTTCCAACTGAGCCAGCCAGGCACCCCTCACGGAGTCTTCCTTTATTAAAAGAAATAGAATACTCTCATTACTGTGATCCAGAATTTGGCCGGTGGAAGGCCCTTGAAGGACACTCCTGTGTATTATTTATTCTTTTAAAAAGTATTTTACTTATTTGAGAGAGGGTGTGCATACGTGGAGAAAAGGGTGGGGTGGAGGAGAAGGGGGAGGAGAGGGAGAGAGAATCTGAAGCCAACTCCATGCCCAGCCAGGAACCCAACACAGGCCTCAATCCAACTACTGCGAGATCATGACCAAACCTAAACCAAGAGTCAGACGCTCAACTTGAGCTACCCAGGTGCCCCTCCTGTCCATTTTGTAAAATAGCTTTATTGAGATGTAATCCATATACCATACAAATCATCCATTTAAATTCGATGGGTTTTGGTATATTATTAATTTTTTTAAATGGTAGTAAAATGCATATAACAAAATTGGCCATTTAAACCATTTTTTTAAAGTAGGCTCTATGGGGATCCCTGGGTGGCTCAGCGGTTTCGCGCCTACCTTTGGCCCAGGGCGCGATCTTGGAGTCCCAGGATCGAGTCCCGTGTTGGGCTCCCAGCGTGGAGCCTGCTTCTCCCTCTGCCTGTGTCTCTGCCTCTCTCTCTCTCTATGTCTATCATAAATAAATAAATCTTTAAAAAAAATAAATAAAATTTTTTTTTTTTTTTATGATAGTCACAGAGAGAGAGAGAGAGAGAGAGGCAGAGACACAGGCAGAGGGAGAAGCAGGCTCCATGCACCGGGAGCCTGACTTGGGATTCGATCCCGGGTCTCCAGGATCGCGCCCTGGGCCAAAGGCAGGCGCCAAACCGCTGCGCCACCCAGGGATCCCTAAAAAAAAATAAATAAAGTAGGCTCTATGACCAAGGTGGGGCTTGAACGCACGACCCCAAGATCTAGTCGTATGCTTCACCAACTGAGCCAGCCAAGGTGCCCCTAAACATTTTTAAGTGTACAGTTAGTAGCATTAATTACACTCGTGGTCTGTGCAACCATCACCACCATGTGTTTCCAGAAGGTTTTCATCACCCAACGGAACCCGTAACCTTTCAGCATGAACCTCCCCCTCTGCTCTCAGTGCCGCCATAGAAATAGGGAGCAGGGCCCTCCCCACGGTGTCCTGCTGTTGTGCTCCCGGCCTCCCCCCCGCACCCACGGGCCTGTGCTTCCTCTCCGTGCTTGTCATTTCACGAGTGTGACGGAAGTGGAATCACGCAGCCTACGACCTCTGGAGGTTGTCGCCGTGTCAACCACTTCATCCTGCTGCTACAGAGCTCGCGGGCGCGTCCGCCTGCCCAAGCACCTCCATGTCATTTTCAGTTTGGGGCTGTGACGAGTAAAGCGGCCATAAAGCCTTAGTGTACAGGCTTCGGTGTGGGCATCAATCTTCATTTCTCTGGGGTAAATGCCTGGGACCGCTGCGTCCTAGTGCTGGCATGTTTTGTTCTCCAGAAACCGCCAAATGGTTTGCGAGTGTCTGGACCAGTTGGCATTCCCGCAAGCAGCATGTGGAGACCCGGTTGCTCGAATCCTCACCAGCTTTGGCGATGTCAGCTTTTTTTATTTTAGGTGTTCTTCATTTGTGTTCCTCTAATTGCTGGGGATGAGGAACATTTCGTCTTTGCTGAAATGTTTGCTTCTTTTACCCGTTTTCTTTCTTTTCTTTCACCCATTTTCTAGTGGGATTGTTTGGCTTCTAAGTTAATTTTGGAAGCTGTTTTTTTTTTTTTTTTTCTTTCCAGCTAGATGTTCTCTGTGGACAGGCCACGTGCAAGCATTTTCTCCTGGTCATGGCTTGTCTTTCCAGCCTGCTGACATGGCCTTTGACAGAGCAGTTTAAAATTTGACAGACTTGGGGCACCAATACCTGGGTGGCTCAGCAGGTGAACGTCTGCTTTTGGCTTAGGTCATGATCCCGGGCACCTGGGATCGAGTCTCACATTGGGCTCCCCGCATCTTGTCTCTGCCTCTCTGTGAGTCTCTCATGAATAAATAAATAAAATCTTAAAAAAACAAAAAACAATAGTCAATAAAGTCCAACTTTCTGATTTCCTTCACAGAAGGCATCTTGGGCGTGTCTGAGTCTGAACACGCTTCCTCAGTTGCTATCCCAGATCTTTTATATTTGCTTCTAAATTTTTCAGCTTTACATTTGAATATACAATTCACTTTGAAGTTTGTCCTTGATTTTATGGCATCTTTTGCTATAATTTTTTTTAATCTGCAAATTTGTCTCTTTTCCTTCTAAGTATTCTTTTTTTAAAATTTTTTATTTATTTATGATAGTCACACACACAGAGAGAGAGAGAGAGAGAGGCAGAGACATAGGCAGAGGGAGAAGCAGGCTCCATGCACCGGGAGCCCGACGTGGGATTCGATCCCGGGTCTCCAGGATCGTGCCCTGGGCCAAAGGCAGGCGCTAAACCGCTGCGCCACCCAGGGATCCCTCCTTCTAAGTATTCTAAGGGAATATTTTTCTAAATTACCTCTAATATATTTATTGTTTCAGTTTCTACATTGCAATCCTCAAATCATCTGAACATTACTTTTGTAAATGATGCGAGGAAGGGGTCTGGCTTTTTTTTTTTTTTTTAATTTTTATTTATTTATGATAGTCACAGAGAGAGAGAGAGGCGCAGAGACACAGGCAGAGGGAGAAGCAGGCTCCATGCACCGGGAGCCCGATGTGGGATTCGATCCCGGGTCTCCAGGATCAGGCCCTGGGCCAAAGGCAGGCGCCAAACCTCTGCGCCACCCAGGGATCCCTTTTTTTTCTTTTTTTTAAAGATTTTTATTTATTTATTCATGAGAGACACACAGAGAGAGAGGCAGAGACACACAGGCAGAGGGAGAAGCAGGCTCCATGCAGGGAGGGAGCCTGATGTGGGACTCGATCCTGGGTCTCCAGGATCACACCCTGGGCTGCAGGCTGCGCTAAACCATTGTGCCACCGGGGCTGCCCATGGGGTCTGGCTTTCCTATCTGCATCATCTGTGCTAGGTATTATTTTCCTAAGTGTGTTAGATAAAAAAGTTCATTTACTCATGACAGTAGTGCGCAGCCTCTGAGCATCATCATCTCCATTTCATACATGGGGAGCCAAGGCTCAGAGAGCCAGGTAACTCCTTAACGCCACACTGTTAGGAAGTGAAGGGAATACGTGTGTGCGTTTGCTATCCTGATTTCTTCTATAGTGAAAATTCCATTCCAGCTTTTTGTACATTTTTTCTGTTGCGTTGTGTGATTTTTAAAAGTTATTGATTTGTTGAAATTCTTTTTTAAAGATTTCATTTAGGGATCCCTGGGTGGTGCAGCGGTTTGGGGCCTGCCTTTGGCCCAGGGTGCGATCCTCGAGACTCAGGATCAAATCCCACATTGGGCTCCCGGTGCATGGAGCCTGCTTCTCCTTCTGCCTATGTCTCTGCCTCTATCTCTCTCTGTATGACTATCATAAATAAATAAAAATTAAAAAAAAATAAAAATAAAGATTTCATTTATTTGAGAGAGAGAGAGAGAGAGGCAGAGAGAGCATAAGCCAGGGTTGGGTTATAGGGTAGAGGAAGAAGCAGGCTCCCCACTGAGCAGGGAGCCCAATGTGGGACTCGATCCCAGGACCCTGAGATCATGACCTGAGCTGAAGGCAGACGCTCAACCGCTGAGCCACTCAGGGGTCTCTAATCTACTTTCTCAATAAATTTCTCTCTTCTAGGAATGTCAGTGGTACACCTTGTGTAGCTATGACGACAACACCAAAAAGCAAGTTGGTTCTATGCCACTTCATCTTCATCATGTTACATGTTACATGTATTACAGACATCTCCTCTCACTCTCTGGCCTTTTTATTCTCTGAATGGTATAGATTAATAGATTAATTTTAAAATAACTATATTAATATGTATTAATAAACATATACTAATATTTCCCTTTATAATTAGTGGGTTTTTGACTTGTTTAAACTTGCCCTACTCTCATGTTGATATTTTTATTTTTATTTATTATTATTTTTAAAAGATTTTATTTGTTCATGAGAGACACAGAGAGGCAGAGACACAGGCAGAGGGAGAAGCAGGCTCCATGCAGGGAGCCCGATGTGGGACTCGATCCCAGTACTCCAGGATCACGCCCTGGGCCGAAGGCAGACACTCAACCGCTGAGCACCCAGGCACCCCTCATGTTGATATTTTTAATATATTTTTATTTTTAATTAACCTTTATTTTTAAAAGTAAGCTATATGCCCAACATGGGGCTTGAACTCACAACCCTGAGAAGATTTGCACATTCCGCTGGCTGAGCCAGCTGGGCGTCACTCTCATGTTGGTAGTTTTACAAGAATTGATTGCTTTTTATAATTTGAATGAAATACCAGAAGAAGCAGACTACGATGCGCCCCACAGTCCTTGCTTTAGGCGGCATGGCCCTTTTATACAAATGTCATGTCTTTAGTTCTCCAGACTGGGCAATTCTTGCCCTAGTCGCCATGACAAGAACCCAGGCACAGTTCTGGGGTTGTGGGGAAGGTGTGAGAGATAAATTTTATCTAGAAAGACACTGAGAAAAAAAATAAATAAATAAGAAAAAGAAAGAAAGAAAGAAAGAAAGAAAGAAAGAAAGAAAGAAAGAAAGAAAGAGAAAGAAAGAAAGAAAGAAAGAAAGAAAGAAAGAAAGAAAGAAAGAAAGAAAGAAAGAAAGACACTGAGAAAAAACTTCTGAAGTCAGAGGCTGAAAACATTCAAAGGTAAGAAATTGCTGCTCCACGACCCCAAAGGAGAATGTAAAAGCTAGAACAGCCCTTCACCAAGGCAGACCCAGGGGGCCCTGGGAGGGTTCCGTTGGTCAAGCATCCGACTCTTGGTTTCGGCTCAGATGGTGATCTCAGGGTCGTCAGATGGAGCCTGGTGCTGCGGTCCTGCTCAGTGGGGCATCTGCTTGAATGGTCTCCCTCTACTCCTCCCCGCTGCTCATTCACACTGTCTCCCTCAAATGAATAAATAAATTTTTATTAAAAATATTCTTTTAAGATTTTATTTATTGATTCATGAGAGACACAGAGAGAGAGGCAGAGACACAGGCAGAGGGAGAAGCAGGCTCCCTATGGGGAGCCCACTGTGGGACTCAATCTCAGGACCCTGGGGTCACGCCCTGGGCCAAAGGCAGACGCTCAGCTGCTGAGCCACCCAGGCGCCCAATAAATCTTTAAAAAACAAAACAAAAGAAGGCAGACCTAATAGCGAGTGCACACATGGGCCAAGTGCCCCACAAGCTGTGGGACCAGTGCCCTGGGAGGCCCTAATGGCTCAGAAGGAAGCCAAAGCCCTCTGAGATCTTGTACTTCACATATAAGTTCTGTCTCCTGGCAATTTTTATATACAAGGGTCAAAAGGATGCTGTTTCTTGGATAAAAGCACATGCAACTCCTTCATCAATTCTTCTCCCTTCTAGCCATGGGTAGCAAAGCACCAACAAACTCAGGCCCCCACCCCCTCGACACACACACGTACACGCGCGCACACACACACACACACACACACACAGAGCCATCTAGACTCTCTCATCCCCTCTGTGCCTGGCCACTCACTGGCCCATGAGTCCCCACTATCTTGACCCCAGTAACTTACTAATAAATACAGGCTGAGTGCCTGAGCCGAGATGTGCCCACGTGATGGGCCTCTCTCCTGGCAGACAGACCCACCCACCAGGAATGCTGCTCTGCCAAGGGCCGACCACACCACATTCCACCGTGCCCCCAGTTCCTGCCTTCCAGGTGGCCACTGGCAGATCCATCACACCACCAAGACTGTCCTGCTCACACTTGCAGCCCCTAAAGATAAAGGTGGCATCCAGTTTTCTGGCCATAACCTCTGAACTTTATTTCCAGAAAAGAATAGCTGGCTGGAGAGCCACACCCCGACTCCATGCCAAGGGGAGGAAGAGACTGGGCCACCGGCCTGGTCAACTGTAGCTGTCAGGGTTCATATCATCTGGCAGAAAATAACGCTGCAAAGCGGGTTGCAGGAGCAGTGGGGGCAGCGGACGGGCAGGCCTGGGCCAGTTGGGGGGGAAAGGCTGAAGTTCCACCCTCGGCAGTGGCAGCTTCAGCATCCGGATGGAGGCATTGAGGGTACGGGCCACCCAGAGCTGGGACCGCATCCAGCCTGTGGGCCAGCAGGACAGTGTGACTTCAGGGTGGGGTCAGTCCCCACTGGGACCCCAGCTAGGGTGGAGGTAGATGGTGCTGTGCATTTCAACCCGTCCCCCACTCACCCCTCAGTCTCATTGGAGCCCCCTGGAGCTTGGCTTCCTGAAGCCGGAGGATGGGGTAGTGCCTGCAGAGATAAGGAGGTAGGTGTGGTCCGGCCAGCCCCTATGCTGCCCCCCACAGGCCCTGTCCCAGTGTGAGGGCCCCCTTACCAGCAGTCCAGGGGCTGAGGCAGTACTGTGTTGGGCACCAACGGGCTTGGGCTGGGGTGCAGGCCCTGCCGCTCCTCCTGCAGGAAGCGCTGCTGCCGGACCCGCTGCTGCTCACAGAAGAAGTTCAGCGCATCGATGGGGCCCAGGTCCAGCATCTGTGACCGTGACCAGTCCGTCTGCTCCAGCGGCAGTGGCTCTTCCCGAAGCGTGGTGGGCACTGAGGAGCTCAAGCGGCCCTCAGAGAGGGAGAAGTGCAGCAGGGTCTCGGACAGCATGCGCCTGGTCGGTGTGAAGTGCATCGGTGAAAGCACCTTCTTGGCTGGGGACTCCAGGGTGGCCAAGTCCAGCTTCCCAGGTGAGACCACTAGTGAGGGGGCCCAGGAAGGGACCGAGGGCATCACTGACTCGTGAGGTGACCCGGAGAGCACAGAGACCTGTGACAGCAGCACCTTGGGAGAAGGTGCGGGTGCTGAGGGCTCACAGACCCTGGGCAGCATCTCTGACAACTTGGCTACAGAAGGCTGCAAGGACTCCATCTGTGGGGGGAAGCAGCCAGTCGACATCACCCCCCAAGCCCAAGGCAGAGGCTCCCCTCCGTCAAGAGGCACTGGTGGCCCCCAGCCTTGAGACCTGGCTGCAGACTCCTTCCTGGGGAGGGGCAGGAAGATCCCCAAAGATGGAGGGTTGGGGGACATAAGTGGACCAATGAGGGTCTGGGGCAGAGCAAGGCAAGTGCTGCCCGCCTCACCTGGATCCCCCTCCCCACCCCCTCAAGCACTAGGGGAAAGCCCAGGGGCTGGGGGAAAGACAGAAGGCTCCCTCACAAGTGGCCTGCCCCACCCCTGCCCACCAGGACCTGCAGCCAGTGGATCATTTCCTCCAGCTTCTGGCAGCAGCGTTTGCGCAGGGCAGCCTTGGAGTCAGCGTCGGGGCCCTGGATCCAGGTCATCATCTCCTTGAACAGGAAGCCCTGTGGGTCCTGCAGGCCCAGCCCGTCCAGCAGCTTCTTGAGCTCGGGCCTGGAACAGGTGAGGGGAGCTGCTCCAGACGCCTTCCCCCACCCCTTCCCCCACTGGCGGGAGAACTACCTGGGAGCAAGACTCACCGGCAGGAGACCGGCGAGTACAGGAAGTAGGACATGAGCTCCAGCACCACTTCGCGGGACTCCAGGGAGCAGGCCAGGAGCAGCTGCAGCGCCAGCATCACGAACCGCTTCTGCGTGGGGTCCTGAGCACAGCCGAGCAAAGCGTGGGCAATGGGCAGCGCGAGGCCCCGGGGCGGCCCGGTGGGCGGGGCAGCGGCGCACCTCCAGGCTGGGGGGCCGGTCCAGGTTGAGCAGGCGCACGAGGACGTCCTGCAGCCGGTCCCGAAGGTCCCTGCTCACGTCGGGCAGCAGCCTCAGCAGCGCTCGCAGGATGTGCACGCAGTCGGCCCAGGACGCCTCGCACAGCAGGTCGGTGAACAGCGAGGCCAGGCCCTCCACTGTGCCCACCTCAGGGTAGGCCTGCGGGCACCGCGTGCTGACGCCCTGCGCCCTGCACGCCCCACCGCCCCCACCAGCCTGGGCCTCCCCGACGCCCGAGCCCCCGAACCTCCAGGGTGAAGATGGGGAACAGCTTTTTGAACCAGTTCTGGACGATGAAGAAATGCAGGAACCTGGGCAGATGCCCGTAGCGCTGTTTCCAGAGCGAGCGCCCATAGGGGTACGAGAGGCGGCGAGAGCTGGCGTCGGTCCTGGCGCCCGCGCGCTGCCTGAGCTGCAGGACCAGGTTCTCCGGGGCCTGCGGGGGCGGCGGGGGGGGGGGGGGGGGGGGGGGGAGGAGCAGCTGCAGACCTCTCCCAGCACAGCCCCGCCCCGCCCACCGCTGCCCCGCCCCCGCCCGCGCCTACCTGCGCCTCCAGCTCCTCCAACTCCAAGAGCTGCTCCTCTGCGCTCAGGTAATCTGAGGCCCAGTCCAGATTCCGCTCCTCCTCCTCCTCCTCCTCCTCCTCCTCCTCTTCCCCCAACCACTGGATCAGCTTCTGGTGATACCTGGCTTGGTGCCGCCTGATGCGCCGCGGCAGCCACACGTCATCCAGGCTCCTCCTCACCTGCGCAGCGGAGGGCACAGGTGGCCGCCGGGCTGGCACGCTGCGGGGAACTCAGGCCCCTGCCTTCAGAGCCCCAGGGCGGGGACCCCCGCACCCCCTTGCCTTGTGTCTGCCTCGGCTGGAGATCTGGGCGAGGGCCCCGAGGCCGCTGACCTCCCCGGGAAGCCACATGTGCTGCAGGACCACGGAGTTGGGCACGCTGCCGGGGAAGCGGATGGGCGTCTGCAGGTTCTGGGGGAGGGAAACACGGGGAGGGGCCGGCTGACAGGCCGAGCTGACCCCCACCTCAGGGGGCACCTGGCACCCCCAGCACAAGCCCCGGCTGCCAGCTAGGTCTCGGGCAGCTCAACTGGCCTCACACCCCCTGTCCACGCGAACTTGGGTAAAACCTCTGAACATTACAGACGGTTTGGGAACTAAAACTCTATCCTGTTTTTGAAAGAGGAATCATATGGAACCGGCCACACTGAACACAGGACTGCTGCCCTGCATCTTTGACCAGAATAAAGTGCACACTCTGCAGAGCCCCCAGGGGGCTCAGTCCCGAAGCCTGTGACTCTTTATCCCAGGGTTGTGGGTTCCAGCCCCACGTCGGGTGTAGAGATTGCTTAAAAATAAGATCCTAGGGCGCCGCCTGCAGCCTGGGGGGTGATCCTGGAGACCCGGGATCGAGTCCCACATCTGGCTTGTTGCATAGAGCCTGCTCCTCCCTCTGCCTGTGTCTCTGCCTCTCTCTCTCTCCCTCTCTCTCTCTATGATAAATAAAATCTTAAAAAAAAATAAGATCCTAAAAAAAACAAAAAGTGGACACTCGACAAAGCTATTTTCCTGTAAACAAACTAAAGTACTCAAAAAACCAGTGGAGTGTACAATGTAATTGGAATTCTTCCAATCCTAGCTTTTGGAGAACAACTGTGTAAGTCTCTTAGTGCTCCTGCAATTTGCTGATAAAGTCTCCTCGCTAGGCAGCCCAGGTGGCTCAGCAGTTTAGCGCCATCTTCAGCCCGGGGCGTGATCCTGGAGACCCTGGATGGAGTCCCACGTCCAGCCCCCTGCATGGGGCCTGCTTCTCCCTCTGGGGCCTGCTTCTCCCTCTGCCTGTGTCTCTGTCTCTCTCTCTCTGTTTCTCATGAATAAATAAATAAAATCTTAAAAAAAATAATAAAGTCCCCTGGCTTTTACTCCTCAGTAGGATTCGGTTTGGATTGCTACCAAATCTCTGCTCCCCGAATTGGAATTCTAAGACCCCAAATAAATGCTTTCATTTCATTTCAGTTCTGCCTCTTTTCTCAGCTGACACCCCCAAACACACAAACAGGCAAAGAGGACCTTTGGAAAGAAACCAAGCAGAAGAGTAGTCAGTGAGATGGCAGCTGTGACGACTGAGAAGCTGGGGAGCGCTGACACCCCCACATGCTCTCCAGGGACCAGGCCCCCAGACCTGGAACAGAGCTGTCTGTAGCAATGAAGGGGGTCAGTGGGAAGAGCTCGGAGGGGGTGCTGCGGGTTTGGGTCGATGGCACAGCTACGGGAAGGATCAGTACCCACCCGGGCAGGTGACAGGGCCAGAGTGTGGCCCCCCTGGGTATCTAGGGTGGGATAGGTGGGGAAGGTGGCGAGTTGCAAAGCCAACATCTATGGACTTTGCTCCTCTAAAGGGAGAGGACTCTGGTCTTCCAGACAAAGTCCATACAGGACCCACCCAGCACTTTAACCGGGAAGGAGGTGTGCGGGCACAATCAGCTGGCAGAGGCTCTGGCTTTGCCCGGTGTCTTCTCTGGGAATCTCTGGCCCTCTGGCAGCTGGTTGCCAGAGAGCCAGGAGTCAGGGCCCACAGAGAACAGCAGCACCACAACCGGGCTGGCCAGGAGGTGGGTGGAGGGCAGCATGCAGGCATGGCTCTCTCTCTCTCTTTTTTTTTTTTTAGATTTTATTTATTTATTCATGAAAGACACAGAGACAGAGAGGCAGAGACATAGGCAGAGAGAAGCAGGCTCCACACAGGAGCCTGATGTGGGACTTGATTCCAGGACTCCAGGACCACACCCTGGGCTGAAGGCAGGCACTATACCACAGAGCCACCCAGGGATCCCCAGGCATGGCTCTCAAGTCAGACTCGAGCACAAGATTAGCAAGAAAGGGAAGACAGGGTGCATAAGAAAGTTGCCTCTGCACGAGAGAGGTGCCTCTGGGAAGAGCAAGGGACTCTCACCTCGTAATGTTCAATGGCGGCAGGAAAGAAGCCTCGGAGGTTGGAAAGAAGCTCCCTGGGCCGCCTCTTTGAAAAGAGGGGAACCTGGGGACGGGAGAGGGGCTCAGAGCCAAGCATGGACCCTCAGTGCCCCTGCAGCCCTGCTCTGGGGTAGGCAGCAGCCCCCCTCACCCTGTGCTGAAGGTTGGGGGTCGGTGGGCCCGGGCCCACACGCTTCTCTCCGGGGAGCCGCTCCAGCTGCAGCTGCAGGTCCAGACTGAGGCCCAGGCTACTGCTCAGGGAGGAGTGGGCCAGCAGCTGGGATGAGGGATGAGGAGTCACAGGGTGGCAGTAGGGTCACAGGGTCAAGGTAGAGGTGGGAGGGGTGGGAGGCCTTACCTGGGATGCCCTGCTGTGCACTCCTCGGTGTGTGTGTGGGGTGGGCATAGGGACTCGGGGAAGGTGGGCAAGGTGCTGGCCCACGGCTCCCGGGTCCTGTAGGGAGTGGGCTGCTGGCACTGTTGGGGCTTCGGCACAGACCCCTGCCTGACGAACACTGCTGGCAGCTCTGGGCAAGGTGCACACGTCCCAGGTCTCTCTCTCCACTATGAGGGTCACAGTGCTCTCCTGCTGGGACTCCCTTCCAGAAGGCACGCCCTGGGAGGGATGCAGGGGAGACAGGTAGCCTCGGAGGCCCCGGGCGAAGGGCGGCTGGGGGAGGCTTCACACTTACCAGCAAGCCCGGGCCATAGACCAGGCGCAGGTAGTTGTCAAAGGCCTCCCGCTGCTGTTGCCAGGAAGGTGGGGGATGGGCTGCAGGGACCACCAGCCCCAGTCTCAGCTGCTGAAGGTCTTGATCCCGAGTAACTAGGGCTTCCAAATCCTGGGGTCAGGGCCAAGGGTCAAGGGTCAGCTCAGTCCTCCTTCGGTCTTGCCATCTGCCTCCCAGACAACCACAGGGATCCCAGACCTATCCCAAGGACTGAAAGGGAGTGGCCTGGGCCCGGGCAGGGTGCAGGGTGCGGGTTGGGACTTTGGGGTGGTGATGGGGTCGGGACCCACCCCACCTCCTCCAACACTGGTTGCTGAGGTGTTCCCGTCTGGTGATGGATGAAAGACAAGTCTGTGCTGCAGACAGGGACAGGTAGAGGTGGGACACCAGCGTCATCAGCGGCGGGATGGGGCGGATGCTGGGACAAAGACCTGGGGGTGGGGGTGGCCAGGCCTCTGGCAGGGCACAGCCAGCATCCAGGAAGAGGGATGGCAGGGCTAGGATAGGCTTGGGGTGGCCCATGCGGCCCAGGAGCTCTGGGGCCGCACGGCCAGGCCCTGACTCAGGGAGTCGGGCAGGGGCCTCCAGGACTGCTCTGCGGGGCCTGCGGGCACACCTAAGACTGGCCGCCCCATGCAGCTTGGCGAGCCTCTGCAGCTGGGCTGAGGTTAGCGACTCTTGGCTGGTCAGGGGCAGCGGAGGGTCATCCACCACCTCAGGAACATTCTGGCACAGCTTCTGAATGGGAGAAAGGCATGCATAGCCCTGGCCTCGGGGGCTTATCTGCCCACAGCAGCGGCCTCCTGCGTGTCCTGGGCTTCCTGCATACCTTGACCAGGTAGGATGTGGGCAAGTAGAGCCTATGAGACACCAGGCAGAGTCGGGAACCCAGAGCCAACACCAGGTCCCCACTGTTGCTGCAGAAGGCCAGGGCCTGAGGGGGGCTGTCCAGCTGCAGGAGCCTGGAGGCATGCAGGGTAAGGGTCTGGCCCGCTCTACCAAGCAGGAAGCCAGGACAGGGACAACCCCGCCCCCAAGCCACCAGGCTCTGGTGGGGGTGGAGGTAGGAGACCCCAGCCGGTAGCCCACAGGCCCCCACCCCGCCCTCCGCCCTCCCAGCCCCAGCCCACCGCAGCAGGCGGTTCTCCGCCGTCCAGATGCGGACGGTGCAGTCCAGGCTGGAAGAGGCGTACAGCTTGAGCGTGGGGCAGCAGCACAGGCCTGAGGGACCAAGGCTTGGGGTCAGGGACCAGGGCCACACGGTGGCTTGGGCTTCGCTCTTGCCCGCCCGCTCACCAGTGATGTGGTCCGTGGGGTCGTCCTGGGGCCGGTGATCACAGCGGGGGCTGTTGCTCAGGCCCAACTGCACCAAGCCGTAGGTGGCAGTGTCAGGGTCCTCAAAGCCCACAGTGACCCGCTTCCCCAGCGCACAGAGCACCACCACCGGGTGCCAGCAGGAAAAGGTCCGCAGCAGGCTCAGGCTCTCCTCAGCGTACGGGTAGACGCGCCACATCTTCACGGTCAGGTCGCCGCCTGTGGGGGCAGGAGCCGGGGCTGGGCCCTGTGCGGGGACGGAGGGGTCCCAGGCCTGCCGCGGGGCAAGGGGAGGTATGGACCCGAGGACACGATGCTGTTCCAGGTGGACGCAATGGCGGTGACCGGGCCCGGGCTGTGTGCCGCCGTTTGGAAGACGGTCTTCGCGTGGCGCCACTCAAGGACCGACAGAGTGCCATCCGTGTGGCCCACCACGGGCAGGTACCTAGCGCGACATCAGAGCGTTGGCGCGGGCCCTGCCACCCCTCCCCCCCTCGCCGGCCCCAGCGCCCACCGGTTCTTGTCGTCCCAGGCGCCGGCCAGGTGGCCGGGGGGCAGCTCCCCGCCGCGGCGGCGCACGGCCTCCCAGGCGGCGAGGGCGCTGCGCGGGTCGGCGAGGTGGCTGTACAGGTGCAGGCAGCAGGGCCGCGGCGCGGGGGCGGGCGGGGGGCGCAGCCGGAGCAGCACGCGCATGGGGCGGCACGCGGCGGTGGCGCACAGCAGGTGGCCGGCGCGCGTCAGCAGCCACAGCGCCTCACGGGGCAGGCAGTAGAGCAGCGCGGCTGCGGGCTTGGCAGCCCCCAGCAGCAGCGCGCTCACCGAGCGCCCCGTGGCCGCCGCCAGCAGGTGGACCGAGCCGTCAGAGCAGGCGCACACGAGGCGCGTGGGCAGCAGGGCGCGCGGGGCGGCGGGCAGCTCGGGCGCCACCTGCAGGAGCAGCACGGGCGCCGACAGCCGCGCCAGCGGGGCGTACAGCTCGCGGGGGCGCCACAGGGCCACGCCGCGCGCGCTCAACGACAGCACCGGGCAGCCTGGGCACGCGGGCGCCAGCAGGCGGTCCACGCGCGCCGCCGCCGTGTCTCGGGCCCAGCCGCTCAGCGCCACCTCGCCCACCTGGGCCGCTGCCTGCAGGTCCCATGTGCGCAGCGTCCCGTCCTGCGAGGCGGACAGCACCAGGGACGAGTTGGGGAGCACAGCCACGGCCGTCACGGGGCCTGTGGGAGGGAACGGTCGCTGGGTGCAGCCGGGCACTGGGTCGGATGTCCGGGCAGCCGGGGGTGGACACAGGCGGGCCCCAGGGGCTGCGGTGGGATGGCACACCTGTGTGGCCCATGAACACCATCCGGAGCCGCCAGTCGGTCTCCCACACCTTCACCGTGCTGTCCCGAGAGGCTGTCACCACGGCGTCTACCTCGAGGCAGTAGGCCAAGTCCAAGATAGTGCTGAAGGGGAAGACGAGGCCCCTGCTGCCCCAGCACCTCCATGTGACAGGACCGGGCCCCTGCCACCGGCTGCTCACCCTCCCGGACTCACCTCCGCCGCACCCCCCCACCCCTCCCATGCATTGTCCTTTCCCCATCCCTAGGTCCCTCCCTCACATTTTGTGCAGGTCCCGGCGGACGTCTACGAGGGCCCAGGTGTGCAGATCAAAGATGAGCACGGCAGAGCCATAGGCCGCAAAACAGCATGGGACTTGGTGGGAAGACAGGGGCCCCAGAACCAAATGGGTGAGTGTACCTGCAGAGCTTGGTGGCAGCCGCAGAGGTGAGCCCCACAGCACCAGGCGGCGACCCCCTGAACGGAATTTCCAGAGCGCCAGGCTGCCACCTGCCAATGCCACTAGCAACAGCCCCAGGCTGGGCACTGGCAGGCAGCAGATGGGCTGGTGATCCGGCATCCCGCCCACCACTGGCTTGCTCAGCCACAGTAGGCTGAAGTCAGGCCTTAGTATGGCCAGCCCCTCCGGGCCCCAGCCCACGAAGCGGCTCACAGCACCCAGGGGGCCAGGCACAGCCACCAGCCCAGTGAGCACGGCTGGGGCCTGTAGCTTCTCATAAGCCCAGCCATCCTCTCTGTGCAGGTGGAGATAGCCGGCACCATCCAGCACCACGAAGCGTCTGCCCACTGGATCCTGTGCCACCCAGCACAGCCCGGCTGCCACTTTCAGGTGGCGCAGCAGCTCTAGCCCATGGGTCAAGCGTGCCACGCACAGCTCGGCTCTCTTTTCCTGTGGGCCAGGAGGGGCAGACCTGTGGTCAATGATGGGATGGGGTGGGGAGCTGGAGAGGTAGTGTGCCTGCCTAGCGGAGCCTCAGGGTGCCAGGCAGGGCACCCGCCTAGGGGAAGAGGTGGGGGGTGCTAGGCACACCTAGGGGAAGTGGTGGGGGGTGCTAGGCACACCTAGGGGAAGAGGTGGGGGGTTACTAGGCACGCCTAGGGGAAGAGGTGGGGGGTGCTAAGCACACTTAGGGGAAGAGGTGGGGGCCCCAGGCAGGGGGGTGCTAGGCACGCCTAGGGGAAGAGGTGGGGGGTTACTAGGCACGCCTAGGGGAAGAGGTGGGGGGTGCTAGGCACACCTAGGGGAAGAGGTGGGGGGTGCTAGGCACGCCTAGGGGAAGAGGTGGGGGGTGCTAGGCACACCTAGGGAAAGAGGTGGGGGAGGTGCTAGGCACGCCTAGGGGAAGAGGTGGGGGGTGCTAGGCATGCCTAGGGGAAGAGGTGGGGGGTGCTAAGCACACTTAGGGGAAGAGGTGGGGGGCCCAGGCAGGGGGGTGCTAGGCACACCTAGGGGAAGAGGTGGGGAGTGCTAGGCACACCTAGGGGAAGAGGTGGGGGAGGTGCTAGGCACACCTAGGGAAAGAGGTGGGGGAGGTGCTAGGCACGCCTAGGGGAAGAGGTGGGGGTGCTAGGCATGCCTAGGAGAAGAGGTGGGGGGTGCTAGGCACGCCTAGAGGAAGAGGCAGGGCCACAGGCAAGCCCCACCTTTTCCACGAAGTCTCGGAGGCCTGCACGGAGGAGCAGCCAAAGCTGGTGGGCGCGGGCACGCAGGGTCATGTTCTGCTGCCGCGAGCTGCTGGTAAAAAGCGGTGGGACTGGCTCCGGAAACAAGTCTGCGGGTCAGCAGGGGGAGCGCTGTCAGAGTGGTCTCGGAGCTCTGGCTCTAGGCTGCGGGCACCTCCCCGGGGGGACCGGCCGGGTCAAGGGACTGCCCAGGGCTGCGGCGGGGCGGCGGAGGAAGGAGGCCTGAGGGAGGTGTGCCTGCTGTCATGGGGGCGTGGTGGAAGGAGGCCTGAGGGAGGCGTGCCTGCTGTCATGGGGGCGTGGGCGAGGCCGGGCCCCCTCACCATTCCTTTCCTTGAGCAGCCCCGGGTCTGGGACGTCGTAGCTGTCAGTATCATACAGGTCCTGGTCCAGAAGCTGGCTGTCACTCGCATCTGACACTTCCGTCTCCATTCCGGCTACAGGTCCAGGCCGCCTAACGGCCCTGCTACTGTTGCTAGGCTACCAGACGCCGGTAGGCCCCGCCTTCGACGCAGACCCCACCCCCAACACAGCACAGAGCCTAGGTCCCCACTAAGTCACAGAAATTTTTATTGGAAACAAACCAGCTGCAGCAAAGTGACACTCAGTGCACGCTGCCCAACGGGCGAGGTGGGGGAGGGGGTACAGGTGGGCGCCAGGGGCTGGACGAGCCCAGGGTGGTGACCACAGGGGCCTGCTGACTGGGTCTCAGGCCCTTTGGGCTGGAGTGTGCAGGCCCAGGCCCGATCCGGCACAAAATATAAAAATAAACTCTGTAGTCCAGCTGTCCCTGCCTGTGTCAGTTCACTGGGAAAGGGCAGTGACTCTTCCCACCAGGCCCTGTGCTATTGTCCAACCACAGCAGGGGCAGCTGGAGCCTGTGGGGTAAGTAGACATCTGGAGGCGGGAGCCAAAGGGCTAGGTGGGCGTGGCCTCGGTGGTGTGGAGCCGAGGCAGGGCCAGGGGCTGGCCACCAGCTGGGGAGGCCCTGGGGCCCCTGGAGTGGGCAGTTCCAGGCACTGGTGAAGCTGAATGAAGCTGGGGCCTCTGCTCCTGGTCCTCACATACAGATCACCGGGACCCTGGGTAGAAGGCGGTGCACGGTGAGCTCAGAGGAGCCGACAGCCAGATCAGGCCAGAGGGTGCCCACTCTGCCCATCCACACGACTCCAGAGAGCCAGGCCACAGCAACCATCACACACCTGTCCTCCTCCATGGCGCTGGTCTCCTCGGGTCCGCCCTCACTGCCTCCACCTCCGCCGTATTCCTCCTCCTCCTCCTCCTCCTCCTCCTCCTCCTCCCCCAGCAACATGTCCAGCTCGTTGCCTGCCTCCGAGGGAGTATAGGTGGATCCACTGGGGGAGGTGTGGGAACTGGTCTTAGGACTGCCTACCCCTGGCCTGTTGCTGACCCCAGGGAGGAGGTCCAAGGAGGACAAAATCAGGAATGGCGTGGGCACAGCGGGGGAAGTGGTGTGTGGGCCCCACAGGAGCTAAGGGAAAGGAGGCCGAAAGGTGCTAACCTGATGGAGCGGCAGCTGAAGAAGACAATCCGCTTAAGCCGCTTGTTGTAGAAGAAGTAGTTGAAGGACCAGAGGCTGCCATCCTCCCCAAAGGGATCTGAGTCCAAGTCTGGGTTGTAACTGGGGGGCGTGAGGCGAGAGGCAGTATGAAGGCCCAAGTGCCGCACACACCCGGGGCCCACCTGCAGGGATGCCAGCCTACCTGTAGATGTCACACTCGGCCAGGCAGATCTCCTCATCCACCGCGTTCCACAGCTGTGGCTTCAAGGCCTTGAAGTCCTCCCGCACCGCCGAAAACAGACTGCAGTTGACTGCGTTCACCACCTAGGGCGGTCACAGTCGGGGTGACTAGGCTGCAGGACAGGATGCGTCATCGGGGCAGAGCCAGGGGCCAATGAAGTAGGCAGGGTGGTAAGGACAGCTGGGGGCTGCGGGCCCCACCCCTGACCCGGCCCTCACCCAGCTGAGGCTGGGTTCCCTGCTGAACTCGTGGCTTCGGGCTGTGCTGAAGTCGTAGTCAGGCCGGAAGGACTCATTGAGCGTGGCAATCAAGTAGAAGAGGGTCTTGCGGCTGCACTTGTCGCTCAGTGGGCCTTCGTCCTCACCACCCTGGCTCTTGCTCAGTCTGCGCGGAGAAGAGCATGAGCCCACAGGCGCTGCACCCCATGGCCCCCGGCGGGCAGACTCTGCCCCGGCTCACCTGCTGGGACTGAGGCCTGAGGTCTGGGGTGGAGACAGTGCCTCCAGGACGTGGGGCTGGCCCTCCTGGCAGAACTGCTTAAACATGTGCTTGTCGTCTCCTGCCATCTTACATGAGTAGCTCTCGATCCTGCAGGGGGCAGGGGGGACCATGGAGCCTGCCACCCACAGGGCTCAACGCAGGGCCACGGTGACCTGGGAGACGCGAGCCCTCGGAGGCCGGGCCTCACCTGCCGATGATGTGGGCATCACCGGTCTCCACTGTCAGCTGTGAGTTGATGGCCTCGAAGCTGGAGTTCTCCAACAGCTTCATGTCCTTGGGGGGGAGGGGGGTCCTGTGCTCAGAGGGGCTAGTGCTGCCTGAGGACAGGAGGCCAGTCTATGAGGACCTGGGCCCTGGGGCTCAGCCTTTGGCCTCCCTGATGGCAAGTGGAGCCGTTAGCAACAAGCTGGGTCCTTCCCCTGCCGTCGGCAGGGGCAGGAGAGGCAGAGCAGATCCTGTTACCTGAGGGTGGCAAGCCGAAACTCCAGCTCCGCCAGCCCCTGCTCCCCGCCCCGACACCCAGGGCGCCCTGGGGTCCCGCTCATGCTAGGGTCCGGGGCTTCATCTCCCGGGATACGGCCGTCCCGCCGCAAGAGCATCACCCACCATGGGGGGTGGGGGGCGTCGCCGCGAGCCCGCGGGATCCCTGCAGTAGCCCAGGGGCCGACTCCTGCGCCCGGTGAGGACCCGAACACCGAGGCGGGGGCCTGCGGTCGGTCACCTGGGCAGCGCTCTCCCCTGTCCTACGGGCTCCCCAGGGAGGCGCACAGGAAACCCATAGGCTTCTCCGTTCCTCTCCGCAAGTGCGCCGAGCTCCTCGGAACAGAGGCAGAGGCAGGCCGCAGGACCCCCGTAGGGCCCGGGGCCGGCCGCGGGGCGCTCCGGGGTCAGGCGGCCGAACCCGCCTCTCCGCCCGGGGCCAAGGAAAGCCCCGAGCCCGCCGCGGAGAACTACACGTCCCAGGAGGCCGCGCGCCCCGGGCCGCGCACGCGCGCCGGCGCCAAGTCCGCTGGGGGCTGGAGTTCTGGAGGCCTGGCCTGGGCGCCCGGCGCCGGGCGGACACCCACCTGCTGGCGCGGCGCTCGCGGGGGCCGGGCCGGGTCGGGCCGGCGGACGTCGGCGCGGGTAAGAGGGCGCTGTGGGCTCCGGGCAGCGCGGGCTCCTCAGGACCGGAGGGCGGCGGCGCGGCCTCCGTTCGGGCCGCACTGTATCCGGGGGAAGAGGCTCCGCGGCGACGTCCCGTTACTCCCGGCCCTGCCGGCCCTGCCGGGCTGCCACCGCGACATAGCCTCGCCCCTGCACGGCGACCGACTGCCGCGACCGACCTGCCCGCCGACCGCCACCCGAGGCCCGGACGAGCGCAGGAGCGGCCGAGCGACCTCTGCTTCCCCCGGCCGGACAACAACAAGCGTCCGCAAGGCCCGGCCCCCCGCCCCTGAGTGGCCCGCTCCGGCCGTCGGGACCTGGAGCTCGGAGCGCCATTGGGGACGGCTGACGTCGCTCACTCCTCGCGTCCGCTCCGACTGGCTGCGCCGCCTGTCCGTCACGCTCCGGGCCGCGCGAGCCCGCCTCCTCCCCTGGCGCTCATTGGCTGCCACCCCTCGCGCGTCCCGCCCCTGCTGTCGGCCCGCGCTCCCGAGAGTGGCTGGCGGCCCCCGGGGTGGGCCGGCGGGGCGGGGGGCGGGCCGGAAGGAGCCCGGGGACTGCGTCCCGCACCGGCCGGGCGCGGGGGGGGCGGGCCCGGACCGTTGGACCACGCCTCCGCCGCCGAGCCTCCGGGCCGTGTGGGTCCCGGGCCCAGCGGGACCGGGAGGCTAGCGCTCCGACCCTCTGGTGTCGGCCGGAACCCCAAGCGCGCGGCCCCAGTTTCCGGTCGGCCGAGGCGCTCGGAGCCCCGAGCCCACGGAAGCGCGGCCGGACCGGAGATGGGATGGCGCCGCCCTCGGGCCCGGGCCCGGCCGCCGTGCTGCTGGCGGTGCAGGCCACGGTGAGGCCGCTGGGCGCGGGCCCGGACGCCGAGGCGCAGCTGCGGAGGCTGCAGCTGAGCGCGGACCCCGAGCGGCCCGGGCGTCTCCGGCTGCAGCTGCTGGGCGCGGGCCCCGGGGCGGTGAGTGCGGGCGGCGGGGGCGCGGCGCGGCGGCGCGAGGACCGGCCCGGGGCCGCCTAAGTGGCCCGACTCTGCCTTCCGTAGGGCGGTTCGGAGTGGCCCTTGGAGTCCGTCTCCTACACGGTCCGAGGCCCCAGCCGGCATGAGCTGCAGCCTCCACCGGGAGGGCCCGGCGCCCTGAGCCTGCACTTCCTCGACGCCCGGGACGCTCGGCGCTGGGCCGCCCTGGTCCGACGGGCCGCCATGGAGGGACGCGATGGTCAGTGCGCCGCGGCGAGGACGCGCCCGGGCCGGGGCTGAGCGCTGGAGCCTGCGCGGGGCGGCGGGCGGAAGCCGGGCTCCGGGAGGCTTCGGGAGGCTCCGGGAGGGGGAGGGCGACAGGTGCGCAGGGGCAGGGCAGGCGGGCCTGGGGCTGGGGCAGCCGGGGCGCCCAGGCGGGATCCGAGCTACCGACACTGGCTGGCACCTGCTGGAGACGAGGCTTCTCCAGAGACGGAATTGGCAGGAGTTCGTGGCTAACGAGACGGAGGACATAGTGGTTGAGGCAAAGCTGGAGGGAGAAGTACTGTGGAGCGCCCAGACAGAGCCTGCGTGCAAGGGCACGGGGCACACGGCTAGCCAGGAGGAAGGGCACAGGGCACCCGCGCCCGGAAGGGTAAAGGCTGGTGGGAAAGGTCACCCAGCTCACTAGGGGAGCGAAGCAAGAGAGCAGTGACAGGCGGACATGCAGGGAGCAGAGGACAAGGCCACGAAGGTGTCAGAAGAGCTGCCAGAGAGTAAGAAGGAAACCGTATGCGGTGGCGGAAGAGAGGCCCAGAGCGCAGCCTGTAGTCAGCGCCTGCTCTGAACTGAGCACTTCACGCCTCGCGGGTGTGGCGTGATCAAACCTCAGATCCTAAAAGGGAGGCAGACACGTAAGACAGGTAAACACGCACTGCAGGGAGCATAGCGTAGGGTACAGACTTGTGGAATCGCCGTGTTGTACGCTTGGAACTACCGTGACCTTGTGTGTCGGCCCAAAAATACTTATTAGGTGAAAAGTATGTATTATTTTTTAAAGACTTTACTTATTAGAGAGCGGTTGCACACACAGCAGGGGGCAGAGGGAGAGGGAGAAGCAGGCTCCCCACTGAGCAGAGAGCCGCAGCCTGCAGGGCTCATCCCAGGCCCCGGGGGTCACGACCTGAGCTGAAGGTAGACACTTAGCTGACGGTTAGCTGACAGAGCCACCCAGGCGCCCGTATTTATTTAAGTTATCCCTACACCCAACATGGGGCTTGAACTCACAACGCCAAGATCAAGTCACATGGCCCACCAGTGGAACCAGCCAGGTGCCTCTCAACTAAGTAGGTTGGGGGGCTCCTGGGCAGCTCAGTCGGCTGAGCGTCTGACGCTTGATTTCAGCTCAGATCACGATCTCAGGGTTCACGGGAAGGAGCCCAAGTCAGGCTCTGCGCCCAGTAGGGAGTCTGCTTGAGATTCTCTCTCCCACTCACTCTTCACTTCCTAAAAAATGTATATGTATATATATATATAATTGAAACAAAAATAAGTAAGATCTTTTCAGATGGTGGAGGAGATTAGAGCGCTGGGAGGGGTTTGTATTTTAAGTAGGATGGCAGGGAAAGCTTCATTAAGGTGAAACTTGAAGATCCTAGTGGACCCTTCACCCATGTGGCCGGGAAGCGGCAGGTCCGAAAGCCCCCAGGCATGAGTGTGCATGTGATCCCGGGGCTCAGCCAAGTCAGGGCCAGGTCAGGCCGGGTCAGGGGGCAGACAGCTGCGAATACTGAGAGCTGAGGCCGTCACAGGAGCTGCGTCAGCAGTGGGTGGGCTGGGCCTCACGTGGGAGGTAAGCCGGGCAGACAGCGGCACCGCCAGCTCGGTCAGGGCCCCTGCAGGCAGGGGCCCAGGAGGGTTTGTGTGGAGCGGGAGCACCCAAGGTGTCCTGGGCTGACGTACCAACGGTAGAGCCAGTAGGGAGGATGGAGGTCCCTGAGGCACCAGGGGGAGACCACCCTAACTGCGGGGCTCTGGGTGCCAAGGGAGCATCCCTGGCAGGCTCGTGGGGCCAGTCGAGGCGAGAAGTGGCCAAGCTCTGGTGGAAGGGCCTGGTGGGGCTAGACAGGAGCAAGGTGGAGCCCAAGGAAAAGCCAGGTGCAGCTGCAGCTCCAAGGGGTTGGCAGGGACGTTTTAGGGGTTTGCAAGGGCCAAGGTTGGGGGAGGTCTTGCTTAACGTGTGGTCCAGGGCCCTGGCGTGGGCTGAGGTAAGCAGGGAGGGCACGTGTCCTGGAAACCGACACCAGACGTCAGGCCTTCTGATCTCAGGAGACCCCTGCCCACCCCACATCTTCCCTCCTAGGCAGCCTGCCCCAAGCCCTGGGCCCAGACACATGCCCTGTGTCCCCACCCAGCCCCCCCGAAGTGCCCACACTCCAGACCCCACAACCCAAGGTGGATCTTTGCTGGAGCCCTGGAGACTCTCCGGAGAAAGGTAAAGGCAGCTGGCAGAGGGGGTTGGAAGCAGCAGGGTGCGTTCAGCCCTGATGGGCCTCTCTCCCCCCACAGAGGAGCTGGTGGGGCGCCTGGCCCGGGCCATCGAGGACGGAGATGAGAAGGGGGCAGCCCAGGCAGCAGCCCTGCTGGCCCAGCATCACGTGGCCCTCAGCGTCCGGCTCCGGGAGGCCTGCTTCCCTCCTGGCCCCATCAGGTGAGGCCTGCTGCACTCTGACGTCCCAGCCTTCCGGGGCGCTCAGCCTCCCCCCTGACCTGTATTCTGGCCCAGGCTACAGGTCACAGTTGAAGATGCTGCGTCCTCTGCCCACGTGTCCCTGCAAGTTCACCCCCATTGCACCATCGCAACTCTCCAGGAGCAGGTAAGCATGGGGGCTGGGGAGACCTGCTGGGGGCCGGGGGCTCTGGTGACACTACCTGGCCTCGATGCTCTGGCCCCAGGTGTTCTCGGAGTTTGGCTTCCCGCCACCTGTGCAGCGCTGGGTCATTGGGCAGTGCCTGTGTGCGCCCGAGCGCAGCCTTGCTTCGTATGGGGTCCGGCGGGATGGGGATCCTGCTTTCCTCTATCTGCTCTCAGCCCCCGGAGAGGCCTCAGGTTAGTGCCTGACGTGGAGGGGAGGGAGAGGGGGAGCTGACACGCGCTGAGCCCCACCTCATCTACTGCAGGACGCAGCCCTCTGGGCCCCCAGAAGACAGATGGGGAACTAAGTCGCCTGTTTCCGCAGTCACTGGGGCTGCCCAGAGCGCCTCAGCCAGCCAGCCTCCCCAGCCCCCTTCAGGTGGGTAAGGGACTGGGCCGGGTGGGCCTGGGACTTGCTGGGCAGCTGAAGGATAGAGAAGCAGCCGCAGTCTCCCCGCCTCCCCAGCCTGGCTGGTCCTGCCCTTCCTGCACATTCATCAATGCCCCCAGCCGACCCGGCTGTGAGATGTGCAGCACCCAGAAGCCCTGCAGTTGGGACCCCCTTCCTGCAGCCTCCACCCACCAGCCGCCAAAGGTACCAAGGGCAGAGCAGGGTAAGGGGGGGCACGGTGGTAAAGCCAGCAGGATGACCCATCTTGCCCTCACCCCCAGGTCTCGAAGAGAGAGGATGGCCTGATCCCTCCGGGCCCGAGGTCCCTGGAGCCTGTCCTGAAACTCTCAGGCGACCTTTGCTGACTGCTCACCAGGGTTGTGGAGGGCTGCGATCTGGAGTCATTAAAGACACTTCTGAGCCAACTGAGTGCCCCCATCTCTGCGCCCGTCAGCAGACCGAGCGGCTGGGAGGACGGAGAGCAGGGCATAGCCCCACGGCCATGAAATGTGGCGGAGGTGGGGCCTGGTCCTCAGCTGGGGGGGCAACCCAGTCAGGCCCTGGTGGCTCCAGTACGTGGGACTCCAAACCCCAGGGCTCCTAGAAGCATGGGGCTGAGGCCTCTTCCCAGACCCGAGAGCACACAGAGCACCCATCCCGCTCGGGCCGCTGACTGTTCCTCCTCTTGCCCACCCAGAAGCTGCCTAGCAGGTGCTCTGCTTTCTCCTCCTGGCTCTCACCCTTCCCAGATTCTGGCCACCACCTGTGGGCTGTTCAAGCCAGGATGCTCCTTACACTCCCCTCCTGGGGGACAAGAACTCCGAAGCTGGGAGCCCTGAGCCACGGCCATGTGCTGCCACCCCGTAACCCCTGCATCCTGCCCCTTCTGGCTGTCCAGGCAGGACGCCGGGGGCACGTTCCAGGCAGCCTCTGCCTAGCTCTGCTTCCTCAGCTTGCCTTCGGGCTCTTCCCGTTCCCCAGCAGCTCCTACTTTAGGCCAGGCCTCTTCCCCCATGAAATGCTCCTTGCTGCCTTCGGGATGAAAGCCAAGTAGTTCAGCCTGCTGACAGATGGCTGCTTACCCGACCAGGTCCCTGGGCCGCGGCTGGCCAAGCCAGGCCCTCTGTGGCTGTGACTGGGTACCTGCACCTCGTCGGGTGCCGTGGCCCTCTCTAACAGCGGTTTTCCGGCCCACAACTGGTACTGGACTCAGTACCCACTCAGCAGGCAACATGCTGGCTGGACGACATGGCATGAACATTCTGGGAGCTCGAGAGCAAGGGTCTCAGTCCCAGAGGCCCCTGCAGACTTGTGCTCCCATCACACAAGAGCTCAAACGTGTGTGTTGAGAAACTTAATTTATTTCCATGATGCAGGGGCTGAAGGGTCTGAACCAGAACCTGGTCTCCTGCCCCGTTCCCTCTTAACCAAAGAAAGAGGGGTTTGGCCAAGAGGGCCAGCTGAGGCCTGAACAGGTCCAGGGTGGCTCCTCGGCTCCAGGGCCCCCTCAGGCAAGACAGTGAGCAGCCATGGAGCAGGGTCACTTTGGTGGCCGATATGCCAGCTTCCGGCTCTTGAGGACCGACCACTTATGCCGCTTCATGGCGTAGATCAGGGGAAATAGCAAGCCCATCATCATCAACATCTGGGGACGAGGCAAGCTTAGAGAAAGGAAGCAGAAAGGACCCAAGCCCAGCCCCTCTCTCACGCCCAACCCTTTCACCTTGAGCCCCATGCGTTTCCGATGGTCGTGTTCTGGCTCAGATGCCCAGCGCAGGAAGGTACACACGTCCTTGGCTACCTGGGACATGGTAGCTGGGGTGCCTGCGCCAAAGGTAAGTGGTAAGGGCTGCTCTTGGGGGTCCCTATGCAACCCGGGGTAGCCCTGGAGCATCCCCCTCTACAGTCAGACGGCCTCCTGACCAAGGCTGTACAAGCATTGGGACCCCCCTGCCCAGGCTAGATAGGACTGCGGATGCTAACCCGGCTCAGACACACCCACCCTGAGCCAAGGAAAGTGCAGGGTAAGCGTCCCAACAGGGGGAAGAGGACCCAGGTTGTTGGTCCCCAGAGTGGGGGCGTCTCACCATCGTCAAACTCCAGGACTTCATCGTAGATGGGAGGCGCCATGCCAATAGCCTGTCCAGGGAAGTAGGGGTTGAAGTAGAGGCCTTCTCGCAGTGACACGCCGGTGGGTGGCTCACAGTAGCCGGTTAGCAGGGAGAAAACGTAGTCCTCACCACCGTGCCTGGGACCGGATCCGAGTCTCCTGAGCCCCGGCTCACACGGAGCTTCCCCCCACTCCCCTCCGCACCCTGCAGGCAGCCCGCCTACCTAGCTCGAGTGATGTAGCTGAGGTCAGGGGGCAGTGCTCCGTTATTGGCTGCTCGGGCGGCCTCAGGGTTGGGGTATGGTTTGGGGAAATAGTCGGAGAGCTTCCCTGGCCGCATGAACATCTCTCCATCCTCATTGGGGCCGTCCTGAACCTCCACCTGCCGCGAAGAGCCCCATCACGACCCTGCCGCCCAGCACAGCGGGCACCCCAATCCCTAGGTCCTCCTCCCCCCAGGCCCCGCACCTCCTCAGCCAGCGCCTTGGCTTCATCTTCGGTGTAGCAGACCCCCACCAGGTGGCGGTAGGCCACATAGTCCATGCTGTGGCAGGAGGAGCACACCTGCTTATATACCTGGAAGCCCCTCCGGATGCTAAAGACAGGCACAGGATTAGGGGCACGGATTCCACCCCACCCAGTGCCCCAGACCCTGCCCCAGCCAGCCAGCAGCGCACCTGGTGTGGTCCAGGGAAGACAGGAGGCCGCGGTGGGACCACGGGTAGCTGGGGGGGTGCAGCTCCAGGTCGCTGGCACTCACGGCGGAATGCAGAGCCACGGCGAGCCCCGCGCCCCCCGCCGCCAGCATGCCCAACGCCGACAGCATCACTTTGCGGCCCCGGGACGGGCCGGCCTTGGACGACAGGGGCATTGCCTGCAAGATCCCGGCTCAGCGCCTGCCAGGGCCCCACCAGGTCCCACCGGGGCGGCCTCCCGCGCCCGCCTCGCCCACCGCCCTCGCCCGGCGCGGGCCACGTCCGCGGGGCGCCCTGCCCGCCCCCTCCTGCCCGGGGGAGCGGCTGCACGGCAGGCGACACGGGCGGGCCAAGGTCACGAGCAGCCGCCCGAGGTCGGGCTGAGGTCGCGCCGGGACGCGGGCCGGGTCTGCGAGGCCGGAGCGGGGCGGGCCTGGGCGCGTCCCCCGGGTCACCCCCAGCCCCGAGCCCGCAGCGAGCGCGCCCGCCGCCCCCGCGCTCCGCACAGGGCGCCTCTGCGGCTCGGAGGCCTCGCGCCGGCCCTGCTCCCGGGCGCGCCAGGTGGGCAGGGCGCGGGGGTCCGGCGGGGGCAGCGGCGCCAGGTGGCCGGGGCCGCCCGCTCGCCGCCCGGCCCGCGCCCGGAGCCTCCCCGCCGTGACCTTCAGGGCTGCGGGGCCTCCCGGCGCCCGGGGTCGCGCCCAGCGCTCACCTGAGACGTCCGCAGCGGGAGCTGGCCGAGCCGCGCGCCGCACAGCAGGCCCCGGGCCCCCGCGCCCGGCAGCCCCGCGCCCCGCGGGCCCAGCACCGCCCCGCGAAGCGAAGCCGCCGCCACCGCCATCTTGGCCGTCTCCGGCGCGCCGCGGCTCCCGTCGGCCCCTGCGGCGGCCCCGAGCGCAGGCGTCGCGAGAGCCGGGGAGGGGACGGGGCTCCGCCTGGCCGCGCTCCCGGGCGGCGTGGAAACCGGAAGCAGGGCGGGGCCCGCGGGCATCTTCCGGTGGCGGGGATGGCGCGGTCCGCGGAGGTTTCGGGCCCGGGGCGTCTGCGGGGCCGCGCGCGGGCTCTCGTGCGCAGTATTTCCAGGCCTGGCGCGGTGGCCGTAGGGAGGAGCGGTGCGGAAGGCGGGGGACCCCGGGCCCCCGGACCCCCGGCGCCCGGCCGCACGCGCTGCTCGCCCTCATCCGTTGGACCAGGATTAGTAGCCGCACGGTGTTACCTAGAAACTGAGATGCGGGAGCCGGGGCGCTGACGGCCGGGTTGCGGACGGAGGACCACGGGCCTCGGAGGCTCTGCAGCCCCCCCCCGCCCCCGTAGAAGCCAGGAGGCATTGCGGTCCGCTTTTTCAGAAGTCTGTAAATAATCAAAGGATTGCAACACCCCAGCGGTGTGGGGTTTTTTTTTTTTTAAGATTTTATTTATTGATTGATGAGAGATAAAGACAGAGACACAGGCCGAGGGAGAAGCAGGCTCCACGAGCCCGACGCGCGAGCCACCGGGCTGCCCTGTTTGTGACCTTTTATATTTCAGAAATATGTAGGGCTCTTGACATCCCTGTGGAGGCTGTATTCCAGCTCTTCCCTTTAAGCCTGAAGGTTACTCTACCAGCAGCTGCAGCTGTTACCTGTGGCCTCAGGCCACTTTGAAATAAAAAACACTTGCCTGTAATTGTCTTCAACAAACAGCCTCCGGAGCACACAGGCTACTAGGCCCAGAAAGCTGCGGCTGGCAGGAGGGGTCTCAGGCACGTTAAGTCAGGGCAATTATTTACACAGAAGGTGTCCTGTTCTCTTCAGTACTAGGAATGTGGGCTGTCCAGCAGCTTTAGCCAGAAACGGTCAAAACACGCCTCAAAACTCACTGTTCTTACCAAGATTGACTTGTTTTTCTTAAATAAACACCGCTGGGTGGCTCAGTGGTTGAGCGTCTGCCTTCAGCTCAGGGCGTGAACCTGGAGACCCGCGATCAAGTCCCACATCACGCTTCCTGCAGGGAGCCTGCTTCTCTCTCTGCCTGTGTCTCTGCCGCTCTCTTTCCTCTGTGTATTCTCATGAATAAATAAATAAAATCTTTTTTAAAAAGTCACCAACATAAATAGGGTGTGCACATGCTCATGAAAGACTTGAAAAAGCCTTGAGTGGTTACCCCTGGCTGACCTTGAGCCTCTCTGCATGTTGAAGTGAAGCCTGAGACGGTTGCAGGGGCAGGCCCCAGGTGCACAGAGCTATTTGGGAAAGACTGGCAAGTTTACTGATCATAAGCATTAAAGGAAATCACTGTCCCACCGTGAGCTGACCATTGAGCTGACTTCAGCAGCTACACAGGACAAATATCACAGACTAGATAGCATCAGGTCAGAAAAATCACTACACAATACAACTGCCACAAACAGCAACGACGAAACTTAGAATCTGATTTTCAGAATCACCACTTTTTTTTTTTTAAGATTTTTATTTATTTACTCAAGAGAGACACAGAGAGGCAGAGACACAGGCAGAGGGAAAAGCAGGCTCCCTGCGGGGAGCCTGATGCAGAACTCTATCCCAGGACCCCAGGGTCACGCCCTGAGCTGAAGGCAGGTGCTAAACCGCTGAGCCACCCAGGATCCCTCACCACATTATTTTAAATGTTTATTTTTCAATAAAAAAAAAAAAAAAAGTATGAGACACTGTGAGAGCAGGCCAGGTGCCTCACGGAAGCAGGAGCCTGTCAGGCCGTGTTGCGCGGTTAACACTACTGCAGTGACGAGACCCCGCTGGGTCCAGCCGCAGCTCACACCCCAGGCCCAATAACCGGCGGAGGCGGAGGCCGGCAGGGTCCTGAGTCTGATTAAACCCCTTTAGGAAGGGGAGGAGGAGGCGTGTAGCCGCCGGCCGACTCTTCAGACATGACCCCTCTGCGCCTGCCCCTGGCTGCGCCCAGCTCACCCCAACAGGACTGGGATCCTTCCCTGCTTCCCCATGAGCTGACCCAGACCTCACCGGGGCCTCGTCTCCCCCACCGCCCACAGCCCCACTTGAGGCTTGGGTCGCCAACGTCCTGCTCCTTCTGTCACCTGGTTTGTCGGGTGGCTTGCCTTGTGCCGTGTTCTGCGTGCCATGTGACAAGCCAAGGTGATCACGTGGTGAAACGTCCTTGTGTTTGGAACCCTGAACCTGCCTTCTAACTATATTGACCTTGCTTTATAATTGAAGGGAGCTGGCACTGTGGAAAGCCAGAAGTCTGTGCTCCTTCACAGCCTGCTCGGGATACGAGTTCTACTACATATTTGAATAGTTAGAAGAAAGAATTAGTAAACTTGAAGGTAGGTCACTTGAGATTGTCCAGACTGAGGAACAGGAAAAAAAATGACCTGTGGAACACCATTAAACATACCAGTCTATGCATAATTCTCAGGAGCAGAAGAGAAGAGAAAGGTGAAGAATATTTGAAAAAATAATGCCTGAACATTTCCTAGCTTTGATGAAAAGGATGAATCTACACGTCCATGAAACTCAATGATGCCAAGTAAGATAAACTAAGAAAGATCCACACCTAGACTCATCATAAATTGTTGAAAGCCAAAGTAAAAGACTCTTGAAAGCAGCAAGGGGGGAGTGACTCATTCCATATAAGTGATCCCTAATAAAATTACATATTTCACATCAGAAACCATGGAAGTCAAAAGGCAGTGGGATGACCTTTTCCAAGTGCTGAAAGAATAACCCTACCAACCCAGAACTCTATATAGGGCAAAACTGTCCCTTAAAAACAAAGGAGAGGGCAGCCCCGGTGGCGCAGCGGTTTAGCGCCGCCTGCAGCCCAGGGCGTGATCCTGGAGACCCTGGATCGAGTCCCACATCGGGCTCTCTGTATGATGCCTGCTTCTCCCTCTGCCTGTGTCTCTGCCTCTCTCTCTGTCTCTATGAATAAATAAATAAAAATCTTAAAAAAAAAACAAAGGAGAAATTAACACATCCTCATAAATAAACTGGAAGAGCTTGTTACAAGAACTCTGCCCTCCAAAAAAATAGTAAGTGGGGCCCTCGGGCTGAAATAAAAAGACCTTAAATAGTAACTCAAATCCACATGAAGGAATAACACCAGAAAAAAAAAAAAAAAGCAGCAATAAAGGTCACTACATAGGTAAATATAAAAAAATATGAGGGGCACCTGGGTGGCTCAGAGCATGATTCCAGGGTCCTGGGATCTAGTTCCTCATGGGGCTCCCTGCAGGGAGCCTGCTTCTCCCTCTGCCTGTGTCTCTGTCTCTCTGTGTCTCTCAGGAATAAGTAAATCTAAAAAAAAGAATCATCATCATCTATGGTCACCAGAAGCCTCCACCTAAATGTTAGCAGCTTTGTGTACAACTGCCCCAAACTGGAAACAATCCCAATATCCTTGAGCAGGTGAATACACGGGGTCCCTCCACACCTCAGGAGACAGCACACTTGAGCTGCTGTTGTTGGGGGAGTGTGGGCCCTCTACCCCCGAAAAGCCGGTCCCCAAAGGCTGCATGTATATGGTTCCATTTGTAGGACATTCTCGACAAGAGGACACCGTCATGATGGAGACCTGGAGCGTGGGGTGTGCGTGCAGGACAGGCCCTCCCTGTGGTGCAACAGGGCTGTGTCCCGGGGCTGGTGGTGGTTACAAGAGTCCGTGTATGTGATAACCTTTCAAAAACTGTACTCCCCCTTCCCCAACAGCAGGGATGCCTGGGGGACTCCACGATTGAGTGTCTGCCTTTGGCTCAGGGCATGACCCCGGGGTCCCGGGATCGAGGCCGACATCAGGCTCCCCACGGGGAACCTGCTTCTCCCTCGCCTGTGTCTCTGCCTCTCTCTGTGTCTCTCATGAATAAATCTTTAAAAAACATATGAATGCACTTTTGTGTTTAAGATTATTTATTACAGAGCATGAACAGAGAGAGAGGGAGAGGGAGAGGGAGAAGCAGGCCTGAAGGCAGACACTTATCTGACTGAGCCACCCAGGCATCCTGAATGCATTTCTGTTGATAACTTTTTTCCTATCTAATCAAAACACCTGCATAAAGTGATAACTATAAGCCTATGTGGATAGGCACAGGATGCATAAAGATGGAATTTCACAATAACATACAGGAGGGAATGGCTATAGCAACATCTTTTACTACTACTGAAATTAGTGGTTTAAAAATGTTTTTATTTTTTATTTAAATTCAATTAACATATAGTGTATTGTTAGTGTCAGAGGTAGACTTCAGTGACTTATTTTTTAATATTAGAGAGCAAGTTGGGGGAAGGGCAGAGGGAGAGGGAATCCCAAGCAGGCTCAGTGTGGAGCCTGGCATGGGGCTGTATTCCATGACCCTGAAATGTCCCAAGCTGAAACCAAGAGTTGGATGCTTAACCAACTGAGACACCCAGGTAGCCCTAATGATTCATTGATAAAATTTTATTTTTAAGTAATCTCTACACCCAATATGGGGCTCAAACTCAAAACCCTCAAGAGTCCATGCTCCACCAACTGATCCAGCCAGGTGTCTCAGGACTAATTTACTGTTTAACCTAAATCAGGTTATCCATGAAGATAATTGTAATCCCAAGGAAACCACTAAGAAAATTACTCAAAAGGATATAAAGAAATAAGATGGTATATTGGGAAAGATCTACCTAATACAAATGTAGGCAATAATGAAGAAATTGAGGAACAGAAAAAGATATACAGTGCATATAACAGGGGCACCTGGGTAACTTGGTTGGAAATCCTGTGACTCTTGATCTTGAGGTTGTGAACTCAAGCCCCACAGTGGTGTAGAGATGACTACAAATTAAATTTAAACAGAAGAAAAGCATATAACAAGATAGCAAATATAAATTATATCAGTTACATTAAATATAAATGGATTGGCTCGGCTGGCTGGCTCCGTTGGTGGAACATGCCACTCTTGATCTTGGGGCTGCAAGTTCAAGCCCCACTTTGGGTGTAGAGATTGTGTAAAAATCTTAAAAAAAAAAAAAAAGTAAATGGATTAAACTGTCCAATTAAAAAGCACAAATTAACATAATGTATTTTATTTTTTTAATATTTTATTTATTTATTCATGGAGACAGAGAGAGGCAGAGACACAGGCAGAGGGAGAAGCAGGCTCCATGCAGGGAGCCCGATGTGGGACTCGATCCCCGAACTCCAGGATCACGCCCTGGGCTGAAGGCAGCGCTAAACCACTGAGCCACCCGGGCTGCCCGGCATAATGTATTTTAAAAATCCAACTACATGGTGTCTATAAGAAATAAACTTTGGATTCAAAGAGACAAATAGGTAGAACGTAAAAATGTGGAAAAAGCTATACCATACTGGGGCACCCTGGAGGCTCAGTGGGTTAAGTGTCTGCCTTCAGCTCAGGTCATGACCCTGGGGTCCTGGGATCGAGTCCCACGTTGGGCTCTTTGCTTGGCGGGGAGCCTGCTCCTCCCTCTGCCTCTGCCTACCTTGTCTGTGTGCTGACTCACACGGTTAAATAAGTAAATAAAATGTTAAAAAAAAAAAAAAGATATACCATGCCAACAGCAATAAGAAGAGCTGGATTGGCTTTACTAATATGAAACAGCATAGACCTTAAAATAAAAATTGATACGAGTTAAAGAAGGACATTTTATAATGAAAAAAAAGAACTAGGGGCTCCTGGGGGGCTCAGGTGGTTAAGCGTCTGCCTGCGGCCCAGGTCATGAGCTCAGCGGCCTGGGATCGAGCCCCGTGTAGACCTCCCTGCTCAGCGCAGTTGTCTCCCTCTCCCCTCACCCCTCCCCATGATTCGATATGTGTGCGCTCTCTCTCTCTCCCTCAAATAAATCTTTAAGGAAATAAAAACGACCAATCCATCAAGACAGAACACAAGCTCAGCGAGGAAACCCCAGACTTGAACGTTGCTGTAGGGCAGTCACGCTTCACAGAAGCCAGTGAAACTGCGCCCAGCAGCGGACGAGCACGTTCTTCTCGAGTACATGTGGAACACTTCAGGATAGACCATGTGCTAGGAAATAAAACAAGGGCAGCCCTGGGGGCTCAGCAGTTTAGCGCCACCTTCAGCCCGGGGTGTGATCCTGGAGACCCGGGATCGGGTCCCACGTCAGGCCCCTGCATGGAGCCTGCTTCTCCCTCCTCCTGTGTCTCTGCCTCTCTCTCTCTCTATGTCTATCATAAATAATAAATAAATAAATTTTTTTTTAAAAGAAAATCTAAAAAAAAAAAAAGAAAACAAGTTTCAATACTCTTAAAAATAGTAAGATCATACAAAGTACATTTTTTGACCGCAACAAAATAAAATTAAAAATCAGTAACAAGGGCAGCCCGGTGACTCAGCGGTTTAGCGCCGCCTTCAGCCCAGGGCCTGATCCTGGGGTCCCAGGATCAGTCCCACATCCGGCTCCCTGCATGGAGCCTGCTTCTCTCTCTGCCTGTCTCTGCCTCTCTCTCTCTTTCTTTCTCTCTCTCTCTGCATCTCTCATGGATAAATAAATAAAATCTTAAAAACAAAAAAAGATTCTTTTGGTATATACCCAAGAGAAAATGTGTTCACGAGAAAACTTGTTCATGAACGTTGATAGCTGCGTTGCCGTAATAGCCAAAGAGGACATGACCCCCATGTCCATCTGACAAACAGATAAATAGAATGGGGCATGTCCACACAACGGAACGTTGCTTGGCCATGCAGCGTTGTGACACATACCACACGGATGAACTCTGAAAGCGTTAGGCTAAGCGGAAGAAGCCAGACCCAAAAGACCACGTATGTATGAGGCCATTCCTATGAAATCCATTCATGAGGCAAATCTGGAGTTAGAGAGATTAACGGCGTCACGAGCTGGAAGGGGACACGGAGTCGGTACAGGTTGCTTTTGGGAGCAATGAAAATGTTCTGAAGGACACACACAGGCCTTGGAGACCAAGGCAAGGAGCCTGGTTGTACCTGGAGTGATGGGCATCCCTGAAGAGAGGCCAGGCTGATGCCGGGTCCAGGGTTGGCTGAGCGTGCTAAGGAGAAGGTGTTAAGGTTGGGATACTGTGACTTACAGGTAACACTGGGGCCTCAGAAGAGGGGCCTGGGGGGAGATAGGACCTGAGCGTGGGCTTGCAGGAGCAGTTTCTGGGTAACAGTGTCCAGAGCAGCCCCCACGCTGCCTCTGTGGAAACCTCAGGTAGAGTGGTGCGACTAGGCAAATGGTGTGAGAAGAGCACAGAAGTCTGGGACACCCGGGGGAGGTGCTCGAGGTGTCCCAAGGCCAAGTAGGGCATCTGCAGAGGGCCTGGTGGTGGGGAGGCTGTGGGGCGCTCTGGATGGGTGGAGGGCGGCCTGCCTGGCCAGCGGCCTTGACCTCACCCTCCTGTGCTCACCCCATACCACCGGCCATGGGCAACCGTCCAGGCCCCTGTGGACGCGGTCAGGTCTGCCCCTGGAGCCTCCTCCTGGACCTCCAGGGGGGCCTCCTTCCTTTCTTTTCTTTAAACAAATACAGAAGAATACTCTACAGCGCATCTGACCTTGGGCTGGAGAGGTGGCAGGAAATAAGACGGTGTCCCTGCCTCGGTGCTGCCCTCCTGGGGTGTGGCAAGCAAGCAGGAGAGGAGTGTGTTGGTACCGACTGTCAGCACAGGGCTGGCTGCTTCAAGTCCGTGCGTCTAGCGCCCGAGGCCTCCCGTGAGCTGGGCTCAGCAGCAGTCCCTCTTGTACCGGCTGGATGGTCTGGTGGCAGGAAACCCCAGGTACGGCGCTCACGTAGCCCAGTCCAGCAAACCAGGGCTGCGTGATGCCTTTGGCTGGTCCTCCCTCCATCCGCAACACAGGCTCCTCAGCCCATTGACAACTTCACATTCCAGCATCGCCTGCACGTTCCCGCGGGCAAGGGAAGGCTGGGCTCGAGGGCAGTCTCTCTGGGGGGAGGTCTTTGCTGGGTGTTCGCCCTGGAGGCTTCGGCTGGTCGCAGCCTGAGGTAGAGAGGAGAGCGGGGCCCTGTGGTAGGACGACGGTCCCGGGGACTCGCCGAAGTCCTGGGGACTCGCCGAAGACCCTGCCACACCAGCAGGGTACAGCACTTACGACACGCGCTTAGCCCCTGGACACCTGACTTACGTCTTCACGGCCTGACAGTTGTTTTTTTTCCAGTAGGCTCCACACCCAGAGGGCACCCAGCGCAGGGCTTGTCCTCACAGCCTGAGGTGAAGACCTGAGCCGAGATCAAGCCACTTAGCTGACTGAGCTACCCAGGCGCCCGACATCTCCCAGTACTGCGGCCCAGGCAGTGAAGCATCTGCCTTCGGCTCAGGCCATGGTCCCGGGCCCTGAGATCGAGCCTGGCGTCAGGCTCCCGGCTCAGGGGAGAGCCTGCTTGCCCCCTCCCTCCCCCTGCTTGTGCTCTCTGGCTTTATCTGTCAAATTAAGCAAGCACTTTTAAAAATATGTTTGTACTAGTGACGTTACTGAAAATCACAACAGAAATCACGCTTCCCTGACAAATCAACTTTGTCGTTCCCACGATTTCAAGCCCTCTGAACAGAGGAGAGGAACTCTGCGCAGGTAAGCTCAGGACACGGACGTGGCCTTTTCGCTTTTGTCTCTGCGGTCTGTTCCACTACCTAACAGATCTTCATGATTTGTGCTTTAAATGACCAAGTGCAGTCAGAAGTGGCTGACGGAGGACACGGCTGGCCCAGGCCCGGAAGGGGGTCTGTATGGGATGCCAGCTGGCACACGCAGCAGATCTCTGTGCGCCTTGGAAGACAGAAGACGGCGGGGAAGGGGGGCCTGACCTGGCTGGGAGGCCCTGGGGCTGCGGGGGCTGCAGGGGGTCTGCCCAGCTGCAGAGCAGTCTGCTCAACGGTAAAGGACCTGGAGGTTCCACCTGGGTCTGGGGAGCAGGCCGGCCAGCGCCAGGCTGCTGCTTAAGCGGGGGTGGGGGGGTGGGGGTGGTGTCTCCAGCGCCCCTGCCATGATGCTGCTCACGTGTTTGGATCACCAAGGAACCAGCAGGGCTGGGGGTTGAGCTTCCTCGGGCGGCTTCCTGGGTCACAGCGTCCTGGGTGTGTGGGTACTGCCTCAGCGCGGAGGCCTGCGGGAGGCTGACTGGCCTGCCCCCCCATCCGGCGCTGGGTGGCGCTGGGCTCCCGTGAGCAGACCAGGCCCTGCCATCACCCAAGAGTTAGTTTGCTTTTCTCTTCCCTCCAGGGAGAACACTAACCTCCCAGCTCCTAGCAGGGGTCCCAGCCCGTGACCTGTGGGCTCCTAGGTGCTGGGTGGGTTCTCGCTGGTCTAGGCCGGTTCAGCTCCAAGGTAGCTGGGTCGGGTGCGCCTCCATCCCCACACCGCAGGCCTTCTCTGCAGTGCTCCGGCTCCAGCCCCTTTGCCCCTTCACCTCCAGTGCTGAACACAGCAGTGTGGTCCCTGGCTGCCTCAGACCCCATCAGGCCCCTTTGCTTACCCAGCACTCTGCCTCCCACCGTGACGCTCATGGGGCTGGGCCCAGGGCAGGTCTGTGTGTGTGGTTTCCAGACCCCGAACCCAGTGCCCAGCCGAGGCTCTCCGAGGCCGATGTGGCTGGGCCCGCACTGCTGCCAGCAGCAAGTGGACCAGGGCAGTGCCCTCCAGGAAGGAGGACATGGGAAGGCCAGGCCTCAGGCAGAGCTTCTCACTCCCCGGGCTGGAGCACCCCCACGGACACCAAACAGTTGGCCAACAGCCCAAACGGCAGCTGAAACAAAACTCCTGTTTATTTCCCAAGGAGACAACACGGGGGTGCTGGGGGAGCTCCCACCCAGAGTCTACACTGCAGGGCAGCCACGCATCACTTCCAGAAGAGCACATTCCAGAAAAGCAGCCAGCAGGGGTAGAGGCCCAGAGCCAGCAGTGGAAAGAGCATGGCGCCATAGGTATGGTGTTCCAGCACACCCTGGGCCACTGCCGCCAGGAACAGCTGCCAGCCCTCGGCCAGCGACAGCGGCGCCTCCTGCAGCTCTCGCCAAAGGAACAGGCTGCCCAGGAGCGTGGCTGCGGGGCTCGTCAGCACCAACAGGGTAGCATAGAGTGGCCTGGGTGGAGAGGCGGGGTCAGGCGGGGCCCCGAGATGGGGGCACCGGGCAAGGGCAGAGTCTGCGGTCAGGAGCAAGGCCCCGGGGCTGCGGGGGGCACTTCCTGTGGGGCAGTGTGATGGGGGCTGAGCAGCACGTACCGGGGCCCATAGGGCTTCGTGAGCGCCGCAGCGGGCACCATGGTGACAGCCAGCAGAAAGCCCAGTGAGAAGTTGGTGAGGGCGATGCAGGCCAATTGTAGCGCCAGGTAGATGATGGCCACGAGCTTCAGCGCCATCCAGCCTCTGTCTGGGGCCCGTGCACTCACCACCCTGCGAGGGAAGGGCTCAGAGGTGCTGCCTATGTGTCCAGCCCCCCCCCCCCCCCCCTGCAGCCGAGCGCCTCACCGCTGGGTGCTGTGTGGAAGGGCCAAGCCGGCTGCATAGATGGCCAGCAAGGTCAGCACCACGGCCTCGGCCTCAGCCACGGGGAAGTGCTGGGTGGCCACGTGTTGGCCCAGCACTGGCAGGATGTAGAGGGCCAGGCCCATGGCTTGTGAGATCAGCAAAGGCGCCACAAGCGAGGCCAGCCCCACACTCTGCAAGGGCACACAGACACTGGGGGGATAGGCCCTGTGGCTGGGGGAGCCCCAAGGATCCTCGCCACCACCCCATGATCAACACCGAATCACAGCAATAATATAATCACCCAAAGGCCTGGAAGCCCACCCCCACGGCAGGAAAAGAGGGATCATCACCTGTGCTGGCTGGAGAGGAGGACTAGATTCAGGGCCCCCCCCAGCCTCCTCGGGGCCCACTCCCGCCTCGTGCAACTGCATCCACAGCTCCAGAGCATGGTCTAGTCAAGGACGCTGACGACACCTATGATGGAATCTGCTCTGGCAGGGGACCCAGGGCTCACTCCCACTCCCCTGCTTCAAGGATGGAGGCTTCCCCCAGCCCGGAGTGTAGAGGACCTGAGGGCTGGCCACAAATAGACAGTGGGTTCAGAGGATATCTTGAGGCCAAGGACTAAGAGCAAGAAGCCGACAGCAGGCATGTAGAGGCCGATGGAGACGAAGCGGGAAAGTGCAGGCAGCAGGTAGAAGAAGAAGGACTGGTGCAGGCGCTCCAGGAGGTGGTTGAGTTTGCGGAACACGCCCTCCAGGGCCCTGCGGGTGCGGCAGCATCATGGCCAGCCAGGCCCTCTAGTCTTGCCCCCCCCACCCCCCAGGCACAGAGGGGGCACCAGCAGCCACTTACTTGCCCACTGCCACCAAGTCATACTTGTACTGTCGGAAGCTGTTGATGCCGCGGATAGTCAGGGCCTCCACGCGGTAGCGCAAGAACAGGCCGTGAGGACCGTGGGGGCGGCCAGAGGCCTGCTGCAGAACCATGAGCAGGAGTGTCTGCAGGCCCTGCAGCGGCCCGTCTACTGACGTCCAGTCCTGGGGCTGCAGCTGGAGGGTTTGTGCACAGGGTCAGAGGAGCCTGCGACAGGCCCCACGCTGCCCGGGCAGGCAGCCCTCCTTACCTTGCCCTGCAGAGTACACAGCAGCCCCCCTTTCTGACAGAAAGTCTGGAAGAGGTTGAGCAGATCGAGGTTGGGCAGCTGCCCATTGAGCCCCTCCACGGCCACGTCCAGGCTAGTGACCACATCAGTGCTCAGCTCCAGGGCCACAGCTGCCTGGATCGCCCCAGCCCGGCCCTGCAGAGGGGAGGACTGCATGCCTGTAGGAGCAGGGGAATGAGCTCCTCTGGGGGGCTGGTGAGGACAGTGACTGAGAGAGGGTGGGCAGGGCAGGAGTACCCACCGGTGACGTTGACGTCGTGGTAGGCCTCAAGCCAGGCCTCCGTGCCCAGGAGGTCTTGCTCTGTCACCAGGAAGATGATGTCTTTGGCCCAGTAAATCTGCCCTGAAGGCCAGAAGCCAGGTCAGCAGGGCCGGGAGCAGTGACCCACCCGCCCCTGCCCAGGCGCAGCCCCCGAGGCTCACCCCGAAAGTGGGCAGCAAGTGCCAGCAGCAGCCCCACAGCCTGGCTGTTGGTGGCGTCGGAGCCACAGGGCACGGTGAGCACCAGGGACTCGGTGCTGGCGGCGCGCGGGGCCCGCAGGATGCCGTACACGTTGGTGCCCGACACCATCTGTGGGCAGATTGGTGGGGGGGTAGGCTCCACCCTGCCCCGACGACCCCGCCCCCCCCCCGGAGACCCCGGGCGCGTCCCCGTCCCCGCGATACATAGCGCTCGTGGGCCTCGTCGGGAAAGGGCAGTTTCCGGGAGAAGCTCTGCGTGTACACCTCCAGCCCCACGGACCGCATGGCACGCTCCAGCCAGGCCGCCGGCAGAGCCCTGCGGAGCGGGCGCGCGTCAGCCGAGCTCCCGGCCGAGCAGCCGTCCGGCCCCGCCGCCCCCCGCCGCCGCTCACCCCGCCTTCCTGCGGTGCGCCGCGAAGTCGCGGGCCCAGCCCCGGGCGCGCTCCCCGCCCGCGAACTGCTCCTCCACCATGGTGGAGCCCATGGCGTTCTCCGACATGTAGGTGCGCTGCGTCAGCGGCGGGAAGGCCAGCGCCAGGAACCAGGCGACGCCCGCCGCGTAGCTCAGCGCGCTGCAGAGGGCACCGGGCATCAGCGGGGCCGCCCCCCCCCGCCCCGCCCGGGCCCGCGCGCCCGCCGCCCCGCCTGCGCTCACCACAGCGGCGCGTTCAGCCGCAGCACCAGGCGGGCGAGGGCGCGCCGGCGCACCGGGTCCGACAGGAGGCCCATGGCGGGCGCCGGCGGCTCCGGGGGCTCGGGGTCCTCGCTCACCGCCCACTCCCGCCGCCGACCCCGCGCGGCGCTCCCGTCCCGCCGAGGCGGCGCGCCCGCCCGCACTTCCGGTCCCGAAGGCCCTCACGCCGCCGCGCATGCCCGGAGCAGGGGGCGGGGCTGGAGGCGGGGCGCGGGGCCGGGGCCGCCGGGCTGCCTGTGGACCGCGGCTAGGAAGCTCCCACGTACAGGATCAGAGACGGGAAGGCTGGGGCCGGCGGAGGACCGGGAAGCACGGACACAGGGGCGCCGGCAGGCTCATTTCTACGGAGGTCAGACCGGCAGTGAGCGCACAAGGGAGCTCAGCGGGAGCCCAGCGCCGAGGGAACCGGGGTCAGATGACCACAGGGAGGAAGGTGCACAGGCTACTCTCGGCCAGAACGGGTCTCAAGACCTGGGGTATGTGGACTAGAAAGTGGGGAATCCTATTCAGATCAGGAGGTGCCCGGGTGAGGGCTCAGGCGGCGCCGCAGATATGTGTGAAGACTCCCCACCCCTCCGCACCACCCCAGAGGAGAACATTTGTTGTGCTTTCCGAGCCTAAGGCTAGGGAGGCCCAAAGGGCTCCCAGGGTGGAGGGGGCCATGCAGTCCAAGCCATAGTCCAGAGGATGTGGGCTGTGGATGTGCTGGTCTGAGAACTGCCTTCGTCTCACAGCTTGGCTCGTTATGCCAGGCCCTGCCTCACTGCTCAGCTGCCTGAACCTTTCCTAGCACAATGGCTGTTCATCCGCAGACAGGCTCCCCGACCTTTCTCTTCAGGGTTTGGGTCTTGAAGCTGGAAAAGGTATGTCATGTGCGGGGGATGGGGACGGTTCCTAGTCACCTCCCAGAGCAAGCACCAGGCCAGGATCTGAGGGTGTGCAAGTGCTGTGGGGAAATTAAAGTATAGCAGATTGTATGTGAGTTTTATTCTGGGCATGGGGGGCCAGATGCTCAGTCCCCCAGCAAAATAGAGGCCTCGCGTACATGCTGCCGAACCACACGGTCCAGCACAGTGTGCACATCACGGGCAGCCCGGGCAGCCGCCTCTAGCACCTGTTCCAGGTGGTCCTCATGTAGCCGAGCATCCATTTCAAGCAGTGCAATCTGGCCTGAGGCCGGCAGCAAGGCCAGGGCCAGCTGGGGGCCACCAGCTGCCTCTTCCACATGGCTGAGGTCCGCCAGGGCTGTGTTGTCCACAAAGCCAGCTGAGCAGGCACACACAAAGTCCCGCATGGGTATTCCCGCATCCAGCACTGCCAGCGTGGCTGCATTCACACAAGCTGCGTAGGTCCCACCATCTGCCTGCAGCACCTGCAAGTACCGCCCAGTGGCATCGGTCCATTAGGCTCTTGTCCCCCGACTCCCATCCTTGCTTCCCCTTCCTTCCCCCTCCCTTCCTGGGTTGATGGCTGCTGCTTGCTCACCTGCACATATATATCTATCTGGGAACGTGGGTGCAGCTGTGTTAGGATGGCTGCCTCAAATGTCTGACGTAGGTGCAGGCCCATCTCGCAAGACTTTCGGTCCCCATGCGGTCGTCGCTTGCGTTCGCCTGTGCTGAAGGTCGCAGAGCTATACTGACAGTTCACCAGGGCCCTGTCTGGCAGGGCTCGAGCCCGGGAGCCCCGGATCTGGGGGGAGGAAGGACACATGAGTCAGGCTCACCCCTCCACAGCTGACACTACGCCTTCCCGTCACCCTCCCTCTACTTCCGGCATCTCCATAAGCAAGCAGGAGGACCTCCATCGGAGGGCCAGTTGGCCAGTCTCCAAGTCATCATGTCTGATATTACTTCTCTTAACAGGCCTCCTTGTTTCCATCCCTGCCTCGTCCCCTGCTAACCCATTCTCCATCCGTGGCCAGAGCAGGTGTGTTCACAAATATCCAGGCTCGGGATGCCAGGGTGGCTCAACAGTTGAGCGTCTGTCTGCCTTTGGCTCAGGGTGTGACCCCGGGGTCCTGCAGGGAGCCTGCTTCTCCCTCTGCCTGTGTTTCTGCTTCTCTCTATCATGAGTAAATAAATAAAAGCTTAAAAAAATATATCCCGGTTGATGTCATCTCCTGTACACTTTCGCTGCGTCAATGTCCTGACGCCTCCTAAAGCTTCCCCATCACCCGTGAAATCCTAAGTCGTGTCCCTGGCCTACAGCGCGGCGGGTTCCTGCCTCCCGAGCCCCCCAAACCTCGTTCCGAGTTGCTCCCCATCTCCGCCGCTGCGAACGCGCCCCGCTACGTGCCCCAGCCATCCTCCCCGCTCCGGCGTGGACGCCAGGCAGTAGCAGCAGGTGGGTTTAGCTACAGTCCCTCCGCTCATGGAGTTGACGCTCCGCTCCCGAGAAGTCGAACGCGGAGCCCACGGGCTTCGGAAAGGCAGGGGAGGGGCTCCCCAGGAGAGGAAGGCGGTCGGGAAGGCGTCCCCGGGAGGACAAGGTCAGGTACCCCCAGCGCCGGGGAACCCAAGCCCCGCGCGCCCCGCCCGCCCCGCCCGCCCCGCCCGCGCGCGCCCACTCGCCTCGTGCGGCCCGTAGACCACCGCCAGCGCCTTGGTGTTGCCTTGCTCGATGTAGGCCGAGCCGTCGGCCTGCGCGAACACGCCCATCCGCGCCTGGATCTTGCGCAGCTCCCCGGCGCGCCGTCCGTCCACCCGGTAGCCCTGGTCCGACAGGAGCTCCAGGCCCGCCATGTCTCCGGCGGCTGGCCGCGCTTGCGACTCCCGCGAAACTACACTTCCCGACGGCTCCGACCCCACTTCCGGCTTTCTGGGGGCCTACGGCTTCCGGCGGTCCGACACCCACTTCCGGCCCGGGGAACTACGGTTTCCCGGGGGCAGGCGGCGCCCGCGGCCGTTTGGGGAGCTGTCCCACGGCTGCCAGAGGCGGAGACCGGATGCGGGGAGACTCGCCGGCAGCGCCCCCTCGGGCTTGTCGCAGGGCGGTTCTGACGCCCCCGGGCCTCCCGGGGTCACGCCGCACGCGCCTGCGCCGGGTCTCGGGGGGGGGGGGGGGGGGGCGGGCTCCGGCCTGCGTCCCGCCCCGCCCCCTGCCCCTCCCCCGCCTGCGCTGCCCACGCCCCCTGACGCCCTACTCAGCGCCCCGCGCGCCCCCCGTCCCTCCCCCGCACCCTCTAGTGCTCCCGTCTGCTCTTCTCCGCTCACGCTAACCGCAGACGGATCGGGAGCACACGCGGTTGTACAGCCTCGTGGCATTGGGAACTCCGGTTATTTTAATGAGAGCATTTTATACACTTTAATGGTTTTCACTCAAAAAAGACCTTGAGAAATCTGCCCCAATAACCCTGGGGAACGCCCACTAGTTTCCGGTTGGCCGCTCGGCGCCCGCGGAGTGGACGCGCCCAGATGCCCCCGCTGCTGCCCGGGTGCGGGGGCGAGGGCGCGCGGGGCGGGGCTAGAACCCCGCGGGATTCCGAGGAGTGGCCGTCGCGGGCGTCCTACCCCGTCCTGACTCGTGTTCCGACACCTCCTGGCGGCCCAGCGCCGTGGAACCGCCCCCGACCAAACCCCCCCCCCGCCCGCCTCCCCGTCCCCGTCACCGTCCTCGTCCCGGTCCCCGTCGTCCCCCTACCCCCACTCGGTCCCCGTCCTCGTTCCGGTCCACGTCCCCCGCCCCTCCGTCCCCGTCCCTGTCGCTCCCCTCCCCCCGACCCGTCCCCGTCCCCGTCCCCCCCCCACCCCGTCTACGTCCTGTCCCCGTCCCCATCCCAGTCTCCATCCCCTTCCCCGTCCCGGTCCGCCCGGACAGGATGCTCATGCCCCGCACCAGCTGCCTTATTTGGACGCTATGCTGAGCCCGGGCTTCAAGGGCGAATGTGGGAAGCGGAGCCAAAGGGCTGAGCGTCGGGGAGGTGCCGCCGGGGCCTGGGGATGTGCACAGGCCGTGTGCCCCCCCTTTCCCGCCAGCTCCCACTGTGCAATAAAACGGGTGAATCGGGATCCCTGGGTGGCGCAGCGGTTTGGCGCCTGCCTTTGGCTCAGGGCGCGATCCTGGAGACCCGGGATCGAATCCCACGTCGGGCTCCCAGTGCATGGAGCCTGCTTCTCTCTCTTCCTGTGTCTCTGCCTCTCTCTCTCTCTCTCTCTGTGACTATCGTAAATAAATAAATAAAATTAAAAAAAAAAAAAACAAAAAAACGGGTGAATGAAGGGATCCCTGGGTGGCGCAGTGGTTTAGCGCCTGCCTTTGGCCCAGGGCGCGATCCTGGAAACCCGGGATCGAATCCCACGTTGGGCTCCCGGTGCATGGAGCCTGCTTCTCCCTCTACCTGTGTCTCTGCCTATCTCTCTCTCTCTCTGTGTGTGTGACTATCATAAATAAATAAAAATTAAAAAAAAAACAAAACAACAACAAAAAAAAAACGGGTGAATGAAGGTACCCTTGCTCTTTCCAGAAAGGGATTGAGTAGGGGTTGCGTGACTTTATCTCGCTGCATCGCCTTAGCGATTTCGAATAATGAAGAAGAATCCGTTGTCAAGTCTTGCAGCCCGAGGTTTGCCTGGGCTCCTCAGGTGGTTTGTGCTTAGAATCTTTCTGCCTCTAGTCCTGCAAGTGGTGACAGGCGAGGCCTCGGGGGCTTCCTGGCACAGCCACCCATGGCCTCTCCACGCAGCCAGTGCTTCCTGGAAGCGTGGCGCCAGGGCTCCAAGGTGACCTCAAAAGACAAGGTGGGCAGGTTCGGTGTTTCAAGGGCTAGCCTTAGAAGTCCTGTAGTGTTATTCCCACCAGACTGTCGGGGTCAAGGTGGGCACGAAGGTTGGCCCGGGCTCAAGGGGGGGCATGTGGAGAGAAAGCGGAGAGAAGCGAGATCAGCTTAAGGCCGTAAGAAGCAGGTAGAATGGACACAGCGGAGCAGGTAAGGGCCCGACTCCTGCAGGCAGTGTCCCCGTCAAGGTACTGGTCTCCTGGATGATCGCGGCACAAGCGCTGGGAGCCAGCCACGGCTCTGGCACAGCGCCCGGTGAGTCGGTGATAGCCACTGCCCTCCACGCCCCGGCTGCTTGTGCTGGAGTGACACGGCGTCTTCCCCCAGTGGTCTGAGTCTGAGCACGTGCCGTGCGCCTTCCCACTGGGGTCAAGACGGCAGTGCTTGTCCATCCCTCAATGCGGGTAGAAGCTCCCCGGGGGTCCCCACAGGTGTCCTGCCCCAAGTGCACAGCATTGACATGAGCAGCCCAGGACTATCAGTAATGCTGGTCCTGGGCCTAAGGAGCCCAAAGTGGCCAGGGGGGGCTGGCCCCTCCAGATCGCTAGAACACTTGCCGTGTCCATTGCTGGAAGTGCTCCCTCTGCCCCTGGAACTCCGCTCTCCAGCCTCCTAGCATCTCCTCTTTAGGGGCTGTTCCTGCCCCCCTTGACTCTCTGGCCATGTGCATGTTATGCACATGGGTAGGTCCAGGTTCGGGTGCCTAACAAATTTGGGAGCGGTGTTTGGGATCCTCAAGACCACTCCTGGATTCAGGGATTTGCTTGGAGGGCCTGTAGAATCTGGCACAGACTGTTGACCTTGTGGCTGAGATTTATAACAGAGGAAGGATAGTAATCAAAATCAGAGGAATAAGGGTCACGTGGCAAAGTTAGGGAACCAAGTACAGCTTCCAGAACCCTCTCCACAGGACACACGACATCCGCCCAGCAGCAAGCGCTGACAGCGTGTGTGGAAACTCAGCTCCTTGGCCGCTTGCAGGGCTGGTCATGCAGGCGCCCTCGGTGGGGCACAAACCCCAATTCCAGATGCCCAGGAGGAAGGTGGGAGTTCAGCACAAACCAGGTTTGTCTGTATGGTTTCAAGCTCAGTGCGCCGCCCTTAGGGAACGCAGGAGCCTTCCCCAAACGGAAGCTCCCTAGGTGCCTGCTGACCTCCCGGAGTACAGCTGCCAAAGGAGCACGCTCCTCGCCGGCTGCCTTGACTCCTGCGTTGTGCTGTTTTCAAGAATTAGAGGGCAAAGTCATATTTCTGGAATGAAATGAGTAGAGTGAGAAAAGAAATCCTAACATGTAACATAAATGTTTAGACTTAACCGGTATCACACACATCACAAAACACAGACCCAACAGGATGTCCTGAGTCATCTTCCCAAAGTATTTCTCCAACACATTTCCCCTGTGCCTCTTGGATGCACGCTCTGGCGGCTCGCAGGTGACGACCTGTGGGGCGCTGGCCGGCCAGTCGTTGGAGCTGGAGCGTGCGATCTTGATGGGGGTTGTGAATCCGAGCCCCACACTGGGTGCAGGGAGTGCTTAAAATCTTAAAAAAAGATGACAACACTTTTGTGACATCGTCATGTATATACAGAGAGAAGATAATTCAGCATCTTTTCTAACATGTTTGATTAGAGTGTATTTTTATTATAGTTTAGAAAAGTTGTTTTCGGGATCCCTGGGTGGTGCAGCGGTTTGGCACCTGCCTTTGGCCCAGGGCGTGATCCTGGAGACCCGGGATCGAATCCCACGTTGGGCTCCCGGTGCATGGAGCCTGCTTCTCCCTCTGCCTGTGTCTCTGCCTCTCTCTCTCTCTCTGTGACTATCATAAATAAATAAAAATTAAAAAAAAAGAAAAAAAAAGAAAAGTTGTTTTCAGGTAGTGGCTCCTGCGGGTAGTATCCTGTGAGCTTTTAGAATTGTTAAATTTGAGAGGCGCTCTACCAAATTTCTCCTACATGTGAGCCCTAAGATTTCTGGGCCTTTGGAGTTTTCTTGTTTGTGACTAAATGACCTTAGATATTTTTTTTTTTAGTAAATTAATTTTTTATTGGTGTTCAATTTACCAACATACAGAATAACACCCAGTGCTCATCCCGTCAGGTGTCCCCCTCAGTGCCCGTCACCCACTCACCCCCGACCTTAGATATTTTCTGAATTGACGACACTCATCAGCCACACCCATCAGCCCGAGGTGTCCTGACTGGGAGCTGGTGGGAGGCGGGTATGTCCCTAGAAGCCGTTTCTGTGCCGTGTTGACAGCAGTAGCTTAACCGCCGCAGCGAGCGGAGCAGCCTGGCTCAGCCCAAGCTGCACGTGGCCCCAGGCCAGCTCCCCCCCCGCCCCCCCCCCCGTGCCCCTTCCCCTGTGCCAGGTCTCCCCCCTGCCCCCGCCACTGTCCGGAGGTACTCATGGTCACCTGGGGGCCTGCTGGGTCGTCCACGAACATCTTCCCACCTTAGACCTTTAACGTCATCATACCTGCAGATTCCTTTTGCCGATAAGGTAACATTCACGGCTCTCGGGGCCCAGGACCTAGGTCTCTGTGAAGGTCTTCCCCAGCCTGGGAGGCCGGCTGACGCGAGGCGATGGTGCCCGCTGGCCAGCTGGATGAACCCCAGCCATGCTGACCCCACATGGGCCCCACGGAGGGTGCGGAGACTGGAGCCACGCGGCCCCAAGTCCGGCAGCGCCGTGAACGGGATGCAGCACAGAACGAAGTCTGCCTTGGAACCTCCACAGGAACTATCCCCGTGAACACCTCGGCTTTTTATTTTTTTTTAAAGGATCTTATGTATTTATTCATGAGAGACACAGAGAGACAGAGACACAGGCAGAGGGAGAAGCAGGCTCCATGCCGGGAGCCCGACGCGGGACTCGATCCTGGGACTCCAGGATCACGCCCTGGGCCGAAGGCGGCGCTAAACCGCTGAGCCACCGGCCCTGAGACTTATTCATTAAAGGCCCGCCTGAAAAAAAAAGGGGGGCGGTAACTGCCTGATCAAGTAATCTCATCCAAGACAATCTCACTTGAGGGGATCCTTGGGTCACTCAGCAGTTTAGCGCCACCTTCAGCCCAGGGCATGACCCTGGGTCCCAGGATTGAGTCCTGCATCAGGCTCCCCGCAGGGAGCCTGCTTCTCCCTCTGCCTGTGTCTCTGCCTCTCTTTCTGTGTCTCTCATGAATAAATAAATAAAATCTTAAAAAAAATTAAGATGGTCATAATCTCCATTGAGACTAAGTGCAGCTGCCACCGTCTCCTGGATCGCTGCTGTCAGAGGCGTCCCCTCCCCAGTGGGCACCGTGAAGACCACCCTCCACCAGAGCTCGCCGTTCCCAGGAAAACCGACTGGTTAATAAGTGGGAACGGTACTGAGCAGGCCAGCAAAAAGGAAACAATGATGTGAAATAAACTGATCATAAATGGAGATCCTTGGGTGGCTCAGTGGTTTAGCGCCTGCCTTTGGCCCAGGGCGCGATCCTGGAGTCCCGGGATCGAGTCCCGCGTCGGGCTCCCGGCATGGAGCCTGCTTCTCCCTCCTCCTGTGTCTCTGCCTCTCTCTTTCTCTATCATAAATAAATAAATAAATAAATCTTTAAAAAAATAAATAAACTGATCATAACTAAGAAAGAGATGATAGCAGCACAGAACTGCCCTGTTAGAAGGTGCGCCAGGCGAGAGAAGAAAGTCCTTCGTTTGCTCTGAACTGTCGCCCCACTCTTACCCTTAGGGGTAGCTCCCTGGCCACCGGAGTCTGCTCCGGAGTCCTCAGCCCTTTCGTGGGGTCTCCCTGCCTCCTGCCCTGCCCTCCTCCACAAGGCTCTCATCCCTGGCTGTCCTGTCTCCTCCAGGGCACCTGCCCTCCGTGTGCACTGCTACCCTCTGCCATCCCTGCCAGGCTCAGCACCACCTGGGCCATCTCTTTGCGTCCAGCCCCATCCAAATGCATCTATTGACGGGCCCCATGTCCCTGGAATTCTGACCCACGCTAGTCTCCTGCTGCTGCTAGGCCAGAAGGGCCCTTCCTGCAGGGCAGCTCAAAAACCAGCTCTCCTGGCCTCTGCAGATGCTGTGATGGCTCTGACTACCTCGGAGACCGTGCCCAGTCACCTGGCCCCGTGACCTGGCACAGCCAGGTGGAGATGCTGCCGCTGGTGGCCAGGGAAGCAGCCAGATGGGTAGACGCCTGAATCCTTGACTCCCTCTCTTTGCAACACATCTGTGCCAGGCCAGGATCAAGAAAGTTCCAATGACCAGACATTTCTCCAAAGAAGACCTACAAGGGCCACCTGGGTGGTCAGGGGTTGAGCATCTCCCTTCAGCTCAGGGCGTGATCGCTGGTCCTAGGATCGAGTCCCGCAGGGAGCCTGCTTCTCTCTCTGCCTGTGTCTCTGCCTCTCTCTGTGTGTCTCTCATGAATAGATAAATGAGATCTTAAAAAAACAACAAAGACGCGGCCTATGTATACAACGGAGTGTGACTCAGCCGTCAGAAGAGTGAAATCTTACCATTTGCACAGCGTGGGTGGAACTAGAGGGTATGATACTGAGCGACCTAAGTCAGTCCGAGAAACACAATTGTGCCTTGACCTCACTCATATGTGGAATTTAAGAAACAAAACAGAGGATCGGGGGTGGGAGGGAGGGGAAAATACAGTAAGATGAACTCAGGGAGACAAACCACAAGAGACTTTTTTTTTTTAAAAGATTGTTAAAAATCTTTAAAAATTGTCTGGGCCGGAGGCAGACGCTAAACCGTTGAGCCACCCAGGGATCCCAAGAGAGCCTCTTAACTCTAGGAAACCAACTGAGGGTCACTAGAGGGGAGGCTGGCGGGACGAGGTGAGGGGATGACGGGCACTAAGGAGGGCTCGTGGCGCAATGAGCACTGGGCGCCGTGTGCAGCTCATGAATCACTGACCCCTACCTCTGGAGCTAATACCCCATATGTTAATTCACTGAATTAAAAAAAAGAAAGGATAAAAGAAAAGTGAAAAAAGGGATCCCTGGGTGGCGCAGCGGTTTGGCGCCTGCCTTTAGCCCAGGGCGCGATCCTGGAGACCCGGGATCGAATCCCACGTCAGGCTCCTGGTGCATGGAGCCTGCTTCTCCCACTGCCTGTGACTCTGCTTCTCTCTCTCTCTCTCTCTCTCTCTGTGATTATCATAAATAAATAAAAATTAAAAAAAAATGAAAAGTGAAAAAAAAAATAAAAGAAAAGAAAGAAAGAAAAGCTTCTACCCCCCAGGAGCGGTTTCCTAGAGGGACTCCAGGGCCTAGGCAGGTCTGTGTCCTCGGTCATTTGGCCCTCAGGGGCCAGAGGTCAGAGGTCAGGTGTGCCGTGCTCCAGGCGGTGGGAACTGCTGGGCTGTGGCTCTGAGTGTGGAATGCAGGTGAGGCGCGGGGCAGGGCAGGCGCTGACCTCACAATGACGGGGCCCGCTGTCCCTGGCCAGCCCACCAGCTGCTGGCAGCTGCCGCCCTGCTGCCGGGCATGTCCCTCCTCAGCAGCTACGAGGGCCTGCGGCAGGAGATCCAGCGGCTCGCACAGGAGAACGAAGAGCTGCGGCGGCTGGTACAGCTCATCCAGGAGAACCAGGAGTTGAAGCTGGTGCTCCGGAACCGGGGCAGCAGCCTGGGCTTCTGCGGCTCTGGGCTCCTGGCTGAAGTGGCCGCCAGCCCCCGGCCGCCCCGGCGCAGAACCATCAAGTTCAAGGATGCAGAGAGAGGTGAGCAGTGCCGGTGTCTGGGGGCTCTTCTCTGAGGCCCGCCAAGCTTCGCTCGTTCAACTTGTGCCAAGACCATGAAAGTGAGCGGGAATCCCTGCTTCCACGGCTGTGGGGTGCTGAAGGTGCTGCGGGGTGATAGGAAGCAGTGCAGCAGGGACAAAGTGAAGTCGGAGCAGGACGGAACCAGAGTGGAGTCACAGGGCTGGGGCAGAGCTGAGGGAATAGTCCGTGCAAAGGCTCTGCGGTGGCAGCAAGTTAGGTGTGTCAAGGCATAGTTCCGAGGCCAGCGCAGGTGAAGTAGGGGGTTGGACGAGGACGAGGAGGGCCTTATAGGTCAGAAGGAACCTGCTGGCAGGATCTGTGCCCCTGGCTGGGCCCCTAGACTCCCTGACTGATGGGATGGGGTGCGGGTGGTGGATAGTTCTCCCGGTGGGAAATGACGGGTGGGGCCAGGGCAGGGCACGGAGGCTGGTGGGGTCGGGATGTCCACCCTGAAGGTGGAGTAACAGCAGGCTGGGCGTGGCGGGACAAGGCGGGTGCAGGCAGCCCCTCGGGTTGGCCTGAGCACTGCGAGTAGGGCACTGCCCGGTGCCTCATGGGGACGGACATGCATCCTGTGCGGGAGACGCTTACACGGTCTGGGCGGCTGTATGGCCACTCCGCAGGCGGGAGGATGTCCACGGTTCTGGGGGCGGAGGTCCGAGATCAGCGCCTGGTGGGGTTCTCCGTGAGGCTCTGTGGCTGGCTCAGAGCAGCGTCCTCACTTCCTGGGGAGAGCGGGCAAGCTCCTCTGTCTCTTCTTGCGTGTGTGGGCTGGCTGCAGTGCACCTGCCGAGGGGGATGGAATGACCTGCTGGGGCTGCAGGGAGGGATCCTGGTGGCAGTGGGGCTGTGGACCGCCCCCTTGCGGTGTGCCTGGAGCAGGGAGAGGTAGAGCTCCTGCACTGTGGCCCCTGGGACTGTGTAGGGCCCCAGCTGGGCTGGGGAAGGGGAAGGTGATAAGGAGCATGGTAGACGCAGGGGTGGGGAGGGGGGTGGCCAGCGGCATGGCTGGCTCCTGCCACCAGGTACACTGTCGTCTGGACTCGGCCACAGCCCATCCTTGGGGCCCTGGGTCCCGTATGCTGCAGAGCTCAAGTCCTCCACACACTGTCCAGCAGGCCTGGCTGGGCAGAGACACCCCTGGAGCCCGGAGTGCTGGGGGAGGCCACTGTCAGGGGTGCAGCGGGGTCAGAGGTCACTGACTCACGTGTCTTTCTGGGTACAGTTCTTTCAAAACTGTGTCTCCTTTCCTTCCCCCACCACACGGAAGAGGATGCCGAGGCTGCCAAAGGCCACCAGTCAAAGGCGGCCCTGTTGTAGCCTGGGGTGCACCCCCCCCACCTTCCAGGACCCAGCAGGCCTCCAGGGCCACGGGGGATGGGGAGGCCTGGAGCGTGGGGGGGGCTGCTGATCTGGCACTAGGTGGAGGCCCGCTCACCTGCTGTTCCCTGTGATCGGCCCCCCCTCCCCCCCCCCCCGTTTGAGACCTTCCACCCGCGGGGAAACAGGCCATCGCCCCACCGTCAGGGCACCAGCCGTGGCTTTGGGGGATGTCAGCCCTGCTGTGGGGAGGGCCTCGCTGCTCCCCGCTAGGCTGAGGCGGGGCTGGCCCTGGACGGCTGCAGGGAGGATGCTCCCGAGGGGCTCTTGGTCGCCGTGCCGCGGGGAGCAAGGGGGCTGTGGGGAGCGCGGGCCTCCTCCCAACGCCCAGGCCCATCCCCGCGGCGCCGGCCTCGCGCCAGGGCAGGTCGCGCTCCTGGGCCAGCCTCGCTCCGGGGGGCACCCAGGTGGCTGCAGGGCGCCTGGGCTCTCAGCCAAGTCGGCGCCGCCCCCGCTGTCCTCCCGGGTGGCTCCGGGCCAGCCCAGCCTGACGCAGCCGCAGCCCGGAGGGCCCTGCGCGCCCCGACCGGTCGTGCGGGGGGCGGGCCCGACTTCCGGGAGGGGCGGCGGGGCGGGCCCGGGACAGAGCGCAACGCGGGCGGGCGGCTCGGACCCGCGGCCAGGTGGGCCCTCGCCCGGGCGCCCCGGCCCAGGCGCCCCCCGCGGCCTCGCGCCCCGCCCCTCCCGCCCCGCCGTCCCCCCGCCCGCAGCCTCCCGCCCCGCCCCGCCGTCCCCCCTGCAGCCTCGCGCCCCGCCCTCCCGCCCCGTCGTCCCCCTCCCTGCAGCCTCGCGCCCCGCCCTCCCGCCTCGCCGTCCCCCCCCTGCAGCCTCGCGCCCCGCCCCTCCCGCCCCGCCGCCCGCGCAGGCCCCGCCCCGCCCCGTCCCTGCGTCCCGCGGGGCCTGGGCCCGAAGGTCGAGCAGGTGGGAGGCGGCCCGCGCACCCGCCGCAGCCCCGGCCCCTCCACCCCGAGCCCCCGACGGACCAGCCCCGGCTCCCGTGGCGCGGCCGCCTCCGCGAGATCTGCTTCGGGCCCGCGGGTTCGGGCGGCCGCGCGGGCGCCGGGATCCGGGTCAGGAGGGGCAGCACGTCCGGCGCCCCCGGCCCTGGGGCTGCCCCGTGAGCTGGGTCCGCAGCCCCGCAGCCCCGCAGCCCCGCAGCCCCGCAGCCCCGCTCCGCCCGCTCCGCCCGCGCCACCCTGGGCCGCCGCATCCTCTCCCCGACCAGGCTCTGCCCTAGGCCGCCCCCCGCGGGGAGCAGGGCCCGGGCCTGATCCGACCCGCGCAGTCCTCCCAGGGCTACCGGCTGAGGAGTCGCTGCTGGACTCCAGCCCCGTCGTCATGGGCAGCCCCGAGGGGCGTTTCCATTTTGCCATCGACCGCGGAGGCACCTTCACAGACGTCTTTGCCCAGTGCCCCGGGGGGCACGTGAGGGTCCTGAAGCTACTCTCAGAGGACCCCGCCAACTACGCAGACGCGCCTACTGAGGGCATCCGCCGCATCCTGGAGCAGGTGGCTGCGCAGAGGGGCGGGTGGGGGGGACACCTGGGGACCAGAGGCCTGACGCTAGCCGCATGGTTCCCAGGAGGGGGGCATGCTGTTGCCGCGGGACCGGCCGCTGGACACCAGTCGCATTGCCAGCATCCGCATGGGCACGACAGTGGCCACCAACGCGTTGCTGGAGCGGAGGGGGGAGCGGGTGGCGCTGCTGGTGACACGAGGCTTCCGAGACCTGCTGCACGTGGGCACCCAGGCCCGGGAGGACCTCTTTGATCTGGTGAGCTCTCCCGCCCTAGCTGGTGGCTGCGTGGAGCAGCTCGTGTTTTCCCAGGGATGCCATGGCCCCTCAGGGAGGGCAGTCCTTGGAAGGGTCAGTGCCGGCCCAAGGGCACCCGCTGCCAGCCAGACAGGAGGTTCCAGGCACTCCTGGCAGGCACTGTGTCCCCCAAGCCCTCAGAGTGGTTCCAAGTTGTCCTGTTCCTGTCCCGGATTCTGGGGGTGGAGCGACCCAAGACATACTGTTCCGAGTGGGGGGTAGGAGCCCACCACCCCACCCTCCCACTCCCTTATCCCACCCGCTCTACATGGTTCCCAGAGGGAGCTGCCCTTGTGGGGGTGCAGCACTTGGCTATGCTCAGGTGCCCTGGGGCAGAGAACCGCCCCCTGGGTGGGCCCTGCTGGGGCCACCCATCTGACTGTGTCTCCTGGGCCCGTGGACCGGCCTGTTGGGGCACATCCCCTCGCCTGCACGCCCCCCCCCACGCAGGACCCCAGCAAGGCCCGTCAGGCCTGGGCGTCCTCTGAGCCTCTGCCTGCCCCCAGGCTGTGCCCATGCCAGAGGTACTGTATGAAGACGTCCTGGAGGTGGACGAGCGCGTGGTGCTGTACCGCGGGGAGCCAGGCTCCGGGGCACCTGTCAAAGGTTCGGGTACCTCCCACTCTGGGGGTGGGGGCGGCCGGCCGTGGGGGGCCTCTGACAGGTGGTGTGGGGCTTCCCGGCAGGCCGGACGGGGGACCTGCTGGAGTTGCAGCAGCCTGTGGACCTTGGGGGCCTGCGTGCAAAGCTGGAGGGGCTCCTGTCTCGGGGCATTCGCAGCCTGGCCGTGGTGCTCATGCACTCGTACACGTGAGCGTGGGCCGGCCGGCTGGGGCGGCAGGTGGGGGGGGGGCGTGGGCGAGGGCCGCAGTAGCCCTGGGTCGTCCTCGTCCTTAGGTGGGCCCAGCACGAGCAGCAGGTGGGGGCGCTGGCCCGGGAGCTGGGCTTCACGCACGTGTCGCTGTCCTCGGAGGCCATGCCCATGGTGCGCATCGTGCCTCGGGGGCACACGGCCTGCGCCGATGCCTACCTCACACCCGCCATCCAGCGCTACGTGCAGGGTTTCCGCCGCGGCTTCCAGGGCCAGCTCAAGGTGAGGCCCGCCTGCCCCTCCCGGTCCCCTGCGCGCCAGCCGGCCCCTCACTGTGCGGCTGCCGGTGGGTCCGCAGGACGTTCAGGTGCTCTTCATGCGCTCCGACGGCGGCCTGGCCCCCATGGATTCTTTCAGCGGCTCCCGCGCTGTGCTCTCTGGCCCCGCTGGGGGTGTGGTCGGCTACTCGGCCACCACCTACCGGGCCGAAGGCGGCCAGCCTGTCATTGGCTTTGACATGGGAGGTAAGAAGGGTGGAGGGTGGGGGCGGGCTGGGCGGCAGCGCAGGAGATGACCCCTCGTCCGCACCCCCACCAGGCACATCCACAGACGTGAGCCGCTACGCTGGGGAGTTCGAGCATGTCTTTGAGGCCAGCACGGCTGGTGTCACCCTGCAGGCCCCCCAGCTGGACATCAACACCGTGGCAGCAGGTGGGGGCTCCCGCCTCTTCTTCAGGTAAGCACCGGCACCTGGGCTGGGCCCCGTAGCCCTGCCTCCCAGCCCGCCTGAGTCCGGTCCTCCCTATCCCAGGTCTGGCCTCTTTGTGGTGGGGCCTGAGTCCGCAGGAGCCCATCCTGGCCCCGCCTGCTACCGCAAGGGTAAGAGCTGCCACCTGCCCCTCCAGGACCCTTCCCGTGCTGCCCGGGCCCACCCCACCCCTTCGGCCCTGCCCCTGCTGCCCCCTCCTGGATTCCATCTCCAGCCCCCAACCCCCACACCGTGCACACCTCCCAGGGGGCCCCGTGACAGTGACGGACGCTAACTTGGTTCTGGGTCGCCTACTGCCTGCCTCCTTTCCCTGCATTTTTGGGCCGGGAGAGGACCAGCCACTGTCCCCTGAGGCCTCCCGGAAGGCCCTGGAGGCTGTGGCCACTGAGGTCAACAGCTTCCTGACCAACGGGCCTTGCCCGGCCTCCCCGCTGAGCCTGGAGGAGGTAGCCATGGGGTTCGTTCGTGTGGCCAACGAGGCTATGTGCCGGCCCATCCGCGCGCTCACGCAGGTATGCCTGCCTTTACCCTCCAGCCCTGCTCCCCACTCCCACACCTCCCACTCAGGCAACCCAATGGGAGGGGGCGGACAGGGTAAGGCATGCCACTGAGCCCCTCTTGGCTTCCCAGGCACGAGGCCATGACCCCTCGGCCCACGTGCTGGCGTGCTTTGGGGGAGCTGGTGGGCAACATGCTTGTGCCATCGCCCGCGCCCTGGGCATGGACACCGTGCACATTCACAGGTATGTTGAGAGTTGTGCACACACGTGTCCTGGGGTGGGGGGCTGGCTCCGGGAGGCAGCCCCACATTGCCGAGGTCCCTGTCCCCGCAGGCACAGTGGGCTGCTGTCAGCACTGGGGCTGGCCCTGGCAGACGTGGTGCATGAGGCGCAGGAGCCGTGCTCGCTGCCTTACGCGCCTGAGACCTTTGTGCAGCTGGACCAGAGGCTAAGCCGCCTGGAGGAGCAGTGTGTGGACACGTTGCTGGCCCAGGGCTTTCCCAGGTGGGGCTCGAAGGGGTGGGGTGGACTTGGCCCTTCAGAGTCACCCCCTAGTTGGATTTACTGCCAAGTTCCCCAGGTGGTGCTGGGGCCTCTTTGGGCAGTGGTCAAGGAGGGCTGGTCCCCTGAGTGCTGGAGGAGGTAGGACAGGAGTCCTCTCGGGGTGCCATGTGCAAGTGCCCCGCCTGCCCCCCTGCTGCAGGTCCCAGATCAGCACCGAGAGCTTCTTGCATCTACGCTACCAGGGCACGGACTGTGCCCTGATGGTGTCTGCGCACCAGCACCCAGCCACTGCCCACTCTCCCCGTGCCGGTGACTTCGGGGCAGCCTTCGTGGAGAGGTATGCGAACTCTGCGTCCTGGGAGCCCTGGTGGGCACCTGCCAGCCTGGCCACCTTGCCCTGACGGTTCTCTCGCTGGTGGGTGTGCAGGTACATGAGGGAGTTTGGCTTCATCATCCCTGAGCGGCCAGTGGTGGTGGACGATGTGCGCGTGAGGGGCACTGGCCGCAGTGGCCTTCGCCTTGAGGATGTCCCCAAAGCTCAGAGTGGACCTCCCCGGGTAGACAAGGTGGGTGGCTCTGCCTTGGCCTGCCCCCCACCCCCACCGCCCGCCCAGGGATATGGGGTAGGCAGGGGATGGGGATGCCCAGGGAGGGTGCTGGGCTGAGGAAGCTCGCTCATCCCACACCCTCCTCAGATGACCCAGTGCTACTTTGAGGGGGGCTACCAGGAAACCCCTGTCTACCTGCTGGGAGAGCTGTGTTCCGGGCACAAGCTTCAGGGGCCCTGCCTCATTATTGACAGCAACAGGTGGGCCTTGGGGGCCTGAGCTTACCCAGGGATCCTGGCCGAGGGTTCTCTGGCCCAAGGCTACAGGAGTGTGAAGGACTCTGGGGTCCCATTATGTTCGGCGTGCTCCCCTCACCTGGGGATGTTGGGTCCCTATTTGGGGTGAGGGGGTCTGGCTTGGCGCCTCCAGCCTCTTGTGCCCCTGCCCTCAGCACCATCCTGGTGGAGCCAGGGTGTCAGGCGGAGGTGACAGAGACCGGGGACATCCGCATCTCTGTGGGGGCTGAGGCCCCGAGCACCGTGGGGGCCCAGCTTGACCCCATCCACCTGTCCATCTTCTCACACCGCTTCATGAGCATTGCTGGTGAGTGCCCCCCGCAGTGGCCCTGCTCCCTGTGGAGCTTATGGGAGTGTGCACACTGTGCAGAGGTGGGCACAAGCTGTGTGGCTGCAGGGGTGTGCAGAGGGAGGACAGCATGCCCTGGGGGAGGGGTCTGCAGTGGCACCCCTGCTGGCGACAGAGTGGGCAGTGCAGCCCCGGCACTGGGATGGCCAGCCCTGCCATGCCAGCATTAGAGACCGTGGGATCTGAGATTACTGTCCTGTCGGACGGCGAGCAGGCTCAGCATAGTGAACCCATCTGTGCAGGGTCAGGCTGGGGGCTTGCTGGGGGACCTAAGTCCTGCATCAGGCAAGGAGAAGGCTTGGCGTGGGATTCCGGGTTCTTGTGGAAGCTCCAGGCAGGGATGGGGGGTGCCCCTCACACAGGCAAGACGTGGCCTGGCGGTGGCCTTGCCGTGTGCAAGTGGGCCACCACCACCTTTGGGTCCCGGGTCTGGGCTCCAGAGGCCTTGAGGGCAGAGGTCCTGCCTCTGCATATTCTGGGGCTGCGCTGTGGGTGGGGTGGGGCCAGTGGGCTCATGGTTACTCTGTGCCCCCAGAGCAGATGGGCCGCATCCTGCAGCGCACAGCTATCTCCACCAACATCAAGGAGCGTCTGGACTTCTCCTGTGCCCTCTTCGGGCCTGATGGGGGGCTGGTATCCAACGCCCCCCACATCCCCGTGCACCTGGGAGCCATGCAGGAGACCGTGCAGTTCCAGGTTCGGTGGGTCCCTTCTGCTTCCCTCCCCCCACCTCTCACCTCCACCGCTTCCAACTCCAGACTGTCTCCTGGCTTCAGATCCAGCACTTGGGTGCTGACCTCCACCCCGGCGACGTGCTGCTGAGCAACCACCCCAGCGCTGGGGGCAGCCACCTGCCAGACCTGACCGTCATCACACCGGTGAGGACCTCGGCCTGGGTGTCTTTGGGGGGCAAGGGTGGCTGACACAGCCAACCGTTGCTCTCCACCCCCAGGTGTTCTGGCCAGGTCAGACTCGGCCTGTGTTCTATGTGGCTAGCCGTGGGCATCACGCGGACATTGGGGGCATCACACCAGGCTCCATGCCCCCCCACTCCACCACACTGCAGCAGGAGGGTGCTGTCTTTCTGTCTTTCAAACTCGTCCAGGGGGGTGTCTTCCAGGAGGATGGTGAGTGGGAGTAGGGTTGGGGCCATGGCGAGGCACGGGGGAGGGTTCAGTGGGCTGGCACACGTGATCGCTCCTTCCAGCCAGGGCCAGGGCGGGTAGGAGGGCACTGGGACGTGGCCTGCTGGCCCAGGCCTCCCTGGGGGAGCCAGGCGGTAACCCCACAGTGGTTGCAGATCATCTCTCAGAGGTGACCAGACAGCTGAGCCGGGCTCTGCCTGGATCCAGGAAGGCCTCAGTGGTTTTGGGGGTAGGGAGCTGGCCAGGACACCCATGGAACCAGGCAGAGGAGGGAGGGGAGCCTGTTTCAAGGTAGGCAGCTGCTCATGGTAGTCACAGTCAGTCTGCACTGTGTTTGCATGGGGTCCGGAGGCTGCGGAGAAGCAGTGAGGACAGAGCCAGTGACTGCAGGCTCTTGGAGAACTTTCTTGGGCCTGGGTATGAGTCATTGGGTAGCAATGGCTTCAGTGGGGCTTGCACTGGAGAGCGCCCAGCTACATGCAGAGTGATGGGGAGCTGGAGGGTCGCCCAGAGGCCAGGCTGAGTGGGGTGGGGGGCAGCTGTGGTTGCCCTGGATGGTGCTGGCCCTCAAGCTGGGCAGCAGAAAGGGGTGTAGGGATCACTGTTCCGGAGATAATCAAGGTTGGCATTTGGTTGGATTTGGGGATGAGGATGAGGAGTCAGGTTTGGACAGCTGGAGGATGGAGGGAGGCTCTGGCACTGAGCAGGCACAGAGCTGCTGCAGGGACGTTAGGATAGAATTTGCAGTGTGGCCCAGGAGACAAGGGCCATGGAAAATTCAGAGCTGGTGTAAGGCCTCAGGGGTCTGGGAGCCCAGGGGGGCATCCCAGAGTGAGGGTCGGTGGGGTAGGCAGGGGGCAGGGTGCAGGGTGGGCTCTCAGAGCTGCAGGCTGCTGTGGGTGCAGGAGACACAACTGAGTAGCCCTGGCCGCTCCCTTGGTCAGGGTCGGGGGAGCAGGGGGCAGAGGGCAGGGATCACGGGAGAGACACGTGCAGGCATGTGACAGGACACAGTGGCCGGGGAGCCTGAGAGAGTACTGTGACCCAGACTCTTGGCTCTTGGGGCTCGCCCTGGGGCGGGTATGGGCCTCCTTCAGCTTGGTACGGAGGTGGGGCGCAAGCCAGAGCTAGCTGCTCTTTCACAGGGGTGGGGCGAGGGCCCCTGGGGGGCAGTGTGAGTGGGGGAGGGCCAAGGGAAGTGGTTTTTCTCCTGGGAGAGGTGGGGGAAACGCAGGTGGGGGAGAGGTGGGCAGGGGGAATGAAAGGTGGAAGCAGATTGCTGAGGGAAGCACCTCCAGCTCCTGTGAGGTCATAGGCGAGGCAGCCTAGGGGTGCCCTGGGGGGCGGCAGGGTGGGAAGGTTGAGCAGATGGGAGGAGGCTGGGGCTTGGGGGGTTGCTTGTGGGGAGCCAGTGAAGGGCCAACACGGGGAGCCCCACACCATATAGCGCCCAGAAGAGGGGAAGTAGGTGAGAGCAGGGCCCCAGGCAGCCCCAGGGGCTGGAGGGTGGCTCAGCAGTGACCTCCTCCGTTCAGCGGTGACTGAGGCCCTGCGGGCTCCAGGCAAGATTCCCGGCTGCAGCGGTACCCGAAACCTGCACGACAACCTGTCAGACCTCCGTGCTCAGGTGGCAGCCAACCAGAAGGGCATCCAGCTGGTGGGAGAACTCATTGGGCAGTATGGCCTGGATGTGGTGCAGGCCTACATGGGCCACATTCAGGTGGGCCGAGGGGGCAGGATCAGGTGGGCAGCTCTGTACCACCCCAGGAGGCTGGGCCGGGAGGCGGGGAGGCGCGGGACCCCTGGAGGCGGCCAGGCTGCGGCTGACCCTCCCGACCACCAGGCGAACGCGGAGCTGGCTGTGCGGGACATGCTGCGGGCCTTTGGAAGCTCCCGGCAGGCCCGAGGCCTGCCCCTGGAGGTGTCGGCGGAGGACCACATGGACGACGGTTCCCCCATCCGGCTCCGCGTGCAGATCAACCTGAGCCAGGTCAGGCGGTGGGAGCAGGGCGCAGGGCATGGGGGTGCAGTGGCCTGGGGTCTGCTGACCTCTCCCTCCCATCCCCTCCGCTCCCCTCCCGTGGGCAGGGCAGCGCAGTATTTGACTTCAGCGGCACCGGGCCCGAGGTGTTTGGCAACCTCAATGCCCCGCGGGCCATCACGCTGTCCGCCCTCATCTACTGCCTGCGCTGTCTGGTGGGCCGCGACATCCCGCTCAACCAGGTGCGCGGGAGCATGCGGTCTCCGCGGTGGGGCCGGGGTGTGGGGGGGGAGCGACGGCGGCCGACAGCGCTGGGATCCCGGTGCTGGCCTGGGCCAGGGCCCTCCCCACCCGCCCTGACAGCCGGCCCCGCCCCCGCAGGGCTGCCTGGCGCCGGTGCGCGTGGTGATCCCTAGAGGCTCCATCCTGGACCCGACCCCCGAAGCGGCCGTGGTGGGCGGCAATGTGCTCACGTCGCAGCGCGTGGTGGACGTCATCCTGGGGGCCTTCGGGGCCTGTGCCGCGTCCCAGGTGCGGCGGGTGCGCGCGCTGGGGCGTGTTGCCCCGGGGAGGGGATGCCCGCAGCCCAGCGCAAAGCTCGCTTGTCCCCCCAGGGCTGCATGAACAATGTGACCCTGGGCAATGCCCACATGGGCTACTACGAGACGGTGGCGGGCGGCGCGGGCGCGGGCCCCGGCTGGCACGGGCGCAGCGGCGTGCACAGCCACATGACCAACACGCGCATCACCGACCCGGAGATCCTGGAGAGCAGGTGAGGGCGAGGCCGGCGGGGGCGGGGGCGGGGCCGGGGGCGGGGCGGGCCGCGCTCAGCCCCCACCCCCGCCTGCGCAGGTACCCGGTCATCGTGCGCCGCTTCGAGCTGAGGCTGGGGTCCGGGGGCCGCGGCCGCTTCCGGGGCGGCGATGGCGTCGTCCGCGAGCTGCTGTTCCGCGAAGAGGCCCTGCTGTCCGTGCTGACCGAGCGCCGCGCCTTCCAGCCCTACGGCCTCCACGGTGAGCAGCCCTGCCCCCCCCTCCCTCCCCGTCTGCCCCCTCCGGCCGCCGGCCCTGTCTCCCCACCAGCTCCTGCGTCCCTCCCTCCCTGGCCTCTTCCCGCAGGGGGCGAGCCCGGGGCGCGGGGCCTAAACCTGCTGATACGCAAGGACGGCCGCACGGTGAATCTGGGGGGAAAGACGTCGGTGCCCGTGTTCCCCGGGGTAAGGATTGCACCCCATCCTTTCTCCATCCCGCCCGCCGCCCACGGCCCCCCCATTCCACAGGGAGTGAGTGCAGTTGCAAAGAACCCGAGACACTTTAATTTGGTTTCTGAAGGGGAGGGCGCGCCGGAGCATCGGTGGGCCAGACCTGCCGTTGCGCATGCACCACCCGGAGGGTGGGGGGACTGCAGGGGAGGGAGGGAGAGGGATGCCCAGGCCCAGCTGCCCCTCTGTTCCGCAGGACGTGTTCTGCCTCCACACCCCCGGTGGGGGGGGCTACGGGGACCCAGAGGACCCCGCGCCACCATCGGGGTCGCCCCAGCACATCCCCGCCTTCCTTGAGCGGGGCAGCGTCTACGAGTACCGCAGGGCCCAGGAGGCCGTGTGAGGGCGGCCCTACAATAAAGATCTCCAGGCCCTGTGGCCCCGCGGCAGCCGGCCAGGCTCACGCTGTGCGTCCGTGTCTGTCTGTCCACCCGGCCTCGCCACCATCGCCTGCGTGCATGTGTCAGGGCAGCGCGGACACTCGGAGCTGAAGTCCCACGGCCAAGTGGTCTGTGAGCCCTGCCAGGGCGGTGCTGAAGGTCACCTGCTCCACGTCCTGGGGGCAGGAGGCAGTCAGGGGTTGCCCCAGCGCCAGCCGGCCCAGTGCCCTGAACCCCGGACTTACTGGGCTCAGTGGGGCTCCGGCCACTCCCCGGTACAGGACATAGTCGAGGCGCCGGCCCCGCCAGGGCTTAGGCCGGGGGCCTCCGCGGGCAGGGCCGGCCAGGTAGCGGTGGCGCCCCTTCTCCTGCTCCAGGGCCCTGAGGACGAGCGGTGTCACCAAGGCCAGGGCTCCCCTCCGAGGCAGGGCTCTGGGCGCTGGCTGACCCTCAGGTGGCCACTCACCTCCGCAGCATCTCTGGGGAGCAGACCACCGTGTGGTGGAGAGTGGAGGTGTTCAGGATCGTGCCTGGGGCGGGGGGGGGGCGGTGTCAGCGGAGGAGCCGCGGCCCCAGAGCCCTCCTCAGGACCCCTCCCCAGCGGCCGCCCTACCCAGGGCCCAGGGCTGCTCCCGGCGAGTGCCCAGCCGGCAGGGGTCCCGGAAGTGGTCGAAGAGCTGGTGCTCCTGCTCCTGCGCGTGGTCTGCGGAGGGAGGCTGGCGCTCGGTGGGCGAGGCCCGGCGCCGGCCCCGCCCCGCCGGCGCCCCCCGCCCCGCCGGCCCCCCCTTCACCTAAAGAGCAGTTGTCGAAGTTCAGGTCACCCAGAAGCACGCTGAAGGCCACGGCCTCGCCGCTTTGGCGGCTCTCGGCTTCGAAGCGCTCGATCCAGTCCAGCAGAAGGGTCAGCTGCTTGCAGCGCAAGGGCCCGTCCTCTGCGGGGGGAGGGGGGCACTGAGCCCAGCTGCGCGCCCCACCCCCGCCCCGCCCCGCCCCGCCCTGCCTGCGGTGCTCCGGGCGGCGAACAAATGGTGCGGGCGGCGGAGACGCAGACGAGGGTAGGGACCCGCCGCCAGGACGAGTCTACGGGGCTCACCACTTGGCGCATGCAAGTGCGTGCAGTGCAGGAAGCCCACGACGCGGCGCCCGTCCAGGATGCCCACCTGCGCCTGCAACACCGTGGACGGCCCCAGCAACCCTCGCGGCTTCCACCCCACGCCCTGCCCTCTCCCCGGCCCTGGAGCGCCGCGGCCGCCGGGCCTGTACCTGTGCGGAGAGCAGACCCTTGGAGGCCAGCGCGTCCTCGCGACGTGCGTGGGGGAAAGACCGGAAGGCGGCGCGCAGCAGCGGGTAGCGCGAGGCCAGCAGCAGCCCGCTGCCGAGCAGCTTGAGGTGCGGCCCGCGCTGCAGGCCGAGGGAGCCCACGTCGTACAGCACCGGGCCCAGGCTGGGCGCCAGGCGGCTGACCAGGCGGTGCGCCGCGCGCGGGTCGAACACCTCCTGCAAGCACACGAAGTCCAGGCCCGCCGGCAGCGCGGCTGTCAGCGCCCCAGCAGGCGCCCCCGGCCCGGGCGGACCGCAGCCCGTGGTCCCGTAGCGCGAGGGCCGCAGGGCGGCGAGCAGCAGGGCGCCCACCTCCTCGGCCCGCCGCTGGCTGTGGCTCAGATTGCTGAAGCGCGCTAGCCCGTCGGGCAGCAGGCACAGGTTGGCGCTGAGGAAGCCAAAGCGGCGCACGGGCTGGGCCGGGGGGCGCCAGGGCGCGGGGGGCGCCCAGCACGGCGGAGGGGGCGCGTAGCAGAAGGGGCGGCGCCAGGCCTGCAGGAGCAGCCACAGCGGCAGCGCGGGCAGGGCCAGGGGGAGGCCGGCCAGGAGCAGCAGCAGCAGCGCCGCCGCCGCGCCCGCCGCCGCCCTCAGCCCCGCCAGGCCGCTCGGACGCGCCTCGGGCGCGCAGCAGCCCAGCAGCCGGTCCAGGGCCCAGTAGGCCGGGAAGAGCAGGGCTCGGGCCAGGCGGTGGAGGGCGTGCAGCGCGGGGTGCGGGAAGGCGGAGGGCCGCAGGGAGGCGGGCGGCGGGGGCCAGGCGGGCGCCGACTGCATGGCGCGCGGGGCTTCCTGGCCTCGGGCGGCCCCGCCACTCGACCCAGCGCGCGAGGCGATTCCTCGGCGCCCGCGGGAGCCGCAGGGAGTCTCGGGGCGAGGCTGCGTGGCGCGGCCTGTGCGCGGCGCGGGGAAGCTGCGGCGTCCCGTGGGGACGCGGGCGCGGGCGAAACCGGCGCCCGGGAGCCGCGCTCCCCTCCCCCGCGCGGACTCGTCGTTGCACGGAACAAAAGGGAAAGCGAAAGAGCCCCTGGCGTCGCGGCCCCGCCTCGGATCCTCCTCGCCCCGCCCCGCCCTCCGCTGAGGGCCGCGGGAGCCCCCAGGCCTGCGCGCCGGGAGCGGGGCCCGGGTGCAGCTGGCACCCTCGGGAGAAGCAGCCCTTGCGGCGCCGGCCCGGCTCCGTCCCTCCGCCCCGCGGGTCAGCGCGGAATTGCCGCCCCCGCGGTCGTGCGGCCCCGGCCGCCCCCCCACCCCCCGGGTTGCGACGTCCAGCAACTGAGTTCAAAGCCACAGGAGCCAGCCAGCCCCGGGGCGCCCCGCAGAGCTTCCCCGAGGCCCCCGCGGTGCCGGCGCCCGGACCCTACCCCAGGGAGCTCCCCCTCCGGGGTGAGGGGCCGTTGGTTCGGCCTGTGCCGCCGCCCCGCCCCCGGGCACGCGAGCCGCACGGAAACCAGCTCCCCACCGGGGCCCACCCGCACCGGCTCGGTCGGCTCCCAGGGCCGCGCTGCCTCGCTCTGTCGGGGCTTCCGCGGGGCCCCCACCTGTCGGACCTGAGCTGTGGGCCAGACCCCACCGCGCTCCAGGTTGGCTCTTCCGTTGCCCTGTGGCTTGAGTCGGGGCTGCCTTTCACCGCGCGGGCAGGGCGGTGGAGGGTCTTCTGGCTCCGCCTCCCCTCCCGGTTCTCCGGAATCCTGATCCCCGTCAGGACCAAGATCTGGTGCTGGCGGGGTGGCCCCTTCCAGGTAGGTGATGCTGGGCCTCCCCGCAGGCAGAGCGACACTTCTATCTACGGATGTCTACCTATCTGTACGCAGAGTCCTCCCTGCCTTCCCCACGGGTCTGGCTGGATCTCCGAAGCAGCAGGCCCGGGAGTGGGGAGGGCGAGGAGGCAGGGAGCGCCTGGGAGAGGGCTCTAGCGCACCCAGGAACCCCGGACCCTCTCCTTCCCTGCATTCCTTGCTGGTGGCGGCTAAGATTCCTCTGCCTGCGGAGTCTTCTGGAAGGCAAGCCTTGGTGCTCAGGGGCCTGCTCTGCTGGGGTCCTCATTCCCCCTCCTCAGCTCGCCTCTGCCTCCCACTGCAGCTCCAGCTTCTCTGGCCTCCTCAGACAGGTCCTGTACTGTCCCCCACCCCCGTGGCCCCAGGCCACCCATGGGCTCCCCCCACTCACAGCCTCCCAAGGATGAGCATCCTGCCTGCACTGCTTGGTTTCCTGCACTGTCCACAGGCCCTTGCCCTCCTGGTGTCCCGACTGACCCCCACCCCCACCCCACCTCCATCCTCCCTGCCCTTCCCCCCTCCCCTCTTCCCAGCCCAGTACAGAGGGGATTCCCACATCCACATCCCGTGCCTCCCGCTTCTGCCTTCCGCTCTGCACCTAGGCTTCAGCTCCCGCCTGGCACTGATGCTGCGCCACCGCAGTCCTTCCTGCCGGTTGGGCTCCTGCGGCCTCCTGCTCTTCCCCGTCCCGGTGTCAGGGGCCCCTCCTACTCCCACTGCCAGGTGAGGGAAGCTATGGGACCTTTGAACACTGCCAAGCTTTGGTCTTGGGGTTCTCACGAAGGGCCCTGGGCTGGGCATGGAGCCCCAGAGCAGGCAGGATTGAAGGGGTTCCGGGGGGGGGTGAGGTGCTGGCCAGCCACCCCAGGACAGGCGGCACCACCCAAGGGTTCAGGTCTGAGCCTTGTCCGTGGCTAGCGCATCTGTGGAAGCTTTAATGGCCTTGCACCGGGATGCGGGGCAGGGTGGCAGGAGCCAGTGTCACCAGATGAACATGGGCTTGCCATCGTCACGTGCCAACTGGCTGAGGCAGGAGAGCAACAGCAGCGCATCAGTGAGCACGCTGGGATGCACGGTCTCCACCAGCACGCGCTGCAGGAAGTCCATGCTGTAGGAGCTGCCCTCGGATGCAGCCAGCTCCGGCCTCTCGCGCAGGATGCCATAGGCGTTCACCAGCTGCTCGGTCAGCGCCGGGTGCACCCGCCCGTTGTAGCCCAGGCTTTGTAGCCGGTTCATGATGGTTACGTAGCGCTGTGTGAGCGTCTGGCACAGCTCCTCATCCAGCTTGTGGTCGCTGGGGTTCAGGGAGGCCTGAGGGGAGAGTGGCCATCAGGGTCCCTCCCACCCTGCACTGGTACAAAGGCAGGAGAGGGGCGACTGTGCCTGTGGGGGTGCTGGGGTTCCTGGAGGTCCCGGGGTGTGCTAGAGGTTCCCGGAGGTCCTGGGGGAGAGGCTCCAACCTAGTGGGTTGAGCTGCAGGGGAGGGTTCTCCACCAGCGGGGATTTGGGACTGAGCTGAGGTCATGAAATGCTGACAGCATGGCTGGGAAGGAAGGAGGACAGGGGTCCCTAATGACCGTGGGGGGCTGGCCATACCACTGAGGGGCTTTCCCAGGCCTCCTGCTACTCCCCGCCCTGAGGCCTCCACCTCCTTTCCAGGCCCCTTCTCTGTTCCAAGCACCCTTGGTCTCAGCGCTGGGGGTCCCACCACCCCTCTGGTGACCCCTCCTGGTACCTGGACCTGGGGACTGGCAGCGACTGGTGGGTCCCCACCCAATTCTTCCTTGCCTGGGCCCCCCAACCAGGCAGTGACTGCATCCCAACATCTCAGGAGGAAGCAGGAAGCCAGCCCCTCCTCTCGGCTCCTGCCATCACCCCCTGGGCATGTGACCTGCACACGCACTCAGGGACCCTGTTCAGAAGAGCCCACACTCTGCTTCATGCTCTGCTGTAGTCACCCTGAAGTTCTTTATAAATTTTGAACAAAGAGCCCTGTATTTTCATTTGCACCGAGTCCTACCAATGACGCAGCTGTCCCCAGGCCCACCGAGTGACAGGTCTGCAGTAGTTGGACAGGGTCTCGCCCTGACTGATCTCCCCCTGCACTTCCCACTGCTGCACCTCCTGGGGTTAGGGCCTATCTGGGCCCCACGCACCCCCTTCCAGCCGTCCCCTGGATGCCCACCAGGCTGCTTTCTAAGCCCTCAAAACAACGTGCTTGGCCTCACCTTCTCCAGGAAAATCCCCTGTCCTCTCCTCCCCCGATGGTCATGTGAACAGAGCACTGGACTCATGGCTGGGCTCAGCTAACATGACCCCTGACCTCTGGCAGATGCACCCAGAGCCCTCTGCTCAGCACTCAGTGCACAGTCAGCACCAGGACAAGCCTGGCTTCCTGACTCTAGGCTCCTCTTGGCTCCTAAGCCTTCTCCATCCACCATTTCCTTCCCCACGTCAGACAGCAGGGAGCTCAGCCGACTCTCTGGGTAAATGGTGAACCTGCAGCTCTTCATGCCGAACGGCACAGAGCGCAGTGGGTGGACAGCGTTAAGCCTCGTCCCCCTGTGGGGATGTCAGGACCCATCATCTGCTCCCCCTGGGGAGCACAATCCTGCTGTGTGCCACACTGGGTGTATGGAGCCCCAGATAGGAGCACAGGTCCAGGGGAAGCGCACGGCACCCACCCTGCCAGGGTGCTGGACAGGGGAGAGGAGTGTGGGCATATTGACACTGAGACAGGCCAGGTCTGCCCCAAGGACATGACCCCTTGAGAGCAGAGGGCCAGGTGAGGGCAGTGAGTGGGGAGAAGCAGGACAAGGACCCCGCCGGAGCCAGGGAGCACTGGGCATGAGTCCCTACCATGCCTCCCGGCACCGAGAAGCTGGCAGGGCTGAGCAGAGCATGGTGGGGGGCCCTGTCGTAAAGGGCCAGAGATTCCTGGTCCGTTGGCTTTGTGACTCTAAAGGATCGTGCCGGCCATATAAGGGGATGGGCAGAAGCTGGCAAGAGAGGGTGAAGGTCCTGTCTATTCATCCCACAGATTCTCAGTCCTGCCCTGTGTGGGGCGCTGAGCAAAGCCTGCTGAGTTTACAAGGATAACAAAGCCCAGGAGGAAGACGGTACTGGGAGTGCTGCCACGGGGAGCAACCGGCTGCCGGGGTGAGGGTCTCTGGAGGGGAGAGGATGCCTGGGCTTCCTCTGAAGGATGAGGACAATGGGAGCAAAGGAGCTTCCAGGACAGGGAACAGCATGCATGGCGCAGAAGGTGCTGGGAGGCGGAGCGCAGAGCAGGGGGTCACATGGAGAGCCAGTTTCAATGGCTGTTTCAGTGACCATACTGGGTCTGAGCCTCAGTTTCCCTACTATGAGAGGAAGGAAACCACCTGATGCCTATTTTGAAGATTAAAGGAGGTATCTCCAGCGGTGCTGAGCACAGCATCAGTGCTGGTCTGCACCACCACGAGGGGACCCTAGTTCCATAGGACACACCAGTGGGCTCGCTCATTGGGCAGAATTGCGTTTCCCAGGAATGGAGGGAGGAGGGCCTTCCCAGGGTGTTGGAGCTGGCCCGGATGAGGCCACCGTGTGGTGACGGAGCCCGCCACCCCAGCGCCTCGCTCCCACCCTAAGCTCTCCTGCCCCCCAGCATGTATCAGCCCCGAAGCCCTGGCGTACATGGGCAGGGCTTTGCTTATTTACTGAAGGCCGCCCAGGAGTGGGGGAGCTCCCCGAGGGTGCGACTACTTGGCATGAACTTGGCATGCACCCGACGCCTCCTAATCGGAGTGGAGTGGGTAGCTGCAGCGGGAAGGGTGGCGGCGGCCAGCAAGGTGGCAGCAGTTTGGTCCAGGGTAGGTGACACAGGTGCAGATGTGTGCGCGGGGGAAGTCTGCGGGCAGAGCACCTGGCGCTGGAGCACCGTGGAGGAGAGCGCGGCTGTGAGCAAAGGCGCGCGCACCTCCAGGAGGCGGGCAGGTGCTCAGCGCCCGTCTCTCCGCCCCGGGACTCCCACCGCACCGGGCACGTGTCCGCGAGAGGGCTCCGCATGTGGCTCAGTACAGGCGAGCGTCGGGACTGAGCCTGGAGGACGGAGCCGGAGCGCGCCCCGCCCCGCCCCGCCCGGGTTAGGCTCCCGCGGCCCCGCCCCGCCCGGGTTAGGCTCCCGCGGCCCCGCCCCCGAGGCCTGACGTCACCGAGCTCGAGCCAATGGGACGGCACCGCGGCCTCAAGCTCCGCCCCTGCGCCCCCGCCGGGCCCTGGGGTCCCGCCCCGGGTGGGCCGGGTCCCAACGCGCGGCCGAGGGACGGAGCGAGCCCCGGGCGCGCTCCGGGGCTGCAGGATCGCAGGTGACCGCGCTCCGCATCGCGGGGCGTTGACGCCGCCAGGGCCGCTGTGGTTTAGGATCCGAACACCCTCTCCCGCGCCGCTGGGTGTTAGGGCAGAAAGCAGGCTGGGAAACCTCATGTGATCTTTTCAATGATAGAAAAACATTGTTAAAAAAATATATTTCTTCATGGTTAAGAGACCCCAGAGCTCTCAAGAAATGAGGACGAGGAAAGACTTCGTACCCTGGCGTGGGCGACGCAGAAGCTGCCTCCTCCGGCTTCTGTTCGGCTGCACGGCTGCCTGGAGCTGAGAGCCTTTCCCGGACGCCCTGCGGCTTGGGCACCTGCCACCCAGGCTTCTGCGCAGGTGGAGACGCCTGCCTGGGGGCTGTGGTGCCCTGGGGGCAGGCTCCCCGGGAGCCAGGGCGCAGGGGCTGTGAGCCTGGGTCTTCAGGGGCAGCTGCACCAGCTCTTGTACCCACCCTGGCGTCCCTCACCTAAAATTTTCTAATAAACGTCTTCCTGTTTACATCAGCTAGTGTGGATTCTGTTATCTGCCGCCAGGAGCTTGACTGAGGAAGATCTGGCCAACAGCCTGGGACACACATTGTACTTAACAGGCACCCTTGATGTGCGTGTTCCTAGGCGAGTCTCAAACTGGATGGGGTTGCTGCTGTTTTATCTATTTTAATTTTCTTGTGTTTATTTTTAAAGATTTTATTTATCCACTTGGGAGGCAGAGGGGTGCGCACAAGGGGGAGGGGCAGAAGAAGAAGGAGACTCCCGGCTGAGCAGGAAGCCCCATCCATGCAACACTCGAACCCAGGACCCTGAGATCATGACCTGAGCAGAAGGCAGACGCTTAGCTGACAGAGCCACCCGGGTGCCCCTGTTTGCGTCTCTTCAATAGTGTGCAATATGATTGTCTACATACAAAGGCCAAGATGACGTACAGGCTATTAGAACCAGAAAAAGAGTTTGGCATGGTAGTGGGAAATGAACCGTTATGCAAAAAACAAGACCATCCATCCTTTGCAGGCCTGTGAGTAGGACCCCAGAGGGCACCAGAGGCCCCGGGACCCAGCCAGACACAGCCACCCCGCGACCCTCACACGGACGTGGCTGGACTCCGGGCCTGCTATGACTGGGAGCCGGAAGGAAAGCTAAGAGCACCCGGTCCCCCAGCAGGAGGCCTTTGCAACTGGGCAGAAGAGGTGACAACTTTTACTTGAGCTTAAAAGATGGCACAGGAACAGTCTGTGAATTTTTAAAAAAAAAGATGGCCCAGATTCAGAGAAAACGGTCAACAAGTCCTCACTCAGCAGTGCGGCTCTATTAAAGCTTTTCCTGTCACCCTTATGGCGTCCGCGAAGCAGACGAGCCAGGCTTGAGCAGGTCGGGGGCCGGGATGGACTTTAGGGATTCTAGCAACTACCGATGCTGGAGTTCCACGTGCAGGGAAACAAGATGCTCTGAGGAAGGGAAATGAAAATCTGGGCAAAGTGGAACTGGATGCTGAGAGGAACCAACACGAGGGCCAGGCAAGCAGGCGGGCCGGCTGGCCCGGGGAGCAGGATGCAGCTTCACGGTCCTCAGGTGGAATCAGACGTCATCCACCTGCAGTGGGCTCTGCAGAGGCCCGGCCAGGGGGTGTTTGCCTGGCCTCGAGGGCAGTTTCTGCGCAGCTGGGCTCCCGGGGTGGGCGGCGCTCCCCTGCAGTTTGGGCGGCAAGGGTATGACCTGGCAGCACTGGTCGTTGCCGATGGAAGGTGCATGGGGCCAATGGCCCTGGAAGAGGTGCAGGTGGCCATGGGGCACAATGAGCGGATGAGTGTTTGGTGGAAGCCCAGCCTCCCCGCCGCTGGCTGCCAGATGGTGGTCGAGGCGCTGGCCACTGGCCAAGGACTCCTGCGGCTGCCAGAGGAGAGGGCCTCACATCCTGCTCTCATCTCCCGCCTCTTCGCTACAAGCTGCCACTTAGAGTGATGACGATGACCGTTGTACGACGGTGGCGTAGGCAGTGATTCCCGCGAAGTGAGGAGCCGGGGTGGGACTCGGCTTGCCCAGCCAGCTCCTGCGTCAGGGGTGATGTGTCTCTACCTCCTTCCATCCGGACGGCATCCTCAAGCAGTAGGAAGCCTCTTTCACAATTTCATATGTGGCTTCCATGTGGGCAGCTGGACTTGTGTTCATTACATGCATCTTGGCCAGTGATATCAGACACAGCATCTTAGAGACACAAATACTGTGCTTCTGCTGTGTTGTCCGCCAGTTTTTAAACAGCCGGGGCCAATCTGCCCTCGGGACCCGGCAGTGGCGGCAGACGTCCCGGAGGCGCCTCAAGCCTTGTGGGACTGAACGTGACCAGGTGGGCCCTGCTGACGCGAGCAGCAGAAACGGCAAGTGCGCGGGAACCCCCCCCACCCCCAGGCAGCCCAGCCCCAGCCTAATCCGGAAAGCAGTACGGAACTACACATTCGACCTAGGTTTTTCCTGGAACTTGACGGACGGTCGAGGAGCAAAGAGGGGGGGAGCAGAGACAGCCTGGAAGAAGGGAGGCGCCCCTGCTCTGCCCCCCTCCCCGTGGGGGACACCAGGGTCGGGGGTGTCAGAGTGGCGGCCAGACCCCACGCTCGCTCGTGGGACTGGGAGGTGACTCAGCTGCCCTCCGCCCTCCACCGCTCTAGCCGCAAGGGAGACCCAAAGCGCACAAGCAGTGAAGGCAAAGTGGATAATTCTGACCACATTCAAATTAAAAACCTAACCGAAGGATACAAAGGAAAGGGCGCGCTCAAGCCTGGATACAAATAGCCTGCAGATAAAGACGCGGAGGGAGGGACGGAGAGAGGTGGGGGAGCACAGAGGACTATTGCCCAGAGGAGGCCAAGTGGCCGCCCAGAGCTGGCGCGTCCACGGGGCGTGGGGAGGGGCACACGCGCAGGGGCACACACCATCAGCCGCACCGCCCATATCCGGTGACTCAGCTCGGCACGTGGGGCCGAGGTACAGCGCCCAGCACCCCTACGAAGTCCTGTCCTCTGTGCCCCTCAGCGGCAGCCGGCTCGGTGAGCGGCCTGCTAAGAGTATGCTGGAACCAGCCTGTGCCTGAGGGCCCTGGCCATGAGGCTGCCCCCTGCTCAGAGGTTCTGGGACCTGTCTCCCCTGGGTCACCCCAGTGACCCTTGAGGGTCCCAATGGGTGGGGAAAGCATTAGCTCTGCTAGTCTAGGGGGGCCCTGGGGCTGAGAGGTGGCCATGGGGAGGTGATCGCAGTGCAGGCCTGACCATGTTCAGCCCCCCCCCCGCCCTGTCCTCTGGGGGGCCATACCCCTTGGACCACAGGCTCCTGATGCCAGGTGCCCTGTACTCCCCCTGCCCCTCGGACTGAACACCGTGCTTCCTCCGTCCCAGGGTGTCCTCGGATTCTGACGTGCTTGGCCAGGCTGGACCCCAGGGCCAGGGCCCCCCAGCAGCCTTGCACAGCCAGCGAGCTCTCTGTCCCTGACAGGCGGTGAGTGGGAGAGGGCGCCACACACCTGGATGATCTTCTCTGGAATGTTGGAGACTGTGAAGCCGTAGAGGCGCACGCGCTCCGGGAAGATGCTGGACAGGATCCTGCGGTCCAGCTGGAAGGCGATCTCCCCCACCAGCCTCTCCCAGGCCAGCTGCTTTGATTCTGGGGACGACAGGGGGTGGAAGGAGTGCTCAGCGGCCACGGTCAGCGGCCCAGGCCAGTGCCAGGGAGGTCCGCGAGTGCATAGGGGACACCCCCTCTTGTGTTGAGCGCATGTCACTGACCTCGGGGGCTCTCAGGGAACTTGCTGGTCTTGCGGTGAGCCAGCTTCCGTTCCAACTCGAGGATGCTTTTGCGAGAGGTTTCTGAGCCACGTGGGCCCCGGGTGTCGTTGATCGAAGCCGGGGAGGACGAGGTTCGGGGCGGGGAGTGGGGGTTTCGTGGAGGGGAGTGAGAGGTGGGCAAGGGCTGGGTGGGGGGGTGGTGTGCCCGGGTGGGGGACTGGGGGGGTACGGGGTGATGTGGGGGGTGCTGGAGGGGGTGTAGTGGGTGACAGGAGGGGGGGCGGGAGTAGGGGCAGGGGCGAGGACTGTGTCCACCGGGGGGGCCGTTGTGGTGCTGGGGACAGGCACAGGGACTGCTTGTCCCTGAGTGGCACTGGGCTGGGGCCTGACGTCTGAGCTGCCGTAGGAGAAGGTGGTCATGGGTCCAGGTGCGCTCCTGGTGGTGATAGGGGTGGAGGTACAGATGGGAGAACCCACAAACGTCATGCTGAGGGGATCCAGGTCCTGGGCCAGCCGGGGATGCTCCGTGGACATGGGGACTGGAGATGCGGGGGGGTGGCAGGGAGGAGAAGAGGAGGGTGAGAGCGAGGCCGGCCTGCGGACCCGCCCTGGCCCCCCCCCCGCCCCGTCGCTTACCCTGGGCCGCGGGCCCTGCTCCGGCAAACGGCTGGGGCCCCCTCGGGGCCTCGGGCAGCACCAGGTTGCTCAGGGGGGTGGCCAGAAGGTTCTGAGAGATGCCGAGAGGTGCGGCCGTGGAGGTGAGCAGGGGGCTGCCCAGAGAGACGGCCACCGAGCCCGCCACTGGGCCCATGAGGGGGCTGCCCAGGGGCATAGGGCCGGCGGAGGGCAGACCCAGGGAGCTGGCCAGCGTGCCCCCCGGGGACACTGCCACGGGGCCGGCCAGGTGGCCGCTCAGGAGCCCGGTGAGCGGGCTGCTCTGCGACACGGACCCTGGGCCGGGCAGCAGCGAGTTGAGGGGGCCCGTCAGGGGGCTCACGATGGGGGCGGCCGCAGGGCTGGGCTGTGGGCTGCATAGCACGTCGGCCAGGGGCACCAGGGTCAGAATCCCCAGTTCTTCCAGGACGGGTTCGTTTGCTGCTGCCGGGGCCTGGGGCAGGAAGACACCTGGGGGACACAGAGAGAGCGCTGAGACCCCAGCAGGCCCGTGGGGAGGGGCTGTCGCCTGCCAAGGCAGGGCCCAGGCCACGGTGCCCCTTTGTTTGCCTCTGATGAGCTGACCAACGGTGAGCCACCTCTGTTGGGTGGGCCAGACCATGACCTTGTACCTCCGAGGGGGGCCTGGGGGCAGCCGGCAGATCCCCCAGGAGGGCCTGGCCCTTTGTCTCTCCGTCTTCGGAGGGAGACGTCATAGGGCCCTTCCACAGCTGCCCACCCCTCCTACCATCCCATGAACAGAGATGCTGACCTCTCGATGGGGAGGGTCTCCAGGGGGCTGGTTCCCCGGTTGCCAAGTTGACCCACATGTTCCCTGGTGGGGAGGGGTGGGCCCAGGCCCCCTGACCACTGTTCCTGTGGGGACAGCCTAGCCTCACCAGGTGGGGGACCCACAGGGCGGCCAGAGCGAGAATAAGCGCACGGGCTCAGCGGCACCAGTGGTGGCTTGTCCCTGCCCAGTGTCTCTGGGAACAGTAAATACAGGTTCAAGAGGGTGGGTCTGGCCTAGACTTGCTGCTCTACACTCCTGGATCCCGTGTGGGGGCCCGAGAGCCCTAGGTTTGTCCTGGGGTGTCTGAGAGTGCCCTTGATGACCAAGGTTTGGGAAGGTTTGGGGGAGTCTGCATTTTAATTGAAAACTGCCACATTTGTTGTTGTCATAAAAGCCATGTGTGCTCACTGTGGAGAAAGAACAGAGCTACAGAGAAGTCAAAATAAGATTGGAAATTACTGGGGGCAACTGGGGGCTCAGTGGTTGAGCATCTGCCTCCCACTCGGGTCGTGACCCCGGGGTCCTGGGGTTGAGCCCCCGTCAGGTTCCCCACAGGGAGCCTGCTTCTCCCTCTGCCTCTGTCTCTGTCTCTCTCTGTGTCTCATGAATAAATAAATAAAATCTTAAAAAAAAACCGCACACACATTAAAAACTACTGGCTGTCCTGTCACCCCACTGCTGGTCATAACACGAAGCTCCGTGTTGCCTCGAAGACCTTCTCCCCGTGTTTTGTAGCTCAGGGGCCGATGCACCTTGTCTAGGAAGGGCTGCTGGTAAATGTTGCCAGTTTTGCAGCCCACCTGCTCTGTGTTGCAGCAACACAACCCAGCTGCCCTGCTGCCAAGGCCGCCTCGGACCAGCACATGGAAACAAATGTGGATCTGTAGCAACAAAACGTTATTCAGAGACACTAATATTTGAATCTCATGTACTTTTTGTACATCCAGAAATAGAGTTCTTTTGATTTTCTCCCATTTAAAAATGTAAAATCCATTCTTAGCTGCAGGGCCACATACCAACAGGTGGCAGGCAGCCTTGTGTGAGCTCCTCGCCCTTGCGTCCTCCCTGTCTTCACGGGTCGGCCTCCAGCAGCACCCTCCTCAGCCAGCAGCCCTGGGGGTGAACCTGCACCATCCCTGGAGACCCTTCCAGTCCTGGGGCATGCACATTGATTCCAGTTTTCCCAGCGGCAAATAATTCTACTACACAAAACTTTTTTAATTAGATTTTTAACTTCCATTCCGGTGTAGTTCACGCACGCCATGCGGTTTACAGGGTGGCGATCCAACGTTTCCATAAGACACGCGGTGCTCATCCGGACAGGCACAGCCCCGAGCCCCATCACCTGTTTCCTACCCCACCCCCTCCCCTCTAGGGACCTTCAGGGTGTTCTCTAGCCCTAAGAGTGTTTCCTGCTTTGCCTCTTTCTTTCTTTTTTCCATTTGCTTGTTTCTTAAATTCCACCTATGAGTGAAATCATGTGATAATTGTCTCTCTCTGGTGGACTTCTTTCACTCAGCATCATACCCTCTAGTTCTATCCACGTCGTTGCAAGTGGGAAGATTTCATTCTTTTTGATGCCTGAGTAATATTCCGTTTTGTGTGTGTGTGTGTGTGTGTGTGTGTGTGTGTGTGTATGCTGCTTCTTCGTTATCCACCCATAAGTCCACCGACGCTTGGGCTGCGTCCACAGTGTGGCTCTTGATGACGCTGCTGTAAACAGTGTGCACGTGTCCCTTTGAATTAGTGTTTTCGTGTCCTGTGGATAAGTACCCAGTAGGGCCGTTTCTGGGCCATAGGGTAGCTCTACATTCAGCCCCTTGAGGACCCTCCTCACTGCTCTCCAGAGCGGCTGCCCAGCCTGCATCCCCACCAGCAGGTCAGGGGGCCCCCCTTTCTCCTCATCCTCACCAACCCCTGCTGTCTTCTGACTTGCTGATTTTAGCCATTCTGGCCAGTGTGAGGTGGGATCTCGTTGTGGTTCTGATTTGTTTTTCCCTGAAGATGAGTGATGTTGATCATGATACCTACGTAAATCTTTATTATTGGTTCTTTGCCCTGAAAACAGACGTTCCAGCGCTCCTTAGTGCACACTGCTAAAGCTACCCTCTTGCAGAGCCCTCAGAAGCATTCTTGCATTCCCTCGAAAGTCCCTGGGCTTGTTGCTGAAATCTGTGCCCCTGGGACCCTGCACGATGTGTGGCAAGATGTCCTGCCACTTTACTTTTATTTTTTAAGATTTTATTTATATATTTGAGAGAGAGAAAGAGAGAGCGCGTGGGGGGAGGCAAAGGGGTAGAGGGAGAAGCAGGCTCCGCACTAGCAGGGGGCGGACATGACCAGTCGGATCCCAGGACCTGGGGTCTTGACCTGAGCTGAAGGCAGACGCCTCAGGCGTCCCCACCACCACTTTACTTTTCTTTTACTTTTGTTATTTGTGTTTTCTGAATGAATACATTAAAATACATTAATCAAATCAGCCGTTCTGTTCTTTTCTGATTTCTTTTTTTGGCTTTTTGGAAATATTTGCTTTAGGGTCAAGGAGACAATAAAACTTTGGGGGCCAAAGGGAAGTAGCCTGCAGGGAGAGAGAACCTGGAGGGGGGAACCGGGTTGGGGGAGACAGCTGGTGGGGCTGGGAAGACCTCCTAGAGCCGCGGGGTGAAGGGGGGACGGGGGCGGGAGCTGGGGCCTGTGTCCTTCTCAGATGGTCTCCTCCGAGGCTCTGGACGCTGTGGGGAAGGAGCACTTGGGTGAGGAGTCAGCTGGGGCTCACTGGTGGGCTCCCTGGGTGACCCCTGTCCCGCCGGCTCTCCCCCGCTTCCCTCGAGGCTGCGTCTGGGAGTCCCCGCACTTGCTGGCTCCATCGGTTCCTTCCTCCTGCAGCCTGTCCAGCCAGGCTTCTCCATCCTTCCGCCCGGCAGCCACCACCACCCCCCCCCCACCGGCCCCATTGCTGCCACGGGCCTCAGGCCTGCCCTGGCTCGTGGGGGTGGCATCCCCACGCAGGGCGCTCCCCCGAAGGCCTGCATTGGCAGGCATCCAGGCCCTGGGCCCGGGGTGCTCCCCCCCAGCGGGCTGCTGCGGCTCGGGGCCCGGGGAACTCCAGGCCCTGTCCGTCCTGCGGCTGGCCGCTGGTGCCCGCCCCGAATGGCCTGGCCTCTTCCCGGCTCCGCTAAGGGCTCCAGCCTCAGCTCCCAGCCCCGGACAGCGGGCATCCCGGGCCCCGGGCACTGCCGTCACCCCAACTCTCTGCCATCGCTCACCCCTGTCCCCTGCCCGCCGGCCACTCCTTCGGCCACCCCAGCGTCCCGCGGGTACCCCAGCAGTGCCCCACCTGGTCCCCACCGGCGTCTCCTGCCTGCATCTCGAGTGACCCTCCTGGCCGCTCTTGACGCTAGCTTTCCCCCCCAAGCTCCCGCCAGACTGTGCCCGTCGAAACGGCCGCCTGCCCACCACTGTCAGGGCTGGATCACCAAGGCCCGTGCCTGGCCTGTCCCCCCTCGGGCCAGGCTTCCCCGCCTCCCCCCGCCTCTGCCCCAGCCCCCGGGGCCTCCTGCCTGTTCCCCGAGCACCCCGGGCACAGTCTGGCCTCTCGTGGGCTGGTCCCGCTGCCGGCCGCTCTGCCAGTGCGCGCATGCTGCCTGGCCCCTTCCCGGGCGCCTTCCTCCTCAGCGCTGATCTCCACCATGCTCTACTCTGACTTGTCCATTTGACCTGTGTCCCTCCACTGGAGCGGACGCTCCATGAGGGCGGGGGGGACCTGGGTGCCACGTTTCCCAGGGCCAAGAACAGGGCTTGGGCCACAGCGAGTGTTCAGTAAGAAGAAACAATGGCAACGGAAGCAAAGATTAAACTTGATGATTAAAAGAAAATTGGTCAGGATAAGACTTGAAGTCTATGTGTGCTTTTAACCACGGAGAGTTAGGGCAGCCCCGGTGGCTCAGCAGTTTGGCATCGCCTTCGGCCCGGGGCGTGATCCTGGGGTCACGGGATGGAGTCCTGCATTGGGCTCCCTGCATGGAGCCTGCTTCTCCCTCTGCCTGTGTCTCTGCCTCTCTTTCTCCCTCTGTGTGTGTGTGTGTCTTATGAATAAATAAAATCTTTAAAAAAAAACCACAGAGAGTTTGAAGTGACCACAGAAGGAAGTGTCCATAAAGTGACCGCTTAAACTGTGACCACTGAGATAGCCGTGTGAGATGTGAAATTCTTTTTTTTTTAAAGATTTTATCTATCTATTCATGAGACAGAGAGAAAAAAAATTCACATTTTTGAATTATGTTTCTACCCCCCTCTCTCTCTGCGTCTCTCATGAATAAATAAATAAAAATCTTTTTTTTTAAGATTTTATTTAGTTATTCATAGAGATGCAGAAAGAGAGAGAGAGAGAGGCAGAGACACAGGCAGAGGGAGAAGCAGGCTCCATGCAGAGAGCCCGACGTGGGACTCGATCCAGGGTCTCCAGATCACGCCCCGGGCTGCAGGCGGCGCTAAACCGCTGCGCCACCGGGGCTGCCCCAATAAATAAAAATCTTTAAAAAAAAAAAAAGAATAAAGGATTCCTGAGGGTCACAGGCATTTAGTTTACAGGGAAAACACTGGTGGTTCAGAGGCCAGTTCAGTGCACGGCTGGGGGCACAGAGCAGGGAGGGGGGTGTGTTCACGGCTCAGGGCCAAGACCACAGTGGCTTCCGTCATGGACACAGTGCTCACAGGGTCTGTGATCCCTCAGGGCCACCAAGGAGAATCCCAGGAGCAGGGAGATGGGGAAAGGAGGTTGGGTGGGTGCGGAGATGGGGATAAAGGTGAGCACCTGTCCAGCTGAGCCGGGGGTGGGGGAAGTGGGGGGGCAGGTGTATGGAAGTGTTGGATCATATAATCTCCACTTGACGCTAAGGTGACACCGTATGTTAAGTACCTGGAATCTAAACGAAAACTAAAAAAGACATTTCAGCCCATAGCTTTGCATTCGAATGCAAAATCTAAACGTGATTATTTTAATCTTTCTATAATTTGTCCTTAATTGATTTTTTATTTTATTTTATTTATTTATGATAGTCACAGAGAGAGAGAGTCAGAGACATAGGCAGAGGGAGAAGCAGGCTCCATGCAGGGAGCCCGACGTGGGATTCGATCCCGCGTCTCCAGGATCGCGCCCTGGGCCAAAGGCAGGCGCTAAACCGCTGCACCACCCAGGGATCCCCCTTAATTGATTTTTTAAAAAAACATTTTATTTATATATTGGAGACAGTGCCCCCCATGTGCCCACAAGCAGGCAAGGGCAGGGTGGAGGGAAAGAACCTCAAGGGGACTCCCCCCTGAGCAGCCCCGCCCCCCAGGGCCGGATCCCACCACCACAGCTCAGCACCTGAGCGGAAACCAAGTCTGACGCTTAACTGAGCCACCCAAGGACCCCTGACTGATTTTGTTAACCTGTTCCCCCAACATGGACTTAAACGCACAACCTGCAGCTCACAGGCTACAGGCTCCAGCGCTAAGCCAGCCACCCGCCCCCCCCCATCTTTTTATCATCTACATTTAATTGATTTTGATTTGTGAGTTGAAACCTTCCCAGATTTAGATGATAGTATTAGAACCTTAAAAAGTTTTAGATTCAATGCGTTTACATTTATTTCACACGTTAAGACTTATTTAGGGTCCAGAAAGGTTGGTTTGCTACATGGGATGATTACAGTCAAACAGGGACGCAAAGGTCATAGGTTCACAAAAGCAGTTAACAAAGCTTTAAACTATTTCACGGAACTGTGACTCATCCCCACCTGCTCCTCCCAGCAGCAGCCCCCTGCTTCGTGCTACCGCCCCTGGGGGTGGGGGAGGGACCAGTGGGGGGGGCGCGGGGAGGAAGGAGGGGGTGGGGGTAGGAGGGGGAAAGACGGGGGAGGGGGAGGAGGAAGGAGGGGGAGGGGGAAAGACAGAGGAGGGGGAGGGGGAAGGAGGGGGAGGGGAAGGAGGGGGAGGGGGAAGGAGGGAGAGAAAGGAGGGAGGAGGAAGGAGGGAAGAAGGGGAGGAGGAAGGAGAGGGAGAGGGAAGGAGGGAGGAGGGGGAGGGGAATGGAGGGAGGAGGAGGAGGGGGAAGGAGGGAGGAGGAAGGAGGGAGGAGGGGGTCGCGCGCCCGTCCGCAGCCTGGCCTCTCGCCCCCGCCACCCCCCGTGCTCTTGTCCCCCGCCCCCACCTGTCCCCCCCCGCCCCCCCGCCCGCCGTCTGCAGGCAGGCTCCGGAGGAGTCAGGTTCCCGCGAGAGACGACATCGGGGGCGGGACCTCGCATGGGGGCGGGGGCTCTGCGTGGGGGCGGGGCCTAGCGGGCGGGGGCGGGGCCAGAGCCCGAGAGGCTGGGCCCCCAGGGGACTGACCCGGTGGGCGCAGGCCGCTGGGGCCGAGGTTTCCAAGAGCGCAGGCGCGGCGGAAATGGGGGGAAAGAGCGAGAGGGGAGTGACAGGTCCTGAGATAGGGGACCATCCCTGAGGCGTGGCGGGTCCTCCTTGGGGGACGGATCCCCAGGAGCAGGACCGGTCCTCAGGGCGGTCGGGTCCCCAGGGGGGACAGGTCCTGGGAGGATGCTGGTGAGGGAGGTAGAGTGGGGGGCGGGGCCCCAGGTGTGGGTTCGTGTCCTGGGGACCACGATCCTGAGGGGGAGGGTTGGTCCTGATCCTGAGGGATGTGAGGAGGGTTTGGGGGGAGGGTCTGGGTTCTGATGGAGGACGGATGGGTCCTGGGGGAGGGGTGGGGGGCGACCGGAGAAGGCCCGGGGAGGACGGGTGGACTTCGTTCGAGGGGGAAGGGAACTCAGGGGCAGGGGGCCTGGGAGCCCCCCAGAAGGGCTCTTCTGGAAAAAAAGAAGTAGGCTGCCCCCTGCTCCCGGAAGCTTGCAGCCGCCTGCAGCCCCCAAGAGAAGACAGAGGGGCAGCAGGCAGTGGGCTGGAAGAGGGGGAGGGGGAAGAGCCGGAGGGAGGAGGGGGCTGATGGGCGAGGGGAAGGAGGCGTGGGGGGTACGAGGTAGAAGGAGCCACAGAGCCCCCCCCACCCGCAGCTGCCCGTCCACCCCCACGGCCTCTGTGTTGAGGGACCAGGCATGAGCAGTGGGGGGGAGCAGTCGCTGTCCTGTCACCTGGGCCCTGAGCATGGTCGGCTACCCGTGTCTCCTGCCACAGCCCTGCCTTCCCGTCCATCTGCCCTCTGCTCACCCCGGAGCCTCAGGAGCACCAGGCCTCGGTGGCCTAAGCGCAGCCCAGCTCTTCCTCCCACCTGCCATGGTTGTGGAGCCAAGGCCCGGAGCTCCTGGCACCTGGCGCCTGTCCTTTCCGTGTGAAGTCAGTGCAGCTGGCAGCCACCGCGCCGTCACCTCCTGCGGCTCCCGTGGCCCCCGCTGACCCAGACCCCGGGCCTGCGCCCTGCTCGGAGGGATGCTGGTCGCCTGGCCTCCCAGCCTCCCCAGGGCTGTGGCCCGAGGGCACGGGCCTGTCTTGTCCTCACCAGCAGCTCGCCTGGTCTCGGGCCGAGCTGCACCCGAACTGCCTCCAGGGCCCCCACCTTGCGGCCGCCGCCGAAGCCGCCTAGCCCCGCCCCGCCACCAGACCCGCCCCGCCACCAGACCGCTGCTCCTGCCCGCGCTCCGCATCCCCATCCCCGCTTCAGGGAAAGCTGAAGCCGCGCCCGCAGTTCCCTCACCTCCCGCCCTCCCTCCCTGGGCGCTGGGAGAGCTTCCGGCACCTTTCCCGCGCCTTCCCGCCTCTAAGGAGCTGGGCCCCGTTGGGGAAGCTCGGCCGGCTCCGCCCCAGCCCTGCTCCAGGAACCCGGCCGGCAGGTCCCTCTGGCGCTCTGCGCTCCTCCCTCGCCGTGGCTCCGGATGCTGGGGTTCAGGTCTAAGCAGCTCACTCCCCCGGGGTCACTCCCTCGCCCCCTCGTCCCTCCAGCAGCCTCATTCTGTTGAGACCACGACGTCCCCTCCAAGCTGTGTCATGGCCTCTGTGACGTTACACTTTGAGGTTTCCTGGCATCTCCACTTCTCTCCTGAGCTGGCTCTGCTCTCCCCTCCTCGGTGGGCTCACCCCTCCTGCGGCTTCAGCCTTCACCGGCCTTGCACCCTCTTCCTCCTGCCCTGACCCTGCCTGGAGCTCAGGGTTGCGTCACTGCTGCCGCCCGCTTGCACCACACTGGTGGTGTCACTGGCGTCGCTGGCCAGGCTCTTTCCTCCTGCGGCCCTGCTGACCTGCTGACCCGGCCCTGCTGACCTGCCGACCACGGCGGGGCTCGGACCGAGGTTTGGGAGGACACAGCGCCATGAGCCCAGAAAGAGGAAGTTGAGGTCAGGGTCACAAGAGCAAATCAAGAGTGAAAGCTTGATCCCCGAGGAAGATGAGCCACAAGGCACCGGCAGGGGCAGCGGGTGGAGTGAGGACATGGCCAGAGAAATGGGTCCCCCTGGGCTGGACCGGGGACAGGGACCTCTGTAGTCTCAGGAGGCCACAGCACCGGTCACCCAGCCGCCTCTGCGGGGACAGAGACACCTTGTGGACGCCCTTTCATCCCTCACGTCCAAGTACTTCATTCTCTTAAATGACGTGAGCTGATTGCTCTCCCCTTGGTTCCTCTGTGGTCCCACCCGATGCCTGAGAGCCTCGGCTCCCCAGCTGCCTGGCTCGCTCTGGTCCCCTCCAGGTCCCTTCCCAGCAGAGGGGAAGCACAGACACGGGGCCCCTGCCAGGAACCTCCGGTGCCACTGGGTCATCAGGAACAGGTCCAGGCTCCCTGCAGGGTCCCCTGAACCCCTTGCTCATCTGACCTCTGCTGACATCGTCCACATCTCACTGGCCCTGATACCCCCTCACTCACAAACACACAGTCACACACACACACACACACCACACACACACACACACACACACACACACACACACACACACAGCCTGGGCTTTAATGCTGATGTTTCACGGTCCTGCAGGCACCCTCCTTGTGCAAGCTGTTCTTTGTCCTGTACCCTCTTCCCGTCTCTTCTGGGCTCACCCCCACAAAGCCTTCCTACCCCCCTAAGCTGGACCCTTCAGGAGGTGGAAGCCTTGACATGGTCCAAGGATTCTTTTAAGAATGAAGCCTAAATGGGGAAAACTTATTTTTTTCTTAAACTTTGGGATCTCTTCTACTTTGTCCCTCCCCACGTCTTTATTTTTGTGGGCCTGATGTCCTGGTCATTGTAGTAAAGCCTTCAGAGGAGGGGGGGCTGTGTCCTCGGGGTCTGTGGGGGTGTGTGGAGACCGGTGGGATGAACAGCTGGGCTGATAGCAGAGAGGCTGGGGCAGGGATCTGAGGAGGCAGCTTGGAGAGCAGAGCAGGGAGCAGGCTTGGGGCAGAGGCGGGGGCACAGGCCCAGGGGGCTGGCATCCCAGGCCAGGGGCGCTTCTTTTTTTTTTTTTTTTTTAATTTTTATTTATTTATTTATTTATGATAGGCACACAGTGAGAGAGAGAGAGGCAGAGACACAGGCAGAGGGAGAAGCAGGCTCCATGCACCGGGAGCCCGATGTGGGATTCGATCCCGGGTCTCCAGGATCGCGCCCTGGGCCAAAGGCAGGTGCCAAACCGCTGCGCCACCCAGGGATCCCAGGGGTGCTTCTTAATCAGAAACACTGTGCTTGGGATCCCTGGGTGGCTCAGCGGTTTGGTGCCTGCCTTTGGCCCAGGGCATGATCCTGGAGTCCTGGGATCGAGTCCCATGTCAGGCTCCTGGCATGGAGCCTGCTTCTCCCTCTGCCTGTATCTCTGCCTCTCTCTCTCTATCGTGAATAAATAAAAAAATCTTTAAAAAAAAAAAAAAAAGAAAGAAAGAAACACTGTGCTTTGGAGGGAGCTGGGTGCCAGGGGGTCGCTGGGCCTCAAGAACCCCGGAAGGGACCTCAGCTTGTGCTGGGGCCTGGGGGCGGAGGGCAGGGAGCTGCGGGGATGGAGGTGGCAGAGCCTGGACGGCCCAGGGTGCGCTTGGAGCTCGGAAGGAGGGGCGTTATCAGCCCCAAACGGCATGCAGAGGCTTAGACGGGGCATGTAGGAAACCACTGGGGCCTTCCTAGAAGTACCACCCCGGAGGGCCGGGGTCGCAGCACAGCTGCGGAGGCCCAGCGGCGGACACAGTGAGAGCTCAGGGCTCCTCTCAGGGAAGGATGCTAGTTCAGGCCCCGGGGGACGCCGGGCTCTGTCGCTGCAGCCTGTGTGACCCCCACCGACACCCTGTGAGCCGCGGTCTCCCGCTGCCTCGCCCTGGGACCTGGCCACCGCCGGGAGTTTCCTCTGTTATCTCCTGGGCCACCTGGTTCCCGCCCCCCATCAGCACAGTCGCCCCCCCACCCCAGAGCACCTGCTGCCCCGCCTCTTCCCTATCCCCCTGGCCTCTGGGTGTTCCTCAGCCCGGGGCTCAGTCGGTGGCACCAAGGACTCGCCCTCTGCCCCTAGCTCCCGGGCTGTCACCTGCCCACTGGCCATCTCTAGGTGCTGAGGAATGGGGCGCGACAGGTGGCGGAGGGGAGGGGAGGCTGAGGGTGAGGGACTATTGGACCCAGTCGGCGGCACCGGCACGTGTGGGTTCTGGAGCTGGGAAATTCTGTCTTTGAGGCTGCTTGGAAGTGGGGCTGAGAGGAGCAGAGCAGGCTCCGGCCATCGGGTTGGGTGGCGCTGGGGCCTACCCCATCCCCAGGTCCCACGTCCTCCCCTCCCGCCCCTCCCCGGCTGGGGCCACTGTCCCAGCAGCCTGTAACCGACTCCCCAAGACTCCCCCCCCCCCCCCGCCTCCTCGCTCGCTTACAGTTTCCCAGGCGCTGAGAAGGGTTGGCCGTCGGCTCGCCAAGACCCGAGCTGAACCCGCTGATGCCTAGGCCACCTGAGTGGGTCTTGATCGCCGACCTGAGCTCGTGATTCTCCCGAATGAGCTGCACCAGCTTCTTCAGTTCCTCGTTCTCCCTCACCAGCCTCTCGATCTGATGCCGAAGCCCCTCATAATTGGTGAGCAGAGACATGCCCCGGGGCAGCGGGGCAGGTGCGGCCCGAGGGGGGCTGCACCTGGAGGCTGCCCAGGGCCCCGGGCCTTGCCCCGCCTGGAGGAGGGCGCGGGGGTTTGCGAGTTGCAAGGCCGGCCCAGCGGGCTCTGGGTATTGTGAGGTCAGAGCTGCCCTCCTCCTTGCCCTCTCTGCTCTGGCCCTGCCCTGGCCTGGGGGGCACGGACCCTTCCTCTGCTGGGCAAACGCCGCCGTGCAGGCACCTGCTCCATCCAGCGCCCTGCGGCCTGGGCTCGCAGGCTTCCCTGCGGCCCGTGTGGGTCATGCCCCCCGCCCTGGCTCTCTGCATGTGGCTGCTACTGCCGTCAGGCTCGCTTTACACAGGGGCCCGTGCACCCCCCCGAGCGCTCAGCGCAGGGCCTAGGTGTGCTGCAGGCAGGTAAGCAGTGAGCATCCACTGGGCGAACACTCAGCACCCAGCTCCGTGGCCGGGGCGCACTTTCCTTGGGAGGTTGGACACACCTGTCAGCCTTCCCCTGCGGACATCGTTACCTTGGCCACACGCTCTTCCGACCCAGGTGCTCAGAGCCTTCCTCGGCCTGCTGGCCCAGTGGCTCCCCTGTCCAGGCAGCTGGCTCCCCATAGCTTGGACTTCCCCGTCCTGGGGCTCCGGCTCCCCTGCTGCAAATCCCCCGCAGCGCCCCTCGGCGCCCACGCGTCTCTTCTCTGACTCCTTGAGTTTTCGTGACCGTGGTCCTTCAAGAACCAAAGCCATGCGCCTGGTCAGGTTTTCAGGTTCCGAGAATTCGGACCTGGGAGTCCTCACCACGCTCCCTTTGGGGGAGCTCTCTATGCAGAGATCTCGGCGGGCCTGACCGTGGGAGTCAGGTAAGGCCGCATCCGGGCGTCTCTACCGGCTGTGTCGGCGTTGTTGTCAGACGGGGAGGCCCGCGAAGCCCCGGGCCAGGCTCCCAGGAGGCAGGTGGGGCTGAGGCCGGGCTTGGAGGCAGCCCTAGTGGAGAATTCTACCCAGACCTCACAATGGGGGCCCGCCCCCACCCTCCTCCAACACCCTGGACTGTGACCCTGGCTGAGCGACTCGGGCCCTGCAGGCCTCTGCTGTCGGTCGGACACCCCAGCGGGGGCAGCGGCCTCTGTGGGCTTCCTGTGCATCTGGGCCGGTTCAGCGGGCAGCTCAGCGTGGCCGGCCTAGGGTGCCCAGGTGTTCGGTCAAACACTGGCTCGGACGTCATGTCGCGGTGCAAGGATTTTGTAGAGTAACAACATGTAGTTCAAGGAGACGACCCTGAATCCCATGGGTAGACACAGTCCAGTCAGTCGAAGGCCTGTAAGAGCAGACACCTGAGGCTTCCGGGGAAGAAGGGATTTGGCCTCGAGCCTGCCTCAGTTTCCCGGCTGCTGGCCTGCTCTGTGGGTCTTGGGCTTGCCAGCCCCCACGACTGTATGAGCCACTTGCTTGAACTACATCTCTGACTGTACAGACATCGGATTGACACACCGTCCGTGTCGCCCTTTATACCACTGCTGCTTTCCTCCTGAATCCGTGGACGCAGCACCAACAGTGTGGCAGGCGTGGCGTTAGAAATTGGGGGTTTAAAAAAAAAGAAATTGGGGGTTTAGTGAAAGAGGAAACTGTACAACTGAAACTGCTACCCACCCTGTATGTTTACTACCTGGAATTAGAATAAAAGAATGTAAAAAATAGAACGAGGGGGGCCGCCTGGGTGGCTCAGTGGGTGAAGTGTCTGCCTGCAGCTCAGGTCATGACCTTGGGGTCCTGGGATTGAGTCCCCACTTTGGGCTCCCTGCTCACAGGGGTGCCTGCTTCTCCCTCTGCCTCTGCCTCTGCCTCTGCCTCTGCCTCTGCCCTTCCCCCTGCTGGTGCTCTCTCTCTCTCTCTCTCTGTCAAATAAATTTAAAAAATAGAACAAAAGAAAGAAAGAAATTGGGGCTTTAGCGCTGCTCCTAATCAGCCAGTGTCGGTGCTGTCGGGCTGGGGAGCAGGGGCAGCGGGAGCCGGGAGGAAGCCCTGGGGGGGTGGACATGAGATGGGGCGAAGGAGAGTCTGGCAGGAAGAGCTCTGCGGCCGGGGGAGCGCCTGGGCCCCTACAGGGCAGTGTGTCCCCCCAAAAGCTGCAGGGCCTGGCTGCCAGGTGGGCCAGGGACGAGGGGTGGAGTGTGCGGGAGGCCGGGGTGCCGGAAGCGTAGAACGGATTTAGGGGAAAGACGCAGCTCAGGTTTGGGCGAGCTGCGGAGACCGTGCCGTGCCCCCCCCCCCCCCACCAGCTCGGTGTCCTGGCTCTGGCCCCTCCCGGGCTCTGCTCACCACCTCCGGCCTCTCCGGCTCCTCTCAGTTCGTCCCAATTTTCTTAGGTTGTGGTGCCGGTTCCCTCGCAGGGCCAGCATCCTGCGTTGGGCTTGAGTTCGGGATGGAACAGCAGGAGTTTGCAGGGAGCAAGGCTTCACCCAAAGCCCTCCAGAGGCACCTGGTGACGTGTGTGTCGGCGGGGGAGTCGGGGAGGAGGGCTGGCCTGCACCCCGGGCCCTGCGCTCCGGGAAGGGGACACCAGCACGCCCTTCCAGGGCTCCTTAGGAATTCACCGCACACCCCTTCCCTTCCAGTCCTCGCTTGCTGCTGCTGAGTCAGGCGACCCCCCCTGGGCTCCGGTCACCGGCTCCGCACAGTCTGTCCCCGTTCACATTTGCCTCCTGAGAGTCTGCTCAGCCCAGCGGCTTGGCGAGCCCGCCCGGGATCTGTGCTCCCTTCCTGGCTTGGGACTCAGTGCAAGGTTCCTCGTGAAGGCCACCTTCCCGCGGCCACAGGATGTCAAAGGACAGGGACCCGGGCCCTGGAGCCCTCCATCCACGCGGACAGGCTGCCCCTCAGGGTGGGGGGAGTCCTCGGGAAGCAGCCATCCAGCAGTCCCGCTGTGCCATCCCCACCAGCTTCATCCTTCCCATGTGCCCGCCGTGGCCAGTCACGACCTCGGGTCGCAGCCCTGGGGGACAAGATGCTGCTGGGAGGAATTTGCCGGGTCTGTGCCCCCCAGATCCAGCTCCCCGGACGCCAGCGGTGAGGTGCTGACTGGGCGCTGCGCTGCGGCAACCGTCAGTGTCGCGTGCGGAGAAGCCCCTGGTGCAGCCCCGCATGTCCTGCATCTGGTGTCTCCCCGGGCCCAGGCCCGGGTCTCCGCGGCCAGTCCAGGCTTCCCTCCCTCTCGCAGCTGTCAGGGCCCCGGCCTGCTCCTCCTCCCTCCAGCCTCGCCCCTTCTGGTGCGGCCTCTCCCGGCTGCTTGTGGACCCCCTCAATCTGGGCTCCGCTCAGAGGGAAGCCTCGGGGTGCTGTTCCTGGAGAAGACAAGGACACAGCACACACTCTGTGTCCTAGAGGCCAGCACGGGTCCTGGCCCACGGGAGGTGCTCAGTATACATTTGAATGCATTTTTATTTGACTTTTTAAAAAATTATTTATTTAAGATTTTATTTATTTATTTGTGAGAGACACAGAGAGGCAGAGACACAGGCAGAGGGAGAAGCAGGCTCCATGCGGAGGCTGATGCGGGACTTGATCCCAGGACCCTGGGATCCTGCCCTGAGCCGAAAGCAGACTGAGCCCCCCAGGGATCCCCAAAAATTTATTTTCCAAAATAATTCTGGCCGTGAAACTGGAGAAGGGATGCTGATTGCTGTGCGCTGCCGTACGCTAACTGGCCCGTCAGTCTGAGGACGTGGCCTGGACTCGTGTGGCTCCGGGGGCCCCTCAGGCCTGTGGTGGGGCCTCCCCGGACAGAGCCGCTCAGCCACTGGTGCCCCCAGGGCCCTGGAGCCAGAGCTGCTAAGAGGGGCCTCAAGGGCAGGTCCTCCAGGTCTTGGCTAAGGGCGGAGTCTTTGGGGAATGTGGGGTCTCAGTCACCCGTCGTGAGGGGCAGAGGGGAGACCAGGAGGTCAGTCCCTGTCGGTCCCTGAAGTTGACATTATTTGGGGGGCGGCCAGGAGGGGAGAGCAGGATGTCCTGTTGGCTAGGAGCTCAGAGGCCCCAGGTGGGGTGGGGGACTGGCAGCGTGCGGTGGGGCTCCAGACCCTGGGCTCCAGGGGTCAACCGCAGGGTCGCCTCCCCCAGCCCTTACCTTGGCTGATTCCTCCTCCTCCTTCAGACCGTGGCTGGTGAGCCACCCATCCGGGGCCTCCCCTCGACCACACGGGAGGAGGGACGGGCCTCGCTTCCGGCTGAGTTGCGTCCTGCGTCTGTCCAACGGTGATGATGGCCCCTCCTCCTCCTGCACCTGAGCCCAGGTGAGCCCCACGGCCAGCAGCCTCTGGCAGGTCCCCTGGGTCCACCAGCAGCACTTTCAACGGCTCTCAGTGCATCTTCGTGGATGAGTGTTTGGACCGCACCCGCTTCCCTCGGCCTCCAGGAGTCCAGCCTCTCCCCAGCCCCGCACCAACCCCTCACCTGCCTCCTTGGGGCCCCAGGATCATTCCAGGGGCCACAGGGGCCTGCCCCGCCCCCAGCCCGGGCCTCCCCTGCTCCGGGACACAAGGGCCTGACTCGGGCCTCCACTGGCCCCGCAGCCGAGGGCAAACCTGGCTCCTGAGTTGGGGAGCCATTTGGCCTTGGCTGCAGCCCTCGCCCAGCTCAGCGCAATGGAAATAGATCCTTCCAAAGGAATTTTCATCAGGAATCTGCAGGCACAGGCGGGGAAGTGGCCAACCACGGGGACCCTGTCCTAGGCCCATTCTGGAGCTTGGCCTTCTCCTGGGTGGGCAGCAGTGGGCCTGGTGCTTCCCGCAGGCCGGATCACCACACCCATCCTCGGTTTGTCTTGGGGGTCAGATGACATCCGAGGGTCGGTACTGAGGTCAGTGCTTGCAGGTGGCGTGCGACACCGTGAGTCCAGGCTTTCCAGGCTCAGGGCCTTCCTATGCCAAGCCCGGCGCCGCCGGAGGACAGGCCGCTCTGACCGTGTGTGGGAGCCGGACGGTCTCAAGGCCGACAGACCCATACTGGGGGGTCCTGAGCAGGTCACCAGGCCTCGTGTCCGATGTCAGTGTGGGCACAGGATGAGGGCCCAGCCTGCAGGGTCCCGCCGGCCCCCTCTGAGGCTGCTTATGCCCTGCCCCTGGGCCCAGAGGCTGCCCAGCTCCCGTGCTTGCAGGCTGGCGCCCAGCGGGGCGTGCGGGCTCTGGGCTTGAGGTCGGCTTTCCCAGCCTGCCTGTCCCCTGCCTGGACTCCTGCCACGTCCCGGGGATGGGCTTGCCCCTGGGGAAGCGGGGCTTCTGGTCACAGTTTTGGCCAGCCTTCTCTGCTTGGTCTTAGGGGTCGGCTCTCTCGCTCCTTCAGCAGGATCTAGGTGCGAACCTTCTCAGGCCCCATCGCCTTAGGACGCCCCGCGGAGCCCTGGGTTTCCCCACGGGCCAACTCCCTCCCTCTGAGCTCGTTTGCTGCGCGGGGACCGTGGACACCTGCGTAGGCCCACTCACACTCGGCCCCGGAACCCTCCTCAGCCGGGGCCCTTGGCCTCCCTGTGACGAGTGTTGCGCTGCAATTTTAGGCGCAGGTGAGTGAAAGTGCTCTTGCTGTGCAGCAGGGCTGTGCCGAGTTAGCAGGCGGCTGGATGAACGAGAAAATCCCAAACACAGTCACTTGTGCGGTAATGCTTGTTTGCAAATAAACGTGCGTTTGCTTCAGGGTGATCGACATATTTGGGAACAATTTGAGCGTAAGGCAGGTTCTGTTTATGTGCAAATATGACCAAGAGAAACATTAGGGGAAAACCGGGAAAACCGCACATTAGGGGAAAACCGGGAAAACCGCACCCGGCTGAGCGGACCACCCGCCCTCAGGACGCGTAGGAGGCAGGGCCCCAGACACCTGCTGTGTCACTGTGGCGTGGGCCACACCCGCTCCTCCCCCGTGCCTGGTGTCACAACCTCCCACTCCCATGACCTGCTTCACAACAAGCCACAAGCCTCGCCCCCGCCGCTCAGTCCCTGCCTTAACCACCACCTGCTGTCTGGTCTGCACCTCCCAGCAGGACGGCCATCCTCACGGTCAGGCTCCCGCTACTGGGTCGCTGGTGCACGTTGGCGGGGCCTCCACCCCCGGGCTTCTGGCTGGTCTTTGGGCTTTCTGGCCCCTCAGCGCCCAGCGGCCTGCTGCCTGACTGCGTGGAGATGAACCTCCGCAAGCCGCAAAGCCTCCCGCCCCCGTGCCGCAGCCCTGTCTGTCCTGCCTCCTGCTGCTTATCTGTCTGTCCAGCAGCCCGTGACCCGGGCATGGCCCAGCTGTGTGCAGACGTGCCCGGAGCCCGAGGCACACTATGTGGGTGACACAGGAGGGGCGTCCGACCAGCAAAGGGGCCCCGAGGGCAAGGGCCATGCGGCGTTAGGGTGGGGAGGTGGCGAGAGGGTGCAGGGGATGATGGGCAGGGTGGGTGCCGAGAAGGGGAGGCGCGGTGGTGAGGGAGGCTGAGGGAAGCCGGTGCACAGGAGGCTGCTGAGCAGGCTGCCTGAGTCCTTAGCCACCGTGAGGTATCACTGCAAGGACATCAGGCCTGTCCCCCAGGTGGGTTGGCTGGGGCGGGGTGCTCAGGACTGGATGGCAAGGGGCTGTGGGAAGGGACTCAGAAGGAGCCAGAAGGCCTGGGCAGCAGGGAGGGAGCTGCAGGCATCAGATGGGAGGGGCCCCTGGGATTTGCAGGGGACAGGGGAGCAGGGTGAGAGGCGGTGGGTTTGAGCAGGGCATGGGAGGGCAGTGCCCCAGCCGGGACCCCCATGCCAGGCTGGTCTAGTCCATCCTGGCCACAGGCTGGGGCCTGCAGGGGAGGTGTCTGCACCGGGGCCGGGAGTGGGGGCAGCCTCCCCAGGAGGGGGGGCACTGAACGGGGGGCCTGGGCAAGTGGGGCCTCCTAGGGGCACGTTGGAGGCCGGGGGTGGGGGCAGAGGCACCAGGGGAGCAGATGGTTGGAGACCCTGTTGGAAACGGCTCACTGGGGATGAAGCCAGACTGGTGCTGGTCACAGGCCGGTGGCAGTGAGCGTCCGGAGTTGCAGGCTTCCCCTCGGCCACTGCTCCTGCTCCTGCAGAGCACCCTGCACGGCGGCGCAGCGCTCCTGTCGAGGGCTGGGACTCAACTGGAGCAGGAGCTTCGGCCCTGGGCTCACTGTCCAGGGGATAAGGCACCCGCGAGGGCGAGGGCGAGGCTGGAGGCAGGGCGGCCATGGGGCCCTGACGGGTTGGGCCGCAGCTCGGTCTGTGCCCGCCGCCCTCCCGTTGGCCTGGTTCCCGGCTGGCGGCGGCAGTGGGGACCCCGCGATGGACAGGCCCTGGCGGGGCCTCCCGGGTGGGGCGGGAGGGCCCAGTCACCTGCGGAGCCACTTCTGCTCCCTGGGGCCCAGGCCGCCCGAGCCGTCTCTCCCTTTCTCACATGTGCCCCCACGTGGGGCTCAGGAGTGTGGCCTGCTGGCTCACGAGGGCTAGACGTGCTGAGCGCCAGACGCGTGTCACGCTGGGCACGCAGGTGGCAGAGGCTGGACGCACAGGCTCACGGGAGCAGCGGCCGCTCGGCAGGCAAGGGCTCGCAGGAGACGTCGGGGCAGGGCCACGTAGCCCGGCTGGGGGGTCGGGCTGCTGGGGGCGAGCTCTCAGGGTAATGGGAGAGGAGGAGCCACCGGTCACGGAGTGTCCGCGGGGACAGGGACGGTGACGGGGTGGTGGCCGCAGCCGAAGCACCACAGGTCAGCGGCAGGTGAGGGGCGGCGGCGGGGCCTCTGGGCCTGAGGGAATGGGGACCTCACCCCGAGCAGCGGGGCTGCGAGGCTGCCGGTGGAGATGCGTGGGCTTCGCTGTCGCCCCAGGCCGGGCAGCTGGGCTCGATGGGGACTCGTCCCCCTGAGCCCCCACTCCCGTGCGCAGCCCGCAGGGCAGTTTAGTTTCCAGACGCATTTTATTACCTTACTGTGAATTTTTAAGTCCTCCCCCCTGTGGCCCGAGGCCGCAATCAGGGGATACGTGTGTCCGTGCTCCACGGCCTCACGGCGGACACCTGCGTCCTTTCCAGGCCTTTGTGAGGGTGGACGGTGACGCGGCGAACGTCCCACAGCGACCGTGTGCGGAAGGCCCCGGCGGCCTCGGGACAGCCCGGCTCTCCTGAGCTGCCGCCGCGGGCTGCCCCTGGCTGGCCCGGACAGAGGGCAGCCAGCGTCCCTCCAACGCGCACTCTTGGCAGACTTGATCTTTCCCGCCCACTGGTTGCCGGCTGCGAGCATGGAGCTCCTGACGTCACCCCGCCGCTGAGCGGTGCCCGTGGGGCGCATCCTCCGTGTTGGCGCGGCTGTGGGCCCGGCTTGCGGTCCTGCGAGAACTTCGAGTTGGACACGTTCCCATGCGCGTGGTGCCCGTGGGTGCTGCTCCTTCCCCCGGGGGCACCCCGAGCCTCATCCGCAGGGAACCCAGGCCAGCGGGGCACGGGCTCAGAAGGAGGGCGCTCCTGGCCAGCGCTGGGCTGCTTCTCCTGGAGCAGCCCGGGAGCAGTGGGGGTGCGGCCACCGACCCACAGGTGGCACGTGCCCAGGGCGGAGGTCCACACTGGCCACCGGGCCCTGGGCTCCAAACCTCATGCCTCTCAGCCGTCACTGTCTTGTGACAGTTCCACAGACAGGGCTCGCAGGGCCCTGCCTTCCACTGGGGAGCTCAGAGCTGTGGCTTCCTCTGAGGCATTCATAGTGCACACTCAGCTGCCCACCGTCCATGCACAGCTCACCAGCAGGGGCAACTGTCACCATAAGCAGTTAAATTGTTGACAGGCCACCAGGGGAACAGAGCTAGACAGTTAACCAAAGGTCAGACTCTCAAGCAGAAGAGGAAAGGGTTTTGTTAATCTTTTGCTCATATTCATGTTTTTTGGTTTTTTTTTTTTACATTCAGTTTTGTATTTCTCATTTTTTTAAGGATTTTTTATTTGGCTGGGCTGGGCGGTGCCTGAGTGGCTCAGTTGGTTAAGCATCTGACTCTTGATCTCAGCTCAGGTCATGATCTCAGGGTTGTGAGTCCAAGCCCCATGTTGGGCTCCACGCTGGGCATGGAGCCTACTTAGAATAAAAAAAGAAATTAAGATTTTATTAAAAAATTATTTCATTTATTTATTAGAGAGAGAGAGAGAGGACATGAGGAGGGGTTGGGGAGAGGGACAGGGGCAGAGGAGAAGCAGATGCTCTGCTGAGCAGGGAGCCCAATCTGGACTTGATCCCAGAACCTGGGGTCATGACCTGAACCAAAGGCAGATGCTTCACTGATTGAGCCACCAAGCACTCTCCACTCCCAACATCCAACATGAGACTTGAACTCACAACCCTGGGATCAGCCAGCCAGGTGGCCCCCTCACATTCATATTTCAAAAGTCACCTTTATTGAAGTGTGATTTTTATGCAATACGATGTACCCATTTTAAGTGAGCAATTTTATGGGCTTTTCTTTTTTAAAGATTGTTTATTTTCAAGAGAAAGGGCATGAGCAGAAGGGGCAGAGAGAGAAAGAGAGAGAGAGAATCTCAAGCAGACTCTGAGCTGAGCAGGGACCCGATGGGGGCCTGGACCTCACTACCCTGGGATCACAACCTAATAATTTTATGAGTCTGGACAGGTGTCCTTGCCACGTGACCACTGCTACCACGAGGTATAGAACATTTCTGTTACCCTAAAAGCTTCCTGGTGCCCTCTCTAGCAATTCCCACATCTCATCCATGGTCCTAAGTCTTTATTTTTTCATTTTTATTATTTTTTATTTTTTTGGCCCTAAGTCTTTTCTGGAGTTTTAATCACACAGGATATGTTCTTCTGTGTCTGGCTTCTGTTGCTCAGCATAATGGTTCTGAGACCCACTGATGCGGCTGCACGTAGGGTCCGTGTGTAGCTTCGTATGGCCAGGTTGTGCTCCAGGCCGTCTCCTGTCGACGGGCAGGCCAGTCGTTTCCCTGTCTGGCTGTTATGAATAAAGCTGCTGAGAACAACCGTAGAAACCTTTGGATAAAAACCTAGGAGCGGCATCGCTAGATCATAGGGTGAGTATTGTTCAACATTATAAGGACCCGCCAAACTGTCCTCCAAGCGCCTGTACCTTCCACTTTTCCACCTGCAGTAAATGAGGGTCCCGGCTCTTCCACATCCTCGCTGGTGTTTGCTGTTGTGAGTCCTTTCCTTTCAGCTGCTCCAGCAAACGTAGACTGGCGTCTTATTGTGGTTTCACTTGCGTTTCCTTGATGACAGACGATGATGAAAACATTCACCTGCGTTTTTTTTAATTTTTTTTTTTTTTTTTTTTTTTTTTTTATTTATGATAGTCACAGAGAGAGAGAGAGAGGCAGAGACACAGGCAGAGGGCGAAGCAGGCTCCATGCACCGGGAGCCTGATGTGGGATTCGATCCCGGGTCTCCAGGATCGCGCCCTGGGCCAAAGGCAGGCGCCAAACCACTGCGCCACCCAGGGATCCCCTCACCTGCGTTTATTGGCCGTTTGTGCATCTCCGTTTACAGGGCTCCTAGAGTCTTTTGGCATTTTTGAAACTTAGATTGAGCGTCTTTCTAATTATGAAACTGCAGAAGCACGTCTCTGGCCTGGACTCAAGACTTTGCCAAACACGCGTACTGCAAATATTTTCTCCAAGTCGTGGCTTACCTTCTCATTCCTTAGCAGGACCTTTTAAAGAGAAAAAGCTTTTAAGTTTATCAAAGATTTTTGTAGTGGTTCATGTTTTTTAGTGTTTTATCTAAGATCTGCTTCCTCTAAGGCCATGAAGATATTCACCGAAGTCTTCATCTAGACGTTTCTATAAATTTAGCTTCTACATTTAGGTCTAGGATCCACTTCAAGTTAAGTTTTGTGTGTGATGTGAGGTAAGGGTCGAGGTTACTTTAATAGTGGTATGAATCGTTCCAATAGCATTTGTCTAAAAAGCATATGTGGAGGCCTATTTCTGAATCCCCTATTGTGTCCCACTGATCTATGTGTTCCTCCATATGATTATTGTCACTTTACAGTAAGTCATGAAATCAGAGAGTGTGGGTTCTCCAGCTTTGTTTCTTTCTTTTTTTTTTTCAAAATTGTTTTGACTTTTCTACATCTTTTGCATTTCCATATACGTTTTAAGATGTTTGTCATTTTCTATAATAAAGCCTGCTGGGATTTTGAATGGGAATGTGCTGAATTCCTAAACCGGTTCAGAGAGAATTGACATCTTGACACTATAAAGTCTTTTGATCCATGGACATGGTATACCTCTCTCTTTAGGTCTTTAAAAATATCTCTCAGAAAGGTTTTATAGTGGACATGCATTGCACATATTTTATTAATGTATCACTGTGTGGAGAAGGTCTGAGGCCACTACCCTTAGAAAGGCCTGCCTGCAAGGTTGGCCCTTGGTTCTCAGCTAGAAACTTGATTTCAGGAGGGTTCCCACAACTCCCAGGATGGATATGGCTCACTATGCCTAAGCTGTTCAAACAACATGGCTTGTGCTGAGCTTCTGATTTCCTTCTGAGAGCCTGGAATTTTGGTACAGAATATGGGCAGAGGAAGCCTATGTGATCAGCCCATATGAAAACCTGGGGCACTGGGTCTCTAACGACATCCTTGATAGACAGCATTTCACATATGTGGTCACAGCTCCTTGCTCGAGGAATTAAGTTCATCCTGTGTGAATCCAGAGGGAAGAGACTCATCAACACTCGCACTTGATTTCCTTCAGCTTTTGCCCCATGAGTCTGTTCCTCTGTACTAAATCATAGCCGCGAGTAGGACTATATGTTAAGTCCTATGAATCCTCCTAGTAAATCATCAAACTTGGGAGTGGTCTTAGGGAGCCTCAGACATAACCCCTAAGCAATTTATGCTCTTTAAAAAAATGAATATATAGTTTTTTGTAAATATATAAAATCTTAAAATTTTGTGTTCATAGCAGTATGTAGTTACATAATTTTTCAGCAATATGAGCAATTTATTTATTTTTTGGCTTTGTACAACACACATTTACTATCTTACAGTTCTGTAGGTCAGAAGTCTGACAAGCCTCACTGGGTTAAAAACCCAGTGTAGGTAGAACTGTGTTCCTTTTTAGAGGATTCAGGAAGAATTTGTTTCCTTGCCCTTTGCTGGTTCTGGAGGCCACCTACCCTCCTTGACTTATGGCCCAAATAGTTACATGACTTTTTTTTAGAGAGGTGCAGAGGGGCAGATGAAGAAAATTTCAAGCAGACTCCCAGGTAAGCATGGAACCTGACGTGGGGCTTAATCCCACGACCAATGAGATCATGACCTGAGCTGAAATCACAAGTCAGATGCTTAACTGACTGAGCCACACAAGCGCCCCAGTTATATGACTTTTTTTATTGTTGACCTTGTATCCTATGATCTTGTCAACCTCACTTGTTAGTTCTAGTAGTTTTGAGGTAGATTTCATAGGATTTTCTATTTACATGATTGTGCTTCAATAAATAAACATGCTCTTTTGTCCTTGCCTTACTGTACTTGCTAGAGACTTCAATATAGTATTTTGAGAAAAGTCACCTAACATCTTTATTATTTTGGGTGGAGAGTACTCAGGAGCTCTTGGGGGAGTGAGTTGGCTTTTGCTTTATCATCACAGGCCTCTGGCTACACAGAGTGGCACTGGCTCTGGGGAGGCAGTGGCTCTGGAGAAGCGGCCACCCACAAATCAGGCTGTATTTGTTCCTGTGGATTGTGTGCCAGGTCCTGCTGAGGGTGGCCTGGCATTCTTGAGGGCGGTGGGCTGCACATGGCAGGCAGCCAGCTCTGCTGGCTGGATCTCCTGACCTCCAGGACACCTTGGCCATCAGCATCGGCCCCACGCTTGTGGTGTTGGGCTGAGTGCCTGTTTCTCCTGATCGGGATGCTGGGCACTCCTGCCATCACTTGCTGCAGATCCCCAGACATGGTGACAGCTCCTTTTGAGGCCGTGGCCAGACCTGGAAAAGTTGCTGTGTCCAAATTTCCCCTTTGTACAAGGACAGCAAATGCCCTGGATTAGGGACCCACCTTACTCCATGACGACCTTATCTTATTACACCTGCTATGACCTAATTTCCAAATACGATCACTCCATGAGTACTAGGGGTTAGGACTTCAACATGTGGATTTTGGAAGGACAAAATTCAATGTACAATGATGGGCTCATAAAATAAATCGGGGAATTTTGTGTCAGTTTTGGTAGATTGTCAGCTGATGTCTTTTTGGTTTTGGAAATTTTTCAGCCATTATCTCTTCAGACATTACTTTTCCATTCTTTCTCTCTTTTCCTTCTGGAACTCTACTTATTGTGCACCCTTCCTGCCTCATCACCCCTACAGCTTACATTTTCTTCATCCATTCATTATTTCTCTTTGTGAGTTTGGATATTTTCTATTGACCTCTCAGTTCACTAATCCTTTCTTCTGGCTTGTATAATCTGTTCTTAAACTCAGCTATTGACTTTTTAGTTTCAGTTATTTGTACTTTTCCATTCAAGATGCTCAGTTTGATCCTTTAATATAGAATCCAGTTCTCTGGGGGAAATTCTCCATATTATATCTTCCCTGTGTCTCTACCCCCAACCCCCATTTTTCTTAAGATATTAATCATATTTATTTTAAAGCCTTTTTTTTTTTTTTGCCAGCTCCCATTTTTTGAATCACCTCCAGATCTGTTTCTGTATCTTATTTTTCCTCTTGGTTTTTAGTCCTGTCTTTTGAAATGCCTAGTAATTTTTAATTAAATGACAGAAATTGTGTGTAAAAAAAAATAAAAAACAACTGTAGAGGTTCTGGTTGATGTTATCTCCTTGTCAGACAGGTAGAGACATTAAGGACAGAGCTGAACCCAGTCCAGGGTGTGGTTCTGGTGGGGCTCTGTCCTTAAGGGTCCCAGATGCAGTCCTCCAGGCTTCCAGCCGAGAGCCCAGGGTCTCGCCAAGTCTCTTTCTCTGGTGGGTCCTGGATGCTGATTCTTATTTTTTTTAGCACAACTTCTCCAAATCCCACGGCTATAACTCTTCCCTTACAGCCAAGGGGGGCTCTCCTCACATTTATTTCTTGCATTCCTGCTCAGCTATGTGTATTTTAAAATATAAAAGTATTTTCTCTAGCAACGATCTGTGTTAAGAGTGGGAGTTGGGGGCAGCCTGGGTGGCTCAGTGGTTTGGCGCCGCCTTCAGCCCAGGGCGTGATCCTGGAGACCCGGGATCGAGTCCTGCGTCAGGCTCCCTGCATGGAGCCTGCTTCTCCCTCTGCTTGTTTCTCTGCCTCTCTCTCTCTCTTTGTATCTCTCATAAATAAATAATAAATAAATAAAATCTTAAAAAAAAAAAAAGAGTGGGAGTTGTTACCCCAGGTCAGTCCCATCCACCGTCTGGACTGGACGTCCTCTGACAGCGTGTATGTGAGCAGGGGTGCGGTCATCTCGCTCTGTCTGCAGTGCTGAGGATGGGTTGGTGGCTTCTGCGGAGACGGTGGGGACCTTGACTCGGGCCGGGGAAGGGTGGAGATGGCACAGGGTCCTGACAGCAGCGGGGGTGGAGAGGACTCTGTGCCTGTGCTGGAGTCCTCCCGGGACCAGGAGCCTGCTGGGCAATGGTGACAGCGGGCAGGGTGGGATGAAGAAGCGCAGGGGGCACAGACTCAAGGGGGCCTTGCCTCACGAGCACCTGAAGGCTTGGAAGGTGCCATGGCGGGGGATGGGGATGGTGCCACCAAGTGGGTCAGCGGGGTCCCCGGGGAGAAGAGGCACCTGGCGCTGGAGACGGGAGCTGCTCAGACAGGGTCTGGGCCCAGCGGGGAGGGGGCTGCGGCAGGAGCCACAGTGTGGGCACTGCCTCTCCGCTCACTCTCCTGCTGCTCCCCAGTCCGGGCTCTCCCCGCCTGCCCCCTGAAGCATCACGAAGTCCACGCTGATCTCCTGCCTTGACTCACACCTGAGCTTCCCATCCTCAGTCTTCCACACCTGGCCCTGAGCATTCACGACTCTCCGTGCGTCCTCTCTTTCTTCACTTGGCTTCCCTGGATGTGCCTCCATGAATTCTCCGGGGCTTTTAGTGTTGCTGTCCACACTCCCGACCAACTCCCCACTAATGCTGATGCCGAGCTAAGGCCCTGAGGTCTGAAGCACGCTGGGTCTCTGGTCCCAGGGCAGCCAGGCTGCGTGAGCTCGTTCATTCACTCCACGGTCAACACCTGTGCTGTGCCTGGCCCGGATGGGGCGCCGGCCTAGGTGGTAAGGAAGCTGGGGTCCCGTGCCAGGCTCTTGGTGTGGCCTCCGCCGCCACTGGCAGTGTGGCTGGGCAAGGAGTGTGCGCAAGTGTGACACTTTGTGTCTCTGCATCCCGAAAGCAAGGATGGATTCCACGATGGCCTAGGGACGTAAGCGTTGTTAGCCCCCTTCGGCTGTCGGGTACTGAGCCACCAGTGGCCTCCAGGACAGCCCCCGGACACGCTGGCCGGTGCGTGGCTTGCGGCTCGTGCCGTGAGGGGACTTAGGCTACGGGGCCACGGGGTCGCAGGAGTGGTGCCAGAAAGGGCCCACTGGGAGTTTGGCTCCCTCGGTGAATTGGGGAGGGCTAGGGAAGCCGGGCCTCGGCCCGACGGCTGCTGTCGGAAGGGGGTCTCCATGCCTGGGGGCCCAGTGCCTCTCCCCCGGAAGGAGGGCAGGCCCAGTGTGAGGAGGAGCGCTACTCCGGGTGAGCAGCACAGGGCGCTGTCTCCTCACGGCCTGGGGCGGCGTCTGTGTCCACGTCCACACGCAAGTCCCCAGGGCAACTGCTTTGGTCTTGATGCATCGCAGCCGTGGGGCCCCCCCGACGGGGTTGTGGGAGGTTGTCTCTACTCTGGCCACGAGGCCTCCGGTGCCGGGATCCAATGCTGGCCGCGGGCTGTTTCCTTCCTCACCTGGAAAGTCCACGTGGCGTAACCCACAAGTGCCCCCCGACTGGTTAACAGCCTACCCCCCCGCCTCCCGCGCCCCTTCTCTCGGCCGCGTGGGAGGCAGCGTGAGCGGCCAAGTCCTCCTGCGGAGATGCCCCAGCTGTCGGGGCGCCTGGGTCTCGGCATGGAGCGGGGGACTCTGAAGGGCGAGGGTGTGCTGGGAGGCCCGCCAGGCAGCCTGCGGGGGGCCGGTGGCCCACGTGCCATCCAGGAATGTGCAACTCGTCCCAGGGGTGTGAAGCAGGCAGCTGGTGGCATCGGGTTTGGCGACATACCCAGCAGGCAAAGGGCCATGGCCAGGTGAGCGTGAGGAGGCCTCGGGGCAGGCGGGCAGGCCAGGCAGGCAGGGAGGGGACACAGGAGGGCCCGGCGGCCACGCCAAGACCTTGGCTGGGGGACACGACTGCAGGCAGGCCCGGCAGGGATGCAGGGATGCTGGCTCGCGGTGCGGGAGTCCCTCCGTGGACGCTGGAGTCGCAGGCCTGTGACAGGGTTGGACTAACAGGCTGGGGGCCAGGGGACCAAGGAGCCCCAGGAGCGGGCTCTCAAGCCACACTAGGTGGAGAGTCCAGAGGGGAAGGCGGGCTGAGCCCAGGCGGGGAGGTCCTCGGACAGAGCTGGGCCCCTCTGGGGAGGGTGAGGCCGCGGACAGCGGCTGACCTCCGAATGCACACCCGGAGCCAGGGTGGGTGAGGCAGCAAGAGCTGAGGGCACGCAGAGCAGGCAGGGGCTGAAGCGAGGCGGGGGCAAGCTGCTCGAGGCAGCCCGACGGGGCCCACTGCCGACTCGAGCGCTCAGAGCCTTTGCCAGGCGTCCCTCCAGAGGCGCGGGGTGCAGGTTTCTCTGGGGAGCGCAGAGGATGTGCAGGGCCTTTGCCCGGGGAAGGTGTCCGCTGGTGGGCAAGCAGAGCCAGGCAGTGTGAGCAGCGTGACGGGCCACTCCGGGGCAGGTCGGGCACAGATGCTGGCCCCAGCGGAGGGCAAGATGGTAAGGGTCCGTGAGAGCCCCCGCCACGCTGTGTGGCTCCGGAGCCGGTGGCAGACGAGGTCAGGCCATTTAGCACCACGTGAGGCGGGCACCACGCTAAGGGTCCGCGTCCTAGGGCCATATGTCCCGGGGGGCAGGGAAGTGGCAGGGAGGGCAGTGCAAGTGCCACCCCCGTCCTTCAGTCCCCTCCCAGCAGGCCAACCTGCTCCTGCTCCCTTTGCCCCGGTGATGCCCAGAGCCCCCTCCCCACCCCACGGAAAAAGTGGCCACGAGAGCGAGCACAGCACAGTAGAGCACAAGGTCCCATTTATTGGAATTTTAGACAGCAAGACAAGAGGAAGGCCTCCTCCTCCCCTGAAATAGGCTCATCCTCTCTGCCCTCGGGGCTCAGCACAGGAATGAGGGCAGCACTCCAGGGCAGGGGAGGGGAGGGGGGGACTGGGTACTCTATGCCAGGCTGGGGGGCAGGAACGGGAGGGGACACGTGCACCCTCACCTCTTGGCTCGGCCCCTCTCCCCTGGGACCTGGTGTTGCCCCCAGACCCTAGGGTGGGCTGGCAGACAGGGCTCATGCAACAGTGAGTGGGCATGGGGTGGCACGGAAACCGGGCCCCACTGCCCTTTGGCGGGGCCGGAGGGCGAGAAGGGGCCATGCTGGCCACGGCGGGTCCGAACAGAAGTATCTGCAGTGTACACACAGGAGGGTTGGAGAGAGGCCCTCAGTCCCAGGCTGTGCCCAGGGATGAGAGCGGGGAGGTACGATGGCACTGCCACACCAGGGGCAGGGTCCAGGCCAGCCAGGCCACCCAAGCGGGGCCCCCAGCGTGAGCTACTCCTTGGCGCGGCCGATGATGGTGAGGATGTACAGAAAGATGTTGATGATGTCCGTGTACAGGTTCAGCGCAGCAAACACGTACTCCTCCGGGCTCAGGGACAGCTGCTTGTTGCCCAGCAGCAGCTGGGTGTCCACTGCCAGGAACTGGAGGTGGCGGACAGGCCGATGAGGGGCGAGCCCGCCCGCCCAGCACCCCTGCCCCCGGGCCGCCCGCCGCCTCACTCACGCAGGTGAAGAGCAGGGCGCCCAGCGAGGCATACACGATCTCCAGGATGCGGTTCCGGATAAAGATGCAGAGGATGGCGAAGATGACCAGCACCACCATGCTCACCAGGAGCACACCCATGCACGACGTGAAGTCGTAGCGGGTCTGCGGGCACAGGGGGACAGCAGGCCCTGGGTGCCGGGCCCGGGAGGTGTCGGGGGCCCTCAGCGCCAGCAGCCCTGCCTACGGGGGCCCCTCACCTGCATGGAGAAGATGACCACCGTGAAGCAGACGGTTGTCGTGATGCCCACGGCCATGATGACCGCCTCCGTGTTGTAGAAGCTGGCGATCATACCCACCATGTAGGACAGGCTGACGGTCAGGATAGACTGTGGGGAGACGGGGCCTTGTGGGTGGGGAGCCGCTCCCCACCCCCGTCCTCCCGCGGCTGCAGAGTGTGGGAGCGGGACGCGAGAACGTGGGGGGGCCCAGGGCTGGGGTTACCAGTGCCACGAGGTTCCAGGGGTGCTTTCGCCGGAAGTCTCCACAGCAGCTGAGGACGATGAGGGAGATGAAGAAGACAGCATAGGACACGTAGTACGTCCACACGTTCTCCCGGACGAAGCCCTTTACCTCCCCGACAAAGGTGAACACGGCCACAGTGGACAGCGTCACGGACAGCTGCAGGGTCAGCACGAGGAACACCTGCGGGGGGAGCCGCTCAGAGTCTGCCCGCCCCCCCACCCCTCCATCCCCAGCTGCCGGTGCCCACCTTCCGGATGAAGGCCTGGCGGATGCTCTTGTCATCCCAGTTGATGGCAGGGAAGTCCTGGTTGTCGTAGTAGGACGGGGGACCCTCCTCATGATAGTTTCCATGCTGAGGTGCTGAGGAGCAGGATGGGCTGGGTCAGCGCCCCCTGAGGGCACCTGGAGCCCCCCCGCCCCGGTCCCCCTGCTCTGCCTCGCTACTCACAGCCAGGGTCCTGCGTCGGGAAGGCCTGGGGTTGTCCATAGGGGTTGGGGGGAAAGGGGCTCTGTGGATACGGCCCCTGGGGGTAGCCCCCCTGGGGGTAGGGGCCCTGGGGGTAGGGGTCCTGGGGATAGGGGCCCTGGGGGTAGCCCCCTTGGGGGTAGGAGCCGGGGCCCTGGGGATACCCTGGCTGGCCATACGGAGAAGGCTGGAAAGGGGGTTGCGGGTAAGGGGCCCCAGGGTAGGGGGGCATGGAGGGCTGTGGCCCCCCAGGATATCCGGGGTTGGGGGGAGGGTAGTTGTCCCCAGACACCAGGAAACTCTTCTCATGGGGCATGGCCTCGGGCTGCGCGGTCTCCCCCTAGAGGACAGAGACAGAAGTCGGCCGCAGTGACAAGTCCCCGGAACAGCCGCCGCGCCCCGCCCCACCTGCTGCCGGGACAAAGGGGGGCCCTCAGGACTTCTGCCCCCAGGCCGCTGGCCACCGCGAGCCGCAGCCGGTCGCGGGCCCGGGGCTTCAGGGGGGCCGTTCTGGGACCACCCGGCGGCGGCCGAGCGCACCCCACGCGATGACCTCGCGGCCTCGGGGTCCAGGGGTTTCGCACAAGCGCCCGGAGCAGGGTTATCGCGCGGCTGGCGGCCCGGGGAGGGGGGGCGGGCTCGGCCGGTCAGGGCGGGTCGGGGTCGGGCCGGGGCGCGTGGGGCTGTGCCCCGACCCTCCCGCGCCGCCCGCCCGTAAGCAGCTTTAAGGGACCGCGGCCGGCGGCTATTTCCATCCCAGGAAATCCCCAGGCCATCTGTGAGTGCCGCACGCCAGGTGGGGGCAGCGGGCCGGAGCGGCGGCGGGGCGCCTGCCGAGCCGCGGTGCGGGGGTGTGTGGGGGATGGAAGGACCGGAGGGCGTGCGGGGAACAAAGCAGGCGCCGCCGCGACGGGGGCGGGCGGCGGGCGGCGGCCACGGAACCGCACCGAGGGCGGGTGGGCCCCGGGCCCGGTCGGGGGCGCTCAGGGCGCGGGTCCCGCCGCGGCCGCCCCCGCCCCGCCCCGCCCCGCCCCCGCCCCGCCGGCCGCGGAGGCCGGCCCCGAGCTGGCCGTGCGCCCCGGCTGGAGCTCCCGCTGACCCACCCGGACGCCGCTCGGCTGCGCAGGGCCCGCGCGGGGGCGGCGGGTGGGGGCCGGTTGGGTGGTCACGCCGCGGCGCTCGGCCAAGGACTCACCACTCGCGGGGCGTCTCCGGAACGGTGCACACGGTGGCCGGTGCGCAGCCGCGCGGTTGATGGCCGCTGCGCCCGCACCCACACCCGCACCGGGACCCGCACCCGCTCGGTGGCCGGCTCGGCTGGGCCTGCGCCTGCGGCTCCGGAGACGCTGCGGGGCCTTGTGACGGGGCGGGGCCGGGGGCGGGGCCGGGCGGGGCCGGGGGCGGGGCCTGCGGCTGGGGAGACGCAGCGGGGCCTTGTGACGGGGCGGGGCCTGAGCAGGGGCGGGGCTGGGGGCGGGGCCTGCGGCTGAGAGACGCGCAGGGCCTTGTGACTGGGCGGGGCCAGCGCAGGGGCGGGGCCTGCGGCGGGGGCGGGGCGGGGGCGGGGTCGGCAGGCGGAGGAGCAGGGCCGCGGGCGGGCCGCATCTACCGCGGAGGCAGGCGAACGCCAAGGCGAAGGCCGGTGTCCTCGCGGTTGGGTCCCACCCACTGAGGCCGCCTTGCTGGCTCCTCTCCGAGTCCCGGGCCTGCGCCCTGCGTTCCGCACTGTCCGCCAACGGGCAGGCTGGGGCCGTGGGGGCGGAAGACCCCCGGAGGCAGAGGCCTGGCTCGGCCACCCTGGTTCGGGGAGCCGGGAAGTATATTCCTAAACCGGAAACGCTCAGGCTGCCGAGGGCGGAAAACACCACTTTCCCTTTCCCTCGCCCTTCATCCCAGTCTGTGCCTCATCGGGAGGCCTGAGGGTTGAACTGCCCGTCCTCCAGCAACCATTCATCGGCCCTGATTCACTGCATCTGTCGGGCTGTCAAGGTGGCGTTCTCGGCCCCATGCACCGCCAGGACTAAGGCCAAGCAGCTTCGTTCCTGGGCCCAGGTGGTCCTCCTGACGACGCGCTGGTCACACAGCCAGGGACCTTCCTCCACTACCCGGTTCCTGCAGCCGCCTGCGTGATCACCAGGGATCACCGCCTGACACCTGCAGCCCGCCAGGGAAACCCTCATCTCTAACTTTTGCACGTGTCAGTGTTGGAAACACACCCATCACAGCTGGCTCCAAGCTACCACCAGTTTACCTGGTTCACAAAAATGCCCAAAAACTTAACAATCTGGTCATGACATGAGCTGCCCCAGCCCACTGCTGCCTGCAGGGAACCCTAACCAGCAGGGTTTGATATGATAAACTCGCTCTGCGACTAGAGATGTGGAGCAGGCAGGGACGGATTCAGGTTTTGCAGGACCGGAAGCTCATACAATTTAAGGGGCTCACTTCAAGAAAAATAATGAAAAATGACAACCATGAAGTTGAGGCCTTGGATGGGGCCCATATGAGTCAGAGGTCCTTATGTAAGGAGTGCGTGCGGTAACGAGAGTGGGCTGTTACACTGAGCAGGGGGTGTGCAGGGGGCAGCAGGGGGCAGAGCCTGGCAGGGCCCCCACCGGTCTTGGGGGCTCACTGTGAGTGACTCTGGCCTTCCCAGGGCCCAAGCTGTAGCAGCTGTTGCACTTGACAAGGCTCACGCTGCCCTAACTGTTCAGGATGGGCAGTAGGGTGGGGTGAGTGGCAGAGGGAGATTAAGACAAGAGGTTACAACAGTGATCCAGGGAAGAGCTGATGGAGGCTCAGGGGAGGGTGTGGAGCGTGCAGCCCGACTAGCAGGGTGGGCAGGCCCTCTGGCCTGGAGGAGCAGCAGGGTGCGCTGAGGGATAAGGGACACGTGGGAGACGGCAGCAGTGGCAGCAACTGTGAAAGGCTGGGAGCAGATGAGCAAAGGGAGGGGCTGTCGGTGGCAAGAGCCAAGGCAGACCCCAAAGACGCGGCCTGGGTAAGGCCTGGCACTGCCTTGGGCCCTGTCTGTCCCTTCGTGTCCCCTTCTGTGATGACGATTTGCTGCAGCAACACATGTCAGCAAGTGTCCACGACTGCTGACTTAGCCATGATGACGGCAACGATGGATGGGGTCCAGTGGGAGGCCTGGCAGGTGTGCCTACCAGAAGCCACCAGAAGGAGAGTGGAGGGAGGCTCTGCTGGGAGGGTGCAGGGCAGGTCCAGGGCTGCTCATCTTCAGCACTCATGAAGCAGGGGGCCCAGCTCCCCTGCCAGGTGTGGAAAGTGAGAAGTCGAGTTTGGGAAGATTGCTGGCAGGACGGGACAGCCAGCCTCCCCAGGAGCAGGCCTGGAGGCCCACGCTGCTCCTGCTCTAGGGGTAAGTGACACAGAGTCCTGAGGTCCCTGAGTGCGGGGCAGCGATTCAAGGCCCTTGGTGGACTTAATAGGGAGGGTGATGAGCCATTTCGAGGTTCGCTGGGAGAGACCAGTGGGAGTAGAGGACAACCAGGGGCCTCTCCCCACACCCTACTGGCCTATGAGCTGGGGCTAGTGGGTTGTGCCAAGGGGTCAGGTCAGCTAGGGGCTCTTGGCAGGTTCATGAGCTGGGTGGGGCTGGAAGCTTCTGCAGGAGGAGCCTGCCAGCAGGAAGGGAAGCTTGCAGCAGGGGGTCCTCTTGCCCCAGATCCATATGCTCCACAATATCCCTTTTGTTTTCCTGTCCCAGGCCTTCTGCCTGCAGAGCGGGCTTAGGAGTCCTGGCTGAAGGTAGGGGCTGGGCCACTCAGGGCCCGAGATGTGTAGGTTCTGGACATGTCCTCTCAACACACACAACGTGATGGGGGGGACAGCAAAGAATGATGATTTGGGGCCTGGAAGGTGTGGAGTGGGACTGGGGCACCCCCCCCCCATATAGGCCCCAGGGTGGCCATGGCAGGGCAGCAGTGGAGCTCAGCGGGCTGTCCACTGACATCCCTGCTCATGCTCTACTTTGAGGACGGCCATGGCTGTGGCGAGCTGGAGACCTGGCGGGGGGAGCACACTCACTGTTCAGGAGCTTGCAGGTTGGGGGTGCTGCTGGAAGGGGCAGCCTGGGGGCCCTCTACTGGCTGCCACCCTGGCAACCCGCTCCACCCCTGCCTGCAGGTGCAGGGAAGGTCCTGGCAGGGGAGCACATGCTCTGCGGTGCTGACAGAGCCTCAGGTCCGCCCTGCCATGCACCCCTGCATGCCTGCTGCCCAAGGACTGTCCCCCGACACCACACCCCAGCACCTAGAGCAGCACATTCAGAGCCTGCTGCGTGCCACGGGGCACCCAGAGCAGCCATGCTATGCCCTGGACAGTCCCCAGCAGCCTGGGTCCTGCCCCACTGCCCCAGGCCCTGACGGAGGTGGTGGTGAGAGGCAGGATTAGGGCAGACATGCCCATTAGGGGAGATGCTCTGAGCCGACTTGTACCTTCCCTCACAGAATTCGGAGTCCCACAGACCCAGGCCCTGGCCTGGAGGGGGCTGCAGTGTCCCAGGCCTGAGCCGTGCATGTAGTAGGGCACCTGGCCCCCCAGGACCTGCCGCTGCTACAGGAGCTGTTCCTGGGGGATGAGCCTTCGCAGGTCTCCTGGGCACCTGGGCACGGGCGCATCCTTCCAGCGGCGGCAGGGTGAGTGAGGGGGGCTACACAGCCGGGGCACCCCGCCCTCCCTTCCCCCCGGAGCCAGGGAGGCCTTTTGTCCTCTCCCTTCCTCCACGTGGCCCAATGGCTTCTGCAGCAGGACCCCAGCCGCGGGGCTGAGAGCCGAGCCTCGTCCCCATCAGGAGGCCCCGGAGTGCAAGGGGCCCGCAGAGACTTGGCAGAGGGGCCACCGGGTCAGGTGGGGGCCTGGGGCGATTGTCGCCTGCAGAGCTGGGTGCTCACTGGAGCCTGGCCACAGTGTGAGGGTGCCCCTCGTGGTGACTTCGGGGCACACCCCCCTGTGTGGCCCACCACTTAGCAGTGCTGCCGGCTGCCCCCCCCCCCCGCCCCGGCCCCGGGATCAGAGTTTGGCCTTTTTCTTGGCAGCTCCGGGCCCCACCTGTGAGTCTGCACCCCGGCTTGGGGGTGGGGGGCGGCTCTCGGGCCAGTGGCCTAGGCCCGACCCCTTCCTGTCTGGGGCTCGGGGCCTCGGTAGAGGCTGCAGGGACTCTCGGCCAGGCTGGCATCTGGTGCACGGCGGGTGGGGGGGGGGGGGGCGTCCGCGCCGTCCAGGTGAGTCCACACCAGCCTCAGGACCCCCTGGGCTCCTGGCATCGCTTCTGCCTCGCAGAGCCTGTGGGCGCTGAGGGACGAGGCGGCATGTGGGGGCCCGACGGAGTCCGGGGTGGGGGGCGACAGACCGGGCCCTGGACCTGACAGGCCTGAGCTTGGGTCCCCAGGGCAGAGGGCAGGCCCGCGGCGGCCCCGGTGTCCGAAGCATGGGGTGGTGGCGCCATCTCGTGGCACCATGAGGGCCTCCCATTGCCACAGACAAGGTGCCTGGCCGGATCAGGGGTGGGGGCCCCAGCCTCTGCCCCAGCCCCGACAGCGCTCGGCTATCCGTGGCAACTCCGCACGCGTGTGTTTCAAGCACTGGGAAGCACTGCCAGGGTCGCAGGGGGCGCCCCGCCTTTCCAGCAGGAGAAGGAGAGGCTGAGGAGGGCCTGGGGCACGGCCTGTGAGGGGCCGTCGGGGCAGGAGGTGGGGGGACGGAGCTGCTCAGGTGAGGAGGGCGGTCAGGTCCCTGCGCACGGCGGTGGGTGCACGGGCGACGAGGAAGGGGCCAAGGGGCCTGGACTCCTGACTGGGGGCGGGCCCCACAGGGCTGCAGACCCCCAGGCTCCCCAGACCACCCCACTGCTATTTCCTGGAGGTGATCGCTCTAACCTGGGGGGGTACTTTCCCCTCCAGATTTGGACTTAGCCGCGGTCACTTCTGCACTTTGCAGACGGCGGGACCACGGCGCAGCCCACACCACCCTGCTGGGCTCGTTAGGTGTGCACCTGCCCCTTGTGACTTCAGGGCTTCAGGAGCAGCTGGGGGGGGGGCCAGCTTCCTGACCCGCGGGGAGGATGGGGACAGCAGGCCCCCTCGTGTGACTGCCGCAGCTCCATGCCTGGACCACACGCCCACGGAGGCATAATGATAACGAAAAGGTACTTGCCGCTGAACCAGAGAGGAAACAAGGAACTGAACAAGTCCTACCTGTCCAGACTGTGTTGCAGGAAAGACTATGCTGGGGCTCAAAGACTAATGGCTCCCTTTTTAAAATTTTATTTTTTTGAGTACGCTCCACACCCAACATGGGGTTTGAGCCTTTAACTCAGACCCTGAGATCGCTGACCAAGCCAGCCAGGTACCCCAGGACTAATGGCTCTTAGGTTTTTGTTTTTATTTCCCTCATTTTTTCTCTCCGTACCTCCTTGTCCCCTTCTTGCAGATTCTATCTCTGCATAGTAGATGGATCTCCCTGACTGAGTAATAAATACCTTGGACTTCTAGATGTATTTTGTTTTTCATCATTAGACGTAACTGGCAACTGTAATTGGTGTAAATTTGTTGTTCAAGTGAAAGTTTCTCTGTGTTTGAGACATTTCTGCCCAGTTACATAAGCACAGTGAGTTCCTGCAGATCTTAATACATCCCGATTCTGTCCTCACCATTAATAGTCCTGCTGGGTGGAGTGTTCAGGGTCAAAATATGTTTTCCTTCTGATCTTTGAAAGACATTACCCTTTCTCTTTCCTCTTAAAAATTTTTGTTTTCGGAAAGTTAAAAAAAATCAATTTATGGCTTCTCAGCATCCAGTAGTATTGGTAGTGAGCATGTGGATTTTTCTAAGATTTTTTTCCCGGTTGCATGTTGACTTAGGTGTGTGTGTGTGTGTGTGTGTCTGGATACTTGTAGGGTTTTCTTTTGCTGTGAAAGTGGGAGTGTCCCCAGCAGGTGGGTTCGAGGGATATGTCCCTCACCACATTTTAGGGAGGATCCTCTCCAGCCGCAGACCCTGGCTCAGGGCAGGGAAACTGTGCTCCAGGGCACCCTCACTTCCTGCAGGGGCAGACCTTGCAGCCCTGCCCTTGCCACACCCCATGGGGCCCTCACTTTCTCCATCTCCTTCCTTTAGCTCTGCACTGGCGGTACTTCCCTACCTCCACTTCTGACCTCCTTGGCCAGCCTGCCCACTGTGGACTCCTCCCCGAGGTTCCATTCCCAGGGCTTCAGAGCGCCTAGGCCTGCTGCATGGATATATTCTTTTGGATCCCCCTGAAGAGATCAGTTAGAATTTCTTCAGAGGCTCTGTTTGGGTCGCCAAACTGGGTCCCGCATGGCTGGCTGTTGGTCTTCCCAGTACTGAGAGGTCCAGGGCGTGTCTTGGTGGTCCCAGGGAAGTCCTGTGGGCAGGACAGGCGCCTAGCTCGGCGTTCGTCTGCAGAGGCCTGGCCGTGGTGCCCAGGTCTGGTAAGCGCTTGGGTTTGCCCACCGGCAGACCTCCCTGGAGGGAGCTAGCCTTCCTGGAAGCCCTCCAGTGCCACGTGGGGCCCCATCCGGTGGCGCATGTCTGCTTAACCTCTGCAGCTGGACAGAGCATGGCAGGAACTCTGAACTCCACCCAGAGAAGGCTCTTGATTTCCGGACTTGGCTTTGTTGGGGGTGCCCCAGGGCAGGAGGGTCTCCAGCCAGCCTGGCCCAGGTCGGCTTTGCGGGCGGGGTGCGTGTATCCCTGCTGCAGCAGAGGTCCGACTGGTACGTGGAGACCCCAGAAGAGCCCCTGAGAGGCCCGCGTTGGAGCAGGTCCCGAGCCAGCACATGGCGGGCAGGGCTTCCACCGGAGCCACTGAGGCCTTAACAGCGGGGCCAGGCTGCGGACTCTGGCTCTGCAGACCCTGGAGGACCTTGCCCTTCTCCTGTTCCCCTGCAGGCGCGCTCTGTGGGCAACGTGCACTTTGCCAAGCAGGCCTCCGTGTCTCCGCAGGGCCCTCCCTGTCCCCCTAGGACCCCTAGTCTTCCCCCAGCGCTGATGGCCACAGGCGGCTCCTGGCCGGGTGCTGACGGGTGACCACAGGCAGGGTGGTGTGGGCCTGCGGGCAGCGCCCTCTGCTGCGGCCCTTGGCCACGGGCTCCTGCACTAACAGCACAGTGGCTGCCCGCCCCGCATCTTTGTCATCTTTTGCGACACCCAGGCGCTGCCCATTCGCCTCATTACCTGCACGCACAAGACCGGGCTTCCCCAGGGGACCCTTCTGGGCGCTAGGGCGGCTCCGCAGCCTCCTAACCACCGCCTAACACCCCCTAACACCCCCCGCCCCCGGCCCCGGCTCCCTGGGCTCCTCTGCGCACAGCCAGGCCGCCCCCTCGGATGCCTGAGATGCCCGAGGGGGCGCCCCAGCCCCTGGCTGCGGGGACAGACGCACGGGTGCGGGCTCTGAGGGCGCGGGCTGGGTCGCCGCGGGGGCGGGCACTCGCCGGAGCCGGCCGGCCGCCAGGGGTCAGCAGAGCCCGGGGGAGGGGGCAGGGCCGACCCCGCCCGCCGCGGCCCGGTCCCCGCGCGGCTCTGTCGTTCGAGTCGACGTCTGCGCGACAGCGGGCGGCGGGGTGTGCGGGCGCCCCGGGTGCGGCCGCAGCAGAGTCGGGCGGCCCGAGCCGGCGCGCACCCTGCGCCCCGCAACGCTCTGGCTACCCGCCCGCCCTGCAGGCGCCCCTCGGAGACTGGGCCCCCCCGCGCGACCGGCGAGGGCGGGGCGGGGCTCCGGGTGGCTCCGCCCGCGCGGCGTCCGCGGCTCCCGGGCTCTCCGGGCCCAGCAGTGAGCGCGGCCGAGCCTAGCCGAGCCGGGCCAGCAGGCACGTAGCGCGCGGCGGGGATGCGGGGGCGCGCGGCGCGGGGGCTGCGGGGCCTGGGGCTGCGCGGGGCTGCGTCGCGGCCCATCCTCCCCGCGGAGGACTCGCCTCTGCGCGCCCCGGACTGCGGAACTGCACGGGCGGCGCCCGGAGCGGGGGCAGGAAAGGCTGCTGGGGGCGCGGCTAACCGCGGGCGGGGGTGCCGGGGGGCGGGGCGAGGCGGCCCCCAGCCCGGTGCCCGCCTCCCCTACCGGCCCTTGGCCCCGGGGCGGAGGCAGAGTCCACATCGTGCCCCTGCCCCACCCCGGCGCCGGGACGGAGCCGCATTCAGCCCCGCACGCCAGCGCTCCGGGGCCCCGGGCCGAGGACGGCCGCGCGGGGGTGTGCGGAGCGGGTGCGCGTGGGGCTGCGGCGGCTGCTGGAGGGGAGGCCCGAGCTCCCGCGGCCCACGCCGCTGCGGCTCCGGGTATTTATAGGCCTTCACTGCGGAGAGCAAGGTGGGAGCGCGCGGGGCCGGGGGCGGGGAGGTCGCCGGGAGTGCTGGAGGCCCAGGCGGGGTGGGGGGCGGGAGCGCGGTCAAGGCTTCCCGGTGGTCTGGCTTGCCTGCTGACCTGAGGTTTACGGGGGACGCCCAGGTTGGGACGAGCCGGTGGGGGCTGGTGTCTGAGTGATGGGGTGAGCCGGCGGGTGACAGCGTGGAGGGCCCAGTGTCCTGGAGATAGACGAGGGAGCAAGGTCGGTGCTGGGGGGAGGGCTGTCTTTATGCGGTGTCCCAGGGGTGAGCTGGAGGGAGTGAGGCCAGCTGTGGGTGGGAGCGGAGAGCTTTCCTGTCTGCCTTGCAGTGGGGGGGGGGGGTCAGGTGTGGATGAAGTGGGACATAGCACGGGCGTGGGTGTCAGTGTCCAGGTGGTTAGGGTGGAAAGGGTCAATGTGTGGGCTAAGGATGGGGCTGGCTGGCGGCTGTGCAGTGTGCCCCTAAACGCGGAGGTGTGACCCCGCTCCTGCTCCCTCGCCAGGAGGCCATGTCGGCCGAGGACCACGAGGTGCGGGCCGCGGCTGAAGATGCCAACGGAGGCAGCGGCTCGCCCAGCCCTGGGGACACACTGCCCTGGAACCTGGGGAAAACACAGAGGAGCCGGCGCAGTGGCGGCAGCTCCGGGGGCAACGGGAGCGTGTTGGACCCTGCCGAACGGGCAGTCATCCGCATTGCAGGTAACGCGGAAGAGCCTGGCAGTTTGGACATTTGCACCGGCTTGTTGACTGAGCACTTGCGGTCTGCCGCCTGCGGTGTTAGCACTGGGATGGGAGGGGGACCTGCTGGTCCCCAAGGCCTCTTGGGTGGCAGGTGATTGTGCGCGGCACAGCGCCACCTGCTGGGCCCCCTTGTCGCTGCAGGAGGTCTCAGGTTGAGGCCTGAGGTGGAGTCCACTGCAGTGGCGCCCTCGCTGGCACCACTTTCAAGGAGACAGTGCCCAGATGCCATGATACTTTCTTGGGCTTCTGGGGCAGAGCCACCTTCCAGGCCCCTTGCTCTTGGTTGCCGCCACTGGCAGTGCGGGGGAGCGTGCAGGAGCAGGAGAGGAGGGGCCACCTGGTTGGCTAGAGCTGCAGCCCTCCCCGGAGCCGGGGTCCTCCATGGCCCTCCAGCAGCTGCCATTCTGTGGAGGAGGATGGGAGAGGCTCCAGGAGAGACCCTGAGTGTAGGGCTGGGGCCGGGGAGTGGCCCCTCCCCCTGGGAAGTCGGTGACCCAGGGCTGGCCGCCATCAGGCAGGAGGATGTGCTGGGAACGTGAGGAGCCCGCTGAAGGTTTGCAGGCCAGGCCTGCCCAGGCTGCAGGGTGCTGACCCCATTCTTGCAGGAGGGCAGCGCTGGCCCCTGCAGGAGGTGGGAGGGCGCACCAAGGCAGGTGGGCAGAGGGAGGACAGGACTGTGGGCAGGAGCTCTGTGGGTGGAAGCATGGGCAGCAGCTCAAGGAGATGCAGGGGAGCAGGGCAGCCTGCGGCTTGTGTGGGTGGATCACATATGGATTTTAAGGGACGGTTTTTACCACGTGAAAGCCAGTCTTGAGTGTCCTGCAGCGCCGCTGTACCGTCTTCACCGTTACTGGCCCTGCGCGGTGGCCTCCAGCTCTCCAGGCCCGGCGGGACCCTTGTGCGCCTGCCTGGGGGTCTTCGGGCTGACTCCCTGCCGTCGGGCTCGTGGTCACAGGGTGGGCAGCACCCAAGGTTACAGGGACACTGCGAGGGGCGTTTCGGAAGGAGGGAGACAGGGTCTTTGCCCGTTTCATGGGAGAATAACTTATCTTTTTTTATTAAGTTTTATTTATTTATTCATGAGAGACAGAGAGAGAGAGGCAGAGACACAGGCAGAGGGAGAAGCAGGCTCCCTGTGGGGAGCCCAACGTGGGACTCGATTCTGGGTCTCCAGGATCACGCCCTGGGTTGAAGGGGGCACCAAACCGCTGAGCCACCCGGGCTGCCCGAACTTATCTTTTAGTTTTACCAAGGGCTTTTTTTTTCTTTCTCTTGCAGTCCTTTTTTTTTTTCTAATATTTTATTTATTTATTCATGAGAGAGAGAGGCAGAGACACAGGCAGCGGGAGAAGCGGGCTCCACGCAGGGAGCCGAGGCGGGATCCTCCTATACCTAATTCTTGTTGTCTGTCCAGGGCTCTTTTTATATTGAGGGCGGGCGGCGCCCGCGGCCAGGTGAGGTCGCGGGGGGGGGGGGGGGGGGGGCGGGGGCGCGCGTGGGCCCGCCCCCCTCCCCCCCGCGGCGCCGGCGCTCCCCGGCCCCTGGTCCCCGGCCCGGCCCCGCCCCGCCCGTGGGGCATCCTGGGTGCGGGGGCGGGGCGGGGCCGCCCCTTTAAGCGGCGCGCGGCCGCGGGGACCGGGGGCTGGAGGCCGCCCAGCGCAGGCATGGCGGCCCCGCTGCCGCTCCGCCCGCCGCCCGACGAGCTGGACTTCATCCAGGCCTACGAGGAGGTGCGCGAGAGGTACAAAGGTACGCCCGCCACCTGCCTCGGCGGCCGCAGCCCCACAGCGCCCCTCCGCCTCGACCCCTCAGGCCCAGCCCGCCGCGCCCCCCCCCTGCGCCCGCCGGGCCCCGCGCTCATGCCCTTAATAGGGCATCCTGCGGTGCGGGTGCTGGGGTGCGGGGGGGCTCCTGAGCCGGGGTCCAGGGGCCCCCAGTGCGTGCCCAGCACCCGGTGGGTCAAGGCCCAGCGCTGGCGCCCCAGCAGGGTGCTGCTCCGTGGGGTGGGGGCCGCGCCGCACCTGGCAGTGGGTCACATACTTGTGGCCTCTCCTCACATCCCCAAACTGGCCGGCACCTAGGCTGCCACCCTTCCTTGGCAGGGACCTCCTCGCACCCCTTCCCTGCCCCCGGGAGGCAGGGCAGCCCTCTCTTCCTTTCCAGAGGATGGGCTCCGGGCTCTGACGGACCCTTTGCGAGCACCGGCACCCCCGGCCCTCACTGTCCATAGCTGCCCACACCGCTGCCCACCGCCGGGGTTGCCGGGCTCTGAGCGGGCACCAGCGCAGCCCTGGCCCCTGGCCCACGGAGGCTTAGGCCCCGAGAGTGCACTGCCGAGAGGGTCGGGGTGGGGGCCGTGGGCAGAGCCGACCAGAGCGGCCTCCAGCTCCACGTGGCCGGTTTTGCTGGCTCTGCCCCCAAGGGCAGCTCAGGGAGAGACGTCCCTCTGGGCCTCGCCGTGCTTCCTACCCACTGGCCTCACCCAGGCAGGGGGAGGCCTCCCCGGGCCTCGCACTCCGGCTCTGGTGGGGGATGTGCTGCGGTCAGCCAGTTTCTTGGTCCTACGGAGATGCTCCTGCCGCCACGGGCTCCTGACCGAGGCGCCTCGCGTGGAGAGGACCGGCCTGCGGCTCTTACCTCCCACAGTGGCCCAGCCTTGCAGGGTCCGTCCAGACAGGTCCCTGGCACGGAAGCAGCTGCCCATGGGGGCCGCGGCTCTCCTGGCTCACCCCAGGACGGAGCTGTTTATGAAGTGGCCGCTCTGTTTAAAGTAGGGCCACCTGCACAGAATAATACCGGTTTATTCCAGAATCTTTCTTGGTGTGATCAGATCCCAGGGCTGCGTGTGGGTCCAGAACCGTCTAGGGCATAGGGCTGGGGCATCCTGGCCTGAGTGGCTGTGTTCCCTCTACTCCCTGGGGTGGAGACCTGTCTCCCAGCAGTGAGAGCTCATCGGTCCCTGGGGGTGTCCTGTCTCAGCACCCGCCCCTGCCCCAGCCTCCCTGGACGCCAGGCTTGGTGTTGGACACGCGGGGCTGTCCTGGCCCGTGTCCACCTCCTGGGCGTGGTGGATGCAGGCTGACAAGAGGGCAGTGGGCAACTCCGGCCTGGTTCTTGCTGGTGGGTGCAGGGCACTTTCCCGAAATGGACTTGCTGGTGCTGCGGCTCGGGCTCCCCAGCTGGGTGTGGTGCTGGCAGCTGAGCGTGGCTAAGTAGGGTTTTGCATGCGGGTCTGGGGCTGGGGAGGGCGTCTGGTCGTACCAGGCTCCTCTGCAACTCCTTAGCTCTTTGAGTAAGAGGCTAGGTTGGTGCCTGTGGCCGGGCCAGAGCCACTGCAGGGCCAGGAGTAGCCCACAGAAGGCCGTAGGTGGCTGGGCCACGGGCTGCAGGCCTGACCGCTGTGAACTGCTTGGACCTTCCAGAGGACCAAGGCCCCGGCCGGTCTGTCCCTGGGGGTGGAGGGCCGCCCCCAGTGAGGGAGGCAGGGAGGGAAGGCATGGCACCTGATGTCGGCCAGTGTGCGAGTGGGGAGGAGGCCGGAGTCCCCTCTCTTGGGGCCCAGCACCACACTAGCTGGCTCTGCCCCAGGGACTGCCACTCAGCCCTGCCCAAGCACCCCTGGTCCCTTCCTTGGGGCCACGAAGGGCTCTGCCTTCTGCCTCCTGGTTTCTGACCCAAGCTAGTATCCTCCCCCAGCCCCGCGCCTGCCCTGCTCCTTCCCAGGGGAAGCTCCTTCCCCATCTGCTCCTCCCAAGTCCAACCACTTGGCCCCTCCCCCCATGATCCCCTCCCCCCACACCCCAGGCCCTCCCTGGACACGTCATTCATTCCTAGGCTGTCCCCCTGGAAATCCCCAGTCCTCCCTTCATGGTCACTGCTCCTCCTGGAACATTCTCAATTTCCTGTCTGCCTTCTCTCCAGGGCAGATTCCCCAAGGGGCGGGAGCCATAGGCGGGAGAGCTCTTGGTGCCCCATGGGAGAGGGACCACAAGGGGTGTCCTGACTCGAAGTTCCCTGGAGCCTGGGAGCCTGGCCTAGAGCGACTCAGAGACTGGGTGGGGATGAGGGAAGGTTTGATGTGAGGGAGAATCCAGGTGGGTCAGGTGAGTGGGGTAAGGGCGTTTATAGAGGAGCAGCCCAAGTCCCCCAGTGGCTGTCAGGGCAGGAATGGGGCTAGCCAGGAGGGCCTGGGCAGCCGGGTGGAGCCCTCAAGGTTTGTCCCATCGGCTGGGAGCAGGGTGGCAGCAGAGTCTGTGTGGATCAGCGGGCAGTGCTTGGGTGTTCCTACAAAGCTGCTGTGGTGCCCTGGAGGGGGAGTGGTGTGTGCGAGGGGGTACACAGGCAGGGCCCCCAGGCAGGGGTTTGGGGAGGGAGCCTGCGTGGGTCTGGGGAGAAGGTGGGTCAGAGAGGCACTGGGAGGGGTGTCCGCCGGGGCATGTGCCCAGCATGTGTCCTGTGCCGTCTGCGAGGCTCAGCCAGAGGGGCTTCCGCACCTCCCTGGCAGGGCTGCCGTCATGCAGGCCTCTCACTGTCCCACCTTTTCCGGTCCTGGACTCTGAGCTGGGTTATCTATGTCCCTGGCACCAGCCCCAGGCTCTCAGCCAGGATTTGTGTGGGGTGCTTACACGGGTGAGTGGGTGATCAGTGTGGGGTGTCGTCTTTGGTGACCGGGGCTCAGCTGGCGGGAGCTGAGGCTAGCAGTTATCTGGGCTCTTTGGAGAGGACTGGTGGCTGTGTTCACTGTCAAGAGTAAAATGTGCTCAAAGAAAACAAGACGAAACAAAATGACGACCAAGCACTGAGGAGGAACATCAAGAACAACAGTTAAAGGCACACCTCCGGCCTCTAGTCTCACTGGCTGTGAGAGAGAGAGAGAGAGAGAGAGAGAGAGAGAGATCAATGGTTTTTAGCCTATTAATAGACTTGTGAGATCACCACCGCGTCAATTCCAGGACACTGACTTCCCCTGGCCCCTGGCAAACCCTGATCTACTTTTAGTTTCTATGGATTTGCCTGCACTGGACATTTCCTCTGAGTGGAATCAAACAGTTTTGTGTCTGGCCTCTTTTACTGAGTGTGATGTTTTCAGGGCTCATCTGTGTTGCACGTGGACGGCACTTCATTCCCTCTATGGCCCAGTAATACCCCGGGGTGTGGATGTCCGTGGTTTGTTTCTCTGAGCATCGGTTGATGGACCTCGGGCTGCTTCCACCTTTTGGCCGTTATGAATAATACTGCTTTGGACATCTGTGAGCAAGTTCTTCTGTGTGGACCTATGTCCTCAGCTCTCTTGAGTAGACGCCAGCAAGTGCCATTGCTGGGTCATGTGCTAATTCTATGTTTAACTGTTTGAAGAACTGCCAGATGGTTTTCCACAGCAGCTGCACCATTCTGCATTCCTCACAATGGTATGTGAGGTTTCCAATTTCTCCACATCCTCACCGACACTTAAGGTTATTTGCCTTTTTGACTACAGACCTTCAGTCCTAGTGGGTACGGGGCGTATCTCATTGCGGTTTTGATTTGCCTCTCCTGGTGGTGAATGATGTCTTCTCGTGTGCTTATTGGTCGTTTGTGTATCTTCTTTTGAGAAATGTCTCTCCAGATCCTTTGTCCATTTTTAAGTTGGGTTTTTATCTTTTTATTGTTGAGTTGTAGGTGTTCTTTATGTATCTTATATACATGTCCTTTACCAGATACGCGATGGGCAAAAATGTTCCGACTCTGCGGGTTCTCTTTTTACTGTCCTGATGGTGTCCTTTGAAGCATAAAAATTGTTGATTATGATGAATCCAGTTGATCTTTTTTTCTTTTTCTTTTTTTTTTTGGTCCTTGTGCTTTTAGCCTCATATCTAAGAAATTATTGCTCATTCCGAAGTCATGAAGACTTATGCCTATGTTTTCTTCCTTTTAGTCCTTAATTTAGGTTTTTGATCTATTTTGAGTTAATTTTTTGAGCAGAGCATGAGGGAAGGGGCAACTTCGTTCATCTACACGTGGATATCCAGTTGTCCCAACTCCATTTGCTGAAGTGATTATTCTTTGCCCATGGAATGGTCTTGGTCCTCTCCTGCTTTCTTTTTTTTTTTTTTTTTTTTTTTTTATTGGTGTTCAATTTACTAACATACAGAATAACACCCAGTGCCCGTCACCCATTCACTCCCACCCCCCGCCCTCCTCCCCTTCTACCACCCCTAGTTCGTTTCCCAGAGTTAGCAGTCTTTATGTTCTGTCTCCCTTTCTGATATTTCCCACACATTTCTTCTCCCTTCCCTTATTTTCCCTTTCACTATTATTTATATTCCCCAAATGAATGAGAACATATAATGTTTGTCCTTCTCCGACTGACTTACTTCACTCAGCCTCTCCTGCTTTCTAATGGGCACTGAATATCTCATGACATGGAAGTACCACCGTTTATCTCCCTGGTCCCTTTACATGGACATTTGGGCTTATCGTTAAAAATGATGCTGTTAAAAAAAAAAAAAAAAATGATGCTGTTTCTAGATTGGCCTCCGGTGTAGGTGCACAGGGCGGAAACAAGACCCACTAGTTCTCCAACTGCCAACTGATGGATGAGAAAATCCCAATTGCTTTAATTTTTTTTTTAATTTTTATTTATTTATGATAGTCACACAGAGAGAGAGAGAGAGAGAGAGAGAGAGAGAGGCAGAGGGAGAAGCAGGCTCCATGCACCGGGAGCCTGATGTGGGATTCGATCCCGGGTCTCCAGGATCATGCCCTGGGCCAAAGGCAGGCGCCAAACCACTGCGCCACCCAGGGATCCCCCCAATTGCTTTAATTCACATTCTTTGATCATTAAATGAAGTGAGCATCATTTTGTAGTTCTTGGCTATTTTCATGTTTCTTCTTTCACGAGTTGCCTACTCAAACCCGTTGCTCAGATCTAGGACGGAGGCAGGCAGGGACTGGGGTTAAAAAAAGAAGAAAAAAAAAGGAGCATTGTTCATTTTTCTGTAAGATGTGTTTCTCTTTGAATTATTAGAGCTCTTCACCAGGGCTCCCGGGTGGTACAGTTGCTTGAGCCTCTGACTCTTGGACTCTTGGTGTCCGCACAGGTCATGGTCTCAGGGTCCTGGGATCGAGCCCCACATCTGGCTCTGTGCCTGGTGGGGAGTCTGTTTCTCCCTCTCCCTGCTCGCCCGTTCTCTCTCTAAAATAAATGAATCTTTGGGGGTATCTGGGTGGCTCAGCGGTGAAGCGTCTGCCTTCGGCCCAGGGCGTGACCCCGGGGTCCTGGGGATCCAGTCCCCACATCGGGCTCCCAGCATGGAGCCTGCTTCTCCCTCTGCCTGGGTCTCTGCCTTTCTCTCTGCATCTCATGAATAAATAAATACAATCTTAAAAAATAAAATGAAATAAATGAATCGTTAAAAAAACCTTGAAAAAAGAGCTCTTCGCATGTTGTGAATATTAACTCCCTTCTTTATTATACATGTTTCAAATTTACCCCCTAGTTTGTTACCTACTGTTATGTAAACTTTTTGCTGAAATCTAACTTTCTCGTAGAAAAGCGTACAAATTATACACACATAGCTTTTCACTTAAATTTCAGTTTCCTTGTGGCCGGCACCCAGATCATGAAAAAAGCTTCTTAGCCTCTTAGTGGGTCCCGTGTCCCTGGTTGCTGCCTTGACCTCTCACACCACATGTCATGTCTGGTTGGTTGTCATGTACATCTGCCTATGGTGTCTTGCCACACAGCACCTTTAAAAACTTACCAGCCTTTCGTTTCAGGACCTCTGAATTTTATGTCCTGCTCAAGGTGCCCTTTGGTAAAAACCTTTGCCAAGAGCGTCTTCCAGTTCTGGTGTGTGTGTTTGTTTTCTGGCATCTTCCTCTTTAGTGTCTCTGGAATTTGTTGTGGGCCGAGGCATGTGTGGGACACTTGGGGTGTCGTGCTCAGGGCTGGACTTGGGTTAGTGGGGGACAAACAGGATTTTATTTTATTTATTTAGTTTTAAAGATATATTTATTTATTTATGATAGACACAGAGAGAGAGAGAGGCAGAGACACAGGAGGAGGGAGAAGCAGGCTCCATGCACTGGGAGCCCGACGCAGGACTAGATCCTGGGACTCCAGGATCACGCCCTGGGCCAAAGGCAGGTGCCAAACCGCTGAGCCACCCAGGGATCCCCCCTAAACAGGATTTTAAATACCTCCTTTCCCACAAACTCAGCTTCCTGAGGGCAGGGTCCACATCCTGCCACGCTGGTCATAAGACAAGTGTGGTTTAAAAATGAGTGGATGGATGCAGGGGAGAGGTGGGGCCCGAGCCAGACCCCTGTCGGCTCCTGGTCTGGCGAGCAGACCCCTAGGGCCCCGCAGAGCGGTTGGGGAGGAGAGACCCGGCGGCGGCAGGGGCAGGGTGGGAGCAGTGGGGATGCAGAGCAGCCTGGGAACCAGCAGCATTTCTGCATCAGGGAAGGCAGAAGGATGGGGGTTTGCCTTGGCAGGGAGCTGGGGATGAGCATGCCTCTGGAGACTCTGAGATGCCGGAAAAGGCTGCATGAGCCGCGGGAGGCCAGTCAGGGGCAGTGCTGTGGGGCCCTGGTGAGGAGAAGGGGCCCATGCTCTGAGCCGTGGGGAAGCAGAGCAGGAGGCTGGGTCCTGGCTGCCTGGCCAATGGGAAGGGGTGAGGCCCCAGGAGAGGGCCACCTGGGCGAGGGGTCTCCAACGGGACAAGGCCCGAAGAGTGCCTGGTACCTGGTGATATGGGACACTGGGGATCTTGGTAACGCCTGTTTGAAGGCTTAGTCGGGTGGGAGGTGCCAAGGGGGATGCAGGGGCAAGCGGGGCGGGGCGTGTCCAACAGTGTGGGAGGGAGGATGCCCTCTAGACACAGTGGTGGCACACAGGCAGGACACCCGACAGGTGGGGGAGGGGAGGCCTTGACCCAGACGGTCACCCGTGGCCATCGGGGGCATGGGCACTGCTAAGTAATGATCTCATTTACCCACCTGCCCACATCACCTCTTGCTACTGAGGAACTTGTGGGGTGAGCAGGGGGGCCGTCAGGCCTTAGGGCCTGGGAAGCGGGGTGATGGTGCCCCAGCTCGGCTCTCCACGCAGCCTGCGGGGAGCTGGCAGTAGGGGCAGGGTCTGGAGGCCTTCAGAAGGGACTCAAGGAGGCCGGAGAGCATTGATACAAGGGGGCCCGTCACTCAGGCCCACCGTGGACGGCAGGAGGTGCGGGCTGGGGGAGCCGGCTGGGGGTGTTTGGTGGGGCTGTGGGCAGTGAGGGGGTGGGCACTGGCCTACCTGCTGGTGGCCTAGGCTGCTGGTGGCCCGGTGGGCGTGAGGTCAGGAAGCTAGTCTCAGGTGATGGGAAGGCAGGATGCGGAGGCCCACGGGGAGTGATGGCTCTGCTCTCCCTTCCTCTCCTCTGGGGGAGCTGGGGTCATGGGTTAGCTGCAGAGGGGTTGTCGCAGCAGGGTGGGCAGCTCTTGGCAGGGACCTTCCCTGCTGGCCTGAGGCAAAGGGGATGTGGGGCCAGGGAGAGGATGGGTGGACCCTCTGCTGCCCTGTCCAGTTCCTTGCTGGGGACAGATCCAGGGCCACTTCTGCAGGAAAGGAAGGCACTAGGACACCTGGCATAGCTGGTCTGATTGTGGGTTCAGGGGGGCAGCTGGCAGCACTGGTGCCGGGACAGTGGGGCAGGGGAAGGCCTGGTGCGTGGGTGAGGCAGCTGGTGCGAAGCCAGAAAGAAGTGTCCATAGCAGGTGTCTCCTGGTGTGTGGCTTTTATAGTCTCTTTTTGTTCTTCTGTCTTGTTTTGTTTTGCAAGTGAATGTGTCTTTTGGACTTTTGAAATGTATCTTTTTTTTTCTCTTTTCTTATTAAGTGAATGGCTGCGGGGAAGCTTCTAGAACCAGCATGGGAGCTAGCCTTGAGGGCCATGGCTAGCCTTGAGGGCCATGGCTGAGCCTCACTGTTGTCCTTACGATAACAACTCCTGCCTGTTGCGGAGTACAGATAGCCACAAAGAACGCCCCTCGAGGAGGTTCCCATGGCAGCTGGAACAAGTTGCCACAGTCTGGGCGGCCTAAGACAACAGAACTTTATTCTCTCACTGTTTTGGAGGCCAGAAGTCCAAAATCAAGGTGGCAGCAGGGCCACACGCCCTCAGAGGCTGTAGGCCAGGCTCTGCTCCTGCCTGGCCCCGTGCCTGGAGGCCATTGGCCTCCCCTGGCATGTGGTCTCCTGTCTTTGCCTCTGTCTTCAACATGGTCTTCTGCCTGGGTCGTCTTCTGCCTCTTGTAAGGACACTTGTCATCAGATTTAGGACCTCCCGAGTAATCCGGGATGATCTTCTCTGAAGATTTTTTTTTTTTTTTTAAGATTTTATCTATTTACTCATGAGAGACACAGAGAGAGAGGCAGAGGGAGAAGCAGGCTCCCCGTGGGGAGCCCGATGCCGGACTCCATCCCAGAACCCCGGGGTCACAGCCTGAGCCGAAGGCAGACGCTGTACTGCTGAGCCACCCGGGGCATCCCTCTGAAGATTCTTAATTATAATTAACAGCAAAGACCCTTTTTCCAAATAAGGTAACATTCATGGGCCCTAGGGATTTGGAGGTGGACAAGTATTTTGGGGACCACCATCCAAATCACTGCTGTCTGCCCTCTGGCCCCCCAAAATTCATGTCTGTCACATGCAAAATGCATTCATCCCTTCCCACCATCCCCCAAAGCATCAGGCCGTTACAGCGTCAACTCAGATTCAAAACCTGGGTAGCTCAGCCGTTGAGCGTCTGCCTTCCTCTCAGGTCGTGATCCTGGGGTCCTGGGTTCGAGTCCCCCATCGGGCTCCCAGCCCAGAGCCTTCTTCTCGCTCCCTCTGTGTCTCTGCCTCTCTCTGTGTGTCTCTCATGAATAAATAAAATCTAATAAAACAAAACAAAAAACACCTCATCTAAATTTCAGCAGCTCCAAAGCCCCAAGTCTTGTCCAAACTCTAAGTCAGGGCTAGGTGAGGCTGTGGCGCTGGTCCACCCCGGGGCACATCCCTGTGCGGACGTGTGAAGCTAGTAAGGCCGAGTGCTTCCAGAAGGCTGCGGTGGGACAGCCGTGGAAGGGCGTCCTCATTCCAAAGGTGGGAAATAGAAAGCGGTCAGGGGGTAGCCAGCCCCAAGCAGCTTTGAACCCCGCAGGGCGAGTCCCCTACTTCTCTGTGGCTGGATGCTCGGCTCCCTGGCCTCCGCTGGCCCAGGGCTCTGCTCTTGGAGTCTCCTCGGCTCCTCCCCTGACCGGCCCCTCGAGACCGAGGCCGTAGCGTGTGGCGGGGCCCGTGCCCTTAGACGGGAGGGCTCTCCGCGGATCTCTCTGGGTGGCCCGTCCCTTCCTGGCTTCTGCTCGGATAGTTGAGGGGCCGGCAGGCAGGAACCCCGCGGGCTCCGCGGCAGCTGGCCGGGCATTCCCGGCTCTGTGAGGGGCGTGCTTCCCGGCGTGAGCGTGCCCTGCAGTGGGCACGGGCTGTGGCTGTCCTGGGCCCCCGGGCCGACGGTCCATTCCACAGCAACAGCTCCCCCCACCCAAAGTTCCTGCAAGCGCAGGAGGAAGGCAGGTCACGTCTCCCCCTGAGCCTAGAGACCCAAGTTCCCGGCCATGAGCTGCACCGTCTGATGAGGCTCGCCTTCCTCCTGCTCCCAGGGACGGCTCCTCACTTCCCTCCGGGTCCTCAGCACCGAGTCCCTGTCCCCGGCATTTTGTCCCCGGCCTGGTGCGGTGCCACACGTGCGCTCTCGGGCACGGGGCTCCCACTCCCGGGAACAAAATGTTGACTGCTTCCCCGTGTCTGCGTCACAATCGCCACAAACACGCGGCCTGGAAAACCAGAAATGCATCCTCTGGGTTCTGGAGGCCAGATGTCCAAAATCAAGGTGTTGGCAGGGCCACCCTTCCTGGGAAGGCTTTGGAAAAGCACCCTGCTCATCTCTTCTAGCCGTTGGTGTCTTCTCATGGCTTCTCCGTGGCTCTCCTCTCTTCTGTGCCATTGGATGGAGGGCCCACCCGGGTAGTCCGGGGTGATCTCGCCGTGAGGTCCTTAATTATATCTGCAAAGACCCTGTTTCCAAATAAGGCCCAGGCCCCAGGGATTGAGACAAAACACAAGCCGTTCATCCCCTGCCCCCGGTGCCCCTACCGTGTTGGCTGATGTAAAACGTCCACGTCTTTTGTGTTGTGCTTATTTTTTAAAAATGTGTGCAGTATTTTCCAATGTAACTTAATTTATTTGTAAATTTATAAGTTGATATTGTGGAGTATTTTAGACGCCTGTAGCTTCCTTTTACTTAATGTTACGAAATGGACATGTTTCTATAACAATCATTTACAATATAACATGATGTTCTTTCATACAGTAACTGTATTATATTTAAAACCCTTTTTTTTTGCTTTTGATTAAGTAAACTCTGCCCCTAGTGTGGACTCGAACTCAGGACCCCGAGACCAAGAGTTGCTCACTTTACTGAGACAGCCAGGTGCCCCAATCATATCGTATTTAAACTAATCCCCTCTCATAGAACATTAAGGTGATTGATTGATTGGTATTAGAGACTGCTGCAAGGAGTGGTTTTGTGGCTGGATTGTTGAGTGTGTCTGTGACTACTGTTTGAAACGGGATTTCTGGATTAGTGTGTCAAAAGTAAGCCTTACCTACACCAAGATACCATTTTTTTACCTATCAGATTGGCAAAAAGCCAAACACTTGGATTCGAGGATGGTGTTGGTGATGCTGTGGGAAGCAGGCCAGTGACGGCGCCTCTGAGATCCGGATACAAGGGACCCGCCCTCGGGGGTCCTGCCAGGTGGAGGGCTCCCAGGAGGAGGGGCCCAGGGCTCTGCAAGCAGCTGTGGGGCGCCTCGGTGCCTCTGATGGAAAAGCGAGGGTCAGACGGGACATGTGAGGCGTCGCTTTTTGTGTCAAAGGGAGGAAAGCCAAGAATCGTGTTTGTATTTGCTTGATTTTCCATAAAGAAATTGCAGAGGTATGCACAGGGAGCCCCCACAGCGGCTGTCAGGCCACGAGGGTACAGGGGACGGGCTGGGAGGGAGACTGTCCAGCGGACGTTCCGGGCCCGGTCGGGCGACTGTCTCCTAAACACAGTATCTCCAGAGTTTCTGAGGCATTTGCCAGGCGTGGCAGGTGCTTCTCCCGCGGGGCCTGGGGGCTTCACTCCCCACACCTGCCCGGCACCGTGTGCCCGTCGCAAAGGGAGAGAACTTGGCCGATCTAGAACGGTGTGCAAGTGGGTAAGTGAGGCCGTGTCAACGGAGGTGCCGACGGGGCCAGCGCAAGGGCCGAGCGGACGTGCAGGGTAGCTGGTTGGCTTGGGGGCGGTGGCCTCACACCTGCTTTATGCATGGGGGCTTTCCACACGGTAGGTGCTCTGATTTCTATTTTGTCTGCTTCTAGAGCACTTTCTATCTAGCATCGCCGACGAAGGTTTCTGCGGGTTATGTCTTCCCGACCAGTTGCTGCTGGCCTGGAGGACGCCCCTTGCTCCCACGCAGGTCCAGCCAGCCGCGTTGGTGAGCTCCTCCCTGGTTCTGACGGGTGGGCCGCGCAGTCTGTGCTGGCGGTCAGAGGACAGGTGCCGACACGCGTTAGCTCTGTGTGTCCTGTTGCTTCCGCCGCAGTGTCTCCTGTGGCCCTCGTGTGCCCTGGATCGACCTCAGGAAGGAAGCCGCGGTGGAGCCTGCCTTGGCCCTGCTTGGAGTGGGAGTGGGTTTAGGAGGTGGCCCTGACCGCTGCCCCCAGGGCCCCTACCCGCCCCCGCTGCGGGATGTCCTTGTGTGACCACGGGGCCCCTGGGAGGACGCGTGGTGAGCGTGTCGAGTCTCACATAACAGCGTGCGCCTTCCCTGGTTTACTGGGCCACTTTTTAAAACTCAGAACCACTTCTGGGTTTTAGTCAATGAGTTGTCAGCATTTTTGAGATCAAAATACAGGTTTTCTCCTTTAACCTAGTGAGGCAAAATGATATGAATAGGGGTCCTGGGAGTCATCATCCGGGTGCTGAGAGGTCATTCCCTTTTCTCCCCGTGGCGGGTCCCGCGGTTCCCGGCCTGGGGTTTGGTGCTGCTGAGTCAGCCGCCCGGCCACCCAGCCACGCAGCTGAGTGCGTTAGAGTGCACTTGTAGCCCCTGGGAGGGACTGGCGGAGGGAGGGTGCAGGACGTGGGCCTCTCTGCTGGCCTGGAGACCGGGGTCCCGTGCTGTGGGGGAGCAAGGCGGCCCAGGCTGGGGGTGGCAGGGCTGGGGAGGGACCCGGTGTGTGTGCACCCGGTGCAGCTGCTGTGACCAAATCCTCAAAGTGGAAGAGTGGGGCTGCCAGGAGGCCACTGGTGGCCTAAAGGTGACGGAAGTGGTCGGAGTGGGAATGCAGATGGGTTTGAAAGATATTTGGGGCCAGGATGACAGAGCATGGGATGTGAGGGAGGACCCAGGACCCCCAAAGTGTCTGGCCAGTGCCTGGTAACTGCTATTCTTGAGCAGGGCTACATGGAGAGCCAGACGGGGCCTGGGGGGTAACCTCTGTGCCGTGCAGGCCTTCACCAGGATCTGCGGGAGCCCTGGTGGGCCCCCAGCCTGGTGGTATAGTGGGCCTGGACCTCCCAGGAGCTTTCCAGAGCGGCTGGTGTGGTCGAGGCCCTGCTGTCATCTTCCCACAAGGGGAGGCCTCCCAGGTGGAAGAGGCCCCTCCTGCCCCCGCCCAGCAGCTTCCCAAGGTGAAGCTGGACTCGGCTTTGGCTGTGGGGCGGGATGGCCCCTGTGCTCCCACTGCAGGCGCAGTCCGTGGGGTCTCACTGGGTTGGGTCCTCCCTGGGCGATCGTCGGGGACCCTAGGTGGAAGGGATCTGCATGCCCAGCTGTAGAGCTGTCACATGTGACCCTTGCATGGGATCACCTGGATCACCTGCTGTGAGCCCAGCAGGGCAGGCCTCCCTGGGGGTGGGAGGCGGGTTTGAAGGTGGGGGGCCATAGGGAGGAGTGCCCTGCCGAGGGCAGGTAGGGTCATGGGAGCAGTGGGACTATCTGCATGGCAGCTGTGGGTGTGTAGGTTGGGGCAGGGATCCCTCCTTGGCCCTGGGGCATAGCCAAGCCTACCAGGGTCTCCTGGGACGTGTGAGGAGGGCTTTGTTGCAGATGCAGGGGCCAACACGAGGAAGACCTGGCTGTGGGGCCAGGGCTCCAAGGGTGTGACCTGGCTCCTGGAATCTGTAAAGCTTCAGACAGCGTGAGTCATCCAAGGTGTGAGTTCCTGGCCCAGGTGACCTGATGCTCCAGCAGACGTGAGAGAGCCATGCTGCCGGGTCAGACCACCTGCCCTCCTGAGGACCTGGACATGAGGCCCTTCGGGCAGTGAGGCCGGTAAAAGCTGAGGCTGTAGGCTGTGCCGGAGCCTTGACTTCTCGCACCCCGGATCTGGAGGACCTGCTTCCTTTCCTCCTCGAGGTCTGTGTCTCCCGCCTCCGGGCCCTGGTCCACAGTACTTTGAGGAACTCCCTAGCTTGGCGACCCCCCCCCCCCAGCTGTCTCGAGCCCTGCCTCCCTGCTGTGGGGGTCTCCACATGCCTTGTGGTTGACCGGACTCCCCTTCTCTTGTCTTCTCTGGGTCTCTGCAGGTGTGCTGTCTTCCTAGGCTTGCTAGCTGCCGCCTGTCTCTTGGTCCCCAGTCACTGGCCCTTCTTCTACTTCTAGGAAGCCTACTCTGCTAATGGGCCAGGGGAAGGGCTCAGTGTGTCCCGTGGAGCCTTTCCAGGGTCTGCATGGGTGCTCCCCACTTCTGAGGCCACACCACGTGGCTGCTTTGGGGGAGCAGATTTGGCAGGGTAGGCTGAGATCCCCTTTTCACTGGACCTTCCAGCTGCCACCACTTTTCTGAGAGCCTCCTGGTCTGAAGCGGCTGCAGATGATCGCAGTGTCCACTTACGGGTGGGCGGCTCACGTGGTAGCAGGGAACCAGTTACAGGCCTGGGATGCTCCTCGAATGGTTGACCTGACGAAGTGGGCCCACAGACAGTGAGGGTGGGTGCTTGCAGGTGGTGGCCTGGGCCGGACGGAGATTGAGGCAGGCTGGCCACGTAGCCCCAGGGCGTTGGCCTGCCCCACTGGACAGTGAATAGAGGCCTGCTGGCTGAGCTGTCAAGATAAGAGCATCCCAAGACAATCCTGACTGGGAGACACAGGGGCTGGGGTGCAGTTTGGGGTCTTGCTGGACCTGGAACCTTTGAAGTCAGAGTACAGAGAGCGTCTTGAGTCATAGGACTGGAGGGTGGCCCAGAGGAGCATGGGCCACCCAGGGAGGAGGGAGGAGGGTGGAGGAGGCCAGGGGCAGAGCTGATGCGGCAGGGGAGGTGGGGACGTGAATAGTGGGGATCAAGGAGCTGGCACAGGGTCCTGGGGCACCTCTGTGGGCAGGCCTCCGGCCCTTGCCCTGGGGGATCCGCCTGCCCTCCACAACCAGGGTGCCCAGGGTGGGTACCCTCTGCAAGGAGTGAGTGGCGTGGCTTCGAGGTCTGGGAAGCCACGTGCAGGAACGACCCCGAAGGTCACTCAGGGTGACAGAGGCCAAGCCCAGGCACTGTGGGGTGGGGAGGGTGGGACACCGGGGCGCACCTGGATCCGGCCTGCAGGCCGGCCGTCTGGCTGGAATTAGCAGGGTGGCGCTCCACGGGGCGGAGGCTGGAGGGGCGGTGTGCAGCGGGAGCTCGCGTGGGGCACCCCTGCGTGGCGCATTGATCAGCGCAGGCCCCGCCCTAGCCGACCAGCCCCGCCCCGCCCCGGCTCCGCCCCCGGCTGCGGCTCCGGCCGGGCAGGGTGCTGCGGGGTGGACTCCGCGTGGCGGCCGCTCCGCCCTCGGCCGCGGCGGAGACATGGACCCGTCCCGAGCTATCCAGCAGGAGATCAGCTCCCTCAAAGGTGCGGCCGGGGCCGGGGCCGGGGGCGGGGGCCCGGCAGTGACCTCCGGCGGGTGCAGCCCTGCGCACGGGAGCCTCGGGGACGCGGAGCGAGCGCGGGATCCCGGGCCTCTGCAGCGCCTGCTCCTGCGCTGCCCCCGGTCGGGCCGGGCTGGCGGGTGTGCGGCTCCCGCAGCCGCCCCAGAGCCCCAGCCCGGAGCCGCAGCCGCCCCAGCCCAGCAGCCCCAGCCCCGCAGCCCTGCAGCCCCGCAGCCCCCCAGCCCCCCAGCCCCAGCCCTGCAGCCCCAGCCCCGCAGCCCTGCAGCCCCGCAGCCCCCCAGCCCCCCAGCCCCAGCCCTGCAGCCCCAGCCCCGCAGCCCTGCAGCCCCGCAGCCCCCCAGCCCTGCAGCCCCGCAGCCCCCCAGCCCCAGCCCTGCAGCCCCGCAGCCCCAGCCCGCAGCCCGCAGTCCGCAGCAGTGCCGGGGGCGGGGCGGGCCCGGCCGGGGCGGGGTGAAAGTTGGCTCCCGGCGCCGCCTCCTCCCCCTCTCGCCGAGCACCGCCCGCCCGCGGCCCTGCCGGCGTCCCGGGGTGTGCGGCTCCGCAGCCCCGCAGCCCCGCGACCGTGAAGGCTGGGCCTGGGCATCCCTGTGGGGAGGCGCCGGGCGGGCTGGCCTCGGGCAAGTCCACACTGCTGCTCTTTGTTCTGGGGTGGGGGGGGGAGCCGGGGGCTGCCCGCAGGCCCCGACTGGTTGCCCTGGAAACCTGGAGGGCCCCGGAGGGCCCGAGTGTGAGGGGAGGAGGCCGCCCTGCCCCCCGCCCCTTGGCCTCTCCGGCGGCTCTGCAGGGTGTGGGCAGGGCACGAAAGGGCACCATTCCAGCCTTGGGGCTTGGGGGAGGGGCCCCCAGGCGCGGAGGGGACGGGGAGCTGAGCCGAGCAGGGGGCAGCTGCTCCTCCCCACTCCCCAGGGCGCCTGTGCTGGGGGGGTATTCCCTACAGGCCCCGCCCCCTCCTGCGGACACCGGCCCTGCCGGAGAGAGCTTAGGTCCAGGTGTTCGGGAGGCCTTGAGGGTGGCCTGGAATCTCTTGGGGGGCATCGGTTGGTTTGGGGGCAGCTGGGGATCTGTGGGGAGTCGGCTGGGGGAAGTCATCATACCAGGATGTCGGCCTGGAGGTTTGGGGTCCGCGTGGAGGGAGGGCGGCGGGGAGTAGGGGGCTGCAGGGAGGGCAGGGGGACACCAGGACACTGGGAGGACACTGGGCATGCTTGGGGCACAGGGTGGGGCCGGGCCACCTCCTGAACCCCAGGGTGCAGTCCCGAGGCCACGGCCCTTCGGCTACTGGCCGAAGGGGCGTGGGCGCTGTCCACTCCCGAGCTAGCCCTGCGTCCTCCCGGAGCCGCCCTCCTCACGGGCTGGCCGGCTTCCTGCCCCCCGCCCCGCCTGGCTGCAGGGGAGCGGCGGGGGCAGAAGGAAGGGCCGCGGGACCGTTGGCTGTGCCTTGAGTTTCCAGCGCCGGTCCGCCAGCCCGGGGCCCTGGGCGCGCGGGTCTAATGAGTGTGCGCGCGCGTGTGTGCATGTGTGGCCCGGCTCTGCGGTACCATGGCAACTGCCCATAAACTCGCCCCCATCCGCCGCCAGTTGGCCGCCTGCCCGGGGCGCCTCCCACCCCGGGATCCTCCCCCCCCCACACCTTATTTATAATCAGTTCTCGGGTTAGCTGCACTTGTGGGAATGGGTGTGTCGGCTTGGGGGCGGGAGAGCCCAGATCCGGGTGCCGCCGGCGGCACTGCGTGGACGCTGGGGTATTGGGTGGAATGGGGGGGGCCGCAGGATATGCACGGTTGGATCCCATGCTGTGGGATCCTGGAAGTGACCCAGGCGATGGGTGTGGCCAGGCCGGGCTGTGGTCTCACGTGGAACCTGCAGGCGCCTGTGGTCCTTGGGCCCCTGGCCCTCCTCCACTCATGCTGCTCGCCCTGCATCTGCCCAGCTAGTCCACAGGCGCACACTCCGGGCCTCCAGGGCAGGGTGTCTGTGTGGCAGTAGGGGAACCAGGCCTGCCTGGGGTGGCAGGAACTTGGTGACTTTGATTTTTTGCGGCAGCTGAGAGTATCTGGCTTCCAACAGCTGGCCCCGGGGGTTGGGATGGATGAGGGCTCTGCTCAGAGCCCCCTACTCTGTGCCCTCCTCAGAGTGTTTTGGGGTCCCTCCCAGCAGACTCTGTGTTCCTGCGTCCCCCTTGATCTGGCTTGGTATGGGGGGTGTCAAATAGGATGGCTCCGGTCTTGGGCCTGGCATTCAGAGGGGGGCTCTGTCCCTTTTCCTGTTTGATGGACAGCAGCCAGTGGTGTCCGAAGCCTGCCTGTCCATGTGCCATAACAGCTGCCCCTGCCATTCTCCCTCAGACTTCTCTCCAAGACCCCCCATATTTCTGCCCCCACCCCAGGACCCCAGCTCTGCCCTGGACATCCAGTGCCACCCCATCCCACCCCGCCCCAGACAGCCGAGCATTTGCCTTCAGATCCTGTAACTCCCTGAAACCCTGAGAGCACACCCCTGACTTGGGTCCCCAGCCTGAGGACCCCTCCTGTCCTGCTTCCCGCTTCCCTCCTGCCCATTCCGCCACCTTTTTAGGTTCTGGGTCCACAGCTACTACGGGACTCCCTTCCCTAGTCCGAGGGATCTTGGAGGAGGTGTTTAGAAACTGATGTCATTCCTGACGTGGGAGCTCCGGCGGGAAGGGAGGGGGCCGCGGGGTGGAGCCGGACCTGGGGCCCCGACTCTGCGAGGCCCCCCCACTGTGCGAGGGGCCGCCGCCGCGGTGGGAGGGGCGCGGGGCTGCTGAGTCAGAGGGGGCCGGCCGGCGCGGGCGGAGGGCGGTGGCGGGAGGCTCGCGCAGGCGGGGTCAGGAGGCAGTGCCCGCCAGGATCTCGCCGAGCCAGGGCGCCAGGGCCGGACTGCGAGGGCTCGGACTGCGAGGCCTGGAGCCCGCGCCCCCGAGCTCAGGGCCCCTGCTGCGCTGCCGCCCCAGGCTCCCGCGCCGCCCGCCCGGGCTCCAGCAGCCATGGTGGCGGGGATGCTCATGCCGCGGGACCAGCTGCGGGCCGTCTACGAGGTGCTCTTCCGAGAAGGCGTCATGGTGGCAAAGAAGGATCGGCGGCCCCGCAGCCTGCACCCTCACGTCCCTGGCGTCACCAACCTGCAGGTCATGCGCGCCATGGCCTCCCTGCGGGCCCGGGGCCTGGTGCGAGAGACCTTCGCCTGGCGCCACTTCTACTGGTACCTCACCAATGAGGGCATCGCCCACCTACGCCAGTACCTGCACCTGCCGCCGGAGATCGTGCCTGCCTCTCTGCAGCGCGTGCGCCGCCCTGTCGCCATGGTGATGCCCGCGCGCCGCACCCCCCACGTGCAGTCTGTGCAGGGTCCTCTGAGCTGCCCGCCAAAGTGGGGGCCGGTGCCAACTGAGGACCCTGCCCATGAGGAGCGGCGGGTCTACCGTCGGAAGGAGCCTGAGGAGGGAGCATCTGAGCCCCCTGTGGTGCCTGCTACCACCCCGGGGAACCTGGCGAGGCCTGGCCCGAAGCCTGCCCCAGCCACAGGTCAGCTGCATCCTGGCCCTAGCCCTGGGGGACCGGAAGGGGGTGCCTGGGCCCAGGCCTGGTGGACTGGGGTCAGCAGCACCCACGTGGGGACTCGGCTCACGCCAGCAGGTGGTGCTCTCTCTGCCTGAGGGTGCCGGGCGCTCTGGTATTGGGCCCATGTGGCTCCTCCTCCTGGCTTGAGGACCTTGGGTGGGTAGGCCAAAGAGAAGCCCATGGGCCGCAGCCAGGCCATCTCCAGGCTCCCCCTGGGGCCAGGGGTGGGGCTTGCAGGGCCTGGACTGGCAGGAGCAGCTGTCAGCACAGCCCTGCCCCACTCCAGCTAGTTGCTGTCCCCAGCACTGCCTTTGGCCATTGGTGGGTCACATCCCTGTGGCCTGCCTTCCCCTAGGCCCTCTCTGCAGGAGGTGGTAGCGTGCAGAGGAGGTGCCAGAGTGGAACGGGGTGAGGGCAGGTGTCCGCTCTCTAGTAGCGCGGCGCAGGCGAACTGCCTGACCTTTCTGAGCCTTGGTACTGTCCAGTGGGGGTGACATCTACCCCCGTGTTTTGGTGATGTGCTATGTGCCTGGGAGCTTGGCTGGCGAGGGGTTGGGGATGGCCTAGGGGGCGGCCCTGGGTTGGGGAAGAAGAGCAGACCCCAGGCAGGAGCATGGTCAGTAGATCAGAGGCCAGGATATGGTGGGTGCTGGGCCCAGTCCTGGTCTGGGCAGATGGTGGAAGGTGGGTCCCAGGGGTTGCCAAGCGACCCCTTGAGGTGCCTTCCTCTGTGTCATCCCTCCCTCTGCCCCTAAGCAGCTGTGCTGGCAGGACCCTCATGTCCCACGTAGCTCGAGGCTCACACAGGTACTTTCAGAGCTCACTGGCCTTGGTGCTGACTTGGGGTGGCCCTGGTCCCCCACAGAGTCAGGCTCCACTCCTGTTTTCTTCTCAATGTCCTGTCACCTGGGGAGGAGCTTGGTTTCTGAGGCTCTGGGAAGGGGGCCTGGCATGAGGCTAGCCAGGGGCCGAGGTGCAGGCCCAAGGGTCTGAGTGGGAGCCCCGGTTCCAGTGTGGTCTGGGCCAGACCCCCTGGGGCTGTGCCATGGGAGCCCATGGGGGAGGATCAGTGAGGGGGTGGGGTAGAGGGGTGGACTGTGGGCTCTCCCCGGGGCCTTGGATGGGATGCTTGGCCTCCCCAAACTCTGGCCAATGGGCCATTGACTAGCATCCAGGGGCCAAGTCCCAGCCCGGGGGGCCTGCTGCCCTTGCCACCGGGGCTCCTTCCCTCTCTCCCTCTTGGATCGTGGGTGTGGTGAGCGTGAGCTCCTCGTTCCTTTCCTCTCCTTCCTTCCTTGTCTGTGGCCAGGCTGGGCGGGCAGATGGTAGCAGGGCCAGGCGGGGGACTGGGTGTGGCCGCAGTGGGCAGAGCGGAGGGCACCCCCAGCCCCGACGGAGGTGACTCAGTGTTCCCTCCCAGCCGCAGCCACAGGCAGCAGCTCAGAGTTTCCAACAGGAAATGAACTCCAGCTCCAGGCTGAGTCAGCCCTGCGGGTGTGGGCTCCCCAAGGGCCGAGCGCAGGCCCCGGGGGCCACCCTAACTGGGGGCGCCTAGAGCATGCTGGGGGCCGGCTACGGTGCAGGCACATCCTGGGCCGTGGGGTGGTGATGGCTCCACACTCAGGCTGCGCCTGGGATCGCCGACTTCTCAGGGTCTGAAAGTACCACCATGCAGACCCCTAACTGCCCAGCCCTGTGCCCCCATCAGCTGCTAGAAGGGCGGCGGCAGCCGCGTGTGGAGCCGAGGCACCGACCACCCGAATGGCCTCGGCCAGTGGGTCGCCTGCGCCCGTTGGCCCTGGCCCGTGGATGCCGCGGGGTGCTGGGTGCCTCACTATGTTGTTCCCACCCGTGAGCCCTGGGGCCTGCTCAGCTGCGGGGAGGCCCTCTGCTGCTCGTTCAGCCCCGGCCTGGCAGGGAAGCCCCCACATCTGGGGATGGACTGGCTGAGGACCGAGGCAGCCAGACGTGGCTTTAGGGGCCACCAGGGAGGCCCCAAGGGCTGAGGGGCGGTGGCAGCAGCGGCTGCAGGGGGGGGCCACAGGGCGGGGTCCAGGCCTTGGGGCTGCAGCTGCGGGGGGCTCGGGTTTGCTTTCTGTGGTGCAGAGGCTCTCGTGTGTGAACTTCAGGTACTTTCCAAACAGCATTGCCTTGCCCCGGCCGCGCTCCACAGCGGGGGTGCTCCTGCGGCCGCACAGGTGGCCTTGGGGACTGGCTGCTGCCCACCCCACCGTGTCCCTGGACTTCCCGTGTGGCACGCGCGACCCAGAGGGAGCCCGGGCCCAGCATGCACAGCTACCTTGCTCTTTTTCATGGCCACGTAGTGCCACGCGCTGGGCTGGGTCTCTGCAACAGTCACTAGCTTTGTGTCTGCACCTGTGCGCGTTGGCTGGGGTGTGCGTACGACTCGGCGGGTCCTCGGAGCCGGGTTGTGGCAGGATTAGGTTTGCCCCTGCCCCGGGCCTGTTTGGTGGGGTGGGAAGATGCATGGAGGAGGGCAGAGCCCGTGGGCTGGGGCTGAGCCGGCTGTGGGGTCTGTGCTGGGGGGACGGATGAGGATGGCGGGGAGGGGTGGGCCCGTGGGCAGGGCAGGGCAGGCATCCCTCGGCAGGACTGGCGGGCCCTGTGCGCTGCACTGAGGCTCGGGGATTTGGGGCAGGACCTGTACTCTGTACCACCTGGGCTGGTTGGACCCGTCGGTCCAGCGGGCTTCAGCTCTGCTGCTTCGGCTCCGCTCGGCTCACTAAGGGGTGGCCATGAGGAGGAGTCACAGCTCCCGGGGCTGGGTGGGGAGGCCAGGGCCTGAGTGAGCCCTCCCTCTGCCTCCCACCCTTCCCTCCTTCCTGCCGTCCCTGCCTTTCCTCCCGCCGGTCGCCATGGACAGGTACAGCATGGAGGAGCTGATCCAGCTGGGCCAAGGTAGGCGGTGCCCGGCGGGCTGCGGGGCGGATGGGCTCCAGGCGGGCAGCCTGTGGCTGGGGCCCGGGGCGCTGGCAGTGCCTGCCTGGGATGCCAGCAGGCAGAGATGCAGGGATGAGCTGGGCTCTGTCTCAGAGCTGCCCGGGCGGTGTCTGGCGTGGGGATGGCCATGAGGATGGCCGGAGGCATCTGGAGGGGAAAGGCCCTGCCCCAGGTGGGCGGTGGGGGGCTGCGCTGCCCTGGAGGGGCCCCCTAGCCTGATGGAGCTGGCCTCCCACTGACTGGTGAGTCCCGGGCTCCTCTGAGGCTTTGGTCAGAGCCAGCTACCCCAGGCCATTTCTCACCCATGAGCTTCTGAAATGTGGGATTGGCCAGCTGGAGGTTTGGGGCCCCAGGCCCTGAGTTCATAACTCCTGGTCTCCCCCATCGACCACATTGCCTTGTCCCCAGCTGCCTTGTCCCCAGCATCAGAGGCCGAGCTTGGTCTGCTGTGCTTTGCTGCAGGGTGACCACATGTGCCAGACACTGCCTGGGCTCAGAGTACAGCCTCGTGTGGCCAGAGGCAAGCCCGTCCCTTTCCTGGGCTCCTCATCTGCAGCGCCCAGAGGATAGCACAAGGGACCGGGCTCTCTGAGATTGAAATACAATGGTGCTTCACACACAGGAAATGCTACAAAATAGGATATAAATCCTTCCCTCTGGCCCTTAACTCTTTGTCTGCCGGGGCCTGAGGGTGCCTGGGAGCAGAGAGGGAGTACGGTGAGCCCTCCCCACGTCCTGTCTCCAGCCACGCTGAGGTCTGGGTCTCCAGGATGGGATCTACAGGCCGCCAGCCCCAGGCCTCCTGCACACCAAAGGCTGCTGGGGGTTCTGGGGTGGGGCCAGGGCAGGCCTGGGAACAGCCTGGGGCAGGGCCCTACAGCCCTGTGCTGGGGGGGCTGGCAAGTGTTCACGTGGCTCAGCCCGGTTTGGGGCAACCTGGATGCCTGGCTAGTGCTGTGACCTTGGGGAGCTATTCTGTCTCCCCTGGGCCAGGTGTTGTGTTGAGTGACTTGTGTGGGGCCCTCTGGGAGAAAGGGAGCCAAGTTCCCCTTGCCCTTGTGGCCTTCCCCGAGTGCAGCCCCACTACCTCCTGCACCCTGAGTGGCCGGCAGGGCGGGCAGGGTGGGCAGGGCAGGGGCTGCATCTCCTCCCGTGGGACACGAGCCCCCCAAGCTTCAATGTCAGTGCTAGGCCTTTTTCCGAGGTGGATTCTGACGCCAGGTGGCTTCTTATTATTAGAATCATGGGTAGGAGCCTGGGGGGGAGTGTCGGGTGGCGCCGCCCAGCCACACTGGACTCCAGCGAGGGCCTGGGCCCCAGTGCCCTAGCTCTGCACGTCATGTTCTAAGTCTGGACAAATGACGGGCCTTGCTTGCCCTCCTCAGATATTTATATCCCCCCCCCCCCCGGCCCCCTGCCCACCCCTCCCCTCCCCCATGGACACAGGCACTGCTGCTGACAGCGGCTCCGCCAGCCGTGCCCTCCTCCCACCGCCACCGCCACCGCGGGGCTCGCGGCCACCTCAGAAGGGTCTGTGACCCTCCCGCAGCCTGCTCCTGCTCCCTGTCTGCCCTGTGGGCCCCCGCCGCTGTCCCTAATGAAGATCGTGCCGGGTAGGTGAGAGCCCACAGGGGGCCCTGGGGGCGGCAGCGGGCAGGAGGCTCTGTCCTCACTTCCCTGCGCACACCCTGCCCTCCCAGGCCATCACCCCGCCCTCCCTTCAACCCTGTTCCTGTTCACCATCCCACATGGGGTCTGGGGGCTCTGGGGGGGTGCTTGTCATCAAGGGTGGTTGGGTCAGCTACAAGCCTGAGGGTCCGGTGGGGGCTGGGGCGCTGGCATCTCCCCCCCACCCCCCGGGTGCCTGGCAGCTGTCACCAGAGGGCTTCTTGGAGGCAGAGTGGGGTACTAGGACACCGCAGTCACCTCCCGGGGAGGCAGGGGGTGCCCAGGCCCAGGCTGTGCTGGGGGGGGGCAGGCTGTGCGTCACTAAGGCCCCTCCTCCCGGCGGGTGTGGCTGCGGGTAAGCAGGGGTTAAGGCTCCAGCTAACCTTGAGCGTGCTGGCTCTGCGTAGGGACAGCTGAACAGGGTGCAGCGGGAGGTGGGTGGGGAGCTCCGAGTGGCCGAGTGGCCGAGTGGCCGAGAGGGAGGAGGGAGAGGAGGCGGGCAGGAGCACAGTTGGTGCCGGGGCCAGGACTAGTCCCCGGGGCGCCAGGCAGCCGGTGCGGCAGGGCGGTCTTGCAGGCTGGGCGGTCCCGGGTCCTGGGGCGCCCCCCCTCCACACCCGCCTTCCAGGCCGGGAAGGGAGGAATCCACCGGTCGCTGGCAGCCGGTTCCGAAGGGCGGCTTCCCCTGCTCTGCCCGCCGCCTGCAGCCCCAGAGCCATGGAGCCCTCGGGCAGCCTGTTTCCTTCACTGGTGGTCGTGGGCCATGTCGTTACCCTGGCCGCCGTGTGGCACTGGCGCAGGGGGCGCTGGCGGGTGCAGGATGTGCAAGGTAAGCGCCTCTGGCAGCTACCACCTGGCCGAGCCGGGCTGCGGTCTCCAGCCACCGCCCCTGCCTGGTGGCTGGAGGCGGGGCGGGGTGAGGGGCCGCCTCCTTCCCACTTCAGGACTTCCCTGTGCCCTCCCTTTCCTGTCCCAGGGCTAAGCACCAGCACACAGTTGGAGAGCGGAGGCCCCCCCCCCCCCCCATCCTGCATGAAGACCCTGTCGGTTTCCCTGGGGTAGGGCCAAGGTTCAGTGTGGTTCCCTCAGCCTGGAGCCCTGTCCTGGGCAGGTGGGTGGAGAGCAGGCCGGGGCAGGTGGCTCCAGACCAGGGCCAGGAGCAGTTACAGCAGAGCCCACCCCCCGCGGCAAGTGGAGGCCTCTCCCTAGCTGCCAGCACCAGGGACTGTCAACACAGAAACCACAGCTGGCAGGTGTAGGGCAGGTGCAGGGCTGGTGTCCTGGGGCAGGTCTTGGGAGAGGCTCTTGCCCTGGACTGAGGAGGGGCTGGGCCTCAGTGCCCTCGGCCCAGGCCCAGGACTGCCGTGGGGGCAGGCGGCCGAGCGGGCCTATCCACGGCTCAAAGTCACCGGCTCTGGGCGACAGCCCAGCCCAGGAGAGGGTGGGGCCTGTCTCCTCCAGTGAATGGAGCCAGGTGGGGCCCTGGGACCTGGGCTCCCAGGATGTAGAGTGGGTGCGCCCACCTTGCAGAGGCGCGCCCGCCGCGAGGGTGGCCAGTGCGGAGCCTGGAGGGTCTGCGCGGTCTCAGCCTGGGAACCAGAGCCGCTGGACCCAGGGGCTGAGTCAGGATGGGGCTTCTAGGCGTGGCTTTGGGGACTGGGGAGCCGGGTGACTCAGCTGCGGGGGCGTCCAATAAAACGCATGGGGCCGCGGCTTCTCCCCCCTCGGTGGGTGGCCCTGTCCCCACGTGGGTAAGGGGCAGCCCCGGTGCTCCCCGGAGCATTGGCCCCTCGGGGGCCTGGAGGGCGGGTTCCCGACTCCTGGGCGCCCTGAGGCTCCCCCGCGTTCCCAGGCTCCGGGCCTCCCTGAGCCTCCCGGGCCGCGGGGTCCTCCCTCCCGAGTAGGGGCGCGGCCTCCCGGTGCTGGGCGGGTGGGGCAGGTTCCTCGCCGGTGGCACCGCCCCGCAGCCTGGCGGGCGTGGGCCCAGGGCAGAGGTCGCCGCCGTCCTCCTTGCTCGTGGCGCCCAGGCTATGGCGGCGGCGGGCACCAGGCGGGCGGGCGGCGCCTTCGCGCTGCGGGAGGTGCTGCTGGAGCGGCCATGCTGGCTGGACGGGGGCTGCGAGCGGGCCCGCCGGGGCTACCTGTATGGGCAGCTGTGCTGCGCAGGTGGGTGCGGCTGCGGGGGCTGGGGGGGGCACCAGGTGCAACCCCACCCCGCGTTGCTCCGGAAACACCTGGGCAGGAAGGCGGCTGCCCGCGGGTTCCTTATCTGCCGAGGGGGATGGGCAGGTGGGCGGGGGCCTGGACGGAGGAGGCGGGGAGGCGGGGAACAGGCGGGGCGAGGCTGTGCGCTAGGCCTTCAGCCTCCCTGCTGCCCTCCGTGGCCTCCGCCACCCTCGCTGTAGGGCTCCCATCCCAGGAGCGTCCACTGGCCGTGGGAACTCCAACCATAGTCTGCACATCTGTAGAGGGACACGATGATACGCCTCAGAGGGTCGTGGGCAGCTCTAGGGGACACTGGCTGCGGCAGAAAATCGTGCCTTGGACAGTAAAGGGTCAAGCAGACGTGCAGGACCCCCGGTGCAGGGGCGAGGGGGGCGACTGCGTATGCGGTCGCGCTGGAGGCCGTCCAGCCAGTGAGGGCACTCGGGCTGTGCCAGCCTGGGCGAGGTTGCCTGTTGTTTCAGGGTCTGAATCTCAGGGACCAGGGATGGGGCAATCTAATCTACGGCCCCGGGGGCAGGGCCAGGCCGGCCAGGCTGGGAGGAGAAGACTTTGGAGGCCAAGGGACAGGAGTAGCTCCCAGGAAGGAGGCACCAGAGGCAGGACGCTTCCCCTTCCCTGGGGGCCCGGCATCCGTGGAGACCTCGAGTGGCAGAAAGCCGGGCCTGGGATGGGGGTTCACCCAGTGTCACTCGGGCCCTGGCTGCTGCTTGTCCTAGAAGTCCCCGCGTCCACGTGCTGGCCCACTGCCAGGGGCCTGAGATAGCTGTGCTCCTCACCAGGAGGGGCCCCACCTCCCCGTTGGTGCAGGGCCAGCCCAGAGGGTGCCGGGGGCAGGTGTTCAATACAGGCTTCTAAGACCCAGGCTTCTAAGACTCTGGGTGCCAGGCTTCCTGACCTGAGGACTGGCAGTGGGGGGGCCGTGGGCGTCAGATTTGGGATGTTGGAGGGCTTGGGGAAGGTGAAGAGCTGAGGACGTGTGGTGGGATGCTGGGGACTGCTGAGCCAGGCTGAGCCAAGCCTCCCAGGTTGCCTCCTCAGGTCACCTCCCGTCCCCAGGCCCTGCAGGAGGGCGTGGGGTCTCCTGCGTCTCTAGTCAGGTTCAGCTCACAGTGTCCACCGCCAGCCCGGTGGTCTGCCTGTCACCAAATGTGGGGGGCAGTGGGCTGTGGCCAGCCGGGCCTGAGCGCCCGTTACCCCGTGGTGTTAGGGTGCCCTCCCGTGGCCACGGAGGGGCAGCACGGACGGGGTGGGGCGAGCTTTTCCCGGAACGCCGGCGGGAGGCTCAGGGTGGGGGGTCAGCGGCTCACAGCTGGATCACATCAAGCCAGATGCTCTGACTGGAAAATTCTTGCGGCTATTTGGGCGGCTGGGGCAGTCCCAGTGACGGCCCTGGGCGGGAGGGAGCCCGACGGCACCCCTGCACCCTCTGCCCCCCCACCTTTACAGCCCCCAGGAGCTGTTATCGGAGAGCCCCGCCCAATTGCGCACAGGCCCCAGGTGTGGCTTCCTTTCCTGTGAGTCACTGCACTTAGGACCCTCCCCAGCCGTGACTCACTGGCCGCCCCCTGCACCCCGTGCTCCCCACTGCCCCCTGTACACCTCCCCCCAGCGCCCGCCCCGAGGTCCTCCTGCAGACTGGCGCTGGGCGGGCCTGCCCGATGAGTCAGCGCTCAGCTATGTGCGGCTCCTGCCAGCTCTGCCTCCGACGGGGGCACTGCTGGTGGGGGGGGGCACTGCTCGCAGGGATGGGGGCAGCCCCCGGGGCCAGGCCAGCACAGGGCCAAGGTGGCCCCCGGGCAGGGGGCCGGGGCACCGGGGCAAGGGTCCGTGAGGGGGTGGCGTTGCCAGGGCTGTGGGGAAAAGATGGTCTCTGCTCCCCCGAGCCAGCAGTCCCTCAGCTCCTGTCGCTGCCGGCGTGCCGGGTCCCCTCGCGCCCCTGGGTGTCCCCCTGGGACTGTGGCGGGCCGGGTGGGTGAGGAAAGCCCGGGGTTTCCTGTTTCTGTGGGGCCGCGGGTGTGGCCCTGGGGGCGGGGCCGCCTCCTTCGGGAGGGTGGCAGGGCGGGTGGGGCCGGGGCGGGGACAGCACCAGGGAGTCCGGGCCGGGAGTGGCCTGGCCAACTCCTCTTGGAGCGGGCGAGCAAGAGCGAGTCCCGTGCAGGCGCCGGAGTCGCCTGTGCCACAAGGCCGCCAGCCCACACCTGGGGCAGCATGTCTCAGCGCCGGCTCCGCGTGCCCGAGCCCGAGGGCCTGGGGCCCAAGAGGACCAGCTCGGAGGACAACCTGTACCTGGCTGTACTCAGGGCCTCGGAGGGCAAGAAAGGTAGTGGGCGCTCCCCTCGGCCGGGCAGGGCAGGGCAGGGCAGGCGAGCTGGGGGAGCGCCCAGTTCCTGCCGCGCCGCAGGAAGCTGCAGGAAGCCTGGCACGGACTGGGGACCCTGGAGGGGCCGAGAGTAGGGAGCAGGCTGAGGCCCAGGTGCAGAGCTGGGGGAGGGGTGGCCCTGGGCAAGGCTGGCGCCAGCCCCAACTATAGGGCTGCTTGGGTGGGACGCCCGCTGCCCTGTTGGGGGGTCTGCCTTCCCCTCGGCCACCCTGGCCGGTCCTGGGTCCAGGCTGGGAACCTTCTGCCCAGGTCTCCGGAGGTGGCGCGTGTGGGGTGGGGCCGGCCAGGACTTGCCCTCTGGGCTCTCGGGGCGCCTCCAGCTCCGGACCCTCCCATCTCCACAGGGACTCGACGGCGCCCCCGAGCCCCCCCCCCCCCCCCCCGCCCTCGCGGCCTCCTGTGGGTGCTCTGGAGGCTGCAGGTCGTCGGGGGCTGCCCCCGCCGTGTCTGCCTGGCAGTCACCCCGGCCCCTGCGGGTCCTCCCGGGCCCCGGGTAACCTGGCTTTGTCTCCCCCAGATGAACGGGATCGTGTGCAGAAGAAAACCTTCACCAAGTGGGTGAACAAACACCTCATCAAGGTTGGTGGTGCGCGTGTGCGTGGCCGCAGGCAGAGCCGCGTGGGTGGGGGTGAAGGGGGGTGCCCCGGCCCCGCGCCAGAGCAAGGGCTGCCCACTGCTGGCCTGGGGCTCAGCTCTCCTCTCTGAAACCTGTTCTTTTCTCTTCTCCCTGCCTCCTCACGCTGCTCCTGTCTCTTCTTCCCTTCTTCTTCCTCCTCCTCCTCTTTCTCGGCCTCCTGCTCTCCCGTAGCACTGGAGGGCAGAGGTAGGTGCTCCGTGGACGTGGGATATGTGGTGGGGTCTGTGCCCGCCCCCGGCCAGGGCCCGTGGGTGGCCGTGGGGGCCGCGCCGCAGCCCAGTACCTCTGTCCCCACAGGCCCAGAGACACATCAGTGACCTGTATGAAGACCTCCGCGATGGCCACAACCTCATCTCCCTGCTGGAGGTGCTCTCGGGGGACAGCCTGGTGCGTGTGCCCGCCCACCTGCCCCCTCTGGGGCCCCGCCTGCCTTTCACCTGGACACCCCCGCCTGCCTTCCTGCACTGGGGCCTTTCCCACACGCCCACTCCACGTCCAGCCTGGCCTAGGCCCCTGGAGTGCTGGGCCCAGCCTGGGAGTGGCCCCGACCCCCGTGCGAGGGCTCCCGACCCTCCTGCTCTTCGTGTCAGGCCCTGACCCAGTAACCTCACCCTCTGCTCTGCTTTGGTTTCTCTGCTGCTTGGACTGTGAACCTTGGCCTCTGCCCTTTACCCTATGCCCTGCTCTGGCCGGGCAGCCAAGAGAGCGGGACGTAATCAGGAGCTCGCGCCTGGTGAGTGGTTGCGCGTGCTGGTTGAGGCAGCGCGTGGGCTCCCCGAGACCGGGAGCCCAGCTCACCTGGGGCTGGTGGCCAGTCTGGCTCGGCCCGTGCCTGGCGCTTGGGCAGGTGGCCGGCTGCCTGATGTCCTGCCTGTTGCAGTGCCCGGGGCTGGGTCTGGGACCCAGCGGGGCCGCCACGCCATCCAGGAGGACCCCTCCCCCAGTGCCATTGCCCTCCACCCGCGGCTTCCTGGCTCCTGTCCCCTCCCACCCCTTCCTTCCTCCCTACAGCCTGAGCCTGGCTGCCGGACTTCCAAAGCCCCTGCTGGGCCTGGCCCCTGGGCCAGCGGCCTCCCTTCTCTGGCTGGGGAGGGTGAGGGGAACTGGGGGCATGGGCAGGGCTGCCGCCCGCCTGGGGGAAGACCCGCAGTCGGGTTAGCGCAGAGGCCGTGGGGGTTCTGAGGGCAGGCTGGGGCTGCTGCTGGCGGGCGGACGGTGCCCGTGCTCTGGGGGGGGCCGCTGATTGGCTGCGCCTCTTCTCACAGCCCCGGGAGAAGGGCAGGATGCGCTTCCATAAGCTGCAGAACGTTCAGATCGCCCTGGACTACCTCCGACACCGCCAGGTGAGACTGCCCACCTGGCTGCTGGCCCCGACCCCCCTCCCCGGCTGCCCACTGGTACGACTGAGCCTCGTTTGCCCGCAGGTGAAGTTGGTGAACATCAGGAATGATGACATCGCGGATGGCAACCCCAAGCTGACCCTCGGCCTGATCTGGACAATCATCCTGCACTTCCAGGTAGGGCCTCCGGGACTGGCCAGCGTCTGACTGAGTGTGCGGCCCCCGAGCCGGGGCCCCTGGCGTCCTGGCACCGCGGAACCTTCCCGCCAGCCCCGGCCCTGCACAGTCTCCGTGGCCTGAGGGCCCAGGGCTTTTGGGGCCTGCTGTACGGTGCCCTCTGGCCCCAGCTGGGCAGGGCCCGAAGAGCCTCCCTGCAGAGGAATGCGTCCTCTGTGTGCTGCAGCCTCCCGCCCTGGGAGGACTGGGGAGAAGCGTGCTGTGCACCGGCTGACTCACCCGTTGCCTGCTCTGTCCGCACAGGAAGCCACAAATCTAAGAGCTGAGCAGGCAGGGAGGCTGGCTGGCACGGCAGCTGAGTCACATAGGCTGGCAGGCCGACAGACAGACAGGCTGCCAGCCATCCCGGGCCCCTCCTGCAGCTAGAGAGGGGCTGGTGTACCCCCCCACCATGGTGGCCTTTCCGAGGCCTGGGGCTGCTGGGCCAGCTCGGGGGCCCTCAGCTGCTCCCCGTGGCCCAGCCCCCCTCGACTCAGGGAGGCGTCCGGGTACCCACCACGTGAGGGTAGCATGGACAGGGGGCCCTGACCTGCACCGCAGCGCCGAGACGTGGGTCCCCGTGACACCCCTGACGTGGGAGGGACCCCGGGAGGCCTCACTGTGCCTCGGCTGCCTGGCAGCTCCCGTGTACTTCAACGGGAGGCCATGGGTGGCGGCAGGGCCCGCGGCCGCAGCTGAGCACGTGCCCACTGCGCGGGGCAGATCTCGGACATCCAGGTGAGCGGGCAGTCAGAGGACATGACGGCCAAGGAGAAGCTCCTGCTGTGGTCACAGCGCATGGTGGAGGGCTACCAGGGCCTGCGCTGTGACAACTTCACTTCCAGCTGGCGTGACGGTCGCCTCTTCAACGCCATCATTCACCGGCACAGGTACATGAGCTGTCCTCTCCCCGCCCCCCCGGGGCTTGGGGCAATCCAAACAGGTCAGGGCCGGGCCGGTGGCAGGAGGTGCATCTGCCACAGACTGGAACCCGCTGCCCAGGGGATGGGTGCCAGCCCCAGCCCACCCCGCAGGTAGGGTGCTGGCAGGCCTAGCCCCACCCACGTCCCTCCCTCCTCGGCCCGGGGCCTTTCCAGAAGTTTCGGTGGCTTCTTTGAAGCAGGATGGCCCGTGGGCGAGTGGTTCTCAGAGCCGGGAGTCTCAGGCTCCACGTGGCCGCCCCAGAAGGGGCCAGGGAGCCCAGACCACGGGGGGAATGGCCCTCAGTGGACCTCTGCTCCCACCCAGGGCCTGGGGCCTGGTGGACAGGGCAGCCACAGGACCCCTGGGCCGACTGGTACCCTCTGCATGGTGTGTCCCCCCGTGTCTCTGCCCACTGTAGGCCCCTTGAGCCCCCGGGGGCGAGGCCCAAAGTTCACAGCGTCCTACACGGGGCCACATAGGTGGGCAGTACTGGGCACTAGTGGGCGGGTGCTGTAGTTTTCAGGGTGAGCGTGGGGTCGGGGTTCCCTGTTTGCAGGTGGAGGACTCTGTCCCTCTGTGCCCATCTGTGCTGACCTACCGTGGGCGCCTCAGTGTCCCACCCGCCCCTTTGCCCACAGGCCCATGCTCATCGACATGAGCAAGGTGTATCGTCAGACCAACCTGGAGAACCTAGACCAGGCCTTCTCCGTGGCAGAGCGGGACCTGGGCGTGACCCGGCTCCTGGACCCTGAGGGTGCGTGCCCCTCCCCCTGCCCCCTGTCACCCCCGTGCAGCCTCCACCCCCTGCTGACACCCGCCCCTCCCACACAGATGTGGATGTCCCTCAGCCTGACGAGAAGTCCATCATCACCTACGTCTCCTCCTTGTACGACGCGATGCCCCGAGTACCTGACGTGCAGGATGGGGTGAAGGCCAACGTGCGTGCCGGCCGGGTGGGCTGGTGGGGGTGGGCTGGGCGGCCCACGGTCCCTCACGGCCTCTCGCTCGCCCCCAGGAGCTGCAGCTGCGCTGGCAGGAGTACCGGGAGCTGGTGGTGCTGCTGCTGCAGTGGATGCGGCACCACACTGCCGCCTTCGAGGAGCACAGGTTCCCGTCCAGCTTTGAAGAGATCGAGGTAGGCCTGGTCCCTCGCCCGGGTCCCCTGCCCCCCGCAGGGCCCAGGAGGGCTGCTGACACTGTTTCCTACACAGATTTTGTGGTGCCAGTTCTTGAAATTTAAGGAGACGGAGCTTCCGGCCAAGGAGGCAGACAAGAACCGGTCCAAGGGCATCTACCAGTCCCTGGAGGTGAGTGGGTGACCCAGAGGTGAGGGCAGCGGGAGCACCCGGGGCTGAGTGAGGCCGTCCAAGGGGCTGGGCCCAGGGACCTGAAGGCCGGCATGGCCTCCTTGCTGAGGTTCTGGGACCAGGGCTGGGGTGGTGGTGGCTGGGTGGCTGGGCACCCCCCGACTTGGCGCCTGCCCACAGGGTGCGGTGCAAGCAGGCCAGCTCAAGGTGCCCCCCGGCTACCACCCCCTGGATGTGGAGAAGGAGTGGGGCAAGCTGCATGTGGCCATCCTAGATCGGGAGAAGCAGCTCCGGAGCGAATTTGAGAGGTGGGCGGGTGTGAGGGTGGGGGAGGCAGCTGTGGGTGGGGCCCCAGGGCAGCGGGAAGCCACCGGGGGGTGAGTCACTGCTAGAGGAGGAAACCACCCCCCGGGCTGGGAATCCCACAGAGGGGCCGGCTCGACTGCGGGCCGCAGGCCGGCAGGGAGGCCCGGGCAGGCGGCGAGGCCCGTATTCTGGAGCCACAAGCCTGGCGGGCAGACCCCACTCACGGCGGCTCCCGGGGGCCCTGTGAGCTGCAGGCTGGAGTGTCTTCAGCGCATCGTGAGCAAACTGCAGATGGAGGCTGGGCTGTGTGAGGAGCAGCTGAACCACGCCGACGCCCTGCTTCAGTCGGTGAGGGGAGGGGCGTGCAGGGCTCTGGGAGGCGGGAAGGGGGAAGGGGGGAAGGGGGTGGGGAGGAGGCGGGAAAGCCGGAGCCTGCCACGCCCTGTGGCCAGTGGGTGGAGAGCGGACCTAGCTCCACTCCTGGTGTGCTGCCAACTCTGATTGCTCCCTTTGGGCGGAGCTGGTGTCTGGGCACCAGGCAGGACAGCGGCGTAGCCAGGTCCAGGCCTGCCGGAGAGGCTCGTGGCCAGGGGAGGTGGTGGGGAGGCCCCAGGTCCACGGCGCCCAGCAGGAGCTTGTGGAAGGACCAGCTTGGTGAAGGGTGGGGCCTGGGAACGGGCACAGGACGGCCTGGGGGGTCTGGCCCCTTGGACCTAGCAGAGCCAGGGGTTCCTCTGGAGAGCCAGGGGCTGGCGGGCTGGCCAGAAGTGCACATCGGGAGCACGTGCAGGGCGGTGGGTGGCAGGTGGGGGCGGGGGGATGTGTCAGGACTGCGGCAGCCTGCCAGCAGGCCCGAAGTTGTGGGCGCCACCCTGCAGGACGTGCGGCTGCTGGCTGCGAGCAAGGCTCCACAGCGGGCGGCCGAGGTGGAGCGGGACCTTGACAAGGCAGATGGCATGATCCGGCTGCTGTTCAACGATGTGCAGACCCTCAAGGATGGGCGGCACCCGCAGGGAGAGCAGATGTACCGCAGGTGGGCCGGGGCCCTTGCTGGGGGCGGGGTCTTCACACAGCCTGGTCTCAGCTCATGCCGCCAACTGCCCCCCCCAACCGCCCCCAGAGTGTACCGCCTGCACGAGCGCTTGGTGGCCATCCGAACCGAGTACAACCTCCGGCTAAAGTCCGGCGTAGCTGCCCCCGTGACCCAGGTGACTATGCAGACCACGCAGAGGCGCCCTGAGCTCGAGGATGCCACGCTGCGCTACCTGCAGGACCTGCTGGCCTGGGTGGAGGAGAACCAGCGCCGGGTGGACAGTGCCGAGTGGGGCGGGGACCTGCCCAGTGTGGAAGCGCAGCTGGGCAGCCACCGTGGCCTGCACCAGTCCATTGACGAGTTCCGGGCCAAGATTGAGCGGGCGCGGGCTGATGAGGTGTGTGTGCACCCCGGGGTGGGCAGTGGCGGGGGGGGACCTGACCCCGGCCACTGTGAGTTACATACTTTCCGTCTCCTGCAGGGCCAGCTCTCCCCTGCCCCCCGGGGCACCTACAGGGACTGCCTGGGCCGGCTTGACCTGCAGTACGCCAAGCTGCTGGTGAGTGGGGGGCAGGAGGCATGGGGGGGTGGGCAGGCAGGGGGTGGGGGGCTGGGCTCGGGGCTGTGGCCTGCTGACAGAGCTCCTGCCTGCCTGCAGAACTCCTCTAAGGCCCGTCTGCGGTCCCTGGAGAGCCTGCACGGCTTTGTGGCGGCTGCCACCAAGGAGCTGATGTGGCTCAGTGAGAAGGAGGAGGAGGAGGTGGGCTTCGACTGGGGGGAGCACAACTCTAACATGGCCGCCAAGAAGGAGAGCTACTCGGTGAGGCTACCCTGCCCCGTTGGGCCCTGGGCGCTGGCTGGTCCCCCAGCAGGAGCCTTGGGGGTGCATATGGGAGGCTGGTGGGCCTGGCGTGGCCCTGACGCCATCCCTGAGACCCACTGCCTCTGTGTCAGGCTCTGATGCGCGAGCTGGAGGTGAAGGAAAAGAAGATCAAGGAGATTCAGAGCACCGGGGACCGGCTGCTGCGGGAGGGGCACCCTGCCCGGCCTACAGTGGAGGTGGGGGGCCTGGGTCCTCGTGGCTGGGAGGTGGGTGGGCTGTGTGGGACCTCCCTGGGGATCCTAGTGGCTGGACGGGAGCCTGAGAAGGCAACTGTGGGCCCCCAGTCCTTCCAGGCCGCCCTGCAGACCCAGTGGAGCTGGATGCTTCAGCTGTGCTGCTGCATCGAGGCGCACCTGAAAGAGAACACCGCCTACTTCCAGGTGAGAAGGGGGCCCCTCCCTCTCCACAGGCCCAGCCGCAGCATCCCGGGGGCCCCGGACCACTCCTGGGGAGGCAGGGCCCCCTCCCTGTGTCCATCTGCACACGACTAAGCGATTTCTGTGCATCCCGTGGAGCTCGGGTCATAGTGTCTGCAGCATGTGGCCCTGGAGGCCCAGCATGACCGCTCCTTACCTCCTAGTTCTTCTCGGACGTGCGGGAGACTGAGGAACAGCTCCGGAAGCTGCAGGAGATGCTGCGCAGGAAGTATATCTGTGACCGCTCCATCACCGTCACGCGCCTGGAGGACCTGCTACAGGATGCCCAGGTGAGTGGACCGTCTAGGCCTCAGCCGGCCCAGGGCTCTGCAGCTAACGAGAGGTGGGCAGTGAGGCCTGGAGGGATGAAGGCAGGTGGTCGTCAGAGTCCGAGACTGGATGGCAGAGGTGTGGAGGTGGCAGGGCACAGGGCAAGCGGGAAGCTGGGAGAGGCTGTCTCAGCATCCGGGCCACGTGGACGCTCACCAGAGCGTCACTCTGGTGACAAGAGGGGCCGGGGGTGCTGGGGGAAAACGACAAGGGTCGGCCAGCGCCGTGGGTAGGGGTGTGGGGGTCCTGCAGTAGAGGCAGGTGGCTGCCGTGAGCTCCTCCATCGCTTGATCCACTGGATCCGCTCAGGGCAAGCAGAGGCCAGGGTCAGCCTCCCCGTCGCTGGCACTGTGGACAGCCCAGTCACATTTTGAGCCTGGTGTCAGGGCAGGCAGGGTCCAAAGGGCTGCGTGGGGCAGAGAGGAGTGCTGGGGTCTCCTGGGCGTGCTGGTGGGGGGCCCCTGTGGGCTGTAGCTGGGGTCAGTGGAGGCCTGAGAGCCATTGTTGGGGAGGCACGGGAGATCCAGGCGGTTTCAGGGTGGACTCTGACCTCAGCTTCCAACAGTTCCTGATGGGGTTTGGCCCCTTGGTTGGGGCTGGACGGGAGGAGGTTGGTGTCCTCAGCAGGAGGGGGGGTGGAGGGGAGAGGACATTGCAGGACCTGAGTGCGGCTGGGGCTGCTCTCCTGGACGGCAAGGTGTGGGGCCCCAGGACGGGGAGCCCTTAGTCCTGCCCAGGGAGAAAGGAGGCTCCGTGAGGTCTGTCGGGCCAAGCCCCGGGTTGCTGCCTCAGCCACACCTCTTGCTTCCCGGCACCCCAGGGGCTGCAGGGGGGGGGTCGCCTCAGTCTTGGGGCAGAGGCCGGGGTGCCTTGCTCATTGCTGGGGCAGGAGCATGGGTCTTCACAGGGCCTCCTCTCCCTGGCAGGATGAGAAGGAGCAGCTGAACGAGTACAGGGCACACCTGTCAGGGCTGGCCAAGCGGGCCAAGGCTGTCGTGCAGCTGAAGCCCCGAGACCAGGCCCAGCCTGTGCGGGGTCTCGTGCCGCTGCAGGCTGTGTGTGACTACAAGCAGGTGGAGGTGAGGCCCGGCCCAGCGGGCCTATGGGTGGGGAGGGATCTGGCTGGGTGGGGCGTAGGCGTGGCCACCCTGTGATGACTCTGTGCTCTAGGTGACTGTGCACAAGGGTGACCAGTACCAGCTGCTGGGCCCCGCACAGCCCGCGCACTGGAAGGTGCTCAGCAGCTCTGGCAGTGAGGCCGCCGTGCCCTCTGTGTGTTTCCTCGTGCCTCCGCCCAACCAGGAGGCCCAGGAGGCCGTCAGCAGGTGGGTGGTCTGGGACACGGCAGCTGGAGTGGGTGGCAGTGGGCCGGGCCCCCCGCAGCACTGACCATGCCGCTGCCCTGCCAGGCTGGAGGCCCAGCACCAGGCCCTGGTCGCGCTGTGGCACCAGCTGCACGTGGACATGAAGAGTCTCCTGGCATGGCAGTGCCTCAGCAGGGACGTGCAGCTCATCCGCTCCTGGTCCTTGGTCACGGTACGACTTACCCACCGGGCCACGCTCGGGGTGGGGTTGGGGTGCCTTCCTGCGGGCCGGGCCCTCCCTTGCCCTCGCTCAGCCCCGAGTGCCGCCCACAGTTCCGGACGCTGAAGCCCGAGGAGCAACGCCAAGCCCTGCGCAGCCTGGAGCTTCACTACCAGGCCTTCCTGCGGGACAGCCAGGACGCTGGGGGCTTTGGGCCTGAGGACCGGCTGCAGGCCGAGCGCGAGTACGGCTCCTGCAGCCGGCACTACCAGCAGCTGCTGCAGAGCGCGGAGCAGGGTAGGCGGAGGGCGGGCACGGTGGGCGGGGGGCCTGGCGGGGGGCTGGGGGGCGGCCCTGTGAGCAGACATGTCCCCAGGTGCACAGGAGGAGTCCCGCTGCCAGCGCTGCATCTCTGAGCTCAAGGACATCCGGCTGCAGCTGGAGGCCTGCGAGACCCGCACCGTGCACCGCCTGCGGCTGCCGCTGGACAAGGAGCCCGCGCGAGAGTGTGCGCAGCGCATCGCCGAGCAGCAGGCATGCACCCGCCCCGCCCCGCTCCCTGCCCCACTCCCTGCCCTCCGCAGCCTTCACCGGGGGCCTGGTGTCGCTCCCCAAGCCAGCTTGTCCCCTACATGCTTTCTCCTCAGAAAGCACAAGCTGAGGTGGAAGGACTAGGCAAGGGTGTCGCCCGGCTCTCTGCGGAGGCCGAGAAGGTCCTGGCCCTGCCCGAGCCGTCACCTGCCGCCCCCACCCTGCGCTCAGAGCTGGAGCTGACCCTGGGCAAGCTGGAGCAGGTCCGCAGCCTGTCTGCCATTTACCTGGAGAAGTGAGTGCGCCTGCGGGGGCCTGGGACGGTTCTGAGCAGACGGGGCTTGACCGCCCAGTGCTGGCTGGGACAGCAGGGTCTGCTGAGGGATCCGGCCAAGACGGCCAAGACGTGGGTGTGACCAGAGGGGTCGGCCCTGCTGTGCTCTGAAGGTGGCACTTCTTGGTGACCAGCCGTGGGGGGAGGAGGGAGGCGCAGCTCGGTGGGACGTCGGGGCCGGGGGCAGGAGAGTGAGGAGGGCAGGCTGAGGAACCCCAGGGTGGAGGTGGCCTTGGCCTGTAGGTTCAGACGAGGGGCTGGGCCGGGGTTGGGGCACTTCTTGGTGGAGGGTGGGGATGAGGAACTGCAGAGGCCTAGCGGCTGAGGTCTTCTCCGGGGCCTGCCCCCATCCCTCGGGCGTGCTTGCTCCTGTGCCCCTGGGAGATGCAGCCTACCCAGGCTCCATCCCCTCAGGCCCCCTGCCACCCACCCACAGGCACCCCTTCTCTCCTTTGCTGCTGATCCCAGCACAGATGTGCACGGGCTCAGACTCTTGGAAGGACGGTGGGCGAGTTTCTGCCCCCTTCCCTCTGTCTCAGCACTGACTGGGCTTCAGGGCCAGTTGTTGTTCTGTAACGTCATCGACATGCCCGACTGTTAGCCGTTCTTTCTCCACAAAAGCAGACGTGTCGTGTCAGGAGACGTGTCGTCAAGCACACATCTGATACAAGGTGTTGCCGCTTATGCGGTCTCAGGTCTGGAAGGCCGAGCGCTCCCCACCGGGCTCTAGGGGCAGCAGCCTGGAGGTCTCTTCTGCCTCCAGGTCTTGGAGCTCGCTATCTCCCTGGACAGCACAGCTGCCTCCAGGACTCAGTCCAGAGCTAAAGTGTCCATGTGTCCCCGAGCTCCCCAGCCACCCTCTCCCCGAGGCCTCTGAAGCCAGTGGGTGCAGCTCAACTGACCACCAGGACTGTGCTTCCACTGCATGGCACTCGGTCCCCGCTCCCCCCAGCCCACCCTGTGCTGAGCCCCATTCTTCCCGCAGGCTCAAGACCATCAGTCTGGTGATCCGCAGCACGCAGGGGGCTGAGGAGGTGCTCAGGGCCCACGAGGAGCAGCTCAAGGAGGCCCAGGCTGTGCCTGCCACCCTTCCGGATCTTGAGGCCACCAAGGCTGCGCTGAAGGTACTGCTGCTGGGCCTGGGCCTCACCGTGAGGGCCAGGGGCACAGGGCAGCATGGGCGGCATGGCGGCCAGAGGCAGGGCCTTGGAACTGAAACCACACCTGCCTCCCTGTTCCCCACCCCGCCCCCCTGCAGAAGCTGCGGGTCCAGGCGGAAGCACAGCAGCCCGTGTTTGATGCCCTGCGGGACGAGCTGCGGGGGGCTCAGGAGGTGGGGGAGCGGCTGCAGCGGCAGCACGGCGAGCGGGACGTGGAGGTGGAGCGCTGGCGAGAGCGGGTCGCACCCCTGCTGGAGCGCTGGCAGGCTGCACTGGCCCAGACCGACGTGAGGCAGCGCGAGCTCGAGCAGCTGGGCCGCCAGCTCCGCTACTACCGCGAGAGCGCAGACCCGCTGGGCGCCTGGCTGCAGGACGCCAAGCAGCGGCAGGAGCGGATCCAGGCCGTGCCGCTAGCCAACAGCCAGGCCGTGCGGGAGCAGCTGCAGCAGGAGAAGGTGGGTGCGGCCCAGGCCCCGGTGGGAGTGGGTCCGGAGGGGGCGCGCCTTGTGGCCGCTGACCACCCTCCCCTCCCAGGAGCTGCTGGAGGAGATCGAGCGGTATGGCGAGAAGGTGGATGAGTGCCAGCAGCTGGCCAAGCAGTACATTAATGCCATCAAGGTGAGGCTTCCTGGCTTCCTGCTACCTGCACGGAGGCTTGGCCGCCCGAGGAGGTCTTGCTGGGCCCTCCGCGGTGCCCCCTAGCCCAGGCCACACCCGCAAGAGCCTGGAGCAGGTTCCAGGGTACAGCGAGGGGAATGTGAAGCTGGCGGCTGTTGTTGTCTTCGCAGGACTACGAGCTTCAACTGGTCACGTATAAGGCGCAGCTGGAGCCAGTGGCCTCCCCAGCCAAGAAGCCCAAGGTCCAGTCCGGGTCTGAGAGCGTCATCCAGGAGGTAGGGCCGGGGGTGCTGCTGCTGGGGCTGGGCGGGGTGCACGGGCCCTGTGGCTCAAGGCAGGCCTGACCCCGGATGCCTCCTTCCCCGTGGCCCCCAGTACGTGGACCTGCGCACGAGGTACAGCGAGCTCACCACGCTTACAAGTCAGTACATCAAGTTCATCCGCGAGACCCTGCGGCGCATGGAGGAGGAGGAGGTATGTTCTGTTGGGGTGGGAGTGCCATCTTCCTGCCCGCCCCGCCCCGGTGCTGCCCTGGGAACCTGAGACCACTCAGGACGACTCGCCCCTCCTCTCCTGCCTGGTGCTGTCAGCACCCTCCCCTGCAGCACGGCCCGCCCCCCCTTGCCATGGCGCTGCACTGCTGTCCCCGTGGTGGCTGGCACCTCCTCTCCTCTGTTGGCACGTGCCCCCTACCAGGCGTCCTCCTGGCTCTCTTGTGTCTGTTCCTCATGGGGGTCCACGTGGTCTCTCCGCTTGGCCACTTGCCATGGAAGGGCTGGGGACAGAGGGTCCCGGAGTGTCTCGGCAGGGCAGGTGGCTCCCTGTCCGTTCCTTCTGCTTCCTGGGTGGATTCGCCGTCTGGCCTACGTGCGGTCTCCTCTCTGCAGGCTTGCAAGCCCTGGGGGCTGCGCTGCTGTCTCACACTGGCTGCCCCGGCTCAGCTCAGGGAGAGGGGCCCTGTGGGCAGAGCCCAGCCAGCAGGTGTTCAGCAGCACTCTGGCAGGGCGGTGTGGTGGGCGCGGCTCGCACGCCCTGCGAACTTCCTGCTTTGCTCTCTCTCTCTCTCCCTGTCCATCTGTCTCCATGGCCTGTCTGCGGGAAGAGGGGAGGATGCCTGGGCCTCCTTCCCCAGGCTGGTGAGCACGGTGGGGCCAGGCTGCGCTCGCTGCCGAGTGCCCTGGGCGGGTGCACGCTGTCTCCCTCGGCCGCGCTGTGACCTCTGTCCTCCCTTGACCCTCCCACCCCCACCCCCGCACCGCGCTGTCGGAGTGAACTGTGGTGGTGGTGCCATGTCCTGTGAGTGCCCGGCGGCCCGCCCTGTGCTCACGGCTCTCTCTGGTTCTCTCCCTCTCTCTGCCGCCGCCGCAGAGGCTGGCTGAGCAGCAGCGGGCAGAGGAGCGGGAACGGCTGGCCGAGGTGGAGGCCGCGCTGGAGAAGCAGCGGCAGTTGGCCGAGGCCCACGCGCAGGCGAAGGCGCAGGCCGAGCGGGAGGCGGAGGAGCTGCAGCGGCGCATGCAGGAGGAGGTGGCACGGCGGGAGGAGGCCGCGGTGGACGCACAGCAGCAGAAGCGGAGCATTCAGGAGGAGCTGCAGCACTTGCGGCAGAGCTCGGAGGCCGAGATCCAGGCCAAGGCCCGGCAGGTGGAGGCCGCAGAACGCAGCCGGGTGCGCATCGAGGAGGAGATCCGCGTGGTCCGCCTGCAGCTGGAGGCCACTGAGCGCCAGCGGGGCGGGGCCGAGGGCGAGCTGCAGGCCCTACGTGCGCGGGCGGAAGAGGCCGAGGCGCAGAAGCGGCAAGCACAGGAGGAGGCGGAGCGCTTGCGGCGGCAGGTGCAGGACGAGAGCCAGCGCAAGCGGCAGGCAGAGGCGGAGCTGGCCCTGCGCGTGAAGGCCGAGGCCGAGGCGGCCCGAGAAAAGCAGCGGGCCCTGCAGGCGCTCGAGGACGTGCGGCTCCAGGCCGAGGAGGCGGAGCGGCGCCTGCGGCAGGCGGAGGCCGACCGGGCCCGCCAGGTGCAGGTGGCCCTGGAGACGGCGCAGCGCAGCGCAGAGGTGGAGCTGCAGAGCAAGCGCGCCTCCTTCGCCGAGAAGACTGCGCAGCTGGAGCGCACGCTGCAGGAAGAGCACGTGGCCGTGGCACAGCTGCGCGAGGAGGCGGAGCGGCGGGCTCAGCAGCAGGCGGAGGCCGAGCGCGCCCGGGAGGAGGCGGAGCAGGAGCTGGAGCGCTGGCGGCTGAAGGCCAACGAGGCACTGCGCCTGCGGCTGCAGGCGGAAGAGGTGGCCCAGCAGAAGAGCCTGGCGCAGGCTGAGGCCGAGAAGCAGAAGGAGGAGGCGGAGCGGGAGGCGCGGCGCCGGGGCAAGGCGGAGGAGCAGGCCGTGCGGCAGCGGGAGCTGGCCGAGCAGGAGCTGGAGAAGCAGCGGCAGCTGGCAGAGGGCACCGCGCAGCAGCGCCTGGTGGCGGAGCAGGAGCTGATCCGGCTGCGGGCCGAGACGGAGCAGGGAGAGCAGCAGCGGCAGCTGTTGGAGGAGGAGCTGGCGCGCCTGCAGCGGGAGGCGGCCGCAGCCACGCACAAGCGCCAGGAGCTGGAAGCCGAGCTGGCCAAGGTGCGGGCTGAGATGGAGGTGCTGCTGGCCAGCAAGGCGCGCGCAGAGGAGGAGTCCCGCTCCACCAGCGAGAAGTCCAAGCAGAGGCTGGAGGCCGAGGCCAGCCGGTTCCGCGAGCTGGCCGAGGAGGCCGCCCGCCTGCGTGCCTTGGCTGAGGAGACCAAGCGGCAGCGGCAGCTGGCCGAGGAGGATGCGGCCCGGCAGCGGGCGGAGGCGGAGAGGGTACTGGCCGAGAAGCTGGCCGCCATCAGCGAGGCCACGCGGCTCAAGACCGAGGCCGAGATCGCCCTCAAGGAGAAGGAGGCGGAGAATGAGCGTCTGCGGCGGCTGGCGGAAGACGAAGCCTTCCAGCGGCGGCGGCTGGAGGAGCAGGCCGCCCAGCACAAGGCGGACATCGAGGAGCGGCTGGCGCAGCTGCGCAAGGCGTCAGAGAACGAGCTGGAGCGGCAGAAGGGGCTGGTGGAGGACACGCTGCGGCAGCGGCGGCAGGTGGAGGAGGAGATCCTGGCCCTGAAGGCGAGCTTCGAGAAGGCAGCTGCCGGCAAGGCGGAGCTGGAGCTGGAGCTCGGGCGCATCCGCAGTAACGCCGAGGACACACTGCGCAGCAAGGAGCAGGCTGAGCTGGAGGCCACGCGGCAGCGGCAGCTGGCGGCTGAGGAGGAGCAGCGGCGCCGCGAGGCCGAGGAGCGCGTGCAAAAGAGCCTGGCTGCTGAGGAGGAGGCCGCGCGGCAGCGCAAGTCTGCCCTGGAGGAGGTGGAGCGGCTCAAGGCCAAGGTGGAGGAGGCCCGGCGCCTGCGTGAGCGAGCGGAGCAGGAGTCGGCTCGGCAGCTACAACTGGCCCAGGAGGCCGCCCAGAAGCGGCTGCAGGCCGAGGAGAAGGCGCACGCCTTCGCCGTGCAGCAGAAGGAACAGGAGCTGCAGCAGACACTCCAGCAGGAGCAGAGCATGCTGGAGCGGCTGCGGGCCGAGGCGGAGGCGGCGCGGCGGGCGGCCGAGGAGGCGGAGGAGGCGCGGGAGCGGGCCGAGAGGGAGGCAGCACAGTCCCGGCGGCAGGTGGAGGAGGCCGAGAGGCTGAAGCAGCTGGCCGAGGAGCAGGCGCAGGCCCAGGCGCAGGCGCAGGCCGCCGCGGAGAAGCTTCGCAAGGAAGCGGAGCAGGAGGCGGTGCGGCGGGCGCAGGCAGAGCAGGCCGCCCTGAAGCAGAAGCAGGTGGCCGACGCCGAGATGGAGAAGCACAAGAAGTTTGCTGAGCAGACTTTGCGGCAGAAGGCGCAGGTGGAGCAGGAGCTGACCACGCTGAGGCTGCAGCTGGAGGAGACCGACCACCAGAAGAGCATCCTGGACGAGGAGCTGCAGCGGCTGAAGGCCGAGGTGACTGAGGCAGCCCGCCAGCGCAACCAGGTGGAGGAGGAGCTCTTCTCTGTGCGCGTGCAGATGGAGGAGCTGAGCAAGCTCAAGGCACGCATCGAGGCGGAGAACCGTGCGCTCATCCTCCGCGACAAGGACAACACTCAGCGCTTCCTGCAGGAGGAGGCCGAGAAGATGAAGCAGGTGGCAGAGGAGGCCGCCCGGCTGAGCGTGGCCGCCCAGGAGGCAGCCCGGCTGCGGCAGCTGGCCGAGGAGGACCTGGCACAGCAGCGGGCCCTGGCGGAGAAGATGCTCAAAGAAAAGATGCAGGCGGTGCAGGAGGCCACTCGCCTCAAGGCCGAGGCGGAGCTGCTGCAGCAGCAGAAAGAGCTGGCGCAGGAGCAGGCCCGACAGCTGCAGGAGGATAAGGAGCAGATGGCCCAGCAGCTGGCTCAGGAGACGCAGGGTTTCCAGCGGACGCTGGAGGCGGAGCGGCAGCGACAGCTGGAGATGAGCGCCGAGGCTGAGCGCCTCAAGCTTCGTGTGGCCGAGATGAGCCGGGCCCAGGCCCGCGCCGAGGAGGACGCCCAGCGCTTCCGCAAACAGGCCGAGGAGATCGGTGAGAAGCTGCACCGCACAGAGCTCGCCACGCAGGAGAAGGTGACACTGGTACACACGCTCGAGATTCAGCGGCAGCAGAGTGACCATGACGCCGAGCGCCTACGGGCGGCTATCACCGAGCTGGAGCGTGAGAAGGAGAAGCTCCAGGAGGAGGCCACGTTGCTGCAGCAGAAGTCTGAGGAGGTACCGGCCATCCCTCCACATGCACGTGGGTGGGCCCTGGGTGGAGGCCCGCTCTCGAGGGTCCCCTGATGTCCCTGACTGTCCCCTCCCCTCTTTCTAGATGCAGGTGGTGCAGCAGGAGCAGCTGCTGCAGGAGACGCGGGCCCTGCAGGAGAGCTTCCTGTCAGAGAAGGACCGCCTGCTGCAGCGGGAGCGCTTCATCGAGCAGGAGAAGGCCAAGCTGGAGCAGCTCTTCCGGGACGAGGTGGCCAAGGCGCAGAAATTGCGTGAGGAGCAGCAGCGGCAGCAGCAGCAGATGGAGCAGGAGCGGGAGCAGCTGGTGGCCAGCATGGAGGAGGCCCGGCAGTGCCAGCGCGAGGCCGAGGAGGGCGTGCGCCGCAAGCAGGAGGAGCTGCAGCTTCTCGAGCAGCAGCGGCAGCAGCAGGAGCGACTGCTGGCCGAGGAGAACCAGCGGCTGCGCGAGCGGCTACAGCGCCTGGAGGAGGAGCACCGGGCCGCCTTGGCGCATTCGGAGGAGATCGCCGCCTCGCAGGCCGCGGCTGCCAAAGCCCTGCCCAACGGCCGGGATGCGCCCGACGGCCCAGCCGTGGAGGCAGAGCCTGAGCACGTGTTCGATGGCCTTCGGCGGAAGGTGCCAGCCCAGCGGCTGCAGGAGGTGGGCATCCTGAGCGCAGAGGAGCTGCAGCGGCTGGCCCAGGGCCGCACGACAGTGGCCGAGCTTGCTCAGCGGGAGGACGTGTGCCAGTACCTGCAGGGCCGCGGTGGCATCGCTGGGCTGCTGCTCAAACCGGCCAACGAGAAGCTGAGTATCTACGCGGCCCTCCGGAGGCAGCTGCTGAGCCCAGGCACGGCGCTCATCCTGCTGGAGGCACAGGCGGCCACTGGCTTCCTCCTGGACCCCGTGCAGAACCGACGGCTGACTGTCAACGAGGCTGTGAAGGAAGGCGTGGTGGGGCCCGAGCTGCACCACAAGCTGCTGTCGGCCGAGCGTGCCGTCACCGGCTACAAGGACCCCTACACTGGTGAGCAGATCTCGCTCTTCCAGGCCATGCAGAAGGAGCTCATCGTGCGCGACCACGGCATCCGCCTGCTGGAGGCCCAGATCGCCACGGGCGGCATCATCGACCCGGTACACAGCCACCGGCTGCCCGTGGACGTGGCCTACCAGCGCGGCTACTTCGACGAGGAGATGAACCGCGTGCTGGCCGACCCGAGCGACGACACCAAGGGCTTCTTCGACCCCAACACGCACGAGAACCTCACGTACCTGCAGCTGCTGGAGCGCTGCGTGCTCGACCCCGAGACAGGCCTGCGCCTGCTGCCCCTCACGGACCAGGCCGCCAGGGGCGGTGAGCTGGTCTACACCGACTCCGAGGCCCGGGATGTGTTCGAGAAAGCCACTGTGTCTGCACCGTTCGGGAAGTTCCAGGGCAGGACGGTGACCATCTGGGAGCTCATCAACTCCGAGTACTTCACGACGGAGCAGCGGCGGGATCTGCTGAGGCAGTTCCGCATGGGCAAGGTCACCGTGGAGAAGATCATCAAGATCGTCATCACGGTGGTGGAGGAACACGAGCAGAAAGGCCAGCTCTGCTTCGAGGGCCTGCGCGCCCTCGTACCCGCCGCCGAGCTGCTCGAGAGCGGGGTCATAGACCACAACCTCTACCGCCAGCTGCAGCGGGGCGAGCGCTCTGTGCGAGAGGTGGCCGAGGTGGACGCCGTGCGGCGGGCCCTGCGGGGCACCAGCGTCATTGCAGGGGTGTGGCTGGAGGAGACAGGACAGAGGCTGAGCATCTACGAAGCCCTGAAGAAGGATCTCCTGCCTCCAGAGGTAGCAGTGGCTCTCCTGGAGGCCCAGGCCGGCACTGGCCACATCATTGACCCCGCCACGAGCGCCCGGCTCACCGTGGACGAGGCAGTGCGTGCTGGCCTGGTGGGGCCCGAGCTGCATGAGAAGCTGCTGTCGGCCGAGAAGGCCGTGACGGGCTACAAGGACCCGTACTCGGGGCAGAGTGTTTCTCTCTTCCAGGCCCTGAAGAAGGGCCTCATCCCCAGGGAGCAGGGCCTGCGTCTGCTTGATGCCCAGTTGTCCACGGGTGGCATCGTTGACCCAAGCAAGAGCCACCGCGTGCCCATGGACGTGGCCTACGCCCGGGGCTACCTGGACCAGGAGACCAGCCGAGCCCTGTCGGCGCCCCAAGACGAAGCCAAGACCTACCACGACCCCAGCACGCAGGAGCCCGTCACCTACGGCCAGCTCCAGCAGCAATGCCGGCCCGACCCGCTGACGGGGCTGAGCCTGCTGCCGCTCTCGGAACAGGCCGCTCAGGCCCGGCGGGAGGGGCTCTACTCCGAGCTGCAGGCCCGTGAGACCTTTCAGAAGACCCCCGTGGAGGTCCCCGTGGGCAGCTTCAAGGGCAGGACGGTGACGGTGTGGGAGCTCCTGAGCTCCGAGTACTTCACGACTGAGCAGAGACAGGAGCTGCTGCGGCAGTTCCGCACGGGTACCGTCACCGTGGAGAAGATCATCAAGATCGTCATCACCATTGTGGAGGAGGTGGAGACTGTGCGGCAAGAGAGGCTGTCGTTCAGTGGCCTCCGTGCCCCGGTGCCAGCCAGCGAGCTCCTGGCCTCTGGGGTCCTCAGCAGGACCCAATTCGAGCAGCTCAAGGATGGCAAGACGTCGGTGAAAGACCTATCAGAGCTGAGCTCCGTGCGGACGCTGCTCCAGGGCAGCGGCTGCCTGGCCGGCATCTACCTGGAGGAATCCAAGGAGAAGGTGACCATCTACGAGGCCATGCGGCGGGGCCTGCTCAGGCCCAGCACGGCCACTCTCCTGCTCGAGGCGCAGGCGGCCACGGGCTTCCTCATCGACCCCGTGCGCAACCAGCGCTTGTACGTCCATGAGGCTGTGAAGGCGGGTGTGGTGGGGCCCGAGCTGCACGAGAAGCTGCTGTCGGCCGAGAAGGCCGTGACCGGCTACAAGGACCCGTATTCGGGCAGCACCATCTCGCTCTTCCAGGCCATGAAGAAGGGCCTGGTCCTTCGGGAGCATGGCATCCGCCTGCTGGAGGCCCAGATCGCCACGGGCGGCATCATCGACCCGGTACACAGCCACCGGCTGCCCGTGGACGTGGCCTACCAGCGCGGCTACTTCGACGAGGAGATGAACCGCGTGCTGGCCGACCCGAGCGACGACACCAAGGGCTTCTTTGACCCCAACACGCATGAGAACCTCACGTACCTGCAGCTGCTAGAGCGCTGTGTGGAGGACCCCGAGACGGGCCTTCGCCTCCTGCCCCTGAAAGGCGCCGAGAAGACGGAGGTGGTGGAGTCCACGCAGGTGTACACGGAGGAGGAGACCCGCAGGGCGTTCGAGGAGACGCAGATCGACATCCCTGGCAGCGCCGGCCGCAGCGGCTCCACTATGTCCCTGTGGGAGGTGATGCAGTCGGACCTGATCCCGGAGGAGCAGCGGACCCGGCTCATGGCGGACTTCCAGGCTGGCCGCGTGACTAAGGAGCGCATGATCATCATCATCATCGAGATCATTGAGAAGACCGAGATCGTGCGCCAGCAGAACCTGGCCTCCTATGACTACGTCCGGCGCCGTCTCACTGCCGAGGACCTGTACGAGGCCCGGATCATCTCCCGCGAGACCTACAGCCTCCTGCGGGAGGGGACCAAGAGCCTCCGACAGGTGCTTGAGGAGGAAGAGGCCTCCCGCTACCTCTACGGCACGGGCTGCGTGGCCGGCGTCTACCTGCCGGGCTCCAGGCAGACACTCACCATCTACCAGGCCCTCAAGAAGGGGCTGCTGAACGCCGAGGTGGCCCGCTTCCTGCTGGAGGCGCAGGCGGCCACGGGCTTCCTCCTGGAGCCCGTGAAGGGCGAGCGGCTGACTGTGGACGAGGCCGTGCGCAAAGGCCTGGTGGGCCCCGAGCTGCATGACCGGCTGCTCTCAGCGGAGCGGGCCGTGACCGGCTACCGCGACCCCTACACCGAGCAGACCATCTCCCTCTTCCAGGCCATGAAGAAGGACCTGATCCCCACCGACGAGGCCCTGCGGCTGCTAGATGCCCAGCTGGCCACGGGCGGCATCGTGGACCCGCACCTGGGCTTCCACCTCCCCTTGGAGGTGGCCTACCAGCGTGGCTACCTCAACAAAGACACGCACGACCAGCTCTCAGAGCCCAGCGAGGTGCGCAGCTACCTGGATCCGTCCACGGACGAGCGCCTCAGCTACACGCAGCTGCTCCGGCGGTGCCGCCGCCACGAGACCAGCGGCCAGATGCTCCTGCCTCTCTCGGACGCCCGCAAGCTGACCTTCCGCGGGCTGCGCAAGCAGATCACGGTGGAGGAGCTGGTGCGTTCGCAGGTCCTGGACGAGGCCACCGCGCTGCAGCTGCAGGAGGGCCTGACGTCGGTGGAGGAGGTCACCAAGAACCTGCAGAAGTTCCTCGAGGGCACGAGCTGCATTGCGGGCGTCTTCGTGGATGCCACCAAGGAGCGGCTGTCGGTGTACCAGGCCATGAAGAAGGGCATCATCCGCCCTGGCACGGCCTTCGAGCTCCTGGAGGCGCAGGCGGCCACTGGCTACGTCATCGACCCCATCAAGGGGCTGAAGCTGACCGTGGAGGAGGCCGTGCGCATGGGCATCGTGGGTCCCGAGTTCAAGGACAAGCTGCTGTCGGCCGAGCGCGCCGTCATTGGCTACAAGGACCCCTACTCTGGGAAGCTCATCTCCCTGTTCCAGGCCATGAAGAAGGGCCTCATCCTGAAGGACCACGGCATCCGCCTCTTGGAGGCCCAGATTGCCACGGGCGGCATCATCGACCCCGAGGAGAGCCACCGGTTGCCTGTGGAGGTGGCCTACAAGCGCGGCCTCTTTGATGAGGAGATGAACGAGATCCTGACTGACCCGAGCGATGACACCAAGGGCTTCTTCGACCCCAACACGGAGGAGAACCTCACGTACCTGCAGCTGATGGAGCGCTGCATCACGGACCCCCAGACGGGCTTGTGCCTGCTGCCCCTGAAGGAGAAGAAGCGGGAGCGGAAGACGTCCTCCAAGTCATCGGTGCGCAAGCGCCGCGTGGTGATCGTGGATCCCGAGACAGGCAAGGAGATGTCCGTGTACGAGGCGTACCGCAAGGGCCTCATCGACCACCAGACGTACCTGGAGCTATCCGAGCAGGAGTGCGAGTGGGAAGAGATCACCATCTCGTCCTCGGACGGCGTGGTCAAGTCCATGATCATCGACCGCCGCTCAGGCCGCCAGTACGACATCGACGAGGCCATCGCCAGGAACCTCATCGACCGCTCAGCACTGGACCAGTACCGCGCGGGCACGCTCTCCATCACGGAGTTCGCGGACATGCTGTCAGGCAACGCTGGCGGCTTCCGCTCCCGTTCCTCTTCCGTGGGCTCCTCCTCCTCCTACCCCATCAGCCCCGCCACCTCCAGGACCCAGGCGGCCTCCTGGTCAGACCCCACCGAGGAGACGGGCCCCGTGGCCGGCATCCTGGACACGGAAACGCTGGAGAAGGTGTCCATCACGGAGGCCATGCGCCGCAACCTGGTGGACAACATCACCGGGCAGCGGCTGCTGGAGGCCCAGGCCTGCACGGGCGGCATCATCGACCCCAGCAGCGGTGAACGCTTCCCCGTCACGGACGCCGTCAGCCGGGGCTTGGTGGACAAGATCATGGTGGACCGCATCAACCTGGCGCAGAAGGCCTTCTGCGGCTTCGAGGACCCGCGCACCAAGACCAAGATGTCGGCTGCACAGGCCCTGAAGAAGGGCTGGCTGTACTATGAGGCGGGCCAGCGCTTCCTGGAGGCGCAGTACCTGACGGGCGGCCTCATCGAGCCCGACGTGCCGGGCCGCGTGCCCCTCGACGAGGCCCTGCAGCGGGGCATGGTGGACGCCCGCACAGCCCAGAAGCTGCGGGACGTCGGCGCCTACTCCAAGTACCTCACCTGCCCCAAGACCAAGCTCAAGATCTCGTACAAGGACGCGCTGGACCGCAGCATGGTGGAGGAGGGCACGGGGCTGCGGCTGCTGGAGGCCGCCGCCCAGTCCAGCAAGGGCTACTACAGCCCCTACAGCGTCAGCGGCTCCGGCTCGGCCGCCGGCTCGCGCTCCGGCTCGCGCACGGGCTCCCGGGCTGGCTCCCGCCGGGGCAGCTTCGACGCCACCGGCTCCGGTTTCTCCATGACCTTCTCCTCGTCCTCCTACTCTTCCTCAGGCTACGGCCGCCGCTACGCCTCAGGGCCCGTGTCCTCCCTGGGGGGCCCCGAGTCCGCGGCGGCCTGACCCACTGCCCGCACCCCGCCCTCCCGCTCTGCATGTGGCCCGGCTCCCCGCTCAGGCGTTGGGGTCTTTAACGTTTAAAGGTGTCTTCCTCCCAAGCGGTGCCTAAAGTTTAACCAAAAAGAAAAAAAACCAGACTAATGTATGAATATTAAGCTGCTGTCCAGACGGCCCGTGTCCCGGGGGATTCATCCCTCAGGCCTTCCTGCTCCTGTCTACCTGCCACTCACCACAGCCAGGTGCCTTGGAGGGTCCTGAGCCAGGCCCCCAGCCCAGCCCGCCGGTCTCTCCGGGGAGGGTTTTGTCCGGGCAGGGTCCCCGCAGCCCTACTCTCCGGGCTCACGGACGCCCAACCGCCCGTCCCAACCGCCCGGGGACATGGGGCTTGGCGCCGGGGCCAGCAGGGCCCTCAGGACCAGCTTTCCTCCCCGTTTCCAGGACTGACTTCCTCGCTCAGCGGACCTGCTGGGGGGGGGGCGCTGGGTCCGCATCTCTTCCGGCCTGCCCGGAGGAGTCCCTGCCCCACAGGAAGATGAGGGTCCAGTCTACAGAACCAGCTGGCCCTGCTGGGCCTCCCCTGTGCCTGGCTCCTGCCTGGCCCCACGCCCCAGCCCGTGACACTCTCCCAAGACCCCAGGCCTCTGGCTTCAGCCTTCCAGCCTCAGCCCCCTAGTAAGTGCCTTCAGTGTCCTCCCTCCCACCCCAGGCCCCGAGGACCCAGATCTGGGGTGGGAGGGAGGCCCTCCTGGTGAAAGACTCGCCACGGGCCCAGCTCCCGGGCACGCCAGCCCCCGGGTTGGGCTGGGTACGGCTGGGGCTTCTGCAGGGCTCTGCTCCCCTGCGGCGCCCCCGGGTGCTTCCTGCCTGTCTCTGGCGGGAGCCTTACCCTTCGTCTGGCGCCGGGACAGGCAGCCCAGCCCAGGGCCACCCCTCCCGTTCCACCTTGGTGGCTTCCACCCCTGCCTCCACCCTCTGAGCTTTGCATGTCCCACTAACCCAGGCAGGCGGCGGGTGGAGGCGCCAGGCTTCCGGCAGTCTCCATGAACACTAACCCGACCATGGGTGGGCCTGCAGCGCTCACCCCAATAAAAGCAATTCCAACCTCTGTGGTCCTACGTGGCTTTTCTGTCCTGGGGCCCCGTGTGTGCTGGGGTGGGGGGGTCCCGTGCCGTAGGCCCCGAGCGTGGCCGGGGCAGAGGAGCAGGGCCCGGCCCAACACAAACCCACCCGAGCAGAGGCCAGGTGGCCCGCTCCCCCGCCCCCTGGGCCCGCAGGATTCCGTTCGCCGCTAGCACTTCTGTCCCAGGGGGTCTGCATGCTCTCAGGTCAGCTAACATGGGCTGCCCCTAGCCCCCCCACCCCGCAGCCCCTCTGGGAGGATGCACTTGAGAGCCGCAGCAGCTGGGCGGCGGGGGCATAGCCTCCTCTCTTCCGGCCCCCAAGTCCACGCCGTGCCCCTCGCATCTGGTTGGTGCCAGCCTCCAGGGATCTTTCTGGGAAAACCTCCAAGAGCAAGAGCAGCGCCCCTGAGCCATGGGGCCGGAGGCCACAACTGATGCTTTCCTGCCCGCTTTGCCCTGGGTGAGGGCCGCCGACCGAGACCCCGGTCCTTGGGCGTCTGAATCCGGGTTCCCGGCTCCTTGTCTGGCTCTGCCCTTTGGCCCCGCTTCCGTTTACAACAGGGCGTGGGGATAAACGCCCAGTCGCCGTGTCCCGGCCAGGTGGCAGCCACAGTGAGCCCCCTGTCGCAGGTCCCTGGCCGCCGGCTCTCTGGCGCTGCTGCTCCTCCTGGGCGCTGCTGCTTCTCCTGGGCCTGATGGTCTCACACGGCCCCCGGTGCAGTCCTGGGAAGCGCACATGCCCCAGTGGGCCCCGGTGAGCGTGCTGGGTGGGCCGCAGCTTCCACCCCTGGTTCCCAGACCCAGGTCCCCCCTCCTGGGGCCACTGAGGCAAGAAACCAGCCCCATCCTGAGGGACGGCACTGCCCGGCCAGCAGCGTCTGTGGGGTCCTGGTCCGGGCGCCCAGGCCACGTCGGCAGTGGGACCCGGGCAGGCCGAGCCCAAAGCGCCTGGAGCACAGGTGGCCTGAAGGTGACTGTCGGCCGGGCCACCTCACCCAGCAGCGGCCCCGCAGCTTCTGCAGGGACCTGGTCGTTGGATTAAAAGGGCAGACGGTGCGCAGCAGCCTTGCTGACCCCTGCCGTTGCAACCGGGAAGCGATATTTTATATTTATGAGGCTGCGGGGCCTGGGAGGAGCTGGATCAGCCCGCAGCGACCCTGACCCGCGTGCCCCCGTAGAGACCCGTGTCCAAGCACGCTCACCCTCTGAGGTCCTGAGGTCAGGACTCGGCGCACAGATGGGGCTACGGCTCACCCCGCTCGTGGCCCGGAGAGCCGTGCCCTTGGGTGCGGCCTGCGTGGCAGCCACGCTGACGTCACCCACCTGCTACCAGAGAGCAGCCTGGGCCCAGTGGCCCACGGGCACTGGGAACACAGTACACTTCCCAGGCCGCACCCCACCCCGGCCGTCAGGTCCGTTCCCCAGACGCAGCCTGTGGTGGTCGCTCGGGTGCGTCTGGCTTATGGAAGTCGTGCTGTCGGGGGCTGTGAGGACGGCCGGGCCAGGGCCCGTGTCCAGCTGGGGGGTGCCCATAGCTGGTACCACGGCCACCTCCCAGCCATTCATTCACTTGAGAGTGAGCACGAGCAGGCCGAGGGGCAGAGGGAGACGCCGCCGCCCCGCTGAGCAGGGAGCCTGAAGCGGGACTCAATCCCGGGACCCCGGGGTCATGACCTGAGCCGCAGGCAGGCGCTTCACCCACGGAGCCCCCCAGGCGCCCCCAGGATTTCACCTGAGAGGTTGCTTCTCCAGCGACAGGGACCTGAGCTGCGACCCTCCGCATCGGTCATTGGCCAGCGGCTGCCCCGGGTGAGCACGCCGATCCCGTGAGGGGGTCTGAGGACGGCCGGCAGCGTCTGCGTTAACGGTGACAGCAGCAGCGACGCGATAGGCCTCGGCGTCCGGCAAACGCCTCCCACCATAAGGTTCCCAGGTAAATCCTAACGAATATGTCCTCAGATACCTGAGGTCACAAAACAGAGAAGGAGATTCCCCGGGGGGTGGGGGGTGGGGGACAAGACTTTGGAGCACAGCCGGCACTTCCCTGGACTGTTTGTTGACTCTGGGAACCCAGAGCCTCAAGTCTGAACAGGTCCTGGGATGCAGAGCGACCTGCACGAGCCGAGGTTCTGGGTGAAATCTGGGTCCTCCTCAGTCTACACGTGGTGAACACATGCACCAGGGAAACCCTGCCGCTGGCAGATGGTGCCAGAAAGGAAACCCCCCAGCCTCAGTCTGGGTACTGCAGGAAGAGCTTCTACTGGAGACATATGCACACATATGTTGTCAGCCCAACGTGGAGCCTGATGCGGGGCTTGAACCGGCGACCGTGAGCCCGGGACCTGAGCTGAGATCAAGAGTGGGCTGTTTAGCGGACTGAGCCACCGGGCGCCCCTTGCACTGCATATTCATAATCCAGGTCTTCCCCCTGCGTATTTGGGGGAACCACATGCGGAGACACTAAGTCAGCACGGCCCCTGATGGATGACGAGCTGGTGCGGGGCGTGAGCCCACATGCCTTCTCTGCAGGTCTCGTCCCCGGGATGTCACAGGATGCCCAGAGCACACGCTGGGCCCCCTGAACGCCATCTCACCATTCAAAAGCAAGAGAGTGGAAATGTGGTGCGTCTGCCAGTTAGAGCCCCGACAGGAAGCGGGGTGCTGGCGAGAGTTTAAGGAAGGGATGGTTTACACAGATGTGGGCGGGGGAGGCCGGCGGTGCGGGAGGGCCACCCGAGCTGGCCGCCACACGTCCTCCATCCTGGCGGAAAACTGCCGGTTCTGTTTTGATAGAATGGATCTCTTTTCCCTGTTCCCAAGGGTGCTTTTTCTTCTGTTTACGTGCCTGGTTTTGTAAAGTCCCCGGTGACAATAGGACAAACTTTATCATCAAAACATCTGACCCCAGTCAGGGAACATGCAGGGGCTTGGAAGTTCTAGAAGCCCAGCGAAATTGTCGCAGCCTGGTCAGGGAGGCAATCGGGCTGCCCCAGACCCGGGGCCGTGGCAGCAGGTAATTCTTCAGTGTGAGGGATGGACCAAGGTGTGCTCCAGCCGGGGCCAGTGCCCCTGGGATATGTGGGTGTCATGGTTCAGGGACTGAGAAGCTGAGCCTCTCGGCCCTGTGGGGACCATGCCCGCTGATGGCAGAGGGCCTGGCACGGGAGACGGGAGGCCTACAGGCCCACGTGCCCAGTGAGCACGCATCCACCTGCTGAGGACCTCTCCGGGCAGCTCCACACGTGTGGGCGGCGCCTTGGTGGCAGCACAGGCGTGGCAGGCAGGACCCAGGTTCCTATCTCCTGAACTCTGACCCCTTCAGGTTCGCCCTCCAGGGCCCGGTGGTAGCAGTGTGCCCAGGCTCCGCCTCCCCAGGCCCAGCCCAGATGAGCTGTCCTGGTTTCCGGGCCGCAGCTGTTGCGGCTGACCCCCGTATTCAGCCCAGCCCACGTTTCCCCAGCAGGCCCCACCTGGAACCGACCGCCCTGTGAGCCCTGGACTTCAGGGGGTGACGGGAGAAGAGCGGAAGCCGCCAGCCTTCCTTCCAGGCAGAGAGGCCAGCGGCTCAGGCAACTGTGGCTGCCTGGGGCGGAGGCCGGGAGTCCCCTGGAGGAGGCCTGGCCTTCACCGAGCCTATGCTTTGGCCTCCAGGCCCCAGTGGCATCTCAGCTCCTGTCCCAACAGGACATCTGTTCCACAGACCCAACGTGAAGCAAGAGAGTGCCACCCAAGCAAGACAATCGGCCGCCCTGGGCACCCCGGGCCCAAAACTACGGCAGCTCCCACGAAGCCAGTCCCCGGAAGGGATGGGGCTTCTGTGATCTACTGACAAGGGGCTTCTTGCTCCGCTCGGCTCTCAGGATGTGCGACTTCACAATATGACATGTTGGAAGATGGGACAATCTTAGTATCCGTAAAGAAAACAGGGGCTTGAATCCACCAGTTAAAAAAAAAAAAAAAAATGAGTTGCTCATCTTCAGAGGATACTGGAACCATCTTACTGCACTCCTACGTATACCAGTTTCAATATTGATAAGTAATGCAAGCGAGTCACACCTTGGGAGGTGCAAGGGCAGGACGGCCAGGGATGCAGCCTCCACTAAGACGGCAGTCGCTCTGGGAGAGTCTGTCTGGGGGAACCACTAATGGGAATCTGGAGTCTGCTGAGGGTTTGTAACCTCCAGGGAAGGACTTAGATGGTACCACGTGGTTAAATTAGGTCAATATGAGCTCTTCGCACCGGAGTGGCTACTCATCCCCCACCCGTCTCAGGCAGGGGCACATGTCCCCCTGGAGCATCGTGCACACAGCTCTCAGGATCCCGGCTGGACAAAAGGATCCAGTCCTCCAAATATTGAGGATCTGTGCTCTGATCGCTAATGGCTGCTTCTGATCACATAGATGCTGACAGAGAGGGGGAGGCTCTTGCTGCACCCCCCACACTGATGCCAGCCCCTCCCCCTCTGGCTGAAGTGACTTCCAGGGGATTTAAAGGGCTGGAACCAGGGTGTCTGGGTGGCTCAGGTGGCTGGAGCGTATGACTCGGTTTCGGCTCAGGTCGCGATCTCAGGGTCGTGAGATTGAGCCTCTCATGCTCAGAAGAGTCTGCTTGAGATTCTTTCTCTCCCTCTGTCCCTCCCACCCCTCTAACATAAATATATAAATCTTTAAAAAAGTAAAAAAGGGCTGGTACCCATTCCTTCAACTTTATTTTCCTCTTTTATCCCTTTTGGAAGCCAAACATTACAGACTAGGACATTCAAAAGCAACTGCATATAAGAGGAAAGTTAGAAAGTGACCATCAGGATGCCTGGGTGGCTCAGTGGTTAAGCACCTGCCTTCGGCCCAGGGCGTGATCCTGGAGTCCCAGGATCGAGTCCTACATCTGGCTCCCTGCATGGGGCCTGCTTCTCCCTCTGCCTGTGTCTCTGCTTCTCTGACTCTCATGAATAAATAATAAATAAAATCTTAAAAAAAAAAAAAAAGTGACCACTCAGGCACAGTGAAAGGAACAGCCTCAGGAAAGAGCAAATAAAACCTTAGGGTTACCCCTCATACTAATCCTTAGCACAGAGACAGCTAATAATACAGTTAATAATAAAAAGATAATAAACAGCAAACCTTGGGGAAAGAGGAGAATCTGATTTCTGGAGTTACCACATTATTAAATTCAAATATCCAGTCTTCAACAGAAAAATCAGAAAGCACACCAAAAAATAGGGAAGCATCCTCATTCAAAGGAAAAAATGTCAACAGAAACTGTCCCTGAAAAAGAACTGAGGGCAGATCTACTATACAAAGATTTTATTTTATTATTTTTTTATTGGGACCTTCTATATTTTATTATTAAAAAATCCATACATGCTATGGAGCCATTAAAAATACTTACAACCTCATGATGACACAGAAAATACTCATGTCATAATCCCATTAATAGTATGAAAGTGTTATAACCTACTTTATATCCTCACCCGATTTCCTCTACAATCCACATGTGTTTTTCTTCCTTTCCTCGACAGGGGACTGTACCTGTCAAGGTCACCAGTGACCTTCACCTCATCAGATCCAGCAGCTACTTTCCTAGCCTCAGCTTCCAGCATAGTTGACCCCTGGTTCTTCTGTGCCAAGACTGGTCCATATCTACCTCACTGGCTCTATCCACCCCATTCCCCTTCCAGTCTACTGGAATGTTGGAGAACCCCAAGGTCCAACGGGATCCTCTTCTCTTCTTCATCCTCCTTTCATCACTCTCTCCCTAAATGATCACAACCAGTTCCATGGCTTTGAATTCTCTACATGGTTCAGTGAAGAGTATTTCAGGCATTTAAGTCACACCTCCAGCTCTGACCCCTACACTGACCTCTGGACAGGAATGTATTCAGTTGTCTACTCAACATCTCTTCTTGTCTAAGACGAAAACATCTTGGACTAAATACTTCCAAACAGAATTATTATTATGTCTGTCTTGTTCAGCTCACAGAACAGGGCATGGCCTGTAGGAGATTCTCAAGAAATAGTTGCTGAATGAGTAAGTGAAAAAAATAAACACACATACAACTATTTGTTGTACAATTATGTTTCACAACATAAGAGGAAAAACACCAAAATATTAACTGTTTGCACATGAAATTATTAAACTTTTGGAACGCCTGGGTGGCTCAGCTGTTGAGTGTCTGCCTTCAGCTCCAGGGCATGATCCCAGGATCCGAGATTGAGTCCCACATCAGGCTCCTTGCGAAGAGCCTGCTTCTCCCTCTGCCTGTGTCTCTGCCTCTCTCTGTGTGTCTCTCATGAATAAATAAATAAAACATTTAAAAAAATAAATTATAAAACTTTTTTCTTCCTTAAGCTCCTTTTCCTTTTTTCAACTTTATTTAGATGGTAGTAGTTAAGACTATCAGACTGATGCTTGGAGACTTCTGCTAGACTGCCACATACCAGGGCACATCCCCACTTTCATCATATGCCAAAGGGGTTTAAAAATAGGCACTGGATGTTATATTATATGTTGGCAAATTGAATTCAAATTTTAAAGTGTAAAAAAGGGACACCCGGGTGGCTCAGCGTTTGGGTACCTACTCTCAACTTGGGTCGTGATCCCAGGATCTGGAATCGAGTCCCACATCAGGGTCCCTGCATGGAGCCTGCTTCTCTCTCTGTCTGCATCTCTGCCTCTCTCTCTGTCTCTTGTGAGTAAATAAATAAATCTTACAAAAAATGTAAGAAATATAAATAAAAAAGAAAAATGCTCCTTAGTTATGTTCACTAAGCATTCACAATGTACTTAACTATGAAATTATTGATGTGAAGAGCTTTACACAGTGCAGGGGACATAGTGAGGGTAATGGCTGTTAGTTGACAATGCTGACAGGCATGTTTTCTTTTATAATAAAAACACATTTTTGGGGGATCCCTGGGTGACTCAGCAGTTTGGAGCCTGCCTTTGGCCCAGGGCATGATCCTGGAGTCCCGGGACTGAGTCCCACATCAGGCTCCCGGCATGGAGCCTGCTTCTCCCTCCTCCTGTGTCTCTGCCTCTCTCTTTCTCTCTGTGTCTATCATAAATAAAAATAAATAAATAAATCTTTTTTTTTAAAAAAGCACATTTTTTCTTATAGAGCTTTCCTGAAAGAAGAAAAAGAAATCCACACCAGTACCCACATCAGCTGCCTGCCCACTGCCCTGCTGGGGTCCCCGAGAGGCTGTCTATAAAATCTTTATATAGATTTTAAAATGATGTATGAATAAAATGGAGATAACAAAGAGAGAAAATCTAAAGAGGAGCTAAAGAAAAAGTCTGGAGCCGAAAAATACAATAACTGACATGAAAAAATTGCTAGAGGGAGACAAAGGCAGACTTGAGCAGGCACAGCAAAGAGCCAGCAAACGTGACGAGAGGATGGTAGGAATTACCGAGTCTAAAGAACAGAAGAATAAAAATTGAAGTGAGCCTAAGGGACTTGTGGGACATCACCAAACAGATGAACGTATACATCATAGGATCCTAGGAGAGTGAGAGGGAAAGAGACAGAGAATATTTGAAGAAATGGTGGCTTAGAACATTCCAAGTTTGATGAAAGACACAAATATGAACATCCAAGAGGCTCAACAACCTCCAAGCTAAGATGAACCCACAGAAACCCACAGAAACTCACATAGGGACACAGTATAATCAAAACTTCAGAAGGAAAAGACAAACAGAATTTTGGAAGCAACAGGAGAGAAGCAGCTCATCACATCCAACTGGTCCCCAATAAGATAAGGACCAGATTTCTCATCAGGAGCTTCGGAGTAATATCCAAAGTATTAAGAAGAAAAAAAAAGTCAACTAAGAATCTTATTTCCACCAAAACTGTTCTTTAAGAGTGACGGAGAAATTAGCACATTCCCATATACACAAAAACTGAGGGAGTTCATTACCATTAGGCCTGCCCTGAAAGAACTCGAAGGAGTTCTGCAGGGTGAAATGAAAGGACACATTAATATGATAAAAGAAATTCCCTCGTGATCATCTCAATTGATGTAGAGAAAACCATTAGACAAAAATTCAGCACCCTTTCACATTGAAAACACCCAACAAATGGAGTAAAAGAAAACTGTCTCAACTTAATAAAAGCCATACTTGAAAAACCCATGGCAAACATTGTACTCAATGGTGAAATACTGAAAGCTTTTCCTCTAAGATCAGAATAAAGCAAGGATATCTGCTTTTATTATCTCTCTTTGATATAGTACTGGAAATTCTAGCCAGAGCAATTAGACAAGAAAAAGAAATAAAAGGCATCTAAATTGGAAAGGGAGAAGTAAACTCATCTCTGTTTGCAGAAAATATGGTCTTATATGTGGAAAAACTTAATGATTGCACACACACACACACACACACACACAAAACCCTGTTAGAACTAGTGAATCCATTCAGTGAAGTAGCAGGACACAAAGTCAACACGCAAAAATTCGTTGTGTTTCTGTATACTAATAAAGAACAATCTGAAAAGGAAATTACAAAACAATCCCATTTACAGAAGCACCAAGAAGAATAAAAGACTTCAGAATTAACCAAGGTGAAAAACAAGGAAAAATACAAATTATTGCTCATAGAAATTAAAGAAGATGTAAAAAATGGAAATGCATTCATGCTCATGGATTGGAAGACTTACTCTTATGAAAATGTCAATACTACCCAAATGGTCTACAGATTCAGTGCAATCCCTACCAAAATCCTTATCACAATTTTTACAGAAATAGAAAAACTCATCCTAAAATTACATGAAATCTCAAGGGAACCCAAATAGCCAAAACAATCTTGAAAAAGAGGCGGGAGGACTCACACTTCCTGATTTCAAAACATACTAACAACCTACTGTAGTGGAAACAATATGGTAATGACATAAAGACAGATGTACGGACCAAAGGAATAGAATAGAGAGTCCAGAAGTAAACCTTCACATATGTGATCAAATGATTTTTGTCAAGGATGCCAAGACCACTCAATGGAGAAAGGACAGTCTTTCCAACAAATTGTGCTGGAAAACTGGGCATCCCTGTGCAAAATAATGATGTTAGGCCCTTAACTCGCATCATATATAAAAATTAACTCAAAATGGACCAAAGATTTAAGACCCCAAACCATAAGACTGTTAGAATAAAAACAGAACAAATGATTCATCACTTTGGATCTGGCAGCGATTTCTTGGTTACAGTTAACAAAAGAAAAAGTAAACAAACGGGCCTGCATGAGAACTTAACATTTTTGCGTGTCAATGGATGTTATCCACAGAGTGAAAAGGCAACCCACAGAACGGGAGATAACATTTGCAAATCACGTATATGATGAAGGATTAGTATCCAGAATATGTAGAGAACTCCTCCAACCACAACCACAAGCAACCTGGTCCAACGATGGGCGGAGGGCTTGAACACAAGATGTCCGAATGGCCAACAGGCACACGAGAAGGTGCTCAATCATCAGGGAAGGTGATCATCAGCGAAACCCAAATCAAAACTAGGATTAGATACCACCTCACGGCCATGAGGATGACTACTAAAATAAAATAAAATAGGGACGCCTGGGTGGCTCAACGGTTGAGCATCTGCCTTTAGCTCAGGTCTTGACCCTGGGGTCCTGGGATCGAGTCCCACGTAGGGCTCCCCGTAGGGAGCCTGCTTCTCCCTCTGCCTGTGTTTCTGCCTCTCTCTGTGTCTCCCATGAATAAATAAATACAATCTTAAAAAAATAATAAAATGATATAAAATAAAATGCATAACAAGTGTGGGCAAGGCTAGGGAGTGCCCGAACACCCCTTGTGCACTGCTGCTGGGAGGGAAGGTGCTAGAATGACGGTGGGAAACCCTACGGCATTTCCTCAAAGTATCAATGATATAGTGACCATAGGATCCTGCCTTTCCACCCGCGGGCGTTGATGCCAAGGAATTGAAAGCGAAGACTTGAGTAGGTACCTGTGCACCCGCATTCCCAGCAGCGATATTCCCAGTAGCTGAAAGATGGAAGTGACAGAGTGTCCATCGACGGAGGAGTGGGCAGGCAAAGGGTCCAGCTGTATGCGGGACGTGATTCAGCCGTCACCGGCAAGGACCTTCTGACACGTAATCATGGGCGAGCTTTGAAGACACTGTGCTCTGCGAGATAAGCCAGCCTGGGAAGACAAATGCCGTACAATTCGCGAATAGGAGGCACGCAAAGTGACAGAGACAGCAAGTGGCAGGGTGACCAAGGGTTGGAGGACGTGACCGTTTGGACTTCGTGTTTAATGTGTATTGTTCCAGTTTTACAAGATGGAAAGGGTTCTGCAGAAGGACAGTGGTGATCGGCTGCATGCCGGGCACGTGTAGGATCTGCGGAAGCCAACCCTTAAAAGTGGTGAAGGTGAAGGCCGCCTGGGGGCTCAGTGCGAGAAGCTCCTGCCTTCGGCTCGGTCATGATCTGGGGTCCCAGGACCGAGCCCCACATTGGGCTCCCTGCTCAGCAGAGCCTGACTCCCCCTCTTCTTCCCGCCCCTGCTCTCTCTCACTGCCACGGTCTCTCTCTGTCAAATAAATAAATAGAATCTTTAATTTTTTTTAAAGATTCTATTTATTTATTTACGATAGACATAGAGAGAGAGAGGCAGGCTCCATGCCAGGAGCCCGACGCGGGACTCCATCCTGGGACTCCAGGACCGCGCCCTGGGCCAAAGGCAGGCGCCAAACCACTGAGCCACCCAGGGATCCCCTAGAATCTTTTTTATAAACATAAATTTTATGTATATTTTACTGCAACAACAACAAAAGGAAATGTAACAATTCTTTTTTTTAAAATTTTATTTATTCATGAGAGACAGACAGAGAGAGAGAGAGAGAGAGAGAGAGGCAGAGACCCAGGCAGAGGGGGAAGCAGGCCTCATGCAGGGAACCCAATGTGGGACTCTATCCCGGGACCCCAGGATTACACCCTCGGCCGAAGGCGAAGCTAAACCACTGAGCCACCCGGGCTGCCAGAAAATATAACAATTCTTTAAAAATTGGAAATAAGCTAAACATCTTACAATTGGAGATTAATTAAATCAGAATGAAAAAAAAGAGCCAAGCGCCTATCCTGCTTTTCCTATGCAAACGAGACTCTGGGTCAGCAAATAGCGGGGAAGGGCATTTCTGGCCGCAGAAATACCCCAGCCAGTGGGCAAGGTCGACCCCACGGACCTCGCAACAGAAACACAAAGACCCAGTCCGCGTCACCCACATCCCGTCTGATGCGTTTCCGAGGCTTCTGGGCGTCCCCCAACCCGCACAGCAGGAGGCCCCTGGGGCAGTGGGGCGAACTGCTGACCCGCTGGGCTTCGTCCCCCAAGGGGGAGGCCCAGCCTCTGGGGCTCTAGCTTAGGGAACCACAGGCCAGTGGACATAGGGGAGCCGGGAGATTGGGGGAAGCCCTCTCCCCTCACCCCGGAAAAGGGGGGACCTGTGTGGCAGGTCTGGAGCGGGGCAGGTGGAAGCATGGGCCGCCACCCCCCCGCCCCGACGGCGCTGGGCTGCTCGCCGCCCTCGACCAGCGCACCCTGCGGGGACCACCTGCACGCCTGTGAGAGCGGGGGCGCTGGGGACCTGCCAGGGGGTGGCGGCGTCTGTGTGGGAAAGACTGCACTGAGGGAGTTCCCTCCGTGCGGTCCTCCCCTCCGACTGGTCCTCCCTGTCGACTCCTCCGTCTGTCTTTGTGACTGGCCCTTGGCCAGGCGGGGAGCACAGTCACTGTGAGAGCATTGCTATTTCTTTTTCTTTCTTTTTTTTTTAATTTTTATTTATTTATGATAGTCACAGAGAGAGAGAGAGAGAGGCAGAGACACAGGCAGAGGGAGAAGCAGGCTCCATGCACCGGGAGCCCGACGTGGGATTCGATCCCGGGTCTCCAGGATCGCGCCCTGGGCCAAAGGCAGGCGCCAAACCGCTGCGCCACCCAGGGATCCCTATTTCTTTTTCTTTTAAAGATTTTATTTATTGATTCATGAGAGACCCAGAGACACAGCGAGGCGGAGACCAAGGCAGAGGGAGAAGCAGGCTCCACGCAGGGAGCCCCGACACGGGACTCGATCCTGGGACCCGGGGTCACGCCCTGGGCTGGAGGCAGACGCCCGACCGCTGAGCCACCCGGGCGTCCCGAGGGAGCATGTCCCCTAAGGAGGGGCATCGTGTCACAGACCTCCTTCTTCATTTAGACAGCTGTTTCTGTCTTCTCACGATGGTTTCGCGGCCCGGCGCTGTTGGCAAAGGCAGGTGTTGCCACGGGACCTCCCAGCAGATGGCGGCCCAGGGCCTTGCTCCAAGCGCCAACGGGCCTCCCGAGTGGGAGGGTGCGGGCCGCGGCGATGCTGCAAGCACACCAGCCCTCCGGGAACAGAACCCGTCAGGAAGCAAAAGGACTTCCAGGGCTGCCCCCTGTTGCGCCCAAGATTGCGACACCGATGCAAACACACGGGGGTTTATTTACAAGCTCGGGCTTGGGTCCAAGTGCACCCGACACAGCGGAGCAGGGACTTGGACCCCGAGACTAAGAGGCGTAGCAGCTTTATAGGGGCCAGTGGCCCATGGGATACGCAGAAAGTTGCAGTCATGTCGGTCCACACGCAGGTGGCCGATTGAATTACATCTTACCCTATAGTATCCATTTGAGCTCGCCTATTTGGTCAGAATTGGCATGCAGTTTTGGCGGGCACAAAGCAGGGTTACATTGTTATGAGCAGATTTCTGATTAGGGTGTGCCCAGCGGTTTGACTAGGGTGGGGCAGCGCCTTAAGCAATAAGCAGGTCATGTGGGGGTCATAGGGGAGGTTGGGGGGGTAGCACAAAATGGAATCAGTCCTGCTCTGCTTGTCCAGGGGTAGGGGATTTTTGTTAAATTTCCTGGGTCCCCCCCCCCCCCCCCCCCGCAGCCCTGAGCAGGGCTGCCGGCTCACCTCCAGCAACACCGTCCCAGCCGGGGGCTGTGGGACACTTCTTTTTTTTTTCTTTTTTTAAATTTTATTTTTTTATGATAGTGAGAGAGAGAGAGAGAGAGGCAGAGACACAGGCAGAGGGAGAAGCAGGCTCCATGCACCGGGAACCCGATGTGGGATTCGATCCTGGGTCTCCAGGATCGCGCCCTGGGCCAAAGGCAGGCGCCAAACTGCTGCGCCACCCAGGGATCCCTGCGGGACACTTCTTAAACACGGTTTCTTCCAAATGGTGAAATTGAGGGGAAAAAACCCTAAAAGCTTGTTATTTCATAAAACATAACACTCAAAAGATTTTGTTTTTATTTCAACTTCTTCGGGCACAGAGAATGCCAGGTGATGAGTGTGGCTGCAAAGTGTGTCTCAGTGAAGGCGAAGATGTAATGTGCACGTCAGTAATGATATGGAACATTCGGGCTTTTTCAAAAGTGTAAAAAAGGGCAGCCTGGGGGCCCAGCGGTTTAGTGCTGCCTTCAGCCCGGGGTATGATCCTGGAGACCCGGGATCGAGTCCCACGTCGGGCTCCCTGCGTGGAGCCTGCTTCCCCCTCCGCCTGTGTTTCTGCTTCTCTTTCTCTCTGTGTCTCATGAACAAATAAATAAAATCTTTTTAAAAATGTGTAAAAAATTAGTGGATTAAAGAGTATGATTTAGGTGTTTGCTGCTATCAGTTGCTCACACATAGGTGTCTCCCATGTAATGTCAAGAATCTACTCCTAAAAATCAGACATTTTCCACAAAATACCAGTTAGGAGTCTATTTCAAGTGGGGAAAATTGCAATGTAACTAAAAACCAGTATAACGTTGGTGTGTAAGTAACACATATAAGCGAATGTAAAATGCAAACACTTCCCTCCTTGAGTCTGGGGCAGAGCACGGTGCTTACACATCCGTCTGCAGGAACGAGGCTTCTTTCTGCCCCAGGCCTGGCCCAGGCAGGCACACGCTGGTTTGTTCACCCCTGAGCTGTGCAAACGCCCTCATCTGATTACCATCCTCCGTCCATTGTTTCTGAGACGGGCCTCAAGATTTCCCCCACACATTATTTTTTCAAGATTTTATTTATTTGAGAAAGAGAGAGCGAGCATGAGTGGGATGGGAGGAGCGGCAGAGGGACAGGGAGAAGCAGACTCTCAGCTGAGCAGAGACCCTGACACGGAGCTCGATCCCAGGACCCCGGATCATGACCTGAGCCGAAGGCAGATGCTGAGCTTAACTGACTAAGCCACCCGGGTGCCCCTCTCCACACATTGTTTTGGTAAAGTTCTTTCATTGATTTGGGGGGATAGAAATATAAAAGGTTCTCGTGTAAATATTGGTGGAAAGAAAATTGAGAGATCCATATTAAAACCCAGAAATGTTTTTTTAAGCTTTTATTTGAGACAGAGATAGCACGAGAACACAAGTGGGGGGACGGGGAGAGGGAAAAACAGGCTTCCCGCTGAGCATGGGGCCCAACACCGGCTGCGTCCCAGGACCCTGGGATGGTGACCTGAGCCGAAGGCAGACGATTAACCTACTGAGCCACCCAGGCGCCCCCAAACCAAGAAGTTTTCAATGTCAGAAATGTTACCCTTGTAGGTGTCCGTAGGCCGTGCCAGGGCTCGGTTCAGGTTTTAACGAGCAATATCTAGGGTTTGGAAGACCATCCAAACAACTATACACCTGGGAAAAGGTGAATATTTTTTATTTTGCAGAAATCATAGCAAAATCCAGTAACATGATGCCAGGCCATTTATGCAGGATATAATCACCAATACCAAATGCTGTTACTCATTATTTAGAGAATAAACTACAAAACTGAATACTTAGAATTATGGTAAATGGGATGCATATGATGGTTTTCACTCAAGTGAGTAGTCACCAATTCCACTCCATCTTCGACCACACAGGAGGGCTGCATGGCCTGGTCCCTCTGTGGTGAGCTGATACCATGTGACCAGCACTTTCTAGTGGACACTTTCTAATGAGGTGTGAGAGGAAGTGGCACCTGCATCTTCATGCCAGAGCACGTGATTGCCAGAGGTCTCTTTCCCTCAGCCAGGAAGACCAGAAATATTCCAGATAATGGTCATTTCATCAGCAAGGATCCTGAAATGAAGATGGCAGTGTCAGCCAGTTCACTTATTATGACTGAGAATACATTTACAAAAAGGAAACGAGGAACAACTCAAGTATCCGTTGACAGATGAATTGATACACAAAACTGGGTATGCACACACAAGGACTATCAGCCTTTAAACAGAATGAAATTCTGATATATGTCACAATTTGAAAGAACCTTAAAGTCATTGTGGTCAATGTGAAGTAATCCAGACTGCATGATTCCTCTCGTATGAGGTACCTGGAGTAGTCACATAGGTAGGGACAGAATGTAGGACCATGACCACCAGGGCCTGGTGGTGGGGCGGGACTTGGGGATTTATGGTTTAATGGGTCCAGAATTTCACCGTGGGATGATAAAAAAAGCTCGGGAGATGAACAGTGGCAATGGCTGTACAAGAATGTGAACGAGGGCAGCTCTGGGGCTCGGCGGTTTAGCACCTGCCTTTGGCCCAGGGCATGATCCTGGAGACCCAGGATCGAGTCCCACGTCAGGCTCCCTGCATGGAGCTTGCTTCTCCCTCTGCTTGTGTCTCTGCCTCTCTCTGTGTCTCTCATGAATAAATAAATAAAATCTTAAAAAAAAAAGAATATGAATGAATTCAATGCCACTGATCCATACACTTTAAAATGGTTAAGATGGTAAATTTTGTGTTTTACACATTTTATTTTTTTACATTTTATTTTTTAAAAAGATTTTATTTATTTATTCATGAGAGACAGACAGAGAGAGAGGCTGAGACACAGGCAGAGGGAGAAGCAGGCTCCATACAGGGAGCCTGATGTGGGACTCAATCCTGGATCCCAGGATCATGCCCTGGGCCAAAGGCAGGTGCTCAACCACTGAGCCACCCCGGCGTCCCTAAATTTTTTTTTTAAGTTTTATTCATTTATGTAATCTCTATGCCCAATCTGGGGCTTGAACTCATGACCCCAAGACCAAGAGTTGCATGCTCCTTCCACTGAGCCAGCCAAGAACTCCTGAAAAAAAAATGTTTTTTTAAATTATCAAATAGAAATTCTGGAGTTGATTAGTATAATCACTGAGATAAAAAAAATCACTCTAGGGGCTCAACATCGAATTTGAGCAGAGAAAAGAATTATTGAAGTTGAAGATGCATCAATTGAGATTATCTCGTCTTAGAAACAGAAAAAGAAATTAAGAAATGTACAGCACTTCAGAGATCTGACGTGTACCCAACGTGCAGTGACGTATTCAAAGTGCTAAAAGAAAAAAAGACAACCGAGAATTCTATATCCAGCAAAACCATTCTTCAAAAATGAAGAAAAACCTAAGACATTCTTAGTAATAATAAAGAAAAGCTGGGATAGTTTGTTGTTAGTGGACCCGACTTACAGGGAATACTGCAGGGAGTCCTTCAGGCTGAAATGGAGGGGCACTAGACAATCATTGAGTTTCACATGAAGAAATTCAAAGCCCCAGGAAAGGAGAGTGCAAAGATAAATAGAAGACACAGTGTAAGCATAGTTATTGTTTGTAACTGCCTTTTTTCCTCCTGACCTAAAGGACAACTACACGAGCAATATAAATCTAAGTTGGTGCTCACACAATATATAGAATGGTAATTTGTGACTATAACAGCAAAAATGGTGGAATTGAGCTATATAGTAGCAGTGCTTTAGAATGCTACTGAAGGGTAGTTGGTAATAATCCAAATTAGATTGTTATCAATTAAGATGATAATGATAATCCGCAGGGGCGACCACTCAGAAAATAGCTATTTTTTTTAAAAAAAAGACCTGGAGTGGATATTAATATCAGACAAAACAATATTTAAGACAAAAGTTATTACTAGAGACAAAGACATCTATGAAATGATAAAAGTGTCAATCCCTCAGGGTGTCTGGAGGGACTCACCATCTGACTCTTGATCTCAGCTCAGGTCTCAAGCTCAGGGTCATGAGTTCAAGCCCTCCATTGGGCTCCAGGCTGAACGTGGAGACTACTTAAAAAAAAAAAAAAAGGTGTCCATCCAGAAGACATGACATTTATAAACATATACGCACCCAACAATGGAGACTCAAAATACGTGAAGCAAAACCTGACAAAATTAAAGAAGAAACTGATAATTCGACAATAATAGTTGGAAGTGTCAATACCCAACTTTTGTAATACATAGAACAATTAGATGGAAGATCAGCAAAGAGAAGACCCAAACAACAGTATAAGTCAAGTAAATCTAAAGGACATAATAGAACATCCCACCCAACAACAAAAGCACGCGTAATCTTCTCAAGTGTATGTGAAACTCTCTCCAGGGCAGATCATAGGTTAGGCTGTAAAATAGGTCTCAATACATTTAAAAAGATTGAAATCATGCAAAAGATATTCTCTGACCAAAACAGAATGAAAGTACAAATCAAGGGAAAGCAAGAAATTTGGAACTCTCACACATCTGTGGAAATTAAACAGCACACTCCTAAAATACTAATGGTCAAAGAGGAAATTCCAAGGGAAATTAGAAAGTACATTGAAATGACTAAAAACAAAACCACAACATACCAAAGCTATGGGAAGCGGTAAAAGCAGTGCTCAGAGAAATTTATATCTTTAAACACCTGTGCTGAAAAGATCAAACAACTCAAATTCATAACTAACCTTTCACCTTAAGAAACTAGAAAAGAAGAGTAAACTAAATCCAAACCCAAAGCAAGCAGAAAGATGGGAATAATAAGGAGGAGAGCAGAAACAGGGAAAAGGAAAACAGTAGGAGGGAAGCCCGGGTGGCTCAGCGGTTTAGCACCACTTCAGCCCAGGGCCTGATCCTGGAGACCCGGGATCGAGTCCCACATCAGGCTCCCTGCATGGAGCCTGCTTCTCCCTCTGCCTGTGTCTCTGCCTCTCTCTCTGTGTGTGTCTCTCATGAATAAATAAATAAAATATTTTTTTAAAGGAAAACAGTAGGAAAAAAGTCAATGAAACCAAAAGTTGCTTCTTTAAAAAGATACATAAAAATTGAAGAACTTTTAGCTAGCGTGGCCAAGAGAAAAAGACAAGACCAAAATCATTAAAATCACGTATGAGAAAGGGGACATCAGGGATCCCTGGGTAGCACAGCAGTTTGGCGCCTGCCTTTGGCCCAGGGCGCGATCCTGGAGACCCGGGATCGAATCCCACGTTGGGCTCCCGATGCATGGAGCCTGCTTCTCCCTCTATGTCTCTGTCTCTCTGTCTCTCTGTCTCTCTCTGTGTGTGACTATCATAAATAAATAAAAATTTAAAAAAAAAGAGAAAGGGGACATCACTACTGACCTTATAGAAACAAAAATGATGATAAGGGACTACTATGAATGACTCTTTGCCAACCAATTATATGACCTTGATGGAACAAAATAATTCTTAGAAAGATATTAAACTAACTCAAGAAGAAATAGAAAATTTGAGCAGACCTGTAACACGTAAAGAGAGACAGCAATCTGGAATCTTCCCTCAATAAAAGCCCAGACAGATGGCTTCACTGCTGAATTCTACCAAAAGTTTAGAGAAGAATCAGTGCCAATTTGTCATAAACTCTTCCAGAAGGCGGAGACTTCCTAACTCATTCTAAGAGGCCGGTATTACCAAAGATATCACAAGAAAACTACAGACCGATATCCCGTAGAAACATGGATGCAAAAATTCTCCACAAAATATTAGCAAACTGAATCTACCAGTATATAAAAAGGATTATACACAGTGGGACTTATCCCAGGAGTGCACGGCCAGTTCAACAATTGAAACCTAATCAGTGTAACATGCCATATTAAATAAATCAAGGCAGGAAATCACAGGATCATCAACAGATAAAATAAAAGCATTTAACAAATGCAACATCCATTCATGATAAAAACGCTTAACAAACCAGCAGGAGTAGGGAAGTTCCTCTACCTGATAAAGGGCATCTAAGAAAAACCCCAGAGTTAACATCTGTCATACTCTCCTCCCAAGATCAGGAGCAAGACAAGGGTACCAGCTCCCATGGCTCCTGTCCAACATTGCACTGGACATGCCAGCCAAGCAATTAGGCAAGAAAATAATCAAAAGGCATCCTGATTGGAGAGGAAGAAGTAAAAGTATTTCTATGTGCCGATGACATGATCTTATGCCTAGAAAACACTAGAAAGTGCACCAGAAAACTGGTATCTGTAATGAGTGAGTTTGGCAAGACTTCAGAATATAAGATCATCAGACAAAAATCAACTGCGTTTCAAAACAATCATGAACAATCCAAAAATGAAACCAAGAGGGGTGCCTGGGTGGCTCAGTCAGTTAAGCCACCGGCTCTTGATTTCGGCTCAGGGCGTGATCCTAGGGTCCTGGGATCGAGTCCCACATCGGGCTTCCTGCGTGGAGCCTGCTTCTGCCTCTGCCTGTGTCTCTGCCTCTCTGTGTGTCTCCAATGAATAAATAAATAAAATCTTTAATAAAATAAAATAACATAAAAATAAAAATTTACTAAAAATCCCTTAGTACAATGTACTACAAAGATTTAGAAACCTCCTACAGGGCAGCCCAGGTGGCTCAGCAATTTAGCGCCACCTTCAGCCCAGGGCGTGATCCTGGAGACCCGGGATCAAGTCCCACATCGGGCTCTCTGCATGGAGCCTGCTTCTTCCTCTGCCTGTGTCTCTGCCTCTCTCTCTCTCTGTGTCTCTCATGAATAAATAACTAAAATCTTTAAAAAATAATAAAATAAAATAAATAAAATAAAATAAAATAAAATAAAATAAAAACCTCCTACAAATCAATGGTATGGTTCTGGTATAAGGACAGACATACAGATCAGTGGAAAATAAGTGAGGCTCGATCAATTAATTTCGGACAAGGATGTGAAGATCATTCAGTGGGAAACAATAATCTTTTAACAAATGGAGCTAGGACAGCTGGATGTCCACATGCCAAAGAATGAGCTGGACACCCACCATACGTTATACACCAAATGCATAAGTAACCAGAAATGTTAGACGTCATCAAAACTAAAACTTCCTGTGCCTAAAGGTCACCATCTAGAAAGCAAGAAGACAATGCACATAACGGGAGAAAATATTTGGAAATCACTAGCTGATAGGGGACTTGTATTTAGAATCCATAAACAGCACTTATGACTCAACAGTAGAAAAGAAGCTTTTAATTTAAAAATTTTTAAATTTAATTTTTTTATTTATTCATGAGAGACACAGAGAGAGAGGCAGTGACACAGGCAGAGGGAGAAGCAGGCTCCACGCAGGAAGCCCGATGTGGGACTCGATCCCGGGACCCCAGGATGACATCCTGGGTGGAAGGCAGGCGCTAAACCACTGGGCCACCCGGACGTCCCAAAAGAAAACTTTTATTTTTATTTTTATTTATTTATTTATTTATTTATTTTTTTAAATTTTTATTTATTTATGATAGTCACAGAGAGAGAAAGAGAGAGGCAGAGACATAGGCAGAGGGAGAAGCAGGCTCCATGCACCGGAAGCCCGACGTGGGATTCGATCCCGGGTCTCCAGGATCACGCCCTGGGCCAAAGGCAGGCGCCAAACCGCTGCGCCACCCAGGGATCCCAAACTTTTTTTTTTAATAATAAATTTATTTTTTATTGGTGTTCACTTTGCCAACATACAGAATAACACCCAGTGCTCATCCCCTCAAGTGCCCCCCTCAGTGCCCGTCACCCATTCACCCCCACCCCCCGCCCTCCTCCCCTTTCACCACCCCTAGTTCGTTTCCCAGAGTTAGGAGTCTCTATGTTCTGTCTCCCTTTCTGATATTTCCCACACATCCAAAAGAAAACTTTTTAAATAAGCAAAGGATGAGTGGACATTTTTCCAAAGGAGATCTACAAACGCCTTAGAAACATGTGGAAAGATGCTCAAAGTCATTAGTCGCGAGGGAAAGGCAAATCAAAACCATGGTGGGATAGCACTTGACCTTCAGAGGATGGCCAAAATTTAAAAAGAAACAAACAAGCAGGAAATAGCAAGTGTTGAAACTGGAATCTTCACGCTGGCAGGACCTGGCGGGAACTGGTGGGAACTGGCGGGAACGTGAAATGGCCCGCCGCTTTGGAGAGCGGGGTGTGGGCAGGTCCCGCAGCTCCACTCCCAGGGGCTAGGGAGGAATTTTAAGAGAATTGAAAACCAGTGTCCAGGGCGCCGGGGTGGTTCCGTGGTAGAGCTTGTCTGCCTTGGGCTCAGGGCATGACCCCGGGGTCCTGGGATCGAGGCCTGTGTCGGGTTCCCCACAGGGGCCCACTTTTCCCTCTGCCTGGGTATCCACCTCTCTGTATGTGTCTCATGAATAAACAGATAAAATCTATTAATGAATCAATCAATTAATTGTTAATTAATTAATTAATTAATAACGGTCCTTGCCGGGAGCCTGGGCGACTCAGTGGGTTGACCATCCTACTCTTGGTTTCGGCTCAGGTCATGATCTTGGGCTTGTGAGATCGAGCCCCACATCGGGGTTGGGGGCCCTGCAGAGTCTGCTTGAGACTCTCCCTCGCCCTCTGCCCCTCCCCTGCCCGCACTGGCTCGCAGCACGCACGCGTGCTCTCTCTCTCAAAAATAAATCTTAAAAAAAATGGAAAGATTGACCCTTGCAGACAACGTGCTGCTGGATCTTGTTTGTGCTTTTTTCAAATCCAATCCAAGAGTCTCTTCTAACTGGCGAGTCCAGCGCACGCCCACCTGCCACTGACTGCGCATCTTGTTTCCTGCGCTTTGTTTGTTCCTTTCCTCCCCCCTTGTCTGTTGCCCATCGCATGAATCTAATTTTCTTCCGTTGATCTTAAAAAGAACTGTCTTTTGTATTTCTGTTCTCATCTTTGCTGCTCTCTGAGTTAGTCGTGTCCCTTGTCCTTCTCTCTGTCCCCTCTCCCGCGCTGCTGGCCTCTCCCAGCCCCATGGCCACCCTCAGAGCCAGGTCGGGGTGGCTGGCCTTGTCCCTGGGCTCCTGGGGCCACAATGTCTCCTTTATTGTGGGCTCGAAAACCTACTCCCCCACCCTCGGTCCATTTGTTTCTTTCCTTACTTCCTTCTTCCTGTTAGCTCCAAAGGGCTCCCTGGAGGGCTGCATCCTGAGAGCATTGTTGTTGTTATGATAATGGAGGAGCCAGGGAGGCGCAAATCTCAGCCCCCCCAAGGCGTGAAGACAGGGCTCCCTTGTCTGGCCTGGGCCCTGTCACAGGCTCCCCCCACCCCTGCAACCCCATGGTTGTAGAATCTCCCTTTTGTCTCTTGTCTCGTGTCAGGGCCCGCTTTCCCAGTCTCTCCCTGACCAGGCCCTTGGTCCTCCACTCCGGGGAAACTGAGTCCCATCGCTGCTTCAGACGCCCGGCAGGGCTTGTTCAGGCAGCTTCTGGGACCCCCTGCACCCGACGTTGGCCTCCGCCCCCGCGGCATTGGGTTTCCTTCTGTGGTTCCGTCTCCTTTTCCTGCCCAGCTGCCAGCAGGGCCCCCGGTGGCCCCCTGCCGTCAGGGCAGCGGAGGGACCAGGCCAGGGCGCAGTGGGCCGGAGCCTGAGGAGCTGCCCTGCACTGGCCTCCCCCCCTCACCTCCACCGGGTGTCTGGGGACCCTCGGGAGGGCTGTCCGGAGCCCAGGCTCCCCTTCCTGCTTCAGGAGCTCCTCCGGGGCTGGCTCGGAGGGAGGGGCCCGCAGCCCACCCCATGGGGCACACACGGGTGACACAGGAGGGCAGTTTTGGGCAGAGGGCTGGAAGGGTGCAGGGGCTGTCGGCGGGGGGGCTTTGCGGGGGATCCGAGAGCGTGAATGTGGGGCCAGAGGGAACAGGGAGTCTGAGGCCGTGGGGCCCACTAGGGTCCCCATGGTTGTGTCATCAGCCCTAAGCCCCAGAACCAAAGTACATGGCAGCACTTAGGGTCTCCCCAGATCGGCATCCAACCCCCCCCCGGCCCCCGCCCAGCCGCTCAGGGCGCTCAGCCTCCCAGTGGGAGGGTGTCCCCGACTCCCCTGAGTCCTCTGCCCCCCTCCCGGGGCGTGTAACAGGGAGATGCCCAGGCCTCAGGCTACGGATGGGCACGGGCCCAAAGTAACATCATGCTCAGGCGTAGAGCTCCAGGTGGGCACAGGTGGGGCTAACGGACTGGGTGGCGCAGGAGGGGCTGGGGGCACCTGTCGCCAAGCAATGCACACTGCAGCTTAAAACAACAGAAGCTCCTGCTTCTCCCAGGCCCAGAGGCCAAAGGTCCAAGCTCGGGTGGTGGGTGGGGCGGCCTCTCCTGGAGGTTCGGAGGCTCGGGACGGCCCAGGCCTTGCTCCGACTGCTGGAGGGGCCGCCACCCTGGGCGCCCCGGGCTGGGGTGCCCGGCCATCTCCTCCGCCGTCGGGCCACTCCGTGCGTCTCTGTCCCAGCGGGACGCCCGTCCTCCCTGCGGAGGGCTCGGCCTACCGCGCTGGGGCCTCACTGCAACCAGCCAAGCCGGCTGCCAGGGGCCTGCTCCCAACCGTGCTTGGCCTGAGCTCCTGGGGGCTTAGCATTCCAACATATCTTGTGGGGGGGACAGTTCAACTTATCATCACCAACAAGTGACAAGAGTTTCGCCCCCACAAGCCTGGCTGGTCAGCCCTAATGAAGAGCACATTTGTGGATCCCTCTGTTTTTTAAATACAAACAGAACTATGGACCTCCTCCCTGTGGTGTCCACATCCTACTCCCTTCACCTGTGAATGAAAAAGACAGATCTCTGCAGATGTAAGCGGATTAAGGATCTTGTGATGAGACCTTCCTGGGTTATCCAGGCGGGCCTTACATCCAATGACAAATGTCACTGTAAGAGACACACACGGGTGAAAAGAGGCCACGTGGACGTGGCCACAAGCCAGGGGCACAGGAGCCCCAGCAGCTGGAAGAGGCGGGAAGCATCCTCCCCAGAGCCCCTGAGGGAGCATGGCCCCAACGCCCTGATTTCAGCGTCCGGTCCCCAGACTGGAAGGGGAAACTTCTGTGTTTCAGGCCCCGTGTGTGTGGTCGTGGTCACAGGGGCCCAGGGCATGGGCAGCTCCATGTCCTACACAGGCAGGAGCATTCTATGACCCCCGGGCCTCCCTTACCTCGCAGGGCCCGCAGCTGGCACGGCTCCTCGGGGCGCCCTGCGCAGCCCCTCCTTCCCACAGCTGCGCCCAGTCTGCCGCGGGGCACGGATTGCGGCTCCCCAGGCGCGTGGGGCCGTGTCTCCTGCCCTCGCCAGCCAGGCGGTGCTGGGCCGCCCTTACCCTGCCTCTCTTTAAGAGCACGGGGGTGTCTTCGGGGAAAGGCCCGGACTCGGCAGGGATCACCTCGGAGCGCACTTGGCACTACTAGGTCAGTACTGCCACGTGGGCGCTCACGGGACAGACCCAGCTGCAGGGGCATCTCCTTTGGCCCCGCAGCCCCCCTTCTTCCCTCTCAGGATGGCCCATCGTCTGCCATGCCCCACCTGGAAGACCCAGGGGCCCCATGCGGCCAGGATGCTGGAGGCCTGCTGTGTCGTGGGAGCTGGAGAACAAATCCAGGTAGAAGGGGGCCCCAGGGAGAAGGGGGCCGGACGGGCCCTAAGAGGTGGGAGGCAGGGTCAGCAGGCCTGCGCACGTGCCCACCTCGAACCATGCCCTCCAGATCGGGCCCAGGGCTCGGCCGGCAGCCCAGGCTCGGATTGGGTGCTGAGGGCAAGGTCCGGGTGGGGACCGGGGAGAGCCTAGACACGCACCTCCCGCTCTCCCCAGTGGAACCTGGGGCAGGTCGCTTGGCCCAGGTGCCTCCAACTTGATTGGATTCATTGACTAGTTCAGGGTTACTGGTGAGTAATGAGCCCTGGGGACCCGGGGGTTTCTGATGGGAGGGAGATGGACTTTAACTCGGACGCTGCCGAAGCGAGGGGGGTCCTCGCTGGGAGGGTGGGGAGGCCGAGCCGTGGCATCCGCTGCCCGAGCTGTCCCGAGGCCGTAACTGGCTCTCCTCCACCTGCACCCTACACTCCTGCCTCCCAGTCGAGGTGCTGGACTCACGTGTGCATGAGGGCCCAGATGCCCGGCAGCGTCCTAGCGGACCCTGGGCCTCACACACGCCTCAGCCCCTGGCGGCGGCAGCGATGCAGCCTCCTGGGAAGTCTCGCCAGCCACTCCGGACACTGCTGGTCCATTGGCATGTGGAGCCCAAAGGAACCAGGGGTGCCCAGAGGTCTAGGTTCAGGGGAACCCCCAGCTGTGTCACTGGGAGGAAGCAGGCCTCCCCGGATCCAGGCCCCCCGGACCTGCAGCGCACAATGGGAGGCACTGACTCACCCCCACAGGGGCCACTGGGGCCTGCTTGCACCCTTCACGCCCAGACCCACAGAGCTCACCTGTGTGCAGAGCGGTTACGGGCTCCAGACCTACACCCATCTCTGAGGACGGCGCCCAGCCTTGCAAGTGTAGCTCCAACCACCTTATGGCTGCCGGGTGTGGTCGTACGGAGGACGACTGCGGGTCCCGTGGCTCCCACCCGCTGTGTCACCTCCGTTGCCATGAAGTGACTGGTTCGGGATTGTATTATGCAAAATCCTATGTAGGCAAATCCCTGTCGCTCTGAGGCCTGGGAATGCATTCCCTTCTGTAGCCATGGAGAAAGAGGACCGCGAGCCCCGGCATTGTTGTGGCATGATGACAAGGCCATTATATGTCACGACAGGGCGGCTCACACAGCTGCCCTTGTCTCAGCCCGGCCACGGGACCCCACGGTCCGGCGGTGCACGGAGCATCACGCCGGTCCTCCGACGCGAGGATGTCCTGGTCGGGGGCCATGGGACCCTGGGACGCTCTGTGTAGACTCCGCCCAATCCCGAGAGTGGAGACGGATGGATGGACGAAGGAAACAGGGAAGCCCCCTCCACCGGAACAGCACGCAGGGGCTGGGGCAGAGCTGGGCAGGGCCTGGCGCGACTTTAGCTAATTCAGGCCGCGAGGAGCCTCCGCGGGCTGGGCCATCAGGGCGTCTGCTGCCCCGTCGTCGGATTTTCCCGGCAGCGGGTCAGCAGCTCAGAGTGCCTCACTCGCGCTGCCCTCTGCTCTCCAAGGCCACCCGAGGGTAACGGGGTTGTCCGGCCAGGGGCGTGTCAGATCTCAACACGGGTCTGCGAATGCAGCTGCTCCTCCTGCAATTTCCGTCTGTGCCCCCCCAGACTCGGGCTCAGACGTGGCACAAGGCCCACAGGAGGCTGGGAGGGGATCTGTCCTCTGAGCCGCCACCACTGCCCTGCTCTGACGTGGGCTGAGGCTGGTCACGCTTGCCCGGGGCGCCCCGAGGTCACTGGCCACCTCCTCCCTCCTGTCTGCCCTTGGCTCCAGCAACAGCCGCAGCCTCTTTCCCGGTGAGGCCCGGTCACTCGGAGCCGCTCCCTCCCCACCTCCGGGCCGCAGGACTCCGTGTGCCCCCCTCTGTGGGCAGGAAGCCAGGCCACCCCAAGCAGCCCCAAGAGGCCACAGACTGGGAGGTTTAGAGTAACGAGGGTCCGAGGGTCCGTGCTGTCCAGTCCCCGAGGGAGAAGTCCCCTCTGAGCCTTCCCGCTGAGTCTGCCCTGCACCCCCAGCTTTGGGCGCTGGGCTGCCGCCCCTCGGGTCTGGCCTGGGGCTGCACTGCGTCAAGCCCTGCCTCTGTCACCGCGCGTTGCCCTCCCCGCCTGCCTGCACACGTCGTGCTCACGCGGCTCTCTCATGTGGACACCAGCCACGCTGGATGAGGGCCACCCGAATGACCTCATCTTAACTTGGTTACATCACCTGCAAAAACCCTATTTCCAAGTAAGGTCAGATTCCCAGGTGCCAGGTGAGGGTTTGGTTTCAACATATCTTTTTTGGAGACACAGTTCAACCCGTAAGAGCTGGTAACCCAATGACAGCCAATGCGATTTTTTTAGGATTTGTGGGAGTGGCAAACGGGATGAGGTGCTAGGGCTGCCGCCTATGCCGCAGATGACCTATGAAGGTAACCAAATAACAGAAGCGGGAGTCAGGGAAGGGTTGAGAACCAGCAGGATGGCACTGCCTGATGGCCTGGGCCAAGCCCCTGCCCCCCTAGGCACCCCTGCCTCGCTTCTGCTGCCTGTGAACCTTCTGGGAAAGTTCCCTCACTAGTGACCCCAACAATCTCCACTGATGAGAAATCAGTGCGAGGAGTGGACTCGAAGGTCTGCGGCCCCCGATGACGTGGGGTGGGGGGCACGGACGCCATCCCCACTCAGGGACATTGGTGACACACCCGGCCCCAGGAGGATGTAGGACGTAGAAACAAGAGGCTCCCCTCCCCCCCACCCAGCCTGAGCCGTGAAGGACTCTGTGGGGCTGACCAGGGCCGGCGGCGCCCAGCTGACCGGTCTCTTCCTCGCTCTTCCCTTAACCCAGCTGAGGTGGGCTTGCAGCGCCGGGGGCAAGTCTAGGGCCTTACTGCCCTCCGCGGGGCCACAGGGCCTCTGCCTGGACCTGCCACGTGGCCGCTGTTCCCCGGCACTCAGGGAAGGCCCACGCGGGACAGGGTGCAGGTCCCTCGGGTGCCAGGATCCCCCAGACTCTGGGCTTCTCTGTCACAGAGACACATGCACTGGTAAGTGACAAACTGTGACTCTTGCCACGTCTTCTGGGAAGTGCTTGCATCTTGCAAAGAAAAGCCACTTCTCATTTGAACTCCCGCCTCCTGCCCGTGGGGACAGGGAGGGAGGTGGGAAATGAGTGTTCACCTGAGGCGTTCTTGGGGACAGCCCCGCCCGTGCCAGCCCCTGCCTCCAGGTCTTGGAGCCCCCCCAGCCCCCCCCCAGGAGCCTCTGGCAGGCCAGGCGCTGGAAGCCCGGCCCCTCCCTGACCCCTCTTGGCCATCCTAGCTCCCCACCCCAAACCCTAGAGGCCTCAGGTGCTAGGCCACTAGGCCCCCTCCCTCCAGGCTGGCTCCTGCACTTGGGCTCCGGCCAGGCCCCTGCTGCCTGCCACGCCCCCTCGGGCTCAGGGCCGCGCCCCCCCAAGGGCTGGCCCTGTCCCTGGCCCAGGTGGGGAGTGGGACCCTCGGTGAGGCTGGGCCCCCCCGCAAGTGGTGCCCAGGGAGCCGCGCAGGACGTCTTGGGAGAGGACGCGGCCGTGGCTTCAGCAAACCAATTTCTGCTGTGCGTGCAGACAGCCCAGAGGTCAGGGCCGCTCCTCGCGGCTGTGTGACCGTCGCTCAGTGTGGGATGAGGGCCACGTGGCCGACGCTGAGTCCCGCTGCGTGGCTTTGACTGTCCCTGCCCAGGAGGAGCCTGGCTCAGCCCCAGACCCCGGCCCAGGTACCCCTGGGAAAGGCCGAAGGCCACCCCACATCTGTTCTAAGGCATCCCAGGCCCCGGCCTCCGCATCCTCAGACACAGGCCTTTGGCCAGCTCTTCAGGGGTGCAAACAGAAGTCTGACCCAGCCCTGTTTGGGGTGGGGAGCCAAACCCACAGACCGGGCTTCAGGAGCCGGGGTGCCCACTGCCCCCTCCCTACAGGAAGCCTGAGGAAGAGTGGGGAGAAGCGGGCAGGGGCCCGGAGGCCAGATGGGGCGCTGGTCCAGAAACTCCTTGGGCACGGAGAGGACACCCCGGCCCCTGGGTGGGCACAGGGGGATATCTGTGTTCCCAGCCTCCCTCCGGGGTCCACGCACAAGGTGCTCTCTGGGCTGAGGGTGGAGGCGAAGAGCAGAGTTTGAAGCGCAGGGTGGGCCACGCCATGGTGTGGGATGGGTGAGCCCCATCCACCCATGCTGCGTCTGCAGCCTGTCCTGGCCTGTCTGCCCGCCCACCCCACCCAACATTTTCCGATGGAAAGTTCCCAGGGCAACAGTGGCACAAACCCCACGAGGAGGACGGGCCCGGGCAAGGGCCAGTCTGAGTGGTTCCAGGCTGTGGGGTGGGAGGGCCTGGAGGGGGGGCGCTATGCTGTCAGGTAGTTGAGGGGGCCAGCCCATGCCTCCAGGCTCCCCTAAAGGCTGGGATTGGCCTGCTTGGCAGGCTGGATCTCTGGGTGCCCCTCCACAAGCAGGGTCCGGACTCACATGGTGGTGGACACGGGAGCTCCTTGGCTTGTCTGGGGGGCGTAGTGTCCACTCTTTGGCAGCAGCCACAACATATGGAGGAATGAATGAATGACTGGGCCCACATGGTTGCCTCCGTGACCCCAGACAGAACACATGTTAGAAAACCAGGAGCTGGTGGTAGGGACCTGGGAGCACGCCCTCTGGGGGGTCGCCCCTGTGGAAGGGCCTGGGCGAAGGGTCTTCCAGACTGGAGGAGGTGCCGGCTCCTTCCAAGCTGGTTGGGGAAGGGTGTGACCAAGGTGTGGGGTTCCTGGAAGCGAGAGCCAGCAGTGGGGAGTGCCGTGTCGGGAAGCCTTGGTTGGGGGGAGGCGGGTGACCAGGCCCCAAAGGAGGGAGAGGCCAGTGTGGGCCATGGGGCAGTGGGAGGAGGTGCAGCCCAGCGGGCTCCGACACGGCTCAGGAGGGGTCCTCGTGGCTGCAGAGGAGGAGGGGAGTACACCCACAGCCCCTGGTTGGCCTGTCCAGCAGAGGGGCTCCCCAAAGTGTGTGCCTTGCCCCCACTTCCACTGACCCGCAGGTCACACACAAGGCAGGCTCGGTACCCACAACGAAGGGCCCCTCCCCAGCCCCACAGCAGTGCAGGCGGGCTGGAGGGGGCCTGGTTGGGGGTGCGAGCCCTCTGCGCCCTCCACTGCGTAAGGAACCGAGGAGGCGGTGAGAATCTCCTGCCCTGCGGCCCCTTTGCCCAGCCTGTCCCCCACGCTCACGGCCGAGGCCCTGGGACTCTTCTCCAGCAGGGAGAGCTGGGGCTGTGCCCAGGGGGAAGGCGGGGCAGGTACACGAGGACACTCGTGGCCAAGGTTCCCGGGGCTCCCGAGCAGACTGCTGCGGGCAGGGGCCTGCGTCTGCCTGGGCTGGGGCCACCGGCAGGGACCCCGACGTGGCAAGTCCACAGCGTGAGCCCAGCGCTCCTCATGCACAGCGCTATAGGGCTGCGGGCAGCCCACGTGGCCCTCCCAGCCCCACTGCCAGTCCCTCGCGCCGGAGGCTGCCCCAGACCAGTCCACCTCGGGGAAACTGGTCTCCAGGCCGGGCTGCCTGGTGGGAGGGAAGGGCTGTGCCTGGGCCTGCCCGCGGGCCCAAGGGGCTGCTCCCAACCAGGGAGCCCCTGGGCCCAGTGGGGCCCCTGTGCCATGGACATGACACATAACACATGACCGGGCCATGGAGGTGGGGTCCTGGTGGTTCGGGGAGCCTGGGGTGGGATGAAGGCTGGGGCTCTACCCAGTGGGCTCGTGGGGTAGGGCAGGTGTGCAGGCAGCCAGGTGGGGCGGGCAGGCTGCTGCACTCAAGGCTGGGCTCTCAGGGTGGCCCCTCTGTCCCCAGCTGTGTTCCAGGCAGAGGTGAAGCCTCTGGGGGTGGGAGGGGGCACTGGTCAGAGGCTCAGGAGCAGGACAGTGAACTGAAGGTCACGTGGGGGCGGGGTGAGCAGACCTGGTGGGACCCAATGGACCTGGCGGCCTGTGAGGAGGGGCCATAGCCCGAGGACAGCTGGGCCGAGCCCTACAGGTGCCCCAGGAGCCGGGGGGGGGGGGGCGGGGGGACAGCTTACCCTGAGTCACAGGGGAGGAGAGAGGCCACCCCAGACCAGCTAGACAGCCTGGGGGCTCTGTGCTGGGGCCGGGCCTGCCCACGGAAGGGGTCCCACCAGAAGAGACCTGCCCTCCTGAGTGAGTGCGAGGACGCAGGAAGCCGGGGCAGGCAGGGTCCCCACGAGGCTTTTTGTGGCAATCTCCAGACTTGCCTCCCATCTCCTGAGCAACCTCGTGTTGCCTCTGCTGACAGGGTCAGGGCTGGAGGCACACGCGGGCCCTGGCCGCCCACCAAGGACAGTAGCTCTGCAGACAGCACTGGGCAGACTGGAAGCCGAGCTGGGTGAGGACAGAGAGGCGCAGGGGACTCCTCCCACCTCCTCCAGCACGGAGAGTCCCCCACCGAGAGCTCAGTGTCCCCAGTCATGGCTCCCGCTGATGCGGCGACCGGGAAGACGAGTATTTGGAGCAAGACGGAAAGAAACTTAGTTCTGAAGTCCAGGTCCGGCATCTGCCCTGGTTCACTGCCCCCTGGGGGTACGACGGAGGGGGAGTTGGGGGGTGCCCCCCCATGGGCCTGCTCCTCCCCCTGTCTGCCCAGGGCTGCAACAACACCTAGACGGGGTTCTGGAGGCTGGACGGCAAGGCCACGGTGTCCGCAGGGTGGATTCCTTCTGAGGGATGCAAGGCCAACGGTGTGTCCCGCATGTCGTTGGCTGCACACGGCGTCTTCCCTGAGTGGGAGTGTCCACATCCCTCCCTTCAACGAGGACAGCAGCCAGGGCGGCAGGAGGCCTGGCACTAATCACTCCGCAACCACCTTCTGAATAAGGTCGCATTCCGAGGGGCTCAGGGCTTAAGACTTCAACAGTGAACCTGGGGAGGGACACGATCCCGGCCTGAGGCCCACAGCTGCCCCCGGGCCAGGTGCCCCGTGCCCTCCTCCCACCCTGACAGCCCGCCTGTGTCATGAGGAAGCAGCGTTGGCACAGGGTGGGCAGCTCGGGGCGGGGGTGCCGAGGGGGACAGAGGTAGTGGGGCAGGCAGGCAATGAGGCTCCTCTGGTGACGGGCTCCCGTGGGCGCCGGGGGGAGCAGCCCCGTCCTTGTCTTTGCTTCGGAGAGGCCCAGCCCTGCGGGGAGGGGCTGCCCCCGTGGGCACCAACCAAGGGCCTGCTGCTGGTGCCACCAGGCTGCCTGGCTCCAGCACCCAGGGCTTCAAGACAGAGGTCAGCCTGCCACTCTGCTCCCCGCCCGCCGCTGCCTCAGCACCCCTCTGGGCGGTGCCCCCTGGAAGAGTCAGCAATGCCCTCCAGGGCCCCTCTGTGGACGAGCTGTTGGACCCACAGGTGGAGTCAGGCCAAGCGTGCAGGGCCAAAGCACGGCCTGTGGGCCATGTGGCCACCTCCTGGACCACGCCAGGGTCAGCAAGGTAACACTGCTCTTGGGGGGCCTGGGACCCCCCTCCTTGGACCCTCCGGCCCACAGAACCTCCAGTGGGAGCAGAGTAGCTGCTCTGCCAGGCACAGCAGCTGCAGGAGATGATGGCCACGGTAGAGCAGTGGGCAGGACTGGGCCTAGAGGGATCACCTCCCTCCTGACACCGCTGCCCCTCCCCCTAATTCCCTGAGCACCCCCCTACCACCACCGCGGAGGCAGACCTAGGCCTGGGGCTGGGGGAGTGGCCCGTGGCCCTGGGAGCCACTGGACAGGCACACTGGGCTGCAGCTCCTGGTCAGCTTGGGAGTCTAAGGAGGACAGTCACCCAGGCTCGCCCCCAGGTGTCCTGGGAGAGCTGACCTGAGGGCTACCACAAGAAACAGGCATGCAGAGAGAGGACCAGGGGCACCAGGACTTGCCCGTGCCCAAGCACGTGCGAGACAGGCCTGGCCAGCCTCATACTTCCTTCTCGCAGTGAGGGCCGGGCACACTCCTGGATTTCATGGCTGGGCAGCAATGCTACCTGGATGGCTTGGCCATGGGAAGGAGTGGCTCCAAGGCACTTTCTGGGCCACAGGCCACAGCCAGCATAGCCACGCTTCCCTGCAGGACATCATGAGCAGTGTCCTGGTGCCTGGTGAGCCGGGCTGGGCATGGTTGCAGGTGGCCCTGCATACCTTGCTGGGACATGGGTCCATGTCAGAGCTCACTAACCTGTTGGGGTCAGGGTTCTCCAGTGGCCAGGAGCAGCCACAACAGGGCAAGTGTGGGCCACATGGATGGGGGCCAGCACACGGGTGGCCAGAGGGTAGCGCCGGGTCGGGGAGCCTTGGGTGGGCAGGTGTGAGTGTGGGCCTGAGGTGGGGGTCAGGGAGGGCCGCCCCAGCAGTCCAGACCCCACTGCACAGGGACCTGTCAGAGGTGGCTGGGGGCCCTCAGTGAGCACCTGGTAAGGAACAAACCAGGCAAAGGTGAGGGCTAGGGGAGCAGGGAGGCCGAGCCCTCAGGGGGGACCACTGGCTGGAGGAGAGGCCTTGTGCTCTGCCCTGAGGGGCCGAGGGGCACCAGTGCTGCCCGTCCATCTAAAATCTCTGGGCAGGGGATCCCTGGGTGGCTCAGCAGTTGAGCGCCTGCCTTTGTCCAGGGTGTGGTCCTGCGGTCCCAGGATCGGGTCCCACATCCCACTCCCCACAGGAAGCCTGCTCCTCCCTCTGCCTGTGTCTCTGCCTCTCTCTCTGTGTCTCTCATGAATAAATAAATAAAATCTTAAAAAACAAAAAAACCTCTGGGCAGCGTGGAGGTGGACCAGCCAAAAGTCCCGTGAGCAGGCTGGCCTCCAGGGTTCTGGGCCTCTACCCGCAGTGCAGACCCAGAAGGCAGGTGCTAGGATGGGCTCCCCAGAGGGGCCACTGCTCCTGGATGGGCAGGGGACCTCCTGGGAGCCGTACTGGACTGCTGGGGGCGGCCTAGCCCGGGGGCCCCTGAGGACACGGGGCTCACCACACAGTGGAGGGGCCGGGCCCGGGGAGCGATCCGCCTCGGCGCATGCGCAGCGGCCTCCAGCCCGCAGGTGTGGGGTCCACCGTGAGGGCGCTGCATTGCCTGCCCCAGCTCCTTCACCGCGCTCCCCCTGCGCCCACCTGGGTCCGCGCTCTGGGGCGGGGCCGCCGAGGACGGACCGGGACGAGGGGGGGGCGCGGAGGTCCTGCGCAGGGGTGCGGCTGCCGAGGGGCGCGCCTGGGGCGTGGGCGGCCCGCGGGGTTCCGGGTGCCCGCCCTCCGCACCCCCGCCGCCGGCCGGCCGGGTCACCCCAGAGGAGGGCGGGGCGGGCCCGGGAGCGTTTAAATCCCGCCCCGGCACCGCAGCCCAGCAGCGAGTCGGGGAGCGCGTGCCCGGAGCGCGCCGAGCGGGCAGGTGGGACCGGGCAGGTGGGACTCGTGGGACTCGCAGGCCGGGCGTGGGGACGGGAGCCAACCCCAACCCCCTGCGAGCACGCGGGGCTGGGGCCCGGGGAGGCGGGGGCCGCGGAGGCGGGGGTCCAGGGAGGCTGAGGACCCGGGACGCCAGGGACCCAAGGAGGCTGGAGTCAGGGGAGGCAGGGGCCCAGGGAGGCTGGGGGTCCGGGTAGGCTGAGGACCTGGGGAGGTGGGGACCCGGGGAGGCTGGGGGCCTGGGAGGCTGGGGCCCGGGGAGACTGGGGTCCAGGGAGGTGGGGGGGCCGGGGAGGCTGAGGTCCAGGGAAGCTGGGGTCCTGGGGAGGTGGGGGTCCGGGGAGGCTGAGGACCTGGGGAGGTGGGGACCCGGGGAGGCTGGGGGCCTGGGGCTCCGGGAAGCCGGGGTCCAGTGGGGCGCACATGGGGGCGGCCTGGAGCTGTGGACTCAGCTGTTCCTGGCTCAGCAGTGACCCCCCTACGGCCCTGGTGGGCGGCGGTGCAAGTTGTGTGGGACACCAGGGCCGCGTGGGACACCAGGGCCACATGGGACACCAGGGCCGCGCGGTCCTCCGGTCCTCCGGGGCCCTTTGCTCTCCCGCCGCAGCTGCGGCTCTGGGCAGGCCCTGCAGCTCCGCTCCTCTCCGGCCCCCACCTTGTAGGTGGGGCGGCGCCCACGGAGGTGGGTGGTGCCAGGTAATTAGGCTGACAAATTGAGGGGCGGAGCTGCTCCCCCGGGCACCCGGTGGCTATCCAGGGTGGGTGAGCACAGGGGCACCCACCTACACCTGTCCAGGCCCCAGGGAGGCAGGCCCGGGGCTCTCCCGCCCCACACCCCCCTCTGGCGCGGGTCTCTGCCCCATGAAGGTGGGTGGGCCCTTCCCGCAGTTGCCCACCACCTGGGCAGTGGGCAGGATTGAGGCCCCCCTCGGCCGGGCATCTGCTGGCTTCCTAGCTCTGTCCTGCCCTGGCTCGGTGCCCGGCCAGCCTGCCCTCTGCCCGGCTTGCCCAGGCTGGAGAGGGGCTGCCCTGCAGGGTGATGACAGATAGAGGCCCACACCCAGGAATGCGGACTCACCCTCCTCAGGAATTGCCTTCCCTCCCCCTGCTGCCTGGGGGCCACTCCAGGGAAGCCACTCCAGGGAAGCCCTCCTCCCCTCCAGATTCCACTTTCCTTTCTGGAAAATCTGCTCAGCCTCCCTTGTCCAGCCCCAAGGCTACTAGTCCCTTGGGTCACACACAATGCCCACATCTGCTGGTGGCCACCTCTCTAGGACGCCCATCTTTTGGCTCCTGTGACATTGGGCTTGCCTGAGTCTCCCACCCGTGAAACCCTCCCTCTCCCAGCCCCCAGGCCCTGGACAGTGGTCACCAGCCCTGTTCTGTCTCTCCCAAGGTCCCCACTCCCGGGATCATCTTCATGTCCCACCTGGGTAGAGTCCAGGGAGACTGTTCCAGGCTCAAGGTCACTGTACGGGGGTGTGGCCCGGCTACCTGGGGCACTGGACGCCCTGGCCTAGGCCCGCACTTCCTGCTCTCCCCCTTCCTCTTGCCAAGAATCCCATTTGTGCAGAACACTGGAACCTCCTGTTCCCCGAGCTTATACTGGCTCTACTTCTCCTGTCGGGGCACTGCCCCCACCCCCACCCCCGCCACAGCCTGTCTGGCTCTGGGCCAGCTGCCCACGTCCAGGCCAAGGGCCACCCGACAGCCCTGCTCACGTGGCTGCTCCTGCCCCCGCCGGGGCCCAGCACCTTCCCTTCCGTGCTGGGTAGTGGGGTAGGGCTCTTCTCTCTCGACCCTGTGGCCCGCCAAGGGAAACACACGTTCTTCTCACTGCCCCCAGCCCTGCAACCTGGCGTGACAGCCGGGCCTTGGGCGGGGCCAGGTGCTGCTGTGTGTGGTGCCCTTGGACTCTCGGACCCTCTGAAGGCAGCCCTGGCACGAGGCACACGGTGTAAAGGAAACGTGTGAGTGTTTGGTGCAGGAGGGCAGTGAAACGTGTGTCCAGGTCGGGGGCCAGGAGCCGTGTCTGACACTGGGGGTATTAGGGAGCAGCCAGGAGGGCCCTGTGGAAGGAGAGCTGGCCCATAATGCAGTCTCATCTCCTGTGGGAAGGGGGTCAGGGCAGTCGCGGCCGCCCCACCCGCCCCCAACGCACGTCTGCAGGGCTTGGCAGTCGTCTGGGGTGTGAGCACACCCTCACCCCTGAAGTCCCCTCGGGTGGCAACACTTGTCTGTTAGCTGCCAGAACCTGTCACAGACCCCACCTCCTCCTGGGGGGCAGGTCACTCTTCTTCTGGCCTCTTGGTCTTGGACACAAGCAGTTAGAGGGTCCTGGTGGCAGCCATGGCCTTCAGCTCAGTGGGACTGTAGCTGTGTCCCTGGAAGGAGCCATCATCCTCTGGGACTGACCCCAGAGCTTCAGGGACAGGGACTGGGGTCAATGGGGGGGGGCGGGGCACATCGGCCTCTGTCGCTTGGTTCCTGGAGCCATGTGGTCCATCTACAGGGACAGGTGCATCACGTTTTAGGTGGATCCCGGGGATGGGGCCACCTGGGAGCTGGTGCTTCGGCTTGTCTACAGCGCCTCTCTCTCGACAGCTCCCTGCCTGCCCCGCACTAGAGACCAGAGCCTCTTCATTGGTCACTGAGAAGGCCCAGGTGCCCACGTGGGCTTCAGATGCCCAGCTGGCCGCTCGCAGCCATTTGTGATCTTCTCCCAAAGCCTGGTCACTGAGCAGCACCCCCACCCACTGCACTCTGTGCCTCGTACTATCCCACTATGGAAGCCGCGGGCCCGGGCACCCCAGGGCCCAGCTCCCGTGGCCAGCCAGGTGGCCGTGTGCCCCTCCAGAGCCCCGCTCCGTGTCTGCCTGGCCCTGGTGCCGGCCACCTGAGCTTCTGAGCAGCATACGAGCTCCCAGGGTCTGGGAGGCTCAGGCCCCACATCTGTGTGGGGATTTCAGCACCCCCAGAGGCTCGCAGGAAGGACCGAGGCCAGTCGAGGGACTAAGCCAGTGCAGCCCCAGGAAGGGCAAGGCAGTGGCGAGCAGATCCTTGTCCCACGGCCTGCGTGGGGCACGGGCCGAGCTGGTTTGCCCAACGGGCCCCTGAGCAGCCGGCCAGCACCCACTGGGGCTGCGGGGTGTGGTTCTGCAGAAACTGGGTGTGGGTGGGGCGGGGCGCGGGCTGGGAGGGAGGCCACAGCTCCCTGGGTTGTCGAAACGATCACCATAACCTGGGCGGCTGAGAACCACAGAAACTCCTCTCACGTTGGAGGGGCCCGAGTCTGGAGCGAGTGCTTCCGCGCTGGGTGGCGGGCGGTCGTCGATGCCTCTGGGCTTCTAGCTCCAGACACCCTTCATGGGCGGCCCCCTTCGTCTCTGCCTTCCTGTAGAGACCCCAATCATGTCAGGGATTGGGGACCTCCCTACCTGTGACCTCAACTCACACTTGCAAAGATCCTCTTTCCAAAGAAGGCTAGACGGATAGGTCCTGGAGGGTAGGACTGGGACGTATCTTTTGGGGAGACATGATTGAACCCCACAGGAAGGAGATGGGCGTGGGTGAAGCAGGTTGCTGTGCAGGTGTGATAGAGGATGGAGGTAAGGCACTCGTCACCGCTGCTCAGAGGATGGGGCACCCAGCGGTCTGCTGAGAGGGGACAGCCATGAGGCTGCTGGGGCTTTGAGCCAGCTGACGGGGCCCAGCGCCTGGCCATTCCTGTGGCTCCTGCAAGACCAGCGCATAAGCACCGAGTCTTTGCTCTCTCTGGCCCCCGGGGCCAGGTGTGAGCACAAAGAGGCCATCGCCCACAGAGCACCGGGGTTGGGGTGCCAGGCTGAGGCAGGAGACCCTGAGCCGTTCTGCTGGAGCTCAAGGGAGGTTTGGGAAAGAAGAGGCGACAGCACAGAGGGCCAGGGCAGGGTGGGGGGGTGGAGGAGGTGACTGGGATGGGGAAGGGTACCAGTGTCCCTGAACCTAAGGGGTGGCAGGGTGGGGGAAGAGCTTTGGGGAGCACAGGGGAGGCCTGTGAGGCTGGAGGCTGTGAATTAGATGTGGAGGCTGAGGGTGGGTAGGGCCACAGACCAGGTGGCACAGGGCTGAGCCCGCCGGGAGCATGCAGGCCCCTCCAGGCCCAGGCCCACCGCAGGACCCTGGGAGGGAGGCTGGAGGATGGCCTCCAGGAGAGAACAGAGCCCACACCTCCTGGAGGCTCCTGGTTGGCCTGGGGTCCCTCGTGGTTCCTCCTGGGACCCCAGGGGCCAGGCAGAGGACTCACTTGGATGGTGATCCCCATCCCCCAGGAGGCTGAGTCAGGGTTTGGGACTGACCCTCTGCCTGTTTCCCTCCTGCCTGCCCCGACCATCCCACGGTCCCTAACAGCCTTTCTGCCCCTACAGGGAGCAGACACAGTGGACCTTGGGTGAGTGAATTCTGCACGACCTGCCGGACATGATGAACGGCCATGCCTCTCCTCCTCCTGACGCCCTGGCTGCCAGCAGCACTGCGCTGACTGGCCCCAAGACCATGAAGGCCATGGCGGGAACCAGCACACCCTCCGGGCCCCGGCCCCAGCCCCAGGCAGCCCTATCGGCCCAGTCCAAGAGCATTGCCGGGGTGTACGTGGAGGCCTCTAGCCAGGCCCAGAGTCTCTATGCCACCATGAAGCAGGGCCTCCTGTCCGAGGAGCTCGGGTTGGCTCTGCTGGAGGCCCAGGCGGCCACTGGGGGCCTTGTGGACCCCACACAGAGCCAGGTACTCTCTGTGTCCGAGGCGGTGCAGCAGGGCCTGGTTGGCCTGGAGCTGAAGGGAAAGCTGCTGGCTGCTGAGCGCGCGGTCACTGGGTACCCCGACCCCTACGGTGGCGGGAGGCTGTCCCTCTTCCAGGCCATCAGGAAGGAGGTGGTAGATAGAGCACGGGGCTGGAGCTGGCTGGAGGCCCAGCTGGCCACCGGGGGCCTGGCCGATCCCATCCGGGGAGTGCGAGTGGCCCCAGAGCTGGCGTGCCAGCAGGGCCTCCTGGACCAGGAGACGTGGCACGTGCTGCTGGAGTGCAAGCCCGGCTCCGGTGCCCCTGGCTTCCAGGACCCTAACACGCTGGAGTGGCTGTCCTACCGCGAGCTGCTGGGCAGGTGTGTGAGAGCCCCCACTACAGGGCTGGCCCTGCTGCCCCTCAAGATCACTTTCCACACCCTGAGTGGGGCAGTGAGCTTGGCAGAGCTGCTGGAGGTGGGGATCCTTGATGAAGAGACTGCCCGGGGCCTTCAGGAGGGCAAGCTGGCCGTGCCAGACGTGAGCGCACGGGCAGACGTGAAGCACTACCTGCAGGGCACCGGCGGTATAGCAGGGGTCGTCCAGCTGCCCGCCGGCCACAAGAAGAGCATCTTCCAGGCCATCACCGAGCACCTGCTCCCGATGGGCACGGGGCTTCTGCTCCTGGAGGCTCAGGCCGCCACCTGCACGCTGGTGGACCTAGCCACCGGCCAGTGGCTAAGTGTGGATGAGGCGGTCAGGTCAGGCCTGCTCGGCCCAGAGCTCCACAGGAAGCTCCTGGTGGCAGAGCAGGCGGTGACGGGGTACCATGACCCCTTCAGCGGCACACAAGTCCCCCTCTTCCAGGCCATGAAGAAGGAGCTGGTGGACAGGACCCTGGCATTGCGGCTCCTGGATGCGCAGCTGGCCACAGGCGGGCTCGTGTGTCCAGCCCGCAGGCTCCGGCTGCCCCTGGAGGCCGCCCTCCGCCTTGGATGCCTGGACGAAGAGACTCAGCAGTGTCTGTCCCAGGCCGCTGGCTTCTCGGATCCCAGCACACAGGAGAGCCTTGGCTACGGGCAGCTGCTGGCCCGCTGTGTCACTGACCCAGAGACAGGGCTGGCCTTCCTACCTCTCTCCCACGGGCCCCCTGGAGACGAGCCACAAGGATCCCCGTTCATTGACCACAGCACCCGGCAGGCCTTAAGTGAGGCCACGGCCACCGTCTCCGTGGGCAAGTTCCAGGGCCGTCCCGTGTCACTCTGGGAGCTGCTCTTCTCTGGGCCCGTCCCCGCGGAGCAGAGGGCAGCACTGGCTCAGCAGTACAGGGACAGCGCCATCTCAGTGGAGGAAATAGCAGCAGTGCTGACGGCCGCCCTGGAGCAGGCTGCCGCCGTGGCCAGGACCACCTTTGCTGGGCTGAGAGTGCCCGTGACACCAGATGAGCTGTTGAAAGCCGAGATCATTGAGCAGGATGTGTACGAGCGGCTGAAGCAAGGGCAAACCACAGCCCAGGAGGTGGGCAGGCTGGCCTCGGTCCAGAAGTACCTGCGGGGCACTGGCTGCATCGCTGGCGTGCTGGTGCCTGGCTCCCAGGAGCGGCTCAGTATCTACGAGGCTCGTGAGAAGGGACTTCTCAGGCCGGGCACAGCTCTCATCCTCCTGGAGGCGCAGGCGGCCACAGGCTTCATCCTTAACCCAAAGGAAAACAAGAGCTCTTCCGTGGAGGCGGCCCTGAGGGCTGGCCTCATTGGGCCGGACGTGTTTGCAAAGCTGCTGTCGGCCGAGCGCGCCGTCACCGGCTACACCGACCCCTACACCGGCGAGCAGATCTCGCTCTTCCAGGCCATGCAGAAGGAGCTCATCGTGCGCGACCACGGCATCCGCCTGCTGGAGGCCCAGATCGCCACGGGCGGCATCATCGACCCGGTGCACAGCCACCGGCTGCCCGTGGACGTGGCCTACCAGCGCGGCTACTTCGACGAGGAGATGAACCGCGTGCTGGCCGACCCGAGCGACGACACCAAGGGCTTCTTCGACCCCAACACGCACGAGAACCTCACGTACCTGCAGCTGCTGGAGCGCTGTGTGCTCGACCCCGACACGGGGCTCTACATGCTGCCCCTCGGGAATGCGCAGACCCAGCTTGTGGATGGTGCCACCCAGCAGGCCTTCCAGAGCCTGCTGCTGTCGGTGAAGTACGGGCGGTTCCGGGGGCAGACGGTTTCTGCGTGGGAGCTGATGAACTCCGAGTGCTTCAGCGAGGACCAGAGGAGGCGGGTCCTGCAGGACTACCGGCGGCACAGGGTCTCCCTGGAGCAAGTGGCACAGCTGCTGGAGAGAGAGATAGGGAGGGGGCTGGACGTCACGCTGCCCACGCTGAGGGGCCGCGTCCCTGCCCACCGGCTCCTGGAGGCCCGTATCATTGACCAGGAGCTCCTGGACCGGGTACTGGAGGGGGTGGTGAGCCCCGAGGCTGTCCTCCACATGGACCACGTCCAGAGGTACCTGCGTGGCTCCGGTGCTGTGGGCGGCGTGCTGCTGCGACCCTCCGGCCAGCGGCTCAGCCTCTACGAGGCCATGAAGCAGAAGCTGCTGGGGCCAGGTGTGGCCCTAGCCCTGCTGGAGGCTCAAGCAGCCACTGGAGGCATCAGTGATCCCCAGGGTCTAGAGACCCTGTCGGTGGACGAGGCTGTGCGCAGGAGACTGGTGGGGCCAGAGCTGTACGGCAGGCTGAGGCAGGCTGAGGACGCCGTCACTGGGGTCCACGACCCCTTCTCAGGGAAGTTGGTATCCCTGTTCCAGGCCATGAAGAAGGGCCTGGTCCCCCTAGAGCAGGCTGCCCGCCTCCTGGATGCCCAGGTGGCCACGGGAGGGGTCATTGACCCCACAGGCCACTACCACCTCCCCCTGCCTGTGGCCACCCAGCGTGGCTACATCGACCAGGAGATGGAGATGGCCTTGTCCAGCTCCTCCGAGACCTTCCCCACGCCAAATGGCCAGGGACACACCAGCTATGCCCGGCTTCTGGAGCAGTGTCTGAGGGACGAGGCTTCTGGCCTTTCCTTCCTGCCCCTGCCAGAAAATGCTCCTGCTGTCCCCACTGACGAGCAGGTCCAGGAGACCCTGCAGGGGGCTGAGGACGGCATGTCCCTCTGGGAGCTACTGGGCTCTTGCCACTTCACCGATGAGCAGCGCAAGAGCTTCTTGGAGGACTTGCGGGTGGGGAAGACCACCGTGCAGCAGCTTCACGGAGCGGTGCAGAAGCGGGTGCAGGAGGCAGAGCTCCTGGCACGGGCTCGTGTCACGGTGCCCGGCCCGAGGGGTGAGGTTCCTGCTGTCTGGCTGCTGGATGCGGGCATCATCACCCAGGAGACCCTGATGGCCCTCGCTCAGGGCACGCAGTCACCTGCCGAGGTCGCTGAGCAGCCCACCGTGAAGCGGCACCTGTGGGGTACGGGCTGTGTAGCTGGCGTGCTGTTGCGGCCGTCAGGGATCAAGGTCAGCATCAGCCAGGCCGTGAGGGACGGCCTCTTGCCTGAGGGCCTGGGGCAAAGGCTGCTGGAGGCCCAAGTGGCATCTGGCTCGCTCATCGACCCGCTGACCAACCAGAGACTGTCGGTGGAAGGTGCCGTCCAGGCCGGCCTGGTGGCTGGGGCACTGAGCGAGCAGCTCCGGCAAGCTGAGAAGGCCATGGCCGGGTACACCGACCCCTACTCCGGAGGCTGCCTTGCCCTGTGGCAGGCCATGGAGAAGGGGCTGGTGCCCCGAGGCGAGGGCCTCCGCCTCCTACAGGTGCAGCTGGCCACGGGGGGCGTGGTGGACCCTGGCCACAGGGTGCACCTGCCCGAGGCGGTGGCCTGCAGGCTTGGTCTGCTGGACAAGCAGGTGAGCCGGGTGCTGACCTCAACAGACGAGGACAGCAAGTTCTTCTTTGACCCCAGCACAAAGGACAAGGTGACATACAGCCAGCTCAAGGAGCGCTGTGTCCTGGACGCTGACACCGGCCTATGGCTGCTGCCGCTCGCCCAGGACATGGTGCTGGAGGTGGATGAACATACACTGCTGGCTCTGAGGGCCGTGAAGGTGCCCGTCAGCACCGGGAGGTTCAAGGGTCTCAGCGTGTCGCTGTGGGACCTGCTGCACTCCGAGTACGTCGGCTCCAACAAGCGGCGAGAGCTGGTGGCCCTCTGCCAGTCCGGGAGGGCCACAGCCCTGCGGCAGGTGGCAACGGCAGTCACCGCCCTGGTTGTGGCTTCAGAGACACAGCCCTCGCAGGCCACCTTCAGAGGACTCCGGAAGCTGGTGTCAGCCAGCGACTTGTTCAGGTCCCGGCTGATTGACAAGGAGACACTGGACGAGCTGAATCAGGGGAAAAAGACGGTGCAAGAGGTGACAGAGATGGGAAGCGTGAGGCGGTACCTGGAGGGAGGCAACTTCATCGCTGGGGTCCTCGTCCAGGGCACGAAGGAGAAGATGAGCATCTCTGAGGCCCTGAGGAGGCACATCCTGCGGCCTGGCACGGCCCTGGTGCTGCTCGAGGCGCAGGCGGCCACGGGCTTCCTCATCGACCCCGTGCGCAACCAGAGGCTCACTGTGGAGGAGGCGTTCGCCGCAGGGATGTTTGGCCAGGAAACCTACCGGAAGCTGCTGTCGGCCGAGCGCGCCGTCACCGGCTACACCGACCCCTACACCGGCGAGCAGATCTCGCTCTTCCAGGCCATGCAGAAGGAGCTCATCGTGCGCGACCACGGCATCCGCCTGCTGGAGGCCCAGGTCGCCACGGGCGGCATCATCGACCCGGTGCACAGCCACCGGCTGCCCGTGGACGTGGCCTACCAGCGCGGCTACTTCGACGAGGAGATGAACCGCGTGCTGGCCGACCCGAGCGACGACACCAAGGGCTTCTTCGACCCCAACACGCACGAGAACCTCACGTACCTGCAGCTGCTGGAGCGCTGTGTGCTCGACCCCGACACGGGGCTCTACATGTTACAAATTGTAAAGAAGGGAGAAACCTACATTTATACTGATGAAGCCACAAGGCAAGTTCTGCAGTCCCAAACCACGGAAATGCACGTGGGGAGGTTTGCCCATCAGAAGATCTCCTTCTGGGACCTGCTGTCCTCTGAGTACTTCACCGAGGAGAGGAAACGAGAGCTCGTCCAGGAGGTCAGAGCCCAGAACGTTCCCCTGGAGCAGCTGTTGGAGATCATCACTGCTACCGTGGAAGAGACAGAGGAGCAGTACCGAGGCATGAAGGTTGCAGCCATTGGTGGAGAGGTGACAGCTGCAGAGTTGTTCAATTCTGGAATCATTGATAAAAGGACCCTGGATGCCCTGTCCAGGGAGAAGTCTGGGGCGCAGGATCTCAGCCGCATGGCGCACGTCAGGACCTATCTGGAAGGCCGTGGCTGCATCGCGGGGGTCACCGTACCCTTGACCCAGGAGGTGATGAGCTTGTACGATGCCAGCAGGAAGGGACTCATCCCCATGGGGTTTGCAGTTCAGATGCTGGAGGCCCAGGCAGCCACTGGCTTTGTGCTGGATCCCTGTGGCCAGAGGAAGCTCTCTGTGCAACAGGCCGTGGCTGAGGGCCTGGTGGGAGAGGAGTGGCAGGCACGGCTTCTGGAGGCAGAGAAGGCCGCCCTAGGCTACACGGACCCAGCCACAGGCTACACCCTCTCGCTGTTCCAGGCCATGCAGAGGAAGATGGTCAGAAGAGAAGATGCACTGAGACTGCTCGAAGTGCAGATGGCCACAGGGGGTGTCATCGACCCACTGTACCACCACCGGCTCCCCCTGGACGTGGCCTACAGACGCGGCTGCCTGCACCAGGACACATACCCACTCGTTTCAGATCAGAGGCACATGAGAAAAAGGTTTGTGGATCCAAACAATCAGGAGAGGGTGACATACCAACAGCTACAGGAAAGGAGCCAGAAGGAAGCAGAGATGGGCTGGGCTCTGTTCATGGTAACTGGGGACACCCAGCGCTCCAACTATGACGATGAGGCCACGAGGAAGGCCCTGGAGGCAGAGAAGGTGCAGGTCCAGGTGGGAAGGTACAAGGACCAGACGCTCTCAGTGTGGGAGATGATGAACTCTGAATACGTGACCCACAAGAGGAAACTCGAGCTGGTGAGAGAATACAAAGAGCATGTGAACCAAGTACTGGAAGAAGCAGGAAACGTCATTTTACAAATAATAGAGGAGCAAGAAAAAAGCAAGAAACAACTATGGTTCCCAGGAATCCGAAAGCAAATCACGGCTGTAGAGCTATTCAAGGCAGCCATTGTCAGCAAAGAGCTGCTGGACAACCTGGCCCAGGGCACCAAGACCCCGCAGGAGGTGACCGAGATGGACTCGGTCAAGCGCTACCTGCGCGGCACGAGCTGCATCGCGGGCGTGCTGGTGCCCGCCAAGGACGAGCCCGGGCGGCAGGAGAAGATGAGCGTCTACCAGGCCATGTGGAAGGGCGTCCTGCGGCCCGGCACGGCCCTGGTGCTGCTCGAGGCGCAGGCGGCCACGGGCTTCCTCATCGACCCCGTGCGCAACCAGAGGCTCACCGTGGAGGAGGCGGTGGCCGCGGGCCTGGTGGGCGGCGAGATCCAGGACAAGCTGCTGTCGGCCGAGCGCGCCGTCACCGGCTACACCGACCCCTACACCGGCGAGCAGATCTCGCTCTTCCAGGCCATGCAGAAGGAGCTCATCGTGCGCGACCACGGCATCCGCCTGCTGGAGGCCCAGGTCGCCACGGGCGGCATCATCGACCCGGTGCACAGCCACCGGCTGCCCGTGGACGTGGCCTACCAGCGCGGCTACTTCGACGAGGAGATGAACCGCGTGCTGGCCGACCCGAGCGACGACACCAAGGGCTTCTTCGACCCCAACACGCACGAGAACCTCACCTACGTGCAGCTGCTGCGCCGCTGCGTGCTCGACCCCGACACGGGGCTCTACATGCTGCAGCTGGCCGGCGGGGGCTCCGCCGTGCACCAGCTGAGCGAGGAGCTGCGCGGCGCCCTGCGTGACGCCCGCGTGGCGCCGGGCCCGGGCGTCGCCCAGGGCCAGAGCGTCTCGGTCTGGGAGCTCCTCTTCTACCGGGAGGTGCCCGAGGGCGAGCGGCAGGACCTGCTGCGCAGGTACCGGGCGGGCTCGCTGACCGCGCACGAGGTGGGCGCCGCCCTCACCGCGCTGCTGGCCCGTCGCGACCCCGCGAGCCCGGGCGCGCGCCCCCCGGACCCCCGAGGGGCCCTGCGTGCCGCCACCATGGAGGTCAAGCTGGGCCGCCTGCGGGGGCCGGCGGTGCCCGTGTGGGACGTGCTGGCGTCCAGCTACGTGAGCGGCGCCACGCGGGAGCAGCTGCTGGCCGGGTTCGGCTCGGGGACGCTGGGCTTGGCCGCGCTGACCCGCAGGCTGACCACCATCATCGAGGAGGTGGAGGCGGCCGGCGGGCCCGAGCGCGCCCCGGGCGACGCCGCCGGCGTCCAGCAGGAGCCGCGGCCGGCCGGGCCCGGCGGCGACGGCGGCAGGGGCGCGGGACCCTCCCCCGGCGAGGCCGCCACCGAGCCCGCCGGCGGCCCCCAGGAGCAGGCCCTGCGTGCCGCCACCATGGAGGTGCAGGCCGGGCCGTTGCGCGGGCAGCGGCCCTCCGTGTGGGACGTCCTCTTCTCCTCCTACCTGAGCCGGGCCCGGCGGGACGAGCTCCTGGCCCAGCACGCGGCCGGCGCCCTGGCGCTGCCGGGCCTGGTGGCCGTCCTCACCCGGGCGGTGGAGGAGGCGGAGGAGCGGCTGAGCAAGGTGACCTTCCGCGGCCTGCGGCGCCAGGTGTCGGCCTCCGAGCTGCGCTCGTCCGGGATCCTGGGCCCCGAGACCCTGCGCGACCTGGCCCAGGGCACCAAGACCCCGCAGGAGGTGACCGAGATGGACTCGGTCAAGCGCTACCTGCGCGGCACGAGCTGCATCGCGGGCGTGCTGGTGCCCGCCAAGGACGAGCCCGGGCGGCAGGAGAAGATGAGCGTCTACCAGGCCATGTGGAAGGGCGTCCTGCGGCCCGGCACGGCCCTGGTGCTGCTCGAGGCGCAGGCGGCCACGGGCTTCCTCATCGACCCCGTGCGCAACCAGAGGCTCACCGTGGAGGAGGCGGTGGCCGCGGGCCTGGTGGGCGGCGAGATCCAGGACAAGCTGCTGTCGGCCGAGCGCGCCGTCACCGGCTACACCGACCCCTACACCGGCGAGCAGATCTCGCTCTTCCAGGCCATGCAGAAGGAGCTCATCGTGCGCGACCACGGCATCCGCCTGCTGGAGGCCCAGGTCGCCACGGGCGGCATCATCGACCCGGTGCACAGCCACCGGCTGCCCGTGGACGTGGCCTACCAGCGCGGCTACTTCGACGAGGAGATGAACCGCGTGCTGGCCGACCCGAGCGACGACACCAAGGGCTTCTTCGACCCCAACACGCACGAGAACCTCACCTACGTGCAGCTGCTGCGCCGCTGCGTGCTCGACCCCGACACGGGGCTCTACATGCTGCAGCTGGCCGGCGGGGGCTCCGCCGTGCACCAGCTGAGCGAGGAGCTGCGCGGCGCCCTGCGTGACGCCCGCGTGGCGCCGGGCCCGGGCGTCGCCCAGGGCCAGAGCGTCTCGGTCTGGGAGCTCCTCTTCTACCGGGAGGTGCCCGAGGGCGAGCGGCAGGACCTGCTGCGCAGGTACCGGGCGGGCTCGCTGACCGCGCACGAGGTGGGCGCCGCCCTCACCGCGCTGCTGGCCCGTCGCGACCCCGCGAGCCCGGGCGCGCGCCCCCCGGACCCCCGAGGGGCCCTGCGTGCCGCCACCATGGAGGTCAAGCTGGGCCGCCTGCGGGGGCCGGCGGTGCCCGTGTGGGACGTGCTGGCGTCCAGCTACGTGAGCGGCGCCACGCGGGAGCAGCTGCTGGCCGGGTTCGGCTCGGGGACGCTGGGCTTGGCCGCGCTGACCCGCAGGCTGACCACCATCATCGAGGAGGTGGAGGCGGCCGGCGGGCCCGAGCGCGCCCCGGGCGACGCCGCCGGCGTCCAGCAGGAGCCGCGGCCGGCCGGGCCCGGCGGCGACGGCGGCAGGGGCGCGGGACCCTCCCCCGGCGAGGCCGCCACCGAGCCCGCCGGCGGCCCCCAGGAGCAGGCCCTGCGTGCCGCCACCATGGAGGTGCAGGCCGGGCCGTTGCGCGGGCAGCGGCCCTCCGTGTGGGACGTCCTCTTCTCCTCCTACCTGAGCCGGGCCCGGCGGGACGAGCTCCTGGCCCAGCACGCGGCCGGCGCCCTGGCGCTGCCGGGCCTGGTGGCCGTCCTCACCCGGGCGGTGGAGGAGGCGGAGGAGCGGCTGAGCAAGGTGACCTTCCGCGGCCTGCGGCGCCAGGTGTCGGCCTCCGAGCTGCGCTCGTCCGGGATCCTGGGCCCCGAGACCCTGCGCGACCTGGCCCAGGGCACCAAGACCCCGCAGGAGGTGACCGAGATGGACTCGGTCAAGCGCTACCTGCGCGGCACGAGCTGCATCGCGGGCGTGCTGGTGCCCGCCAAGGACGAGCCCGGGCGGCAGGAGAAGATGAGCGTCTACCAGGCCATGTGGAAGGGCGTCCTGCGGCCCGGCACGGCCCTGGTGCTGCTCGAGGCGCAGGCGGCCACGGGCTTCCTCATCGACCCCGTGCGCAACCAGAGGCTCACCGTGGAGGAGGCGGTGGCCGCGGGCCTGGTGGGCGGCGAGATCCAGGACAAGCTGCTGTCGGCCGAGCGCGCCGTCACCGGCTACACCGACCCCTACACCGGCGAGCAGATCTCGCTCTTCCAGGCCATGCAGAAGGAGCTCATCGTGCGCGACCACGGCATCCGCCTGCTGGAGGCCCAGGTCGCCACGGGCGGCATCATCGACCCGGTGCACAGCCACCGGCTGCCCGTGGACGTGGCCTACCAGCGCGGCTACTTCGACGAGGAGATGAACCGCGTGCTGGCCGACCCGAGCGACGACACCAAGGGCTTCTTCGACCCCAACACGCACGAGAACCTCACCTACGTGCAGCTGCTGCGCCGCTGCGTGCTCGACCCCGACACGGGGCTCTACATGCTGCAGCTGGCCGGCGGGGGCTCCGCCGTGCACCAGCTGAGCGAGGAGCTGCGCGGCGCCCTGCGTGACGCCCGCGTGGCGCCGGGCCCGGGCGTCGCCCAGGGCCAGAGCGTCTCGGTCTGGGAGCTCCTCTTCTACCGGGAGGTGCCCGAGGGCGAGCGGCAGGACCTGCTGCGCAGGTACCGGGCGGGCTCGCTGACCGCGCACGAGGTGGGCGCCGCCCTCACCGCGCTGCTGGCCCGTCGCGACCCCGCGAGCCCGGGCGCGCGCCCCCCGGACCCCCGAGGGGCCCTGCGTGCCGCCACCATGGAGGTCAAGCTGGGCCGCCTGCGGGGGCCGGCGGTGCCCGTGTGGGACGTGCTGGCGTCCAGCTACGTGAGCGGCGCCACGCGGGAGCAGCTGCTGGCCGGGTTCGGCTCGGGGACGCTGGGCTTGGCCGCGCTGACCCGCAGGCTGACCACCATCATCGAGGAGGTGGAGGCGGCCGGCGGGCCCGAGCGCGCCCCGGGCGACGCCGCCGGCGTCCAGCAGGAGCCGCGGCCGGCCGGGCCCGGCGGCGACGGCGGCAGGGGCGCGGGACCCTCCCCCGGCGAGGCCGCCACCGAGCCCGCCGGCGGCCCCCAGGAGCAGGCCCTGCGTGCCGCCACCATGGAGGTGCAGGCCGGGCCGTTGCGCGGGCAGCGGCCCTCCGTGTGGGACGTCCTCTTCTCCTCCTACCTGAGCCGGGCCCGGCGGGACGAGCTCCTGGCCCAGCACGCGGCCGGCGCCCTGGCGCTGCCGGGCCTGGTGGCCGTCCTCACCCGGGCGGTGGAGGAGGCGGAGGAGCGGCTGAGCAAGGTGACCTTCCGCGGCCTGCGGCGCCAGGTGTCGGCCTCCGAGCTGCGCTCGTCCGGGATCCTGGGCCCCGAGACCCTGCGCGACCTGGCCCAGGGCACCAAGACCCCGCAGGAGGTGACCGAGATGGACTCGGTCAAGCGCTACCTGCGCGGCACGAGCTGCATCGCGGGCGTGCTGGTGCCCGCCAAGGACGAGCCCGGGCGGCAGGAGAAGATGAGCGTCTACCAGGCCATGTGGAAGGGCGTCCTGCGGCCCGGCACGGCCCTGGTGCTGCTCGAGGCGCAGGCGGCCACGGGCTTCCTCATCGACCCCGTGCGCAACCAGAGGCTCACCGTGGAGGAGGCGGTGGCCGCGGGCCTGGTGGGCGGCGAGATCCAGGACAAGCTGCTGTCGGCCGAGCGCGCCGTCACCGGCTACACCGACCCCTACACCGGCGAGCAGATCTCGCTCTTCCAGGCCATGCAGAAGGAGCTCATCGTGCGCGACCACGGCATCCGCCTGCTGGAGGCCCAGGTCGCCACGGGCGGCATCATCGACCCGGTGCACAGCCACCGGCTGCCCGTGGACGTGGCCTACCAGCGCGGCTACTTCGACGAGGAGATGAACCGCGTGCTGGCCGACCCGAGCGACGACACCAAGGGCTTCTTCGACCCCAACACGCACGAGAACCTCACCTACGTGCAGCTGCTGCGCCGCTGCGTGCTCGACCCCGACACGGGGCTCTACATGCTGCAGCTGGCCGGCGGGGGCTCCGCCGTGCACCAGCTGAGCGAGGAGCTGCGCGGCGCCCTGCGTGACGCCCGCGTGGCGCCGGGCCCGGGCGTCGCCCAGGGCCAGAGCGTCTCGGTCTGGGAGCTCCTCTTCTACCGGGAGGTGCCCGAGGGCGAGCGGCAGGACCTGCTGCGCAGGTACCGGGCGGGCTCGCTGACCGCGCACGAGGTGGGCGCCGCCCTCACCGCGCTGCTGGCCCGTCGCGACCCCGCGAGCCCGGGCGCGCGCCCCCCGGACCCCCGAGGGGCCCTGCGTGCCGCCACCATGGAGGTCAAGCTGGGCCGCCTGCGGGGGCCGGCGGTGCCCGTGTGGGACGTGCTGGCGTCCAGCTACGTGAGCGGCGCCACGCGGGAGCAGCTGCTGGCCGGGTTCGGCTCGGGGACGCTGGGCTTGGCCGCGCTGACCCGCAGGCTGACCACCATCATCGAGGAGGTGGAGGCGGCCGGCGGGCCCGAGCGCGCCCCGGGCGACGCCGCCGGCGTCCAGCAGGAGCCGCGGCCGGCCGGGCCCGGCGGCGACGGCGGCAGGGGCGCGGGACCCTCCCCCGGCGAGGCCGCCACCGAGCCCGCCGGCGGCCCCCAGGAGCAGGCCCTGCGTGCCGCCACCATGGAGGTGCAGGCCGGGCCGTTGCGCGGGCAGCGGCCCTCCGTGTGGGACGTCCTCTTCTCCTCCTACCTGAGCCGGGCCCGGCGGGACGAGCTCCTGGCCCAGCACGCGGCCGGCGCCCTGGCGCTGCCGGGCCTGGTGGCCGTCCTCACCCGGGCGGTGGAGGAGGCGGAGGAGCGGCTGAGCAAGGTGACCTTCCGCGGCCTGCGGCGCCAGGTGTCGGCCTCCGAGCTGCGCTCGTCCGGGATCCTGGGCCCCGAGACCCTGCGCGACCTGGCCCAGGGCACCAAGACCCCGCAGGAGGTGACCGAGATGGACTCGGTCAAGCGCTACCTGCGCGGCACGAGCTGCATCGCGGGCGTGCTGGTGCCCGCCAAGGACGAGCCCGGGCGGCAGGAGAAGATGAGCGTCTACCAGGCCATGTGGAAGGGCGTCCTGCGGCCCGGCACGGCCCTGGTGCTGCTCGAGGCGCAGGCGGCCACGGGCTTCCTCATCGACCCCGTGCGCAACCAGAGGCTCACCGTGGAGGAGGCGGTGGCCGCGGGCCTGGTGGGCGGCGAGATCCAGGACAAGCTGCTGTCGGCCGAGCGCGCCGTCACCGGCTACACCGACCCCTACACCGGCGAGCAGATCTCGCTCTTCCAGGCCATGCAGAAGGAGCTCATCGTGCGCGACCACGGCATCCGCCTGCTGGAGGCCCAGGTCGCCACGGGCGGCATCATCGACCCGGTGCACAGCCACCGGCTGCCCGTGGACGTGGCCTACCAGCGCGGCTACTTCGACGAGGAGATGAACCGCGTGCTGGCCGACCCGAGCGACGACACCAAGGGCTTCTTCGACCCCAACACGCACGAGAACCTCACCTACGTGCAGCTGCTGCGCCGCTGCGTGCTCGACCCCGACACGGGGCTCTACATGCTGCAGCTGGCCGGCGGGGGCTCCGCCGTGCACCAGCTGAGCGAGGAGCTGCGCGGCGCCCTGCGTGACGCCCGCGTGGCGCCGGGCCCGGGCGTCGCCCAGGGCCAGAGCGTCTCGGTCTGGGAGCTCCTCTTCTACCGGGAGGTGCCCGAGGGCGAGCGGCAGGACCTGCTGCGCAGGTACCGGGCGGGCTCGCTGACCGCGCACGAGGTGGGCGCCGCCCTCACCGCGCTGCTGGCCCGTCGCGACCCCGCGAGCCCGGGCGCGCGCCCCCCGGACCCCCGAGGGGCCCTGCGTGCCGCCACCATGGAGGTCAAGCTGGGCCGCCTGCGGGGGCCGGCGGTGCCCGTGTGGGACGTGCTGGCGTCCAGCTACGTGAGCGGCGCCACGCGGGAGCAGCTGCTGGCCGGGTTCGGCTCGGGGACGCTGGGCTTGGCCGCGCTGACCCGCAGGCTGACCACCATCATCGAGGAGGTGGAGGCGGCCGGCGGGCCCGAGCGCGCCCCGGGCGACGCCGCCGGCGTCCAGCAGGAGCCGCGGCCGGCCGGGCCCGGCGGCGACGGCGGCAGGGGCGCGGGACCCTCCCCCGGCGAGGCCGCCACCGAGCCCGCCGGCGGCCCCCAGGAGCAGGCCCTGCGTGCCGCCACCATGGAGGTGCAGGCCGGGCCGTTGCGCGGGCAGCGGCCCTCCGTGTGGGACGTCCTCTTCTCCTCCTACCTGAGCCGGGCCCGGCGGGACGAGCTCCTGGCCCAGCACGCGGCCGGCGCCCTGGCGCTGCCGGGCCTGGTGGCCGTCCTCACCCGGGCGGTGGAGGAGGCGGAGGAGCGGCTGAGCAAGGTGACCTTCCGCGGCCTGCGGCGCCAGGTGTCGGCCTCCGAGCTGCGCTCGTCCGGGATCCTGGGCCCCGAGACCCTGCGCGACCTGGCCCAGGGCACCAAGACCCCGCAGGAGGTGACCGAGATGGACTCGGTCAAGCGCTACCTGCGCGGCACGAGCTGCATCGCGGGCGTGCTGGTGCCCGCCAAGGACGAGCCCGGGCGGCAGGAGAAGATGAGCGTCTACCAGGCCATGTGGAAGGGCGTCCTGCGGCCCGGCACGGCCCTGGTGCTGCTCGAGGCGCAGGCGGCCACGGGCTTCCTCATCGACCCCGTGCGCAACCAGAGGCTCACCGTGGAGGAGGCGGTGGCCGCGGGCCTGGTGGGCGGCGAGATCCAGGACAAGCTGCTGTCGGCCGAGCGCGCCGTCACCGGCTACACCGACCCCTACACCGGCGAGCAGATCTCGCTCTTCCAGGCCATGCAGAAGGAGCTCATCGTGCGCGACCACGGCATCCGCCTGCTGGAGGCCCAGGTCGCCACGGGCGGCATCATCGACCCGGTGCACAGCCACCGGCTGCCCGTGGACGTGGCCTACCAGCGCGGCTACTTCGACGAGGAGATGAACCGCGTGCTGGCCGACCCGAGCGACGACACCAAGGGCTTCTTCGACCCCAACACGCACGAGAACCTCACCTACGTGCAGCTGCTGCGCCGCTGCGTGCTCGACCCCGACACGGGGCTCTACATGCTGCAGCTGGCCGGCGGGGGCTCCGCCGTGCACCAGCTGAGCGAGGAGCTGCGCGGCGCCCTGCGTGACGCCCGCGTGGCGCCGGGCCCGGGCGTCGCCCAGGGCCAGAGCGTCTCGGTCTGGGAGCTCCTCTTCTACCGGGAGGTGCCCGAGGGCGAGCGGCAGGACCTGCTGCGCAGGTACCGGGCGGGCTCGCTGACCGCGCACGAGGTGGGCGCCGCCCTCACCGCGCTGCTGGCCCGTCGCGACCCCGCGAGCCCGGGCGCGCGCCCCCCGGACCCCCGAGGGGCCCTGCGTGCCGCCACCATGGAGGTCAAGCTGGGCCGCCTGCGGGGGCCGGCGGTGCCCGTGTGGGACGTGCTGGCGTCCAGCTACGTGAGCGGCGCCACGCGGGAGCAGCTGCTGGCCGGGTTCGGCTCGGGGACGCTGGGCTTGGCCGCGCTGACCCGCAGGCTGACCACCATCATCGAGGAGGTGGAGGCGGCCGGCGGGCCCGAGCGCGCCCCGGGCGACGCCGCCGGCGTCCAGCAGGAGCCGCGGCCGGCCGGGCCCGGCGGCGACGGCGGCAGGGGCGCGGGACCCTCCCCCGGCGAGGCCGCCACCGAGCCCGCCGGCGGCCCCCAGGAGCAGGCCCTGCGTGCCGCCACCATGGAGGTGCAGGCCGGGCCGTTGCGCGGGCAGCGGCCCTCCGTGTGGGACGTCCTCTTCTCCTCCTACCTGAGCCGGGCCCGGCGGGACGAGCTCCTGGCCCAGCACGCGGCCGGCGCCCTGGCGCTGCCGGGCCTGGTGGCCGTCCTCACCCGGGCGGTGGAGGAGGCGGAGGAGCGGCTGAGCAAGGTGACCTTCCGCGGCCTGCGGCGCCAGGTGTCGGCCTCCGAGCTGCGCTCGTCCGGGATCCTGGGCCCCGAGACCCTGCGCGACCTGGCCCAGGGCACCAAGACCCCGCAGGAGGTGACCGAGATGGACTCGGTCAAGCGCTACCTGCGCGGCACGAGCTGCATCGCGGGCGTGCTGGTGCCCGCCAAGGACGAGCCCGGGCGGCAGGAGAAGATGAGCGTCTACCAGGCCATGTGGAAGGGCGTCCTGCGGCCCGGCACGGCCCTGGTGCTGCTCGAGGCGCAGGCGGCCACGGGCTTCCTCATCGACCCCGTGCGCAACCAGAGGCTCACCGTGGAGGAGGCGGTGGCCGCGGGCCTGGTGGGCGGCGAGATCCAGGACAAGCTGCTGTCGGCCGAGCGCGCCGTCACCGGCTACACCGACCCCTACACCGGCGAGCAGATCTCGCTCTTCCAGGCCATGCAGAAGGAGCTCATCGTGCGCGACCACGGCATCCGCCTGCTGGAGGCCCAGGTCGCCACGGGCGGCATCATCGACCCGGTGCACAGCCACCGGCTGCCCGTGGACGTGGCCTACCAGCGCGGCTACTTCGACGAGGAGATGAACCGCGTGCTGGCCGACCCGAGCGACGACACCAAGGGCTTCTTCGACCCCAACACGCACGAGAACCTCACCTACGTGCAGCTTCTCCAGAGAGCTATTCTGGACTCAGAGACTGGTCTGTTATTTCTTTCTCTGGAGTAGATTCACCCTTTTTGTGAATTGTGTGGATATCCGTTTAAATGTTTTATGGTATTTCTTCCATCTTGAGAAATTCTGATTTTTTATGTTGTTGTTCTCTCTGCCTTGTATTTTACACATCTGGTGATAATACGGTTTCATTTCCCTTCCAGTTTCTGCACCCTCCCAGTTTTGTGGAAACAGAATTATATGTTTCTTTTCATTATTTGTGTTTATGTCTCCTGGAATCTTTTTATTTTTTAGTGCTTTTGTATATCAGCCTTGGAATTTTGTTACCTTTTCTATAAACATGTTGCACTGGGCAGCTGCGTGGCTCAGTGGTTTAGCGCCCCCTTTGGCCCATGGTGTGATCCTAGAGTCCCGGGATCGAGTCCCCTGTTGGGTTCCCTACAGGGAGCCTGCTTCTCTCTCCTTTCTTGTGTGTCTTACACTCTCTCTCTGTGTCTCATGAATAAATTAATAAAATCTTTAAAAGCAAAACATGTTGCGTTTAAATTTAAGATGCCTTTCTCTTGTTTTTTGCTTTTTTTTTTTTTTTTGGCATATGACAATGAAGTGTATACAATCACGTTTTATATTCCTTTTTTCATTAAATGTTTTTGCTTCCACTTAAGCAATGTCTCCTGCCTGTGGATTATTGCATTTTGTATCGTTCAGTGGTCTATGGCTCTCTGTGGTCCCTTTGGTGTCCATGCTTCCCACTGGTGTGCTGAGTGAAGCCTAGCTGAATGTGTCTCCTGGTAGATTGAGTAACTAGCATGTTTTGGAGCTAGATCCTTTGTAATTTACAGAGAAATGTTATGTTAAGAAAGGTCTTCCCTGTTCAGATTTTTGAGCATTCAGGTGTTTTGTTTTTAATTTTTTAAAGATTCTATTCATTTATTAATGAAAGACACAGAGAGAGAGGCAGAGATGCAGGCATAGGAAGAAGCAGGCTCTATGCAGGGAGCCCCATGTGGGACTCGATCCTGGGACTCCAGGTTCACGCCTTGGTCTGAAGGCAGATGCTCAATCGCTGAGCCATCTAGGCGCAGAGACTTTGGATAGGGGATGCCTGGGTGGCTCAGCGGTTGAGTGCTCCCTGCGTGGGGCCTGCTTTTCCCTCTCCCTGTGTCTCTGAGTCTGTGTGTGTCTCTTATGAATAAATAAATAAAATCTTTGAAAAGAAAAAAGAAAAAAAGAAAAAGAAATAAATAAAAAAGGGGGGGATCCCTGGGTGGCTCAGTGGTTTAGTGCCTGCCTTTGGCCCGGGGCGGGATCCTGGAGTCCCGGGATGGAGTCCCACGTCGGGCTCCCAGCATGGAGCCTGCTTCTCCCTCCTCCTGTGTCTCTGCCTCTCTCTCTCTTTCTCTCTCTCTCTCTGTCTATCATGAATAAATAAATAAATAAAAATATTTTTTAAAAATTTAAAAAAATAAATAAAAAAGAAAAAGAAAAAGAAAAATCTTTGAACCTCAGGCATTAATTAAAGCGTGTGTCTATGGGACAAGGCATCCTGGCTGGTCTCCCTCTTTACTACGAGGGTGTTCTGAGCAGGTGAGGGACATTTTCCAAGTACCTCCTGGTGCTAGGTGGAAGCGAGGACACAGGGAGCGGGGTGCTGCAGTGGTCCTTGTGAGCAACGCTGGTCACATAAGGATGATAGCAGTGGGGATGGTAGAAGAAGGGGTCACACGCCATATATGGTGTCATCTGGGGAAAATAGAGGTGTCCCTATAGACTCGGATACAGCAGTAGGGCTAAGGACGTTGGCACAGAGATGCAGTGGGAGTTCAGGGCTGGGGTTGGAGTTTGAGAGAAGGTACATGTGTGTACTAGTTCTCTCCCTAGAAAGAGAGAATGAAGGAGGGGTGAGAACTGAGCTGGTGTGCGATGGGGAGACCATGGGCAGGCAGTGGGGGCTGTGGGGTAAAGGGAGATTTAGAGAATTGTAGAGCATGTGTCCTGTTGACATGGCCACAGGGCCCATGAAGAGCCTCCTGGAGAGAAAGGCGCTGTGCGTCAGGAGGGCCCTCTACTTTAGCCTCCTCCTATGGGGGGGTGTGGGGAGCTATCCAGGGGAGGGGAAGAGAAGGGAGGAATTTGCCATTTCGGATTGTGGAATGGTGAATACCTGCAAGCGAATAGGAAGAACAGAACTACAGGTAGTGGGATGTTTGTGATCCTGAATTAAAAGCGGCTGGTCAGCCTGCTGACCATCCCTCCCCTGCCCGGCCCACGTGTTCCTGGGGGGCGGCGGTCGCTCCAGGAGCAGGGCCTCCCAGATGCCCACCCCAGGTCCCCCCCGCCCGGAGCCTCGGCGGCGCCCCACCCTGGGCCGGCTGCAGCCCGAAGCCTGGACTCGGAGCCGCCATCGGGGGCTGTGTCTCGGGGTGTGTGGAGCAGGAGCGCGGTGCGGAAGGGGCGCACGGAGAACCTGCGGCTCCTAGAGCTGGGCCCGGGCGTGTCCCGGAGCCCTGACCCGGCCCCACGCAGGTCGCCGGGCGGCCAGGGAGGACCCGACGTGCCCGGCTGCAGGCTGGCACCCAGAGCCCCGAGGTCGGGACCCTGGAGTCCTCTCCCCGCGGCCTGGGGGCTCAGGCTTTCCGCAGGAGCAGGTCCCCAGCGGGAGCACAGGGGCAGGCCGAGGAGGGACAGGCGGGGCGGGCGGCCAGGACAGCCAGGGCGGCGGGCTGGGAGCAGGGTCTGGAGGGGCGAGCCCTCGGGTGGGCGGGGCCTTCCCGGTGGACGGGGCCTCCCGGTGGGCGGAGCCAGCGGCGGGTCCGGCGGGGCCTCCCGTGTGGGCGGGCCCTTCCCGGTGGGCGGGGCCCGGGCTGGGCGCGGCGCGGGCTCGGCCCTCGGCGGGGAAGCTCCCTTAGCGCTCCGGCCCGCAGCGGCGGCTTCTGAGGGGCGGGCGGGCTCCACCCCCGCGGGCCGGGCGCCGGCGCCTCCGGATTCCGGGAGCTGGGTGGGGCCCGAGGCGGCGGCCGGCAGCTCAGCTCCCGCTGGGCGTCTGGGCGCAGGGCCAGGGCGGGCGGGGAGCGGCGGCGGCGGCGGCTCTCTCGGAGGGCGGCGGCCTGGGCCGGACGAGCCATGGCGGCCCCGGAGCCAGCGCCCAGGCGGGGCCGGGAGCGGGAGCGGGAGGATGAGAGCGAGGACGAGAGCGACATCCTGGAGGAGAGCCCGTGCGGCCGCTGGCAGAAGCGGCGGGAGCAGGTGGGCCGGGGCGGGGCGGGGGGCGCGGGGGCGCGGGGTCACGGCCCACCTCGCCGAGGGGCGCGGGAGGCCACGCCGGGCCGGGGGCGCCGGGCAAGGAACCTGCCCCCTGGTTAGCGGCCCTTGGACCCCTTTGGCCTGTTCCCACGCTCTCTGGGGGAACCCCAGTTCCCTAAGGTCCACCTCCTTATGCCTCTGCACCAGACCGGCCGCTGGCCCCGTGAAGACCCTCCTGAATCCCCCGGAATCTGCTCCGCGTCCCCAAGCCCAGGCCCCGGAGACCACTGCTGCCCCAGCTTCCCCGGGGGGCCAGGGCCAGCACTCAGCTCGCTCTCCCCTCCAAGGAGTGGGCAGAGACAAGCCCCCACTCTGCTGCCCGACACCCATCACACTCACATCCATCCCCTCCCCCCCAGGTGAACCAGGGGAACATGCCCGGGGTCCAGAGCACCTTCCTGGCCATGGACACAGAGGAGGGGGTGGAGGTGGTGTGGAACGAGTTGCACTTCACTGACAGGAAGGCCTTCGCAGCCCATGAGGTGAGGCCTGCCCACCCTCGAGCGGCTGTGCCCCCCTCCCTTCTCCCCCGTGACCCCACTCCCCTTCCCAGGAGAAGATCCAGACCATGTTTGAGCAGCTGGTGCTGGTCGACCACCCCAACATTGTCAAGCTGCACAAGTACTGGCTGGATGCCTCAGACGCCTGGGCGCGGGTGAGCCACGGCTCGTCCCAGCACCCGCACACGGAGGGTGGGGTGGGGCCCAGCTGGGGTGGGGGTGGGAGGGACCCACCTGCAGTTGGCGGAGCCCACCCGCCCCGCAGGTCATCTTCATCACGGAGTATGTGTCGTCGGGCAGCCTCAAGCAATTCCTCAAAAAGACCAAGAAAAACCACAAGGCCATGAACGCTCGGGTATGGGGAGTGGGCTGGGACTGCATCAGGGATGTGGGTGAGGGGCAGCTCGGGGAACGGGCTGGGGCCAGTCGGCTGGGAGGTGGGGGTGCAGGGTGGGCACCACAGGCCCAGCCACCTCTCCGCATCCGTCCAATGAAGTCCATCCGCCACCAGGCCTGGAAGCGCTGGTGCACACAGATCCTGTCTGCACTCAGGTGAGGGCCTGGCCTGGTCTCTGCCACCCCCCATGCCCTCGGTGCCCCCGCCCTGATTACACCTGCTCTCCTTTCCCCCTGCAGCTTTCTACATGCCTGCAGCCCCCCCATCATCCACGGGAACCTGACCAGCGATACTATCTTCATACAGCACAACGGCCTCATCAAGATTGGCTCCGGTGCTGGCGGGGTTAGGGGGGGCTGGCGGGGGAGGGGGGCTGCGGGAACCCCTGGGCAGAGGACATCCAGTGCCCCATCACATTGACGCCTACTCTTTCTCCCTGTGGTGGCCGGTGCAGTGTGGCACCGCATCTTCTCCAACGGTGCGTGGGGTCTCAGGGGGTTGGGGGGGCATGGAGAGGTGCAGTCTGCTCATCCTCTGCGCTTTCCACAGCACTCCCAGACGACCTCCGAAGCCCTATACGTGCGGAGCGTGAGGAACTACGGAACCTGCATTTCTTCCCCCCAGAGTATGGCGGTGAGTCCTGGGTCCAGGAGCTCCTGGTGTCACCACATCTCCCCTATCCACTGTGACTTGCCCTCCCCCCTGCAGAGGTTGCCGATGGCACTGCTGTGGACATCTTCTCCTTTGGGATGTGTGCGCTGGAGGTACTAGCCCCGGGGCCTCATGGCCTCCCAGATAGCTCACCCTGCATCTCACCGTGCTGTCTCTTCTCCGTGCCTGACCTGGCCCTGCCTCCCAGATGGCTGTGCTGGAGATCCAAGCCAACGGGGACACCCGGGTCACGGAAGAGGCCATCACTCGTGCCAGGCACTCACTAAGTGACCCCAACATGCGGGTAAGCAGCTTGCCTCACTCCTCCCAACTGGTTCTCAAGGGTTCCATGTGGGGCCATTGTGGTGTTTGGGTCAGGCCTGGAGGTGCAGCCGTCCGTGCCGCTGAGGGGGACGCCAGTCCCACTGCACAAAGGCCTACCTGCGAGGAGGGTCTTTCCTCATGGTGTGTGTTGAGTTTCAGGCCTGAAGGCTCTAAGGGTCCTTCTAAGGAGGGAGAGACTAGACAGATACTCCCTCTGTGAGCCTATTGTTCTGCTGGTTCTGGAGACAGGAAAGAGGCTCCGAGAGGCTCGAGCCCACATCCCTGCCTTGAACCCTCCAGGAAACCAGCTAGAAGCCACGTGACTTATGTTGGGGGCCAGAAAAGGGAGTGTGGAGTGGAAGCCGTGTCCATAGTCTCTCTAGACTATCTGGCTTGACCACATGGCCTCTAGAGATCAGGGTCAGAAGTGATGGGGCCAGGATGGGGCTGGGATGGGACCCGTGAGGCACAAAGCCGGCAAGGCAGCGGAGGATGCAGATGCGTATGTGGGGCAGGGTGGGGCCCCATCAGGGTCATCCCCGGAGTTGGGCCTGAGCTGAGGTGCAATCTGGGGCTGCAGGGCAGGGGCTGGTGTCCCCCACCAGGCAGAGCAGACCTCATCTGTGAACTGCAGATGACGACACCTACTCCCTGTGGTTTTTGTGAGGGTTATGGGAAGTAGAGCATGGAAAGTTCTGGGCCTCGGGCCTGACTGTCCTACTGGTAGAACCAGGTCCTGGCCTCGCTGCTCACAGTATGTGGCTCCCTGTGCCCATTCCTGGAAGACTCCCATGAGGACTGGACCCTGGGGATTTGGGGACTTCAGGGGCCTCCTCCTCACACTGTGGAGCTGGAGCAGAGATTCCACCCACTTGAGCCTTTCCTCTCCACGCCCCCAGGAGTTCATCCTCTCGTGCCTGGCCCGGGACCCCGCCCATCGGCCCTCTGCCCACAACCTCCTCTTCCATCGAGTGCTCTTCGAAGTGCACTCTCTGAAGCTCCTGGCAGCTCACTGCTTCATCCAGCACCAATGTGAGGGGCAGGGGGGCGGGGGGCGGGCCAAAGGCCTGGGGTAGGGCTGTGAAAGGGCCCCCTGCAGGACCTGTCTCAGGGTCCGCCACCCTGAGTGCTCCTGCGGCCTGCAGACCTCATGCCTGAGAATGTGGTGGAGGAAAAAACCAAGGCGGTGGACCTGCATGCAGTCCTGGCAGAGATCCCCCGGCCGCCCTGGCCCCCACTGCAGTGGCGGTGAGCGCCTGCTGCCCAGAGGCCCTCCCCAGCCCAGTCCTGCCCCGCGCTGGCAGGGCCCGCAGGCGGGCCACCCTCATGTGCTTCTCACACCTGTGCCAGGTACTCGGAGGTCTCCTGCTTGGAGCTTGACAAATTCCTGGAGGATGTCAGGTGAGAGCTGCCGTGAGTTTGGGGAACTGGTGGCTGCCAGGCCTGAGCCCCCAGCCACCCCAGTGTATCCCCAGGAACGGGATCTACCCACTGATGAACTTTGCCGCTGCTCGGCCCCTGGGGCTGCCCCGTGTGCTGGCCCCGCCCCCTGAGGAGGCCCAGAAGGCCAAGACCCCGACGCCAGAACCTTTTGACTCGGAGACCAGAAAGGTGAGCTCCTGCTCCTGCCGCACTGTGCCAGTCCTCGGGCCTGTCCATAGCCCGGAGGGGTCCGTTTTCGGGGGGTTTGGGTGCCCCCCAAACCAGCTCTCTTCCAGAGACCAGGTCCTGACTGACCCTGATGTGGGGGGTAGGAGATGATAGGACTCATTAGAACACCCCCCTGTTCGGAGGCTCTTTGCTCCCTGCAGACCCCTCCCTCTCCCATCCCTTGCTGCCTGACCCCCAACCCTGCCCCGACCCTGCTGTGCCCCAAGCAGCCTCCTTGTTGGAATCTCATCTGCCCCCAGGCCTCTCTGGTCCCCCGCCCTTGGCTTGCTGATTCCCTGACATTTGTGTCCTGGTGTCTCCTCCAAGGCCTCCCAGATGTGTTTCCCCCGGCCTCTCTTCTTGCAAGGCTCCCTCCTTGCCAGGGGCCTGTCCTGGTCAGCCTCAGCCTCTCTCTCCCCTTTCCACGTCCATACCTACTGGGTCCCAGAGGCTCTGGCTTTGGCCTTGGGTGTGTCTCCGTGGTCTCCACCCTGATCTATGCCACCCCCGTTTCCTACCTGGATGCGGAACCAGCCTCCAGCCTAGCCTGCTTCCTCCTGGCTTCACTCCACAGCACAGGATTCACATCCTAATGGCCGGAGCTGCGCACACAGACGGTGGGGGTCCTCAGGCTGACCCCCAGGTGTTCGGAGGCCCGGCCCTCCTGGTGTCGCGTGCCTTTGCTCCTTCCTACTCCTTCCAAACCCTGTCCTCTACCGCTTCTCACAGCTGGCTCCTTGTTCAGCTGTTCTCCCCACCTGCGAAAGCTCTGTTGCTCCTTCAGCACCCAGACTCGGTGTCTACTCTCCTAGAAGTTTTCCTTAACTTGCCAGGCCGCTGTTAGTGAGATGTACTTCCTAGGCCCTCCTTAGAGTTTCACCCCCATTTCTAGTCCTTCCTGTTCTTTCTGGGTCCCCTTGACATGGCATCTGCTCTTGCTGCTCAGCTGCTGAGGTCAAGCCTTTGTGGGTGACCTTGATTCACGCCTATCTCCAGGTGGTCCAGATGCAGTGCAACCTAGAGAGGAGTGAGGACAAAGCCCGCTGGCATGTGAGCAAGGAAAGGGCTGGGGCCCACAGATGAGCAGGACCCGGGGCGGGAGGGGGGGATGGGGAGGGAGCTGGGGGTGCTGAGTAGACTCTGGGAGCCAACCACACCCTCCTGCCTCCCCAGCTCACTCTGCTTCTGGTGCTGGAGGACCGGCTGCACCGGCAGCTCACTTACGACCTGCTCCCAAGTAGGCCAGCCAGGGACCCAGGCAGGGACAGGGTGTGGAGGGGGGCAGGCATGGGCACAGGCAGTGGCCTCACACATCCATCCTGCCCCTGCCCCCGCCGCAGCGGACAGTGCCCAGGACCTCGCCGCCGAGCTGGTACACTATGGCTTCGTTCATGAGGTGTGCGGGCCAGCCCAGCCGGGCTGGGAGGGGACACAGCAGAGTCTGCCCCTCTGTCGCCCCATGCCTCCCTCCCACCCTGCAGGATGACCGGACCAAGCTGGCTGCCTTCCTGGAAAGCACCTTCCTCAAGTACCTTGGAGCTCAGCCATGACCTCGCACCCCAGCCCCAGGGACCAGCCATGGCAGCCCACGTGGGGAAGCCCCACATGGGCCCAGGGCTCAGAGGGCCAGGGGCTGTCCTCTGCGGACATGCTGATGACCAGGGGCTGATGACCAACGCCCGCTAGTGAGGAACCTCTGCCTTCCACAGCTTTCAAGGAGGCGTTGGAGTGGGGTGGGAGGTGGTGGGCTTGGGGCCACAGGGGGCCCAGCAGGGGGTGAAGGAGCCTGGGTTGGGGGTCGGGGGTGGATAGGTAGGCCCCACAAGTCCTTAGGATCAGGATTTCCCCACCTAGCCCGTTTCCACAACTCACAATCCCTTCCCATACCCTCCGTTGCCTGGCCAAGAGTTCTGCCCCCAGCCCAAGGTATCTGGTCAGGGACCAAGCCTTCAGCAGGGGGAGGCTGACCTGCCAGGGAGCCCCAGCACCGGGGGTGGAGGGTCAGTCCTGGATGGACGTCTGCCTGGGGAAATGCCCATACCCTGCTGGAACCACAGCCCCATCCCAGGAACCCCCACATTGAACCAGTGGTACCACACCTGCAGGCGTCAGGCACAAGGCCGGGCCCGGCAGGGCCATGACGTGGCAGGAGAAGCAGATGGCAGAGACACGTCGAGGAGTTCACAGCCTTCCAACCCCTGCCTGGTGCAGACCCCCCCCCCCCCGGGGGGGGGCCTCTTCTGACTTTCTGCTGCTCTGAGACCGGGACCTGCCATGCCCTCTGCGCACTGTTCTGGCCCGATAGCCCCCCACCAAAGGGCTGTTTTCTCCCGCATTCCCCAGCCTGGAGGGGTTGGGCTCAGGCATCCTCCCTGCTCTCACTGTGCCTCCTCGCAAATTCACTACTCGCCATGTTACGTTCCTCACTCCTGTGGCAGCTGCCTCCCGAGTCCTGAGGATACAAGCCCCTGACTCCATCTCTGCCACTCAACTCCCTCCCACCCCTCATTGCTCTGGCCTCCTTTCTACTGGATCACCTCCCCTCCATCTTCAAATTGAGTTAAACATTCTTAAGCATTTTAAATTGCATGTATAAACTTAGTGCATTCAGGTCTCTTTTAAGTATTTCTATTGTCAAACCAGGAAAGCTCATCCCTGTGTTACTTCTCTGTTTCTGTAAGAATTTACCACAAACTTAGTGGCTTAAAACACAGATTTATTGTAGTTCTGCAGGTCAAAAGTCTGGTACAGGTCTCATCAGACTAAACTCAAGGTGTTAGCAAGGCTGCATTCCTTTCTGGAGGCTCTAGGTGAACCTAGAACTAATTCCTAGGTTTCCATTTCCTGCTCCATCAGGCTGTTGGCCTGCAGGTGTCAGGCACGGCGTGGGCACTGGCCAGGAATTCATTTCCTTGTGGTGATAGGGCCAAGGTCCCCATTTTCTTGCCCTCTGTAAACTGAAGGTCATTCTTGGTCTCTACAGGCTCCACCATTCCTTGGCTCATGTACCCATCCTCCATCTTCAAAGCCAGCAACAGCCGGTTGAGTCTTTCTCATGAACCATCTGTCTGGTTTTCTGCAGCCAGGAAAGCTTCATGTAATTAGGTTGGGTCCACCTGAATAATCCAGAATAATCTCCCCATTGCAAGGTCCTTAATCATATCTGCAGAATCCCTTTTGCCATATAGAGTTGACATTCACAGGTTCTGGGGGTTAGGGCATAGACACCTTGGAAAGAGGGTATCATTTTTCCACCTACTACATTATCCTAACCAAAAACCAAAATAAAAGTTACCAAGGTGTATCAAATGTACAAACATAGTGAATCTCAAGGTGTCTTAAACATCCCAATATTCTACAACGTTACTCATATTCTCACATCTTTCAACTTAAATAAATCCACAATAACATACACATCTAGTTGGAAATCCTGATGTCATCGTCTTAAGCAATATGAGTGTCAATAACAGATTGTACCCGTGATTAAACTGAACTCAAAAGTATCAATACTATCATTGCTTCATTTAATCATGCTTATGTTAAGATTTTCATTTTATCTTTTCAAAGTCATATACATATTATTTAAAAAGTGGAATGGGTTTTCTTAAGCCAACAATAAATAATGCAGTCTCGAACTCCGATCCTTCCCAAATTTAACTTCTATTTATTCAGGCACGTAAAATCCATCTTCCACAAACCACACATGCTTTTACTGCTTTTAATTGGCTGTTCTACATAAGGTGTCCCCTGCTAGTGTCCTTGGAAAAGGAGGAGGGGTCACTGGCCTCAGTTTCCTGACCCAGCATCATCCCAGTGTAGTCTATATTATTGCAGTGTCATTACTGCAGGTCTCAGCAGAGAACAAGGTGTCCTAGGGTTATATTTGCTTTCTTGCACAACTTTTTGTTTTGCCTGGAGTTAATAATTGCTTTTCTTTTTGCTTGCTTAGTTTTCTACACGTGTCATTAATTCATTCTTAGATTCTCTTGAAGTAATGTGAACCTCTCAATACTTGAGATTCGTTGCATAATTGTTTACCCAGTTTCATCTTTTCCCACAGCCCCCATTCCATCTCCCTACCCCAGGCTGCTTATTCTTGGGCCTGTGGCCCAGGTGTCAGCACAAGCTGCTCCTTCACCAGCCATCTGGAGCACCTCTTTCCTTTCACTGAATTCCTCCCTTTCCTCTTCCTTCACTCCTTCTATTTGAGGAGGAACATCCTCCAGGTTTCCTGAGAGAGGGTGCATGGGAAGTTACAGAGCCTGCCTATTTGTTCTTAGTCTACTCTCTCTCTCTCTCTTTTTTTTTTAAGGTTTTATTTATTCATGAGAGACACAGAGAAAGACGCAGAGACACAGGCAGAGGGAGAAGCATGCTCCATACAGGAAGCCTGATGCGAGGGACCCTGGGACCATGCCCTGAGCCGAAGGCAGACACACTCAACTACTGAGCCACCCAGGCGTCCCATCCTTAGTCTACTCTCACATTTGCTCGTTAGTGTAGCTAGGCAAAAAAGTTTGCCTACATTGAAAACTATTTCTTGCCAGGATTTTGAGGCTATCGTGTGATTTTCATCTAGTTCCAAGAATTCCCATGCCTTGCTGAATTCCGATCCTTGTGATTTCTCTCCCTCTCCTTCAATCCCTCCCTTCTTTTGGTCATCACAATGATGTTTCTTGATTAAAAACTTCCCTTTTGGGCAGCCCGGGTGGCTCAGCGGTTTAGCGCCGCCTTCAGCCCAGGGCGTGACCCTGGAGACCCTGGATGGAGCCTGCCTCTCCCTCTGCCTGTGCCTCTCTGTGTGTCTCTCATGAATAAATAAGTTAAAAAAAATAGTTTTAAAAAAAAAACCTCCCCTTTCATCTATTGTTCAGAGATCCCAAGCCTTCGGTGCTGGGAATATTTGTTTGGGATTTTTGTTTGTGTTGTTATTTCTGTGTTTTGGGCGGAGTTCTTCGGTTTGCTTTTTGTTTTTGCTTATTTCCCCACCCCCTCCTTATTTTGTGGAACGTTTATTACTTAGATATTGGAGTTATCTTTTGAGAGGCACTATATGTAGTAGTTAAGGTTTCCCTTAACTACTACATATTGTCTGGAGCCATTCATGGGCTGGAGCCATTCATGGGCTTCTTCATGTGATATTGTACCCCTACTTCCTCATCTGTAAAAATGGGATAATAACAGCACCCGCTCCATGGAATTGTAAAGATCACACAGGTCATGTTTGTAAGGTAATGAGAACAGTGCCCAGCACACAAGCACTCTGAATGCCTTATTATATATCACTGTCAAATTTCAAAGAGAAAACTGCCACCAGAAAGTGGTGCTTGTGTCCCCCACCTCCCTGCAGTGGTGGTAAGTCCCAGTCCATTCACCACTTCATCCATCCTCCTCTATTATGGCGCCTGCTGAGGTACCAGGCCAGTTCTAAGCACTGGAGAATACTCCTCACCGTGACTGATTATATTTTCTCTCCTCTACCTATCAGGTTTTGTTTTATGCATTCTGGAAGATTTCAACTGTTTCTTTCAGCCCTCTATTGAATTGTTCATTTTCCTCTCATATTTTTCACTTTTTAAATTTTTTTTTTATTTTTCACTTTTAAGGACTCGTTCACATTGCTGAGTGTTCTTTCTTTATAGCCTCTTGCTCTTGATTCCAAGTTTTTACTTCCAGTTAGTTAACACACAGTGTTATATACGTTTCACGTGTACAATACATTGAATGTTTTGGTTTTGGGTGCAACATCCTCTCATTAGCATCTCTGAGGATATGGCTTTAGCTTTTCTTCTTGCTTTATTGTCTCAGCTCCTCCGTATCCCTTTTCTTTTTGTTTTTGTTTCTTTCCTCCTTCTTAGGTGTTTGGTGATCCTGGGCTGCCCAGTTGCTTTTAAGAGGGATATCTTAGTGGTGGGGCTTATTGCCTGGTGGTTTTTGAGGCCAGGGATCTAGCCTGAGCACCCTCCAGCTGCCAGTCTTCTTTTGAGCCAGGAGCAGTTGCAGAGAGCAGCTGAGGTGTGTGGATGCTAGATGCTGGGGGCTAGAGTGGGAGCAGGGGTGGAGGTGGGGAAAGGCCGGGAATCTCATTCTGTGGGAACAGGACCCTACTGACAGCCCAGCCACTGCCAGTAGGGATAGAGGGGCGTGGTCTCCTCCTTTTTTCCGACTACACGTTCACGCACAACCCCTCGTACACTAACCTCCAAGCGTTGTCCGCCTCCCTCCAGCTGCAGGACTTCTGTGTTCATGGGGCTTTGCCCGTGCAAAATTCTTTCCCTGTCATTTTAGAAGGGGAAGGATTTTAAGGAGATGTCCTGCCACGCTTAACTACCAGTGTCTGTTTTATTTCAAAGGCTTCCAGGGTGGAGAAGGGGCCAGGCCGACCGGGAGGCACTGCGGCCTGAAGCCTGGGCTTGCAGGTGCGGGCTCACCGTTAAGGCCTCGGGGCCGGTGCGACCCGCGGCAGGCGTCCAGGGCAGCGCGACGCCTTGCTGGGCACCCCGAGCCTTTGACAAAGGGCTGGAGGCCCTGGGGGAGCCGGGGTGCGGGCCCCCGTCGGGCTGCTGGGCCCTGAGCGCACAGCCCCGCCCGGCCCGCGGACAGGCGCCTCCCGACCTTGGCGCGCACGCGCGGCTGCAGCCGGGGGGGTCCTCCCGGGAGGGGGGCACACGCACCCGGAGCTCTACCGTAGAGCAGCGGCCGGAGCGGGGCAGGCGGGCGAGGCGAGGCGCTGAGGGACCTTCCGCCGCCCAGGAGCCGAGACCTCCCCGGCGACCCGAGAGCGGCGCGCGCCGCGACCCCCCCCCCACCCGCCCCGCCACGGAGCCGCAACCGTTCCTCCCCGCGCGGGAAGCTCTGCCGCCCCCGCCCCCGCCCCCGCCCCCGCCGCCGCCGCCGCCGCCGCCCCCCGCCGAGGGCGAAAGGGCCTCGTATCGCGAGACTTCCGTCCTTCCTCGGGCGCTTCCGCCGGCACCCAGATCGCGCGAGACAGCGGAGGGAGTAGGAGCGTGTGGCGCGCGCGGCGGCCGCGACGGACGCAAGATGGCGACGGCGACCATAGCTCTCGTAAGTGAGCCGCCGCGACCGCGACCGCGGGCCGCCGCTCAGCTGGCGGGAGTGGGCCGTCGATCCGGCCAGGGCGCCGGAGGCCTGTCGGGGGACGCGGCAGTGGCTCCCGGCCCCCGCGGCTCTCGCTCGCGCGACGTGGGGGCGGGGCGGGCGCGAGGCGGGGGCCGGGCCGGGCCGCCGCTTCCGGCTCGCGGGCGACGGCTTCCGGCGGTCGGCGTCGGCCGGGTCGCGGAGAGGCCTCGGGCGGAGCCGGGCGGCCGTCGTGCCGCCGCGGGCGCAGGGCCTGCAGGGAGCGGCCTGGGGCGTTCGCCGAGCCTGCGCTCCTCGCTAACGCTGCGCGCCCGGCCGCCCCAGCCCGGCCGCCGCTCCGGCCCCTTAGGAAGGAGGGAGGTACTGTTTGGACGCGAGTTTCCTGAGCAGCGGTTGTCCCAGGCGGCCCAGTGGGGCAGGGGCCGTCCCTGCCTGGGCCGGGGTCTGCGGGCGCCCGGAGGAGGGAGCCCCTCGCTGCCCCGCTCAGCGGTCACCCGCTTTCAAGTGACGCGGAGTGAGCGGCATGGCCGCAGAACTTGGTACACCCGCCCTTCCGTGCTGGGGCCTCCCCTGACCCTCTTCCCTCACCACTCCGTTCCAGGAGGGTCTGATCTCCTAGAGCCTTCGTGGCGTCACCGCGCGTATTTACCTGCCACCAGCCCGCACGCAGAGTGCCCTGCCGAGGCCGGGCTGAGAAGGCGACTGTTCCGCATGTGGCTGGAGGCTGGGCAGATAGGGAAGACATTTGGGGGTCAGGGAGCGTGCCTTGGCCAGGCCGGGAGCTGGAGGCTGGCACCCAGTGAGGGAGGCTGGACCAGTGTCACTGGGGCACAGACTGGCTCCCCCGGCCCCAGCTTGCGAGGGGAGCCCAATCTGGGATTCTCAGATTTGGCTCATCTTCTTCTATCACGTCCTGCTTCCCGTTGAAGCCACAGGAACAAGTGACCTTCGTGAGAGGGAGGTTAGGAACGCGATATTGGTGGAGGACCTGGCGACGGTCCGAGACAGCGGTTAGAATTGGACAGTGGAGGAGAGGGCGGCTGGGCGACAGGAACGCAGACTCCTGGGAAGGTGTGGAGGGGGAAGAGAAGCCCATGAGAGTGAATGGCTCGTTTCCCCTGAGCATCCTAGAGCAGCAGGAACGGCAGGCCGTGGCCTTGGCAGCTGCTGGAAGCTGAAAGTGGAAGCACCCCGTTCTTCTGGAGCCCGAGGGATGCCCTGGCTCAGCTCTGCCGTGGCACAGTGCCAGACACGTGTGCATTACCGTAGAGGTGGGCATGGGCAAGAAGTCTGAGCCCCATAAGTTGAGGTTTTTAACAGGGCTGTTTGTGGCCCATTGAATTATTTTAAGAGGTTAAAATGCACGGGTCAATTGGGGTGTGGAAATTGTAGAATCCCAAGCTCACATCAAATTCCGGGAGTGACATCCAGGCTGTGGCCTGATGTGTTCCTTTCCTACCCTGTTGAGGGGACAGGTTTCTAGATAGCCCGTGTCCTTGTCTTGTCTGAGTTGGGCGTAGTGAGAGTTTGTTCTGTCCTGTGATCTGTGCCTGCTCAACAGCGCTGGTTGCTGTCCTAAGATGTGGCTTCAGGAAGGTGGGGTAGAGTGACCCGGAGCTTTGTTGACAGTCCTCTGGTAGGGAAGGACACAGGAAAACGCAGAAGTGCTTCTTGTCACTTGTGCCTTCCACCTGGTGGCTGCAGAAACAGGCCACAGCCCTTCCCAGCAGGGACACAGTCTTCTGGTGGCAGTGTGTGTCTGTGATTTACCAGTCTGTTCTTCCCTACCTTTCATAGCAGGTCTCAGTCCTGCTTATGGCCATTACCTTGGGGTTCCATCTGGCCAGGGGACCAGTCCCTCTCCCTTTCCTGTGGGCACCGTCGCTTTCTCCTGAAGACCCTGGCCTGCGCGCTCCCTGCTAGGCCTCCCTGGCTGCTGAGGCCCAGTGTGCCTCAGTCCCCTTTTTCTCATCCTGAGCTTGATTTTCTTCTCAGCGGCCATGAACCATAGAAGTCACCTTACGTAGGTGCCACTTGGCACGTGCCTTGTTTCGTTTTTCCTGCATCTAAATTGATGAGCACAGAGGCTAGCCGTCTGGTAGGTAGCATGGCACTTCATGAAGAGGACTGAACAGATGGAAAGCATCCTGCGGCAGCTCTGCTTTGGGGATTTGACTCTGGGTGTTCCACCGATGCTGTTAACAACTAGAATGTAGGGCTTGCTTGCTGTGTGCGTGGATGACGTGGAGTGGCTTACCGAATCTTCATGCCAGCCCCAGGACACAGACCTGAAGAGCCAGAAACCTGGAAATGTTAAATAATTACCTAACTTTTCTGGTTTTCTAGTGGGGATAATCCTCTTTATTCTGGGCTGCTGAGCAGTGGCAGTGTGGGCGTTTGGGTCCCAGGTTGATGGGGCCACATTGCCTCCCAGAGGGGACTTCTCAGGTTTTGAGGTGCCATTGCCTGGTGCTGAGGAGCTTAGTGACCACCACCCTTTTCTACTTTCATTGCCAGGGGGTGACAGCATGTGACTGCTTGTGATAATAAAAGGCAGTTTTCTCCAAGCCTTCTTAGCATCTGCTTAGGACAGAAGCTGAAGCTCTGCGGGACGAGGAACTTGTTTTCTCTGGAGGTGATGGGATGTCCCATGTAGCATCCTCTGCTGGACTAATTGTTCCTGAGAAGGCTTTTCTGAGTTGTGTTCTCTCAGCAATGTCCTGCTTCCGGTGTTGGCTATTCCATTAATTTGTGAGAGCAGGAAGTTGTAAATGTGCCCTGAGGTCGGCTCTGTTCATGGGTCTGAGAGCTTCATGGGTCTTACTTCCCCAGACCTCAAGTGATCTCTTGCTGTGAGCCTTGAGAGGGCAGTCTCTGCTCCAGATGTGCTCCTGGGGGTGCCAAGCCGTACGCTGACCTGTCCCCAGCTGCCATACACCCACACAGTGGGACCCATTGTCAGAAGGGCCTCCCCCATCCTTTGGCTCGTTCTCCGAAGTAGCAGTGGTGCTGAGTTCAGAGCAGCTCCAGCCAAGGTGCTGCTTGAGGGTTAGCCACAGCTTCTGTGCCCACTGGCCATGTCTCCAGCACACACAGGCTGGTGTTGCTGTCTCCTTTGGGGCTAGAGCCCATGAGACCCCCTCTGGCCAAGTCAGCCCAGCCTCTGGCTTTGTGCACAGGGCTCCAGGGGCGGGCATGGCTGTCCCTTGTGTTCCTAGATTTCAGTAGGTAAAATGGTAGTGGGGTAAGTGCTCTCAGTTCCCCCCCGTGCAGCCTCTGAGAAGGTGGAGTAGGTGTCAGGGCCCTTCCACCAAGTCTCCTCCCCATAACATATTGCCCACCACCCTCGGCCTGTCTTTGCTCCTGCCATCCTGCTAAGCGGAGTTGGGAGCTGTTCCTTCCGTCAGGCTGGTTCTGCATGGCAGTGGCTCTATGGCCCTTCCAGGTATGGGGTATGGCCAGGCCCTTAGCTGCCTTCCCTGGAGTTATTCAGTGCTGGACAGCTTGACTGCTGGGGGAGGAAGGCTTGTGCGTGCAGACCACCTGCCTGGCCCTGTCATTCAGAGGGCAGCCCTCTTCAGAGGTGTCTTCAGGAGGGGCTTGGGTGTGGCCCTGACCAGAGCCTGTGGAAGGCATTGGGCCTGATTCATGCCGAGCCGGGGGGCCCAACCCAGACGTGTATGGGGTGCTCGAGAGGTGTCCCTGTCTGCCTCAGGAGGGGTGAGAGGAGATGGCCAGCTGTGCCCCTTGTCATCCTGTCTGGCCTGGCCCAGCCTGCTGGCAGGAGAGGCACTGATCTTTAGGACCTCAGCTGTGGGCCCAGGGGACGATGCTTTTCCTTGGCACGGGGGAAGAGCTCTCCTATCTCCTGTCCTGTCCCTTCCTGATGGCTCCCTGTCGACTCTGGGCTACCCTAGGTCCTGCCAGGTCAGCCAGGACCTCATGCCAGGGTCCTAATCAGCTGCAGGTATTCTGGAAGAATGGGTGGAGTGGAGTGGGGTACTGTGGGATGCACAGGGGCCAAGCCAGAGCTGGTTTCTTTCTGTGTCTGTCTGGCCTCTCTTTGTCGTCCGTGGGCACTTAGCCCTTAGCTAGGGAAGGGGAGAGAGGGCCGGGGTGGGTGGGCCTTACGACTGTCCATTACAGCATCTCCTTCCTGCCTGCAGCAGGTCAATGGCCAGCAAGGAGGGGGGTCCGAGCCGGCGGCGGCGGCGGCGGCGGCGGCAGTGGTGGCAGCGGGAGACAAATGGAAACCTCCACAGGTACTGACCTTAAGCATCCTTGCCCTCAGGCCTGCCCGCCCGCCCGCCTGCCCGCCTGCCTGCCCGCCTACCCGCCTATCCGCCTATGCATCCCTGGGCCCAGAGAGAGGGGGGTGGGCGGGAGGAGCCCTAGGGACTCTTCTCTGCCTTCCGGACAGATGCTCCTGTCTTGCTCCCTTACCTCCCAGCCTCAGGCCTGGCTCCCGCCTCCCCGCGTAGTGTCCACCCTGCTTCTGCGGTGGCTCGCAACCTCGTGTGTCTTCAGGCTGTGGACAGATAGTGATGGTGGTCAGGTGGGGGCTGAACCTGAGCCAGGGTAGGTTGTTCGCCATCAGTGTCACACGAGGGAGCAGGCATGCTGTTTCAGAACAGGATGGGTATTAATAATCAGAAACACAGGTCTTCATTTCGGATCTCAAATTTAAATAAAACAACAAAGCAGAATAATGTGTGAGCCCGAGCATGGGGGTCTGCCTGGGACTTGGGCTAGGCTTCAGAGTGGGCGTGGGTAGATCTTGTCCTGCTCTGGTTGTTTCACCCTTGGGAGCTTGTCCTATAGGAGGTGGAGCCAGTCCTTGTCGCTGGGCAGTAGGGTGCTTTGTGCTTCTCCGTGGCAGCGCCTGCCTCCAGGGGGCCCCGGGGGGGCTCACCACGGTGGCCTGGGGGCCCTCCTGTGGGCCCCCCAGTACACTGGGGGGAGGGCTGGCCGTAGTGTGCAGCCTGGATCCTAGGAGTTTATAGGGGCTGAAGCAGATGGGCAAAGGGGCCAGGCCGTCCCTCTAGCCAGGCTTCCCTGCCCTGGCTGATGGGAGAAGGGCCTTCTGTTTACCGAGACAAAGAAGAGATTGAAAAGTTTCTGAGGGGCTGGGAGGGGGTTGGCATTGATCACCATGGTGACAGCCTGCTCGAGTCCCAGCCCCCAGCTCTCAGGGCCTCTGTCCCACTAAGGAGAACCGGGCTTGCTGCCAGCTGGGAGGCCCAAGAGGACAAGCCTCAGGGGCCAGACTGGGTTGCCAGAGTGGGGGCCTCCAGGCCCCTTCTGCCCTTTGACCTTGTGCTGGAAACCCAATACTTGGGCTGGTCAGGCTGGTGGTTCTTGGGGTTTGGATCAGCTGGCCCTTTCTTGCCTCCTTTGTACCTCTTCTTTGCTCGTCACGTCCACGTTGGGGATCTGCCTCTCTCCTCCACTGTCCCTTCTGAGGCTGCAGAACACCCCCTCTGGAGGGGGCTGGCAGTGGTCTCTCATTGCAGTTGCTGGGTAGCCCCAGGCCCTCTGAACTGGTGGGCAGACACGTGTGATCTGACCCTGGACACACACACAGAGTCTTGTGGCTGTGCTTTTCTTTTTGCTCGCACGGCTATATTCTTGCCCTGCAAACAGTTTAGGAATGGATTTTGACAAAAGGAATGTAAACTTAATCCTATTGCATCGGCTCTGTCTGCAGCAGGCTGTGCCTGCTCCACCCCCATCCCCCCAAAACCTCTCCGGGTCCTCATGTTCCCTTGGCTAGGGTCTGGCAGGTCCACTTTTCCTCTGTGGCTGGTCTGCTCCTGGCTTCTCTTCCCAGGGGGCTCAGCACAGCCCAGGGAGGAGTCTGGTGGAGGTGGGGTGGAGCCCTGCTCCAGGCTGTTATGGATGGGGAGAGCAGCTCCAGGTTCTCCATAGAAGGCAGGGATGGGGGAGGGGGTGCATGAAGGTGTGCTGGGAGGGAGGCCCTTTCCTTTCCCTGCTCCTTGAGTGGTCCCTGGAACTCCACCCAAACAGGGACGCCGAGTCTGTGACCATGGCTGGGGCTGTGGGAAGGTGTGGGGCAGGGGTGGACGCCACGGTAGTCTAGGAATGAGGGGTCCCTGCACATCCAGAGAACCATGGTCCCTTTTCTCACAAAGGATGGCCAGGGCCACCTCTCTTGCGTGACATGATACTGAGGTTCTGGGGTCATGTTTGCTACAAGGGCTAGGCTCCTCCTTCTGCTTGCTGCCTGTCGGTAGCTCCTGATGAGGCCTTTGTGGCCTGGGCCCTGCAGCCACTCTGGATTATCGCAAGGCCCCCAAGGTACCTGCCTTCCTCAGTGGCATGTGTCTTGGGTGGGGCGGGCCCACATCCAGGCCAGGCAGGTGCCGGTCTGCAGTAGGCCCTGCCTGTCCTGGGAGCGGGCTGGGTTGGGGGCCGTGTGCAGTTGTGCGTGTGTCGGGGTGTTCCTGGGCCATTGGAGGGAGGTCTCGAGCGTGTCCTTAATGAGTCCCCTGCTCCCCACCGCCAGGGGACAGACTCCATCAAGATGGAGAACGGGCAGAGCACAGCCGCGAAGCTGGGACTGCCTCCTCTGACGCCTGAGCAGCAAGAGGCCCTCCAGAAGGTGAGAGTGTACCTCCCGGGGAGTTGTGTGCGTGGTGGTGGAGGGGGCGGTCGGCAGAGGAAGGCACATCTCCCCACAAGCTGGGCCCCCCAGTGCTCCTCACCACCTTCTCCCGCAGGCCAAGAAGTACGCCATGGAGCAGAGCATCAAGAGTGTGCTGGTGAAGCAGACCATCGCGCACCAGCAGCAGCAGCTCACCAACCTGCAGGTGAGCCGCCGGGCCCTACCCTCCGGCCTCGGTGCTGGCTCTGCTGGAGGCCGTCCCCCCGCCCCCCCCCCCCACCACCTCCACCTCCTCTTCCTCCTCTTCCTCCTCCTGTGCCTGTGGCCGTCCCCACGAGGCGATGTGGTTCTGTTTCTCAAGGACTCGTTCTTGGGGCACCCGGGTTCATCCATGAGGCATGAGTGGCCCAGCCTTACCCATCTGCTGAGTGCCCATGGTCCCCTCCCTGCCCTTTCGCTGTAGCTGTGCCCTGTACCCTGAGTTGGCTCCTCCTCTTGGACTTGAAATTGTCGCCTCAGGTCACCTCTGTGCCCAGGTGACGGTGCAGCATGTAGGGGCGATCCTCCCCATCCCCATGGCCTCGGATAAGAGCGGTCAGGCCCTGACCCTTGCAGTGAGTCCAGATCACCTGAGCTGGGGTCCAGGACAGAGGACAGGCTGGGGGGCTCCTCCAGCAGGGCCCTGCTCTAACCCTGTGGCCAGAAGCCACAATGGCTGTGGGGAAGAGGCCAGGGCGAGGCTGACAGGTGCCTGGGCCTCGAGCCCCCTGCCCCCTGCCCAGCCCTCAGGAGATGCCTTGGCTCTTCACTTTGCTCCATCCACACATACTCCCCCTCACCACCACCTCCTCCTCCTTCTCCTCCTCTTCCTCCTCCTCCTCCTCCTCCTCTTCCTCCTCCCCTCCCCCCTCCTCCCCCTCCCTTCCTTCTGCCCCGCCGGCCAGGCTGTGGGGCGGGGCACCTGGGGCTCTGAGGCCCCCCTGGGCAGGTGCCGGCGGCTGGCCAGTTGGCTGGCAGTTTGGGAAGGCAGGCGGACCTCCCTGGCAGGGCGGGGACTCCGGGCCTTGCCGCTGTCTGCGTGAGGTGTGACAAGAGCGGGAGACTGCTCGGCTCCAACAGACTGAACTCTGTCTTTACTGTCTTTCAGATGGCAGCAGTGACAATGGGCTTTGGAGATCCTCTCTCACCTTTGCAATCGGTCAATAGACATGCTCACTTCTTCCGGGGCTCATGTCCTTAGTCAGGGCTAGAGGGGGGCAGTGCAGCCCGCGTGCTGGGGACCTTGCTCCCCTAGCCGGCCCTGCCCGCCAGCTCGGGACGAGCGCAGCAGAGCGCCAGGCGTGGCGGGGCCAGTGGTGTGGGCGGGCACCCACCCGAGACCGCCCCTGGGGAGGCCTCCATCTGCTCTGAGGTCCCGCCTTAAAACTAACCGGCCAGGTAACTGCGGAGGGCAGCAGGCCAGGAGGGTAGCTGCCCACGCCAGGCCCACCTGCACCCATGTCGCCTGCACGCACAAGGCGCAGCGCCTGGGCCTCCAGCTCTGCCGGTCTCCAGGCTGCACGGGCTCCTGGGTTGGGGTCAGGACCCCGAGGAGAGAAGAGTCCTAACTCACGGCTCCATCAGACCCTGGAGGGAGGATGGATGGATTGGGGGGGGGGGCTGGGGGGTCCCAAGCAAGCAGGAGAGGGAAGGGCAATGACTTGGTCCTCTGGGCCTGGCTGTCAGCAAGGTGTAGGGGCCATGCAGCCAGGGAGCAGGCAGGGGCTGGGCTGAGCTCAGTGGGCCAGGGAGGAGGCAGAGGCGGTAGCTGAGGCCTTGGCTGCCACGGGTGGAGGAGTCTGGGAAGGGGATGCTCCTCCATCCCCCAGAGCTGAGGAGGAGGCCAGACCCCGCTCCACGGAGTCTGAGGGGGAAACATGGCTCTTTCCTGGGGGTCTTCCCTGAATGTGCTGCTCTCACAGGAGAGATGTGGCCCTGTCTTTGAGGGCCAGACAGACCCAGTATCTTGTCTGGAAAGTGTCTGTCTGCGGGGAGATGTCAGGGAGAGGGCTCTTGGCCCACCTGCTGTGGGGAAGCCCACACTGAAGAGAAGACGTGCTCCTATCCTGGGGAATTTTGACCTAAGGGGCAGATACGGTTTCACGTTGGGGTACCTGGTGCAAGTGGGGACACAGTTCCACCTTTGGTGGTCCTTGGTCTCAGTGGGGGCCTGAGGCCTACTTGTCAGGAGCCCAGTTTGAGGAGGACAGTCCCATTTGGGGGGAATTCCTAGTTTGGGGGATAGGTGGACCTGATTTTTAGGCTCCTCTCTGAGGGAGGGGAAGGCTTGGTCTATATACTAGGCCAGCTGGTGTCTGAAGAGGGTCTCCAGTTGTGGGGGCCTTTTGAGGGTGAGGGAAGCCCCTGTTTATGGAGAAGCTAGAACCAGGACCCCATCTTCTTTGCCTGTCCTGGGCCTATGGTGTCTTCCCCAGAGCTCAGCTCCTCCTGGTGGCCCACTGCGTGTGGCTGTGGAAACCCCCTTGCCTAGCACATCGTGTAGTGGTGGCAGGGGTGGGAACCCCATTCCTGAGGGCCTGGAGCAGTCCCTTGGCCCCAGCTCGCCCCAGTGCAAGGCATGTGTGCCCAAGTGGAGCTCTGGGCCTGCTGGGCCTGTTACCTCCCCGCTCCAAGGAGCCCTGGGGCTTCTCTTTTTGGCAGCTCTGCCACCTTCTGAGGGTCCTTGGGGCTGCAGATGTGAGCTCCAGCCAGCCCTTTTTGTCAGGTGCTCAGCACATGGGGGTTTGCAGAATGCTGAGCCCCAACCTGAGTTGGCCCTGCATGAGCAGCTGCTCCTTGTTCTCTCTGCAGGGGCCCCCATCTGGGCTCCTGACCTCCTCCCCTGGGCTCTCTTCTGGGCAGCAGCTGCCCTGTCTTCTGCCCCTCTCTCGCCTCCACACTAGTGGGTCCCTCCAGCTTGGATGGCTTCCCCTCCCCTCTTCTGTCCGAGCACTTGGCCAGGACCCTGGGAGGATCTGCCACCGGCGCCTGGGGGACCTGGTCCCCAGACTGGAAGGGGGCAGGGTGGGAGGGCATGCAGCCCTGCCTCCTGACCACCCATCAGCTTTGCTGCCAGTCTGCCCAGGACCTGCATGGGCTGGGGTGCGTCCGTGTCCTGCCTTTGGGCCTGGCCTTCCGTCCTGGGGGCAGGGTCCTACTGACCCCTGCCACCCTGCCTGCAGGAGCTGAGCCTGCACCGCGCTGCCGCATGGGGAGCCCTCCCCACGGCGGAGCTGGGTAGGTGGGCCAGGAGGGGAGTGGGCTGCCCAGCCTCTTACCACCCCCTCACAAGCCAGTGGCTCTCTCTCCCCTTGTGTCCTGCTCCAGATGGCAGCTCAGCGGCAGCGGGCACTGGCCATCATGTGCCGGGTCTACGTGGGTTCCATCTACTATGAGCTCGGGGAAGACACCATCCGCCAGGCTTTTGCTCCCTTTGGACCCATCAAGAGCATTGACATGTCCTGGGACTCCGTCACCATGAAGCACAAGGTGGGCTTTAGTCTGCCCCTGCCCCGCCCCTTCCCACCTTGGGCTGTGCTGGCCTGACCACATGCTCCTGTACCCAGGGCTTTGCCTTTGTGGAGTACGAGGTCCCAGAAGCGGCACAGCTCGCCTTGGAGCAGATGAACTCAGTGATGTTAGGAGGCAGGAACATCAAGGTGAGGGCCGAGGACGTGGGGCTCCGGGCTCAGGACAGTTGCACTCTTGTCTTCAGTCACCCCAGCCATGCCGAGCAGCCTCTCTGAAAGCCTGAAGAGGCCAGGCCTGTGCTGACTGGGGCTCTGTCCCCTGCCTCTCTCCCAGGTAGGGAGACCTAGCAACATAGGGCAGGCCCAGCCCATCATAGACCAGCTAGCTGAGGAGGCACGAGCCTTCAACCGCATCTACGTGGCTTCTGTGCACCAGGACCTTTCAGACGACGACATCAAGAGCGTATTTGAGGCCTTTGGCAAAATCAAATCCTGCACGCTCGCCCGGGACCCTACAACTGGCAAGCACAAGGGTTATGGTTTCATTGGTGAGTTCGGAGAGACTGAGGTGAGGGTGGGCCCCACCTGGCACTGTGGCTAACCCTCACTGCTGCTCCTGCCCTGCAGAGTATGAAAAGGCCCAGTCGTCCCAGGATGCCGTGTCTTCCATGAACCTTTTTGATCTGGGTGGCCAGTACTTGCGGGTGGGCAAGGCTGTCACACCCCCCATGCCCCTGCTTACACCTGCCACACCTGGAGGCCTCCCACCTGCTGCTGCTGTGGCCGCGGCTGCAGCCACAGCCAAGATCACAGCTCAGGTGAGGGCTGATCCAGTCACATACTTCATTTGTGGGTGACAGCTTCTCCCTCCTTCATCCTTTGGGGGTTGGCTCTGTGTGGTCTTGAGCGGAGGCAGCCAGATCAAGGACTGAGTGTGGTGGCCTTCTGGGTTGCAGGAAGCAGTGGCTGGTGCAGCGGTGCTGGGTACCCTGGCCACACCTGGATTGGTGTCCCCTGCACTGACTCTGGCCCAGCCTCTGGGGGCTTTACCCCAGGCTGTCATGGCTGCCCAGGCCCCAGGAGTCATCACAGGTGAGCCTGGGTGGGGCAAGGCTTCCCTTCTTCCCCTGCCAGTCCTCTGGGCATAGCCCTCTACACCCATGGACATTGCTCAGCTATGGCCACGTGGTGCTGGGTGCCTTCCTGGGAAGGGTGGAGATGGGGGAAGAGTAACTGCTGGACCTGGTGGGTTTGCTGTAGGTGTGACCCCAGCCCGGCCTCCCATTCCGGTCACCATCCCTTCTGTGGGAGTGGTAAACCCCATCCTGGCCAGCCCCCCAACACTGGGCCTCCTGGAGCCCAAGAAGGAGAAGGAAGAAGAGGAGCTATTTCCCGAGTCCGAGCGGCCCGAGATGCTGAGCGAGCAGGAGCACATGAGCATCTCCGGCAGCAGCGCCCGCCACATGGTGATGCAGAAGCTGCTCCGCAAGCAGGAGGTGGGCAGCGGGGGCTGGTGGGGCGGGCAGGGGGAGTGATCCAGCAGCTATAGCTTTCAGCTGTCTCTCCTCGCACAGTCCACAGTGATGGTTCTGCGCAACATGGTGGACCCCAAGGACATCGACGACGACCTGGAGGGGGAGGTGACCGAGGAGTGTGGCAAGTTTGGTGCTGTCAACCGCGTCATCATCTACCAGGAGAAGCAGGGAGAGGAGGAGGATGCGGAGATCATTGTCAAGATTTTTGTGGAGTTCTCCATAGCCTCCGAGACTCACAAGGCCATCCAGGCCCTCAACGGGCGCTGGTTTGCTGGCCGCAAGGTGGTGGCTGAAGTATATGACCAGGAGCGTTTTGATAACAGTGACCTTTCTGCGTGACCTTGGCCCTGTTCCCTGGACTTGCACTTGCTCCTTGTTTCCTCTGGGTTTTATAGGGTGATTGATGTGCTGGTTGGTGTCTCAGGCCAGCAGCCCCGTGGGGATAAAGGTGCAGATGCTGTTGACCCTCAACATCCCTGTGTGGCAGTGGTCCTGTGCTTCTGGGCTCCCTGGGGCCGGCCTGGGGGAAGGGGGTGTGGGGGAAGGAAAGTGGCGGAGAGGGGCACCTTGGAGCCCTGCAAGACCTGGGTTGGGGCGGGGCGGGGGGAGGGAGGGAGGGTGGCAGCGGCCGAGCGCCGAGGCGCCCCTGCTGCCTTGCCCCGCCCTCCGTATCACCTGTTCCCGCGCAGTACTGGGGGGAGGCCCGTACCTGGAGGGCGGGGCGGGAGAGCGGAGGCCGAGGCCCCGGGACGCGACCCGGCTGCGCGCGGGAGCCCGTTCCTGGCTGGACTTCATGTCCCATGGTGCTCTGCGCTCCGCGCACGGCTGCGGAGCTTCCCGGCGGGCGGTGCGCGGGGCCGCTACGGGTTCTCGGAGGCGCCGGCACCGCGGGGCCTTGTGGGGGTTGCAGTTCCCGGAGGCGCTGGGCGGCGAGGGCGGGCCTCGGCTTCCCGGCGGGCTGCGCGGCGGCCGGCGGTTGTCGGCGGGGCAGTCCGGCGGGCAGCGGCGGCCGTCCTGGCTGCGGCACAGCTGCGGGCGAGCGGGCTGGGCGGGATGCGGGGCCGCCGCCGCCTCCCCGGAGTCTGAGCGCGGCCGGCCGCGCGCCCTCCCCGGCCCCGGCCGCACCCCGCCCCCCAGCGCGGGCCGCCTTGGGTCGAGCGCTCTGAGCGCGGCCGGGCCCAGCGCCGCCGCCGCCGCCGCCGCCGCCGCCGCCGCCGCCCCTCCCCCGCCCGCCGCCGGGCTCATGCGGACCGAGCCCCGCCCCCCGGCCGAGCCCGCCGCCCGCGCCCGCGCCTGAGCCCGCCCGCCCGCACCATGCTCAAGTGCATCCCGCTGTGGCGCTGCAACCGGCACGTGGAGTCGGTGGACAAGCGGCACTGCTCGCTGCAGGCCGTGCCCGAGGAGATCTACCGCTACAGCCGCAGCCTGGAGGAGCTGCTGCTCGACGCCAACCAGCTGCGCGAGCTGCCCAAGGTGAGCGCGGGGCCGCCCCGGGGGGGGGGGGGGAGTTGGCGCTGCCCTGCAGGTGGGCCCGGGCCTCGCGCCGCCTGCCCTGCCCGCCGCTCGCCTCCCTGAGGCTGCTCCGGAGGAGAGGCTGGAGGAAGCCGGTCATGGGAGGATTTCCTTTCTGGACACCGGGTGCTGAGTGGCCGGTGCCTGGGGGCTGCGAGCCTCCAAGGGCGTGGCGGCTGGCCGGCTTGGAGGGCGTGGAGGGCATGGAAGGCCGGGCTCTGGCCTCGCCGCCGGGAGCCTGCACGGCAGCCCGGACCTGCGGTCCCCCTCTGCTGCTCCCGTTGCCTTTGTTTTTTTTCTGTCTTTTCGTAGGCATCAAACTCTTGCCACAGGCTTGGGCGGGGTGGCTGGGGGGCCGGGGCTCTTCCCGGGTGGGTGGAGTTTGCGCAGCTACCCAACCAGGAGGCGAACTTCTCAGCTACGGCTCGGCTCGCAGGCCTGGGGTCTGTCGTGTGGCGGGAGGGTGGCAGGGACGCGTCCGAGGTGACGTGAAGGGACCAGGTACTGAAAGTTAGGAAGTTGGAAGCGTTAGCAAGACGAGGGCACCCGTCTTTCCTTCTCTTGCTGCAGGGGGCGGTTACGGGGCAGGACCCCGGGTTCCTTTGTGGCCTGAGCCAGGCAGAGGCCCGTGGGAGCTGCGTCTGCTCCGGAGGGGGCCCCCGCCACAGTCCGTCCTCCCCTGACCCCTCTCTCTGCCCACAGCCTTTTTTCCGGCTGCTGAACCTCCGCAAGCTGGGTCTGAGCGACAACGAGATCCAGCGCTTGCCCCCTGAGGTGGCCAACTTTATGCAGCTGGTGGAGCTGGACGTGTCCCGGAACGGTGCGAGCCCAGCATGGGTTGGGGTGGAGCCCGGGGTGGCGGGAAGGGCTTTGAGTTCTCGGAGACTCTGGCTGTCACTCCAAGGTGACCTCTGTCCCACTGCAGACATCCCTGAGATCCCCGAGAGCATCAAGTTCTGCAAGGCTCTGGAGATCGCGGACTTCAGTGGGAACCCTCTGTCTAGGTGGGTGGTGGCCACAGCGGGGGCAGTAGCGGGCGCGGGGCCTGCACAGCCCCCTCCTGGACACCTGAGGTCCCCTGCTTCTGCTGTAGGCTCCCCGAAGGCTTCACTCAGCTGCGCAGCCTGGCTCACCTGGCCCTGAATGATGTGTCCCTGCAGGCGCTGCCCGGGGACGTGGGCAAGTGAGTGCTCTCCAGGGCAGGGGGCCTGGCCCAGACCCACTCCTCTGCCCGCTGCCCCGGCTTCCATCATGCCCCGCCCTGATCTCTCTTTCAGCCTCGCCAACCTGGTGACCCTGGAGCTCCGGGAGAACCTGCTCAAGTCCTTGCCCTCGTGAGTGGGCTTCGGTCACCTGCTGGCACCGGCTCGGCCGCGGTCCTGGGGGGCCTTGGCTCACGTGGCCACAGCACAACCTGCTGTTTATTCCGTAGGTCTCTGTCCTTCCTGGTCAAGCTGGAACAGCTGGATCTGGGAGGCAACGAGCTGGAAGTACTGGTGCGGAGAGGGCGGGGCCGTGGCGGGTGAGGCAAGGCGGGCGAACCCCGGGCTGTTACTCTGACCCCGTTGCCCTGTCCCTGTCTGTTTTTGCAGCCCGACACCCTCGGGGCTCTGCCCAATCTCCGGGAACTGTGGCTGGACCGGAACCAGTTGTCGGCACTGCCCCCGGTGAGTGAGGGTGCGGCAGCCCCTGGCTCGCGCCTGGCCGTGCCCTGACCCTCCGCACCCACCCGCAGGAGCTGGGGAACCTGCGGCGCCTGGTGTGCCTGGACGTGTCGGAGAACCGGCTGGAGGAGTTGCCCGCGGAGCTCGGTGGCCTGCTGTTGCTCACTGACCTGCTACTTTCCCAGAATCTGTTGCAGAGGCTTCCTGACGGCATCGGTCAGCGCCAACCCGGGCACTGGGAGGGGCGTGGCTGGCCGTGAGGCCTGGCCCAGAGGAGGGTCCTGGGAGGAAGACCTTGACTGGGCTCCGAGAGACGCCCCGAGAAGGGGGCAGGATGCTGGGGGCATGGGGAAGGCCGGGCAGGGAGGCCACCAGGGCGTGCAGAGCCGTCCTCTCTGGGGCTGGGGAGGGCGGCGGGGAGGGTGCTGCCTGGGCCGGAGCGGGGCTCCAAGCTGCGAGCTGCACGGGCCCTCCACCCCCTGCAGCCCGTCACCCCTTCTCCCCGACACCAGGTCAGCTGAAGCAGCTGTCCATCCTGAAGGTGGACCAGAACCGTCTGTGTGAGGTGACCGAGGCCATTGGTGACTGCGAGAATCTCTCAGAGCTGATCCTCACTGAGAACCTGCTGACGGTACGGCCCAGCCTGGCAGGACCGGGGGAGCAGGGATAGGGTGCCGCGGCGCGGGCCCAGCCATCTGCCTGGATGGGAGGCTGCCGGTGGGAAGCAGGTGCTGGGGGTGCCCTGAGGGGTGCTCCTCTCCTTCCAAATTCTGGTGGCTTTCTGTCAACCTTTGGCTGTCCTTTTCCTGCCTAGGCTCTGCCTCGGTCTTTGGGGAAGCTGACCAAGCTGACCAACCTCAATGCAGACCGGAACCGCCTGGAGGTGCTGCCACCGGAGATTGGAGGCTGTGCGGCCCTCAGTGTTCTCTCCTTGAGGGACAACCGCCTGGCCACTCTGCCAGCCGAGCTCGCCCACACGGCTGAGTTACATGTGCTGGACGTGGCCGGCAACCGGTGAGTGCCCACACCCCCCCCCCCAACTGGGCTGGCCGTGCCCACCATCCCCCGCCCCCACCGGGCTGGCCGTGCCCACCATCCCCTGCCCCCACCGAGCTGACCCTGCCCACCATCCCCCCCACCGAGCTGGCCGTGCCCACTGTCCCCCCCCACCACCGAGCTGGCCGTGCCCACCGTGCACCCCCCCGCCACCAAGCTGGCTGTGCCCACTGTCCCCCCCCCCCCCACCGAGCTGATCGTGCCCACTGGCCACCAGGCTGCAGAGTCTGCCGTTTGCGCTCACCCACCTCAACCTCAAGGCTCTATGGCTCGCTGAGAACCAGGCACAGCCGATGCTCCGGTTCCAGACGGAGGATGATGCTCAGACCGGCGAGAAGGTGCTCACCTGTTACCTGCTGCCCCAGCAGCCCCCACCCAGCCTTGGTAGGTTGCTGGCGACTGGCAGCTGGGAACTGGGGTGGGGGTGGGGTATGGTTTCAGATGAGTGGGGCTTCCTAATGCTAATGTGCGTCTCCCTTAGAGGAATCAGGGCTGCAGAGCAGCCCTTCGGAGAGCTGGAGCGATGCCCCGCCCAGCCGCGTCAGCGTCATCCAGTTTCTGGAGGTCCCCATGTGCAGCGATGATGCCGAGGGAGCTGCTGCCGAGAAGCGGGTATGGCGAGGGGCTCCCTGGGTGGGCTGCTTCCTCCCTGCCCTCACCTGACCCTACCCTGCCCCACCGCGTGCCCTTGTGCACATTGCAGGGCCTGCAGCGCCGGGCCACACCTCACCCCAGCGAGCTGAAGGTGATGAAGAGGGGTGTCGAGGAGCGTCGTGGTGAAGCCTACTCCTGGAAGCCTGAGTCCAGGCTGCCCTCGCCCCTCGAGGAGGTGCCTGTGGGAACCTGCACTGTGCCCAAGGGACACCAGCCTGGCAGGCTTGCACCTCTTGGGAGCTCTGGGTGTCTTGTCATCCTGGGTGTGGGGCTCTAGGGCTCAGGGTGGCTGGGGTGGTGGGGGATGAGCCTGGTGGGTGGTCTAGGGCCACGTGTGCTGTGCCCTCCCTTGGAGCAGGGTCATGTCATGCGAAGGCTACTGGGGCAGGTGCAGGGGAGCGTGTGCTGTAGACGTGCAGGGCAGGAGCACGGTGGGCTGCCAGAGGTGGCATAGGGGTTGGAGCATGAGGCCCCGGGGTCGGTGTCCTCCACAGGTTTTCACACCACCGGCAGGGGCAGCACCAGCTTCAGTGTTAGGAGCTGGGATCATAGTCCAGCAAGCTTGGTTCTGCCGCTTGAGCTTCTAGCATCAAGGGCAAAGGGAAGCTTTGGGATCCCTAGGGTTGCAGCAGGGTGCCCATTACACCTGGGGGATGTAGAATGCCCCCCCCCCCGCGAAGCTGCTGTTCACACAGCTGTGCTCCATCAGGGCCCCTCGCTGTTCTCAGGCCAGTGTTCTCCGGGGGCTCGTTGTTGTCTTGTTTTCGGGAAGAGCTCTGGGAGGTCCCCAGAAGCATCTTTGCATGTCATCCATTCGGTCTGATGGCAGCACGACTTGCCTGCGGACTGGGATGGACGGCCCCCACCGTGCCGGACTGAGCCCGCCAGGGGTGCTATGGACTGACCCGCTGCCCCACCCGCTCCAGGACAAGAGACTGAGCACGGAGTCCGGCCTGAGTGAGGATTCGCAGCCGTCCACAGGCACCGCCTCCCAAGGTGAACCTGAGGGGTCACTGGCAGACACCCAGGGGCTGAGCCAGCAGGAAGCCGCCCCCAACGCCCAGGAGGAGGCTGTGGAGGAGGAGACGTACGAGGAGGTAAGGCTGGCGCCGGAGGCCAAGCAGATGTGTAGGTGGGACCCGCCAGTGTGCGGCTGGGCCTCACGGTGGGCTCTCCCCGCTGGAGCTTGGCCAGGCCTCCGCCCCCCGTGTCCGTTCCCACAAGTTCCCTTGCAGGCTCTTTCCCGGCCCTGAGTGCCGTGTCCGACGCCATGCTACTCAGAGGCCCTGGGGGGGTGACCTGCCACCATCTCACGCCTGGCTTCACACAGCCCACAGTGCGCTTTGCAGAGGACACGCTGCTGCTGCCCCCAGCAGGGGAAGATGGCGAGAGCGAGGAGGGGCAGCTGGAGGCGCCCTGGCCCCTGCCTGGCGGGAGGCAACGTCTCATCCGCAAGGACACACCGCACTACAAGAAGCACTTCAAGATCTCCAAGCTGCCCCAGCCCGAGGCCGTCGTGGCTCTGCTGCAGGGGGCGCAGCCAGACGGTGAGGGCCCGGCAGGGGCTGGGGGCTGGCACAACGGCCCTCACACGCCCTGGGCTCCACGAGCCGAGGAGGAGGCCGAGGAGGACGAGGAGGAGGACGAGGAGGAGGAGGAGGTGGCAGTGGCCGAGGAGGACAAGGAGGAGGCCGTGGTCTCTGCGCCCTCCATCAAGGTGGGTCTCTGCTCACAATCCCTCTCGACCCCAGGCTGCCCTGTCCCCGCAGCGTCTCTGCTGCTGCTTGTCAGCCTGCGGCCCGAGTCTGGCTGCCAGGGGAGGGCGCTCCCCAAGGGCTGCTGCTCTCCACACCCTCCTGGGCTGGTTTCAGATGGGTGCTCCGAGGCCCCATCCCCGGGGTCAGGCAGCCCGGCCATAGCTGCCCAGACTCTTGTTTCTTTTCGTGTCCTCCTCAGAGCTGGGCTTCAGGCCTACTGGACCCTCACCCACATCCTCTCCCCAGCCCTCAGGTGGCTCTCGGGCCCGCCCAGGGTCCTGCCTGTTTCCCCGGGGGCATCTCACCCGCTCAGCATGCCTGTGCTTCTGACGTCAAGGTCTCGCCCTGCACATGGGCGTGATGCCGTGGCTGCTGAGGGCCTTAGGTGCCTGGAATCCGGGACAGCCGGGCATGGCCTCAGCCTGCTGTGGGGTCCCCTGGACCAGCTGAGCCCGTCCTGTGTGATGGTGGCGGTGGTGGTGGCGGTGGTGGTGGCGGTGGTGGCGGCCACAGTCCTGGACTAGAAAGGACCCCACGCCCAGGGAGGGGCTGGCGCTCGGGCTGCGGGAGCTTGGTGTGGTTGTGCCTCCCTTCTGCTCTTGGCGGGGCCGGGTGAGGTGGTGGCAAGGCAGGGCGGTGGCTCACCTGCATGCCTTCGCTGGTCCTGTCCTAACAGGGGGTGTCGTTTGACCAGGCCAATAACCTGCTGATAGAGCCCGCACGCATTGAGGAGGAAGAGGTCTGTACTCGCTCTGTGCTCTGTGTCCCGGGCTGTGGCCTTGCTTTCCCGGGCTATGGGCGCTCGCTCCTCTGGCCCCCCGCACGCCTGCGCAGACCCCCGCCCCTTAAGAGCTTCTGTGCACCCCCTAGGGTTGGGGCGTGCCGGCCTCCGACACAGGCGACAGCCCCGGCATGGGGCCCGGGGAAGGCAGCAGTGTCAGAGGCGGGTGTGCAGGAGGGGGCAGGGCGCGGGCCTCCGGCCAGGCTGTGCTCTGCCCTGGCAGGTGCCCGTCCCTGCGCAGACCCCCCGCCCCCGCCAGGCCCACAGCAGTCCCCAGACAGCGAGTATCTGTTCTGTTTCTAGCTGACGCTCACCATTGTGCGGCAGACGGGGGGCCTGGGTATCAGCATCGCTGGTGGCAAGGGCTCTACGCCCTACAAGGGGGATGACGAGGTGAGGAGCCATGCCGCCTCGGGGACCCCTCTCCCGGCACCCTATTTTCCCATGAGGCCTGTGTAGTCCTGCGGGAAGTTGTGCCGCACCTTCCGACGTCTTGGCGCACTTTGTTCTGCGCCCCTGCTCACCCTCAGGGGCCCCTGCCAAGGCGCCCTGTCTGACGGTGGCCCAGGCACCACCGCCCTGCCTGACGGTGGCCCTGCCTGACGGTGGCCCAGGCAGGTTACTTAGACACGGTGTGCCGTGCGCCAGCCCTCGGCGCTCTGCGCTCCCCCCTTCAGTGGCCTGCGCTGGGCTTGGGGCTGAAAGTCATCCCGGGAGGTCAGCCTGTGCCTTCCAGCTGCTCGCCCCCGGGACAAGCCAGGCCGGGCCCTCAGGGCCTCTGTGTTCTGGTTCTCCGTTCAGCTCCCGCTTCTTCCTTAGGGCATATTCATCTCACGGGTGTCCGAGGAGGGCCCCGCAGCCCAGGCAGGGGTCCGGGTGGGCGACAAGCTCCTCGAGGTGAGTCGGCGACACGTCTCAGGGTCCGCGCAGCCCTGGCCATCAGGGCAGGAGCCCAGGGGTGCAGGTGCTGGCTGTGCCGGGAGCAGCGGCTGGGGAGGCGGTCAGTCCTCTAGCAGCGGGGCAGGGGCTTCCGCAGAGGCTGTGTGCGTGTGCTGACTGGGCAGGCGCACCGGGGCGAGTCTGATGGCGGCTGGCCCTTCCTGCGGGGGCCCAGAAGGGGCAGTGGACGGGGGCCACCAGCCAGCCGCGCGTCCGCCCAGGCAGGGCTGAGGTCCCATCATAGCTTTGGGAGGAGTTGCTCTGGCCCCCTGGGTAGGGAGAGCTGAGCTGGAGGGAGGGAGCCTCACGGAGCCGGGGTCAGGGTGAGGCGCAGGGTCAGACGCCCAGTGAGCTCAGGCGCCGGAGGCATCTTGAGTCTGGGGCTGCCTGGGTTGGGGACGGGCGGGGGGAACCGCAGGGCCCGGGTGTCCCCGTGTCCCTATCAGCCGCTCGCATCCTTCCCCCCGGGGTCACACAGGTTGGGGAGTGGTCCGCAGCAGGAGTGTGCGCAGAGCCCTCGTGAGGCCGCAGCCCCGTCCTAACACGCATCCCACTCCTGCTGTGCAGGTGAACGGCGTGGCCTTACACGGCGCGGAGCACCACCAAGCTGTGGAGGCGCTGCGGGGCGCAGGCACCACCGTGCAGATGCGGCTGTGGCGGGAGCGCATGGTGGAGCCCGAGAACGCGGTCACTGTCACGCCGCTGCGGCCTGAGGACGACTATAGCCCGCGGGAACGGCGGGGAGCCGGCCTGCGCCTGCCCCTGCTCCAGCCCGAGGCTGCTGGGCCCCTCCGCCAGCGGCACGTGGCCTGCCTTGTGCGCAGCGAGAAGGGCCTAGGCTTCAGCATCGCCGGCGGGAAAGGCTCCACACCTTACCGGGCTGGCGATGGGGTGAGGCAGGGGTGGGGGGGGCCGGGCGGGGAGGGAGCCGGGCAGAGACTGGGACTCAGTGCCTCCGGCCCTCCTTTCTGCTGCAGGGCATCTTCATCTCGCGCATCGCAGAGGGGGGCGCTGCCCACCGGGCGGGCACCCTGCAGGTCGGCGACCGTGTCCTCTCGGTGAGTGGGGGACACGGGGCCTGTGTACTGCCCTGTCTGCTCTGCTCCCCCACAGGGCCCCCTGACTGGCCCCCCTCTTGCAGATCAACGGGGTGGACATGACTGAGGCCAGGCACGACCACGCCGTCTCCTTGCTGACCGCCGCGTCCCCCACCATCGCCCTGCTGCTGGAGCGGGAGGCCGGGGGGCCCCTTCCCCCCAGCCCTCTGCCACACTCCCCCCCACCCCCTGTCACAGCCCCCAGCACCGTGGTCACTGCCAGCCCTGGAGAGTCTGGGCCGCTCAGGCTGGCTCCTAGCCTGCTGGCTGCCACCTTGGAGGGGCCGTACCCGGTGGAGGTAAGACCCAGGCCTCCCTTACCTGTGCCCGACTCTCCCCACGTCTCCCCACAAAGTTGTAGGTGTGGATGTTAGTTCCTCCGGGCGGGAAAGCAGGTGCTCTCGCCCTCCAGGCCCACTGCCTCACCATGTGGTCCATGTGCCTTGAGTTGCCAGGGCCCCTCGCCCCTGAGGACCTGACTAGCCGCTGGGGCCCGTACACCCCCTGTGCTGGAGAAGCTCCCCGGGCGGCTCCAGGGGGGTTGTTCAGCCAGCTCCTTGTGTCCCTTGGCATCCCCAGGAGATCTGCCTCCCAAGAGCCGGGGGCCCACTGGGGCTCAGCATCGTCGGGGGCTCTGACCACTCCAGCCACCCGTTTGGTATCCAGGAGCCTGGCGTGTTCATCTCCAAGGTAGTGCAGGCCCCACACGCGTGTCTGTGTACGAGGGCCCGGCCAGCCGCGGGGCAGCAAGGCCTCCAGCCCGCTGAACGTTGTCCTCCCCTGACAGGTGCTCCCACGGGGCCTGGCCGCACGTAGTGGCCTTCGAGTTGGGGACCGCATTCTGGCAGTGAACGGGCAGGACATTCGGGAGGCCACACACCAGGAGGCAGTTAGCGCCCTGCTCCGGCCCTGCCTGGAGCTGGTCTTGCTCGTGAGGAGGGACCCGCCACCCCCGGGCATGCGGGAGCTCTGCATCCAGAAGGCCCCCGGGGAGAAGCTGGGCATCAGTGTTCGAGGGGGCGCCAAGGGCCATGCGGGGAACCCCTGTGACCCCACGGACGAGGGCATCTTCATTTCCAAGGTGAGGGCCCCTCCTTGGCCAGACCCACTCCATGGGATTCCTCGGTGGCAGGGAAGAGGCCCCCCAACGTCTGAGGCCTGGGTCTCTGCAGGTGAGCCCCACGGGAGCAGCCGGACGCGATGGCCGGCTGCGGGTGGGGCTGCGGCTGCTGGAGGTGAACCAACAGAGCCTGCTCGGCCTGACACACGGCGAGGCCGTGCAGCTGCTGCGCAGCGTGGGCGACACCCTCACCGTGCTCGTCTGTGACGGCTTCGACACCAGCACCGTGGCTCCCGCTGAGGTCAGTGCCTGCCGCCTAGGTCCTCCACCCCCAGCCGTGACGAGTGACTGCGGACATCTCTCCGCGTGCATGCCTCAGGGAGTGCTCAGCCTTCGGCAGGTGGAGGGCGGGTTGGGGGGTTAGTGCCAGGCCGTGGTCCAGGCACCCGCTCCCGGTGCGCAGAGGTTCAGCCCAGGGAAGACGGGGCACAAGGGCGTGTGGAACGACCAGGCCCTGGGAGGGGAGACAGAGCCGCGAGCTTCCAGGCAGGCAGCACTTGCAGGTTTGGGGGGTCTAAGCCACGCAGGTGGCCCCTGGGGCTGTACCTGCAGACCCGGCTGGGGACCCCAGCCTCTGGGCGCCGTCCTCTGCTGGCAGCTCCTCAGCAGATGACTTGTTCCCAGGACTTTAAACCTCAGAGCAGAAGCTGGGGTGGGGGTATGGCACGTGGGGCCCCTGCCGTCCTCCTGCCCACTCCCCCAGAGCGAGGGCCGGGGTCATGCCTGCCTGCAGCCCACCCAGGCCTCTGAGGGCTCTCACCCACACAGGGACGGGGCAGTCACTCAGGTCGGCCTGCGAGCACTGGTCTCTGGGGCAGCCACTTCCGGCCAGCGAGGGGTGGACGGGAACGGAGCCTGGGCTCGTGCCCCACTGGGCACCCGGGCGCCAGGCTGGGCCCCATGCCGGCCCCTCCCTGTGTCTTTCTGCGGAGGCGTGGAGAAGGTGGTCCTGGAGGAGGCTGTGTTTTTACTTTTTCCCGTGTGTGAGAGTTTTGAGGTGTTTTAATTTGTACGTTTGCTGATTTTAAAGCTGTTATCGAACAGAGGAAAGTGGCTGCACAGGCCTGAACATCTGACGGTGATGTGTCCCCGAGTTCCGGGGGGCACTCACACCTGGTGCAGGGTGCTGGCTCCCCATGGCACGCCAGCCAGCCCGGGGTCGGGGCGGGGGGCCCTGTGTGCTGCAGCCTGGGCGCTCAGCCTCATCCGTCCCCCTGTAAGTGATGTGCTGATGCACGTTCTGAACATCAGCCTCCTGTTCTGTGGGATATAAACCTTTGGGTCAATTTTGCTTTTGAAGAAGGGTTTCTTGGCAGTTTTAAAATTCTACATTTTTTTGAATTAAGTTTTGTCTTTTATTCTGTGTCTTTTGGATTCAGGATTTTGTGTAGAAAAGTCTCCCCATTTTAAAGTTCTCCCCGTCCTACGTTGTCCTACATTTCTTTTTCGTACTAATAAAAGTTTTCAGAGGCAGGGCGGTGTGATCCTCCTGGGAGTGTTTCTGGGGGGAGTGGCTGTGTTGTGTCGGCAGTGGAGACTGAGCGCCCAGGTCCCTGCGGGCCTGGCCATGTGGGGCCGCCCTTGTGCCCGGTGTCCTCAGCCGCCGCATGGGGCCCTGGGTACGGTCACTTTCCGCTGCACCTTCATCTCTAATTGGCCGCGTTACCTGTTTTTCTTACATTAGAAGACTTCGGACTGGTTTTTGAGTGTTTGCTAATCTGGGGGTTCTGTGATGGGCGGGATGAGTAGAGGTCACCTTGGATTTCAGAGTTCTGTCCGCGCAGGAGCGTGTGTGCGCCGAGCCCATTGGTGGATGGCTGTGGCTTCCTTGTTAGTCTGGATCTCGGCAGCAGCCCTTTGGATCTGCCCCGGGACCTCTGCCTGGGTGACAGCGGCAGCCAGTGGCCTTGCCTCATGTTGACTCAAAGGGGCTGGACGTTTGCTGCAGTTCGTGAAGCCGCAGGGCGTGGGCTGGGCGTGCCCCAGATCCTCACCCTGCCCACCCCGCTCTCTGTAAACCGCCCCCGCGCACCTCCAGCCCTGTGGGCATCGGGGGCCTACAGGTGTCCTGTGAACCCCGCTCAGGTTCTGGAAACTGGCCTTGATGCCACGTCCCTGTAGCCACGCTCCCCACGCAGCTGGAGGCCCCGCTTCTGCAGCGGGTGCTGCGCAGCTCATGGGCCGCTGCCCCTACCTGATGTGGAGCCCTGGGCAGATGCAGGGCTTCCCTCTGCCTCAGGGGCCTCGTCTGGGCGGCGTCTGCTTCTGGGCTTCCAGGGCGTGCCCACCGGCCTGCCAGCGCTGCTGCGCCCTGCCCTCTGGTCACATCCCTCCCTGGTGGCCGGCTCACCAGCCCGTTCAGCGGTCAGCGGGCATCTTCCAGCGGCTTTCCCGGAGAGTCCCCGGCCTGGTCCACACTCACCTGCCCCCTCCGGCCCCCTGCGCCCATCTCCCTGCTGCCTTCCGCACGCGCGGCTCCCTTCCCTCCATCTGTCCGTGTCAGTGAGCGGGAGGGCGTGGGGGTGTGGGCTGCGGCCAGGGGGACTGGAGCCTGACCAAAGCCGTGAGTTTGTCCTGTTGTCTTTGGTGTCGGTTCCTCGCCCAACATGGGGCTTGAACTCATGATCCCGAGACCCACCAAGAGTCACAGGCTCCTCTAGCTGGGCCAGTGTCCTGGGACTGTTTGTTGTTGTTTTTTTATTTTACTTTAATTTTTTTTTAAAGATTTTATTTATTCGTGAGAGACCCAGAGAGAGAGGCAGAGACAGGCAGAGAGAGAAGCAGGCTCCATGCAGGGAGCCCAATGTGGGACTTGATCCCAGGTCTCCAAGATCAGGCCCCGGGCCGAAGGCGGTGCTAAACCGCTGAACCACCTGAGCTGTCCTAAATTTTATTTTCTTTTTAAGAGATTTTATTTATTCATGAGACACAGAGAGAGGCAGAGACACAGGCAGAGGGAGAAGCAGGCTCCCTGCAGGGAGCCCGACATGGGACTGGATCCCGGGACCTCGGGAGACAACCTGACCCTAAGGTAGATTCTCAACCACTGAGCCACCAGGCATCCCAAAATACTGTGTTTTTAAGGCACTAGAAGTAGTTGTTTGTGTCGTTAGGCTCCCAGCTAGGTGTACCCCGGGCCTCCCGTGTTTTTAGGGATGGTTGTGATACCTGTGTTTCTCTCTTTGTGTGTCTCATGAATAAGTCTAAAAAAAGAAAAAGTGTAAGTAAATACATAAAATAACTTTAAAGATTTTATTTATTCCTGAGAGACACACAGAGAGAGAGACACAGGCAGAGGGAGAAGCAAGCTCCATGCAGGGAGCCCGACATGGGGCTCGATCCTGGGTCTCCAGGATCACGCCCTGGGCCGAAGGTGGCGCTAAACCGCTGAGCCACCTGGGCTGCCCCATAAAATAATTCTAAGTTTAGAAAAAAAGTGGCAGGAACAGGCCACAGAATCCCGCCCCCGCAGCCTGTGTGCCTCCCCAGCCCCCACGGTGTTCCTCGTAGCTGAGGGCTCAGTCCAGGGGGCCCGGCTGCCCCACCTCCCTGACCTGACCTGGTTCAGAGCCCCGTGGCCTCTCGAGGCAGGTTGGAGTGGGTGCGTTTCTGACCAGGTTACCCCAGTGTGTCTCCCCACCCACCTCAGCCTCCGGACAGGCGTGGATGGCTGTGCATCCTGTCACTGGCAGCCTCCACATCGTGTCCCCAGGCTTCCCCACTTGAAGGGACTCTTTCCCCTTGGAACGTGGGGTGTAACTTGGGGATGTGAGGGTGTCTGGACGCCCTGCTCCTCGTCACATTTCCACCTGCCGCCCCCAGCACCCGGGGCTGCTCTTGGTGTCGGTCCCGTGGTGGTCCCGACGGGGATGTTGTAGATCCATCCCCTGCGCCCGCCTGTTGGCCGTGGGCCGCCACGGGAGCCACGGGAGCACCCCCTTCCCCACGTGCTATCCCCGCGGCCTCACCGGCCTCTCGTTCCACGAGGGGCAGCATGGCCGACGGGCGGGCTCCTGACATGGCTCATCTGTGAGCCGCCTGCTGCCCTCCCGGCCTGCGTCACGTTCCCCGAGGATGGAGAGTGCTGTTCACGAGCCAGGTCTGCGCCCCGTGTGCTCACGGCCTCCGGACCTGCCGCGGCTGGGCTCGTGGATGGGAGCGCACATGGCCGTTTGGGAGTCCCGGCCCTGGGGGAGGGAGTTCACGGCAGGCCTCAACCCGGAGGCTGCCTTGCATCTCTGTTGCCTCTGCATCTCTCCCTCTGCCCCGTCCCTCCCTGTCCCTCCCCCCCCTTGTCCCTGCTCTGTCCCTCCCCATCCCTCCCCGTTCCTGCCCATCCCTCTACCTGCGCCGTCCCTCCTCCCCTCCTCCCCTCCTCCCGTGCTGTCCCTCTCTGTCCCTCCACCAGCCCTGTCCCTGCCCCTCCCTCTGCCTGCCCCTCCCCACCTGGCCTGAAGGCCCCGCCTCTCCAGGCCACCTGAGGCCTTTGGACAAGCGTCTTCCAGAAGTCGGGAATGTGGGTGCCTCAGCATGTCCTTAAATCGCTCGTGTCAGAGTCCGTGTGCTGGTCGGGCCTCCGTCCTGCGTGTTCCCGCTGTGCCTGCATCTCTCAGGTGTTGCCCGCTGCGCCCACCTGCGTCATGAGTGGCGCCGTGTATCCTGACGGCGTCCCTGCGGGGGCGCCTCTGTCCTCGCCCCCGTGGGGCTGCTGCCCTCCCCTCACCCGTGCTCTCTGCCGGCCGCCGGCGTGGGGGCTGCGCCTGCTCTGGTTCCTCCCGATGGTCAGGGCCAAGCTACGGGCCCCATGTGGGCCTGGGGGGACAGCCATCTGTGTCTCCATCTGCCTGCATTCCCGCTTTCGCCCCCCCACCCCTGCTGCCCGGCAGACAGTGGGCTCCCCTGTGCTCACAGCTGCCGTGTTGCTCTGGCATCGTGTCCTTTATTTCAGTCTATCCTGGGCGCTCGTGCTGCAGGTTCCAGAAGCGGCTTGTGAGTGCGAGTGGGGTCTTGTGCGGACACCCACTGCCCACTGTCCACTGCCTGCCCCCTGCCGTGTGGTCACCCCTCTGCTTCCTGGGCTCACCGTCCACAGTTGACCTCCCCGGCCTCCTGTCACGTGTCCAAATGGCCGCTGGTGCCCACAACGTGCTTCCATGACTCGTGGCTACCCCGTGTCTCAGACAGTGGCCCAGGTGGTCCACAGGGCCGGTCACGATCCCCCCCCCCCCCCGCAAGGCTGCCATAGCCGCTTGCTCACCACCAGGTCTTCGGCTGGGGCTCTGGCTGGCCCCTGGAGGGGACCTTGGACCGGGGAGGGTGGTGGCCCTGACCTTAGCGTGCCCCTCTCGTCTCCTCAGGTGTCCCCAGGCGTCATCGCTAACCCCTTCGCGGCAGGCGTCGGCCGCCGGAACAGTCTGGAGAGCGTCTCCTCCATCGATCGGGAGCTGAGCCCTGAAGGCTGTGGCAAGGTCAGAGCGCCGATAGCGGCTGCCCCCAGGCCGGAGGGCCCGAGGCTGGCCGTCCCTGACCTGTGTCCCCTCTGCCCCCAGGAGAAGGAGCCGCCGGGACCAACCCCACAGTGGGGACTGGAGGCCATGGTGTGTGTCCGGGCGCCCCTGCCCTACACATGGGGCTTCCATGCACGCCCAGCCCCGGTGCCCACTTCCCTGTCCCCTGCCTTGCATCCGCAGGCCCCTCGCAGCGCTGCCGATTCTGCCGCCAGGTTCGGCACCTCTGGCCCCCACACCTGGCGCTGGCAGTGTCGTGTCCAGGTCACACCTCTGGCCCGGTCATGGAGACCCGGGGGACGGGGCTTCCCGGTAGGGCCTACAGGGGCGCACTGGCTGGGGGCACCCACGCCGGGGCCCTGCCTCCTCCTGGAGCTAGCCCTGAGGCAGCGGAGGGCGCGGGCGGCCTCCTAGGATGCCCCCTCCCCTGACTCACCTGCGCAGGAGGTCAGCCCGGAGGGACCCCGACACCGGCCACAGGGGCAGGCAGCACGGAGCTCTGGGTCTCACCCCCTCTCCAAGAGCCATAGCGGCTGCCAGGAGGCTGTGCCCGGGGGAGCGGGCGGGGGCTGCCACGGGCTTTAGTGCAGATCTTTGTTCCTTAGGCAGGGACAGCTGAGCGGGGGAGCCCGGGGGCGGGGGCGCCCGGCATCCCCTGCTCACATCCCTTCCATATATACAGGGAGGGTAGTGGGGGTGCTCGTGGAGCAACTGCCGCCCTGCATCGGGGAGCCTGGGGCCTCCAGGCCGTGGCCTTCGGTGGGGCTCCCTTGTGCTGGCTGCACCGTGGTTTCGGCCTGGGCTGGGGTCAGCTGGGGAACTGAGGAACAGCTTCTGGCAGCCCCCCCCCCAATTCCCAGCAACTCTTTGTGGGGCCTCAGCCCTGCCTGACCCTCCCCCGGCACTGCCTGACCCCTGCAGGTGCCGCCTGGGACCACAGGAGGGAAGATGGCCGAGGGTCCCCACTCCCCGAGCTGCCAGCAGGTGAGTGCACGCCAGGCAGGGGTACAGGACGGTGCCCCCTCCTCCACAGAGGCGGTGCCCTGGGACAGCACCCGCCAGCCGCCCCTCCCTATGCCCCGGGGCAGACATACCTGTGGGGGTGGGCAAGCTGAGCCTGCTGAAGCTCCCAGGTCTAATGCGTGGGGGTGGTGGGCGGGGGTCAGCCCTGGCAGTGCCCTCGGGCGAGGTGGCTCCAGTGGGTCTTTTCCCCACATCCCCACCCCCTCACCTGGATCCCAGTCTGACCTTCTGGCCCCACCCTGCCCTTTCCTGAGAAAACCCGTGTGGGCCTGGCCAGGGCTCGGTGGGCCCAGACGTAGAGGTGATGCCCTCTGAGCGCTCTGTGCTGGGCATGGGAGTTAGGCAGCTGAGGGAGGCTGCAGCCGGGACAGCGGTCCTCGCCGGCTCAGGTGCATCCCCTTCCCTAGCCCCCGTCCCCACCCTCTCCGGACACGCTGCCCACCAACGTGAAGCAAGCCTACAGGACCTTTGCTGCTGTGCCCGGCCCTCACCCGCTGCAGGACACCCCTGCTCAGGTACGCAGCGGGGCCCCTGCTGGCACGTGTGGCTGGGGGGCGGGTGCCCCGAGGGGCCAGGTCTCAGTACCCACTTCCCGCAGCCCCCCACACCTGGGCCCATGGCCTCCCCGGAGCAGCTTTCTTTCCGTGAGCGGCAGAAATACTTTGAGCTGGAGGTGCGGATGCCCCAGGCCGAGGGCCCCCCCAAGCGCGTGTCACTGGTGGGTGCTGATGACCTGCGCAAGATGCAGGAGGAGGAAGGTAGGTGTGCACGGGGGCGGGCGGGACAGGCGGGTGGGCGTCCAGGTCTCACCCCCCCAACCCCCACCTCAGCCCGAAAGTTGCAGCAGAAGAGGGCGCAGCTGATGCGGGAGGCAGAGGACGGCGCGCTGAGCCTGGACCTGGACGGGGAGGCCCCCGACGACGAGGAGCCCGAGGAGCCGCCACCCTGGGCCGGCCCTGCTGCAGGGTGAGGGGCAGCACTTAACGTCTCCCCGGGATCCCCATGCCAGCGGCCCCCCACCCACCTGGTCCTCCTGCCTTGTCTTCCGGCCCAGGCTCAGCCCCTCGTCCCCCCAGCCTCTCGGAGGTGGCGCCCCGGTGCGCACGGCCAAAGCGGAGCGGCGCCATCAGGAGCGGCTGCGCGTGCAGAGCCCCGAGCTGTCCACGCCCTTGCCTGACCGGGCTCTGTCCCCTGCTGAGCGCCGAGCCCTGGAGGCCGAGAAGCGCGCCCTGTGGAGGGCTGCCAGGTGAGGCTCTGGTGGCCGCAGGAGGCCTGCCCGCCCCCACTGCCCCCCGGCGCGCCTGCCACCCAGCCCTGCCTCCCATTTGCCACAGGATGAAGTCCCTGGAGCAGGACGCCCTCCGCGCACAGATGGTCCTCAGCAAGTCCCAGGAGGGCCGGAGCCGGCGGGGGCCCCTAGAGAGGCTGGCCGAGGCCCCCTCGCCTGCACCCACCCCCTCACCCACCCCCGTGGAAGGTCTGTGGCCAGTCTGGGGGGGGGGGCACCCTACAGCCCAGACCTCTGCCAATGCCTACTTTTTGTCCCCCCAGACCTCGGGCTCCAGACCAGCACCTCCCCTGGACGCCTGGTGAGGAGCCAGCAGCTATTGGCTGCCCTGCACCCCTCCCCAGACTCCCCCTCCTCTGCCCCTCTTCACGCTCTCTGCCTTTCTCCCTCACGCTGTCCTTTCAAGGCCTTGTCTGGGAGGAAGTTTGACTACAGGGTGTTTGCAGCCCTTCCTTCTTCCAGACCTGTCTGTGAGCTGCAGGTACCAGGCCCATCGGCAGGACAGCCACGCGCTCCTCCTGCGGCCCTGTGCCCCCCCCCAGGCCTGTCCCCCTCCCTCTGCCTGTCTTCATCCTGTTCTGTCCGTGCGGGGCTCAGCGGGGACCCCAGGCTGTTGGGGGCGGCTGCCGGCAGGCCTGGGGTGCCATCCTGACCTAATCCTTCTCCCCTTCACAGTCCCCAGATTTTGCTGAGGAGCTGAGGTCCCTGGAACCATCTCCCAGCCCTGGTGAGTGGCAGGCTAGGCCCAGGGACAGCCAGGGTGCCTGGCCCCCCATCAGCTCGCTCAGCCCCCTGCCTCTGCCCACCAGGCCTGCAGGAGGAGGACGGAGAGGTGGCCATGGTGCTTCTGGGCAGGCCGTCACCGGGCACCGTGGGCCCCGAGGAGGTGACACTGTGCAGCAGCCGCCGCCCAGTGCGGCCAGGACGCCGTGGCCTGGGCCCCGTGCCCTCCTAGAGGCTCCGGAACCTCCCCTGGACTTGGGGTAGGGGCCCTGCCAGCTGCACACCACCCTTGCCCTGAGTCTTTTAACCTGGGTGTTAGCATTTTAAAGAGATCCCTCAGGAGTTCTGGCCTCTGACTAACTGCCCCCTCCCCAGCTGGCACCCATTGGCAAGACTGTAACTAGTGATGTTTGTACAACCAAAGACTCTATTTTGTGGTTTAAAAGGAATAAAATTGACTACGTTTTACCTCTCGTCCGTTCATCTGTCTCACACCTCCAGCCCCCGACCCCCTGCCCCACGCCAGGCTGGGAGCCACGGGGAGGCCCTGAACTCCACAGCCCAACCCCGTGCTTGGCTCGGATTCGGCCCAGATGGGACGGGCCGCCCACTACCCGCAAACCAGGGTCCTCCGGCTGGGGCCCCTGCCTCGCCCCGCTCCCCGCGTGGGCGCGTGCACGCAGCAGGACACGAGCCGTCCGGGGCCCGCAGTCCCGCGGCCCAAGCTTTATTGGGGCCCGGCGCTAGAGGACCCCCCCCCGGGGAGCAGCATCCTCACAGGGAGCAGCACCTGCAGCTGCTCAGCAGGCGGCCATCGGGCCTTGGTGATGAAGAAGACGCGGAAGTGCCCCCAGGCGCGCCGCCCAGAACTGCGTGGGGCTGTACTCGGGCTCGTCCGCGGGCCGCAGCAGCAACAGGTAGCGCTCCCGCTCCAGGAGCCCCCGGCTTCGCAGCTCCTGCACCAGGCCCGGCTGCGTGGCCTCCAGCTGCTGCCGCAGCACGGGGAACAGGTCCAGCTCGTGCAGGTCGAACACCAGCGGCTTCCTGTACCTGCCGGGCAGGCCGATCAGCGGGGGTCCCCCTCCCGCGGCCTCACCTGAGCGCCCCCAGCAGCGCCAGCCGGATCCTCTCGGGCTGCAGGTGGGCGGGGTTCACCACGTCCATGTAGTTGGTGTCCTGGTAGCGCAGGAAGACGGCTGCCTGGCCCGAAGGGTCGATGACAAGGGGCCACCTAGGAGCGGCCACCAGGTCACTGTCACACCCAGCCCTCAGCTCATGTCCCACCCAGCCCAGGCCACTGACCGGCCATCAGCGTGGATGCGGTCACCCACGTCCTTCATCAGAATGTCATGCAGCTCAGAGACCTGGCATTTCAGCCCGGGCATCTCCTCCTCTTCTGTGGAGTCATAAGGGGAGAAGCCAGTGGGAGGACCCGATGCCTGGTCCCCCTCCCTGGGCCCGGGACCCCCGCCCGCCAGACCTGTCCACCCTCCTGGGTCTGCTCCCGCAGCTCCAGCCTGGCCATGGCCAGCGTCTCCTCAGCTCTCTGGGCCTCCAGCCATAGCTTGTCCACCTGGGCCTCTGCGTCCTTGATGGCCTGCGGGGGAGCCCACACTCTGCTCACAGCGGGGCTTCGCCCCCTCCAGTGCCACCCTGGGAGGCCGCTGCTGGAAGGTGACACCTACGGTGGGGGCAGGTGCGGGGCGGGGCACGACCCCAGAAGCTCACCCACCTGCAGGGTGAGCTCAGCCTGGCTGGCGCACCGCCCTTCACACTCGTCCTGCTCCGTGATCCTCCGGTTGAGCTCACAGTAGGCCTGCTGCAGCTGAGCGGCCCCTCGTCAGCGGTCAGCGGGCCTCCCTGCCCGGCCGCCAGCCGCCCCCCGCCCCTACTCCCCTGCCCCCCACACACACCTGGGGCGCTCACCTGGGTCTGTCGCTGCTGCTGTGCCTTAGCTAGCTGTTGCACCTTGAGGTTCAAGCTGGGGTGGGGGGGCCGGTCAGAGGCGCTCCTGGCCCTCCCCCTGGCCTCCCCTCTGCCATCCCCCAGCCGCACCGCTTGGCCTCTGCCTCCTGCTGCTGCTCGGCCTCCATGCTCCGGAGCATGGCGTCGGTGAGGCCCAGGTCCCATGACTACAGCACACTGACCACGGCATCCAGGGAGGCCACCTAGGGACCGAGCACGCCCGTGAGCACGCCCGTGAGGAGCTCTGAGCCTCTGCTCATTGTAGATAAGAAGGGCACCAGCGGGCAGAAATGTGGCTCTCCCCGCTTGCCCTTGGGGTCCCAAAGCCTTGCCCATTGTGGTGCAGCACCCCCAAAACTGAGACGCCCAAGGCTCCTCTGGGCCTCCCTGCCGAGACCAAGCAGGGCCTGCATATCCCTTTCCCCCTCTGCTCCCCGCTCCACACCCCCAAGTGCTGTCCCTGGGGCCCTGCAGGCGAGCACCCTGGGCTGAGCCCCCATCCCGCCGCTGCCGGGGAGGGGTGCTCCTGGCTGCCCCACACACACCTGCTCCGGGGTGCTACCGTCATCTGCACACACCCAGGGGTCGGCTCCAAGCTTCAGCACCTCCACGGCCTCCAGGTGCCCCCCGAAGGCTGCTCGGTACAGTGGGGTCCGGCCGAAGGCGCCCTGCGCGAGGGGCTCCTGAACAAGACTGGGGGGCGCAGGGGGCGGCGGGCGGGCGCCCCCAGCCCCGGCTCCGGCCCGGCGTCCACCTTGCTGTTGGGGCTGGCGCCCTGCTTGGCCAGCAGCTGGATGGGGTGGGCCTGGCTGCCGGCCGCCACCTCCGACAGCACCGTGTTCCTGCTGAGGTCCTGGCTCTCCACAACACGCACCCCCGCCCACCCTGGCCCCCGCCCCCCTACCCTACCCTACCCCGCCCCCCACCCACCCCCTGACCCCAACCCCTACCCCAGTCCCCCGCCCCCCCCACCTCCCACAGGACCGCCTGGAGTCACTGTCGAAGGCCTCCTCCTGCAGCCGGGCCGCTGCCGCTCCTCCTGCCTCCTGCTCCCTCCGCACCAGGGCCATGAAGGCCTGCGGACACAGCCTCTCGGCCACCCGGATCTCAGCAGCTGGCCCTGGGGGGGAGGGGGCTCAGGAGTCCTGGTCCCCCCCAAGCTGCCATCCACGCAGTCCAGGGGGGCCCGATCTGTCACCCCGTCCCACCGGCCCAGGCCCAGAAAGGTTCTAAAATCCACAAAGGCCGGACACCGAGCCTCCCGACCTCAGGGCTGCAATGCAAGCCCCACTGGGGTGTAGACAGCACTTAAAAACAAGATATTTAAAATCTACAAAAGAGGCCACAGTGCAGACAACTCGGGGGGGCATGAGAACCCCCAGAAGCCACTGGAGACCACCTGGAGGAGCCAGCAGGGAACCTGGGGAAATGGCCTGGGGCAGAGAGGTCCCCGTGCACCCCTATGGGAGCCGCCCCGCCGACTGCACCCTGGCTCCCACATACAGAGAGGGTGGCCCGGCAGAGGCCCCTGGGGCTCAGAGGAGGCATCTCGAGGTGCCAGGGACCGCATCCCCACGTGGCCACAGTGGAAGGTCTGAGCAGACGGCTGAGCTGGGGTCCCCACCTGCACCGGCCCACGGGCCCTCTGCCCACTAGAGTTGGGTGGGTCCCCTCTCTGGGCCTCCGTGTCCCCTTCTCTGAAACAGGGCAACGGTGGCAGTCACACCCCACCAGGCTCCCCAAAGTAACTAACTGCCCCGATGAGCTTCTGTGGCTCTTCTGCATCACAGCGGTGACCATGCCGAGCGGGGACAGCAGGACGGGGCTGGCCCAGGGCCTGGCCCCTCCGGAGGCATCAAGGAGGCCGCATGTGGGAGGTGGGGATGGTGAGGCGGGGACCCCGCAGAAGCAGGGCCTCTGGATGGTGCACACTAGCAACGGTTTAGAGATGAAGTTCAGAAAAAGTTCCTGAAATACATCTTAAGGAGTCACAAAAATACACTAGGAAGCAAAACGACCAGCATCACTCACATCCCAAGGGGGTGCTTGAAGCGCAGTGAGCACATCAGCCAAGCTCCTCGGCGCCCGCGCGGCCAGGGAAGGGCAGCGGCCGCGCTCTCCTGACGCCTTCGCGGCTCGCGGCCGCAGTAAGTCACCTCGGGCGACCCGGGGTCCACATGACCCGACAGGAAACAACAGTTCAAGAGGAGTCAAGCCGCGACCCCCCCTCGGCGGAGGCAGGTGCAAGCCGTCAGGATGCGCCAGGGGTGCGGGCGAGCGGTCCTCGCCAGGGGTGGGCTTCAGTGGCAGCACCCAAGGGACATCAGCACCCAAGGGGCGGCTGCTCCCGGGCCGGCCGAGGCGTTTGGCAGGTCACAGCGCCCGGGGGAGACACCGAGCGTGAGACCCAGCGAGCGCAGCACGGCTTCGGGCTTGCACTTGCCAGACTTAGCTGATAAAAATACAAAACACAATTTTGGAGATGTACGTGAGCCAAAGGGTTCGTTGTTTATCCGGAATTCAAGTTTAAACGAGGGCCCTGTGCGTTATCCGGCGGCCCCGGCAGGGAACCTGAAGGGCTCCATCGCTAAGGCCCCCTGCACTTACTCAGCCTTGGCAGGACCAAGGCGGTCTGGGGCTGCCCCCGGCCGCCGTAAATCCCTCGCAGGACAAAAACATTGTCTCGAACTTTAGCACACCTCCAGGAGACAGGAGACAGGAGAGTGTGTGTGTGCACAAGTGGCAGGAACGGAGAATCCCAAGCACACGCCGCACCCAGCACGGAGCCCGATGTGGCCTCGATCCCACAACCCCGAGATCGTGAGCGGAAACCAAGACTCGGATGCTCAACCGACGGAGCCGCCCAGGTGCCCCTCCAAAGTTCTTAATGTAGAATGCACGGCACTCAAAAGATAATCAGGGAAATGAAGAAGCACAGAGTGACTAAAAAAACGATAAACAGCAGAAGGAGACCCAGACAGAGCTGTCAAGCTGCTCCTGGACGCTGAGCTCAATGGGTGTGTGCCGGGCATTAAGAGACAGATCAAAAAGTCTGGGCGGGGATCCCTGGGGGGCTCAGCGGTTTAGCGCTGCCTTTGGCTCAGGTTGTGATCCTGGGGTCCCGGGATCGAATCCCATGTCGGGCTCCCCGCAGGGAGCCTGCTTCTCCCTCTCCTGGGTCTCTGCCTCCCTCTCTGTCTCTCATGAATGAATGAATCTCAAAAAAAAAAAAAAGTCTGGGCAGGAACTGGAAACAATAAAGAACCAAATGGAAGTTTGAGACTGTGAAAACAAAACCTGAAGTTGAGAGATGGATGGGAGAGCTCTTAGCAGCGTAGCAGACGCAGCTGCACACGGACCGGTAACCTGGAGCGCCACGCGAAGGGAAGGGACATGGTCGGAGCAAAGGTGCAGGGACGGAAGGAAAGGTCTGATCACAGGGTCTCAAGTCGCCAACGTGGAGGACGGGGACGAGGGAGCAACATTCAAAGAAAACTTTTCAAGGCTGACAGACATCCAGTCACAGCATTGACATGCGTTATAAATTCAAGCAGGTTAGTGGAAAACAAGCGGGGCAACGCACACTCCGCAAAGCACCCCATGGTAACACAGCTCCAAACTAGACAGGGGGGGAGCCTGCAGATTAGTGGAAGGAAGGGACGCCCAGGCAGCTCGTCGGTTGAGCATCCGAGTCTTGGTTTTGGCTCAGGCCGTGACCTCAGGGCCGTGACCTCAGGGCCGTGACGGGATGGCGCCTCCCTCAGGTTCCACATTGGGCGTGGAGTCCGCTATGGATTCTCCCTCTCGCCCTGCCCATCCTTCCGCTCGCTCTCTCTCTAAAGTGAATAAATCAATCTTAAATAAATTAGTTAAAGGAAAAAAGATATATTACCTTTGAAGGGGTAAAAATAAATAAATGAATAAGGGGACCTGGGTGACTCAGTCAGTTAAGCATCTGCCTTCGGCTCAGGTCAGAATCTCAGGGTCCTGGGATCGAGCCCTACACTGGGCGCTCTGCTCAGCAGGGAGTCTGCTTCTTCCTCTCCCTCAGCCCCCTCCCCCACGGATGCTCGCTCTCTCAAATAAATATATATATATATTTTAAATTTAAGGCAAAATAAACACATCTTTGGGCCCCCTCGGCAGCTGGTCTCACTGGGGAGACTAACAGAGGGCAGGGCGATGCCGGCAGAAGAGAGCAGCCCAGCTGGGTGTGCAGGTGCAGGCGGGGCTGTGGTTCAATAGGGAGAGCACACCTGTGAGTGAATACGCACCAAACACTAACGTCACAAATACATGAGCGTTAAAACAGCACGTCCATGGGAGGAAGGTAGGTAGAGTGGTTAAGAGTGCTCAGGGCCGGGCAATGTCAGGGTAGCGAGAGTCATGCTGGGCTTGAGCACTCCGGGGCAGGTCCACCCCGTGTGAGCCCCCCTCGAGCACGGTGACGTCTGTGGCTTGCTCCTAGCTGATATGGCCTGGCGAGGGCAACGTGGTACTCATGATGACGTCGTACTCCACAGGGTTTCCTCTCAGCAGACTGGCCTTAGAGAAGCCGTGGCCGTGCTGGGGAACCGTGGCCATCTGTGGGATTGAAGAGCGCCGTGGCCAGCCGCCACCAAGAGCCGGGACTCAGGCCTGCACCACAGGAGACAAACCCGCAGACAGTGCCAGAGACCTGCGCTGTGTGCCTCCCACTCGAGCCTCCGGATGAGGCTGCGGCCCCAGCGAGTGTCCAGATGGCAGCTGGAGCCCACGGGACGGTGCTGCCTTAGGTGGCTAAGCGTGTGCTTCTTTGTCAGGCAGCAACAGGAAATACAAAGCTATGCCCAACTGCTGGCAGCAGGTAAGCTCTAAGGCAAACAGCCTCGCTGGAGCTAAAGGGAACCATTCCAGAGCGATACGGGAGTAGTCCGCCGAGGCAGCAGGGCTCTTACACGCTGGCGGCATCTGGTAACGGCTCCGGAGTACATCAAGGAAAACTATGAAGAGAAACTGATAATAAACCTACAATCATAGTGGGGACATTGGCGCGCCTCTGTCAGTACTCGTCAGAACCAAGCGCCCAGTAAGCCAGCGAGGACAGAGAAGACGTCTGCGGCGCCGCTGCCACTCCTTCGGGCTGATGGGCTGAGCGCGGGAGGCAACACTCTCTCCACGCACCCCGGGAAGATGTGCCAAAATTGGCTACAACCTGAGCTAAAAAGCTCATTTTAATAAACATCACATGGTTGAAGTCATTTAAAAAATACACTTTCTGAATAAAGTTGAATCAAGCCTAAAATCAAATAAAAATTAAGTAGAGACACCCATGTGTTTGGAAATTCTCAAATACGTTTTACAATAGCCCATATGTCAGAGGAGAAAACAGAAAGAACGTGACACAGTCTGTTGAAGCAAATGTTCACGAGCAGGCCCGTGTGAAAGCAGCCCGTGTGGACCCCGCCGGGCGCTGCCCGAGACCCTGGCGGCTCCACCGCGGCCCCGGCCCTGCAGCGCAGCACGAGGGGAAATGAGCTTTTGTTATTTTTTCTTAAGGCTTTATTGATTTCTGGGCATCCCGGGTGGCTCAGTGGTTTAGCGCCGCCTTCGGCCCAGGGCGTGATCCTGGGGTCCCGGGATGGAGTCCCGCATCGGGCTCCCTGCATGGAGCCTGCTTCTCCCTCTGCCTGTGTCTCTGCCTCTCTCTCTGGGTCTCTCAGGAATAAATAAATAAATAATCTTAAACAAAAAAAGATTTATTGATTTCTGTTGAGAGCGGGGCGGGCCAGTGGGAGGGGATACCCCCAGCAGACTGCCCACGGACCAGGGGGACAGACGCCAGGGCGTGACACGTGCACACGCACGCACACACCCCGCGGGGCTCAGGAGGCCCAGAGCCCCCGGCGTGACCGGCGGGGAGAGGCTCGCGGGAGGAGAGGCACCAGAGCAGGGTCTCCAGGCAGCGCCGCCGCCACTCTCAGCGTGTGGAGCACCTGCGGCCATGCACGGGAGGAGGAAGAGCGACCTGGGGGGAACCAAGCAGCAGGAACCGAAGACCCACCTGTGGCCACGCCGCCCCAACCCGAATGGTGAGATAGTGGATGATTTGTCGCTGGCTCCTTTACTTCCTGGCGTAGCTGCCCACTTATACAAGTAAAGGGATGGGGGGACCTCCTTCTGAGCTGGTGGCAGCCCCCCCCCACCTCCCCAGCGCACACGCAGGTGCTCCTCTCCATGCTCTCGCTGCTACAGGGTCAGGTAACAGGAACGGGGCAGCTCAGAACTGCGCCGCCTCAGGAGCCGCGACAAGCGGGATACCCCTGAACTCCCAGATGTAAGCCCGAGGGGTGCTTGGTGACCTCGCGAAAACAATGTCTTCTATGTGACAGACGCCAGACGAAGGCAGATGAACATGAAATCCGGGTGTGGTCGTGCACGACACGGCATCGCCACGTGAGGCCCCAAAACAAGGACAACTCCTCTCTCTGCTTCCCGGGGTTCGGGCTCGGGTTTTGTTTTTTGTTTGGTTTGGTTACTGAATGCAAAATACTTAGAACACGGTGTCATACACGGTAAGCGTTCGATGAATGTTACTGTCAGGGTCATGCTCACCACAAAGGCCAAGTGGAAGAGCCTTGTGCTTCCTACCAAAGTAGTAAATCTAAGAAAATACAGTGCGGTTAAGAGCCCGCGTAGATTAACAGCATGATAAAGAGCTAAATACTTCCGTTTTACTTCTGCAGAAAATGAATAGTTTTTGGAATGACCAAATTATTGCAGTCTTGGTCAGAAGATTCAATAAATACTACTTCAATAAATAAACTTTTTAAAAAATATTTTATTTATTTATTCATGAGAGACCCAGAGAGAGAGGCAGAGACCCAGGCAGAGGGAGAAGCAGGCTCCAAGCAGGGAGCCTGATGTGGGACTCGATCCCAGGACCCCGGGGTCAACGCCCTGGGCCAAAGGCAGATGCTCAACCGCGGAGCCCCCCAGGCGCCCCTTCAGTAAATAAACTTAAAAAAAAAAAATCCAGTTGTCTGGAACTCAGTCTTCAAACTTTCTTGCTTACATCATCTCATTTAAGAACGCAAAACTTGGGGATCCCTGGGTGGCTCAGCGGTTTGGTGCCTGCCTTCGGCCCAAGGCGTGATCCTGGAGTCCGGGGATCGAGTCCCACATCGGGCTCCTTGCATGGAGCCTGCTTCTCCCTCTGCCTGGGTCTCTGTGTCTCTCATGAATAAATGAATAAAATTAAAAAAAAAAAAAAAACGTTGGGGGGTTGGGGGCGCCCAGGTGGTACAGTCTATGAAGCATCTGGCTTTGGCTCAGGTCATGATCTCGGGGTCCTGGGATCCTGCTCTGCGGGGAGTCTGCTTCTCCGGCTCCCTCTGCCCCTCCCCTTGCTCATGTTTCTCTGTCTCACTCACTGTCTCTCGCTCTTTTGCTTTCAAATAAATAAAACCTTAAAAAAAAAAAAAAGAATGTGAAACTATGTACCTCTTTGCACATTTTAAAGCTAACGTTTAAAATTTTTTATGACAAGTTTATTTATTTTTTTTTAATTTTTTTTTTCAATTTTCATTTATTTATGATAGAGAGAGAGAGAGAGAGGCAGAGACACAGGCAGAGGGAGAAGCAGGCTCCATGCACCGGGATGCCCGATGTGGGATTCGATCCCAGGTCTCCAGGATCGCGCCCTGGGCCAAAGGCAGGCGCCAAACCGCTGTGCCACCCAGGGATCCCCTATGACAAGTTTAAATAGTGGCAAAGGATCCAAATTCTGGTTTAGTGATGAAATTCTAAAAGAAAACACTTGCAAAAAAAAAAAAAAGAAGAAGAAGAAGAAGAAGGAGGAGGAGGAGGAGCAGGAGGAGGAGGAGGAGCAGGAGGAGGAGGAGGAGGAGAAAACCCTCACGTTAGCGGTGGAAGACAGGCTGTAGCTGTTGGATCCCCTCACGATTAGAAACGCCACGTTGCGGTTTTCTGCTTGAAGTTCACGTCTATTCCACTTTCTTCGAAGGTTTTTATCCTCATCTATGTTACGCTTCTTTTTTTTTTTTTTTTACGTTATGCTTCTTATTGATAACCCTATAATGTTTACCGGCAAAAAAGTATAGCTGGAATCAATCTTTTTTGAAACTTGTTTTTCAGTGTTTTCCTGTAACCACAGGGCTCTAGGATTTAAGTTCTCCTGGATAGTTACTGTTACTCTTACTATGCAGCTCTTCAAAAGGGCCAGGGTGTTACAAAGTTCCCATGTATAATAGCTGAACATAAAAATGTAAGTGGTATAAGGGGCAGCGGAGTAGCCGGCCTGTGAGGCCAGCGGGCGCCCCCGCATCTCAGCCACCGCGCCACCGGCCCTGTCTAAGGAGCCTGGCAAAGTCACCGGAGATGGGGCACGACCTCCCTTTGGGGGCCCGGCACCCCGACCCCCACGGCCTGGCCCTGCCTCGAGGACCCTTTGCAGTGGAGCCTGCCCTGGGCTCTGAGCTCTGAGGAAGTGACGAGGGAGACGGGCCTGGGTCAGCCGCCCTGGAACCCTAGCTGGGCCGCGGCGTGGAGCTGGGGCGCGTGGGGGCCTGCAGGGAAGGCCGGCGCCAGCCGCAGGTGCCCCAAGGTCAGGAGGTCCGGCCTTGGCTCCTGGGGGCCCTCCAGCGGCCCGGGCGGTGCCCGCCTGCACAGGTGCTCCCCGCGGCGCACGGCCCACCCCCGGGCATCCCCGCAGCAGTGTCATCCCCACCCCAGGGAAGGTGGCCATTTCTGGAATTTATCTGTGATGCTTCCGTGTCCCCTTCCAGCTGCTGGGCCAACTGTCGTGTGAAAGTCTGTCTTTGGATTTTAGTGAGCGCCCGTTTCCCCGAGGGCACCCTCGTAGGTACAGGACTTGGGAGCGGTGCCGGGCCGGCCCCACAGGGCGCAGTCTCACCATCAATCGGGCCACACTCTTGTCTCGGAACATGGTAGTGAACGGTCATCCGCGGCGAGAAACAGCATCGCAGCGATAGTGACCCAGCCCCGTGGCTGAGCGGGCAGCCTGGATGCCCTCAGGAGGAAGCCAGTGCACCTGCCCCTGCGCCTCCCAGGCGCCGCGCCCACTGCCCAGACTCCAGAGGATCCGCACCGGGGCCCCCAGCACGGCGACCGTCCACGGGTGAGCATGGGGGCTTCTGTCGGGCAGGCCCCGCGGGGGTTCTGTAGACCCAGCAGGGGGACCGGCGGCCACCAGGAGGCAGGCGCCCGCCCCACGGCCCACAGACAAGCAGCCCCTTCCCATGGTGGGTGAGGCCCCAGGATGAGGGGCAGCCCCGCCTCTGCCGCCGAGAGCCAGCCGGGCTGCGCCTGGGCACCTGGGCCGCAGAACCCGAGAGATGCCACCGCGGCCGCACGAGTGTGGTGTTAGCGCCACCCCACAAGGAATATGGGGGGCCGCCTCCGCCACGGCCGAGATACACACGCCAGGAGCCAGGATCAGCGGCAGGGGGGCTCCCTCGCCATCTCCCAGGGGTCTAGCGGCCCCGGCCTCTCCTGTCCACCATCCGGGGTCTGCTGGGGGATCTCGGTTCCCAGTGGGAGCTTCCACCCAGCGACACGACAGTGGCTGGAACCGCACAACCAGGCCTCCGCCTGAGCATCTGTCCCACAGACAAGGACGGGCATTTCTGTACCACCGCAGTGACAGGATCTGACTGCAGGGGCAGCTCCCTGGTCCTCACAGGGACCAGGACGACCGCGTCTGGGACCCAGGTATCCCCTGGGGTGCGAGAACTGACGAGGATTCCCACCGTCCACGTGCAGACCCCAGCCCTGCTGCTGCCCTGCTGAGGGCACACGGTGGGTGGAGGGCCCGTGGGGGACGGAAGTTCTAAGGAGCAGACACAGCCACGATCCAGAAACGGAGGCAGCACGGGCAGCGTGTATCCTCTCCTTGTTACATACACCTGTAAATATTAACTGGTGCCTCTTTTTACTCTATTCTCTAATTTTTAAAAAATTATTTTATTTATTTACTTTAGATGGAGAGAGAGCACACACACAGGAGGGACGGGCAGGGGCAGAGGGAGAGAGAGAACCCCCAAGCAGATTCCCGGTGAGCCCGGAGCCCGACCCGAGCCGACCCCACAGCCCTGCCATCACAATCTGAGCCTAAATCAAGAGTCAGATGCTTAACCGACTACACCACGCAGGCGCCCCTTGTTCATACATATATATATATATATATATATATATATTTTTTTTTTTTTAATGTAAGACTGGTGGATACTGGTAAACTTTACAATTTAGTGTTTACCTTTCAGAAAGCCCAGGTTCCAGGTGGAACACGAAGGAATGTGGGGTGTTACTCACGTCACCCAGAGGTGTCCTGACACCAACCAGGCCTTTGCCTCCACTTTTCAGAAGGACATTGAGGCCGGCTTCATCCCTGCCCAGGACGCAGGTCGTCAGGCAGCGGCATCGCCAGTGCAGGTCCGTGTCCATGAGGAGGCTGCGTGCGGAGGCCGCAGGGGAGGGCCTGGAGCCCCCGCTTGGCCAGCGAGTGTCCTCTTGGGCCCTGCCAACCGGGGGCACAAGAGAGGGGCTGGGAGGAGGAGGGTGAGGGCTGTCCTCCCTCCGGTCTGCTTGGTGCCCTCTCAGGGCCCTCGCATGTCCCTGCAGCTGCTTCTGTGCCAGAGGAGAGCAGCCTCTCGGAACCACGTCGCGACCTCCCCGGAGCAGGTGTCCTCGAGCTGATGGGGCCAGGTGTTTGTCTGGCTTGACGATTCAAGCAGCGCCCCACAGACGGCCTGGCTGCCCCATCCCGGGCGGAACGTCCTGGCCACCGCTCGGGCCTGCTGCCCCTCACCACGCTGACACCATCTTGTGGCCACGTCACCTCTTCTAGAATCTGCCCCCTGCAGAGTGTTCTCTGAGCCTCCCTGAGGGTCCTCGTCAGGTGGAGGAGGGTTTACACACCAACACGAACCATCTTTGGAAGCAGGCTAGTTCTCCCCGGAGCCGGCTTGTACGGCCCGCACGGTCTGTGCTGACCCTGACGCTGGGACCAGGCCGCGCCCATGAGAAAGCCGACGTCGGCCGTCACAGCCCCTCACTGCTTCCAGACCAGAGCCAAGGTCAACGACTTGCAGCTCTCAGATGGAAGGGGGAGCCAGGTGCCCCTGGACGAGGGTCCAGTCAGACCACAGGTTCTCTCCTGATACCAAATCTCCCAGTCTTTCCGCGGAGCCGTCGGGGGCCTTTCAGCAGGGGCAGCTGTACTCAGGGGGAAGGGAGACACAGACTTCCTGGGGACTCTCATGCACAGGATCTAAACGGAAACCAGTTTTACAATGTCATCGGGGTCCTGTTTATAGAATCCAGATCAAAGTCGGCCCCGTGGCTGGCGTCCACCGTCACTACGCTCGGGTCCGTGGGTCCATCTGCGATGCTGGCACGGGGATGCTTAGCCACCTGCAGAGTGCTCGCATTGGGCCCTTGACCCGTGGGGTCATTAGAGCAGGAAGGGCCAAGTGGGGGCCCGTGTAACTGCCCCCTTCCCACCAAGAGAGTGAACACGATAGAAATAGGACTTTCCTGCAGGAAGCACAGAGATGAGGGGCAGCATCACAGAATCGAGGGACCCATTTTTTTTTTTTAAAGATTTTATTTATTTATTCATGATAGTCACAGAGAGAGAGAGAGAGGCTCAGAGACACAGGCAGAGGGAGAAGCAGGCTCCGTGCATCAGGAGCCCGACGTGGGATTCGATCCCGGGTCTCCAGGATCGCGCCCTGGGCCAAAGGCAGACGCCAAACCGCTGCGCCACCCAGGGATCCCTCGAGGGACCCATTTAAATAGCACCAACTAACCTCTACAAAGGAGTAAAGACAGTCTTTTCAACAAAAGGTGGTGGAAAAACTGGTCATCCTCAAGCAATTAAAAAAAAAATGAATCTAGACACACACCTCACACCCTTTACAAAAATTAACCCAAAACGGATCGCAGACCAGGGGCACGTGGCAGGCTCAGTCAGTGGAGCGTGCAATTCTTGATCTTGGGGTTGTGGGTTCGAGCCCCATGCTGGCTGTACAGATGACTTAAAAACATAAAACTTTTTTCATGTGCCTCGGTGGCCCGGTCGGTTAAGTGTCTGACTCTTGGCTGTGAACTCAGGTCATGATCTCAGGGTCCTGGGATCCAGCCCATCATCGGGCTCCCTGCACAGAGCGAAGGCTGCTTGAGAGTCTCTCCCTCTGCCCCTCCTCCCACCTTTGCACCTGCTCTCTCTCAAGTAAATAAATCTTTCAAAAAAAAAAAAAATAGATCACAGACCTAAATGTAAAATGCAAAACTATAAAGCTCCTAGAAGGCGACATAGGAGAAAACCTAGATGACCTTGGGTGTCGTGATGATTCTTAGACACAACATCAAAGACACCATCTCTGAAAGAAATAGTAGATACGCTGGGCTTTTCTGTGAAAGACTGCCTGGGTGAGAAGCCCAGCCACAGGGGGGAGAAAATGTCTGCAAAAGACACATCTGGTAAAGACGACTTATCCAGAAACCATCTGTGTGACCCCCCAGCGCCACGACACGTGCAGACCCACAGAGGCCCGGCCCCCGGGGGAGCCCTCAGTGAGCGGGGCGCCGGGCGGCGAGGAGGCTTCATGGGCATGGACCTGTAGGGTCATCGGCTGTAATGAATGCAGCGCTCTGAGGGGGTTGATAACTGGGCCACTGGACGTGAGGAGGGGGAGGGAAATCTCTGGATCTTCCCCTCAATTGAAGGAAATGTGAAACTACCCTGAAAAAAATAAAGCCTTAAAAAAAAAAGGCCACGTTTGAGGAAAGTCAGAGCAGTGGTCCCCGTCATATCTCTGCGGGATCCCCGCCTTTGCAGAAAACCAGCGAGCGATGGTGGAAGAGGACGGAGCACGGAGACCTTGCACAGGTGGCACACTGGTCCGGTCGGCTGTGTGGAGCCGGTCATCACGGGCCTGGCGCTGTGCCGTGTGACTGCCGGTGCGCGACCGCTCCCCTCATGTGTCACGGGGAGGACCCGGGCGGTACACCTTCACTGTCAGCCCGAGACTACGGCTGCGCTCTGGCTCTCAGGGACCGGGGGACGGGGGAAGGGCCCCCAAAGGTGCCCACGTCCTGCTCCCGGAGCCTGTAGATGTGCCGCGTTACCCCAGGACGGAATCAAGATTGAAGACAGCACGGAGGCTGCTAACCAGGTGACCGGAAATAAATAAGGTGATGGTCCTGGATTGTGCGGGTAGATCCACCGTAATCACCGGGGTCCCTGCAAGTGGGAGAGCCCACAGGGAGCTGTGACGGGGAGGGTCAGATGGACGGCCTCCCGCAGGGCCAGGAGCCCGGGCCCGGGGCACATCCAGAAGGTGGAGAGGGACACAGAGTTCCCCGCGAGAGCCTCCAGAAAGGATAGCGATTCCCAACGCCTTTATTTTAAACCACTGGGGCCCGTGTCAGACTCATAACGCACAGATGACAAGACACTGGATTTGCTTTGTTGTAAAACAGCGCACGTGTGCTGGTTGTTACAGCAGCTGCGGGAAGCTCACGCGGGGGCCTCGACGGTCCAGGCGGTGGGAGGCAAAACCACCAGGCGGGAGGAGCTCTCGGGGTGATGAATCCGGGCCTCCTTAGGATGTCCTAAGGTGAAAAGTGGGTGGTGGTGCGTTGTAGCTCCTTGCAGAGCGGGCGGGCCTGCTGGGACCTGGAGCGGCACATCTGGGCACTCGGCCTGCCCCGGTGCTGATGGATCCCGAAGGCTAATGGTTCCCGCAGGCCTGGGGGCTGAGGCTGGGGCCACGCGAGCAGCAGGCCCCCCACTCCGGCCGCATCCGTGGGGAGGGGGCGGCCGTGGAAGGTCCAGCGAGCCCCGGGGTGGGGGTGCCGCACGGACGCGGGTCCTACACTAGGCTGGGCCTCCCCCAGCGGAACAGCTCCGTCCCCCTCCAGGCCCTGCTGGAGACCGGGGGGCCAACCGCCGCAGCGGGGGACGCGCACCCGGAGGAGCTGGCCCGGCCCGCGGCCCTCGCTCCCGACTCCCGGCATCGGGTGATGGCTATGAAACGCCCAGAAGGCACGGGTCCCTCACATGGCGCAGACGGCCATGCCACCCCCTCCTCTCTGTACGAGGCCTCTCCTCAGCCACAGCCACGGCGCTGCGGGGCAGGCGGGAGGGGGCCTCCGCGCAGACGCCAGACAGCTCGGCCTCAGGGCGGCCCCAGCTCACCTGCCCTGAGCCACTGCAGCTCCTCCATCAGGCCCCGAAGGGCAGCGGTGCGGGCCACCTCCTGGGGAACCTGGCCACGTGCTCCCAGCGGAGGGGACGGGTGGCGTGGGCTACAGGGCAAACTGCGCCCAGTGCTCTGGTGAAAGGCTTGGTGGCTTCATCAGAGCCAGAAATGAGCCAGACCGGGACAGCAGAGACAAGGGGGCGGGGAGGGGCCCGCGGTGGGAGCAGGTGTAGCGGCCCCGGGCACGCGGGGCTGGCCCTGCATCTCCCTGTGGTGGCTCCAGAGGGGGCCTGCTGCAGAGGAGGCATCAGACACTGGGTGGATGTCACACTGTCCCGTGGGAAGCGAAGGCCTGTGCACGGCGTGGCTGCGGTGATGGGGATACTGGGGACACTCGGGCCCAGCGGCACGAGCCCCTTTCATCAAGGCCGACCCAGATCAGATACCGTCCTGCCCAACAGCCTTCTTGATACCAACTCCTATGCTCTGGCCGATGATTTGGACAGGTCACCAGCCACGGGGGTGGCGGCAGGGAGACTGGGAGAGAGCCCCTCTGCACGGACCTCTCAGAATAAACCCAGAGCGTGCGAACAGTTTATCCGTGTGATGCTGACCAGGTGTCTCCACTGCAAAGAAGGCTCTGAGTTAGCAAATGGACACAAAGACTGGTTTCCAGGGCTCACAAGCCACTCGGCCACGGCAGCAGGGGGGCCCACGCACAGGCTCGTGCTCGGGGGGCATGGCCTGCACGCAGCCATCCCACTGGACACCCTCCCTGCGTGGGGACACCAGTAATTGTGGTTGACATGGGTTCCTACCGGCGTGGCTGCTCGTGCTGCCACCTGCACAGGCCTGCCAGTCCCTGGAAGCTCAGTCCGAGCCCCAACCTGGCAGCAGCAGGAGGCCGGGCGGCGGGGCCCTAGAGAACCGGGGAGAGCCGCTGAGACTCGGGACTCCTGCCCTGCTGGTCAGGGGCCATTGGGGGAATTCGGTGGGAGCCCCTGGCCCACTACAGAAACTGAAGTAGGGGCAGCCCTGGTGGTGCAGTGGTTTGGCGCCGCCTGCAGTCTGGGGTGTGATCCTGGAGACCCGGGATGGAGTCTCACATTGGGCTCCCTGCATGGAGCCTGCTTCTCCCTCTGCCTGTGTCTCTGCCTCTCTGTGTGTGTCTATGAATAAATAAATAAAATCTTTAAAAAAAAAAAAAAGAAACTGAAGTAGGGGACAAACATCGATCTCTCCTTCCTGACAGTGAGAGCGTGGCCTAAGTGTGGACAGCTCCTCTCCAGGAATCAGACGCTTGAGCAAGTAACACCAGGCCAAGGGCACAAGTGCATAGCTCTTGGGGGAGCATGGGCGCTGGCTTCTAGTGACCCAGGGACATCCTACTCCGACTTCCATCCACGGCGTGGCCTTGCCTGTGTCCTCCACTTTTATTTCGGCCTCTTTCCCAGACCAAATCTCCACAGAATATCCTTCTAGGACATTCCATTTCAGTTTAAGTTGCATAGAATCCGTCCTACTATGCATAACCCAGACCACGGTTAATACATCAGGCATATACAACTTTTATAAAGCCAGTAGGCAGGACTGTACAAACCTCATGTGCTCCAAGCCTGTCCTCAGGACGAGGTCAGGCTCCTTGGTGTGTGGGTGGGGTGCCAACACCAGCCACACCAGACCACATGTGCCTGAGGGCTAAGACCACCCACTCTGTGGGGAATAGACTAGAAGGAAAGGGGGAGTAGGAGGTGAATAGACCAAGGCCAGGGCAGGAGGGGAGGGTGGGGGAAGACAGAGCACAAAGGACCATCTGTGGGCATGAGGGCTTGGGCACAGGGTCACCAGGGCACAGTCCTGGGAGCCTGGACAGTGGACAGGAAGGGGATGAGGGCATGTGCTGGTGAGGACGCCCAGGAGAGGGCTGGAGGGTTGCAGCTCACTATGGATTCCGGGCACATGTCCGGCCTGGTGCTCCCCACTCTTCCTCTCTCTATCACTCCCCTCTGCCCTACACCCCATAAATCAATTAATCTTGAAGAAGAGGCCCCAGGCCCAGGCACCCAACAGTGTGCAGGAGAGGCCCAGTGGGACACTAAGGTGACGCCCCGTGCTGCCAGCCCCAGCCCCAGCAGGAGAGGCCGGCCCCCCACGACCACAGTGTCCAGGCAGGGCCTCAGGTGGAGGCCACGCCCCAGGAGGCGGGTGCTAGGCCAACCCCACCCAGCCCTCACGGATCAGAGAGCAGGCCGCTGGCTCCACCAGCCCTGGGGAGGCCCATGCAGCCTCGCGAGCCCCCGCGCACACTCACAGGCACACAGAGCGCGCCCCCTCAGGGCAGCCCCCCTCCTGCCAACGCACCCCAGTCGTGCCCATCCCCGCGGGCCCCAAGGCTCTCACCTGGGGGGACCTCTGGGCCCTCGGGGGGCCGCGTGGCCGGCTGGCCCGCCTTCCTGGGTGGCTGGCAGGTCTGTCCTGGCTTCCCTGGGGGGGGCAGTCAGTGCGGTGGGGGAGGCCCGGGGCGTGTGGGCCCCTGGGGTGCCGCGGGGGGGTGCTGGTGAGCCCGGCAGGTAGGACGCCCTTGGCCCCGAAGCCACGGCTCCCACGAGCCCAGGTGTGGTAAGGCCCCTGGGCTCCCCCAGGACCTGCGGGCCGCTCTACCCGGCGCCCCTGTCCCCACATATCCGCCGGGCGCCCCCAGTGGCGGCCTTCAGGGACCAGGGCTGAGTGGGAGGAGGACTGGATGCTCCGGCCGGCTGCGCTAGGCAAACCAGTCAAGCCAGTGTGGCAGCTGCGGGGCCGGGCCCTGGGCGTGGGTGTGAGTCAGCGCCCCCAGGCTGGGCAAACGCTGGGGAGGAGGCCTCCGAGGTCTCCCAGCAGGAAGCCCAGGGACACCAGCACTGGGGCGGACTCACACGGGGGTCCCAAGACCCTTGCCTTTGGGGGCAGGATGGCGGCTCCCTGCCGCCCCATCTCAGGCCACGGAGTGCCGCGGGCCTGAGGCCAGGTCTCCCCCTCCAGCCCCCAGCAGGAGGCCACCAGGCCTGGGAACGGTTCTCTCATCCACAGGGCCCCCCAAGCAAGCCTGCGCCCCGGGGCTGCCAGGCCAGTTGGGGGGCAGCGTGGCCTGCTCCGGTGGTCAGTGGGGCCGGATGCAGCTCCTGGCCACGGCCCCGGGGCCTCAGCTGCCCTGGACCCGGGGCGGAGCGGGGGTGGCGCAGGGGCCCGCCCAGGGCAGGATGGGACTCGTTGCTGCCGCAGCCAGGATCTGGCTGCCTGGAGTCGCTCCTCTAGGCTCTCGGTCTCCCTCCCCGTCTGGCCAACGAGGCCTGTGGCCCGTAAAGTCCTGTGCCCTGTGTCAGCACGTTAGTCAGCCCTCGCGCCCGGGTGAGCCACCACGCCACTGAGTCCCTATAAACTCCCCGGCGTGGCCCAGCCCAACGAGTGGGGCCCAGAGCCGCGCACCACGGGCCCCAGGAAGGGGCAGGGCAGGAGCACAGGGCCCACCGCAGCCTCCCAGGGAGGCCTGCTGAGCCCGCCTGATCCAGGCAGGCCCGCGATGAGCCAGGGTCCCAGAGAGCAGACACTGGGTAACAGGCACCGGCTCGGGGCCATGTCGGGGAAACGAAGTCGTGCTCGAAAACCCCGAGGCAGGAGGAGGGCGGGCAAGGCACAGCAGGCCTCGGGTCAGCCTGGCCCTGAGGCGCAGCCCCCGCCCCCTGCCGCAGGGGGCCCCCAGGACACGGTGGGGGTGGCCCCTGTGGAGCACGTGACCAGCAACAAGCCAGCTGCCCGGGGACACCCCAGGGTGGCCAAGCCAGAGCGGCCACAAGCAGCCCAGGGGCCAGCACAGGCCAGTGCTCTGGGGTCCGAGCTGGCGTTAGCTGCCCCCGCGGACATGGAAGGCTGTGGGGCAGGGGGCCTCACCCCGGGCCTGGGGCCCGAGCTGCTGAGGCTCCATGAGGTCCAGCTGTGCCTGGCTCAGGAGCAACTGCTGCTGGAGGACCGGCGGCGGCAGGTCCAGCTGCAGATGCAGCTGTGGCAGGAGGAGCAGCTGTGGAGGGAGCAGCTGTGGCAGGAGGAGCAGCTGTGGCTGCAGCAGCTACAGGAGGAGCAGGCCTGGGTGCGCGTGGAGGGGCTGGAGCTGGCCATGGCCCTGGAACAACTCCGGAGCGAGGGCCTTGAGGTGCTGCAGACCCAAGGCCAGGTAAGGGGGTGGGGGGTGGGGCTCCGATAGTGTGTGGGGGTGTGGTGACCGTGCAAGCAGTCGGCAGGTGTGGGCTGCACTGCTGTGGCAGGACAGCCAAGGGATAACCGTGGGCCCGCTTCACACTTGCAAGGGGAGGCCGGTGCCCGGCACACAGGGTGCCCTCCCAGGCGGGCTCAGGGCCTGGCAGGTAGGACTGCTCAGAGAGGACACTTGCTTGGGGAAACCGAGGCAGGTGTATTCCTACAGAGGACCCAGGCGTTGTGGCTGGGGGTGGAGGCAGGGGGCTGGAGCGGGCAGCTGCCAGAGCCCTCCGGGGCAGTGTTTGGGGCGCATGGGGTGAGGGCTGCGGCAAGGACGGAGGTCAGAAACGTGCCCCCTCCCCGCCCCCGGCCCAGCTTCCTGGCAGCCTCCGCTGTTTACTGCAGGCCATGTTCCTGCGGCTTGAGATCACAGGGGAAGCATGCGGCCCTGAGCCCATCATCCTCATTCCAGAAGAGCTGCTTCCTCAGACGCCGCTGGGGCTATTTTGGGAAACTAGGGTCTAACCCCGGCTTGGCATGGAAGAGGAGTCACCACCCCCAGCGGGGCATGTAATCTGTGAGGCCCCTGGGCGCCAGGGACTTGGGGCAGCCCCCTCCAAGCAGACCCCAGTGCTGCCCTGGGTGCTGCAGGGACCCAGAACTGCGGCCTGGACGCTACTGACGGCGTTGCAGAGAACTCATGAGTGCCATGACAGAGAAGAAATGGGACCCAGAGAAGAGAGGGACAACGGGTGGGGGTAGGTGTGAGAGGAGGCGTCCTTCCTGACCCCACAGCAGGACCGAAGCAAGGGCACGCTGTCACCATTCGCCCCGGGAGTGGCTACGGAGAGGGTGGTTTGAGACAGCAGCCGCAGGCAGGAAAAGCAAGGGGATGGCTCAGGTGGAACAGAGAGTCAGAGTGGACCACACGCTTAGCCTGAGAATCCCCAACGTGAATTCTAACCGAGCTCTGTCTCAGAACCTGTCCGCTGTCCCCACGGGCCTGCGTCCCATCTCCATGTGTTCTCGTGCCGTGTCCCTCACCCCAGCCCAGGGCAGGGGCACGAGTCTCAGGGCCAGGGTCTGGAATGGACTTCTGCGCTCCGAATCCTCCGTCTACCGTACCCGAGCCCAGCTCAGAGATCTCCTGAAAGCCACTCTCAGAGGGAAGGGTCTCCTGAGCGCATCCCTGGCAGCTGCAGAGAGGGCGTCCCAAGTCCGTGCTGGAGCGGGGGTCAGACTCCCCAGCAGCGGCACCCGGCTTAGCTCCGGGGAGGGATGTCAGCCACTTCTCTGATGCAGCTTTGGGATCTGCCTTCTTGCTGCTCATTCTCCTGGAGGCAGGTAGGAAAGGTCAAAGAGCGTGTGCTTAGAGTGGCAGAGGCAGTGGCATTGCTCATTGCCCCCTCCCCGTCCCCCAGCTTCCCGCCGGCTTCCAGGCCCACCTGTGCCCAGCAGCTTCCGTGGGAATGCTTGGCAAGAACACCTGGCGGCAGCTCAGCCCCTTGCCCAGCTCACCTGCCTCTTCTCCCTGGTTCATCCATCCTTTGGCCCCAGGCCCTGACCGTGACCCCCAGGGCGGGGTGTCTGGTACCTCTGTCCCTGCTCCAAACGGCTGGGCTGCCACCTTGCCCTGCGGCAGCCTCCATGCTTCCCCACTGCCCGCAGCCCACCCAAGACCCTGACGCTTCTGTGCCCCCGGCCCTCCCTTATTCCAGCCTTGACACACGTGGTTGTCAGGACCGGGAAGCCATGCCTGTCTCCCTAGTCCAGGCAGCTGACCCCAAGGGTGCCTTCCCCTGGGAGGCCTCCCTTGGCCCGGGGGAGAGGGGCTGGCCGCCCCCACTGCACAGGTAAGTCCCTGCACACAGGTGTGACCCCATGCCAGTGTGCTGCGACCTTCTGTGCTGGGGTGTCTCGGGGTGTTTGGAGAAGGAATTAATGAAACTGAGAGCAACCCTGGAAACCAAGAAAATGGGATCATGTAGCAAGAGGGACGGGGAGGAAGATGACCAGAGACTGGCAGGAAGCGGTTCTGGCACGGACTGGGGAAGGAGGAGCCTCGGGCAGGGGACTTGGCTGGGACACACGGTTGACCCCAGGGCAGGCCTAAGGGGCATCTGATGGGGAACGGAGGCTCTGAACAAGGACCTGAAGTGTCTGGGGGGACGGAGGACTTCTTGGGGTCAGTGTGTGCTCACGGGGCCCTGCCATGTGGAGCAATGCCAGCACTGGTGGGCATCGGCCTGTGGGGGGTCCTGGTGCTGTGGCCGGCGAGAGGGCGTCGATGAATGCGGGGGCCCAGTCAGGTGCGGGGCTGGAGCGTGGGGCTTCCCGCGTGCACGCGGGGTCTCCCAGGCTTGGCCGTTGGCTGTGCCTGGGTGATGGGCCTGTGGGGGTGACGGGCGCAGGGTCCTGGGTGCAGGGGCGTGCAAGGGGGGGAGGTGGGGCGTCCGACGGCCCTCGGGGTCGGGTCTGCGCGGGGCCTCCCCAGGGAGGGCGCCGGTGCGCGGGGAGGTACCGGGGAGCGGTGGACGCCGCCCGGTGGGGTCCCGCGGGCTGTGGGTATTGAGTGCGCAGCCAAGGCGGCCTCGGAGGTCGTCGGGGTGGGGGTGCCCCGGGGGGGCGGGGTCCCCAGGCCCGGTGCCGCCCCCGCCGCCCCCGCCGCCTCACCTGCCCCACCTGCCTCACCTGCCCCGGCGCGGGCAGGCGGAGAGGCCCCGCCCCCACGTCGGGCTGGCCCGTTGCCTAGCGACGGAGCCGGAACTTCCGAGTCCCCCCACTTCCGGGGCGAGGGTCAGGGGTCAGGCGTAGGGACCTCGAGCTCCGAGAGCGGATGGGCGGCGGGGGCGGCGGGGGCGGCGGGGGCGGCGGGGCCGGGGGGGCGGGGGGCGGGGGCCCGGGGGCGGCGGGGCCGGGGGGCGGCGGGGGCGCGGGCGGCGGAATGCGGGCGCGCCGCGGGTGGGGCCGCCCCGCCCCCAGGTGCTGCCCGGGCAGGCCGGCGGCGGGAGCGGCGGGCGGGGCGGGGGCGGGCGCGTGAATCAGGCCGCGCGGCGGGCGGGCCGCGACAGGGAGTGGCCGCCGGACCGCCCGGACCGCGAGGCCGCTGGGCGGCGGTCGGCTCCTGCTGCCCCAGTCCCGAGACCCCGCGCACCTGGCCAGGTAGGGCCCCCTCCCCGGCTCGGGCGGGGCGGGGCGCGCGGGACGGGAGGCCGCGGCCGGGCCCGGGGGGTGGGGGGGACGCCCGGCGCCCCTCGTGGCGGCCTCACCTGCGCGGCGCCCCGCACCTGGGCCGGGCGGGCGGGCGGGCGGGGGCCGCGGGGACCGCCGTGGACGCGAGCGCCCCCGCACGACGCGGCGCAGGGAGCCGACGGGGAAGGGGCCCGGGGTCGGGCCCGCCCGCGCCGAGCTGCCGGGCTTCCGCCCCCGCGGCCTAGTGGAGCCCGGGAGGGTGCTGGGCCCGGCCTGGACGCCTGCCCACCGCCCGGGGGTCCGGGCTGCCTGGACCGCGGTGGCCGAGGCGCGGCCCGTGTCCCGGCAGAGCGGGAGGCCGCGGGTGGGCGCGGGGCGCGCCGAGGACCTGGACTCCAGCCTCCCGCCCCAGCCTCCCCCGCCCGGCCTCTCGCGTCCCGGACTCCCTGCGCGAACCTGCAGCACCTGTCCAGGCAGGGTCGCCTCGCCTGGTGCTTGACCCCGGGGCCTTCCCTCCTTCCCGGCCCTTAGAAAGCCCCCTCCTAGGAGCCGGAAGGAACCAAGCCTGAAGGTCCCTAGTTAGGGGCCCACTAGAGCCCCGAGGGCCCTGTAGGATATGTCAGGGGTCAGAGGTCAGCAGCAAAGGAGCAGATTCCTGCTGAGTCATTGGCCTGGGTGGGAGAAGTGCCCCTCCCTCCCTTGGGGCAGCCCTTTGGTAGGCAGGTGTGAGAAGGCTCTGTCCTTCCTGTCAGAGCTGGACCGTGGCCACTGTCCAGGTCACAGTGCAGGGCTGTGCCGCAGGGTCCTGGGGGACCACCTGCTGTGGGCTCTCAGGATGGGCACCCCCTTCCTGACGGTCCCGTCTGCTGAGGTGGCTCCTGGGCACCACGACTGCCCCACACCCCCAATGCCAGCAGCCGGGGCAGTTTTCATGGACTCCCCTTCCCAATGCCGAGCAGGGCACAGGATCCCTTCTGCTGTGGTTCCCAACGTGGGAAGCGCTCAGTCCCAAACGCAGTGAGCAGGATCGGCCACTGACCCCGCAGCCAGGTTCCTTGCTGTCTCCCCCCGTCCCCCGCCATGATGACCGGGTGCCTCGGGAGGCCCCGCTGCAGCCAGACCTGCTCCGCCTACCCAGCGTGGCCCGCCTTCGAGAACAGTGGGGGCATCCTGTGTGTAACTGGAGGTGGGGCGCTGATGGAGGAAGGGCGGAGCAGCTCTCCCACAGCGTCTCCCACCTCCACGGCCCATTCAGTCACTCCCCAGGGGCATTGGGCAGAAATGTCCCTCAGCTCGCCGAACGCAAAGCCCCATCCAGTTCTCAGCTGCCCCTGACTGGCCAGTCTGCAGCAACCAGCTGCCCCTGCAGAGCAGGGCGCACCAGGGGCGTGGCAGGACCAAATTCAGGGAACAGTGAGCTAGACAGGGTGCAAATCCAGCTCAGTTCCAGACCCGAGGAGCGGGTGGGGTGGGGTGGGCAGTGCCTGGGGCTCTCCCAGGGCAGGAGCAGGCCAGGTATCCGGGCAGCTCAGGGACTGTAGGTGGATGCTCCCTGGGAATCCAAGAGGCCCCCATGCGGCCTTCCAGAGCTAAAGGCAGCTCCTCCCAGCCGCTGGGAAGCAGGTGGACCCAGTAGGGCTTGGCGTCAGTGTGAAGTCGGGACAAGGGGAGAAAATGGGGAAGCACATTTGGAGCCCAGACTGAGGCTGGCAAAGGGTGCTGGCCTCCTCCCGAGTGCAGTGGGGACCAGGGCACGACCAGAGACTTGAGGACAGCACCACCGGCACAGGGCTGGGCTCAGCCGGGCAGCCGTTGCCCATATCTGCCGGGGGGAGGGGGGGTGGCTCGGGGAGGTTTTATCTAAGGTGACACGGCAGCAGCTAGGAAGGTGGAGGGATGGGCCAAGGGGAAGGGAGTGGTCCTGGTGCACAGGGACAAAGGGCAGGGGTCAGAGTATGGAGACTGAAGGCCGTGCATAGGTTGTGGGGCTCTGTGTGACCCCATAGGACGGGCGCAGATATGGCCAGGGCTGTGGATTTAATGCTAAGTCTTGGGACAGAAGGAGTGACAAGTTTTGTAACCAAAGCTCATGAGGGGCCATGTATGGTATCAGGCGAATCCTGACGGCTGCATTTTACAGTGGAGATAACGGGCCAGAGAGGGCCAGTGAGCGGCCCTGGGTCCCCCTTAGCCCCCTGGACTGCCGACACGCACAGCCAGGGAGCCACCTGACTTGCTCAGTACACACAATTTCATTCTGGGCCCACAAAAATGCATTAATGCCAAGATCAGAAGAAAGTAAATATAATAAAGAATCTCGTCTGGATTATATTTTCTTTATACCAATAATCTAAAAGAATTGGTTTTCTTCCTGTGGAGGAATAGGCCCATAAAGAAGTGCCTGGGTCATGGGGGCCACATGGTGCCCCCGAGCAGGGGCTTCGTGCAGCCAGCACCCCTGCCTGGAAACCAGGGTGCATGCACTGCTGAGGTCCCGGTGAGCGTAGGGGCCCAGCGGGCACAGTCTGCATCCCCAGCTACGGACACCTCAGGGTCCAGGCATGGCCTGCACTCCCCCGCCCTTTCTACACTGTGTCTACACCCAGCGGCGGGGAAGGGGGGGTCAGGAATGGGCCCTGTGCCCCTTCCCCAGTAATGTGTCTCCCTGCCCCTTCCCAGGCCCCTGGCCCCGACATGGCCCGCCGCTCCCAGAGCTCCTCGCAGGGGGACAACCCACTGGCACCTGGGTACCTGCCACCTCACTACAAAGAGTACTACCGCCTGGCAGTAGATGCCCTGGCCGAGGGAGGCCCGGAGGCCTACAGCCGCTTCCTGGCGTCCGAGGGGGCACCTGCCTTCCTGTGCCCTGAGGAGCTGGAGCACGTGAGCCGCCACTTGCGGCCCCCGCAGCATGTTGCTCGCGAGCCCCCTGATGGCAGCCCTCCCAACGTGGACATGGATGGCTCCTCAGGCACCTACTGGCCCATGAACTCAGACCAGGCGGTGCCCGAGCTTGACCTAGGCTGGCCCCTGACCTTCGGCTTCCAGGGCACCGAAGTTACTACACTGGTGCAGCCACCACCGCCCGACAGCCCCAGCATCAAGGATGAGGCTCGGAGGATGATCCGCTCTGCCCAGCAGGTGTGCTGTCGCGGGCTGGGTGGACAACGGGGGCAGCCCTCCAAGCAGGGCTGTGAGCAGGCGGGCGCGGGGAAAGAAAAATACCAGCACTTACAGCTTGGGGGGCAGGGGTGAGCCCTGGGCCAGCTGGCCACACGTCTCCAGCTTTCAAGCTACAGCATGGGCTCCCTGGCAGCGCACTTTAGGGTCCCGGACTGTTTGGTGACTGCACGCTGCCCGGATTTGCGTGCCCTTGGCCGTGGCCAGTGCCCAGAAGCCCCAGGACTCTGGGGTGGCTGGGCCCCCCTCCTGGTTGGGGTGTATTGTTCAGAGGATTCTCTCCAGTCTCCTTTGACCCAACTGAGGGCTTCCCCCCACCAAGCAGGTGGCAGACAGCGAAGGGAGGCTGAGGCAGCAGGTCCAGGAGCCAAAGACCCGCAACTGCCGCCTGCACCCTCCGCAGCAGTCTCCTCTCAGGGGCAGAGCTAGAGCTTTGGCTCGGCTACCTGTAGGTTGGGGCCTGGGCGCTGCTATCTGTAGGGCCGACCTGGGGCCCGGCCTCGCCATCTGAGGGCAGGGCCGTGTGAGGTGTGTCACAGGCGCTTCATTTGCCTTGTGCCTTCCCCAGTGGGAGGTAGGCCCTGTGCCTAGGGCTCCATCATGGGCCACCCGCCCGCCAGCAGCCCCAAACCCCCTCTGTAGGACTTTTCTCCGGACTCCCCCTCCCTGGCAGGGCCCCCTCTCCCCTGGGAGGGGCTAGGGGGTGATTTGCAGCATTTGTGGGTGATCCCGGGGCCTGTCCGGGCCCTGCGGTACAGCTAAAGAATGGTGGGGACAGCAGAGGGGTCTGTCCTCTGTCCCTAACCCGCCCCCCTGCAGGTGGTGGCCGTGGTGATGGACATGTTCACCGACGTGGACCTGCTTGGTGAAGTGCTGGAGGCAGCCGCCCGCCGAGTCCCGGTCTACATCCTCCTGGATGAGATGAACGCCCAGCACTTCCTGGACATGGCTGACAAGTGCCGCGTCAACCTGCACCACGTGGATGTGAGTGCCGGGAGGGCGGGCAGGGGCGGTGGAGGGCTGCCCTGCGGAGACCTCACGCCTCTGCCTCCCCAGTTCCTGCGCGTGCGCACTGTGGCAGGCCCCACCTACTACTGCCGGACGGGGAAGTCCTTCAAGGGCCACGTGAAGGAGAAGTTCCTGCTGGTGGACTGCGCGGTGGTGATGAGCGGGAGCTACAGGTGCGCCCCGCGCGGTGGCCTCATGGCCCCTGCGGCTCCCCACCCGGGGTCCAGTGGCCCCGACACAGCACCCCCACCCCCACCCGGGTCCTTGAAGACTTGACACTTCAGAACCCCAGGGCCCTTCCGCGGAGCCCCGCCCCCGCCTCAACTCTGATGTTGACACTACCCGCCCCGCAGCTTCATGTGGTCCTTCGAGAAGATCCACCGCAGCCTGGCGCACGTGTTCCAGGGCGAGCTGGTCTCCAGCTTCGATGAGGAGTTCCGCATCCTGTTCGCGCAGTCCGAGCCTCTGGTGCCCTCAGCCGGGGCGCTGGCCCGCATGGACGCTTACACCCTGGCCCCGTACACGGGAGCGGGGCCCCTTATGGGTGCGCCGACCCCCTTCTCCTTCCCCAAACGGGCGCACCTCCTGTTCCCACCGCCTCGGGAGGAGGGCCTGGGATTCCCCTCTTTCCTCGACCCCGACCGCCACTTCCTGTCGGCCTTCCGCCGGGAGGAGCCCATGCGGATGCCCGGCGGAGCCCTGGAGCCGCACGCGGGGCTGCGGCCTCTGGCGCGGCGGCTGGACGCCGAGGCGGGTGCGGGGGGCGAGCTCGCCGGCCCGCGGGCCTTCTTCCAGGCCCGGCACCTGGAGATGGATGCCTTCAAGCGGCACAGCTTCGCAGCCGCCGACGGCTCGGGCGCCGTGGAAAACTTCGCGGCCGCTCGGCAGGTGTCGCGGCAGACGTTCCTCAGCCACGGCGACGACCTGCGCTTTCAGACCAGCCACTTCCAACGAGACCAGCTGTACCAGCAGCACTACCAGTGGGAGCCGCAGCTTGTGCCCGCGCGCCCGCAGGGCCTGTTCGAGAAGCTGCGTGCCGGCCGCCCGGGCTTCACCGAGCACGACGACTTGGCCCTGGGGCTCGGGCCGCGCTTCCCCGAGCTCGGCCCCGACGGACACCAGCGGCTGGACTACGTGCCGTCCAGCGCCTCACGCGAGGTGCGCCACGGCTCGGACCCCGCCCCGGGCCCCGCGCCCCGCGGCCTGGAGCCCAGCGGGGCCCTGCGCGCCAACCTGGGCCAGCGCTTCCCGTGCCAGGCGGCGGCGAGGCCGGGTCCCGAGGCGGCGCCCGACACGGAGCAGGAGCGCAGGGGCGGGCCCGAGGGGCGGGCGGGGCTGCGGCACTGGCGCCTCGCCTCCTACCTGAGCGGCTGCCATGGCGACGACGCGGGCGACGAGGGCCTGCCCGCGCCCATGGACGCCGAGGCATACGAGGACGACGTGCTGGGCTGCGCCGGCCGGCCAAGTCCCGGGGACCTGCTGCCCTCAGCCACCCGCGTGCCCGCGGCATTCCCGGCCAAGGGCCTGGAGCCCTGCTCCGGCCGCGGGGACAGCCCCGAGCGCGAGACGCTGGAGGAGGCAGGGCTGGCCAAGCAGGACTCCTTCCGCTCGCGCCTGAACCCGCTGATCCAGCGCAGCTCGCGCCTGCGCTCCTCCCTGATCTTCAGCGCCTCGCCGGCCGAGGGCGCGGGTGGGGCTCCAGCCGCCGCCACCGAGAGGGCGCAGCTGCTGCACAAGGAGCAGGCGGTCAGCGAGACGCTGGGGCCCGGGGGCGAGGCCACGCGCTCCGCCACTTCCACCAAGGTGGCCGAGCTCCTGGAGAAGTACAAGGGCCCCGCGCGAGATGCGGGAGCGGTGGGGGCCGCGGTCGCGGTCGCCAGCCACAGCAAGGCTGTTGTGTCCCAGGCGTGGCGGGAGGAGGTGGTGGCGCCGGGTGGGGGAAGCGAGCGCCGCAGCCTGGAGAGCTGCCTGCTGGACCTGCGCGACTCCTTTGCCCAGCGGCTGCACCAGGAGGCCGAGAGGCAGCCGGGGGCCGCCACGCTGACTGCCACGCAGCTGCTGGACACGCTGGGCCGCGGCGGCACCGACCGGCTGCCCTCCCGCTTCCTCTCCGCCCAGGGCCGCCCCGGTTCCCCACAAGGGCGGGACAGCCCCCCCCCAGAGGGGTCGCGCCAGGCACCTCACCCTGAGCCCAAGGGGAGCCCCGCCTCTGCCTACCCGGAGCGGAAAGGGAGCCCCACCTCGGCCTTCCCGGAGCGCCGGGCCAGCCCGGTGCCCCCCGTGCCCGAGCGCCGGGCCAGCCCAGTGCCCCCCGTGCCCGAGCGCCGGGCCAGCCTCACCCTTACCTTCGCCGAGGAGTCCGCCAAGACCGGCACCGCGGAGGAGTCGGCGGGCGGCCCCATGGAGGTGCTGCGCAAGGGCTCCCTGCGCCTCCGCCAGCTGCTGAGCCCCAAGGGGGAGCGGCGCGCAGAGGAAGACGGCGGCTTCCCGGCGCCGCAGGAGAACGGGCAGCCGGAGAGCCCCCGGCGGCCGTCGCTGGGCCGGGCCGACAGCACCGAGGCTGCTGCCGCTGCGGACGAGCGGGGCCCGCGGGCGCGCACGGCCTCTGCCACAGCCAACGCCTTGTACAGCAGCAACCTGCGGGATGACACGAAAGCCATTCTGGAGCAGATCAGCGCCCACGGCCAGAAACACCGCGCGGTCCCGGCCCCCGCCCCGGGCCTGGCTCACAGCAGCCCTGAACTGGGCCGATCCCCCACCGCTGGCGGCCTGGCCCCTGACATGTCCGACAAGGACAAATGCTCTGCCATCTTCCGCTCGGACAGCCTGGGGACGCAGGGGAGGCTGAGCCGCACCCTGCCCGCCAGCGCTGAGGACCGCGACCGGCTGCTGCGCCGCATGGAGAGTATGCGCAAGGAGAAGCGCGTCTACAGCCGCTTCGAGGTCTTCTGCAAAAAGGAAGAGGCCGGAGGCCCGGGGGCAGGGGAGGGCCCAGCAGAGGAGGACACCAGGGACAGCAAGGTGGGCAAGTTCATGCCCAAGATCCTGGGCACCTTCAAAAGCAAGAAGTGAGCCTCCTGGCCCCACAGCCCAGGCCCAGGTGCCTGCCTCACTGCCACCCACCGGGCGGGCACCTGCCCTCACACCAGACAGCAGAACCGCTGAGCGCAGCCAGCTCGGCTCCACCTGGGGCTCAGCCAGGGGCTGGCCTGCCCTTTGCCCTGGCCTCTCCCCGCGGGGGCCCCAGCCCCTCACTGCCCCGCGCTGTACCCCGCTGGCTCCATCCCTCCCTGTGCCCTGAGCCTCCCCCTCCTGCACCTCTGCCTCCCCATTGCTTCGGGAGTCAAGTCCCCTGTAGCCCTTCACTCACCTCAGGGCCCATCTTTGTGCCTTAGGCCCCGTCTGTGGGGCCCCATGTCTCAGGGCTTCTGTATCTCAGGGCTCTTCTCCGCTCACTGCCTCCTGCCTCACTGCTGCCTCTCTCCTGCGTCCTGGCAGCCCCAGCCTCCCTCCCTGGGCCTCCACCTCTGCCTCCCGGCCCGGGTCTCCCCCTCCACCTCAGGTGCTCAGGCTCCCTTCCTGCCCTGCTGGCATCCCTCCTCTCTGCCTCCGGCACCCTCCTTAGTGGCCCAGCCTGTCACTGTGGGGAGGCAGAGCTGCTCGCAGGCCATCCAGGATGGAGTTGGGGTCAGACCCAAAGGTTGTTCATCTCAGGAAGCGCTGTCCCCTGGGCTCCTGGCAGAGGGATGGGGGGCCCCCTGAGACACTGCCCTGCCAGGAGAACTGAGGCAGACAGACCTGGCCGATTCCTGCAGGGCGCCAGCAAGCGGTGAGCCGCCAGGTTTTGCAGCACAATAAAACTGGGTCTGGATGGATACTGGGCCCCAGCCACGCTGGGGAAGGGCTGGACCAGACCGCTAGTACTTGAATAGGTGAGGGTGGGGTCGGGCGTGGTGGTGCCTGGGCCCCCTCCCACCTCGCTTCAGTGCCCAGCAGGCCCTGGCTCCACCCTCTTCTGGATCCTTCCCTCTTTGTCACCAACCTGTGAGATCTAATTCCGCCCCCCTGCCTACCTTTCCTGTATCTCTGTCACCTCTGGAGAGTGACTGATTTGGAATAACACAGTTTGACACCAAATGCTTAGGAAGGCCCTCATTCTAAGTGCTAACATTATGAAATTAGTATTTCTGCCAGTTTTTTTTTTTTTTTTTTTTTTTTTTTTTTTAAGTATAAGAAATTGCAGTCACTCAGGCTGGGAAGGGAAACAAGGCCACTGAGCAAAGGCAGCAGTTCTGACGACAGCTGGAGAAGGGAGTCAGGGAGGCTTGGGGATACTTTGATTCAGGTGGAAGGGCCACCGAGGAGCCAGATGTGCTGGAATGTTCCTTGGCCTCAATGTGCTTGCTGACCAGTTTGCTTTTGCGTGGCTTGGTGTGGCCTCGTTGCCCTGGGGGGCCCTTGCAGCCTGTCGGCACCCTCCACGTTGTGCTGAATAACACATCTCAAATGTGATCTCTGCACATTCTGGTGTTAACAATAAAACACAACAAAATATTCCAACACATTCCTAAACATATATATTAATCACCCATCTTGTTAAGTCTTGTGATCTCAGATTTCCCTCCAGACAGCACCACAAATCCTTGTAGGCTCCCCTCACACACACACACACATCTGTCCTGCCAACTCCTCCAGCCAATCTAACCCAGAGACTCCTTCCACCTCAGCCCCTTCCCACGACCAGCTCCCTTTCACAGCCCAACGGAGTCCACGACTCTCCACTGGCACCAGCCCTCTGTGTAGACACACCTGGTGTCTCGCCTGGGGGCTGCCGCTCACCAAGCCCAGCAGACAGCTCCCACCTTTCCCGGCTCCTCCCCTGCACAGGGTGCCCCTCCGCCCCTCCTGGCCCCAATTCCCAAGGCTGGCTTCTGGGAGGGGGGCCTCCCTCTGCTTTGCTGGGTTGGGACATTCCTTCACACTCATCTGATGCCCTGTCCATCACCTGGCCCCTGGCAGCCCCGTTGTCTCCAAGCCAAGCCTGAGCCATAAGGCCTGGCCTCCTTTCTTGGCCTCCCCCGAGTCCTGTTGTGCTTGTAGCCACGTGGTCCGGGTGCACCCTCTGGCCAGCTGTCCCTGCCCTTCCCACCTGTGCCTCCTGCAGCAGCAGGGAGCAGCAGCTTTCACAGGTGAGCGGAGCTCGGGCTCCTAGGCTGCCCAGCCCCCACCCCAGCACAGGCCACACCGTTTAGACGGTGACTCCGCCTGTGTTCCAGCCCCTGCCCCTCGTCAGGTGAGGTGGAAGCAGTCCTGGAGCCAGGAGACAGTTCTGTGTGCACTAGGCCCCTTGCATCTCTGGCTCCCACCCCCTGGGCCCACCCCCTGGACAAACCAGCTGCCAGTCATTTGGTGACAGTGGAGCTCCGCAAAGAGCACAATGACCACACTCAGGGGCTGTGCCCAAGGGCCGGCCCTGTCATCTCTTCCACCCTTACTCTGGGCCAGGGTTGCAAATGCTGTCATGTGATGGCATGCACCGAGGCAACAGGTGCACCCTGGGGACAGCCCTGTCCCTCTGATGGTGCTCTGGCACCAGGCCGACCTCCAGCATTTGTGCAGAGAGGACAGGAAGCTGGCCCCAAGGGGGACCCCAGGCCAGTCTCTGGTGCCGAGGGCTCAGAGGGAAAGCACAGGGCATTAGGCAGGCAGGAGCCACACAGCGGCAGCAGAAGGTGCCCCCAGAGCTTCTCATGGGCTCTGCACTGGACGGGGGTCCTCGGAAGGGGGTGGGCTCCAGGAAAGGAGTGGTGTGGCCTCAGAGCAAGTCCCTCACTGAGAAGAGAAGCTAGGCAGGCAAGCTGGGGATGGATCAGACTTTATTGGAGGGAGCGACTGGGGATGGGTGGGAAGCTCAACTCCCCCCCAGGAGGCCCGGACAAGCTCCAGGAATCCCAAGAATGCGGCCAGGCAAAAGGGGGCGAGGAGCACCGGGACCTAGGGGCAAATCCGGGGCTGCGCAGAAGAGCCGGGTGGGAGCTGGAAGGGCGGCCTAGGCGCGGGGCCCGGGGAGCAGGGGCAGGCGGCCCAGCGCCGAGCGGCAGACGGTCCCGTAGGCTTGAGAGTAGCCCCCGAGCGCCGCCCTGGCCGCGCCCTGAGCGCCCTGCGAGGCCGAGGCGCTGAACATCCTCCGGCCCGGTCGGGGCTCGCGCGGGGCATCCGCGGGGAGCGCGCGCGGGACCTGCGCACAGTGGGGGGGCGGGGCGTCAGGGGCGAGGCCGGGGGGGGGGGAGGGGGCGGGGCCGGGAGGGAGGGAAGGACGCCTAGGAGCGGAGGGCCGGGATCTGGCCGCGCTCACCCGCCGCGCGCCGGCCGCCCTCTCCCCGCGGCGCGGGTGCCAGTCGCTCCGGATCAGGGCCTGGACGGTCACCTGGGCGGCGGTCTGCGAGGCCAGGGAGGGCGCCGCCCCCTTCCCGCTGGGCTCCACCTGGGAAGGGGCGCGTCACGGGGGGGCCGCCAGCCCGCGGGCAGCACCGGGGACACCCTCCCGGCCGACTTACCCACGAGGGCGCCGAGGGGGCCGCCGCCGCCCCCGCCGCCCCAGGGGGCCTGTCCCCTCTCCCGGGACCTCCTGGCGGCGGAGGCTGCAGCAGGGGGGCCGAGCTCTGCCGGGGAAGGTTCTTGGCTCCGCAGGCTTCGTCTGTGGAGCCGGAAGGTCAACCCCCGCGGTTAGCCGGGCGCTGCGGTCGTTGGTGGCTCCACCCAGCAGGGACAGGGGCCGTGAGGGATCACACACCGTGGGCGCCCTGGCGACCCGGGCTGCTCTGAGGTCTGCGTCCCGGCTTCTGTGCAGGCGAGCCCGGAGACAGCTGATGGATGGCCCTGGGTTTGAGCAGGTGCGCCCGGGGCCCACTGGGCTCTGTCCCCCGGGGGGTGCCCCCCAGGCCCTTCTCTCCGGGGACGCGGCCATCACCCCTGCGCTCCAGGATCATCTGCGGGAAGGAAGGCGGTGCTCAGAGGTGCACGGCGGGCGCGGTGTAGATGGTTCTGGGGTGGCCCCCAGGGTGGTCGGGGCCAGAGCACCTGATAGACGCGCCTGCGATACTCGGGGACGGAGAGCTGAACTCCCTCGAGCACTGGGAGCCGCACGGCCGAGTCCAGTGTCCACTCACGGGCCGGGCAGTGGAACCTTCGGGGAGCAGCCGGCGGCGGCGGTCAGGCGGGGCCTCTCGCACCAGCTCAGATCCGCCCCCCAACACCTGGCCCCCGCGGGGGAGGAGCTGGCCCTCGGGACCCCGCCCTCTCCCGCCCCTACCTCTGCACGTAGGGGTGCTGCAGGGCCTGGGCTGCGCTAAGCCGCCTGTTGGGGGCAAACACCAGGAGTCTCCCGAGGAGATCCAAGGCCTCCGGGGGCGTGTCCGGCGGCAGGAGAGTGTCCAGCGTGTGCCGTGGCCTGCGGGCGCCCGCGTACTGTCCCCTCTCCACGTCGGGGCCCCTCCCCACATCTACAGCTGTGGCAGCTGCGCGCTTCCAACCCCCGCGGCACCACTTAACTGTCCTCCCCGATCAACACCCCCAGGCAGCCTGGGACGGTGGGGAGACCCCTGCACAGTGCCTGTGGGCCTCCCTGCCCCTCGGGCCTGCTGGAGACGTTGGGGACTCCTCATACCGCCCGCAACCCACTCGCTGAGGTTGAGACACCATCAGAAGACAGGGGCCCAGGTCTGGGCTGGCAGACTGGCCAGAGCCAGGCCCCTAAGCAGCCCCACTCACCGGGCCCCCAGGCAGGGCAGGATAGAGGCGCTGTAGCTTGAGCCAAGAGCCAGGAGGTCTGCAGGTGGGAGGATAGGAGGTGGAGTGTGAGCGGGAGGGCCTGGTCCCATGCATGCGGCAGCTGGGGAGCTGTGGGGCCAGTGGTTTCCTGCCCCGTGAGGTGCCCGTCTCCCTGCAGGGCTTCCGCTGTCTGCTCTAACTCCGAATATCTGTCCTCCTGCCCTACGCGTGCATGTGCGCACCTGCAATGTGCCTGCCCTTGCATGCTTCTACACTCCCACACCTACACTCCACCTCCTCCAACTAGGAAAACATGGCAACATGAAAAGCCCCTTGCCCTCCAACTAGGAAAGCAGGCGGGGGGGGGGGGGGGGGGGGGGGGGAGGACCACAGGGTTCCTCTCACCTGGTCCTTCCCCTCTCTTTGGCCCTGCTCCCTCCCACGGGGACTAGGAAGGACTCTGAGCCTACCTACCCCCACTGCTATCCTCCTCCATCCCTACCCCCAACTCCCCAACTTCCCAGCAAAGGTGCTAGACCTGCCCCTGCCATCCCTCAGCTCTTGTCCTGCTCTTGTCCTGACCCAGCTGGACCCTTGGTGGACACAGCTTGGTCCTCGAGGACCCATGGCCAGGCCCTCAAGGCTTGTAGCTGGGCCTACCATGGGCAGGGCCTGTCCTTTCCATCCTCCTGAGGCTCTGGACCCTTCCCCTCCTCCTCTTCCCCAGCCTCCTCCCTACCAGTCCTGGCCTGTCAGGTGCTGTCCCCCTACAGTTGTGTGCTCTGAACCTCGGGCTCCCCATGCCGACCAGAGTCCTGCACACATCCTCACCCTCCTTGGATGGTGGAGGGATGGTTTCCAGGATCAGCTCCAGCTGGTGGAGTGTGGATGTGCCAGGGAACAGGGGCCTCCCCCGAAGCATCTCCCCCAGGATGCAGCCCAGACTCCACATGTCCACCCCAGGGGTGTACCTGGGGAAGGAAGGGGTGGAGGTGTGGGCTGGGGGTGGGGGAGGGACCCAGGAGGCAGAAGTGGGGGGAGGAGGAGAGACATTCAAGGGGGCAGGGTCTGGGGTGCAGGGAGGGAGCCAGTGAGGACACCGGGGGGCCTTGGCTGGACAAGAGGATATGGGGGTGCTGGGGGAGGAGGTGAGGGCAGGGTTGGGGGAGGGTGATGCTGTTACCAGCTCGAGGACAGCAGCACCTCTGGAGCCCGGTACCAGCGCGTGGCCACGTAATCTGTCAGGGCCTGGCCCGCAGGCTCCTCAGGGAGGCTGCTGAGGGGGCGCGCAAGCCCAAAGTCGCAGAGCTTCACCACGCAGCTGGAGTCCAGGAGGATGTTGGACGGCTGCAGGAGAGGAGGCGCCGAGGCTGTCAGGGGTGTGTACACACAGTGGGAGGACAGGCCCTACTAATGGAGCATGGATGGCACCTTCTGGTCCCGGTGGATGACGCGTCCTGAGTGGATGTACTTGGTGGCCCGCAGAAGCTGGTAGAAGATGTAGCGCTTGTGGACGTCCCTCAGCAGCCTGCCCTTACAGATGACGGCGTTCAGGTCAGTGTCTACGGGAGTGGGCAGGTCAGTCTAGGGGGCCTGGGGAGAGTGGACAGGTCTGTCCCACTTTGGACCCTGGTAGGGGGGTCAGCCCTCCCATGGCTGCAGTCCCCAAGTCCCACTGGCTTGGCCACCCTCGAAGTCCTGTCCCTGGCCCCGTCCTGGGCACAGCCACTTCCCCATGGTTCCAGCAAGCTTCTCGGGGCCTGCTCACTGCCTTAGTTGGTACAACAATAACAGTCTGTGGGATTATTTTTAATGCTTTATTTCATGTTGCCATGTTTTATAAAATGGGTAGAAAAAGGGAAATACAGAGCCGCAAAAGGGGAGAAAGCAGGAGCCTGTGCAGGTGGGCTCAAGGTGGTCACTGGCAGGCCCAGGTGCAGATTCAGCCAGCTGCTTGTCCTTGTGCACTGAGAAACTGCCCTGGCTGAGAGCTGGACACTGGTGACCCGAGCGGCAGAGGGACATACAAAGAGAGACCAGCCACTGGAGGGTCCTGGACCAGACCAAGCAAGGTCTCACTCACCCATAGACTCAAACACCAAGTAAATGTCCCTGTCATTCTCCGCCCGGATCACGTCCAGGAGGCGGATGATGTTGGGATGGTCCCCAAGTTCCTAAGGAGAGAGCCAGGGGCTGTGTGCTTTGCTGGGCGAGGGTCTGGGCTTCCCCCCTTGTTTAGAGAAACCACACCTGGGAAAACGGTCAGATGGCCCTGGCCACTCACCTGGAGCAGCGTGATTTCCCGGAACGTTCTCTGGAATGAGATAGGAACATGAGTGTGGGTACGGACAAAGAAGGAAGTGCACTTCTTGAAAGGATCCATAGGGACTCATGTTCATCACCCACACCAGACCTTAGGGTCAGAGGGCAGGTGGTGCTCTGAGCAGAACCTGCTGTGAACGGGCTTCAAAATAACCCTGGAGCTTCCAGGCACCATGGCAGCAGGGATTCACCCCCACACCCCTGCCCCTGTCCCTCCCACACCTCTTCTCCACTCACTTACCTGGGCATCTGTCTTGTCTCTAAAGGCATCGAAGATTTTCTTGATGGCCACGACCTCTCCAGTCCTCCTATCCACTGCCTTCCACACAATGCCGTAGGCCTGTGAGGAGGGTGATCAGCTTGTTGGGCCAGGGCCAGCCTCCGGCCCGGCCTTCCCCTGCCCACCAGACTGCGCCTTCTGCCTGCTCTGGCTCCTGGGAGGGAATGAGGGTGTGGTGAGGGCCTGTGGCTCTGGGGGAGGTCCCTGCAGCTGAAGACAACCCCGGTGTCTTCCCCGATGGAGGAGGATGGTGGGAAGCAAGGTCACAGATGGGAGATTCTGGGTGGGAGATAAAGCCTGTTCTGGGTACCTCTCCCCTCTCACATCCCCCATCCAGCCTGTCAGCAGATCCTGTTGGCTCCAGAATTTGTCAGAATCCAACCACTTGCTACCATCTTCACCTGGTCTGAGCCTCTACGGAGGAGGCAGGGTGAGTCTTGTAAAGTGGCATCAAAGGCTGCTACCACCCCTGTGTGCTGCCCAGTAAAAGCCCTTGCAGTTTCCCAAAACCGCAGGTGATCAGAGCCCTCCCCCGAGTCACTCCTATCCAGATCACACCAACTCTGCTGTTTCCCCACGGCCAGCAGGTCCTTGCCTCAGGGCCTTTGCACTTGCTGTCTGTGCTGTTTGGAACGTTCTTTCTCCCTCCCGCACTACACACCCACACAGTCACACACCTTCGCATACACCCTTAGACACAATCCCACATGCTCTCACACACGGTTCTGGCTGTCACTGCATGCCGGTTTACCTGCCCAGGCTCTTCCTGGGCCAGGCTTAGGATCTACCCATCACCCTCAGCGACTGGACTGGGCGGGTCCGACCTCCTTAAGAGTGTCCTATAGGCACCAGGAGAGCCAGCTGGAAGTATGGGACCCTGGGTGAAAACTGGGGAGGGGATCTGTCCAGGGTCCCTCCGGCCTGAGACCGCTGTGGGCCCAGAGCCAGGCGAGGCTCCCTCGGAGTAGGCGTTGTTAGGACGCTGTTCCAGTAAACGGAGGCCCGAGGGGCTCGGTGGCTTGGCCAAGGCCACCGTCCAGTCCGTGGACCCCCGGCAGTGTCGGAACGAACAGACCTCGCACTGGACCTGCCCCCGCCCTGCAGGTGGCCGGGCTCACCCCCTTCCCCAGCCGCCGCTTGAGCAGGTATCGCTGGGCTACGTGGTCGTCCACCTCCGCGGCGCACATTCCGGGCTGGGCGCTGGGGCCTCCAGACGCCCGCAGCGCTGGAGCTGTTGAACCCGGTTGCCTTGGAGACTGCCCCCCTCCGTTGCGCTTGCGCGGTGCCGTGGTGGGGCGGAGGGTGCACCTCGAGCCCCACCCCCTCGCCCCGCCCCCGAGTGTCTCCCCTCCACCTCGCCCCAGTGGCGCCCCGCCCACTCGAGCCTGGCCCCGCCCCCAGCAGAGCCCCGCCCACTCTAGCCTGGCCCCGCCCCGGCGGCGCCCCGCCTACTCCTACCCCGCCCCTGGGCGCCCGGGTCCCAGGCCTCCGGAGCCAGATTGTGGGTGACGCGCTCACCTCCGCGGGGCGCCCTTTCCCCCGCCCCTTACCGCCCCTCCCCCGCTCGGCCGAGGTGGCGGCGGCGGGTAGCGCAGCGCTCGGAACCGGCCTCCTAAGGCCCCGCGGTCTGGGCGGGGGCTCCGCCGTCCTCCGCGCGGATGCCGGGGCTAGGGGATGCTGAGGCGCCCCGGGGGCTGGAGGCTGGGCTCCCAGGGCGGGGACGTCCCGCCAGCAGCCCAGGGCAGGCCGGAGGAGGCGGGAGTTTGCACACACGGTTGGTGAGAGTGTAAAGTACATTCTTTTGAAGACAGTTGCGCAGTTTGTTGACCATAGATGTACCACGAGCCAGGCATTCTTCACCTGGAGAGTTCCCCAAGAGAAATGGGAACACAGGTCCGCACAAAGAATCATACATGAACGCTCCTAGCAGCTTTGTCTCTAGTAGCCCCGAACTGGAAACCACCCAAATATTTCCAACTTTTTTTTTTTTTTTGGTAAGATTTTTATGGATTTATTCATGAGAGACACAGAGAGAGGCAGAGACACAGGCAGAGGGAGAAGCCGGCTCCATGCAGGGAGCCCAATGCAGGACTCGATCCCAAGACCCCGGGGTCAGGCGCTGAGCGGAAGGCAGATGCTCACCACTGAGCCACCCAGGTGTCCCTGCTTCCAACATTTGAAACAGAGGAATGGATAAACAAAACGTGGCCTAGGGTACAATGGCACGTTGCTCAGCAGGAAAGGGAAAGAAACTACTGACACACACAACATGGGCTGCAAGATCACGATGCTGGCTAAGTCAGACCCCTCCTCAAATCACCAGATGAATCCATTCATACAGAACTGTAGACAGTGCTTCCTCTGGTTCAGTGATGGCCCCCGGGGTGGAGCACAGGGAGAGAGGGACTGTCCAGGGAACGTTGGGAGGTAACAGAAATGTTACATTGCGGTGATGCTTTCAAGGGTGTATACGTCTAAGTTGTTGAAATCATGCCATGTGGTTGTATCTCAATATAAAGTTGGAGGACGTGGAGAATGAACAAGGGAAAGAAATGAGGCAGGAGAGCGTGCTCTTCTGGTCCCCAGTGTCCAGTGCTGGACAGTAAACAGATGCAAAACGGGACAAAATATATGAAACAAGTGTCTGTGAATTGGACAAGTAGTGCCAGCCCTGTGTCAGGGAAGAGTGGGAGAAAATTTCCACCATCTGAGACATGGAAACTCAAGGACTCCACAAAAATCTCCTTTTTGCTCCTTTTCCTGCTTCGATTCTTATGAGAACTGGTACTTCACAGACATTCTACACATGCCTCAGAATACAAGTAGCGTACGTGTTCCTTGTAAGGGGCAAGGAGTTAGTGATTCCCCTGGAACAGCACTGGACACTGGGGACCAGAAGCATCTAAGGAAGGAACAGGGGAGGATGACCAGACCAGCCATCAAATGCATATTGGAGACCACCAGCGCTGGACCCCTCCATGCCAAGGCCTGCTGGATCCGACGGATGACAGCTGGGTTCTCATCTTTGTCCTGACCAGTTCCCAGATGCCTGAGGGGGCGAGTACACCAGACCAGGCCACCATCCTCAATAAAAACCCCATTCCCCAAAGACTAGACTCATGCTTCCTTCCTTTCTGAGTCTCCCAGACACTCTGTCTATATCTGCTCTCTCTGTATCTTCAGTAATCTCCGCTCTCCCTTCCTGCTGGCTCATGTTTGATTTCTAGTCTGCAGGAAGCCAAGGAGCCCCCTGGCTGGTCCTCGGACCCAGCCTGCTGGCATGAAGTCCATGGAAAGAACAACTTGGTGGCAGGGGGTGGGGGATGGTGTTGCTGAAGATTTTCCAAATTTCACTTCGGTAGGAAGGTCTTAGTGTGCCAAGCAGCCAAACTGGACACCAGAGATTCAGGAGAGACTCCAGACATGTCACTTCTCAATAAAGTGACTAAGCCGGCTCTAGACCAAAGCCTACTCCACACCCGTCGTGAGTGTGGAGAACAAGCCTTAAAAGGAACAAGATGCTACAAATATAGCTTAACTGTTGGCCAAAAATCTTCACCACTCTTTAAAGGGAAACACCACAAACAGCACTCCATAACACAAAATTCAAAATCTTCAGCATCCAGAATGTAATAAAAAGTTACTAGTTTAGGGCACCTGAGTGACTCAGTAGGTTAAGCTTGCAATTCTTGATTTCAGCCCAATTCTTGATCTCAGGGTTGTGGAACCTGCTTAAAAAAAAAAAAAAAAGTTACTAGATTTACCCAATTAAAAATATGGGCAAAGAATTTGAATAGATATAGCTGCAAAGAAGGTATACAGATGGTCAACAGCACATGAAGAGATGCACAACGTCATTAATCATCAGGGAAATGCAATAAAAAATACATGAGATACTGTGCGGTGACTCAATCAGGTGGAGGCTGGCGGTGTGGGCAGGGAAAGAATTCACCAAAGACAGAACAAGGGAGATAGAAGTTTGTTGAATACGCTGCAAAGCAGCAGCGGGCAGGACGGCAAAGGAGAGACTGCCAGGGGGCAGGGGGAGGGCAGTGACAGGCTTGGGGGGGGGCTGTATTTATTGGAGGGGAGTGAGGACATATGGCAACATTAGAATTTTCCTTTTTGGTGCCTATGCCTGGTTGTCAGTGGCTCACTGGTCAGCTTGGGCCTATGACTAACTTGAGGTTGGTCACCTAATGAGCCTGTTTGCATTCAGCTGCGTGGTTGCAGTGGGGCCTGTCACCTTACTCAGGTTTCTAATGAAACCTGTGGCCTAAAAGCAGCTTCTACAGATACTACTCCACATTCACTCGGATAGCTGTAATAATAACAATAACGATAACAATAAGTCTTCACAAGGATGGAGAGAAATTGGAACTCTCTTGATTGCTCAAGGGCATGCAGAATGATGCAGTTGCTGCAGAAAACAGTTTGGCAGTTCCTCCAACAGTTAGACATAGAATTAGCATACAACCCATCAATTCCACTCCCGGAATATACCCAAAAGAATAGAAAACAGGCATTCAAGCAGATACTTGCACACAAGTGTTCACAGCATTCACAAAAGCCAAAAAGCGGAAACAACCCAATGTCCACCAATTGATGAATGGAAAAACAAACTGTGGTCTCTCCATACAGTGGAATATAATTCAGCCATAGAAAGGACTAAAGTGCCTGCTACACGTGACAATGTGGTGAGCTTCAGAAACACTGTGCCCAGGCAGCCCAGGTGGCTCAGCAGTTTAGCACTGCCTTCAGTCCAGGGCGAGATCCCGGAGTCCCGGGATTGAGTCCCACACTGGGCTCCCTGCATGGGGCCTGCTTCTCCCTCTGCCTGTGTCTCTGCCTCTCTCTCTCTCTCTGTGTCTCTCATGAATAAATAAATAAAATCTTTTTTTTTTAAAGGAAAGACTTCTTTTTTATTTTTTATTTTCATTTATTCATGATAGGCACACAGTGAGAGAGAGAGAGAGGCAGAGACACAAGCAGAGGGAGAAGCAGGCTCCATGCACCGGGAGTCTGACGTGGGATTCGATCCCGGAGCTCCAGGATCGTGCCCTGGGCCAAAGGCAGGCGCCAAACCGCTGCGCCACCCAGGGATCCCAAAATCTTTTTTTTTTTTTAAAGAAACACTGTGCCAGGTGAAAGAGGTCAGATACAAAAGATACGTATGTGATTCCACTTATATGAAATCCTCAGAGTAGGTAGGTCCATAGAGACAGAACACAGATTGATGGCTTCCAGTTCCAGGGGTTGAAGGAAGGGGATGGGTCAGGACTGCTTAATGGGAACAGGGTTCCCTTTAGGGTGATGCAAATGTTTTGTAACTAGATAGAGGAAGTGGTTACATAACACTGTGAATGGACCAAATGCCGCTGAGATGTATCCTCTAATGTAGTTAATTCTATGTGAATTTCGGGATCCCTGGGTGGCGCAGCAGTTTAGCGCCTGCCTTTGGCCCAGGGCACGATCCTGGAGACCCGGGATCGAGTCCCACATCGGGCTCCAGGTGCATGGAGCCTGCTTCTCCCTCTGCCTATGTCTCTGCTTCTCTCTCTCTCTCTCTCTCTCTGTGTGTGACTATCATAAATTTAAAAAAAAAATTAAAAAAAAATTCTATGTGAATTTCACCTCAAATTCACCTTGTAAAAAAAGTTACAGGGCTTGTGAGGAAGCAGGAACACATGACCATATCCAGGAGACAAGTCAGTTGATAGAACTAGACCCATAGGGATACCTGGGTGGCTGAGCGGTTAAGCGTCTGCTTTTGGCTCACCACGTGATCCCGGGGTCCTGGGATTGAGTCTCACAGCGGGCTCCCTGCATGGGGCCTGCTTCTCCCTCTGCCTGTGTCTCTGCCTCTCTCTCTTTCTCTCTCTGTGTCTCTCATGAATAAATAAAATAAAATCTTAAAAAAAAAGTAGACCCATAAATGACAGAGATGATGTAATTGGCAATAGCTTTAAGAAACAGCTGTTCTAAGTATGTTCATGGCTTTATTTTTTTTTAAGATTTTATTTATTTATTCATGAGAGACAGACAGAGAGAGAGAGAGAGGCAGAGACACAGGCAGAGGGAGAAGCAGGCTCCATGCAGGGAGCCTGACATGGGACTCGATCCCGGGACTCCAGGATCATGCCCTGGGCCAAAAGCAGTGCTAAATTGCTGAGCCACCAGGGCTGCCCTGCTCATGACTTTAAAGAAAAACATGAATATGATGAGATGAGAAGTTATAAAAAAGAACCCTGTGGAATTTCTAGAGCTGAAAAATAAAATGTCTGAAGTGCAAACTCATTGAATAGACTTAGTGGCAGAAGAGATGGCAGTGAACATGATGACATACCAATAGGAACTACACACATTGAAACAGGAAAAAACAAAAAACAAACAAACAAAAGAAACAGGAAAAAACAAAACTCAAGAACCTGTGGGAGAGTATCAACAAAAGAGAGCAATGAAGAGAGTATATTTGAGAGAGTAATGGCTGACGTTTTTGCAAATTTGAAGGAAAAGTAATACACTCACAAATACAGGAATTTAAGTGAAACCTCAGGGGGAAAAACACAAAGCAAGCTATAATAAGCACATGATAACTAAATTGCTGAAAAAGTGATAAAAATAACAAAATTATAAAAAAAATTACAAACAGAGGAACAAAAATAACTATAACCACAGAGTTCTTGTCAGAAAATAACTTCAAGCCAGAGGACAAAGCAAGGACATTATTAATGCACTAAAAACAAAAATATACAAATCAAAACAAAAACATTGCTAATCTAGAGTTATATACTCAGAGTATCATTCAAAAATGAAGACAAGGGACACCTGGGTGGCTCAGTGGTTGAGTGCCTGCCTTTGGCCCAGGGCATGATCCTGGAGTCTCGGGATCGAGTCCCACATCGGGCTCCCTGCATGGAGCCTGCTTCTCCCTCTGCCTGTGTCCCTGCCTCTCTCTCTGTGTCTCTCATGAATAAATAAATAAAATCTTTTTTAAAAAATGAAGACAATACTTGTTCAGAGAAACAAAAGCTGAGAATATGTAACACCTGCAGACCTGCACTGCAAAAAAAAAATATTAAAGTTTTCTGCAATGAAGAAAAGTGATTCTGAATGAAAATCTGGGTTGACATAAAAAAAAGGAAATAAAGAACTCTGGAAATGGGATATAATGGCTGAATATAAAAGACATTTATCTCATTCACTAAATTTCACTAAAAGATATGACTGCCCTAGGTCATAGGTAACCTGGTAACTCAATGATATGATCAAAAATCTATCTTAAATCCCATCATGACCATAATAAGATACCACCTCATGCCCATGAGGATGAAAACAAACGAACAAACAAACCCAAGACCCAAAACCAAAACCAAAAAAACTAAAACCCAAACCAAACCAAAAAACTGAAAACAGGAAAATAAAAAGTATTGGTGAGAATGTGGGAAAATTGGAACTGTTGGACACTGTTGCCGGGATTGTAAACTGGTGTAGTCAATATGGAAAACAGTATGGTGGTTCCTAAAAAAAAATTAAAATTAGAATCACCATAATATCAGGGAGTGGGGCTTTAGGAGGTGCTCAGGTCATAAGAATAGATCCCCATGCTAGAATGAATGATATTATAAAAGAGGCACCAGAGAAATCCGTAACCCCTTCCACCATATGAGAACACAGAGAGGAGCTGGCTATGAGTCACAAAGAGGGCCTTCACTAGATTGCAAATATTCCTGCCCCTTGATCTTGAACTTTCTTTTTAGAGTAAACTCTCCCCTTCCCCCCACATGGAACTCAAACCCATGACCTTGAGATCAAAAGTTGCATGCTCCACTCACTGAGCCAGCCAGGCTTTTCAGCCTCCAGAACATGAGAAATAAGTTTCTGTTGTTTATAAGCCACCCAGTCTGTGGTATTTTGTTACAGGAGCCTGAATAGACTAAGACGGATAGGAAAAGATCTAACATGCAAATAGTTTTCAAAAGAAAGCTTTAGTGGCTATGTTAATACCCAACAAAGTAGACTTTAGGACACAGACTATTACCAGGGAGAAAGAGGGACATTTCATTATGATACAAATATCAAGTCATCAAGCAGATATTCTAATCCTGGGAGTGCATGCACCTAATAGCAAATCCTCAAAATACATAAGGTAAAACCTGACAGAACTGAAAGAAGAAACCATCAAATCAGTTGGAGACACTCCTTTTTCAATAATGAGTAGAGCAAGCAAGTGGAAAAATAAAGATGCAGCTGTGTGACCTGAGCAGCACTGTTGTCCAGTTTGACCTAATTAACATTTATGGAACAATCCCCCACCACCAGTAGAATACACACTCTTTTCAAATGTGGAAATTTGAAGAATTTGAAGAATATTAAAGTAAATCATATTCTAGGTACCATAAAACAAAGATCAACAGATTTTTAAAGGATTGAAATATAAAAAACACGTTCTCAGATCCCACAGAATTGAATTAGAATTAAATATCAGAAAGATATTTGGAAAATTCACCCCCCCCAAAAAAAAATTTGGAGATTAAACAACACATATAAATAAACCAGTGAGTCAAAGAAGAAATTGCGAGGGAAATTAGAAACAATTTTGAGCTGGAAGGTCATGAAAACATGATGTGAAAACGTGCAGAGTGCAGCTAATGCAGCGGTTAGAGGGAAATTTATAGTTGCAAATGCTTATATTAGAAAAGACAAAAGATTTCAGTTTCCAACCTTAAATGCTAGAAAAAGAAGACAAAATTAAACCCAAAGTACATACAAGAATGAAGACAAGAGTAAGAATCATTGAAATGGAAAGTGTATAAACTGGAGGAAAAAATTCAATACAATTAAAAATTGATTCTTGGGGTGCCTGGGTGGCTCAGTTGGTTAAGCGTCAACTTCAGCTCAGGTCATGACCTTAGGGTCCTGGAATCAAGCTCCACATCGAGCTGCCCGCTCAGTAAGGAGTTTGCTTCTCCCTCTCCCTCTACCCCTCCTCTGGCTCCTGCGCTCTCTGTCTCTCTCTCAAATGAGGAAAATCCTTTTTTTTTTTTTTTTTTTAAAAAAAAGCTTTGATTCTTTGAATAAATGGGATAAAATCGAAATAGACGATAAAATGAAGAAATTACCAGTGTCAGGAATGAAAGACAGTGCATTCCTATAGATTCTTCAAACATTAAAAAGATGACAAGAGTGTATTATGAACAACCTCACATCCGTCAATTTGATAACTTAGCTGAAATGGCCGATCTACAGAACATGTGGAGCATTCATTCCTCAAATATACTCAAGAAAAAATATAAATATGGACTGAAAAGCTATAGGGCCCCCGGGACACAGAGGAGAGAAGGCGCATGGATGGAGACGGAGGGAGGAGTGGTGGCTAGTTGGCCAGGCTGCAGGAAATGAGACCTGGGCCCACTGATGGGGAGCCTGAAGCCAGGAGGGGGCAGCAGGATCCTTGGTGACCTCGGGCAGCAAGAGCCCCTTCCCAGGAGACTGTGGAGTGGCCCAATGCACCTGCTGGGGACCGTGGGCTCCTAGAGCGCCCAAGATGTGTGACAGCCAGCAGGCCACCCCTCTTTTCCTTGCCTCCTCCCCCCAAGTTAGAGGGGGTCTTGATCCTGCCATTCTGCCACTGAGAATGGAGCAGATAAGCAAAATTATACCAGCATCAGTGAACTTTGGCAAAAAAGAACTCTGCAGAGTGAACTTCATTACATTTAATCATCAAGTCAATTTTTCGATGGGCGTTTGACTCATCTGTTAGTTGGTACTTTCAAAGCTGCTGTTAGGTGTTTTCTCTCGGGGCCATATGTCTATGCCGTCCAACTGTGCCCTGTCCAAATACTTTGCAGATATAAAGTTGGCCAAGAGGATTTCATTTTCTCATCAACCGTTAGCCAACAATAAATTTTGTTGTGTGCGATTACATCCCTCAGCTTCGTTTTGAGCACGTTATCAACAGGGGATATTTATTACACATTAGTTAAAAAGTGCACTGTGTGTTTCATTTTTAGCTGATACCTGGGGCAATCATGGTAGCTTGGGGAGGCCTTGTCCAGAAGACCCACAGTGGGTCCCACAGTGGCAGGGAGCGAGGGCAGGTGGGAGCTCCCAGGGTCAAGCGGGGCGGTCAGACCCTCCTGCTCCCTCCACGGCTGGCCTCCTTGTAACTCAGGAGACCACAGAGTCCCCAGCTCGCAGGCTGCAGACTGTCACAGTCGTGTCATGGGCCCCGCCCCTTCCTGCAGGTCACAGTCCCCGGGGGGGGGGGGGGGGGCGCCCCACCGCTCGGGATACAGGTCTGAGGACACGGCACGGTGCGCCCCGCCGGCGCCTGGCTGCCTCGAGCACAGCCTCTGCACCCCACTGGAATGCACCTGCTACGCTCCTCCAGTGCCCGGACCTCCAAAGCCGGCCTCTCCCCTCTCCTGCTCCCGGCGGCGTGGGCTATGGACTCAGGTACTGTGGGTCCCCCAGGAAGTCACCGTGGGGGCGAAGATGTTGTCCTCTCGGAGATCACGAGGGGCCTGGAGGAGGTGTGCCCTGGGCCAGTGCCCCCTCATAGCTGTCCCTCAGGGGCACCTCTGAGCCAGCCTGCAGAGGTGCGCGTGGCCATTGCCCTCGGGGCCTGCGGGGGGCTCTGGACACTGGGCATCCTTCTTTTTGTCATCCTCTTCCTCACATACAGAGGTAGGTGAGCACCCCTGGAGACTGCGCCAGGAGGCTGACCTGCACCACGCCCCAAGCCCCAGCCTTCCTGGCTCGGCCCCCTTCAGGGAGGAATAGGGAGCCAAGCCCATGGGCCCTGGCTCCAGCCAGGCCTGTCAAGGCTCCTGAGCCTGCCCTGAAGTGGTGAAGCCTCGGGTCCCATGAAGTCCCACCTGGCCTTCCTGTGCTCCATGCACACCCCCAGGGGCTCCTGCTGGCTTCCGCCTGTCAGCCCTGAGCAGGAGCAGCGGTGGCAGCACCGGGCCCTCACGGCACCGTGTGTCAGGGAGGGCAGAGCGCTTCCTCCAGGGGCAGCCCTGGCTCTGGGAGCTGACGCACGTCGTGGCCTGGATCTGGGCATTCCACGGGGCTGACTGCGAACCTGGTGTGGGTCTGGCACCGGCTCCGAGGTACCTGGCCGTGAAGGGGAGGCCACTTGAGGAAAGGTCCTTGCCTACATGTCCAGCCTAGAACTGGCTCCCTAGTCTGGGGAAGTGGGGGAGGGGGAGGCCTGCAGGCAGTACCCAACCTTGGACATAGGCAAGGGGACAGATTTGGGTCCCAGCCAGGGCCCAGAGAACAGCCAGGCCTGGGCCCTCCAGGGCTTGACCCCAGCCAGAGGACACACTGGATAGACAGGCTCTCCTGGACTTCGCTCACGTTCCTGCCCATCGTCTCCTTTGCTGCGGTGGTCACTGTCAGCGCTGTGCTTCTGATCAAGGGACAAGGTACTGGGGTGGGGCTGGGGCATCCTATCACCCCCCAGGGGCCCTTCCTCCGCTCACTAGTCAGTATCTGGCTCCCGCCCAGGGCTGAGCTTCAAGAACAGGTCTTTGGTATCATCCGAACCCACTGATTCTACAGGTCCAGTTGCCCAGGGCACTAGCCATGTGCTGGCTTCGGCTGCTGTGGGGTGGGGGTCAGTAAAGGTGGCTGGCTCTGCCCCTTGCATCAGGGCACAGGGCAGAGATGGGGAAAAGACTGGGCAAGGGGTAGCAGTACACACGGGGACAGAGCCCACCACTGTCCAGTCCAAGTCACAGCCCTAGTGCTTCCAGGGGTCCTCGGACAATCACCTTGTGCCTCAGTTTTTCCACCTGTGAAATGGGAGCAGAGGCTGCTGGAGGTGCTCACCTGCAGGTCAAGCATAGCCTAACTCCACTGGCTGGCTACTCCTGAGGGAGGGGGCTCACCCCAAGTCTCAGGAGCTGAAGAGGGACGGCATGTAAGACAAGGGGCCAGAGAGTGGGCCCTTGGGAAGCCTGACTGGGGGGGTGGTGTGTGTGTGGTGAGTGCTCAGGGGCCTGAGGAGTAGTATGAGCAACTGAGAACCCATCTTGGGGGGTCCACGGCAAAATCTGGGACAGTGCAGGGCCTCCACAGGGGTGGGTGGGGGGCAGCCTTGGCAGGCTGAGCGCACTGCCAAGTGTCTTCCTCCTAGTGTCTTTCCAGCTCAGCATTCCTGCGAAGAGGTGAAACAGGGTCCCCACTTCCCCTGATCCATGCAGGTCATGATGCGGAGGGGAGGCAGGGGGGCAGAGGCGGGCGGGGAGTGGATGGCGTGCTGGGCAGGGCTTCCCACGTGGCTGTCGCGTCTAGACTGCAGAACTGGGAAGATGCGAGTCCTGAGAAAACTGGAGGCAGAGAACAAAGCGCTGGCTCAGACCTGTCCTGGGAGGAGGCATCCGGGGGCAGTAAAGCAGAGACAAGTGACCGAGAGATCCGGGAGGCTGGAAAGACTTAAAGGCCTCTCTCCACTGAGTCCCTCACTTCACCCCAGAAATTAAAGGACGGGGCCAATCACAGCCCCGTTGTCTTGAGTGTACGTCATATTATTTTTATTTATAAGATAAATATTGTTTTACTAGAAAGAAAATGCCTTTTGTGTTCCTAATTTTAAGAAGCTCTGCCACCAGGCAGGTGTGGTGACCAGAGCGCTTCCAGAGGTGAGGGGATGCCCACAGCTCTGCAGTCGGCCTCCTAAGAGGTCCACACGAGCCTTCCTACTGATGCAGGCTTCCTTAAACGTGTTCCTCCCAAACTGGCAGGTGCACAGTTCGTGCCTCTGCCCACGCGGCAGCAAACGTGGACACACCTGTATAGGAGAGGAACTATGTGATGACAGGCCCCAAGCAGATGTGGCTTCAAGCTGCCGGTCAAAGGAGGTAGAGACGCACGCAGCTGGCGCCCCTGGAAGCTGACCCTGGGCTGGTCAGTGGGATGAGACAGCAGGCGCTCACGTGTGGGCTCAGGAACCCAGAGGGAACCCCAGACAGAGAGGCAGTGGACAAGCGACGGCATCCCAATGGACGGGACCTTAGGGGCACCCTAACCCCCCAAGGGGCCTCCAGGAGTGGAAAGAATCCCAGAGATGCGGGGTTGTGCGGCGCTCTGTCCTGGTAGGGCAGGGGGGACCTTCGCGGGGGAGGCTTGCTCACGGCTGCGGCCCAGGAACTGGGGCACCCTCTAGCACACGGGGGCGACGAAAGGAGTGTCCCCTGGCGGCCAGATGGCGACGGGTCCAGGGCCGGCGCAAGGGGCTTGGGGGCTGCTCCAGCTGGGGCTGGCCCGTGGGCTCCGGGGCTGGTCCAGCGTCCTCCTCGGAAGCCACAATCCTGCGGGGCCGGCGGGACCCCCGCAGGGCACACACGCGGGCGGGACCCGGAGGGAGACAGGTGGGGGGCGGCCGTTGCCCGGGGGATGCGCTGGCCACGCGGGCGGGCGACTGAGTTCTGTCTCCACGGAGACCGTGAGCTAAGGTAAGCCCCCCCCCGGCGACGCCGAGGCCTGGAGAGGGCCCAAGATTAAGGTCGGACGATGCCCTGGCCCCTGCCTGGCCCCAACCCCCGGGGGCCACCTCCCCCCACCTCGCAGCCCGCAGGCCCACGCCGCTAGAATATTCGGATATTCGGGCCGGAGCAAGGGAAGGGCTCGGCTGGGGCCGCGGGCCGCAGCCCATGGCGCCCAAGAAGCAGCGCGGGGCCAGCGTGGGGCGCCGGCCGGGCGCGGGGGGGGACGGCGCTGAGCCGCCGCTGTCGGAGCGCGCGCAGTACCTGCAGCGCGAGGACACGCTGCTCTCGGAGGAGCTGGGCGCCTGCCAGGCGCGCGTGGACCAGGTGCTGCGGGACAACGCCTTCCTGGACGCCGAGGCGCTGCGCCTGCGCGAGGAGAACCGGCTCCACGCCAGCTACGCGAGCGCGCGCTCCCGCCGCTGCCCCCGCGCCGTGGTGCGGCTGGACGAGCAGCACCGCGCGGACCTGACGCAGCTCCAGGGGCAGCGGGCCGAGCTGGCCTCGCTCTTCCGCGGCCGCGAGGACGGCGTGCGCACGCAGCTGCTGGAGAGGGAGGCGCGCGCAGCGCAGATGGCGCGGCAGGTGCAGGAGCTGCAGCCCTACAAGGCCAGTGGCGCCGCGGCGGTGCCCCGAGGGCGGGGTGGGCACGCGCCGCCCCCCACTCTGACCCGCGCCCCCGCCCCCGCCGCAGGAGCTGCAGCTGGAGCAGTTGGCCCGCATCCGGGCGCTGGAGCGCGAGCTGCTGCACATGCGCGTGGAGCACACGCAGCTGCTTCGCCGCGTGAAAAGGCGTTTCCTGGAGGACAAGGCGGCCTTCGAGCGCGAGGCGCGTCAGCGGGTGCAGTCCCTGGCGCGACGCGCCGAGCGGGAGGCAGCGCGGGCGCTCATCGCGCACACGCAGGCCATCAGGGCGGACAACGGGCGCCTGCGGCAGGAGCTGCTGCGGCTGCTTCGCTGGGCTCAGCTGCTGCACCACACGCGGCGCCAGCTGCTGGAGCAGCGCGAGCAGCTGCGGCGGGAGCACCAGGACACTCGGGACCTGGTGCGCGTGCACGGCTGGCTGCGCCGGGGCCCTGACGGCCCGCCGCTGTGGCAGCCGCCGCCCGCCTCGCATCCCGTGTCCCCCGCCGCCTCCACGGCCCCGTCGCGCGTGGCCTCCCGGGCCCCGTCCCGCGCGGCCTCCCAGATCCTGTCATCGCTCCCGTCGCATGTGGACTCCTGGATCCCATCACGGGCCCCCTTGGGGGCGGGTTCACAGGCTCCATCCCAGCCCTGGAGGAACGCGGGCGCCCGGGTCCCATCCCTGACCCTGTCCCTGACCCCGTCCCGCCCGGGCTCCCTGACCCCGTCCCTGACCCCGTCCCACAAGGGCTCCAGGGTCCTGTCATTGACCCCGTCCCACCAGGGTGGCCGGGCCCAGTCCTTGCCCTCGTCGCGCCCGGGCTCCCAGGTCTCTTTGTGGGCCCCTTTAGCTGGTGCCTCACAGAGCAACACTCCTGCTAAGTCGGCCTCGGGATCAGGCTTCTCCTGTCCCCCAGTCCAAGGAGACCGCGGACACTGACGCTGCAGCGGAAGCCGCCCGTGGAGACGTGGAATCGCGCGGGGCCGTGGGGGGCGTGTGAAGGTGAGGGCGCGCGAGCTCAGGTGTTTGGTGCCCGCAGCGTTAATAAAGGTGTGAGCGGCATGGCCCGCTGGCGCTCCCGCCGCAGCAGGTCTGGAGGCACGGCCCCCTCCTTCTCGCTTCGTTTCCAAACGGCAAAGCAGTAGGGTGCGCCGCTCGCCCCGCGTGTCCCTGTACCCCACGACTGACCCCAGCTGCTCCGCACGGGCAGAGGACGTCAGCCACGCGGGGTCTTCCCACCGGGGCTGCCGCGGCTGGCCAGCGGAGCGGGCCTGCCCAAGTGGTGCGAGCAGGGCAGGAGTCCGCTGGCGGGGGGCGCTGGGTGCTGCGGGCTGCAGCCGGGAGGGTTAGCGTCGGGTGGGCTGTGGTCGGGAGGGCCATGGGGTGGGGGTCCGAAGGTCGTGGGAGGTTTTATGCTTAACTTATTGGGGATTTGGAGGTAATTTTTAATTTAATATAATTTCCAGCTTGGAGAAAAGTTGCGGAGTACAGAAACTCCCGCACATGGTTTATCAAGAACCGCGGGCAGTTTGCATTCTGCCTGTGTCTGTGTCTGCATTTTGTTCCTGAACCACTTGAGATTAGGTTCAAGACCCCGGGCCCCTTTGCTTAAAGGACTTAACATCCTTTAGTGTTACTGAGCTCGAGCATGTTCTCCTACTACCCTGGTACAATGATCCAAATCCAGAAGTGTGGTACAGAGAAGACAGTATTGGCTAGGCCACAGGTCACATGCACCTGCTGTCAGCTGTCCCAACAGTGTCCTTTGTGGCTCCACCTCTGGCAGGGCTGCACATTGCATTCAGCTATCAGTCCCAATGTGCCTAGGCTGGCCCGGATGATGTCCCATGGTTGTGGTTTGTATTCACCCACAGCCATACCTAGGGAGGACCAGCAGCTGGGGGGGCGGGGTAGGCCCTGCTGCTCTCATGCCCTCAATCCTGGCCCTAGGGCAGGGACTTCACCCCCACCACAGAGGGAAGGTTTTTAAAAATTCTGGGTCTTTGGCTGCACATTGCCAGCCGGCGTCAGAGAGGCCCAAACAGGAGGTGGCCATGGCTAGAGTGGCTGGTGCCCTTCTGGAGGGAGGGTGCTCCCCAACGGTGGCCTACGGACCAGGGGTCCAAGCAGCCAGTCCTGATGGCTGTTAACCTTAAAAATGAAAGGGCCAGTTATTTGACCAGCAGAAATGGGTTTGTTCAGGAACAGCAGGGAATTGCAGCCCCCAGGCAAGTCAGCTAGGGCAGGAGGCAGGTGAGCCCTGGAACAAAGGAGCTCTACACGCTCAGGCTCCAGGCTCGGGGCAGGGGGAGCTGGGAGGGTCGGCTGTAAAGAGAGCGTCCCTTGGCCTGAGCGGAGCTGGATGCTTAGCGGCTTCTCATTGGCTGGGCTGTAGGCCGGGAGGGAGGAAACCGTCCTTCCCCAGGGGACCTGGAGGGCTGCAGTGACTGGCGAGGCCCCAGCTGGCTCTGAGGGGACAGGGATGCAGGGGCTGCAAGAGGTCCCCCTACTGGCTTCCCAGCTTCCCCCGCCTACCCCCCCCACCCCCCCGCTCCTCCAGGTGTCTTCTTTTTTTTTATTTTTTTTTAATTTTTATTTATTTATGATAGTCACAGAGAGAGAGAGAGAGGCAGAGACACAGGCAGAGGGAAAAGCAGGCGCCATGCAGGGAGCCCGACGTGGGACTCGATCCCGGGACTCCAGGATCACGCCCTGGGCCGAAGGCAGGCGCCAAACCGCTGCGCCACCCAGGGATCCCTCCCCGGTGTCTTCTGAACCAGGTTTCCTATTATTTTCACAGCTCCCGTGGAAGGGGATGGTCAGGGCAGGGGGAACTGGGACTGGACCCGGGCGTGGTGGAGACAGATCATGGGTTTAAAATGGAGCTTTTAGTCATCAAGGGCAGTGCACACTGAGGGTGAGCCACCCCGGGGAAGTGGGCAGAAGCCCTGGCCTGCCTCATGCAGCGGTATTTGGGGTTCTGTATGCTTTGGCCGCACCCCCCACCGTGAAACTTTGGTTTAAACGTTCTGGTCCTGGGTGGGCAGTGTTCCTAGGTCCCTCCCAGCAGTAAACACAAACACTCTTGGAGGAGTTCAGCATTTCCCTTTAAAAGGAACTAGGGCTCCTTTGAGATTTGGGGAAGGAAATAACACAAAATGTGTTTAGGACATCTTGTGCCAGAAAGCAAGTTTGCTTCCAGAAAGAGACCTTTGCCAGAGGGACAAGGTGACAAAAGTGAAGGGCCCCGAATGGCCAAAAAGCCAACAATTTCATCATCAAAAAGAATAATGTCTGTACTGAACAGAAACATATCAAATATATAAAATGCATAAGTTTAAAATATTATAAAAATCCATTCCATTAGCCATTTGAAAGTTGCTACTACAGTCATCCACTGTTGAAAAAATTGCTGGTTGAAGAATCACATCCTGACTCTCCCCTATGAACTGCATTTCAGGACAAATTGGTGAAGGAAAGTTATGTGTAGAATTCCATCTAGTAAATGCAGAAGAAAGAGTTGGCAATGTCATAATGGCAGTAAAAGCCTATAGGTGGAAGACTGATGAAAATAATGGAAGATTCAGCTGACCCTCTGAACCCATGAGTGACCCTAACTCTGCCAGGAGGGTATTAAGTGCCTCCTGGTATGAAGCCATAGAATCTTGCACAATGCAACCTACAGAGCTTTCCTGATGAGAAACAAACTGATCTAATCAAGCTTCTGAATGTAACTACCAGCATATACAAAATACAGGGGAAAGAGGAACATATTAAAAGATATAGTAGGGATGTAGTTATTCAAATCTTCTATGGGGTAAATGACTTATTCCCCCAAAAAATAAATGGGAAGGGATTTTTTAAAAAGAAGGAACAGAGTTCCTTTAGTTTTGTTATGGATTAACAGACTTAAGATACATTTCCACTAAATGCAACATGTAGACCTTGTTCAAACCCTTATTCTAATTTGAAGTGTTAAAAAAATAATAATACTTTGAAGTGTTAAATCAGGATCCCTGGGTGGCTCAGCGGCTGAACACCTGCCTTTGGCCCAGGGTGTGATCCTGGGGTCTCCGGATCAAATCCCACATCGGGCTCCCTGCATGGAGCCTGCTTCTCCCTCTGTCTGTGTCTCTGCCTCTCTGTGTCTCTTATGAATAAATAAAATCTTTAAAAAAATGAAGTGTTAAATCAAGATAAAGTTTACTGGTACTTATCAGGGTAATAAGCAGTAACATGTCTCACACTTTCTCTTCCCAGGTACTCCTCCTAGCAACTGATACTCTGATACTCTAGTCTTTCTTCTGCCCCGGCACCCTCTGTCCTCAAGACCCTCTAGCTCACTGATTCCCATGAAATAGCTCCCTGAGAGACATCACTCAGACTAAGCATTTGTCAGTTTCTCTCATTTTAGTTTTGTCATTTCTACTTTATTTTAAAGCAATTATTAATTGCATATGAGTTTAGAACTCTTCCTGTAGTTTCTTCCTATAGTAGAGGAAAGTCTAGCTCTCCCCTCTAAATTGAGCAGTGTTTTTCTTTTCTTTTCTTTTCTTTTCTTTTCTTTTCTTTTCTTTTCTTTTCTTTTTTCTTTTCTTTTCTTTCTTCCTTCCTTCCTTCCTTCCTTCCTTCCTTCCTTTTTTCTTTCTTTCTTTCTTTCTTTCTTTCTTTCTTTCTTTCTTTCTTTCTTCTTTCTTTCTTTCTTTCTTTCTTTCTTTTTTTTTAGTGTTCTTCTTTATACCTCTGCCCACAGCCTGTTATTAATGTGGCTGCTTCTGCTTTCTTTTGGTTTGTCTTGCACACCCCTCTGTATGGGTGTCAATTTTATATTTTCATTGTGTCTCTAGAGGCAGTATAAGTGGTTCTTATTGTTTTAAATCCAGTCCAACAGGGGTGCCTGGGTGGCTCAGTCAGTTAACCATTTGCCTTTGGCTCAGGTCATGATTCTGGGGTCCTGGGATCTAGCCACCAGGCAGGCTCCCTGCTCAGTGAGGAGTCTGCTTGTCCCTCTCCCTCTGCACAACGTCCCCCCTACTGTGTGCTGTTGCTCTCTCTTAAGTAAATTTTAAAGATCATTTGAATAAATGAACACAGCCCAACAATCTTTGTCCATTAACTTTCATCTCAATTTATTTGCAGTATTGGTAGCAGTATTTGTAAAATCAGTTTATTTTATACTTTCTGGTTTTTCTTTCTTCATATTTCTCTTGAAGCCCTCCCCCGTTTCATTTGTTTTCCTCCACTTGTGTGGGAATCTCACTCTTCTTCTCTTTCAGTGGTCACCTGAGACATGGAAACGGGGACATTTAAGTCCATCATTCATGAAGATATTAATATATTTACCCTTCTCCTAACCCTCACAGTGCTTTAAATTTCCCTACCTTTCTGGTTTAGAACCTAGTGATAACAAGATTACCCACAAATTACATTGCTACTTTCTTCGGGAAAATTCATCTGCCTGCATACTCATCACTTGAGAGTGATATGCGGTATGTGTTTGTGCTTGAATACTGTTTACTTTAAAACTCCTGCTGGGGTAGCTCTGCTGCTCCCTTCGTCCTCGTACAGCTTTCTGGCTTCTCCGTCTAAACAAGCTGCTACAACTCGGCCCTGGTCTGCCCTATCCAACTGCGGCCCTGAAGGCACCGCGAGGATGGAGAGTGCAAGCCCCCAGGCCCCTGAGGCCTAGCCACGCGGGACACGCAGCAGCGGAGTGTCAGGATGGACCCAAGTGGGCAACTCCAGTCGGGCCTCCCTCAGATTGTAAACGGTCCTCCTCTCCCCCCTCAACACCTGCCCGGGGCTCTGCGGGTCCTGCCCCGAGGCACCGCGGCTCGGCCGGCGGGGACTATGGGGTCTCCCCCATCCCCGCCTGGATCCCGTTCCCAGGACCTTCGGGCCAGTCCGGAGAGTGGGACTTGCAGCTGTGCTCTCTGGGCTCCCCGGAAGAGTCAATGACCCTGTTCAGCTTCCAAATAAAACAGAGAAAGGGGAGCTCCTTACAACGGGCTGTAGGGAGGGGAGGGCCTGCGGGGCGCAGCAGCAGAGGGCCCCGCACCCACGCGGGCCGCGGCGGCTTCCCGGGCGCGCAGCAAGGGGCTAACCCGGAGGCTGCCGTGGGGCGCGGGGGCGCGGAGGGCGGGCCCGGGGCGGCGCGTGGCCGAGTCAGGACGCGGACCCGGGGGCGGGGACCCGCGGGGCCCGGGAGGCTGCCGTTGGGCGTGGAGGGCGCGCGAGCAGCGGTCGGCGGCCAGGGCGGGGCGCCACGCGGGGGGCTCGCGGTCCCGACCTCCGCGGCGGCCCGGGCGCCTCCAGGGGAAGTGCTGCTCCCGCGGCCGGAAGCACCCCCCGCCCCCCCCGTGCGGAGGCGGGGCTCCGTGGGCGCTGGCTGCCCTTCCCCCCCCCCACCCCCGGGCCCTCGACGCCCTGAGACCTTCACGGTTCCTTATTGCGGGTTGCGGTAAAATGCACAAAACTCAGAATTCACTGTCCTAACCATTTTTTAAAAATATTTATTTATTCATGAGAGACCCAGAGAGAGGCGGACACCCAGGCGGAGGGAGGAGCAGGCTCCCTGCCCGGAGCCCGACGCGGGACTCGATCCCGGCACCCCGGGGTCACGCGCTGGGCCCCCCGGGCCCCCCTCGCAACCCCCTGCAGCGGCACACTGCACCAGCACTAGGGACATTCACAGCGTTGGGCACCAAGCTCCAAACGTACGTTTCACACCAAACGTGGGGCTTGAACTCAGGACTCTGGGATCAAGAGTTGGACACCCGGGCGACTGAGCCACCCGGGCACCCCTAGCCGCCAAACTCTTGATCTTGCAAAAGAGGAACCCTGCACCCATAAAACAACCACTTCCCACCCCTGGGTCCCTGGCCACCACCACTCCACTTCCGGTCTTTATAATTCAATGCCTCCTAGTAAGTGGGCTCACGTGGTATTGGTCTCTGCTGCTGGCTTAGTTAACTGGGCTTTTTTTTTTTTTAAATATTTTATTTATTTATTCATGATAGACATAGAGACAGGCAGAGACAAAAGCAAGCTCCGTGCAGGGAGCCTGATGTGGGACTGGATCCTGGGTCTCCAGGATCATGCCCTGGGCCAAAGGCAGGCACTAAACCACTGAGCCACTTGGGGATTCCCTAGTTCACTGGGCTTAAGTCCTCACGATTCTCACATGTCCAAGCACGTGACAGGACTTTTAAGGTTAATATTCCATTGTACGGATAAACTACATTTTGCTTCTCCATTCATCCCTTGAAGGACACTTGGATTGCTTCCGCCTTTTGGCTCCTGTGAGTAACGCTGCCACACACAAGGCTGTGCAAGTATCTCTGCAGAACCCTGCCTTGACTTCTTTTCAGTATTTACCCACAAGTGGAATTGCTGGCTCAAATGGTGACTCTAGTTTTAACTTTTTGAGGACCAGTCACACTGATTTCCAGTGGGGCTGCACCACTTCACGTTCCCACCGACAGCGCACAAGGGACGCCAGTTCTCCACAGCCTCACCAACACTTGCTACTCATTATTCACGGTACCCATCCCAGCAGGTGTGAAGTAGTATCTCATCGGGAGTCTGATATGCTTTTCCCAAGTGATTAATGATACTAAGCAGCTTCTCATGCGCTTATTGACCATTCAAATATCTTCTTTGGAGAGCTCTTTATTGAAGCCCTTTGTCCATTGTCTTTTCTTTTTAAGATTTTATTTATTTATTCATGAGAGACATAGAGAGAGGCAGACACACAGGCAGAGGGAGAAGCAGGCTCCCTGCAGGGAGCCCGACGTAGGACTCGATCCCAGGACCCCGGAATCATGCCCTGAGCCGAAAGCAGGTGCTAAACCGCTGAGCCACCCAGGGATCCCCTTTTGTTCATTTTTGAATTCAGTTTTGCTGTTACCATCTTTAGAAGTCCTTTATATATTCTGGGTATTCATCTTTTTTTTTTAAAGATTTTATTTATTTATTTATTTATTTATTTATTTATTTATTTATTTATGAGATAGAGAGAGAGGCAGAGACACAGGCAGAGGGAGAAGCAGGCTCCATGCAGGGAGCCCGACGTGGGACTCGATCCTGGGTCTCCAGGATCATGCCCTGGGCCAAAGGCAGGCGCTAAACCGCTGAGCCACCCAAGGATCCCCAGTTTTTAATTTTGATGAAGCACCATATCTATTTTTACTTCCATTGCCTATACATTTGGTGTCATATCCAAGAAATCATCACCAGATCCAATGTCGTAAAGCTTTTCCCCTACATTGTCTCCTAGGAGTTTTCTGGCTTTAGCCCTTAAGCTTAGGTCTTTGATTCACTTTCAGTTAGTTTTTATATATGGCGTTAGGTGAGCACCCAACCTTCTCTCGAACATGGGTGCCTGGCTTTCTCAGCACTATTTGTTGAAAACTATCCTTTCCCTACTGAATGGTCTTGGCACCCTTGGTAAAAATCATCTGACTATATGAAAAAGAGTTTATTTCTGAGCTTTACTCTCTTCCAGTGGTCTATGTGTCTGTTTATGCTAGTACCTACTGCCAGCAGATTTTATACCCTCGGAAGCTGGAGATACCTGGCTCAACAGATTGAGTCCATAATACTGTATGATTCCATTTTATATAACATTCTTGATATGACAAAATTATAGAAGCACAGAGAACATTAATGGTTGCTAGCTGAGGAGGGATTGAAGGTGAAGGGAAGTGAATATAAAAGGGTAGTGAGAGATCTTCTGGTAAGTGTATCTTCTGTATCTTGATGACCTCAGTGTCACTCTCCTGGTTGTAATGTTGTACTGCAGTCTTCAAGATGCTGCCAGTGGGGTAGGTGGGGTAAACAGAACACAGAAACTCTGTATTACATCTTACACATGGATGTAAATGTATAATTATCTCAAAAAGTTTAAGAATAGAAATGTGTTGGAGATCCCTGAGTGGCTCAGCGGTTCAGCACCTGCCTTCGGCCCAGGGCGTGATCCTGGAGTCCCAGGATTGAGTTCCGTGTTGGGCTCCCAGCATGGAGCCTGCTTCTCCCTCTGCCTGTGCCTCTGCCTCTCTCTCTCTCTATGCCTATCATGAATAAATAAATAAAATCTTAAAAAAAATAGAAATGTGACAGTGGAGGATGCCTGAACTAATTAAATCAGCCTATGCTCCAGTAGGGCTACCCCAGGGACTGTTAGAACTCTCCAGGTGATGCTGAACCATAGCCAGGGCCAATCTTGTTGCTCTTGGGGCCTCTTGTTTCCTCTGCCTAGAACACAACTGTGGCCATCCTGGTACTTGTCAAACATTGAGGAGCTGGGGAGACCTAGTTCACTATGTGAACCCCTCCTAAAGACTGAGTGGGAGACCCCGAGAAGGATGACCTAGGGTGGACAGTGCTGGCCCAGGAAGAGCAAGGAGGGTGTGTAGATCCCACACAGAAAGTCCAATGCGCCTGGTTGACAGATGAGAACACCTTACTCAGGAGGGCACTGCTCAGGTACGTGGCTTTGGCTCATTCCAAACTTGGTGAGGGGCGGTGGCGTGGTGAGTAACTGGGATCCCAGCAGTCCGGTGCAGGAAGAGACCTCTTAGCCCAAGTCCTGACTAGATGTCCCTATAACCCTGGGCTCTGCAGACACCCAGCCCTGAGCCCTCTTGTCTCACCTGGGACTATGCTCCGCCCAACCTCCCTCTCCTGCTACTGCCCCAGCAACTCGGTCCAAAGCACATGTCCACCAATGCTACACACTGGGGCGCTCCCCACACCCCGGGGCAGGACAAGACTTGGCCTTGGTACCACTCAACCCCACCCACCACCATTCAGAAACTGTAATGGAGGGGTACCTGGTGGGCTCAGTTGGAGGAGTGAGTGACATTTAATCTTGGGATTGTGAGTTTTAGCCCCACATTGGGGGGTAGAGATTACTTAAAAATTAAATCTTTTGGGGATGTGTTTGGCTCTGTCAGCTAAGTGTCTGCCTTTGGCTCGGGGCATAATTCCAGGGTCCTGGGATTGAGCCCCACATCTGGCTCCCTGCTCGGCAGGGAGCCTGCTTCTCCCTCTCCCGTTCCCCCAGCTTGTGTTGTCTCTCTCTGTGTCAAATAAAGTAAATAAAATCTTTTTTTTTTAATTATTTTTTTAAAAAGGGAGAAAAGAAACTGTAATGGAAAAGACTCCAAATTTGATGAAAACAATAAATCTAAAAATCAATAAACAAATCCAAAATCAATAAATCAAAAAACAAACAAAATCAATAAATCCCGATCAGTATGAAAACAAAAATAAATCAGGCACATCAACCAAATGGCTGAAAGGCACTGATAAAACTTTAGAAGCACCTAGAAGAGAAAAAGACATTATGAACAGGAGAACAAAGGCAGAGATGATTGCAAAATTTTCATCAGAAATAATGTGAGCCACAAGACAATGGAATATCTTCAAGGTAATGAAAGATAACCTGTTACCCTAAAACTTTATACCCAAGAAAAATATCCTTTGAAACTGAAGACAAAATACAGATATTTTCAGCAGACCAGATCTGAGAGAAACTGTCCTTGGTGTAACAGCAATAAAATAAATGATAAAGCACATCATTCAGGTTGCAGGAAAATGTAAACTTGGACCAGAAATAGCAATTGTGTGGGTAAACGTAAAAACCTGTAACGTTAAAATTTTATTAAAAGATAATTGTTTAGGGATACCTGGGTGGCTCAGTGGCTAAGGCTGAGTGTCTGCCTTCGGCTCAGGGCGTGACTCCTGGGGTCCTGGGATCGAGTCCTGCATTTGGCTCCCCGCATGGAGCCTGCTTCTCCCTCTGCTTGTATCTCTGCCTCTGTGTCTCCCATGAATAAATAAAAATTAAAAATAAAATAAGGGGATCTTGGGTGGCTCAGCGGTTTAGCGCCTGCCTTTGGCCCAGGGAGTGAACCTGGAGTCCCGGGATCGAGTACCACGTCGGGCTCCCTGCATGGAGCCTGCTTCTCCCACTGCCTGTGTCTCTGCCTATGTGTCTCTCATGAATAAATAAATAAAATATCTTAAATAAAAGAAAATAAACCATATCAATATTAAAAGTAAATATACGGGATCCCTGGGTGGCGCAGCGGTTTGGCGCCTGCCTTTGGCCCAGGGCGCGATCCTGGAGACCCGGGATCGAGTCCCACGTCGGGCTCCCGGTGCATGGAGCCTGCTTCTCCCTCTGCCTGTGTCTCTGCCTCTCTCTCTCTCTCTCTGTGACTATCATAAGTAAATAAAAAATTAAAAAATAAATAAATAAATAAAAGTAAATATACTAGGGATGCCTGGGTGGCTCAGGGGTTGTCTGTCTTTGGCTCTGGTTGGTCACGATCCTGGGGTCCAGAGGTCGAGTCCCACATTGGGTTCCCTGCAGGGAGCCTGCTTCTCCCTCTGTCTCTCTCTCTCTCTCTCTCTCTCGTGAACAAGAACTTATAAAAAAAAAAAAAAAAGGACCTAACTGCATCTGTCTCCAAGAAATACACTTTAATTATACTGACATACATAGGTTAAGTAACAATTATATCCTGGAAGCACTAATCATAACTCCAAAACAAATGCATTAATATCAGACACAGTGGATTTCAGGTTTTCTAAAAAACACCAGAGGGGCAACTGGGTGGCTCAGTGACTGAGCGTCTGCCTTTGGCTCAGATCATGATCCTGGAGTCCTGGGATTGAGTCCCACAACAGGTTCCCTGCATGGAGCCTGCTTCCCCCTCTGCCTGTCTTTGCCTCTGTGTAATTTAAAAATCTTTAAAAATGTATTTATAAAACCCCTAGAGATAGTCATTAAAACACCAGCAATTCTAAATGTTTATGTACCCAAAACGAGAGCTGCAAAATGCATAAAAGTTGACATTAAAGGAGGAAAAACTCCATTTTTTAAAAAATATTTATTCATGAAAGACACAGAGAGAGAGAGGCAGAGGGAGAAGCAGGTTCTGTGCAGGGAGCACAAAGTGGCACTTGATCCTGGACAGTGAAATCACACCCTGAGCCAAAGGCAGAGGCTCAACCAGTGAGCCACCCAGGGGCTCCTTAAACTCCACATTTATAATTGAGGAGTTCAACATTCTCTGTGATAGAAAAGTAGAAAGAAAATCAGGAAAGATACAGGAAACCTGAACAAAACCATCAGACAATGTGACCTAAGCGCCATGCATAGAATACTCACACCCAAACAACGGTGTAGCACAAAGGGAACATTTATCAAGATAAGCTACCATCTGGGCCATAAATCAAGTCCTGGATTTAAAAATGTTAGTATACAGAGTATGGTGTCCTATTATATAATGGAATTAAATTAGAAATCAGTAATAAAAATATCTGAAAATTGCCCCAAGTATTTGGAAATTAAACAGACTTCTACATACATAATAGTCAAAGAAAACATCACAAGAAACCAGAAAATACTTTTTCAGGGGCACCTGAGTGGCTCAGTTGGTTACGTGTCTGACTCCTGTTTTCAGCTCAGGTCATGTAAAATGGTACAACCACTATGGAGAATATTTTGGCAATTTATTATAGGTTAAAATCACGTTTATAATCCAAAAATTTAATTCCTAGGCATTAACCCAAGAGAAATAAAGAGGCATGTCCAAATACATATTTTTACACAAATTCTCATAGCAGTTTTATTCATAAGAGCCAAATCTGGAAACCAATTTCTATCAACACAGTGGATGAATAACAAAGGTTTGTCTGTACATCAGAACACTACTCAGCAGATACCCAAACACATAACTACTTGGCTGAGTCTTTAAAACATGCCAAAGCAAAAGCCAAGACACACAGAATTACATACTGTATGGGTCCATTTATGTGAGGCCCTACAAGCAACTCTAATCTACACGGACCCAAAGAGGGTACTTGGGACTAGGGTGAGATTAACTGGGAAGGGGCAAAAGGGAATATTATTGGGTGATAAGAATGTTATTTTTCTTTATCCAAATGGTGGTTACACAGATAAATGGTTTCTCAAAACTCTGTACACTTCAAATAGGTGTTTTACTGTATGGAAACTAGATGTCACTGACGTTGATCAAAATGGTCTGGTAATCTCTCTTCTGTATCATTTGAAGCATCTCTAGTAATGAGGAGTTTTCCAGATGTAGTACTGTATGCCCCTGTTTATCACTTACCCCCTGAAGGCTTCTAGTGTTGCTGCAATTTAAAAACGCAAAACATGCCCTCACAGGCAAAAAAAAAAAAAAAAAAAACTGGTACATGTCATTTCAAAACTGGTTGTTTTGGTTCATGTTCAGAGGAAAAAAAAATCAGATGCAGCAACTCAAATTTGTGTAGATTGTTATCTACTGTGAACTACATCTAAAAAGGTGTATGTTGCACCTCCTGGTATCTGCAGATTCCTCTCCCAGGTCATTCTCTTCTCTAGCTGCCACAGCTGTCTCTCAGTTCCAGTGTCACCTCTTCTGTGAAGCTGGCCCAGATCCTCCATACCAGATCAGTCCTGTTCTTACCTATGTTCCTATGCAATGTGGAACCTCTACTTCAGCACTTAACTCTGTGAGGTGATCTTTGTCTTCCCCATCAGACCCAATGATTCCATCTGTTTCTCACGGTTCAGCCCTGGTCCTTCCAGATCAATACATTTTCAGGTAAATGACAAAATGAGCCAGAAAACAGAGGAAGTGACCAGAAGAGATGAAGTCAATCACAGAACTGCTGAGACAGAAAACCTTGAGCGGCACACTGGGACTGGGTGCCCCTTAAGTGGCTTAGAACGATACATAAGCAACCAGGTGAAGACAACACTCCCCAAAAGCAAGTAGATGGTCATGGATGAGTTGTGAAGGCATAAATATGAGGTGTGCTAGTCTTCCACTGGGTTACTCGTTACAACTTCTAAGTTACATACAAGCAGAAGACTACAGGGCTGCAAGAGAAGATATTTCCAGTAAACCAGTAAATCATACTGTTACCAAACAACAAAATCCAAAAATTTAAATGATAGCAGTACAGAATGGACAAAGCAAAAGAGGTACCAATTACACATAGACTTGGGGTGTACTTTCTATTGCCTTGCACTGGATACCAGGGACACATAAACCAATCAGCTATGACCAGGTCCTTAAGAAATTAGTAGTGTAATAATGAAAGAGATAGTAGATAAAAACCTAATCTTTATATACCAAAGTAAGCACCGGAACAGAAGTGCTCACTAGCAACACAAGCACAGAGGAAGGGCAGCTGGCTGAGCCTGACATGATGCCTGAGATGGGTCCTGATTCATCATGAGGAGTTAACCAGGTGTGGAGTGTGGAGCAGAGGGCATTCAAACAAAGAGAAGGAGGCAGGTGCAACTTGGGTAAGTGGGAATGTCAAGCAGTTAGTGTTGCTGCAGCGCCAACCATGTGGCAGGTGGTTAAGCAGTGGGAGATGGAACTCCGGGAAGCAAAATGCCTTTGAGAGCGGGACTGGGAGCTGGGAAATTATCCTAAGGACAAGGGGAACCAATTTGTAGTTTTAAATAACAAACATCTTTCTCCAACCTGCCTTTTTGATAGGCCAAAATTTACCATGTGGCATTCTTAAGTACTAAGAATACATAGTTCAGCTTTAAAAAGCATTTTTAACTGGGGTGAATTGTAATTGTGCAATAACACGTAGAAACCTTCTTTGAGACCTAGCCACCCACCCCCAGCATTGTTCCAGCTCAAAGTCCGCTGTCCAGTCATGTGGCTCTCCTGACTTTACACATTCCTTGTGGAAGACAGTAGCCCAGTGCTGCTGTACAGCAGTGACAGCCCACTTCGAAAGCAGCCCTGTCTAGGATATTGGAAAACGCTGACACATCTCACTGAGTTGGAGAATAATTATTTTATGTTATCTGTATGCTCCCCCTGACTTGCAGACTTCTCACCCAAATGTATGGGAGTCTTACTCAAGGGAAGTCCCTCTTGGTGAACACCTTGATTATTTTTAAAGTTTGGGGTCGAGGTGAAATCTTTCCCATACTGACTACATTCATAGAGTTTCTCTTCAGTATGGATTTTCTGGTGTTGAAGAAAGTTTGACCTCTGAATAAAGCCTTTCCCACAGTAACTACACACATAGGGCTTTTCTCCAGTATGAATAATCTGATGTAGTAGCAGCTTGGAGCTCTGAATGAAAGCTTTTCCACAGTCCTTACATTCAAAGGGCCGATCCCCAGTGTGGATTTTCTGATGTTCAGTGAGATGGGCTTTCTGGAGAAAAGCTTTCCCACATTCCTTACATTCATACACTCTCTCTCCAGTGTGGATTTTCTGGTGTCGAATAAGGTACGAACTCAGAAAGAAAGCTTTCCCACATTCATTACATTCATAGAGTTTCTCTCCAGTGTGAATTCTCTGATGCTGGGTAAAGTTTGATGTTTGGCTGAAGCGCTTCCCACACTCATTGCACACATAAGGCCTTTCCCCAGTATGGATCCTCTGATGTTGAATAAGCTTTGAACTCCGAATAAAGGCTTTCCCACATTCGTTACATTCAAAGGGCCTCTCGCCAGTGTGAATCCTCTGATGTTCAATGAGGTCTGAGCGATGCCGGAAGGCCTTCCCACACTCCTTACATTCATACTGTTTCACTTCTGTGTGGATCTGATAATGTCGAATAAGGCTTGAGCTCCTAATGAAGGATTTTCCACACTCATTACACTCATAGGGTCTTTCTCCTGTGTGAATTCTCTGATGGCGAATAAGCAAAGAGCTCTGGCTGAAGCCTTTCCCACATTCCTTGCATTCAAAAGGCCTCTCTCGAGTGTGAACTCGCTGGTGCCGAACCAGGTCAGAGCTGTGATGGAAGGCTCTCCCACACTGCATGCATCGGAATGGCTTTCCTCCTGCATGTGCTCTCTGGTGCTCAGCGAGGTCTGCATAGTGAATGAAGTCCTTCCCACACATGTTGCACACATAGAGTCTTTCTCCAGTGTGAGCTCTCTGATGCTCAGCAAGATGGGAGCTCTGGCTGAAGCTTTTCCCACACTGCTCACATCTGTAATGTTTCTCCCCAGCATGAGAAATCTGATGTCTAACTAGATCAGAATTAAATGTGAAGCTTTTGCCACAAGTCTCACAATGGTGAGCTTCCCCTTCCACAAGATCTCTCTGGAGGAGGAGGAGGTTTGAGCTCAGAACGGGGCCTTCTCCTGATTTACTGCTCGCTCGAGCCGCATCTCCTGCTTGGATTTTCCAATGGGTAACGGTCACTCCCCTGAAACTGCCCTCCTGAGGGGAGCAGCTCCGCAGATTCTGCCTTTCTGGGTTTCCCAAAAGTCCCCCTAATCTGGGTTCAGGGAATGCCCCAGACTCAGAGGCAGGGGGCTCCATCATTGTGAGTGTTTCTGAAATGGTCTTAGGCAAATTTCCATCCTCAGAAATTCAGGCTCCAGAGTCACCTTCTTGTCACAAGTTCCTAGGTTAGAACCTGAAATAAAGGAGATTAAGATCATTTTTTCCCTTCATCAACAGACACGAATCTGCTGGAACAGGTTGGGGATAAAACACATCCAGAGTGTGGAGAGAGGAGCGTTTCCTCTGTCCAGTCTTTACCCCAGTATGCATCTCAGCCACCTACCTCACCCACTTCAGAAGGCTTCTCTGAGGCTCTACCTCAAACACCCACATCCAGGGAAAGAGTGGCTTGGTGGCAGATGGAGAGGGATGTGGCTTGGACTCTATTATAAAATTAACACATATTTCCAAAGAAACACAAATGTACTGCTCTTGCCACCTCTTCATTGTCCTCCTTCCCTTTTACCCAGCTTAGATCCCACGTTCTATGGTACTATGTTTATTTCTGGTTATATATTATAACCATCCTAACTAACTCCAGCCCTTCCTGTATCATCCCTGCATTGGAAAACCCCAAGTTGGGGTAAATTTCACTTGCTTCTGATTCTGTTTCTGCATCCATGCCAACTGTGCTCTACACTTACAACCCCTTGACTAATGGGGCCCTGAGAACTACCAGCAATCTCTATACTTTCCTTATTCTTCTACATGACCACCCTGCTTGTCTTCTCTTTTCAAATGTCCAACACTCCCTCCTTCCTCTCAGCGGATGCTCTTGCTTATCTCAATGAGAAGACAGAAGCAATGAGATGAGAATGTCGCTTTCTTCCTACCCCATCTACCAACCTATCTGTCCATAGCCAGGCCATGCCCTCCCTCCTTATACGGGTTACACTGCCCTTGATCTAATCTAAGGTGAACATCACCTGGGCACTAACACTCACCTCTCTCATCCACTCAACAGCACCAAACCTCTCTTGAACAAGTCTAAAGCTGGAATGTTCATAGTAGCACTATTCATAACCACCAAAATAAACAATAGAGGGATGGGCATATTGAAGAGTACTTCTACCAAGGAGTAACACATAGCAATGAAGAACCGCAACACACAAAAAGCAAAGATGAGTCTCGCAGATGTAGTGCCTCAGCAGGAGCTAGGCACAAAAGAGTTTACGTTGTATGATTCTGTTTACATCAAGTTAAAAAACAGACAAAAGCAATCCATCCATGGTGGAAGAACTGAAACACTGCTGTCCTTTAGGGAGAAGATAAGGACTGGTGGAGGGTGCAGGGTCACTAGGGTACTGGTTATCTACATGGCACTTTGAGCCACACTGGTGTGTCACTGTGGAAAAGCTTGTTTGGTCAGGGGTTATTTAACCTAACAACTGCTGGAGTGCTGGGCCCAGCTCTGCACCACACTGGGAACCACCTGCAGGCAGGACTCTGCCTCCCCACAAGGTCATGCCCCTCCCCCTGACGGCCCACTCTTGGCAGGATGACACACCACAAACACAGCAGCAAAAAACAGCACATGTGTCATCTTACAGCCAAATGTGACTGGGACCCCGTTCAGGGTCACAAAAGGTGTCAGCCAGGCTAAGGTCACATCTGGAAACCTGTTTCCAAACTCATTCAGATGTCAGTAAAAATCAGTTCCCTTCAACCATAGGACTGTCCCTGAGTCCTTGCCAGCTGTCAGTTAGAAGCTGCTCTTGGCTCCTAGGGACACTTCAGAGGGAGTGACTGGGTAACACATGCTCTGTGGTCCCAGCAGGGCATCCTTTCAACATACTTTTATGTGAGACATAACTGGCATAAAGTGCACATATCTTGATAAACTTGTGACATCTGTTTAACCATCACAGGCCAACACAGAACATTTCTGTCGCCAAAAAGGGTCTTCTTCCAAGGGCAACCACCTCTTTTATTATAGATGAATTCTGCTCATTAAAAAAAAATTTCAATTAGAGGCACAGGTTTCTGTGTCTGCTTTTTATTTATCACCTACCCATTTTTTAAAAAGATTATTTATTTGAGAGAAAAAGTGTGCATTGCACACACAGGAGGAGAAGCAGAGGGGGAAGGAGAAGGAGATTCCCAAACTCCATGTTGATCTCACAACCCTGAGATCAGGACTTGAGCCAAAACCAAGTCAGAGGCTTAACCGACTAAGTCGCCCAGGGGCCCCAATGTACCTACTTTTTGTTGAATTATAACACATACCATAAAATGCACCATCCTAAAGTGCTCAATCCAGCGTTTTTCCAAGTATTCCTAAGATTGCAAAACCATCATGATTATTTACTTCCAGAACATTTTCATCACTCCCCCAAATATATATCTGCTTAAACTCAGCATCCCACCTGTGAAAGTCCCCCATGCTGCAGGCACCAGCAGCTCATCCTTTTCGCTGATGCACAGCACACCACTGCATGAATACGTCATGATTTACTTTTCACGAACAACTAAGTTGTCTGTGGTTTGGGGTGTTGATTAAAGCTGCCTGAAACATTCCTGTACTTGTCTTTTGGTAGATGGGGGTCCTTGTTTCTGCTGGGTGTATACCTGCAAGTGACTGCCTTGCTTTAGCAGCCAGCTGGTGGGGATACTTTTGCAAATTCCACTGGGAACCAGTGCAGCTGTGGACAGTGATTCTTCCCCTTGAGTGCGTGTGTCCATACAGTCATTCTGCTTTAGGTGAGTGTTGGAGACAGCATCAGGGAGGCCAGGGCTTGTATGAGTTTAGAGTATGACTGTGTGAAACTGATGGGCACCTGGTGAAGAAAGCCACATCCCATCCAGGGGCCACAGGATGTGGGGCAGAATGGCCAGTGGGTAAACTGTGGCTGACTGAAGACTGCCCAGCATCTCTGCTCCCTCTGAGTGACAGAAACTCCACCTAACATTTGAGTGGGCACATGGCCACCTAGCCTAGAGCCCCCTGAAGTTAGGTGTGACTCTGTGACTGGGATCCAGCCAATGAGATGGGAATGTAATGGATCAATGTGCAGGGCCCTTATCTCCACACCGCCTCTCCCTCCCCATGGTGACACACTGACGAGGCAGAGCAGCCAGGCTCCCATATGGCCTTGAGGGCCAGAGCCAGCTAGTAGGCGAAGCAGACTGAGAAATCAAGTTTTTTGTCAGAAACGCTATTTTGAATCTCTGTTATAGCAATTTGAATAATGCTTAAGTAATGCTAACAGGCTGATTACTCAGGCCAATGCTCCCAGTGATGAGAAAGAAACTGAACCCACACACCAGTAACTAGCAGTAAGGACGAGGAACTGAGCACAAGTGTACTGCAGGCATTTCTGAGCGTATAAGATCTGCTTGCTAATTCATCTGCCAACACAACTTCCTGGAGCAGCGACACAGAACAGATAAGACCTGCCTCCTGGCATTCACTAGAATGGGTTTGTCTTTTTTTTTTTTTTTTTTTGAGTTAAAGGCTCAATAACTTGATTTTTTTAAAAAATCTTTCTCCTGCTTATAAATATTACCTTAGTTATTTTTATCAAGCTATAAGGTAAATTATGCCAATTGAGAAAACAGAGACAACAGTAAAACTGAAAAAACAAAAATAAAATGATCTTTTCCTCCACCACTAAGATTATCAGTGAACATTTTCTTCTGGTATATTTCCTGCACTCGTATTTTTATGAAATCAGGACTATACCACTCAGTTTTGCATCCTGTGTTACTTTTTGTATCTAATGCTCAGCAATTACAAACATAACATGCCCAATGTAAAAATATTTCAAATAATAAAGAAGTATAGACAATATAGACAAAATTTAGACAATGAGAATCCCCACCAATTCAACAGTTAGCTGTTTCCTCATATGTATTCATTTACACTTTGCTTGAACGAATACAATTATACACATACATTTACTTACATACACACAATTTTCAAAAACAAAAATGGGATCACAGTACACTCATCCATCTGCAACCTTTCCCCCATTTATAATATATCCTGGCATTCCTCAAGTTTACCCACACAGATGTTACCTGGTTCTCTGGACGCCCTCCCCATTTGTAGTCACTGACTCCCTATTCAGGTTAGACACTGGAAGGAACATCCCTGCACCTCTGGTGTCACGAGGAGGAATGTTCCCTGAGGAATGTTCTCTGCCCATTTACCTGACCCTTCCGCCTCCCCAGGGATGGAAGGCGACAGCAGAATGAAAAGTCTGGGCAAATCACAGGCAGACAGCACAGAGCCTCCTCAGAGGGGCGCTCACTCTCCACGTCTACACCCGCAGGCTCAGCGGGCAGGCCCCCGTGGGGCCGCAGCAACGCGTGCTTTGTGTGGGCAGGCGCCGGAGTTGGTTTGAGGCTCTGACCTAGCTTCTGCCCAGAAGTGAGGCAGCAGTTGGCCTGTGCGCCTCACTGCTTCGAAGCTGAGGAGGAGAAGGGGGTGCTAGTTATTAAGGACCCTCGAACCCCAGCAGGCACCGTGCTGAGCGACGGACCCCACGGTCTCTAGCACTCCTCTAAACCTCCTAAGGCGGGTGTTCACACCATTACTTACTCTACAGACGAAACAGAGGCTAAGAGAGACAGTTCCCCAAGGTCACTAGACTAGTGATTTGAACTAAGGTTCAAAGCCAGGTCTACCTCCAGTGCCCATTTCCCCATTGTGGAAGATTTTTTTTCCCTTTCCAAGTGTCACCTGTCACTTTTACAGGATCCTATGGGGTAAGTATTATAAAACTAAGCTGATAATTTAAGCCTTATTTTTCTTAATTTAAAAGGGGGTGGGATGCTGGGTTTTGTTTCGGAAATAATATCTTCTGATTTTTATGTTTAAAGGGCTGTTGAGAGGCACCTGGGTGGCTCAGTGGTGAGCGTCCACCTTTGGCTCAGGGTGTGATCCTGGGGTCCTGGGATCAAGTCCTGCATCAGGCTCCCTGAGGGAAGCCTGCTTCTCCCTCTACCTGTGACTTTGCCTCTTTCTCTGCGTCTCTCATGAATAAATACATAAAATCTTAATAGTAATAAATAATAATAAAAGGACTGTTGTACTCCCTGCAAACAAGTTTGCGTGCGTCTATAAGAAAACAGCTTAAAAGTTGTGTTTTGGGGCACCTGGTGGCTCAGTCAGTGCAGCGTTTGCCTTTGGCTCAGGTCACGATCCCAGTGTCCTGGGATTGAGCCCCACATTGGGCTTCTTGCTCAGGGGGAGCCTGCTGCTCCATCTCTCTCTGACTGCTGCTCCCCCTGCTTATGTTTTCTCTGTCAAGTAAATAAAAAAAATTTTTAAGTATTTTATTTATTTATTTATTTTTTAATCTTTATTTATTTATGATAGTCACAGAGAGAGAGAAAGAGATTGAGATTGAGAGGCAGACATAGGCAGAGGGAGAAGCAGGCTCCATGCACCGGGAGCCCGACGTGGGATTCAATCCCGGGTCTCCAGGATCGCGCCCTGGGCCAAAGGCAGGCGCCAAACCGCTGCGCCACCCAGGGATCCCTATTTTATTTATTTATTCATGAGAGACACACAGAGAGGCAGAGACAAAGCAGAGGGAGAAGCAGGCTCCATGCAGGGAGCCTGATGCGGCACTCGATCCCAGGACTCAGGATCACGTCCTGGACAAAGGCAGGCGCCCAAACGTTGAGCTACCCAGGTGTCCCCTAAATAAAATCTTAAAAAAAAAACCCCACAATGATGTGTCTTTTAACGAGTTTTCATAATTTCCTCCTAACTTTAGAGAGTTACAGCTTGCTTTGAATAACATTTATCTGAAAATCAGTTTCTGCTTAGCTGTTTTTGTTTTTTTTCTTTGGCGAATTCAAGCAAAATTAAACTGATACTCTTTCATTTAAAGAAGCCTAAAGTGAACAAAAGGAAATAAAAATACACCGCATTTGTGATCCCACAACATACTGAGCTACCATGGCCCACACCTTTCTCTTGTAACACCGAATTTGCTGGATGAAATATAACATGAAATTGTGTAAACACATAGTTGATGCTGAGAAAGTTGGGGCGATACTTGATGCTGGAAATGAAGTGCGATCTTAACCTGGAGTGGAACCCTGTGAGCTTTGGGATGGCAAGTGGTGGGGGGGGGAGTACCAAAAGCAGGCACTAGGAGCTTTTTCTTATGTGCACTGGTAACGGGATATACAGCTCTGGATGCACAGGTAGGTCCTGGTCACTGTCTGCGGCTTACGGCCTCGAGAAAAGCAGCAGGAAGGTTTCTGAGCTTCACGCTTGGGAATAACTAGAGCGAGGGGCACCTGGGTGAGACAGAACCCAGAGCTCCGGGAGAATCTGCACCTCTGTGCCCGCCCTGCCTCCGTCTTCAACCTGCGATCCTGCCACAGCGAGTGTGAAGGGAACTGAGAAGCTGGTGTGTGTTGGCCACTAGGCAGGGTATCTCGTTTCCCTTTTTCTCATGTTCTCACAATTATCCCGGTTCAGGGAGGTGACCTGCTTAAAGTCAAACCAGCTGCTGGGTGCTTCTCTTCCTCCCTGTCCCACCCCATGGCACTTTGGTTCCTGCTCTCAGGGCTCTAAGGATCTGGACGGCCTTCTCCTCTCCTGAGAAGTCCAGTGTCACCTGCCGGACCGAGGCCGCATGGAGACGCCTGACAGCTCCCTGAGCCGTTTCCGTGGCACTGCCCTGTTGGGTCCGCTATTCCCCGGACCACCCCTTCCTCTGGCTCATGAGGGCCTTCAGCTCTGGCTTCTGCCCACATCATCCCCAAAGCCCTTTCCAGGAGTCAGGAATCCATCGCCATCACTGCAGGAGAGGCTGGAGCGGGGTGTGCAGGCTCGTGAAAAACCACGGCGGGCGCTGCCCCTAAGTCCTCCGTCTCTGCCTCAAGGGAGCTACTGCGGTCACTGCTGGCGATCACACACTGTGGGGATGCTACGTCTCTAACAGGGTCAAAGGTTCCATCTCTGCGGACAGGGCGCAAGGTACCAGCTGAAGCCATCTCAGATCCTCGGTGGGCAAAAAGACACGTCGCTCGTCGGGCCCGGGCTCCGGGGAAGAGACGCGCTGCAGGGCGGTGAGGAGCCCGCGGCCCGCCTGCAAGCCGGCCTCCAGCCAACAGCCAGGGGACCGCAGGCCCGGGGCCCGACTGCGGCGGACGCAGCCCGGCAGGGCACGGGGGGGTGGGGGGGTGGGTGGGGGGCTGTCGGAAAGCGCCGGGCGACGCAGCCCGAGGTCTGAAGGAAGAGCCATGCCTCTGGCTCCCGCACCGCGCCCGCACCCGCACCCGCACGCGGGCATCGGGCTGGCTCTGCCCCTGCGCCCGCGCCACGGGCTCCAACCCGACCCCTCGGCCCGCGCCGTCGGGAGCGCTCCCCGGCTGCCGAGCCAGGAGGCGGGCCCGCAGCGGCCGGGGCCTCCAGGTGGAGGAGGTGCGGGCCGGGCCGCGCCCACGACCCCCGCCCGCCCGGGCCCGACACCAGCCACTCACCGGCACGCCCGCGGCGAAGCCACCGCCGCCGACAAAGCCCGCACCGCCGCCCGCACGCCGCGGCCGGAAGTCGGCCGAGGCCCCGCCCCGAGCGCTTCCGGGGCCACTCTAGGCGCCCGGCGCCGGTGGCCTCTCGGTGGTGCAGACTTCCGCCCGCGAGGCCCGCCCCTCGCGGCTGCGGCTGCGGTGCGGCCGGCCGGCCCCCCGAGGCCACGCTGTCGCCCTGGCGCTGGGGCGGGTCCTGGGGTGCAGGAGGGGCGCTCCTGCGTCCCGCCTGCAGGGGGCGCTCAGGGCCCTCCAGAGGCCCTGGACCCCTGGTCGCGGACGGAGATCTTTGGGAGGAGCTTGCGGAGCGCGGGGAGCCGTCTGCAGCAGCGCTCGTGGGGCACGTGCACCTGTCGTCTCCTCGTGCAGCTGGCCGTGTCCAGTCCCCCGCGTGAACTCGAACCATGCGGTCCCGTGCGTCTGCGCTGCTCTCTGCCCCCGCGGGAGCGAGCGCTGCTTGGTTTCGCAGTGTCCTGCCGCGGATGGTGCAGGAGAGCCGGTCAGGATGCGGCCGGCCTCCCAGGTCCCGGCGGCGATGCCCAGAGACGGGATCAAACGTGCACGTTGTGGTTTAGCACGTTGCCTGTTCGACTTTGCGGTGACCGCCGTGACTTACACTCCCTCTCCGCGGCTGATAGAATTGGCCTCCCCACCTCTTCACCCACACTTAGAGCCTGACTTTCTGAATTTTGCCAATCCAAGGGGGGAAAGGCAGTAGCCTGGTTCTTATCAAATTCAGGGAGATGTGATTTAGAAACAAACGCAGTTGGTTTTTAATAAATACGTGTGATAAGTAGCTTTGCCTGATGTATCCTCCTGGGTGAGCTCCCCAGTCCAGACGGAACATCACCATCCTCCCCAAGCGGTGCCCTGGGCTCCTCCCGAGCCCTCCAGCTGCTCCACTGAGCACCTCTGCTTCCTAATCAGGCCAAACCTCCATGTTTATTAGTCACTTGCTCTTCTTAAGTCGGCCTGAAATGACCTTGGCTCCCTTTTCCACTGGCTGGTTGTCTTTCCTTGTGATCTGATGCAGGTTTTTTAGTCTGGATACAAATCGTTTGCCAGTTATGTATGTTGCAAATGTCTTGCCTTTATCTGCTCACGAGTTACCCGCGTCCTACGCACCCTCCACTACTGCTGGGAATTCAGGCCTGACTTTCCCTTTGTGACATGTGCTCTGTTCCTCCCTGCGTCTCAGGACCCTGACGATGCTGTCTTTTCTCTGAGAGGCTTAACATTTTTACTCTCAATGCTTATAGGTCTTGCAACCATCTGGAATATACCTCTGGATACATGAGATGTTGGAATCTGGATACAATGAGCCAATATCTCCATGAAATGAGTTAAACAACTACCATTTCACACACTGCCTTGTCGTAGAAAAGTGTCTGGAGAAGCACTGGGTTGAAAACAAATGAGTGTTGCAGCAATAGTGAGTGGAGGTCTGTGTGGGTGAACTATGAAGTGCTGGGTCGTGATATATAGGGAGTTACACACAATGCGATTACACATATCAGGTGTGGTCCACAGGGGAGGACTGCAAAGAAACACCCACACATCCTTATTTAAGACTTAGGGGCAGGGATCCCTGGGTGGCGCAGCGGTTTGGCGCCTGCCTTTGGCCCAGGGCGTGATCCTGGAGACCCGGGATCGAATCCCACGTCGGGCTCCCGGTGCACGGAGCCTGCTTCTCCCTCTGCCTGTGTCTCTGAGCCTCTCTCTCTCTCTCTCTGTGACTATCATGAATAAATAAATAAAAAAAAAAAAAAAAAAAAAAAAAAAGACTTAGGGGCAGCCTGGATGGCTCAGTGGTTTAGTGCCACCTTCAGCCCAGGGTGTGATCTTGGAGACCCAGGATCAAGTCCCATGTCGGGTTTCCTGCATGGAGCCTGCTTCTCCCTGGCCTGTGTCTGTGCCTCTCAATCTCTGTGTCTCTCATAAATAAATAAAATCTTAAAAAAAAAAAAAAAAAAGACTTAGGCTCCTGGCTGGCATAGTCGCCAGAGTATGGGCCTTGATCTTGGTAATGAGTTCTAGCTCCACATTGGTGGTAGTGAGTATTTAAAATAAAAAAGCCGGGCGGGCGCGGGATCCCTGGGTGGCTCAGTGGTGAGTGTCTGCCTTCCGCCTAGGGCGTGATCCTGGAGCCCCGGGATCGAGTCTCACATCTGGCTCCTGACATGGAGCCTGCTTCTCCCTCTGCCTGTGTCTCTGCCTCTCTCTCTCTCTGTGTCTCTCATGAATAAATAAATAAAATATTTTTTAAAAAAAGAAAGTCTTAGAAATAGGATGCTGTTGAAACTAAGGAGTCAGAACAAAGCTGGACCTCTCCCAGCCTTCGGCACAGGCCTGGGGCTGCAGCCATAGAGCAGGGCTGCTCAGTGGGAGCCCGGGCTCCTGGCGGAGAACAGGGAGGCTGCCTGGCAAGGAGCAGAGGCATCAGATCTGCAGGCCTCAAGAGGTGCACCGCCACCCAGCACGGGCCCCTGGCAATCTGTGTGTGCTTCATCTCAAGCCTACCAAAAAATTGCTGGGGTTGCATGGTTTCTCTTACACGCCTGCCTCCTGGGAAGGACTCTGGAGAGGGTGCCCAGGGATCTGTCACTGTGGGAGGCCACCTACCTTTACCCACCAGGCTCCTGCGAGAGTTAACACATGTGAACCCCTGGAGAGAGACTAGCTCTCTGATGCTTGAACTTGGTTGCAGAGAGCTGTTGCCATAAGAACTTAGTGCCAGATGACAAATGCAGCCCAGGGGGACCAGCTCTCTGAGAAGCACCCTCTGCTTTGCTGCTGGCTGTCTGCCCCCTCCCTGGATTGCACATTGGCCCTCAACCGCACACCTGGGTTGTGATGACTATTAGCCCAGTCAGAGCAAGGACAAAATCTAACTGAAGTTGAGGAAGGACAATATTCACAAGGGATGAGGTGCTGGCAGCGTGGGAGGACTCACAAGGAGCTGTTATAATCAGCTGTGTGAAAGGGGCCTTGGGGCCTGAGGATGAATTCCTAACCCTCTTTGCCCTCAGCACTGCAGGGAAAGCTTCATGGAGGAGGAAGCCTCTTACAGATTCCTGAGGGAAAGGAGGACTGCCTCTCTTAAAACATGGGCAAGATCTGTATGCTTCTAATTACAAAATGCTGATGAAAGATCTAAGAAGACCTAAATAAATGGAGACACATACCACGTTCATGGATTGGAAAATTCAAAAAAAAATAAAAAATAAAAAATAAATATAAATAAAAAAAGGAAGATTCAGTAAAGTTCTCCCAAGCAAAATTAAAAGAGAGAGAGAGACACACACACACACCAAGAAACAGACTCTTAATTATAGAGAACACACTGATGGTTACCAGTGGGGACGTGAGTTGGGGGATGGGGAAAATAGGGGATGGGGATTAAGGAGTGCACTTATCCTGATGAAAAGAAAAAGTCAGTTCTCCCAAAATCAATCTAAAAGTTTAATGCAATTCATATCCAACTCCCAGAAGAAATTTTAGTAGACACAGGTAAACTTACTCTTAAATTTATATGGACAGGACAGGCCCCAGAGTAGCTAAAAATAATACACACATACATACATAATAAATAAATCTTGGAAAAAGAGAATGAGAGAGAGGATCATTGTACCTGATATTAAGACCTACTGTATTGCTACTGTAATCCAGACAGTGTGACACTGGTGAAGGGGTAGATACCTAGATCTGTGGAGCAGAATACAGAGCCCGTGTCTGACTGATTTTTGACAAAGCTACAGAAGCAATTCATTCGAGTTAATAATAATGATGTATTGATACTGGTTCAACATTTACAAAAAAGAAAAAAGAAAAATAGCTAAGCTTGGATTTTTTTGTTAGACTTTTATCAATATTATTAATAACCAACATTCCATCTCAAATCTGTGGATAGTGCAAATTCAAGAGTAACTTCATTTTCCACTTAAGACCATGATTTGCTGTTTGAGAATCTTCCAATATCCAAATTAAATCTACTTTCTTCAAAGCACTTAGTTAGCATTCCCATCACGTGTCCAAGGCTGGTTTTAAGATAGATGTGATGTGTTTTTCCAAGATGTTTCATCTCTGGGCAGATCCAGAAAATACTGTATTTGATCTTTTATTTGTTCTAGAGAATGTCATCATGACCAGCACAATTGAAGTCAGGTCTCCCTGTGACATGATACGTAGCACAAAAAAATGCTTCTGGATTTTGGCCAAAACCTCTGGCTTGTTCACTTTTATCCTCTCCAAACTCTTCAGCACCAGTATCATCTTCTTGCCCTCAATAATACTTTAAATCAATGCCTAAAATTGTATGTTACTTTTTCCCAGTTCTTTCCGTAAGTCAAATGCATATTTCATCTAGACCTACAGATATACAAACCCAAGAGAATATGACTTAATGTTGCAATATATTCCTCAGCTTCCATTGCAAATACTACATTAATTCCTGAGTACTCCCGGAATCGCAGATTGGAACAGGAAGAAAAGCAAGAAGGATCCGATCCATTAATTTATCTTTTTCCTAACTAAGTGCCTCCACCACTCAACCTCCCCTTGCACAACCCACAGACTTGCGTGGTCTTTAAAAAGCTCTATTAAGGGAATGAAAAGACAAGCTACAGAAATAGCTCCCAGAAACGGGAGAAAAACTTGCAAATTACATATCCAACAAAATGTATATCCAGAATATATGAAAAATTCTCCAAAGAAAACAGTTTATTTAGAACACAAACAAAAGATCTGAACAGACATATTACCAAAAATAGAGAAAGATGGCAAATAAGCACATGGAAAGATGCTCGCTGTTGTACTGCTGTTAGCCATGAGGAAAATGCAAATTACACCCACGATGAGGCGTCTCTCAGAATACATGTCCCAGAACGGCTAAAATAAAAAACAGTGACAGCACCAAATGCTGCTGAGGAACTGGGTCACTCCTACATTGCTGGAAAGGCAGGAGGCAGTTTCGTACTAAGTTAAACATATACTTGCCATCCAAAGCCCTGCAATTGCATTTCCTGGGTATTTATCCTACAGAAAGAAGAATATCTGGGACGCCTGGGTGGCTCAACGGTGGAGCGTCTGCCTTTGGCTCAGGGCGTGACCCCGGAGTCCTGGGATCGAGTCCTGCATGGGGCTCCCCGCAGGGAGCCTGCTTCTCCCTCTGCCTGTGTCTCTGCTTCTCTCTGTGCGTCTCTCATGAATAAATAAATAAAATATTTTTTAAAAAAAAGAAAGAAGGGGATCCCTGGGTGGCGCAGCGGTTTGGCGCCTGCCCTTGGCCCAGGGCGCGATCCTGGAGACCCGGGATCGAATCCCACATCGGGCTCCCGGTGCATGGAGCCTGCTTCTCCCTCTGCCTGTGTCTCTGCCTCTCTCTCTCTCTCTCTGTGACTATCATGAAAAATAAATAAATAAATATTAAAAAAATAAAAAATAAAAAAAAATAAAAAAAGAAAGAAGAATTTATGGTCACCAAAAGCCTCCACCTAAATGTGTTAGCAGCTTTGTGTACAACTGCCCCAAACTGGAAACAACCTCAATATCCTTGAGCAGGTGAATGAATACACGGGGTCCCTCCACACCTCGGGGGACAGCACACTTGAGCCTGTGCTGCCATTGTGGGGGGCTGTGGGCCCTCTACCCCCGAAAAGCTGGTCCCCAAAGGCTGCATGTATATAGTTCCATTTGTAGGACATTCTTGACAAGAGGATACTGTCGTGATGGAGACCCGGGGCATGGGGTGTGCATGCAGGACAGGCCCTCCCTGTGGTGCAGCAGGGCTGTGTCCCGGGGCTGGTGGTGGTTACAAGAGTCCGTGTATGTGATAACCTTTCAAAAACTGTACTCCCCCTTCCCCAACAGCAGGGATGCCCGGGCGACTCCGCGGTTGGGCATCTGCCTTGGGCTCAGGGTGTGACCCCGTGGTCCTGGGATCGAGTCCCATGTCGGGCTCCCTGCAGGGATCCTGCTTCTCCCTCTGCCTGTGTCTCTGCCTCTCTCTGTGTGTCTCTCATGAATAAATAAATAAAATCTTTTAAAAATTAAAAAATAAAAAACAGAAAAAATAAAAAAATAAAGCAGTGCTTCTCAAAATAGTTTTTGAAAAAAGAAATCACAAATAACATTTTTTTTGGGTTAAGGATAAAAACATCCCACTCTGACTATTGTGAATAATGCTGCTATGAACATGGTGTACAGATATGTGTTTCAGTTTGTGCTCTCAGTTATTGGGGTGCATACCCAGAAGTGGGATAGGAGTAGCGGCCCCACATCACAGCCCCACTAGCAGGGCGCCAGGGCTCTGAATGTCCACATCCTTGTTAACACTTGTGTTTTCTGTGTTTTTGACACTTGCTATCGTAATGGCATGAGGTGGACATGCATGGTTTTTGAAAGAAATAAAAAGTGTGGTAAGTAATTGCTTTGTGTTACTCAGTAGTCCTCTACTCCATGCTCCCTCATTCCTTGAAGCAGACTCTTCCATAAAATAAATGCTGAGAGAGCACCTGGGTGGCTTAGTGGTTGAGCATCTGCCTTTGGCTCAGGTTGTGATCCTGGGGTCCTGGGATCGAGTCCCACATCGAGCTCCCTGCATGGAGCCTGCTTCTCCATCTGCCTGTGTCTCTGCCTCTCTCTCTGTGTCTCTCATGAATAAATCAAGTCTTTAAAAGGGGGGGTGGGCAGCGGTTTAGCGCCGCCTTCAGCCCAGAGCGTGATCCTGGAGACCCAGGATCCTCTTGCGCCAGGCTCCCTGCACTGGAGCCTGCCTCTCCCTCTGCCTGGGTCTCTGCCTCTCTCTCTCTCTCTCTCTCTCATGAATAAATAGATAAAATCTTAAAAAAAAAAAAAAAAAGTGGAGAAGCCAGAATGTAAGCTGGAAAACTAGATATATTATTTGTGTCATTTGTTGAGCATTTCATCTGTGCCTGAGATGTGGCCTTGGTTGCCCTGACCAATCATGTTCCTTAAAACAACTCAAAATCACATAGTATGTTCCTTGATTTAGCCCAGAGATACAACATCTTGATGAAATATGGGTCAGTCTTGACCTTGAATGCCTCCCTGCCTAGGACACAGCCAGCAAACAGTGACTACACACTACAAAAGGAACGAGGTTCATGGCAGAGCAGATGTGGAAGTCCCACAGGGAGAACGCAGACAGCAGGTGCTCACCAGCAGAACCCATGCTCTTTCCTAGAAGAGATCAATTTTGGAGTGAGGGAGCCCCGGCTGTTTGAGATGAACTCTTACTGGTCTTAAATGATGTTTATAAAGCTTTCCAAACCTCAAAGAGAGCTAAGATGGATAATTCCATTTTCAAAGGGATTTTAAAATAGATTTATTTAATTTTACAGACAATGTTTTTCTAAACTGACAGAAACAGCACGTGAATCACAAAAAAGTAACATTTCAATATATGAGGTTGAAACAAGGAGTGACAAAATGTTTATGTGACCATGAAGAAGAAAATTCTCACAAAAAATAAGCCCAAATGTACCCCTGCACCCCAAAGTTTACAGCAGCAATGCCCACAAGCACCAAACTAGGGAAAGAGCCCAGATGTCCATCAACAGATGAATGGATAGAGATGTGATCTATATATACAACAGAATATTACTCAGTTATTACAAAGAATGAAATCTCAGCCATTTGCAAAGATGTGGATGGAACTAGAGGGTATTACGTTAAGCAGAATAAGCCAATCAGGGAAACAATTACATACGATCTCACATTGATATGCGGAAATTAAGAAACAAAACAGGGCATCATGGGGGAAAGGAGGAAAAAATAAAACAAGACGCTGTCAGAAAGGGAGACAAACCGTAAGAGACACTGAATCCTGGGGAACTGAGGGTTTCTGGAGGGGATGGGGGGACAGGGTGAGAGGGTGACGGGCACTAAGGAGGGCACGTGATGGGATGAGCACTGGGTGCTGTGTGCAGCTCATGAACCACTGACCTCTACCTCTGAAACTAATGATACATTACATGTTAACTAATTGAATTTAAATTAAAAAAAAAAAATTTAAAGCCCAAATGTCAGGCAGCCCCGGTGGCGCAGCAGTTTTGGCGCTGCCTGCAGCCTGGGGCGTGATCCTGGAGACCCGGGATCGAATCCCACGTCGGGCTCCCGGTGCATGGAGCCTGCTCCTCCCTCTGCCTGTGTCTCTGCCTCTCTCTGTGTGTGTGACTATCATAAAAAAAAAAACAAAAAAAAAAAACCACGGTTGCGTTTATTTAGAGGGCAGGCCGGTCACCAGGGGGCGCCCAAGGGACAGGGCAGGGCTGTCACCGGGCGCCAGGAGCACCCTCCGAGGGGGGCGCCGGCTGCGGCCAGCCCCTCGGTCCCAGCTCTCCTGCCGCTCCCCCATCCTGAGGCTGCTTAGCCCCAGCGCCGCGCGGCCTCCCCTCTGCCACCGCCCACCGCCCACCGCCCACCGTCCCCCGCCGAGAGAACCAGGTCTCCGCCCCGCACCTTACGCAGAGGCCGCGGGATCCGCCCGGCGGAGGCGGAGGCGGAGCCGCGAGAACTACATTTCCCAGGGTGCTGTGCGCTCCAGGGAACTCCACTTCCCAGCAGCGCCCGGGACGCCCCCGAGGACTGCATTTCCCAGAGTGCCGAGGGCGGGCCCGCGGGGCCCTCCGGGTTCCGCCCCCTCCACCTGGCACCCGCGCGCGGCTGGGGAGTCCATCCCCTGCCGGAAGCCGCTCCCGGGCGACGGGCAGGTGGGGCAGGTGGGGCAGGGCGCAGGTGAGGCGGCGCGGGGCGCCTTGGGTCCCCAGGGGAGCCCGGGCCCCGGCCGTTCCGCGGCAGCCGGGGAGTCCTGAGGGGTGTGGGGCTCCGAGGGCGTGGAGGGCCGGGTGGGCAGGGAAGCGGCGTGGGTGCCCGGAGCGCCGCTGCTGGCGTGGGGCCTGCCCCCGGATCAGCGCCAGCCCGCGGGGCCCAGCACACCCTCAGCCCGGGGATGCGGTCCGCGAGGGGTGGCGCCCTGAGGCCTGTGCAGTTCCGAGCCGGAAGCGCCACCTGCCCTGCAGGAGCTCGGCAGGTGAAGGCTCCCCTGGACCAGCTGGCGGTGGCCGGCCCCTGGGCGCTGCCCCTTCCTGGCCTGTGGAGCGTGAGCTTTGGCTGGGAGTAATCTCATGACGGGGGCCAGGAGCCCCCAGCCCCAAGACTGTCAGCCTCCCCTACCTGTCAGCCCCAGGTGTGCTGACTGCCCCCTTCCTTGGGCCAGTGTGGGGCCCAGCCGGCACCAGGCTCCCTTGGCTGGGTGGGAGCCCCTGGCCCCTGTGCAGACCCAGGCAGAGGGCTCCCTAGGCAATGGGACCAGGAGGGGGAGCCTCAGCCCAGATGGGTCTCTGTGGCCCCCAGCAGGCTCTCTCTCCTCCCTGGGGGTCTCATCCTGTTCCACTTGCCACAGGGAACCCTGAGCGAGGCCTTGGACAGTTGCTGTGGCGCCTAGTGCTAAGGGCAGTGACCCCAAGGAGGGGCATCTTCAGGGAGTGGGGTTCCGTCTGCCTCCCACCATTTGTCCCCGCAGGTGCAGCCAACATGAGTGAGCCTGGGGGGTCAGTACGAATCCTAGTGACCGGCGGATCTGGACTGGTGGGCAGAGCCATCCAAAAGGTGGTAGCAGATGGAGCTGGGCTGCCTGGAGAGGACTGGGTGTTCGTCTCCTCCAAGGACGCTGATCTCACGTGAGTGGACCCATCCCTGGAGCAAACCCTCCAGACGCAGAGCTCAAGGCCAGGCCTGTCCCTGAGGCTAGTAGCCTCCTGCCTGGGTCCTCCCCGCCAGGCGGCTGCCCTGGCCTGGGTGTGTGCAGTTCTGCTTCTAGGCAAACATCCTCACATCTCTTCCTGGAAGCCCATGGCTTCGTAACAGCAAGTGCCTGAACTGGCCACTTTCCTTTTTGGCAGTTCTGCCTGCCATCAGACCGCCACCAATACCCCACCCCCAGGGTGCTAGTTCCTTCTCTCAGGCCTCCAGCGGCCTCTGAGAGCCTGGCTCCTCCCAGGGACGCTGCACAGACCCGAGCCCTGTTTGAAAAGGTGCGGCCCACACACGTCATCCACCTTGCTGCAATGGTGGGGGGCCTGTTCCGGAATATCAAGTACAACCTGGACTTCTGGGTGAGTGAGGGCCCCATGGAGCCCTGGGGACTTCTTCCTCGGCTTCCTATGCTTATGTTTTGACCCCAGGAAGTCCCTGAGGGTCCGGCTTGGCACAGCCTGGTGGGGACAGTCCCTGTGGAGCCCCTAATAATCCACACTCGCTTTGTAGGTAGATGGGCCTAGAGGAGGGCCTGGGGGCATTGGCCCAATAGGAAAAGCTGAGGTGGGTTGGGGGAGCTGGGAGAAACCAGTATTTGATGTTTGACCTAGGTAGGGTAGGTTCCTATCCCCTGCACCCTCTGGGCCTCGAGACCTTCCTGCTCCCCAGATCTCTCTGGTCTGGCTGCATTGAACCAGGCTCACCACGCATTCTGGGGTGCAGAAACGTGAGCTGGGTTATGGGCCCGAGGCATCTGGCCTAGGGGTATGGGGTATGGTGGAAGGGGCAGGAGAGCAGGGCTCTGCCTGTGGCCCCTCCTGCCAGGCCGTGCCCCTGAGGGCTGCCCCGCCATCTCTGGGCATCCGGTCTTGGTGTCGTTCAGCCTTGCAGCAGGCACAGGGATGGCAGAGGCTCAGATCAGATTCTGCCCAAGGCCCCTGTCACCCCAGGGCTCTCCTTGTCTCAGTAGCAGTCTTCCCAGAAGCCTCCTGGTCCTCATCTCTCCCTCTGCTCAGAGCGGTGCAAATGCCCAGTGTCCTCCCAGGGTCCAGGGAAAAGGAGGGGTGGGACTGACCAAGGCCTGTCTGCTACTAGGTGCTGGGTAGGCTCCTCCGGGGTGGAGGAGTGGAGGGCCCCTTCTCCCCATCCCTGCTAGGGCCCGATTGGACCTGCCCTTAGCAACCTGTGTGGGTGAGGTCCAGCTCTGAGCTAGGGGGTGTGGGCCTCTCCTCCAGCCCCCCTCCCAGAGCCCCAGGGAGGAGGAGGGGGAGGGGGGGAAGACAACTGCCTCTAAGGATGTAAGAGGCTTGAGGGGGCCGTGGTTTCTGGAAGGTCTGTGCTGGGAGGTTTCGCCTTGTCCCAGGAAGCAGTTAGGATAAACTGGCTCAGGTGCTGCCCTCGTGGGAGGCGCCAAGTATGTCCTGCTTCAGTCTTTGGAGGAGCAGGTAAGGGCTGGGGTCCTGCCTGGAGGGGCCTGAACTGCCCTGCCCGCCCTTCCCCTCCCGTGCCAGAGGAAAAATGTGCACATCAACGACAACGTCCTGCACTCGGCCTTCGAGGTGGGCGTGCGTAAGGTGGTTTCCTGCCTGTCTACCTGCATATTCCCGGACAAGACCACCTACCCCATCGACGAGACTATGGTGAGGGGTGGGGCTGGGCGGGGTCGGGCGGGGCCGGGGAGGAGCTGGTGGGTCCTGGCAGGGCAGGGCCAGGAAAGCCAAGGCCTCCTGTTCCCCTAGATCCACAATGGGCCACCGCACAACAGCAATTTTGGCTACTCCTACGCCAAGAGGATGATCGACGTGCAGAACAGGTCCTCCGCCCACGCCCCAGCCGAGACCCAACAGGAAAAGGGAGGAAGCCCAGTGGGTTCACCTGGCAGAGGGAATGCCCCCTTCTTTGTGGGCCTCTGGTTTTTCCATCCGGGCGAAGCCGGGGCGGGTGCAGTGGGTCAGTGGTCCCAGGGCAAGGGCCTGAAGAGACGCTATGATTCCGCAGGGCCTACTTCCAGCAGCATGGCTGCACTTTCACTGCCGTCATCCCCACTAACGTCTTTGGGCCCCATGACAACTTCAACATCGAGGATGGCCACGTGCTGCCCGGCCTCATCCACAAGGTGCACCTGGCCAAGAGTGAGTGCCCGCTTGGTGGGGCCCCAGGGCCTCGGCAGGGAGGAGGGGGTGGTGGCTGGCACAGCCTGTCCTGACACCACCCCCTTGCTGATTCTGCAGGCAGCGGCTCTGCCCTGACGGTGTGGGGCACTGGAAAGCCACGGAGGCAGTTCATCTACTCACTGGTTTGTGCAGAATGGTGCCTCGCTCTCCACCCGAATGTTTCCTGGCCTGCCATGCTGGCTGTGGCAGGGCCATAGCGTGAGGGAGCCTGGTAAAGGAGCGGGGGTCCAGGCTGAGCCCCTGGAGGAGCCATCACTGGTCCTCGCTGGGGCCCTATAGGCAGTGGCCAGGTGCAGCACTGAGCAGGGTGTTGGGCTGAGCTGGCTAAGAGCTGCCCAAAGGGAGAAACCTCCAGCCCCAGTGAAGCCCAGGCTGCACCCTCACTGAGCAGGGCATGTAGGAGGGGTGGCACGTGGCCCCATGTGGCCATAACTTGTGGCCTTTGACCCTATTTGACTTCTAGGACCTGGCCCGGCTCTTCATCTGGGTCCTACGGGAGTACAATGAAGTGGAGCCCATCATCCTGTCAGGTGGGCACCCTGTGGCTCCCCGGCCGCTGCAGCAGGGCAAAACCGATGGGTCCTGAGAGCAGCCAGGGTTGGGAGAGAATATCGTGGGGGCTGGATGACGACAAGGCCAGGTGGGGGAGGCCTGACCTGGCTGCTGGTCCCCCGCTTCTTGCAGTAGGCGAGGAGGATGAGGTCTCTATCCAGGAGGCGGCCGAAGCCGTGGTGGAGGCCATGGACTTCCATGGGGAGGTCACTGTATCCTTTGGCTCTGGGGCAGGGCATTGTGGGTCTGACATGCCCAAATGGGTCTCTCCCTGGTAACTGGAGAGGGATGGTGCTCTGACCCCACGGCGCCCCAGGGAAAGGCAGCGGAAGTTCGAGGGCAGGCTGGGGTGGGGCGGGGTACCCCTCCTGCTGTGGCCTTGACTGGGCACCTAGTTTGATACCACCAAGTCAGATGGACAGTTTAAGAAAACGGCCAGTAACGGCAAGCTTCGGACCTACCTGCCTGACTTCCGGTTCACACCCTTCAAGCAGGGTGAGCCCCCTGTCCTCCCATGGCTCTCCCACCCCGTCCCTCAGGACCTCCCAGCCCCTCCTTGGCTTTGGACTGGCCTTGCTTTCCCTACTGGAGCTGGGGACGCCCTGTAGGTTTGGTGTCCAAACCCTTACCGGGGAGGCAGGACACAGAAGAGGTGATTGCGGGTGTCGCTGGGGCCCCTGCCCTCCCCTTCTCCCCCAGGGGAGATCAGGGCAGCCTCAGCCCTCACCTGCCACCACCTGTTACCTGCCTACCTCTGCAGCTGTGAAGGAGACCTGTGCCTGGTTCACCCACAACTACGAACAGGCCCGGAAGTGAGGCAGGCTTCCCGAAGCCCCAGAAGCAGCACCCTCAGACTCTGCGGGAGTGGAGGGCACTGCCTGGCAACTTGGGCCCATGTTCTACTCCTTGGCCAGGGCGGCTCTGGGCATCTGTGCACTGGGCCCACCGTTCATGTCTGTCCTCAGGGAAACCAAGGCCTGGCCAGGCCCAGCACCTTGCTCCCCAAACCAGTCCCGGGGTCCTGAGCGTGGCCCCTCCTGATCCTGTTCTCCCATTCCTTGGGATCTAATAAAGTCCACTTTCCCAGGCGTGGCCCCAGCAGCTCTGTGCCCCCCTGTCCCGCAACACACACACAGGCACTGTCCCCCCTGAGCCTGGTTAGCCCCAGGACCCACCATTCACCTGCTGACTGCTCAGCCCTGCAGAGCTGCTGGGCGAGGGTGGTGGGCTGGCCCTGGAGGAGAAGGGCAGCTGCAGCTGGCAAAGCAGGTGTGCGGGCGAGAGGCAGACAGGCTGCCAGGTAGAGGCGGTGGACAGTCAGCTGGTGGGGGTGCGGGGCAGGGTACCTGGAGCAGTCTCAGCTTCCGCTGCGGCCACAACTTAGCCTTTTCACATGAGGTCCCATGCAGGCCTGGTGACCTGAGCTCCCTGGGCCTACCTGTCAGCACCAGGCCTTTGAGGGACAAAGCTGGTTCTGGATTTGGACCGGCTGAGTAGGCATGTGGATGGATCTCGGGAGGGTGGTGAGCAGGACCCCAGGAGAGAGCTGTACTGGGCCCCTCATCTCCCTAGCCCTCAGGTGGCAGCTTGTGGGCCTGGCCTGCCCTCTCGCCTGGGCGGTAACAGGTGTCACAGAGGAGGGCCTGCTGGGAAGGGGTGCACAGCACAGACTTTCACATTCTCAGCAGGAATCCAGCCAGGTCCCCGGTGCAGCCGGTCAGTGCTGGGGGGTGTGTGCATCGAGGAGCAACCAACTCCAAAGCCCTCAGACACCTTCCCAGGCTCCAGGCCCACCCTTGGGGCCGCTTCCTCTCAGGTCCCCTGCCTCCTGGTCGCCCTCTGTCATCCTCATGATGGTGGCTCTCAGCTTTTTTCTGACCCCAGATGTGCCCGTTGTGTGAACTCTCTCCTCTCAGGCAGTATGCCAGGCACACGCTTCCCACCCCCACCCGTCCCTGTGCCCGGCTGGCCTCTCGGCACTTGTCTCCACCCTCTTTCTCCAGCAAGCTGCAGTGTTTATGCCCTGGGGCTCCCTGGTCAGTGCCTCCCCACCTTTGAGGCCTGGAGCAAAATGTTGGTTTCTTGGAGTGCCTACCCTGCCGTGGAGTCCTGTGTGCTTGCCTGGGGATGCCCGGGAGCCTCTTCCTGGCCCTGGATGCGGAGCTGTTGGACCTGGTCAGCCGCCCTGTGTTCCCTGGTCTCCAGCCCCGGGGAGTGGAGGCTCTGCTCCTGTGGGGTTCCGGGAAGGGGGTGGTGCCTGAGCTGGAGCTTGAGTCAGCCACGTGAGAATATTCAGAGGGAGGCCCAGTGTGGCGGAGAGGCCCGGACACACCTGGCAGGACAGAAACTGGCCATGTGTCCTGCAGTGTGTGTTCATTGCAGGGGGCTGTGTCCCCAGCCAGAATGCAGGTCCCCCAAGTGCGGGCTCAGCTGCCTATAGTCTGCTGCTGTATGGCCTTTATCCCCTGCCCACAGCGGGCTGACCCACCACCAGGGTAGTGTCGAATGAATGAGATTTGATTGTTGAAGAGCTAAGAATGTGTCAAAGTAGAGTTTAGAATAACAAAATATTTTTTAAAAGATTTTATTTGTTCATGAGAGGCAGATAGAGAGAGGCAGAGACACAGGCAGAGGGAGAAACAGGCTCCCTGCAGGGAGCCGGATGCGGGACTCGATCCCAGGACCCTCGGGGTCACACCCTGGGCCAAAGGCAGACACTCAACTGCTGAGCCACCCAGGCGTCTCCAGAATAACAAAACATTTTCAGATGCAATCATAAAGAATACCCTGCAATGTTAGATCTTCAAGCCTCATTGTTCCCGTGTCAATTAAAAATTACAAGTACAGGCAGCCCCCGTGGCATAGCGGTTTAGCTCCGCCTGCAGCCCAGGGTGTGATCCAGGAGACTCGGGATTGAGTCCCAAGTCGGGCTCCGGGCATGGAGCCTGCTTCTCCCTCTGCCTGTGTCTCTGCCTCTCTCTCTGAATAAATAAAAAAAAAATCTTAAAAAAAGAAAATCACAAGTCCTCCCACCCCTACCCTACCCTCTGGTCAGTTTCAAACGGGCTCCTGCGCGGCCGAGCACTCCATCAGCGCCCCCACCCCAGCACCAACAAGGTCTCCGCTGGGGACCCAGGCCTCAGGAAGGCCCCTCCTGCCTTCTCGCAGGATCCAGGCTGGCTGAAGAACTTCGGGTGCAGAGAAGCGACAGGCCGGCTCACACGTTTCAGGGCCTGGAGCCGCTGCAGCTCGCCAGCCCGCCCGGCCCCGCGGCCCTCGCTCCGCAGCTGCGCCCGCCATCAGGCTCCAGGGCCCAGGGCGCCCCGAGGGCGCGGTTCCCGCCGGAGAACCCGGCCCAGGCCGGCGGGCTGCACTCACTCCCCAGCTCCCCAGGCGCCGGCCTTGCGTGCCCGGGTCTTTCACCGGAATCGGGGCGGATGCTCCTTCCCCGGGAGCTCAGCTGCGCAGCGGCCGGCCGCCGGGGCTTTCCGGGACTCCGCCGCGTCCCCGCGGGGACCCCACCGGGCGTGCTCCAGGGCGCGGACCGCCGGGACGCACAGGGCCCCCCACCCTTTCCGGCCCTTCGTTGAACGGAGCCTCTCAAGCTGCCCCTGGGAAAGCAGGGTCCGCCCGGCTCCACGCGGCCCGACCCCTCCACCGCCGCTCCCGCCCTCCGCCCGGGGCCGCGCCTTCCGCGGAGCGCCAGGCCACGCCCACTTCCTCGCGGCGCCCCGCCCCCAGCCTGCGGCACCGCGCCCGCTCGGACCAATAAGCGGCCGGGGAAGGGGCTCGCCGCGGAGCCCGGAAGGGAGTGGGCGGGGCGTGAGGTCCCGGCAGCCAATCGACGGGCGGGGGGGCGCGGCGGCGACATGGGCGGGGCCAGGTCAGGCCGCGGTGAAGACATGGCGGCGGCGGCGGCGCTTGGTCCGGGTCCGCTCCGCGTGGGCTTTGTGGGCGCGGGACGTATGGCCGAGGCCATCGCGCAGGGCTTCATCCGAGCAGGTGGGGCGCCGCGGGCGTGGGGCGCGTGGGTCCCCGGGCCTGGGAGCCAGCGGGCGTCCCACGCCGGCCGGGTGTACGCGGGAAGGGCTCACCTGTCCGGAGCTCACCTGCCGGGAGCTCACTTGCCCGGAGCTCACCTGCCGGGAGCTCACCTGCCCGGAGCTCTTCTGCCGGGAGCTCACCTGCCCGGAGGTCACCTGCCCGGAGCTCACCTGCCGGGAGCTCACCTCCTGGAGCTCATCTGCCCGAGCTCACCTGCGCGGAGCTCACCTGCCCGGGGCTCACCTCCTAGAGCTCACCTGCGCGGAGCTCACCTGCTCGGAGCTCACCTGCCCGGAGCTCACGTCCCGGAGCGGAGGCTCTGGGCGGGGGTCACCAGGGAGCCCTCCGCGGGGAGTGGTAAGGGCGCAGCAGGACCACCTCTCCTTCGCTGGGCACGGCAGCAGGGTGCGCGTGGGGCGCCAGGGCTGCTTGTCCCGGTGAGCCTCGTGCCCACCGCCAGCGCTTGCGACGTGGGTGGTCCAAGCCTAGGGTGCTGCGAGTTTGTAGAATAAGATTTTGAGTTTGGAAGATTTACGAGAACGTAACATATTTTAGTAATTTTTAATGCTGATTAAAACTGATATTTGGAAGGATAGTATTTTGTTTACATGGGGTTAAATAAAATATATTACAATTAACTTTACCTTTTTTTTCTTACTTGCTTTTAACATGGCAACTAGAAAGTGTGAAGCTGGGTCTTTGGTCCCAGTAGTATTGTTCTTGGACGGTGCTACCTTTGCCCCCGGGGATCTCCCACCAACTTCTGGTTTCCTTCCGGCCTCGGGTGGTTTGACCTTCGAGACTCTGATTCTGTTTCCGATGTGATGTGTGCAGCAGCTGCACCCCTTGGCGGGCTGCAGGCGTGGTCCACCTCCTGATGGGCATGGGCGGGGGATGGTTCTTCATCCTTCACACCGTAGGGTGTTGAGCTACCTTCCTGGTCTGTCCCCCCTTGATGTTGGTAGCACCCCCCAGTTAGGACAGCCGGAACTGTCTCGAGGTTGCACACGTGCCCTGGGGCCTGGAGGCCAGGACCTCCCTGGGGGAGAACGGTTGGTTCACGGTGAGGCACGTCCTAGTCTTACTCCAGGGGATTTGGAAACCGTCATGTGTAGATTCTGGGCTGGCTTTCTGCCGTCCTCCACAGTCACGGTCCAGAAGGGTGAAAATCATCAGAAAATAGTTTATGGCAAGTCTCAGGTGCTTTAGGTGTACAACTCTGCAGTATCACCTTCCTCCCAGGGCTGTGCAGGTTCACCATACTCCGCGTAGGCACATCTGGAGGTGGTCGCTGTCACAACTCACTGGCTCGGTGTTCGGGTTGTGGGGCGCACTTCTGCCTTCCTGGTAGACCTTACAGAAGTGTAATCTCCCCAGCCCTGCACCCCACAAATGCAGATAATTTCTACCAAATGGGGATTTAGCCCCTGCTTGGACATCCCAACACAGACACACACCCCACTCCCAGGGAAGCTCAGCACCTACTGGGCCTCCCTCCCCACCCTGCCCCGGCTCTGTCCCCGCCTTCCTGTCCCCAGAGGCACAGGCCCCTGAGATGGAGTCCTCATGAGACTAGGCAAGCTCTGGGCCCCTGTGTCTAGCAGAGCCTCTGGACTCGGCAGCAGCAGAGAATGGAGCGGAGTGCCTGGTCCCGGCTGCACGCAGCACCCCTGCCAATCACTTGGGTTCTTACAGAGCATCAGGCCAGCTGGGGCCAGGATGGCCTGGGCATGGCTGAGCAGAAGCCAGTAAGGGGCAGCCAGGCTGGTTCCTGCTCTTCTTTCCTTCCACTCCACGTCCTCACCGACCCTTCTGCTTTTGCCTTTCTCTCCAGGAAAAGTAGAAGCTCAGCACATAGTGGCCAGTGCACCGAGTGACAGGAACCTCTGCCACTTCCAGGTGGGCTGGGCCTCAGCTCTTCTGCATTGAGGCTGTCCTGGGGGGTTCATGGAGGCTCTTGGCTCCTGAGACAGTTCTTGGGTCCAGGGAAGTGCTGCTTGTTAATTAATTAATTAATTAATATTATTATTATTTTTTTAGTGCTGCTTGTTTAGGTAAACTTTTGAGACTGGCTGGGCTGGGGAAGAGGAGGTCAGGTCAAAGACCAGAAGGAAAGTCGAGGTTGTGGGGGATGCTAGGACAGAGTAAAGGGGGTATGTGTGCATGTGCAGAGTAAAGGGGGTATGTGTGCATGTGCATGTACATACACACACGTGTACCCATGCATTGGGTTGGGCAGAGACGGTTGTGGGCACTAACTGGGGTCAGAGGGCATGAGGAAGTGCTGACGTCAGGGGTCAGGGGTCCTGAGCCAGACGGATGGTCTGGGTGAGTCTTAGGCAGTGGGAGTGGGGGTGGTGCAGGCATTCGCAATGGGAGAGACCCACGGGGACCCCTGGGGCTGCAGGGTGGCCTCCCGCGGGAAGTGCCACAGTCTGGGAGGCCGTCCCACTTACCCCAGCCCTGATCCCACTGTCACCATTGCAGGCTCTGGGCTGCCAGACCACCCACTCCAACCAGGAGGTTCTGCAGAGCTGCTTGCTGGTCTTCTTTGCTACCAAGCCCTATGTCCTGCCAGCTGTCCTGGCAGAGGTGGCCTCTGTGGTAACCACTGAGCACATCTTGGTGTCTGTGGCTGCTGGAGTGTCTCTGAGCACCCTGGAGGAGGTGAGTGGCCTGTGGGGTTGTGTGGGAGCTGAGGCTCTGAGCCCAGAGTCCGTTCTGCTGGCCAGACTCTGTTTCCCACCCCTTGCCATCCCACACTGGTGCCCTTGAGGAAGGTGAGATGGGTGAAGCATGTGATGGCCTCCCGGACAACCTGGAGAGGTGGCCAGTGGCCCAGGGGGCTGGGCTTCCCTATCCTGCTGGCACCATACCCAGGACACAGGGGAGGGAGCCCGCAGCTGGCTGAGGCCTGGGCCTGCCTGGGGGCGCCGCTTGCACATGTCCCCTGACCCCCGCTTCTCTCTGACCAGCTGCTGCCGCCGACCACACGGGTGCTACGAGTCTCACCCAACCTGCCCTGCTTGGTTCAGGAGGGGAGTGTGGTGATGGCGCGGGGCCGCCACGCTGGAAGCAGCGAGGCCAAGCTTTTGCAGACCCTGCTGGAGGCCTGCGGGCAGTGCGAGGAGGTGCCTGAGGCCCACATGGACATCCACACCGGCCTCAGTGGCAGCGGTGTGGCCTTTGTGAGTGTTATCTCATCTGCTACCCCCCAGGCCAGCCCTTGGCAAAGCGGAGACTTTCCAAGTCTCTTCAAGGACTCTGGCCTTTGGGATTCGAGGACTCGGCTCCCGGGCTGCCTGTGAGCTCTCCTCTCTGCTACATCACTGCCTTCCTGGGATGCTCCAGGCAGACCCCGGGGCTCGAGCCTCCGCCGTCGTTCCTGCACTGGTGGCCAGTGCTCTGGGCCGGGTTCCTCGGGGTTCCAGGCATTCTGCAGACTGGGTGCTTTGTCCAGGGGAGTGCTGGCTCTGACGGTCCTACCCCCCACTGGGACAGGTGTGTACCTTCTCCGAAGCCCTGGCCGAAGGTGCCATCAAGATGGGCATGCCCAGTGGCCTGGCCCACCGCATTGTTGCTCAGACCCTGCTGGTGAGTGAGGGCAGCCCCAGCGGGGTCGTGTGTAAAGGGACGGGCTGGCATGTCTCCCGGGAGCAGCGGGAAGGGAGACAGCAGGCCCAGGAAGCCCGCATCAAGATCTGGGATGGGGGCAGTGGACACATGATGAAGCAGGCTACACAGTGGGGCTGAGCTGGAGAGGGAGCTGCCCGGGTCCCTGCAGTCACCCCTGGTGCCCCTCTCCCCAGGGGACAGCCAAGATGTTGCAGCAGAAGGAACAGCACCCGGCTCAGCTGCGGACAGACGTGTGCACGCCGGGCGGCACCACCATCTATGGGCTCCACGCCCTGGAGCAGGGGGGGCTGCGGGCAGCCACCATGAGCGCCGTGGAGGCTGCCACGTGCCGGGCCAGGGAGCTCAGCAAGAAGTAGGGAAAGGCCCTGGACGTGGGCTGCCCCGGCCCCTCCTCCCCGCCCCTTCCCGAGGACTGCAGCCCTCCCACCATGCAGGGGCTTCTTGCCTGCCCCCATCCCGAGCTCCACACGAGGAAGTGGGAAGGGACAGGACTGGAGGGGCTCACAAGCGGTGGCCCACCATCATGGGTGACTCGGGGTTGTGGGGCCTGAGCGTGAGCACTGCTGGCGGCTGCGGGGCAGGAGCAGGGCAGCTGCTGGGGCATCGGTAGCCTTTCCAACAGCTACATAACTGCAGCCAGCTCACGGGGTGGGGGACGTGGAGACTGGCTCCTCAGTGAAGCCAGCAGGGGTCTTGCCCCTGGGTTGACCTGCCATGGGGTGGGGCCACCCACGGGGAGCTGGGCCCCAACCCCGCCAGCCTCTGAGAAGAAAACACAGCTGGCCACTCTTTCTCTGGCTGAGGAGCTGAGGGTCCTTCCCCTGGGGAGCCCACCCCAACAGAGGCCCGGGCCCAGGGTTTGTGCAGCACTGGTCGGCAGCAGGTCCCTGAAGGGCCCCGCTGGCTGCAGAGCCAGGACTTGGCTTCAGCTGGGTGTGGGCTCCCTCCCCCAGCTAAGCTCCAGGCAAGTGGCAGGTGGAGCCGGCCGTGACGACCCTTCCATGGGTCGTCCTGGCGGGTCTCCTGGCCTGGCCTCCGACTACTAGACATGGCTCTTCAGCACATCCCTGAATGGAGCAACCGGCCGGGAAAGCCAGGAACTCAGGTCCCCAACCAAAGGCACGATCTCCCCTCCCACCCTGCCCCCGAGGTTCACCGGAGCCTCCCCACCCTACAAAGGCCCTGAAGTGCCGTACCAGCATATGCTGAGACGAGGCCAGCCACGCGAGAGCCAGGCTGCCCCCAGTGGACCAGCTGAGACTTGAAGCCAATCCGTCCCATCCGTAGCTGGCTGATGGCACCCCTGCTGCAGTGCTCTTCGTGCTCAGGCCCCTGCCCCCATCCCGAGCCTCCAGCCCGTCCTCCCCCTTCCATCCTTCGTTAGCCATTTGGCCCTTCCACCTGTTAGGCCAGCCTGAGGCCACGTCCACACCTGATGTATCCGTGAGATGGGAATAAAGACACTGTCCAGTAGCACCGAGTGACCAAGATTTGGGCTGATAAAGGGCCTGGAAGCACATGTCAGCTGGGGCTCAGGCAGACCTGGGAGCTGGTAGGTGCCAGGGGTGGGGCGAGGTTGTCCTGGCTGCGCAGCACCATCAGCTCTGGGATGGTGGAGTGGCTTCCTCCCGACGCCAATGCCGCCTTCCACTGTGTTGGGTTCAGCATTGCCTCCTCCCGTACGGTCCCTGGGAACCCGGTGGGTGGGCTTGTGGGGCAGGTGCGCATGGGCAGGCTGCTTGCCGAGTAGAGGTGCCTCTGTGAGCCCCCGGCCCAGCTGGAAGGGCGCTGGGGCCAGGACAGTGGCTTTGGGGGTCAGGGTTGCAGCCTGACCACAGTGCTAAAATTACTTTTTCAGGAGACCGGTGGATATAATTTCTCATCAATTTATATTTTCCTGACTTTTTCAAATTCTGAGGTTCTAGGCATTGGATCAAATGTTACAAAGATAAGACTTTAGGGGTACCTGGTTGGCTGAGGCAGCAGAGCATGAAACTCTTGATCCTCGGGGCCACAAGTTCAGCCCATTTGGTGTAGAGGTTATTGAAGTAGTAAGCCGAAACTCAAAAAATATATTAAGACTTTAGGAAAAGGATGCATGTGACGTTGACACGAACCTTTATTATAAAGCACGTGGGGCCCACCTGATTGGGCCACCCCCCTACCAGCAAGGGTGGGTGTGAAAAGGCCCTGAGCCAAGCATGCACCCTCAAAGCCCATGGTCCTCTCAAGGACACGCCCCTGGATCAGCCTCACCTGTGGGCACCCTTATCTGGGGACCAAGAGTGCCCGACCCCGGCCCTGGGCTCCCCGCAGCAATCCTGGCGTGTGGGCTGGGGGACCCCGCAGGGTGTGCTCTTCCCCTCAGCTCGTGCGGACATTGCACCTGCCGCCCAAGGGACGTCTGGGTCGCTTCCCAGGCATGCAGCCCCCCTGGGCAAGGCCATGCGTCTCAGACTGGCTCCCTCCTGGTTGCAGCGTGGTCTCATCCCCCTGAAACATGCAGGTCAAGAGGGGTTTAGCAGAAGCCTGGACGCCCACCAGGCCTCCATTCCCAGGCCCCTGCCAAGCCCACTGGAGGCCCTAACCACGACCCTGACCAAGAGCAGATCTTTGCTGCTTTGAATATTCAGCCATTCCATGGAGATACACTCGGGGGCCCCAGATGCCCCTGCCTAGCGCCCTTGGGGGCCTGGGAGCTGCTCTCCAGTGGGCAGGCCCGGTGGGGCGGAGGCCAGGTGCCCCAGCCCTAGGGCCCTGAGCTGCCATCAGGTAGTAGGAGATGTGAGACTGCCTGAAGCCCTGAGCCAGCCACAGACGCCTGGAGCTCCTCTAGGGGTGCAGGCTCCACACAGCTGTTGAGTGGACGGGCTCCGGCTGGGGGCTGCTGCCCTGGCCTGGCTACCCAAGCCTTGCTTCCCCCGCTCCCAAATTCTTCACACCCTCCCTCAGCTTTGATTTGAGCCATATGTATGGTGTGCGCGCGCGCGCACACACACACACACACACTCTCTCACTTTTTGCCTAGGGACGGTTCCCAGGAACAGTTTGCTCTCAGACTAGTGGGGAAGTTGCTCTGGGGGCTCCCTCCAGCTGCCTCGCCGGTGCGTGGCCGGCTACGCCTCTGCAGTCTCGGGCTGGCTGTGGGGTGCGGGGCAGGAGGGGTGGAGAGCAGGCAGGGCCCCTGCCTTTCACAAGGGCTCCGGGCAGCACCTCTCCAGAGGCCACGGCTCTCCACAGGTGCCCCTGGGTCGCAGAGCAGCAGCAGGACTCTGAAACCCCCGCTGGGCAGCAACACATGGACACCTCCCTCCTCCTCTCAACCTGAGCCACCCAAAGCCCAACTGCCGGAGGCTCTGGGAACAGCTCCTGAGCCACACGCTCGGCAGTGCCAGCAGCGGTGGAGGGGAACTAAGGCACTGGAGGTCGTCCCGGTGTGGCTGGCAGGACCCCAGGCCCGCTCCGGGGAGACGGCACGGCTCTGGGCCCTGGGCTGCACCAAGTGCGCTGTGGCCGGCCCAGGGAGCTCACTCCTTCATTGGTCAAGTCACCAGGGCCCAAGGGTACAAGGTTGCTAACCCCATTGAATAAGAGGTTTGGAATGCAATTTTCTTAAGGAAAACTAACAATCCCAGTGGAACAGAAATCTATGCTCCAAGCTGCATCCAGAACCTCCCACTCCCCACTTGCTGGCCGCCATCGTCCCCAGTCCCTACAGAGCCAACCTCCAAGGCCAGCCGCAGGCTGTGGAGAGATACCACCGTGGCCCCCAGGAAGGAGATCTGTAAAAACAGGTAATGTGCTAAAAACCCAACTGGAGACACGTGCTTCCGCATGGAGAGGGCTGCAGGGCTGTAGCACACGGACCGTGAGATAGCAGGGCTCGACTTACAGGAGTGCTGGGCCCTTGTCCAGTGCACAGGATGGGCCACCCGGGAGGAAGGCAGGAGGTACAGAAAGGCGCACAAGGGCCAGGGCAGGAACACGGGAAACTGCTCCGGTAAGTGCGCTACGACATTGTGTGCGTGGCAGGTGGGTGTGGCAAGGGACCCTGGCTGAAACCACAGACCCTACGAGTGTGCTTGCCCAGAGAGGATGGAGGACGTGTGTGAGCCCGGGACCCCTCTGCTAGGTCCCCCTCCAGAGAACGGGGACGAGTGGAGCGGGATGACCTTTCACCAACGGAGCCCCTACAAGCCAGCCTGGGGACTGGGATCCCTGTAGCCCCGAGCCACGGGGTAGGCCATCTCAGGGTAGGAAAGAGAGGAAATGGAAGACTGTGCGTATCCCCTCCCTCCAAGTGCAGCAGGAGAACAGCCACCGGGGGGCCACTCAGGTGGGCCTGGTCACACCCCATCTTCAGGGACTGCAGGAGAGGGACTGATGCCCCCCAGCCTCCGAGCCATGCTGATCAGTGAACGCAGCTGCACCAGCTTCGGCGGCCCCACCTCCCGAGGGTCCTGATTCTCCAGCCACCGAAGAGCTGTCTCCAGACCCCGGACAGCCTCCCCGGCAGTGGGCACGGCAGCCTCCTCCTCCTCCTCTGCACCCCCCATGACAGAGGGTAGGCTGGCCGGGGGTGGAGGAGCAGCAGGGGCCAGCACAGGGGGCCGGCCAGGGCCCGCCTCCTCTCTGCAGCTGTCGGGCAGCCCCCCGTCATCGTCCAGATGCAGCCACTTGGCCACCTCCTCGGGCGCCAGGCGCTTGTAGGCCAGGGCCGCCAGGTGCGTGAGGTCGCTGAGCACCCGGCTGTGCTCTGCAGCCTCCTCGGCCTGGCTGGCCGGCTGCCCCCCAACACACTCCCCGGCCGGCCGGGGCTCGAAGGCCGCCCGCAGGCCCAGCAGCCAGCACCGCTCAATGCTGCCTGCCTGCACCAGGTCCCAGGAGAGGCCGGCCAGGTAGAGCATGTCCTTGAGCATGAAGCTGCGCATGAAGTCCAACGGGGAGCCCCCGGCGCAGGACACGGCTAGCCGCAGCAGCTCCCGTTTGTACAGCTGCTTGAAGGCAGCCACGACGCCCTGCTCCAGCGGGGCAGGGATGTGAGCCCGGCTGCTGCCCTTGGACAGGAATAGCACCCGGACTGCGCCATCCGGGGTCTGCAGCTCCTCCGGGGGGCTGAGGGGCTCAGGCCGACAGCACCAGAGGGCGTCCTCGCTCTCCTCCAGGGCGGGCATCCTGGCCGCTGGGCTCGGGCAGGGCGGGTGGGCGACCAGCAGGACGGCCTTCTGCTGCAGGCAGCTGCGGCGCAGATAGCGCCGGACCCCAGGGACGAACTCCTCGAAGAACCAGCCCCGCAGCAGCGGGCGGCTGAGCCAGGCGTCCGGGCTGTAGCGGTAGGAGGCCGGGAACTTGTCCTGGTTGTGGTGGCGCAGGCTCGGCGGGTCTGGCAGCTGCCCGATGACCAGCGGCTTCAGCTTGTGGCTGCCCGTCAGGTTGGCGGCCAGCAGCACGGTCACCCGGTCGCCGCGCCCGCGCCGCTCGCAGCCGCCCGCGCCGGGGTCCCCTGCGCCCAGGGGCGCCGCCTGCTCCGGAAGCAGCTTCCAGTAGAGGCCGGTGACGTTGGCGTTGTAGATCTGCTCGTCGCCGTAGCCGCCCTCGGCGGGGGGCGGCGGGGCGGGGGCCCGGGCGGCCGGGGAGCCGGGGCCGGGGCCTGGGGGCGGCGCGGGCTCCTGCTTGACGGGCGGGCCCGGCGCGGGGCCGGCGGCCAGGGGCTCGGCCTCGCCGTAGATGCGCTGGCTGGAGATGCCGTGGCGCTTCTGCCAGCGCCAGAACCAGCCGTGGCTGGCCTTGAAGGTGCACTCGGGCCCGTAGATCTGGCGCGCGAAGGCCTCGGCCTGCGCTTGGATGAGCGGCCCAGACAGCGGCACGCCGTGCTGGCGCAGCGCCACGAACCACGAGTAGACGGCGCGGTCGATCTCCTCCTCGTTGGCGAGCCGCATCTTCTTGCGCTGCGTGCCCACCTCGCCGCCCAGCTGCTCCAGGAACCAGCGCAGCTTGGGCTCGTCCTTGAGCCAGCCGCGCAGCGTGCCGCCCGGCACCCCGAAGTCCCGGCACACGCTGGCCTGCCGCTCGCCGCCCTTGACGCGCTCGATGGCCTGCAGCTTGTCCTTGATGGAGTAGGCCTTGCGGAAGGCCATCTTCACGGCCACGCGGGGCCGCGGCCCGGGCGCTGGGGGCGGCGGCCGCGCGGCGGGGGCCGGGGTGGGCGCGGGGAGCCGCGGCGGCTGCGCGGGGCGCCCGGGCGGGGCATGGCGGCCGCGGCGCGGAGCGGGACCGGCCGGGGGACCCGCGGGGTACATGGCGGCGGCGGCGGGGGCGGCGGCGGCGGCGGCGGCGGCGGGGGCGGGGGCGCGGGGGCCACACGCCCCGCCGGCCGGCCGCGCGGGGCGGGGCGGGGCGCTGGGGGCGGGGCCGGCCGGGCCCTCCCCTTTGTCTCGCCAGCTCTGGGGGCGCAGGCGCGGAGGCCCCGCCGCCCGGCCCCGCCCCGCGCCCCGGCCCCGCCCCGCGCCCTCGGCCCCGCCCCGCGCCCTCGGCCCCGCCCCGCTCGCCCTATGGCCCCGCCCCGCGCAGCGCGTCCCCTGGCGCGTGCGGGCTCTTCCGCCCCGCCCCGGCCGGACCAGCCCACTGCGCCGGCGGCGGAGGGGGACAGCAGAGCTGCCGCCGTGTTCCCGGCCGCCCGCTCCGGCTCCGCTGGGCCGGCGCGAGCCCCGAGTTGGTCTCCCACGGCTTCCGGCTGGCGGCCGCGGGCAGGGCCGGGGCGCGCGGGGGGCTGCGGCGGCCAGGTGGACGGTGCGCGGGCGCCGCCTCCCCTGCGAGCGCGGCCGGCGGCGGTGGTACGTCCCGCTGCTTCATTTCCCGTGCGCGGCGCGGCCGGCGCTCCCTTTCCCCAGCTGTCCCGCGCCGCGAGCCTCCCTCCTTGGTCGCCGCGTCCTTGGCAGGCGTGAGTACAGCGCCCCGCGCCGCGAGCAGCTGCGCGCGCCGCCGAGGCCCCCGGGGCCGGAGGGAGGGGGCGGCGGCCGGGGGGCGGAGGGCCGGGGCGGGGGGCGCGCAGGGGCGGGGCGCGCGGGCCACGTGGCCGGCCGGACCCCGCCGCAGCCCCGGCAGGAGGGCGGCCGCCTTGGTCCCGGCCCGCGGCCTTCCCGGTGTCCTGCGCGCGCCGGCCCGACCTGGGGCAGCCCCGACGGCTCGTGGGGTGAGCCAGAGGGGCGCGGGGCTCCGAGCGCGCGGGGTCCCGGCGTGGGTAGTGCCGGGCCGACGGCGCCGGGAGGCCGGCCTCTGAGGGGTGTGCGCGGTACCTCCGCGCGACGTGGAAGGGCTCCCGGAGCCGCGGGGGCTGTACGGGACGCTGGATGTCGGGGACCCCGGCGTGAAGGGCCCCTGCCGCGGGAGAGTCCGTGGGCGAGATCGGGGAGGCCTTGCCCGAGGGCGAGCACCTCTTAAGTTGACCCTGGCGTGCACGTCCCCTGAGGGAGGCGGGAAAGGACGCGCTAGGGGGCTCCCGCGGGGGCGGCCCGGGGCACCCCGAGAGGGCGTCTCCCTGCGCAGGGACGGGCGCAGGAACCTGTCACCTATGTAGGGCGGCCCTCCAGCTGAGCCCCTGCCAGTCCTGGGGAGAGCCCTTGATGGGCCCGACAGCTGCCCTCTGCAGGATCCTGGTGCGGGGTCAGGCTGCCCGGGGTCAGCGCAGGTCCGCAAATGTGCTGGCCCATGCTTTTGTGAAAACAGCTTTCTCCAAGGCCTTTTTTCTTTTCCTTTTTTTTTTTTTTTTTAAGATTAACCAAAAAATTGACCGTGGCGTATTGCGCAGTGGTGTGTTTCAGGGGCCGCAGGCGGAAAATACAGGCAAGAATATGTGTTGATCCCTGGCCCTGGGCTGACACTTTAGGATCACATGTGCTCGAAGTGGGTGGCAACTTTTTGTCCACGCTGAGTAGAGGGTGGTCCCCAGCCCTTCCCTCACTGACCAGGGCTTTCCCTTCCCCACGCCAGCCGTCCAGCTCTGTGTAGGGCCTGGGGATGCTCAGAGAGTCAAGTGTGCATAGGAGGGTTGAGGGAGCGTTTGCAGTACTAGGGTCGACCTGAGGGAAGGGGCCCAGGGGCCAGGCTGGTTAGGTTAGACCCGGGCTCTGGTGGCTGGGACAGGCTGTGGTGGGGACATTGTGCCTGCCTGGGGTGACATGGGCAGCTGCAGCGTGACCGCTGAAGGTGACCGCATAGGGGCCCTGTTTTTGCCAGCAGGACAGGTTGATATTTCGAACTGGAGCTGGAGCTCCCCCTGCAAGAGGCAGGCGGCCTCACTCCCAGGGCAGCCACCCTCTGGCTACTCTCATTCACCCAAACAGCCCCAGCGTGTGTTACTGCTGTCTCAGGCCCTCAGCTATGGAGAGCTCTGTTAGGAAGCACGGGGTCCAACTCTGGGGGCCGAGAGGAAACGGAGTCTACAGGCCCCCCAGTTCCCACTTCTCATGGAAGGTGGGCGGAGATGTTTGTTCCCTGGGTGGACATTTGTGTGTGTGACTGTGGTGGGGTGGTGTCGGAGGATGGGGCAGTAGTATGGAGGGCAGAGCCTGGGGAGGGGCCGGCCCTTCCCAGAAACCTTCCCCATTCACCCAGGTGCACAGAGACTCAGAGGCCCCGGCACCTGGGTGGGCACAGCTCCGGCCGGCCACACCCTCCCCTTCATTCAAGGCCCCCCAGCCATGAGTGAGTGTCCTTTCGGGGGCTGCTGCCCCCCGCCTCCCGCTCTAAGAGCTCTGCACAAGCTTTGGAGCACATAGCACTTCCAACTGCCGGTGATGCAGACTGTGCCAGGCTGGGAGGGTTGCAGAGGAGCGGCCGTTGGTGGCCAGAAGCAATGCAGGCTGCCTTCACCACAGTCCCCGGGGGTGGGGGGGAAGTGATCCCTCTGGGGTGTCCCAGACTTTGGGCCTTCCGGAACCCTGGGCAGCTCAGCAGGACCATGCCCCCTCTTGCAGGAAGGGTCCACATGTGCCTGGGGCCCTGGGCCGGGCCTTCGGGGTGCGAGGCACAGCTTCATGGCTGCACAGGGGAGCAAGCCAGTAGATGCCAGCAGTCATCTGCTCTCAGGAGCAGGGCCCGGGGACACCTGAGGCCCCTTCCTCGAGGGTCTAAGGGGACTGTTCAAACTCAGACTTGCTTTTCTACTGGAAGACATGGGTTTTCGGTTCAGCAGTCTTCATGGAACAGGATGAGGGAGACGGAGGTCGTGGAAGGGGGTCCCCTGCTGGGTGTCCTGGGAGGTGCAGTGGCAGGGCAGGGGAAGCCAGGAGCCCCCTGCTGCCTGGTCCTCCCTGTCCGTGTATGTGCTCTTGGCCTCAACACTGGCCTCGCCGCCAGCAGGAGTGGCTCGCTGCCATGTCTGCTGGTAGCTTGCCCAGGACCCTTCGTGTGCTCCTGCGGGGCAGCTGCGTCCCTTTGGTACCGGCGTCCTTGTGTCTGCCACACACCCCAGGGGACCCTGGACGTCCCTGTCTGTGACTTGATGCTGGTGCTCTCGTGGTGGCTGCAGCGTGCGGTAGACGTAGGAGGGCAGCAGCCTGGAGGGCAGAGCTCCTATTACAGGAGGGCTCTGGGGCCTGAGCGGCTGGGGGGTCCTGCCTGCTGGACCCCGAAGGCTCTTTGAGACAGCTGTTGCATCTGGGCAGGGGCATTTCGTTGTTTCTGGCCTGGTTTACCACCTGTGATCGGGCTCAAGCCCTGTTCCTTTGTTCACTGGGAAGACCGTGTCTTTGAGCCTGGAGTGACACGGTGGTGGGGGCTGCAGAGGCTGGTAGAGCGGTCGTGGTGGTCTGTGCCTTGTCCAGCAGCCTGGATCTAGTGGCATCACGACAGCGGGGCTGGGTAGGGATCTCCTGGACAGCTCCAGGTGGCCGGCAAGGGCACTGGGGTGCTGGCTGATCTCTCCCCAGGTTGGGACAGGTGGGAGGGTGCTCAGCTGGTGCTCTCCAGGGCCCGCCTGGGCTCCAGATAACAGGAGCTCTAGGAGCTGCTCCTTTCAAGTGTCAGCAGAGCGGTGCTGCCCTGAGTGGGTGGCCTTTGGTGGCGGGTCTGTTGGGTGCTTATCACCCGTGTGCTCTAGCACGCACCTCTGCACCACCTTCCCAAGCACCTTCTGCAGAGGCCTCCCAGCCTGCCTGCGCTGTCCTTTCTGACCACCTCTAACCTTGCTGCTTTCTCTTCATGCCGTCCTAGGACACCAAAGTGAAAGTAAGTACCTGCCCATCCTGGGCCGAGGCCTTCCCTTCGCCTCAGCCAGGGAGCCCCCTGTCGGGCTGTCCCAGCATGAGGGGCCTGGCAGTCGGGCCTCTGTTTCCTTGTCTGCCACACAGAGGGTTGGATTTGTTGGGCTTTGATCTGTGGAGCAGGGCAGCGGCCTTTAGGGGTGTCTCGGTGCTTCCCTGGGCTGAGCCGGTGTCTGCCTCTGGTGGGAGCACCCCCTGAGCAGGCCACGACGGGCCTGCAGCCCCAGCTAGCCTCTCACCCAAGCCACGTCCCTCATTGTTCTGAGACATCTTACGAAGCGGTTTGGCCTTCCATGAGGTGTGGCCGCAGAGCCTGGTGTGATGCCAGGAGACCAGGACAGGCCGATGCGGTCTAGCAGGGCTTCATCACTCGGGGGTCAGCCCTTGAAGGGGCCCAAGCAACCCAGCCCTGGGCTGCGCTGATGGTCTACTGGGGGCTAGGTGCCAGAAGGACTGAAGGGCCGACAAGCCCTGCTCAGTTGGCCTGCAGTCCCTTTGGGGACAGTGGGTGATGTCACAATGCCTTGCCTCCTGGGCACACGCCCCTGCCTCCCACCACTGCCTCTGCTGTCAGCCTGGCCTTGGTAAGTACTGCTGCCAGCCTGGGGAGGAAGGCACAAGGGCACAGCCCAGGGGTCTCCGAGTCTGGGGCTTCTATCCCGTGGCCCGTGCCCGTAGAGGCCTCCAACATGTCCCTTCACAGTACACGAGAGAATCTGCCCCCGATCCTAGGTGGTGCGGGGCCTAGACAGCCGACGTGTCCCACTGGGTAATTAGAATCAGGTTTCAGTTTTGTTTGGGGTGTTAGGAAAGGGATGTCGATCCTGCCACAGGTGTTGGGGAAGGTTCGCTGTCCTTTTCTGGAGACCTTGTCTCATGGGGATGAGGGCGCAGCAGGTGGGTGTCCTCGCAGAGGCTCCATGCGCGACCCCACAGAAGCGGGGGACAGCAAAGATGACCCGAGGGGAAGCTGCTCAGCCCCCTGGCAAGTTAGCTCCTGGGTGTTGGTGTGTCGGCACTGGCACTTCTCTGGGATCAGAGAACCCTATCTGTGCGGGTTACAGTCGTTCCTCTCAGAGCCAGCTGAGTGAGCTCGACCTCCAGGTACATCCTGAGAGCACACTGGCTTCTGGGGCTTCCTGGGCTTGGGCTGCTCCTGGCCAGAAGCTGCGGTGGTGGCGGTGTCCCCCCTCCTTCAGATGACCGTGGTCTCCCAGCTGGAGGGAACAGCACCTCTAGCCCAGAAGCTGAGGCTTTTGGGCCAATAGCTTGTCCACTGTAGCAGATGGGACACAGAGCCTCCAGCCTGCCTCCCACCATCCTGTGGGCAGGCCCTGACATCAAATGGCACTGAAAGGAGGGGAGGGCTCCTCATACCCCCTGGGGCCCAGATTCTCAGGTGGTTTCATTTAGCCATAGGTACACACAGCTGTGAGCTGATGACCCTCCATGCCAGAGGTGGCTGCAGCTGACCAGGGAGACTGGTTCTTGATGCCTGAGCCACTGGGCTCCTTCTCTTTTATTTGCTTATTTTTAACTTAATTATATTTTTTTAAGATTTTATTTATTCACGGGAGCCACACAGAGAGAGATAGAGACACAGGCAGAGGGAGAAGCAGGCTCCATGCAGGGACCCCGACGTGGACTCGATCCCAGGACCCCGGGGTTACGCCCTGAGCTGAAGGCAGACCGTCAACCACTGAGCCACCCACACATCCCAAGCTCTTTGTCTTTTATTTTATTTATTTATTTTTAGAGATTTATTTATTTATTTATGATAGGGAGAGAGAGAGGCAGAGACACAGGAGTAGGGAGAAGCAGGCCCCATGCTGGGAGCCCAACGTGGGACTTGATCCCGGGACTCCAGGATCACACCCTGGGCCAAAGGCAGGCGCTAAACCACTGAGCCACCCAGGGATCCCCCAAGCTCCTTGTCTTTTAAATAAACATTAGCATCCTGCCAGGTGTCTTCCCCCCGTGGCCCTGCAGGGACGGGCTCTCCATCTCTGCTCCCAGCTGCCGCCCCCCCAGAGGTTGTCGTTCGTCTAAGGCCCTTGGCAGCTCCCCTTGAAGCGTGTGCTGCTTTGGATGGTGGTGTGGCCCGTGGCGGGTGTACAGCCCCACAGGGTGGGTGGCCCATCCTCAGAGATGCCAAGTGTGTTTCTGTAAAGCGGGAGCCCCAGTGCCTCGGGCACGGTGGCCAAATGTAGCAAAGTCAGAGGACGTCCAGTTAAAATTTTAGATGAGCGAGGAATAATCCTTCAGCATAAATGTCTTTAAGTATTTCATGGAATATATTTATTTTAAGAATTATTTTCTGTTTATGAAAGTCTGAGTATGTCCTGTGTTTTCTCTAGCAACCCTCCGGTGAGAGAAGGCATGTGTGGCTAGGTTTGGAAACTATTCTCTAGACCCCTTTGCAGAGCTTGGGTGCCTTAGGAAAGATTAGTTTTACGGTGAAAAGAACACAGACTCATGCACACGCATGCACGTAATTGTATTTTGGTTTGCTGGGTTTCCCAGGGACTTGCCTCCGGGCCCTGGCTGCCTGGGCCTACGGCACCCCCATCCGGGAGCCCGCCCAGGCCCCGCCAGCAGTCAGGCTGAGGAGGGGTGGGGGCGCCATCCTCCCGCGGCCCGCTGTGTTGCAACTGCCTTCTTGTGCTTGCTTTTTAACGCTGCGCGGAAGATGAGGAGCGGGAGAGCCTCCTGTGCCCTGGAGACTGTCTGGGAGGACAAGCAGAAGCATGGGGAAGCCGAGCGGCGTTTCTGTGAGCAGGAGGCCACCCGAGCTGCCACCACCCAGCAGCTCCTGGCTGAGGTGCCCGCCCTGAACGGGCCCGGGCAGGAGGAGGCCCAGGACGCCGAGGAGGCCGATGCCCCCGACAGCAGCAGCAGGAGCGACCCCGGGAAGAGCCACAACGGCAGGAAGCCTCTGCAGAAGAAGAGGAAGCGCTCCCCGAAGGGCTGGCTCGGCGCGGCAGACCTGGCCCTCGTGGGCCTCTCGGCCGACCGTGTGTGGCTGGACAAGCCGCTCTTCGACCAGGCGGAGAGCTCCTACCGCCAGAGGCTGGCCGACGCGGCCGCGCAGGCAGCCCAGCCCGCCGCGCTGGCGCCCCGGGGCCCCTGCACCCACGGGAGCCAGGTGGCCTGCCACCACGTGACCTGGGGCGTCTGGGTCAACAAGTCTTCCTTCGACCAGGCCGAGCGGGCGTTTGTGGAGTGGTCTCAGGCCCTGCTCTTGGCCGCAGAGGGGAGCGGCAGGCAGGGAGCGGCCAGCCCTGACCTGGCTGTCCCCCCGCCGGCCAGCAGCCAGTCCCCGCTGGGCGGCCTGCAGGCGCTGGTGCGGGAGGTGTGGCTGGAGAAGCCTCAGTACGACGCGGCCGAGCGGGGCTTCTACGAGGCCATGTTTGACGGCCACCCGCCTGGGAAGGTGCGCCTGCAGGAGCGGGCCGGGCCTGAGGGCGCCCGGCGGGGCCGCAGAGACCGGCGGGGCCGCACGGCCTTGGGAAGCAGGCGGGTCGGGCCACGGCGGCTGGACGGGGACGCCTCCTGTGCCCTGCCCTACTGGTACTTCCTGCACAAGGACGCCGAGGCCCCCTGGCTCAGCAAGCCCGCCTACGACAGCGCCGAGTGCCGCCACCACGCTGCCGAGGCCCTCCGCATGGCCTGGCGCCTCGAGGCCGCGTCCCTGCCTCACCGACCTGGTGCCCGGTCTGGCCTGTCCGTGTCCGGCCTGAGACCCAAGTAGGAGAAACCTGCCGTGCGGGTGCCTGGCCCAGCCCCCCCCCCCCCCCCCCGCCCCCGGCTGGGGCCCTGGCGCTCTCCTCCCTGCCCCTGCCCCGCGCGGCTCTCCCGACACCCCTGGACCCGGCTAAGTTGGCTGCAGGAGTGGGGTGGGCAGAGGGGCTTCCTGGGGCGGTATGGCAGGAGCCTCCCAAGGTTTGGGGCCGGGGGGGGGGGGGGTTTGGGTCTGTTGGTGTGAATTGTTTTTTGGACATAGATGGAGCCTTGTGCAGATGTGTGGTTGGAAAGGGAGAGTCCTGGGGACCCCCAGAAGCTCCTTCCGACTGGGCGGCCCCCAGGGTCTCCTCTGGCTGTCCCAGGGCAGGGTGGGGAGGACGTGGGGGCTGGTGTGTCCTCCTGCCTTCCTTGCCTGTAGCCACCCCTAAGGTGAGGCGGGTGTCCCTGGGACACCAGCATGCCGGCAGGAGGGCACCCTGTGTCTGAAGGCCACCTGCAGGGGGCTGGGGCGGTAGCTGGGCAGAGATCTGCAAGTGCAAAGGGGGGGGGGTGTGGGCAGCCTGATGGGCCAGGCCCCTGGGGAAGCAGTGCCACCCTGGCCCGACGTTCCTGCCAGCAGCCCCGCATCTCCTGGGCGGGGGGTGGATTTGTTGGTTTGACTGAACGCTTACTAGTATGAGGGACGAGGTGGGCGGCTTGTGCAGGGGTGTCCCCGTCGGTGTGCGGGCAGCACGGAGCCGAAACCGCATCATGGCCTGGCTACTCCTGACAGGGGTCCAGGCGTGCGTGGACGACAATCCTGGGACCCATCCCCCGTTTTGCCATCAAGGGTGAGGTGCAGTGATGGCCTGGGGCCCTCGGCACAGCCAGTCAGTGAGATCGGGTCCATTTCTGTTGCCCTCGGTCAGGAACGGGCTGTGCTCAGTGGCGGGGCGGTGGCGGCAGGCCCAGCGTGACTCCTGGTGTAGAGCAGTTGTTCTCAAACTTAACTAGTCTCGAGCCCAAGGAGCTTCTCTTGGATCTCCTTTTGCCATGTTTGCATTTAAAACAGAAAGGGTGGAAGTACTTTATTCATTGAAAAATAAATTTGTTGTTTGTCAATGTTGGTGACTTGTTAGGAGTAGTTTTCCCGTAACGATTTACTGAGCAGAGTGGCCTTATACGTTTTCTTCAAATCTCTTCAGTGTTTTGGCTAACGGGTGGCAGCTGGATTCTCATGCTTCTGCGTTGTCTGTTGGTGTGAATTGTTTGTTGGACATAGATGGAGCCTTGTGCAGATGTGTGGTTGGAAAGGGAGAGTCCTGGGGACCCCCAGAAGCTCCTCGCCCCACTTCGAGAGCCACTGGTCTTGGGGAAAGCCTGGGAATGCTGACCCGAGAAGCACAGGGGTGGTGGCAGGGAATGGTGTGGAGGGTGTTACAGACTTGGTTCAGCCGTGCTGAGACCCCTGGTGCCTGGGCCGTCGGTGGGGCGCTCGTGCAGGCCAGGCCTGGCGCCTTCGGGGGTGCACCGTTTCCTTCCAGCCACACTGTCTTAGTGTCTCATCCCCTTCCCAGCAGGAAAATGGCCACAAACTTCTTAGTACATGAGAAGATCTGGTTTGACAAGTTCAAATACGATGATGCAGAAAGGAAATTCTACGAGCAGATGAACGGGCCTGTGGCTGGCTCCTCACGCCAGGTAGGGACCGTACGCAGATCATTGGGTGTCTGTCCGCGCCGGCTCGGGTGGGGCATGTGGAGGTGGGCTGCCCTGGAGGGCTGCTGGGGTTCCGGATCTGCTCAGGTGCCCGCCCAAGACGGACAGTCCCCCCCCACTGTCTCAGACCAGCGGGTTGGGCTTTGCAGACTGGGTGCGCCTCGGGCCCTGCTGTCACAGCTACGAGACTGGTGCCTTGAGCTCCTTGCCACCCTGCTGAGCTTTCATTCTGCGCAGCTCTTGCTTGCTCTCCGTATCAGGATTCTTCTTTTTTTTTTTTTCTTTTTTCCTCCCCATTAAAATTGTTTTAATTGGGGTGGGGGGAAAGACTGGTTCTTTCTGCACTGTCTACAGGAGAATGGCGCCAGTGTGATCCTCCGTGACATTGCAAGAGCCAGAGAAAACATCCAGAAATCCCTGGCCGGAGTGAGTACCTGCAGGCTCGTGCTGGCTGTGCTGCCCACCACGCGGCACGTCTGACCTTGCCCCCCAGTCCTGCTGCCCTTCGGAGCAAAGTTAGGGCGAGGTGTATGGTGCTGTGTTCCTGCTGGGGCAGGAGCCTTCCCTGCTCTGCCTCTGGCCAGCCCAGGTCACCAGGACTCCCTCCGGCCCTCGCCCTGGCTGCCACTCGGTGCCATCCCTGCACCAACACCGTCGTCCTCCGCAGGCACAGGCCTGGAGGCCTCCCGCTTGCATAGCGCCCTGCTGGGGAGGAGTGTGAGCGGCGGCGTCTGCTGCCCCTTCCCCTGCTCCCCGGGTCCCGCGTCCCCAGAGAGAGGAGTTCACGGGGCTTGTGGAGTCCAAGCGGTAGATTAGAGGCCCGGTTCAGCCTCCAGGTCCCAGATGGGATCCAGAGAGGAGGGCAGGGCCGTGTCCAGCTCTGTCCCCAGCCTGGCTGAGCAGCTGTGTCCCCAGGAGGAGACAGACCTGCAGCCTTGCCTTCCTGGCCAGTGGAGTCAGGGCCGCGTTCTCTGGGCACGTGCTGTGCTGTCCTGAGGCCAAGCATCATCAGCGTTGTATTCCTCCGGGAGACTTGAGGAAGGACTCTCTTTTTGTTGCCTTTTCCGACTTTGAGAAGCTGCCCGCATCCTGTGGCTTCCAGCCAGCTGCGTTCACGACTCCAGCGTTTCTTTCTCTTCTGCCTCTCGCAGACATGGGGCCTGGCAGTGACCTGGGGCTTGCCCACATAACCCTGGATAATTTATCTCCAGAGCCTCTGCTCCGTCCTATATACAAAGTCCCTTTTGTCAGCTGAGGTCATCTTTTTATAGGCTTTGGTGATTAGTGCATGGGCAAGTTTGGGAGCCTCTGCCTGGCACCGCCGGTTTGGATATACTGGCTCCTGGGCCGTAGGCTGGACAGCTCTCCACAAACTCCAGGGGCTGTTGCCTTGAACCCAGGCCAGGTGTGTGGGATCCTGGCCCCCAGAAGGCCAGGGCCAGGGTGCTAAGCAGCTATGAATTCAGCGGCCATGGGGGTTCTTGGGCTACAGGATCTCTTGCTCTGGCCTTGTTTGCGGTTGACTGCTGGGTCCTGGTCTTGAGGAAAGCACGTGGGCGTCCTGCTAGGCCTGGGGGCTGGTTTACTGGGGTTGCTGTAACAAAGCACCGCAGACCAAGGCCTTAGTGCACTTTGTCTGTAAGCTGGAAGTCTCAGGCCGAGGTGTGGGCAGGTTCTGAGCCCTTTCCTAGGCATGAGGATGGCTCTTGTTTTGTGTCTTCACATCGTCTTCCCTCCATGTGTCTGTGTCCAAATTTCCTTTTATAAGGACACCAGAGTTAGGGCCACCCTAATGACCTCATTATGACTGGATTACCACTGTAAGGATCCAGTCTGCAGATAGGCACCTCTCCTGAGAAAGCAGCGTGAAGCTGACAGCAGTATCATTCGACAGCTAATGGCCTGGGAAGGACATTGCTAGACCAGCCCCAGGCTTGGATAGAGCTCAGCGGACCCATGGGTTCCTGGGAATAGTGGATGGTGCCAGGGGCAAGGTTGGAGGTGGGGATGGGGAAACCCTGGATGTGGCACTACGCCGTGGCCTGCTGTCGTAGGCTCAGACTAGACAGGGTAGCCTAGGGCTGCCTGGGTCAGGGTCGGGGTGAGTGAGGTCGTCCCAGGCCATAGACTTCAGTAAGGGGCCTGGTGGCATGCAGGCTGCCAGCACCCTGGTCTCTGCCCACCACTTCTTGGAGCACCCTTGGGACCTGTCAGCAGGCAGTCCCCACTCCATGGTCACCAGGGCAAAAGCTTGAGACACCAGCCTGCTGCCAGGGCCTTGGGGGAACAGGAGGCTCCCTGTGTGATGGAAACTTGGAAAATTCTAGTGAGGATGGCATTGGGAGCTGAGTGCTGGGGAAACAGGCTGGAGAGGAGGCCACAGGCCAGGTGGTGGCAGCCAAGATTTGAGGGAATCCAGCCCAGCTTCCCATTGGGGCAAGGGGTTTTGCTGAAAGGAGAGGAGTGCTGTGAGCAGAGCCCACCCTGGTGCCCATGCTCCTGCCCCAGCCACACGGTGCCCTGTGCACCTTTGGCCGGCTCTGCTAGGAGCCAGGTAGGGAGCTGGGGGTCACGGGATAGCGTGAGCCTGGCATTGCTCACCCATCCCCTGGCAGGGAGTGGGCACACCCATCAGCCTCTTCTGGGCCTTCATCTTGTCTGTGACTTGGGGGTACATAGAGCACAGGAGGCCATGGTGCTTGCTCTGTTGCTGGTGGCAGTGGGCCCCAGGCCCAGGGTCTTTGTCATAATTGGACATGGGGCTGGGGGAATGACCACAGTCCTTGGGAAAGGGCCAAGTCCACTCCGTCCTCCCAAGCCATGCCATTGGGGTGTGCGTGTGGGCCCCAGGGTGTAACTCGGGCTTGGACTGTGGTGCCGGGCCGAAGGGTTCCCTGGAGAGCATGGCTTGAGTCACATGATGCGCTCCCAGTTTGGGGGGGTGGGGAACCAGAGGGAGGCCTGCAGGTAGGTGCCTGGCCTAGGGGAGGCAAGGTGCTATGGAGTGGCCGTCCCCTGCACGGGAAGGTTCCTTTCTCCTGTCCTTACTAGCTCCTCAGCTGCTCTTCTGTCCTGTGTCCAGTTCTGAGCCGGGCTGCCTGGCCCCATGGTGGCTGAGGCTGCCCCAGGGCTGTGTGCTATCTGTTTCCGTGAGTGGGGGGAACCCTGGGAGCAGACTGGGTGCCTCGTCCTCACCTTCGTCCTGCCTTACAGAGCTCAGGCCCTGGGGCCTCCAGCGGGCCCAGCGGGGATCACAGTGAGCTCGCCATCCGGATCGCCAGCCTGGAAGTGGAGAATCAGAGCTTGCGAGGTGGTGAGTCCCTGGGCCTAACAGGTGGGATGGCCCCCCTCCCCCGGCCCCTCTGCCCTCTGACCAGCATCCCCTCTGCTCCTGCAGTCGTGCAGGATCTGCAGCAGGCGGTTTCCAAGCTGGAGGCCCGGCTAAGCGTGCTGGAGAAGAGCTCACCCACCCACCGGGCCGCAGCCCCTCAGACCCAGGTGAGTACCCTCGCAGGCCAGGGGCCCTCGGCCGCCCTGGGGGCTGGCATCCTCAAGGCCCCCAGCTGGCATGCATACCTGGGGCTCCGGCGGCACAGGCCTCAGCCTCTCTCCCCATGGCAGCACGTGTCCCCCATGCGCCAAGCGGAGCCCCCTCCCAGGAAGGCGGCCACTGCTGCAGAGGACGATGAGGACGATGCCATCGACCTGTTTGGCAGCGATGAGGAGGAGGACAAGGAGGCGGCGCGGCTTCGGGAGGAGCGGCTGCGACAGTATGCTGAGAAGAAGGCCAAGAAGCCAGCGCTGGTGGCCAAGTCCTCCATCCTCCTGGACGTCAAGCCTGTGAGTGGTGTGCCTCTGCCCCCGCCCGCCCGCCCGCCCTGCCCCGCCCCCTGTCCCAGTGGGTCACATGCCGCTGGCCCAGACTGTGCTTGGGGCCCTGGAGGGGCTGCTTGCTCCGCAGTGCTCTGGGTGAAGCAGGGGACACTCGCTGGGGTCTGCAGGCTCCTGGCCCAGCCTCCACCCCTTTACTTGCCAGTGGGACGATGAGACAAACATGGCCCAGCTGGAGGCCTGCGTGCGCTCCATCCAGTTAGACGGGCTGACCTGGGGGGGCTCCAAGCTGGTTCCGGTGGGCTATGGCATCCGCAAGCTGCAGATCCAGTGCGTGGTGGAGGACGACAAGGTGGGGACAGACCTGCTGGAGGAGGAGATCACCAAGTTCGAGGAGCACGTAAGTGTCTCAAGGAAACCCCTGGCCTAGCAGGTGGCCAGAGCGGGTGGGTGTTCGGGAAATGGGGCCCCACGTGACCGCTGGCCTCCCTCCTCCTCAGGTGCAGAGTGTGGACATTGCTGCTTTCAACAAGATCTGAGCCCCAGCACCGGGCCTGGGTGTGTGAGGCCCCGCAGCCATTAAAGACTGAGATTGTACACTCTGAGTCCTGTCCTGGTCTGGGCCCAGGGGGCGGGCACCATTGGGGCCGTCTTGCCATGCTCCAGGCCTCCGACTTGGCCTCCATCCCATCCGTGTCCAACCTGGACCCCTGCCTGTCCTGCGCCCCCCCCCACAGCAGGGATCCCAGGGGCTGTGCCCCCTCCCCTCTCCCAGTCTCTCCATGGTGTTTGGGTGACTGGATGACCTCACTCCCCATCAGCCCCTTCTCTGTCTCTTTGCCACCAGCCTGACTTCACCCTACCCCCACCCCCATTACAATGGTCACGTCCAGTTCAAGGTGTTGAAGCCAGAACCAGAGCGTGCCTCATCCTCCATAGGGCTGGGGCCCATCTCTGGGTTCCATTCCCTGCTGAGCTGCCCCCATGGGAGCAAAGGTGTCAGCTGGAAGCTGTTCAGGGAACAAAGGTTCCAGTGGCTGTCCTGGCCCTGCTGCTGTGGCTAGTCACGGTCCCCTGGGGGTTCCCAGGGGCTGAACTGTGCAGAGCCCTGCCGACCTCCCACCGTGTGGGGCGGGGCTCCTGCCTTAGCTGAGCAGCCTTCACATCCCCTGCCTGTGCTGTGACCTGGACGGGCCCACGGTCCTGCCATTACTAAGGTCCCTAGCGGCTCCTCCCCTGGACTGCTGGCCAGCCTGGCTGGTGGGACGGCCACTCGCGAGCTGGGGAAGGGGTGCGTACTGTGGTTCTGGTCAGAGCTGGTGTCCTCCAGGGACCCGAGCTACAGGGGCATGGACTGCTGTTCCCACCCCCTTCGGGGGGGCCCTGCACACCACTACAGCGTTCCCTGGGGGTGCAAGAGTCCGGGCGCCGGCGGAGGGTGGACAAACGCCCCCTTGCCCTTTGTCAGCACACACCCTGAGCTGTACATAGTGTTGCGCCACCTAGATGCCCACCTGGGGCAGGTTCGAGGCCCCTCCCCGGACCTGCCCCTTCCCACCCGCCCTGCAGCGCCAGTCCCCAGTCCCGGCTGGAGGGGGGCGGAGCCGCGAGCGGACCCGGCCCTGCGGGGGGCGGGGCGGGAGCGCGCCGGAACCCGGGGGCGGGGCCGGAACCCGGGGGCGGGGCGGGGGTCGGAGTCCGAGTCAGAGGCCGCGGGCGGGGGTCGGAGTCCGGGGGGCGGGGCCGGGGCGCGGATTCGAGTCCCTGGCGGGGGCGAGATGGCGGCGGAGCAGGACCCCGAGGCGCGCGCGGCGGCCGGGCCGCTGCTCACCGACCTGTACCAGGCCACCATGGCGCTGGGCTACTGGCGCGCGGGCCGGGCGCGGGAGCAGGCCGAGTTCGAGCTCTTCTTCCGCGGCTGCCCGTTCGGCGGCGCCTTCGCCTTGGCGGCCGGGCTCCGCGACTGCGTGCGCTTCCTGCGCGCCTTCCGCCTTCGGGACGCAGGTAGCCCGGCCCCGGCCCCGGCCCTCGCCCCCCGCCCCGGTCCCCCGCCGCCTAGATGAGACGCCCCCCGCCCCCCGCCGCCCGCCGAGCCCGGGCCGAGCCTCCCGTGAGCCCGAGGCTTCCGGCTCCGGTCCCGACGCGTCCTGCGCTGGCTCCAGCGGTGAGGGCCTCTGTCCCCCCAGACGTGCAGTTTCTGGCCTCGGTGCTGCCCCCCGACACGGACCCCGCGTTCTTCGAGCACCTTCGTGCCCTCGACTGCTCGGATGTGACGGTGCGGGCCCTGCCCGAGGGCTCCCTCGCCTTCCCCAACGTGAGTGTGGGGTGAGCGGGGCGCGCGGGGCGCACAGGGCGCGGGCCCGCCGGGAGTCGCCCAGCCGACACCCCTCCGCCCCTGCAGGTGCCGTTGTTGCAGGTGTCGGGGCCGCTCCTGGTGGTGCAGCTGCTGGAGACGCCCCTCCTCTGCCTGGTCAGCTACGCCAGGTGGGGTCCCCGGAGGAGTGGGGTCGGGGCTGCGGGGGCGGGCCCTGGGCCCTGGAGAGGGGCCCCCCCCCGGTGACCTCCCGACGCCCCGCCCCGCGCGGCCCCGGCTCCCTTGCCCCCACAGCCTCATCGCCACCAACGCTGCGCGCCTTCGCCTGATCGCGGGCCCCGAGAAGCGGCTGTTGGAGATGGGGCTGCGGCGAGCCCAGGGCCCCGATGGGGGTCTCACGGCCTCCACCTACAGCTACCTAGGCGGTGAGAGCCGGAGGAGGGAGGCAGGGGCGGGGAAGGAGACCTGCCCGGAGCCCTCCAGCCCCGCCTGACCCCACGCCTGACCCCCGGCCCAGGTTTTGATGGCAGCAGCAATGTGCTTGCAGGACAGCTGCGGGGTGTGCCCCTGGCGGGAACCCTGGCCCACTCTTTCGTCACCTCCTTTTCGGGCACTGAGGTGCCCCCCGACCCGGTCAGTACCTCTCATCCCTGCTGCACTCCAGACAGCAGACCCCAAAGCCAGTCCTTGCTCAGGGGAGGGTGGTCCACCTGAGCCATCCTGGCAGGTAGCCCCGGTGGTGGCACTGCCCCCGCTCAGACCTCCCCCTGCACGAGGGACTGCCCAGCCTTCACTGAGCCCTCTCCGTAGATGTTGGCTCCAGCCGCCAGTCCAGGACCCAAGGTGGACCTGACTGCTCGTGTGGAGGCATGGCTGGATGGCGTGTGTGCCCATCTGGGGCTGGGGGTGCAGGAGCCCCACCGGGGGGAGCGGGCAGCCTTTGTGGCCTATGCCCTGGCTTTTCCCCAGGCCTTCCAGGGCCTGCTGGACACCTACAGCGTGCAAAGGTGAGGCCCAGGTGCTCCCCTGGGTGGGCTCTGCAGAGCGGCCACAGCCCCTCACGCACCCTTCTTGTACCCGCCCACAGGAGCGGTCTTCCTAACTTCCTGGCAGTAGCCCTGGCCCTGGGGGAACTGGGCTACCGCGCAGTAGGCATACGATTGGACAGCGGTGACTTGCTTCAGCAGGCCCAGGAGATCCGCGGGGTCTTCAGGACCGTCTCGGCCCGGTGAGTCCCCCGGACAGTTATGCCTGCGGAGAGATCCCGTGGGGGGGGGCAGGAATGTTGGGATGGGGCAGAGGGAGGAAGCAGTTTGCCCCTCCCAAAGTGAGGAGCTCTGATCCAGTTGCTACCTCAGTAGAGACATTGGGCCCTTGGTGGGCAAATTGGGTGGGTTCACCCAGGGGCTGAAGCAAAAGGCCAAAACCTGCACGGCTGAAGACAGACCCTTGGCTGGTGTTGGTGGCCTGGCGGGGGGGGGGCATCACTGGGGGGTGCATGTGACCAGGTACATCGGGGAACATTGGAGGGGCTGCCCCCATCACAGGTTCCAGATGCCCTGGCTGGAATCTATTTCCATCGCCGTCAGCAACAACATTGATGAGAAGGAGCTGGCCCGGCTGGCCCAGGAGGTGAGGTGGGGTGGGGCAGGGCGGGGTGGGGGCAAGCCAGAGCGTGGCTAGGAGGGCTCTGGGCCTGCAGATGTTAAGAAGGCCAGTGCCACCCTCTTCTCCTCCAGGGCAGTGAGGTGAACGTCATAGGCATTGGCACCAATGTGGTCACGTGTCCCCGCCAGCCTTCCCTGGGCTGCGTCTATAAGGTAGCGGATAGGGGGACCCGGTGGAGCAGGCCAGAGGGATCTCGGGTTGGGGAGGAGTCCAGCGATCCCAGCACACGTTTTTGCAGCTGGTGTCTGTGGGAGGCCAACCACGAATGAAGCTGACTGAGGACCCCGAGAAACAGACGCTGCCTGGGAGCAAGGCTGCCTTCCGGCTCCTGGGCCCTGAAGGTGAGCCCCTCCCAGCCCTCCAAGGCCCTTCTCAAGTCCCTGGGCCCCCTCTTCATTCTTGATGCACACACAGGGTCCCTGCTGTTGGATGTGCTGCAGCTGGCAGAGGAGCCACCACCCCAGGCTGGCCAGGAGCTGCGGGTCTGGCCTCATGGGGCCCGGGAAGCCTGTACCGTGAGGCCTGCCGGCGTGGAGCCCCTGCTGAGGCTCTGGGTCCAGCAGGGACAGGTGGGCGCCTCCAGCTCCTCCCGTAGTCTGCACCTTCAGCCGGAGTTGAGCCCTGGCTCTGGCCCCTGACCCAGCCCCTTCTTTCCGTCTTCCCCCCAGCTGTGCGAGCCGCTCCCATCTCTGGCCGAATCTAGAGCCTTCGCCCAGCTGTCCCTGAGCCGTCTGAGCCCTGAGCACAAGCGGCTGGAGTGGCCCGCGCTCTACCAGGTTGGTGCACGGCCACATCCTCAGCTGGCCCTGGGACCCTCTGTCCCAACGGCTCCCGCCAGCCTCTCTTCTTCCCACAGGTTGCGTTGTCTGATAAGCTCCGGGCCCTGGTGGACAGACTGGGTGCGGGAGGATCCTCGTGAGAACCATGCTTGGGGGGCAGCCCTGGGGACTTGGTGGTTTAGCTCCCATATCGGGCTCCCTGCCTGGAACCTGCTTCTCCCTCTGCCTGTGTCTCTGCCTCTCTCTCTCTCTCATGAATAAATAAAATCTTTAAAAAAAGAAAATCTTAAAAAAAAAAAAAAAAAAAAAAGAATCAAGCTGGGGTTTGCCTGAAGTCAACACATCACTCACTGTCCTGCACAACTTGTCCTGTGTCATTTTTTTCACCCAGCCTGCTGCTCCCTATACCCCCTGGGGCGGGTGGGCTGGAGTCTGGGATTGGAGTGTCGGTCCAGCTCCCAGGGGAGGCCAAGGCTGGGAGTGCCTGAGGCTCATGGAGCTGGACTCGGGGGGCAGATCTGAGGCTGGAGGGCACAGGACTGTGGGGAGACGGGGGCTTCTAGTGCCTATCTAGGATTTGGGGGAGTTGTGGGAGCCTGGGGGCGGGGAGCCATGGGATGGGAATGAGGTGCCAGAAAGAGGGCCTGGGGGACTTCCTGCATCCAGGCATGGCCGCAGACTGCACACCGACCATGGGCACATCAAGCCTCCCGAGCCGAAGAGCAGCCCAGGTGTCCCTGGCCACTGCTGCTGCCAACCCTACGGGACTGCCACGGGGACACTGCGCTCATGGGCTCCACCCTACTGGCTTGGCATCTGTCACCAGGCCTGGACCTTAGAGGGAGCCAGCTCCTGACCCAGCAGCCTCCCAAAGGGAGGGGAGCCAGGGAGGAGATGAGCCATGCTGGGCCTGCCTCTGCGCAGGGAGCAACTCAGCTTCCAGAGAATCACTTGGGCGAGATGTTCTCCGTGCTGTGGGCTGCGGGGGGGCAGGGGCTCTCGGATGCAGGCAGCACAAGGGCGGCAAAGGCAGGCAGGGCAAGGGTGTGGAGAGGTGCTGGCTTCCTGGGGCCCTTCCTACGACACTTCCGCCTCTTCAGGTATCTGACCAGACTGGCTCTTCTGGGTCCCAAGGCTGGGTTAGGTTGGGCAGTGCCCCGTGTCACCGGGGGAGCATGCCAGGATCTGGGACAGAGGCCTGATCAGGCCAGCCCTGGGGGGCATGAGGCTCAGAGGGGTACAGGATTCACCAGGCCCTAGGGACCCACAGGTCACCACGTCCTCTGCACGGGGCCCAGGGGCCCTGACCTTACAACTGACCAGGATGCAGAAGGCCCACCCCAACAACAGCGGTCCCAGCAAGGGCGCCCGAGTGGCTGCAGGCACACTCCTCTCCCCCCAGCTCCACCCCTGCCCTGCCTGAGCTCAGAGGCGGGGACAGCTCTCTCGACCCCCCTCATCCCCAGGACACCTGGCTAGGTCACAATGCGGCGGGGACAGCCCAGCTCCAGGCCCCACCGGCTCCTCTAGGGCTGAACCAGGCAAGGCCTTAGCTCAGGGCCGGCCCGGACTTCTGGACCCTGCTGGGGCCTGCTGAGGGCTGTCCACACTTGCCTGGGGTCTCCCCACCCAGGGGGATGGATGTTGGGGTACAGGTCCACCATCCCAGGGATCCCATCCCTTCCGCAGGGCCCTGGCGGGCACAGCCAGAACCCACACACTCGAGCTCCAGGCTGGCTACTCATTGCGAGGGCGGGAGGGCCCTTCACAAGCCACTGATGCCTACACCTGGGGGTGTCTGGAATGCCCCAACCCCCACACACAACGCTCGCACGCATGCGCCACCACGCCTGTCCCCGGTCCTACCTGCCCAGGGCCAGCTTCTAGGTCAGGCCCGGGCACGACTTCCCGGGAGAACCAGCACAGGTGCTGCAGGCCGGGCTCAGCTGAGCAGCTTGGGGTGTGCGGTGGCCATGGCCTGGGGACTGTGGGGCAGGGCCCGAGGGGGCCCTGTGGGGGCTCTAACCCTGTCGGCTCTGGCTGAAGGCATCCAGGCCAACCAAGGACAGACCCCGGGTCGCTCTTCTGCTGGCCCTCAGCCTGAACGTGCGCTTGAACCTGAGGTGGAGCCTCGGAGTGCAAGTGCCATCCCCCCAGCCGGTAGGGAGCCCTGCCCCTCGCCCAGGGGGCAAGGTCCTGCCCCTGAGGAACCCCACCAGGTGAGTGTGGAGGGAAGGGAGGCCAAGGGGACCCCAGGAAGGAGGTTGGGGAGCACTGGGGAACAGAATCAGGCGAGGCAAGACTTTATACTTCCCGCCCATCCTGTCCTAGGAACCCCAGAGTTCCTGGGAAGAGGGGGCGCTAGCTGACCTGGCCTTGTACACGGCTGCCTGCCTGGAAGAGGCTGGCGTTGCAGGGACCCAAGCAACAGCACTCATGCTGTCCTCCGCTCTGGAGGCCCGGGGGGAGCATCTGGAGGACAACGTAAGCCACCCCCCCCAGGGCCCCCGACACTCCTGCCGCTGAGTTCCAAGGTGGGGGGACAAGCAAGCGGCCCGACCAGCGCACAGGCTGCGGGCTGCACCTGCCCTGTGGGGGCACAGAGAGCGGCGGAGCCCTGATGCCCGCTCCCCTGTACAGGTGTATGCCCTGGTGCGAGGGCTGCTGGCGCAGGTGCCCAGCTTGGCCCAAGGGAGGCCCCGGCAGGCGGCTCTGCGGGTGCTGAGCGCACTGGCCCTGGAGCATGCGCGGGAAGTGGTGTGTGCGCTGCTCCCAAGCTCGCTGCCCCCCGACCGGTAACCTGCCGCCGCAGCCACATCCCCGAGCCTCCTTCCCCATGCAGCTTCCTTCCTCTTCCTGATCCTTCCTGATTGGCGGTGGAGTTTAGCCCCAGTGGGGGGGGGAAGGAGGGGGGCAGAGCCTCTGAATTCCCTCCACCACCTATCGCCCTGCCCTCGCACCTGGGGGGCCCGGCTCGGGGCCCTGCCATTGCCCCCAGGTCACGCTGGGAGCCCAGCCCAGGGCTCCAGGGTGGGACGAGCAAGCCAGCTGGCTTCTTGGCCCCAAGGCCCCTGGCTCCTCTGTTAACCTGCCCAGGAGACGTTTTCTTTGGTTTCATCCTCTGCAGTGACCACGTGCAATCCAGCTTCGTTTCCCTGCTGCTGGCTCTACGCGGGGTTTGGGGTAGTCTACACAGACGCCACTCATTCTGGTTCTCCGGGGTTTGCGGGGGCAGGGGGACTCCCCGTCTCAGGTGCTCCGTCCCCCCAGGGCAGCCGCCGAGCTGTGGCGCAGCCTGAGCCGGAACCAGCGCGTAAACGGGCAGGTGCTGGTCCAGCTGCTGTGGGCGTTGAGGAACGAAGCCGGGCCTGAGCTGGAGGCGCTGGCGGTAGGAGACTCCCCAGGGCCCAGGGGCAGGAGCCGGGGCGGCAGCTGCTCCTCAGTCTGGTCCTCAGGTGTCCGCGGCTTTGTCCTGGAGCTCTCGGTGTGCGGGGCACCAGGGCCTGAGCCCAGCTCCTTGTTCTGCAGGCCACTCGGGCCCTCGGGGAGATGCTGGCTGTGTCTGGCTGCGTGGGTGCCACTCGGGGCTTCTACCCACACCTCCTGCTCGTGCTGGTCACGCAGCTACACCGGCTGGCGCGGCGTGTGCGCTCCCCGGATGCCCCTAAGGTGCAGGCCCCATGGCACCGAGGGCCCCCGCACAGCCACGTCAGGTGAGGGGCAAGCGCCAGGGAGAAGTGGGGGCTGGGCCAGCGCCCTCCTCACCCTGACCCCCTGCCGCCGGCCCTGCAGCTGTGCTGTGGAAGCCTTGAAGGCTCTGCTCACCGGGGATGGTGGCCGCATGGTGGTCACGTGCATGGAGCAGGCCGGGGGCTGGAGAAGGCTAGTGGGAGCCCACACCCACCTAGAAGGTGTCCTGCTGCTGGCCAGGTGCTGCGGGCAGGGGGGCGGGGGGTGGGGGGGTTACTGGTTAGGGGGAGCCCGGCAGCAGCAGGACAGAGAACGCCCATTTCCGCCCCACCCCAGTGCCATGGTGGCCCACGCTGACCACCACCTGCGGGGCCTTTTTGGGAACGTGCTGCCCCAGCTGCGCAGCCCCGACGACACGCAGCGCCTTACGGCCATGGCCTTCTTCACGGGGGTGAGCCTGCTTCCCCGCGGCGGTGAGGGGTGGCCGTGGATGCCTGAGTGCTGACCCGCCGCCCCCTCAGCTGTTGCAGAGCCGGCCCACAGCAGGCCTCCTGAGGGAGGAGAGCATCCTGGAGCGGCTCTGCGCCTGGCAGGGCGACCGCGAGCCCACTGTGCGCTGGCTGGGCCTGCTGGGCCTGGGCCACCTGGCGCTGAACCGCGGCAAGGTGGGGGCCGGGGGGAGGGGGAGGGAGAGGGGAGGGCACCGCGGCAAGGTGGGGGCCGGGGGAAGGGGCGCACCGGCAAGGTGGGGGAGGGACACCGGGGCGGGGGGTGGAGAGGGCACGGGGTGGGGGAGGGGCGAGAGGGCGCTGCGGCAAGGTGGGGGGCGGGGGGCACCGGGGCGGGGGCGAACGGCCGCCCACGAGAGCCCCTGCCCCCGCAGGTGCGGCACGTGAGCAGGGTGCTGCCCGCACTGCTGGGCGCGCTGGGCGAGGGCGACGCGAGGCTCGTGGACGCAGCGCTGGGCGCCCTGCGAAGGCTCCTGCTGCGGCCTCGGGCTCCCGTGCGGCTGCTGAGCGCCGAGCTGGGGCCCCGCCTCCCGCCGCTGCTGGACGACGTAAGCCCCGCCCCGCCCCCGCAGGACCCCGCCCCGCCCCTCTCTACAGGGCCCCGCCCCCCAGCCCCCACCTTGCCGCGGTGCCCTCTCCCCCCTCCCGCCCCCGTCCCTGCCCCTCCCCAACCCCACGGGGACGCCGCCCTCACCAGGCTCTCCGGGTCCTGGGTCTGCCCCGAGCGCGTCCTCCCACGCAGGCCCGGGACTCGGTGCGCGCCTCGGCCGTCGGGCTTCTGGGGACGCTGGTGCGGCGGGGCCGGGGCGGGCTCCGGGTGGGGCTCCGCGGCCCCCTGCGGAAGCTGGTGCTCCGGAGCCTCGTCCCTCTGCTGTTGCGCCTGCAAGATCCCAGCCGGGACGCTGCTGAGGTCAGCCGCCCCCTAGACTGTCCCACTGCTGTCCCCATCCGGCCCTCCCCATCCCCCCGGCGCATCTGTGAAGTCTGAGGTCAGAGACTCCTCCAGGGACGCCCACGTCGGGGGCTCCCGGGTGCCTGGCCTTTCCTGGGCCGCTTACCCTGGGCTGCTCGGGCCCTCGTCCTGGCCGCCACCCCCCACCCCACCCCCCCACCCCCCGTCCCTCTTGTCACTTTCTGGACCTAACCCTGACCCCGTCCCCTGTCCTAGAGTTCAGAGTGGACCCTGGCCCGCTGTGACCAGGCCTTGCATTGGGGCCTGCTGGAGGACATGGTCACGGTGGCCCACTACGACAGCCCTGAGGCCCTAAGCCGCATCTGCCACTGCCTGGTCAGTAGGGGAGGACAGTGCCTGGGACGGGGTATGGTCGGCCGCCCACGGGCTGCAGTGGACACCAGGCCCCCCAGACTGAGTCTCCTCACTCCCCCAGCCAAGGTGGTGGCAGGCCTAAGACCTCAGGGCCTGCTGCCTTGCCCTGGGGGCTCCCCAGGGGACCCCAGCCTGGGGGCTTGCACGTGCTGCCATGAGCCCATCGCTCCCAGGTGCAGCAGTACCCGAGTCACGTACCCAGCTTCCTGAGCCAGACCCAGGGCTACCTGCGGAGCCCACAGGACCCCTTGCGCTGGGCAGCGGCCGTGCTCCTAGGTGAGGCCATCCTGCTGTCACTCAGGGCTCTGGGAGCTGGACAGGCCCCTCCCTGTTGGGGTCTGGGGCCAGCGCTCACAGGTGTGCCTCGGTCCAGGCTTCCTCATCCACCACACGTGCCCGGGCTGCATCAGCCAGGACCTGCTGGACTCCCTGTCGCAGGGTAGGGCCCAGCTTGCTCGCTGGAGTGTGGGGTCCTGGAGAGGCTGTAGGCACAAGGCCGGGGTGGGTGGGAATGGGCTGGAGGGCCAGGGCCTGGGGTACGTGGTGGCCCTGAGAAGCTGCCCCCACCCTCCTGCCCGAGCCGCCCTGTGCCTGCAGACCTGGAGCAGCTGCAGAGTGACCCGGAGCCCGCCGTGGTGGCCGCCGCCCACGTGTCCGCCCAACAGGTGGCGCTGCTGACCCACGCACAGGCCCGGCCCCGCAGCCTGCGACTCCTCCCAGAGGGCCTCTGGCCCCAGCCCTGCCCCCGCCGGCCCCCACCGGCCTTCGACGACAGCCCGTTCCAGCCCCGCAGCTTCATAGGCCGCTGGGGCTGCGTGGGACCTGGCTGAGCCCAAACGGAGCCAGCCCGGAGGGTGCCTGGGGCCAAGTCAGGCTCTGGCCAGTACGGCCAGGGCGGGTCTGCAGAGGAGGCCCACAGGAGTGCTGGTGGGCAGCCTGGGCCTGGTCCTGGGTGCACACACACCCTCCCCATCCAGGAGCGCTCCGCCCGGCAGCCTCGGGGCCTAGGACAGCGGTGCCTCTTGTCCCAGCAACAGCTTGTTCTCAGCCTCCTATGCCTCTTGCACCCTGGACGGCACCCTGCCTCGCAAGCTGGGGTCTGGTGGGGACATCGTGAAACTGGCCTGACCCTGGGAGCCGGCGCCACCATAGGCTGCCTGCTTTCTGGGCCTGCGCACAGCCCGGCTCGGCCTCCCCGGCCCATCTGGGCTCTCCTCCCCAGCAGCCCCTCAACCCCCGTCCCCCGTCCCGTGTCCCAGTCCTCACTGGCCTGTCTCCGTGCCCCCACCCCATTCCTGCTTATCGTGTCACACCACCTGAGCCTTCTCCTGGTTTCCCCTGACGTCCCCGCTGGAGGCTTGGGACGACACCTGTGGCTTCAGGTGTGAGGTACCACTGTCAGCACCCCACCAGGCCGGGCCCTCACACCGGCTCTCCAGCGCCCTGCGTGGGCTTGGACGAGGACAGCACGACTGGACATGCAGGGAGGAAGGCCCTCTGGAAGCCCGGCTCCTCCAGAACGCCTACCTTGAACTATTCTCTCTCCCGCCTCAGAGAGGCCTTGGCTCACAGCCTCTTGGGGGGCTGAGAGCAATCCTCCCAGTCTGGAGACCCCTTGGGGCCCTGTGGGAAGTGTTTAAAATAAACACAGGTGGATGAAAGGGCTGTAGCATGTGTCTGGGACGGGGTCTGTGCCCAGGATGGATTCTGATGACCTCTGCCTGGTCCAGCGTGTGGCTGAGGATCACACGTGAGGCAGTGTAGCCAGGAATAAGGATCCACCCGGTGGCGGGGTGAGAGTCAGGCTGGTTCAGAGTCCAGGTCTGTGGCCAGGGTCAGGCGGGGCTCAGCCTGAGATAAGGAAGAGAAAGCTCAGGAGCTCAGGCAGGAGGGAGGTGAGGTGTCTCTGGGGCCAGGCAGGGTCAGGCTGAGGGCGCAGGTCTGCAGGGAGCCAGGCAGGGCTTGGGTGTTAATTCGCAGGCTCCAGAGCAGATGCAAAACAAGATTAAGCCGTAAGAAACGTAAGAAACGTAGGGAGGACGCAGGCCAGGCCAGGAGGCCCTCAGACTCCAGGGAAGGGAGGGCGGGAGGGGAAGCAAAGGGTTGGTGGGAGCATCCCGGGAGGCCGTGCTGGCCTGGGTGCCCTTGGGCTCCCAAGACAGGTGCTGTGCGGGGCTGGGTCTCCCTCCTCAGTTTCCCTGGAGGCAGCCGGTGTGGGGGGAGCATCCTCAGGGCTCTAACTCAATCGGGGCCATAAGCCAGGCAGAGCAGGAGCCTCAGGCTGCCCTTGGTGGCGGACCCTGAGGCCAGAAGCCAGCCTGGCCTCCCCACAGCTGCAGCCCGGGAGCCAGGCCTCAGGGGCCCGCTTCTCACCAAGGGGAGCCCGGTGGGACGGAGGCCTTCTCCAGAGGAGGCCCCAGCCACCATGGAAGCTCGGGCGGGCTGTGCTTCCCTTCCCACCCCTTAGCAGGGGCGCAGGCTGTCTCTTGCATGACGCATCGTCCTGCTGGCGGCCCCGTGCCCATCCCCATTCCTTGGCCCCCACCCAGGACCACTGGACCAGCCGCCCTCCAGGTGTGGGGTCCATGCGACGTCCACGTGGCCCGAAGGCCCAGACGGTGGCTGGGCCCTGGGAGTGTGGCTGTCCCGCCCTGTGGCGCTGCTCAGCTGTGTGCCAGGTGAGCGTTTCCAGCCCGGGGAGGGGTCTAGGCTGACTGGCTCCACCGGACCTGCCCGCAGAGGGGCCGCAGGTGCTCCTGCCTCTGGAATGCTTCCCGAGATCTGGCCTAGGTCCCGTTCACGCACCATGGTTTCCTTGGCAGCGCCCCGGACCAGGACTCCCAAAAGAGAAGCGTGGGTCCTGGAGAAGCCCAACAGGCCTGGCACTGCCTGCCTCCCTCCCTGTGTGGGAGGCGCACCTAGAGGGTTTCTGGAACCGGGATCTGGGACGTTTCCGGGGCAGTCCGCTTTTGTTCTGATACTCATTCTGCCGTTGGGTTTGGATGCCACACGTCCTCCCGAGCTCTTGTCCTGGCGATGGCTGGACTCACGAGCCCTGGTCCGGGGTGGGGGGTCCCCGAAGCTGTGTCAGCAGCGGGCTGTGACGGTAGGACAGCACAGCTTCCTCCACCCTCCCGCATGACTGCATCTTCCACCGGGAGAGGGATCTGTCTCCCGGCTGAGCATATTCCTGGAGATGGGGAAGGACACCACCTGTCCCTACCCCCGGGGCGCTCCCACCATGGGAGGCTGAATGCCCAGGGATCTGCCTCTGGGGCAAGGAGGGATTTCACTGCGTGTCCAGAGCCCCATGAGCCCCAGGAGGACAGGGAGCCCCGCGGTGTCACAGGATCCAGGGTGGAGACCATGGAGGAGACCCCCCCTGCTTGGCCCCCATGTCTCTCCCCACCCCGAGTGGGCACAGGAAGCCAAACAAGAGACGGTCCCTGCTCCCCACCCAGATCTAGGGCCCCTCAAAAACTCGGTGACCCATCTTTCCTTTGTGTATCACATTTACTGACTTTCCCCAGCTCTCCACCCCAGGATGCACTGGCCGCACGGCTGGGTGGGGCTCTCGCCTTCCCGGTGCGGGCAGCCAGGTGGGCATGAGCCCCACGCCGTCTGGAGAGCTGCCCAGCACGCTGGCGGGCAGAGCCGGTCAGCCCTAACAGGGGTCCTCGCTCAGGCATAACAGCAGTGCCAGACAGGCATAGAGTGTACACGTGTGGTCCCGGGCCTCTGGCTCCCAGCACACCTGGGGGTCGTCCACCTGCAGCTCGAGGCCACACTCCTCCAGCAAGACCCAGGCAGGTGCCTCTGCATCCCAGCTGCCCTCCAGGAGCCCCTGTGGCAGGGACACAGCCCTGCGCTCCTGCCAGGGGGTGCTCTGCTCCAAAATGCTCTGCACCTGGTAGGACAGGGTGGGGGCTTGTCCCTGAGCAACTCTTCCCACGCCGCCCCAGCATCCAGCACCTGCCCGCAGCACTCCATCCTAGAAGCACCTGGGGCCCCTCAGCACAGCGGCCCCTTCTCCCAGCGATCTGTGCTCTCTTACCAGCTTGAAGGGCCGGGACAGCTCTCCTGTCTCCAGGACCTTTGTGAGCAGCTTGAGCTGGGTTTCACTCAGCCCTGGGAGGAGACTTGAGGTAAGAAGGGTCCAGAAAGCCCAGCTGGAGAAGCCCGCATCTCTGCCCCGACCTGCCCCGCCCCAGCAGCGGCTCACCAGTCAGCAAGTCCACCAGGTAGAGAACGGGTCTGGCAAGTTGCTCTTCTAGTGCTCTGGAGGTATGCACCAGGCACTCGAGGACAGTGCCCACCGGACCTTCCAGGGGTGCCACCCACCCACAGAACAGGCCCTGTTCCAGCTGCGGACACAGGGAGGGGCTGTGAGCCCGATGGCCCGGGTGCAGCCCCCCCCTGCACCCACTCCAGCAGGCCCACTCACCGCCTCCTCCAGGGTTTGCAGGGCTGGCTCCTCCTGCAGCACCCGCACCAGGCCTGCCAGCAGCTGGTCGCACAGGCCCCTGGACAAGCCCCGCAGGCCCTCAGCCTGGGTCCCCACCTCTGCCAGCAGGCCCTGGAAGTCTTCTGTGACTGCCACCAAGTCCTCGCCAAACCCGTCTGCGGGGAGATGGCTGGAACTGCCCGGCTGCCCACAGGCCCCAGGAGAGCCCTGGTTGGGAAGGGCAGACTCCCAGGGGCAGAAAAGGGTTCCAGGGTTGTCAATAAGGTACTGACCCGACTGTATTTTGGAGCCTGCGCTGCTCGTGGGCTTGTGATCTGGAAGGGACAGAGTTAGGGTGGCGTGCAAGCCCCTGGGCCCTCACAACCCATCACCACCCCAACACTGGCAGCCCGGGCGGGTGTGAGGCTGTGCCAGGCCGGTGTCAGCGCTGCCTTGTAGCTGCCCCGCCCAGCCTGTGTGTGCACGTGTGTGTCCATGCATGTGCGTGCACATATCTGTATATGTGTGTCTGTGCATGCCTGCACATGTGTGTCTGTACATGTGTGTGGATGTGTCCGTGTGTGCATGTGTCCATGCATGTGTATGCCTGTCCATGCACGTGTGTGCATGTGTGCTAGTGTGTGTCTGTACATGTGTGTGCGTGTATGTGTGCACATGTATGCGTGTCCATACATGCGTGCACGTGTCCATGTGTGGGTATCTGTGCACGTGTATGTGTGTCCATGTGTGTGTGCGTGTCTGTGCACATGTATGCATGTGTGCGTGTCTGCATGTGTATGTGTGTGCATGCATATGCGCATGTGTCTATGCATGTGTGTGCGTGTGTATGTGTCTACTTCCACGCCTGGTCCTCAGGAGCCTCTCTGCTGAGCTGAGCTGTGCAGAGGCCCCGTCTGGGGGCGCCCACAGGCCTCACTTTTCTTGGACTGCTTGAAGGTCCTCTGCTTCTTGTTCGGGAAGAGGAGGACATCTGGCAGCCAGAGCAGAGATGGGGGGCACGTTGGCCGGTGACCCAAGCCTCCCCTCACCCACTGGGGCCACCCTACACCATTGGCCCCGCGTGCCCAAACCTCCCACTTCCCAGAGCATGGGCTCCCTTGGCCCCCCCGGCCCCCTCGGCCCCCTCGGCCCCCTCGGCCCCCTCGGCCTGGGAAGTGGTCCAGCCAGGTGCTTGCAGCACCCCAGCCAACTGGCAGTTCGTCCCCTGCTTCCCTGCCTATCTGTCCTGGAGCCTGGGCCCCAGAAGTCACCCCAACCCCAGCTCACCCCAGTCAGGGCCGATAACCAGCTGGGCCACCTCGAATGCTAGGATGCTGCCTGAGGGGATGGTGACTGTCTTCTTCCGCCTCAGATGGCCCTGGCCCTGAGGGGTGGATGTGGGCTCAGGACGGGGCTCTGGGTTGTGGGGTTGGGTAGGCTGGGTGCTGGGGCTGGGGGTCTGCCTGGGGGCACCCCCTCCTGCCTCCCCAGCCCATACCACACACCTGGAGGGACAGGGCTCCAGGCAGGGAAAACTGGCCGGAGCCCTCCTGCTTATAGATCCAGGTGACTGTCACCTCCTTCTGTGTCTGCAGCACTTCTGTCACCACGAATATGTCGTTGCCACAGTTCCGCAGCTGCTCTAGGACTTTGTGCTGGGGCTGACGCAGGCGCCTGTGGCAAGTGGTTGGCCTGGAAGCTGCAGGGGTGTGTCTGGCCCTCCCCACCCCCGGGTCATGGGACCAGCTTCCCTCCTGGGACCTCAGCCTTTGTGCCAGCCCCGGGGTGGCCGGGAGCTCTGTGGGTGCCCAGAGACAGGATTCCCATCCTTCCCTCCCTGGGGGCTCCCGATGATGTTTGTGGGAGGGGTAGCCTGTGTGGAGAGGGGGCACAAGACCCAGGGGTGCCAAGTGGACATCCGCAGAACCTCCAGATGCAGCCAGAGCAGAGATGAGGGGCCCGGCACAGACTCCCTGGGACTCCTGACGCCCCAGGCTGTGACCCGGTGGCTGCCTGGGGTTGGCAGGTCCCCCCCGGGGCTCACCTCTCTTGGCGCATGGTGTCCCAGGTGTTGGGGACCACTCGCAGTGTACACACGTTCATCGAGGTGCTGAGGTTGTCAGCCACTGTCGCCTCCCCTGCCAGCTGCACCTGTCCTGGGGGTGCCAGCTCCACAGAGCCCTGCAGCTGCCCGTCCATGAAGTCGCATACGTGGAAGGGGCCATCACATTTCACATCTAGAGCCAGACCAGAGCTGAGGCCCCTGTCCTCCCACCTGCCACCCATCCAACCTGGGCAGACGGCCTGGAAGGCAGGAAGCCCAAGGCCCAGCGCGGGCAGCAGGCCGGCCAGCTGACGCCCTTCCCACCAGGCTGGGTACCTGGTTCTGGGTCATTAGGCTCCAGAATGTCCCTGATGGACAGGTTGATGCACTTGTAGCGGGGTTTCCAGAACCACAGTCTTGAGAGCTTCCTGGCCAGCAAGCAGTAGGGCTGGAAGCTGGTGGAGCTCCGCAGACTGTCCACGGGGATGAGCTTGCCTCTGTGGTCCAGCTCCCGGATCACGCTCTTGATCACTCCCTCAAAGGCAGATCCCATTGCTCCTGAGGAGGACAGGGGGCTCAGCCATTCTGCCCTCGGGGCTGGAAGAGGGGGCGGGACACCTCTGGTCCTGGATGCCCTGACGGGCAGCATCTACCCTGACAGCCACTCGACTGTCTCTCCGCGGGGCTGGTGGGCACCTCTAGGAGGGATGGCATTCGCAGCCCTCGGCGGGGCTCAGGCCATTCACACCATCTGTACCCAGAGGGCCCTGGGGGGGGGCTCTCAGTGCTTGGGGGGGCGGGGGGCGGCCGTCAGCCACCCACAGAGACCTTTGTCACTTTGTCCACCCAACGTGGCTTAGAGCCACTCACAAAAAGCCGCCACTGAGGGAGGGAAGGGCAAAGCAGGAGAGTGACGCCAGGACAGTGCTCTACAACAGCCGGGTCCCCCGCTGAAGCATCCCGAGGGCAGGGGAAGAAATAGGAAGCACCGAGCTTCTGGACACTGGGCACAGGGGCCCGCAGCCTGGCGCAGCCACAGCGTCCCCCGCTTCCCAGGATGTCCTCGGGGCTTTCTCTGTGCCCGGAGTTCCATGAGCCGCCTGTCCAAGGCTGAGGCCTCAGGGACCAGAGGCCAAAGCAGGCCTGACCCCGGGACATGGGAGGCCTGGATCCCAGGCAGGGGAGCCGGCCGGCCCCAGCCACTGCGGTGGGTCAGTGCTGGTCCGTGTGTGGAGGAGGCCAGGGGTGCCTGGGAGGCAAACCCAGATGGGCTTCCGAGAGGCCTCAGACTTCCCCAACGGGTCTGGGTCTACAGGGAGCCGGGGAGGGGCCGTGAGCAGGTGTGCCCCAAAGAGTGGGCATTGCCCCCGCTCAGCGAGAGCCACCCGCCCCCCCCCGGACCAGGTAGAGGGAACGAACTGGGCACAGGGAGCAGCTCACTGTGACTGTCACCCCCGGCTCCAGGCCCGCGACGGGAAGCAAGTCCGCCCCAAGACCAGGGCGGCGCTGCTCTGCTGAGGAGCCTCCAAGCAAGCGTAGCCAGCGCCCGGACCGAAAGTGAAACTTTGGCCTCTTGACGCCAGCAACCACTCCCGGAAACACCCCAGCCCGCAACGGGGGGGGGGGGGGGGGGGGGCGCCTCCTCCCGCCCAGCCACCCAGCCCCAGGGCCTCGCCTCCAGCTGCAGCCCTTCTGAGGTTTCCTTCCTACGCTCGCTCGGGTCCGTCGACGTTTCTGCAAAGAAAACGTTCAGAGGGTCAGCGAGAGCGGCCTGGGCGCCGGTGGGGGTGGGGGGACAGCCCGTAGGTACCCCGTTTCTTTTGAGGAGACGAAAGGCTCTGAGGTCGGCCGTGGCGCTGCTGTCACGACTCCAGACGCACTGAAGCGAGTCGTATGCCGTGTGGACCGCTCGTCCATACAGCTGTTGCTGAGAAAACCTGCAGTCAGGAGTTTTTTTTTTTTTTCTTTAAGATTTTATTTATTTATTTATGTGTGTGAGAGAGAGAGAGAGAGAGAGAGAGAGAGGCAGAGACCGAGGCAGAGGGAGAAGCAGCCTCCTTGTGGGGAGCCCGAGGTGGGACTCTATCCGGGACCCCAGGATCACGCCCCCGGCTGACTGCGTTGCTAAACCGCTGAGCCACCCGGGCCGCCCTGGAGTCAGGTTTTCAACATCCAGGCTGTCGTCCCACTGGTGCTGGGCAGCGACAGTCACGGCCAGGGCAGGACAGCCAGCGGGAGCCCCGCGGGCTCCCCCTCCCGCGCTCCCAGCCCTGACACCCTGGAGGCCGCACGGGGCGAGGCTCGGCCGGCTGCCCCTCGGGGGCGGTGGGTGCTTGTGGTGGCCGCAGCTGCAGGCCCGCCCCTGGAGGCCACTGCTGCCAGGAGCAGGAGGCTCCAAGAGCCTGAGCGGGGAGCCCGCGTGTGCTCACGCGTTTGCTGTGTGCGCTATTTGCGCTTGCACACATGTGTGCCTGTACACATGTGTCGTGTGCATACCTGTGTGGAGGCCGCGAGGCCAAGGCCGGGCCGCGGCTGCTGTTGCTGGGAGGCTGTCCCGCCTGGGGCCTGTCTCCTCAGGCACAGTCTGCTGCTTCCCCTGCTCCCGCGCGGCCGCCCCCGGGGCCCTGGGTCCGAGGTGGAGGAGCTCGTGGGCATCCGTGGGCAGGCTGCTGTGCAGGGCCCTGCCACAGCCCTGACGGGGGTGGGGAGGGTGGGGGCCGGGGCAAGGCTGCCGCAATTCCTCTTTCGGTTTCAGTTTCTGCCAATAACCAAAATACGAGGCACTGGCCAAGCCCAGCCCGCTGCGTGTCTATCTCCCAGGCTCCTGGCTTCCTGCGAGGACAGAGGTCAGCCCTGGCACGGCCTGTGGGGACAAGAGGTGGGAGGGGCTGCCTCTGTGCCCTGTCCCCTCCCTGGCTCCCATTCAAGAGGGGAAGTGTGGCCAGCTGGACACTTTGAGGGCCAGGAACTCCAGGGCGACACTATGTCCTCCTCAAGCCCACCCTATGTCACATGATCACAGGTGAGGCTGCCCTGGCCAAGGCCCTGGGGGTCTACGGGGATGGCAGGTTGTGACCCCAGACGGGGAGGCCGCGGGCACCTCGGGCTGTGTGCGGGGCCTGGGGGTAACCCAGAGCACTAGGTGGAGGGCACCGCCCCAGGTACCCCAGCCCGAGCGTTGGGAGCACACAGGGCAGGCCCCAGCACCCCCAGCACAAGCAGCCCAGGGCCGGCTACAGCCGGTGGCGACCGTTACAGGGGCATTCCTGGAAGTCCGCGCCCACGCCCTCCGCAGCCTCCCCACCAGCCCCCATCACTGCTTCTGCCCTGTGCTCACGTCTCTGTCGCGCCCCCTGGGCTACTGGGGTCCCTCGCTCCAAAAATCAGTCAGGATTAGAGACTTCCCTGTGGCGGCAGCCCAGGGCCAAGAGAGTGCTGAGTGCAGACGAAGTCCCAGAAGTCTTCTGAGAATTAAGTCCCCCCTCACCCTGGCATCCCTCCCGCTCCATCCCCACGGCCACCCGGGGGGTCAGTAGCTATGGGCCTTGGGGCACAACTGCAATGACCTGGCCAGCAGTCGCTCAGTCAATGTTGTGCGGATCTCAGGGCGGCGGGGTCAGCTGCAGAGCAGGGCGGGCTGGGCTCAGGGGTGGCTCAGGGGCACCCAGGGGTCTGGGGGCAAGGGCAGCAGGAAGGCCCCTGCACTGGGCCCTGCAGTGATCTGTCTGGTTTGCTGGGCTTTCTGCCTGCTGCAGTGGGGGCCGCAGGACCCTATCCCACCCCAATGGGACCTCTGCAGGAGAAAGCAGCCCCCTTGCTCACGCTCCTGGTTTTCTGGGCCTTACTTCACTGCCCCAGCTGGGAGGAGCACTCACTGCCTGAATCCAGGCATCGCTGGGGCAGGAGGGGAGTGGTTACTGGCGGGCCCCGCTTGAGGTTTGCTTAGGTCCAGGCATGTGGGTTGTCCCTGAGCATATTGTGGAAACGCTGTGCTTTAGGGCACAGTAGACCCCAACACCTTTCTTCCAGACTGGACCTGGCTAAGAGTCTGAGGGTCATGCTTTTTAGCGAGGGTTAGGTGTGGGAGGTGATGCTGGGGTGACGCAGGGATCCCCAGGTCCTTGGGGGCAGCCGTCTCCCGCAGGGACACCTGCTCCCTTCCCTCTGGGATGAAAGGCGAGGGGGCGTCCATGGGGTCGCGGTCCCAGCCTGCCAAGCGCCTGTTCCCCCCTCCCCACCCAAGGCCTGGCAAGCCTGGCTCCCCTGGCTCCCACCTGCGCGCAGCTCCAGAGGGAAGGAGTTGGTAGGAGGGGTGGGAGTGCCGGGGTGGGTGGAAGGAGGCGGGTAGCAGGACAGATCTGACACCTTGATGTTCCCTGAGAACGTGCCTGGTATGGCTACGCTGCGCTCTCCTTAATAGGCCCTGCCCCTTCAGAGTGGTGGTGCACTTGCGGGGCAGCTTTGTGCTGTGGCGGAAGCAGCAGCAGCAGGAGAGTGGCAGCTGGGCGTGGGGAAGGTGGGGAGCAGCAGGCCTCACTCCAGGGCTTGTCTGCTGAACGTCTGCGGTGGAGACCTTGGGCCGCCCCTGCCTGCCCCGGGCAGCCCTCTGGGAGGGTGCGGCTCAGGTCAGGGCTGGGGGGGCGGTGAGAAAGGCTGCAGGAGGACGGTGGTCAGCAGGAAGCAAGCACTGCGGGGGAGACGGCACGCGGGGCTCAGGAGGGCCCAGGACGGACACCTGCCTCCAGAAGTGACCCCTGAAGACGGTTGTCGTGGGAACTGGCTGTGCTGATGTCCTGACACCAGAGCGGCGCCTGGCCTGCTGTGAAGGGCTACAGTGTGCTCGGTGTGTTTGTCTGCTGATCATAGAGAACGCGCCACGTCTCGGGGCCTGGGGACTGTCAGTGAAGCCTCTGCCTTGGGCTCAGGTCAGGATCTCGGGTCCTGGGATCAAGCCCCACGTCGGGCTCCATGCTCAGCACAGAGTCTGCTTCTCCTTCTCCCACTCCCCCTGCTTGCTCTTTCTCTCTCTCAAATAAAAAAAAAATGTCCTGTTGCATTTTTAAAAAAGATTTTATTTATTCATAGAGACACAGAGAGAGAGAGAGAGAGAGGCAGAGACCCAGGCAGAGGGAGAAGCAGGCTCTATGCAGGGAGCCCGATGCGGGACTCGATCCCAGGACCCTGGGGTTATGCCCTGGACTGAAGGCGGCACTAAACCGCTGGGCCACCTGGGCTGCCCCGTCCTGTTGCATTTTGAGGAGGGTTCCTAAAAACGAAATTACTCGAAAAACCCTCAGGGCCTTGGCGCACATTTCAAGTTGCCTTTCGTTAAGGCTTTGCCGATGTCTGGAGTAGTGTGCATTTCTGTGCCCCCACACCCCGTGCCAACACTGAACAGTGTTTCCGTTTTTGCCAGTTTGAGGAGCGTCAACGAGTTTTGAGCGTAACTGTTAGGATCAGTTTTGGTGAGTTAGCTGGGGCAGCAGGACGTCCTCGCTAGTTTCTCACCCCGGGGACAATCCCCAAGGCTGTGCCCTCTGGGGGTGGCTGGGCTCTCCTCTCTGCCACCGCAGGACTGGACCACTTGTCCCATAACAGAAGAGAACAGGCTTAGGGCCAGACTCGCAAATCTCAGGAAATACCCCCACCTCAGTGGCGTGACCGACGCCCGCTGAGTCAAGCATAAACGTGGGAGTCGTCCTGAATTACGCCATCTAGGCTGGACACAGCAGAAGTGGGCCGTCCCTGCCCCCGGGGCATTGCCTGGGTTCACAGCTGCCGGCTGGCTACCAGTCCTGTCCCGTGTTTGGCAGGTGGCTGACGGTGAGAGCGCTGGCGGCAGAGCTGCGCGGTTCTGTCCTCCACCGGGCCAGCCGACGCGTTCACGGGGTGATGGTTGTAGGAATCTCAAGGGAAGCAACGCAGGACGAGCCCAAAGGACCCAAAGGAGTGCTTTTCAGGATCCCTGTGACAACTCCCTTCCCATTTATTGTGACAATTCCCTCCCCTGCCCTCAGGGTTTTGGCAAGTAAGCAGGGCACCCTGGGCCGGTCCCCGCCCGGCCTCCCTCCTAGGGCGCCTAGGCTGCCTGTGGGGGAGGAGGGCAGGGGGTGGGACAGAGCATGGACAGGCCGGGTGGTGCCTGCAGAGGGACCAGAAAGGGCGCAGGAAGCAAAGATGGTTCCAGATAGATTCCACTCCTCAAAGGCCTCTGGGCTGAGAGGGACGCCCAGCTGCGGTTCCACCCGCGTCTTCTCAGCCTGGCACGCGCCCCCCAAGAGGCTCCAGAGTGTCCACCGCTGTCGCTGTCTGCAGAGCGGGCGGGGCTGTCCCCCCTGCAGACACAACGCCTGTGAACGCCTGGCCTCGTTGCTGGCATGGCACGCGTTTCATCCCCGGTAGGGGGATCCGGGGGGGTGGGGGGCTCAGCGGTGGAGCACCTGCCTTTGGCCCAGGCCGTGACCCCCGGGGTCCCGGGATCGAGTCCCGCATCGGGCTCCGTGCAGGGAGCCTGCTCCTCCCTCTGCCTGGGTCTCTGCCTCTCTCTGTCATTCATAAATAAATAAAATCTTAAAAAAAATAACCCTACGGTCGGTGCTGCGGGATCAGCGCTGTGGTCCACGCTTTTCCTGCTCCTGCGGTAGCTCTTCCTTCCGCAGGCGGCCCCCTCCCCGGCCAGCTTCCTCTTCCCTCGGCACCTGCCGCCGCCCCGCCCCCCCGCCCGCCGGCTCCCGCGCGGCCTCTAGGTTCGGCTGCTGAGCGTCCGGCCCCACCGTGCCTTCTCCGCAAGCCTCCCGGGCTCGCCCTCCGCGGCTCGCGGGTCGTGCGAGGTCGGTCCACGCGGCAGCGCCGCTTCCCGACGCGCCCTCGGGGCGCCGCAGGGCTGGTCCGCCGCCCACCACGCCCCCTCCCTTCGGGCTCGCGGCCCCGCGGCCAGGCTGCGAGCCTGCGTTCGCCCGTTTCCGCCGACACACCGAGGCTCTCCCGCTCTCGGCGGCTGCTCCTCCCGCCCCGACCCACGGAGCAGCGTTAGCAGCCCCACCGGCCGCCCCCGAGGAAGCCGCACAGCCCAACCGTACGGCAGCTGGGGGCGCGGGGACCCCAGGCCCTCCGCGGCCCCGCCCCTCCGCGGCCCCGCCCCCTCCGCGGCCCCGCCCCGGGAGCTAGCGCCACTTGCCGGCGCTCCCTACTGACGTCGCCCGTCCCTCGCTCTGCGCACGCGCGGCCCCGCCTTTCCACGGGCGTCGCCAGGACAACGACGCGTCCCCCGAGGCCCCGCCAACGCTCCGGCCTGGCTGGCAGTGCGCAGTCTCGGCGCTCCCGCGGGCCCCGCCCCGCTCCGGCCCCGCTCTCGCCCCGGCCCGCCCCGGCCCGGCCCGACTCCGCCCCGCCCCGCCCGCGGGGGAAAAACAGTCGCGCGGCGATGACGTGGCGGGGGCCTGGCCGGGCGTCGCGGACTCCGGAGATGGAGGAAAAGGAGCAATTACGGCGACAGATCCGCCTGCTGCAGGGTGGGTCGGGCCGGCCCGGCCCCCGCGTCCTTCGCTGTGCCCTTGCTGCGCGGCGAGCCCTGCCCGCCCCCGGAGGGCGTCGCTCCCCGCCTGCAGTGCCGGCGGCGGGTCGGGCGGGTGGGGGGGCCCGGAGGGGACGGCCGGGGTCGGTCCGCGCCCGGGTTTCGGCGGACGGTTAGTGCGGGTCCCGGCGGCGGCGGCGGGCGGTCGTCTAGTAACCGCGGGAGGCGTCCGCCATCCCCTCGGCCGGCGCCCCTCGTCCGGGGCCGGGCGGTGCGGCGGGGCCCTGGACGTGTGCATCGGCTCCTGCCCTGCGTGGCCCGGCCCGGCCCCCGGCTTCCGCTTTCCAACGCGCACATTCCCGTTTGCGCGGATCCTCCTCAAGACTCCGGCCTTGGAAAGCGGCCGTCGGGAGGGGCCGGGCGGGGGTCCAGCGGCCCGGGCTTCGTGGGCTCCTGGCCTGCGTGCGCGGGACGCCACTGGGCCTGCGCCGGGGAGGACCTGATGGGGGAGGCAGGACCTGTCATGGGGGGTGTGGGGGGGACAGGACCTGTGACGGGGGGTGTCGGGGGGGGGGACAGGACCTGTGATGGGGGTGTCGGGGGGGACAGGACCTGTGACGGGGGGTGTCGGGGGGGACAGGACATGTGACGGGGGGTGTGGCGGGGACAGGACCTGTGACAGGGGGTGTCAGGGGGGGACAGGATCTGTGACAGGGGGTGTGAGGGGGACAGGACCTGTGATGGAGGGTGTCGCGGGGGGACAGGACCTGTGACGGGGGGTGTCGGGGGGACAGGACTTGTGACGGGGGGTGTCGGGGGGGGGACAGGACCTGTGATGGGGGGGTGTCAGGACAGGACCTGTGACGGGGGGTGTGGGGGGGACAGGACCTGTGATGGGGGGGTGTCAGGACAGGACCTGTGACGGGGGGTGTGGGGGGGACAGGACCTGTGATGGGGGGTGTGGGGGCGATAGGACCTGTGACGGGGGGTGTGGGGGGGACAGGACCTGTGACGGGGGGTGTGGGGGGGACAGGACCTGTGACAGGGGGTGTCAGGGGGGGACAGGATCTGTGACAGGGGGTGTGGGGGGGACAGGACCTGTGATGGAGGGTGTCGCGGGGGGACAGGACCTGTGACGGGGGGTGTCGGGGGGACAGGACTTGTGACGGGGGGTGTCGGGGGGGGACAGGACCTGTGATGGGGGGGTGTCAGGACAGGACCTGTGACGGGGGGTGTGGGGGGGACAGGACCTGTGATGGGGGGTGTGGGGGCGATAGGACCTGTGACGGGGGGTGTGGGGGGGACAGGACCTGTGACGGGGGGTGTGGGGGGGACAGGACCTGTGACGGGGGGTGTCAGGGGGGGACAGGACCTGTAACGGGGTGTGGGAGGGGACAGGACCTGTGACGGGGGGTGTCGGGGGGGACAGGACCTGTGACGGGGGGTGTCGGGACAGGACTTGTGACGGGGGGTGTCGGGGGGGGACAGGACCTGTGATGGGGGTGTCAGGACAGGACCTGTGACGGGGGGTGTGGGGGGGACAGGACCTGTGACGGGGGGTGTGGGGGGGACAGGATCTGTGACGGGGGGTGTCGGGGGGGGACAGGACCTGTGATGGGGGGTGTCGGGGGGGACAGGACCTGTGATGGGGGGTGTCAGGCCGAGGGACAGGACTTGTGATGGGGGGTTGTCGGGGGGCCCACTGCCAGCCTGTACCCCCCTGCACCATGGTAGCTATGCAGGAGCTTCCTGGGATATATTGAATGACACCCCACCTTAGAGAACAGTTGAACCCATTTCATATTCCAGAAAATTAGGGGTGATATGGGTGCATCTTCAGGATGAATAACCAGAAATAGGACTGGAGTAGAACGTGTGAGAAAAGGCTCACGGAAAACAGAGGAGGGAGTTTGGGCTGAACTGTCCACGGTTCTCAGGCACGAGGGGCTGCCTATCCTTGCTGGGGACCCACAGGCCCAGGAGTGAGGGGGTCTGTGCGGTGTTCTGTCAGCTGTGTGCTGCCAGAGGACTGTTGTGATTTTACTTTCACCCCCTGGCTAATCGAGCCTGTGATTCCGCCTTCTCAGGTCTGATCGATGACTACAAAAACCTCCATGGCAATGCCTCTGCTCCGGGCACCGCAGCTGCTTCCCGGTGGCAACCACCTGCTTACAACAGCAGCAGGTCCTTCAGTGCCTGCTACCCTCGTCCAAGCCGGAGGGGCTTCCCCCTGAACCACGGGCCCGCGTGGCGCAAGAAGTACTCGCTTGTGAATCGACCCCCGGGATCTTCAGACCCACCCGGTGACTGTGCTGTGCAGCCGCCCCTCAGGGCTGAGGGCAGCCAGGGTCCTGACCCCCAGCAGTATGTCCTGGAGAGGCAGGTGCAGCTTAGTTCAGATCAGAACATGGTTATCAAGATCAAACCACCATTGAAACCGGGCTCGGCTAGCACTGCAGGGGTCCCCCGGGGCTCCTTGGAAGAATATGAGAACCCCCCCTGGAGCGACCACAGGCCTCAGGAGGGGGCGGGCGAGCCCCCTGGTGGGCAGCGGCAACCCTCAAAGCCAGGAAGAGTCAAGGGGAGCTGCAGTGCAGAGGACCCCCTTCTGGTCTGCCAGAAGGAGCCCGGCAAGCCCCGGGTGGTAAAGTCTGTGAGCAGCATGAGTGACAGCCCCTCCGAGCCCCGGCGGACTGTCAGTGAGAGTGCTGTTGCCGTCAAGGCTCGCCTTGTGTCCTCCGGTCTGCCCCAGCGTAGTGGCATGGCTGTGGGACGGAAGGTGGCCTCACACTCTGTGGCCAGCTGTGTCGCACAGCTCTTTGGAGACAGGAGAGTGAATGCTGGCCATCCAGATCAGCCGGCTTCTTGTGGCTTGGTGGCAGGCCCTGCTAGACCAGCTTCTGGACCCAGGCAGGCTCGAGAGTCCTCTCTGCTTGCGTCCTGTCGAACCACCAAGTTCCGAAAAAACAACTACAAGTGGGTGGCTGCTTCAGCAAAGAGCCCCCGGGCCACTCGGAGGGCCCTCAGCCCCAGAGCAGCCTCAGAGAACGTGTGCAAGGCCCCCTTTGGCACAGAGGAACAGGTGGAGAAGCCACAGCTCCGAGCTGACCCGAATGCTAAGCCCAGGAGGGCGGCTGTGTCCTCCACGCCTGGGGCCTCCCCCAGCAAGTACAAGTGGAAGGCCTCCAGCCCCTCGGTCTCCTCGTCCTCCTCCTTCCGTTGGCAGTCAGAAGCTGGCAGCAAGGACCATGCCTCCCAGCTCTCTCCAGTCCCATCTCGGTCCCCCCCAGGGGACAGACCAGCAGTAGGATCCAGCAGTTTGAAGCCCCTCTTCAGTGAGACCCCACTGTCAGCTTACAAAGTGAAGAGCCGCACCAAGATCGTCCGGAGGCGGGGTGGTGCTAGGTAGGTGCCCCTGCTGCCACCCTGGGGTTCGTCCGGGTATGTCCGGGCGGGCAGGGGATAGGCCTGGGCCTCGCGAGCTGCCTGCTTGGTGTGCAGAGCTGTGGGAGGGCCCACCTGCAGGAGTGGGGGATGAGGGAAAGGAGCACCACCTGCTACTGGGCCAGCCTGGGTGTGTGTGGTGGCGTTCACATACCCAGTGCGAAGGAGGCTTGGTGCTCTCCCTTAGAGCTGAGTGACCGGGGCTGAGTGAGGATGGGGGCAGGGCGCCAACAAGTCTGCCCTCTCCTGCTGGTGACAGACCAGAGGCCGCCGGAGGAGCTTTGGTTCTGCGCAGGGTTTGTGGATGATTGCTTTATACCCAGGCCAGACACGGGGTGAGAGACCGGGGGGCACCAGGGGGAAGTCTGCTCTCTTGGCGGCCAAGTGACCAGGTGAGTCACTGTCTCGCTGAGCACCTGTCACCTCCCTGCTCCTCCACCGTCAAGGACTGTGAGGAGGCCGAAAAGTGGCATCGTGGCTCAGTGCTTGGTCTGGGGTCAGGGCCTCAGTCACGGTAGCCATTAACACCGTGAGGTGTGTCTCCCGCCCAGGTCTTTCCCGCTGCCTGACTTTGGTCTTTGGCAGCTGCCTGGGGAGGCTGGGGGCCGCTTCTCCTCTGCTGTGGCTCCTCAGGGCCTCCCCCAGCCCCACGGGGGAGTTCATCTGCCCTGGGGAGCCACAGGAGACCTGGTGCAGATGTCCCCTGAGGGTATCAAGGTTGGGGCTGCTCCCCCCGGCCCTCACTCCCGGCTCTGAAGGGGACGAGGAGTGAGGGGGAGTGTGACAGCTGTCAGCCGCTGCCGGTTATGTGGGAAGGCTGGGACCACTGGGGCTGGTTGCCTCCTGGGGCGGATCCTGTGCTGCTGGGGTCTGGGTGGGCAAGGGTGAGTGGGGACAGCTCCCACACTGGGGGAGCCCATTGGAAACTGCCTGCTTTTTGTCTCTGCAGCCTTCCTGGGGAGAAGAAGAGCAGCCCCCCACCTGCTGCCACTGCTAAGACCCAGTTCAGCCTGCGGCGGAGGCAGGTTCTCCGGGCAAAGACCAGCCCCGTTCTAAAGAAGACCCCCAGCAAGGGCCTGATGCAGGTCACCAGGCACCGGCTGTGCTGCCTGCCTCCAGGCCGGGCCCACCTCCCCACCAAAGAAGGTATGACCAGGCGTTGGGGTTCTGGAAAGCTTGCTCAGCCAGGTCTGTGAGCCCTGACCTCACCAGCTACCTTGCTCTTTCGGTGCCCCAGCCCGATCGCACTCAGCCTGCTGGGCAGTGGCTGGCTTGGGCTGGAGAGCGGGGCGAAGGCTGGACCGTTGTATCCTGTTCTCCGGGGGGAGATGCTATGGCCAGGTGTGTGGTGGCCTTTGTAGCGTGTCTCTCCTGTATACCTGGTCCTGTCCCTCTTGGTGGAAGGAGCCAGAAAGCAGACGAGAGGGTAGCAGCCATGTACCCTGTGGGGAGGGGAGCTGTGGTTTATACTGCCCGGGACTCCTGTGCCCTAGGTCTCTGCCATCTGTCCTGGGCCGACAGGCCGGTGGGGCCTCTCCGTTGGTCGCTGCCTCTTCCTCAGGAACCCTGTGCTGGCCTGGGAGGGGTCAGCTTTGCCGACCTGAGTTGCAGGTCGCTTCCTGAGTTGCTGTGGATTTGGTGAAGGGTGCAGGGGAGGAAGAGCCTTGGGGTCATGGTTCCCTTAAGAAGGATGGCCCCCCGCTGTGAGCCGTTGGCCACACACTGAGGAGCTGGCAGGTGCTGGCCATCTGGGTGGGGGTCTCTGGCCATGGGGAGTGGGGAAGGGCGAGGTGATCACCTGTGACGCGGTGTCCTGGCAAGCCTGGGGTTCCTCTGGGCAGACCTGGTCCTGTGGCATCCCTGCGTGGCGGCGGCTCCCCAGGCTGATGCATGTGGGGTCTGGAGATGATGGGGTTCGGGCCCTGTGCCGTTGGACTTGGGACTTGCGCCCTGGTGGCTGTTTTGCAGCAGGCATTTGGGGGGTCCATAGAGGGGCCAGCAGGGCTTTGGACACAGCTGTGAGAGGAGGCGGTGCCTGGGCAGAGCTGAGCGCCTGGGAGCTGGCCACGGGAGAGTGGAGTTTAGGGGCTCAGGCACAGGGCCGACTGGGGCCATGAGAAGGGGTGGGGAAGCGGGGCTGGGGGTGCTGGCCACCCATCTGACCTTTGGCTGCCAGGGGAGTGTGGACCTCATCCCTGGTGGCCGCAGCGAGGGGGCCGGATTGAGGGTTGGGCTTTGGCTGTGGGTGGACCAATGGCCAGGCTGTGCCAGGCGTGACGCGAACGTCCCTCGCTTTGGGAGGCTGGCAGGGGGTGGCCGAGCCCCCGGGAGGTTGGGGCAGCCTGGAGACACGTCAGAAAGTGATGTCCGGGGGCATCCATCCGGGCCTTTGCAGGGATTCCTGGCTCTGCCTCCGCTCCTCGGTCACAGTGTTGTCACAGCTGGCAGAGCGGTCCTGCTGAATGAGGGAGATCTGTCCCCACAGATGAGCCATCACACGGGGACGGCCACTTGTGGGCATGATGGGGCTCAGGCCTGGCTGTGGCAGGTGCATGTGTCCCCAGGCCTCTCTGCATCCTGCTCCAGGTGCACATCAGGCAGGAGCCGGGAGTGTCCTTCTGCCCTCCTGCACCCTAGCCCACGAGACACTGGGACGCTTCCGTAGTGACTTGCCGCGGGGAGAGTGGATCGGGGCAAATGGAGTTGGGTGGCCAGGCCGGTGCCCCCGGATGGCAGTACTTCAGTAAGACTCGAAGCACAGGGATGTGGTGTGCAGATGGTGGCATGAGGTGGCTTGGGGAAGGGGTGTCCCGGTCAGAGGCAGCCTGTCCTGGCGCCAGGGCACCCTGGAGGGCTGGATTCCTGGAGTGCCAGTGGGCATCTGCTGGGAGTCTGGCCTCCTCGCTGGGCCTGGAAGCAAGTGCTTGAGGAGCAAGTGCCGAGCTAGGTGTTGAGTGGGACAGGGTAAGAGCAGCCAGGCCCTGGGCCTCCTGTCACCCTCCGTGTCTGCCAGGGCTCCCTGTCCTAATGCTGGGACGGGCACTGAGGGACTTGTGGGGCATCCTGGTGGGCACGCTTTGACCTCTTCAGCCCATGCTCCTGGGGTACATTTGCCGCTCTCCCCAGAATTGAGCAGAGCTGGCCTTGATGGGGGCCTGGCCAGGCCTAGGCTGTCTCTGTCGCCGAGGAACCTGGTTTGGAGGCAGACAGGCCTGAGCCAGACCATAGCCATCCCCTATAGCAGGCACCCCTGAGGAAGGAGCGCCATTCGGTTGAAGAACGCCTGTCTTGTGTGCTGAGGGCCTGCAGCTGAGGACCTCTCTCCAGATGGGGCAAGAGGGAGTCGACACCGGGGACCCTCCACACACACTGAGCTTTCCCTCCAGGCAGGTGGCCTGATGTGCTCTTACCAGCTCCCGGCAGGAGTGCCTGGTGTGCGTGGGGGCTGGGACGAGGGCTGGAACGGGGACTGTCCGAGGCCGGGAACAGCCCAGCTGTGCACAGGCTTTTGACAGGAGCTGCTGGCTGAGTGCCACTGGGAGAGCAGGGCAACGGCCACAGGGGCAGCATCCTGGGGCCATGGGCTGGAGCTGGCATCCTCACATAGTGACACAGGCCAGGATGTTCTAGGATTCTCACTGCCTGCCAGGGGGACCATGGCCTGGAGGGTTAAGGAGAGGGGGATGCTGGGTCTGCGGGCTCAGGCCGTGCTTGCCGTATCCCATGCTTGTTGGCCCGGGACCACCGGTTTTCTCGTTGGGCCTAGAGCAGTCCCAGGTGCAGCCCAGTAGGGAGACTGCCTCCTGCCCGTAGGGTGGGTGTGGTGCTATTGGGAGAGGAGGAGAAAGCTTGGGGCCAAGCAGGATGGGGGTGGGGATGGGGTGGGGGGCTGACATGATCCCTGCCTTCATACTTCTCTCCACTAGGAGGTGAACGGGTCAGCTCGCGGTTGTAGATGGATGTGCTGACTGTGGTGCAGAAGGCCCTGGGAGGGATGGGGAGGGATGGGGAGGGTCCTGCCAGGGGAAGAGCTTGGAGAAGGCTGCCGCTCACTCATCCACCCACCCACCCACCCATCCACCCACCCTCCATCCACCAGTCATTGTCTGTACATCCACCTGTTTATCACTTACGTGTTCTTCTGTCTGTCCTCCCCTCATCTGTTCTGTCTTGCATCTATCTTCCATTCATGCTTTATCCATCTGTGCTCTCTACCATTCAGCCAGCCACCCCCCCGCCCCACCTAGCCAACAAGCATGCAGTGAGTACATCTGGTGCGGGAAGTGTGCTGGCTCCGGTGGGCACTGTGGGTGCTGCAGCTATATTACAGCTGTGAGGACAAACAGTTACCTGGGTCCTTGTAAATAACCTGGAAAGATACTCTGAGGTGGAGAAAGTGCACAGAGAAGGAAGTGGGGTAGTGTAGTGGAGAGCTGTGGGGAGGGTGGTCAGCCTGAGCCAGGCAGCTGGTGTCTCTGAGGAGGTGACCTGTACACCAAGTTCTGCGTGAGGAGGAGAGAGGAGGGAAGTGCACCTCTGCAGGCGAAGGGCGCAGGTGGGAATGAGCTCTGCCGGGGCGCAGGAGCCGAGAGGTCCTGTGTGGCAGGCATCTGGGAGGGCGGGACCAGGTGATGGGAGGGAGAGCCCAGTAGGGCCACAGGGAAGGGAAGGGGGTGGTTCTGGCTGCCTGAGAGGAGGGACCTCAGACCTGCATGAATGTGCTCAGGGATGAGGCCAGGCGGGGCTGAGCTGTGTTGGGGTCCCCAGGGCTGTGTTGGGGTCCCCAGGGGTGTCCAGCAGGCCTGTAGGGGGCAGTAAGCAAGGAAGAGCTCGCAGTAAGGTCTTGAACGTGGGGTCAAGGAGTGGGGTCCTCATTCTCAGAGGTGGGCAGGGAATTCCTGGAAGATGCTTGTGCACAGGCCTGAAACGCGGACGGGCAGGTCCAGACACCACCCTGAGAGCCTGAGCCTGGCAGAGGCGGTGGTGGTGGGGACAGGGGTGAGGACGAGCGTTTCCCAGGCTGAGGGCCACTAAGGAGTCAGTGGGAAGTCCCCAGGCCCCTTTCTGCTTCCCTCTCCTGTCTCCCTCTTTCCCTGCTCCATCTTCCTGGCCCCAGGCCCTGGGCTAGGGGCTCCTGGGCAAGCCCCAGCCAACTGCTGGCTGCAGGCCACGCAAGCTTTCGTGAGTGCTGTGCACTTATGGGGTGCAGACCAGGGGCTGCGGGGCTCAGGCTGGGGGCAGTGCCTCCCTGTGGTGGACAGGCGGCTTCCCCGCCCAGACCATTGGCCCAGGTGTGGGCTGGCCCTGAGCCTGTAGGGGAGGGAGCTGACGCGCCGTGGGCGCTGGCGTAGGGGGACAACGACAGGGACCCCGACTGGCCCAGGCTGTCCCTTGTTACCCCGCCGGCTGCCGCTGGCCAGCAGAGGGCGCACTCGCCCCTCTTATCTCTGTCCACCTCTTTCTGGTAATTGATTGCCTAATTTCCTCTTTATGTGAAAGAAAGCAGATATCAAGTAATTTGCAGCAATAACCTGCTAATGCTAGGCCAGTATCGAAACTCCCCTGTTCATTTCAAGTGGCAGATAAAACACTAATACATAATTATCCTTGCAAATTGGATTGTTTTAAATAACCAAAAGGCTGTGGCCAGGAGAGAGCGATCCCATCTCCCTGGAGTTCCTGTTCCCGTGTAATTGCCGCGCTCAATCAATTTCCCTGGCATTAGAAATTCCATCACAATCAACATTAAGCTTTATTCATTGTGATGGCTAAGAGCCGGGCCATTTCTCCTCTTTTTCTTAACTGGCAAAATTAATCAGGGAAAAGATTTTAAACATTTACCCGCGCGAAAGAGGTCAGCTCTGCCACTATATTGCTCAGCAGATAAGGGGGCTAATAAAAAGAAAATTGAATTACTAATGATCACCAGGAACAGAGTATATAAAACCTGGCAATCGCCAGTTCAGGAAAAGGGAGAATCAATTTTCTTGGGACAAGGTGCGCTCATTTTTTATTTTGGCGCATATTATCAGCAATTTAATTTGAGAGCGCATAAACAGGAGGAAACAGTTAGGGAATAATGAGCCCGGAGGTGTAAAGTGCCGCAGGATATATGCTGTACACAATTTATTTGGCACAACAGATAATCGCTTTAATTGAATTCAAAACTGCATTGTTCAGCAGCCGTGTGGCCGCTGGTGCCTTGCGCCTTGGGGACCGAGCATTATGAAGATCCATCCTGACTCCTCCTCCTGCTTTCCCGCCTCTGCCTTCCCTCTCCAGCTGCCCTGCTCTCAGACCCTCCTGCCCAGCTCACCTATAGTCAGACTTTGGTTGGGGGGTGAGGCAGGTGGCCTCATCACTACCCCCCCTCCCCGCCTCTGCCTCTAGCCTGCCTCCCTTCGCTTTATCTCCTGGTGATGAGTCTGTTGGCAGCTGGGGGGATCAAGGGATGATACCCAAGAAAGGGCCCAGGGGAGCCTCGTTTGCTGAGGACTGTTGGGGGGTCTATCACATTTTGGCTGCACGGCTCAGAGACCCTGCTTGACCTGTCGCAGGATGGACAGACACTGCAGAAAGCAGAGAGAAGAAAACCGTTTACAGACCTCAAGAATGGTTTCCGATTTCCCACCCATGTAATTGTGGCAATTAGCGATCCCAGCTTTGGTGTTTATAGCACACAAGGCTCATGTGGGCTCTTGCTCCACCGCGGGGCCAGCTCGGCTTGTCTCTGTCCACGCTGGGCCCAGGCCATGACTCGGGCCACCCTGAGGCTGCAGGCTTGATGCGTGCCACCGAGCGTGTCTTCAGAGTGGGTACTTCCTGGCCCACACGTACCTGTGCCCTAGGCCAGTATGCTCCAGAGTGGCCACAGGTCACGAGGTTCCCTCCAACCACTTGGCAATGTTGGCTTTTGTGTGCCACAGAGAAGCCATGGGTGGGCAGGTGTCACCTCCCAGAAGTCCCTTAGGTAGGAGGGTCCCTCTGGCTCACCTGCCCAGCACGGTGGGAGCCCTCCTTCCTCCCCTTGGGTCTGGGTCCTTGCGCAGAAGAGCGGCTAGTGTGGTGGGGGAGAGCGTGGGCCTGCGTGGTTGCTCAGGGCTGCAGGGGCAAGACCACAGGTGATGGGAAGAGCCCAGTTCTCACAGTGGCCTCGGGCACATCGAGGGTTACCGAGGCTTTCACAGGAGCCAGGCCTTGCACCGCCACTTTACCTTGGGTGAGAGCTTGCCACCCATCCCTCAGGCCCCCATCTTGGCCACGTGGTCTTGAGAAACTGCTGTCACCAATGTGCAGACCAGAAGTGGAGTGTCCACTCCCCAAAAAGGCAGCTGTGGTCTCGGACCCTTCTCTGGATCTTGCCAGGTCTTCACCATGCAGCCCCCACTGACAGTCCCCGTCCCCTGGTGGTGGCGTCCAGCAAGAAGCACCTCTGGCTGGGATGGCCCAGTGTTGGGCGGGCCACCTGCCACTCCAGCCAGAAGTGGGACCCCTAAGGGGCACCTGGGTGGCTCGGTTAAACGTCCGACTCTTGATTTTGGCTCAGATCATGATCTTGGGGTCATGGGATTGAGCCCCACATTGGGCCATGAACTTAGTACTATGTCTGCCTGGGATTCTCTCTCTCTCTCTGCTTCTCCCCCCAGCGCCTGTATGCACCTGCTCATTTTCTCTTCTTTGAAATAATTTTTTTTAAGGTTTTATTTGTTTGAGACAGACAGAGAGAGAGCGCACAAGCAGGGGAAGGAGGCTGAGGGCGAGAGAGAAGCAGACTCCCTGCTGACTCGGGGCTTGATCCCAGGACCCCAAGGTTGTGACCTGAGCCGCAGGCAGATGCTTCAACTGAGCCACCCAGGAGCCCCTAAATAAAATCTTTTTTAAAAAAGAAGTGGGACACGCATTTCCTGTGTCCCAAGTTTGTACAAGGAAGTGCTCAGGGAGTTGTCCCCGTGAGAGCTCCCAAGGGCCCTCCTGGCCCCTCCTCTAGCACTCGGGGCCCTCATAAAGCCCCTTGGGTGGCCCTTGTACCTTCCCCCTCACCGCAGAGGGGGGCCACAGGGCTTTCTCAGCGGTGGATCTCCCCATCTCCCCGGGTCCCCATGGGCTGTCTTGCTCCTTGCCCACCCCCTCCTGGCTCCTTGGGGGCTGAGTGTCCCTGGCCCACTGTCCGGGGCTTGAAGGGCCTGCCTTGGGGCTGTGCCCGTGCTTCTGGAGAGGTCAGCGCAGGCCTTGTCAGACTCCTGGGCATCAGAGCCCATCTGGATGTGCTCACTTTGTGTGGGGCACTTGTGGGGTTCTTGCGGAGCAGGTGGCAGCTTGGAGGGCTCAGGCCACACCCACTGCTACTTCTCTCCTCAAGCAGCTGCCAGGGGAGCCTTCCTCCTCTGAAGGTGCCTAGAAGGGTCCAGCTCTCCCCACCTGCTGGGCCCTGCCCCCTCCGGCCAGGGCGCCCAGTGACAGGGCAGGGGGTGAGCCAGGCAGCAGCATGGCAGCAGTACCCCTGCTTGGGCTGGGCTGTGTGGCCGCTGCTGGCCTCAAGGCTGCGGGCAGGCCGGGGGGCACGGGGAGCAGAGCCTCCTTACCCTGAGCCTCCACGGGAGGGAGGCACGTTCTCACCCCTGGTGCTCATGGGGTGCGTTGGGGTGATTGGCAGCAGAGGGGTCGCCGGCTTAGGGTGGCTGCACCCCCACCCTGCAGTGCAGCCGGGAGCTGGCTGGACCCTCTGAGCTGGTGGGCTTGTCAGGAGGCTGACCCTCGCGGAGTGCAGGCTGGTAGGTGGCACTCAGACTCAAGCGCCCGGAGCAAAGAAGCCTGGGGGGGAGGGGCACTGTGTGTCCAGGGCCAGCCTCTGGGGCGTGACACGGTGCTGGCCTCTTGGACCTTCTGTGGTGCTGGCTAGCTCTCCTCTACCGAGTTAGCCCGAGGCCACCCGTTCTAGCCTCGTGGGACGGGGTGGGGGGAGGGGGGGGTGCGGCACCTGTTGACATCAAGGATGCCTCTCAGGCCCCATGTCACAGGTGGGGATGCTTGGCAGTTCTGGCCAAGCCCCAGGAGGGCCCTGACTCCCACCCCACCGCCGAGAGGAGGATGCAGACAGGCTCCCTGTGTCATGGCATGGGGCCGGGGGGCGGGGGGAGGCCAGGGAGGGCCGGGGCTGGGTGGCTTCTGTCCCTCTGAGTGCTGGGAAGCCAACGAGCGTGTTGGAATCTTGCTGAGGGGCCCAGATGAGGAGCCTCGCTGGCTTCCCATTTCCACATGTGTAGCGGGGCTGAGGGCTGTTCAGGGGGCCACTTTGCTGGCCGCAGTAGCCGGGTGCTCAGGGCCTTGGGGCGGCCACGGAGGGACCCGCATGCGTGGGGTGGCTTGCTGCCCCGCGGGGGGGTGGCTCGGTCTCACCGGGACAAATGCAAAGAGCAGTTAAATCTGCTGTCCTGCTTTCATAGGGGAAGAGAAAGTGCTGAACTAGGGGCCGCAGAGTGGGCCACAGCAATCCCCGAGCCTCGCGGGAATCAGCAGCCGCGTCTGAGGCCTGGACTGGGCTTGTCGTGACTGCGGGAATTCATTAGTCCCCGGGAGCCGGTGAGCGTGTGGCCTGTGCGGGGCCCCCCAGGCAGTTTCGGAGCCTCTAGGGAGGTCATGACCCCCCCCCAGAGCTGGGACTCCCCAGTGGGACCATGGAGCTGAAGCCTGCCTGGCTGGGGAAGGGGGGTGTGTCCTCGGGACAGCTGGAGCTCGTGTCCCTGGGGAGCGGGAGCCCCTGCCGGTGGGCCTGGGTCTCCGGGTTGGGGCCAGCTAGGGCTGCTCCTGCTGTCTGATGACCGGGATGTGCTGAGGCTGGTCTGCCCCTAAGTCCTGGCCTCCTTGTCTGCTGAGCCCAGCCTGGTTTGAGAATCCCTCTCAGCCTGGGGGGCACCGTGGGGCCTGCCTGTCAGCGGGCGCTGGGCTGTAGGATGGTGGCTCTGCCCCTACTGTCCCGGGCCCCCAGCTGCCACCCCAAGGCTCAGCCCTTCCTCCCGGTCCCGGTGCTCTTCTTGCCGCCCTTCAGGTGGTCTGTCCTGCCAGCTTCCCTGGGTCTAACCCCTCCCACCTTTGGGGAAGGGAGCCAGCCTCAGAGCCATCCGATGAGCGGGCGTGGGTTTGCCTACCTCCTAGAGGTGGGGTTATGGCCTTTCAGGTCTCCGGAGAGTTGGCACCTTCTCTCCACAGTGGTCACAGTGGTGCTGGGCACCCTCTCCAGGCCCTGGGGTCCATTCCTCCTGCTGGAGCATCCCCCTGCTTCCTCTGTCCCCCCTTGCCGGGGCACCTGCAGTGGCTCCAGGCCCTCCGTGTGCTCCGTGCTGGGGGATCCACACAGGGCAGGGCCCCACGTGGATGTGCGTCCCCATCAGGGGGCCCCCGTGTTCCCACCTGACCTCAGGTTCCCAGCTTCCCATGCTGGGCGTCTGCTGGCATGCTGGGGCGAGGCCCTAGCGGGAAGGAGGTGCTGGTTCCCTTCGGTGTCTCCTGCCGAGTGCTGGGCTGGCAGGGCAGGAGCAGGGGCGGGGCAGGCAGGGAAGGCCTGTGGGAGGGCACACAGCTCAGCCAGTGCCTCCCGCCCTCGCCGTGGGGCCCGTTGTCCTCCCGCTGCTTGTTCCTCTCTGTGCTGTGTCTGCCCCCAGCAAGTGAATATCCCTGTCACCAGGCCCTAAGCACTGCTAGGCACGTGGCCCGGTAAGGCCCCAGCAGCATGGGGGTAAAAAGGAGTGACGACAGCCCAGATGGGACTCTGGCCGAGAGAAGATGGAGGGACCGGCCAGCTGGTAGGGAGCCTGGGAGGGGGCGCCTGGCTGGGCAGGGCTTCCCGAGGGCCAGAGGTGAGAGGAGCCCGGGGCACGGGGGGCACTCTGCAGAGGGCATGGTGCGTGCCCAGGGCAGGGGGCAGAGCTGTTGCACGCTGCCGCCCCCCCAGCCCTGGGAAGGCTGGCTTCCAGGCGTTAGTCCCTTGGGCTTCGTCAGCCCTGTTAGCGATTTTCTGCTCTGCCTCCGCCATCAGGCTGCCAGGCCCCTTTTACGTGGGTGGCTGTGCCCAGCACAGACCGGAGCTGTCCTGGGCACGGGGCTCGCGGGGAGGCTGCCCAGGGAGGGGAAAAGAGCCGAGAGAAGTTTGCTGGGTGACTGCTGTCTACGGTGAGCCCCGGGTGACCCAACTCCCAGAGGCAGAAAGTGAGGCTGGGGAGACACTGGGCCCCCCTCTGCGGGCAGCGGTCTGCATCAGTCTGTGCCCCCCTCTGTGGCCTGCAAGCCACACTCCCAGGATGGGCCAGCCCTCTGGGCTCCATGCCAGCTGTGGAGAGAACGCCGGGCAGCCCCACCAAGGCAGGCCGGGCCGGAGGAGGCCAGCGGTCCCAGGTGGGGATGGAGGCCCAGGGTTGCTACACCCAGCTGAGTCCAGCCAGGCGAGGAGGTGGGCTGGGAGACGGTGTGAGGGACGGCCCTCCAGCCCCGCTCTTGTCTGCTGGCCCCACCCTGGGTCCTTGGTAAGAATCTGGTGCAGGCAGAGGGCCAGGCTGCCGCCGTGCCTGTGTCCCGAGTGCTGGAATCCCAGTGCAGCATCCAGGACACAGCGGGCATGCTGCTTGATGGTGCGGGCAGAGGCTCTCGGGCTGGGTGGCACCGGTGGGGCCTGGGCACCTCCCAGTGCCTCCTTTGTCCTGTGCTCACGGGGGCTGATGGCAGACCCCTGGCTCTGGGACTGAGGTGCCAGAGGAGCATCGTCCCCTCGGGGCTGATGAGGTCCACAAGAGCTGCCTGGGAGGGGGGGCTCCTGAGGCCTCAGCGTTGGGGGTGGAATGCTTTCCTGCTGAAGACAGCTGGGTGAAGGAGGAGGACACATGGAGGGACACGCTGTCCCCAGGCGGGGCCCTTGGTCCAGGCCTCTGGAGAGGGACTGGAGCTGAGCGCGGTAGGGGACAGTGGCCCTGTGGTCTGTCCCCCTTCTGTGGGCTCTGCAGCCAGAGGGTTGTGTCTTTGGGGCCTGGCTCCATGGGAGAGGCAAGGTGAGGGGGCGGTTGCTCCCAGGGACCTGCTCGGACAGCCCTCTCCCCTGCACACCTCGGCCGGGCCCTGTGCGCCCCTGGCAGCGAGCGACATGCTGGACTCTACCTGTGAGACTCTGAGAGCCAGTGGTGTGGCCCCGGGTCAGGCCCGAGGGCCCTCTGCGGTTCCTCTGCTTGGCGCGGGGCTCGGAGCGGCCAAGGTGGGCATCTGGCAAAGGAGGTCTGGAAACGTGTCTCTCCTTTGGAGTTCTCTGTCCCCGGACTCTCCTTGGCCCTCATGTTGTAGAGGGGAAGGTGCCGCGCGGGGCTGTCGTCGGGACCCGGCCGGGCTGCGTCCCCCATGCCTCTTGTCCCCTGGGCTGTGAAGGGCGGGGGGAGTGGGGCGAGCGGCCGCAGAGCCCCCCCACCCTGCTGGCTGCCCTAGGCGCTGGGCCTGGCTGGCGTGTATGCCCTCCCCCTGGCGCCCTGAGAGTGAGCCCCGAGGGCCAGCCCTTGGGGAGCAGAGGCTGGGGACTGGCGGGGACCAGGCGCCTGGATGAAGGCCCCAGGTTCCTTTGGGAAAGCAGGCCGTGCTAAGGCTCTGTGTTCTCCTAAGCATGGCTGTGTCCCACCAGTTAATTATTCATGTTTTCCTCCACATTTTTTCCTCTGTTTTGACCCTGGGTTTTGTAGAAGGGCGTTTTGCTTCTGACCCATGAGGGCTTGGAAGTCCTTCATAGTCGCTGCCATCTAGCTTCACGCCGCCCCGTGCCGCGTGTGGGATTCGGCGGTGCAGCTGCCGGTCGGGTCCCTGCTGCCCTGCGGGGCTCCCCGGGGCTCCCTGAAGCTCAGGCCAGGCAGCAGGGGGCCCTCCTGCCACCACGGAGCCGGGGGAGCCGGGGGGAGCCGGGGAGCCGCGTGTACGTCTTCCTCCACGCCGGCCCGCCAGGCCTCTAGCTGTCAATTCTGTGTTAAATATTTTGAGGCCACTTAACTGAGGGCAACCAGTTCAAAACTGTGGTATCTCCCCAGTGGATGGAATATTTTAAGGTTATGAAATGTTCTTTTTTATGTCTGGTAATGCTTCTCGCCCTTAAAGGGCTATTTTCTCTGATGCAAGTCTAGCCACAGTGGCTTTGCTGGAGTAAAACGTGTACGAACACAGACGCGTGTGTGTGTGACATGCATGCTCCTGAGTGTTGCATGTGTGCAGTTGTGTGTTTACTTCAGCTTCTCTATTATGTTTAGGTGTTTTTTGTGTGCAGCAAATAGTTTTAATTGCAGTCTGAAATTGTTGTAAAGAAAGATTTAGTGCGCTCACGCTTGCCGTAATCACCTACTTTGGTTTAAATGTCCTGTCTTCCTATAGGCTTTTTCTTTGTTCCACTCTTGTGCTCTTTTCTCTTTTATTTCTTCTTGTTCTTTTTTTTTTTTTTTTAAAGATTTTATTTATTTATTCATGAGAGACAGAGAGAGAGAGGCAGAGACACAGGCAGAGGGAGAAGCAGGCTCTATGCACGGAGCCCAACGTGGGACTGATCCTGGGACTCCAGGATCACGCCCTGGGCTGAAGGCAGGCTCTCAACTGCTGAGCTACCCAGGGATCCCCTTGTTCTGTTTTTTTTTGAGCGGGCCCCACCGCCAGCGAGAGTGAGCCCACCTCACAGCGCTGAGATGGAGACCTGAGCTGAGATCAAGAGCTGCCCACTTAATGGACTGAGACACCCAGGAGCCCCTCTGTCGTTGTTCCTTTAGGTGCCTTTTTTAAATTCCGTTTTTTCCTTAGCTAGCTTACTATATATTCTTTTATTCTTTTCTCAGTGGTCTCCCCAGAGGTTATAATGTGCGTTTTGTACTTACTGTTCTTGATACGGAGAGAGTTACCCTGTGGTTGCTGCCCAGGTAGCATGAGCTGCTTGGAGCACTGAGCTCTGTCCCCCATCCCGCGTTCTGTGCGGTACCTGTCGTGATCCTAATTCTCCCTCTGCCGTAGACTCTATGAGACAGTTTACACAGTCAGCATTTGCTCACATTTACCTGTGCATCTTTTCTGCCTTTTCTTTTTTTTTTTTTTTTCTGATTAAAGAACACCTCTTAACGTTTTCTTAAAAATTGCAGGTCTGCTGAGGACCTTTTCTCATCATAGGTGTTGGTCTGAACAGTCCTGATTTTTGCCTTCATCTCCGAATGGTTTTCACGGTTGTAAAGCCTCGGGGCTGGCAGGGTTCCCTTGCAGGCCGGCGAGGTTGGGCTGGCCTCCCTTCGCCGGTGGCGCGGCCTCCCTCTGGCTGTGCCGGCGCCTGCCCGGCTGTAGCAGCATGCTGCGCAGGGCGTGCTCGATGCTCTTGTTAGGGCCCCGCTTGGGCTTTGTGGTATTTCTTGAATCTGTGGCCAGATGCTTTTTATCAGTTTGGGAAAACTCAACCATCATTCCTTCAATACTGCTTTGACTCCATTCTTGCTTTCTGGGGCCTCAGCGACCATTCTGTTAAACCTCTTCACTGTGTTCTGTGTTTCCTACGTTCTTCTCTGTATCTGTCATCGTTTTTTTCTGTCCACACTTTAATCTCGATGGTTTCTTCTCACTCATTTTCTAGGTTGCTGGTTGTCCATTCAGCTTTGTGTCATCTGCTGTTAAATCCATTTGTCGAGGGTTGTTTGGTTTCAGTTATTTGTAAATTCTAAAGTTTCCATTTGTTTTATTTATTTATATCATTTAACTTAATTATTCTTTTTAAAGATTTTATTTATTTATTTGACACAGGGAGAGAGCACAAGCAGGGGAGAAGCAGGCTCCCCACTGAGCAGGGGGCCTGGTGCAGGGCTCCATCCCAGGACCCTGAGATCATGAAGGCAGACGCTTCACCGAAGCTTCACCCAGGCACCCCTCCATTGGTCTTTTTTAAATTGTATCTTGGTCTCTGCCAAAATTTGCAATCTTGTTCTCAAGCCCTGGAACATATTAATCATATTTAAAGGCCATTTTTGTTTGTTTGTTTGTTCTTCTTTTAAGTGAACACTATACCCAATGTGGGGCTCAAGCTCATGACCCCAAGATTAAGAGTCATGTTCTCCACCGACTGAGCCTGCCAGGCGCCCTGGTCTGGTAATTTTGTATTGAGTGGTAGGATTGTGTGTGGAGTTGTGAGATAATTCAAGGATGGATGATGTTATCTTTCCCCAGACAAGATGTGGGGCCCTGCAGGGTGGTAGACGTGCAGAGTTCTGGGTGGTGTGGGGAGTGCATGCCCAGGAGTGAGAACAGGCTGCCTGCCAGGGGGCTGTGTCCTGCCTGGGGAGGGGCTATGTGCTGGGCCTGGGGCAGGCGTGTGGGTCCCTCGGCGGGGGGCTGCTGGCCCCAGCTCCCTTTGGACAGCACTGCCTGGGCTGCTTACTCTGCCAGCGGGAGGAGGGGTGCAGGGGGGGCATTGGGAGCCCACTTTCCCAGCTGCAGGATGAGTGCACTGGACTGCCCTTCCCGTGGCCAGTGTGTGATTGGCTGGGGAGGAAGGATGACTGCGTACTGGGGACCGCAGTGGTTCACTCACCTCTGCCCCCTGAGAAGTCTGGGGGTAGTGTCGACAGGGCAGCCTGTGGTCCTCCTGGACGGTGGCCTCCCTCCGGTAGGCTTCTCCTGGCCGCAGCTCCAGTAGCCGTGCCCTGTGAGGATTGGAGCCTGTGTGGCGGAGGCGGGCATGCCTGGTATACAGCGCAGGCCATGGGGATGGGTGAGGAGCCTGAGGGCACATGCTGCCCAGGGTGGGCACTGAGTGGCTGAGTGGGCTTGAGTGACAGCCGGGGGGGTGCTTGTGCCAGCAGGCCCCGGGGGACAGTCCAGGAGTGTCTTGGGCCTCTCACAGTGGCGCTGGGGCAGGGGGCCTCTGGCTCCCTCCCAGGACCTGACCCGAACTGACTCCTCTTTGTCTGGGAGGTTGGGGCCCACCTGAGCATGAAGGGTGCTCTGTGGGAATGGGAGGGCCGGGAGGGTGGAGGGCTTCTCCCTATAGGGGTGGGGGGCTAGGGTGGGCCTCAGATTTTCTGAGCAGCTGGCCCTGCTCTCATAGCCCTCAGTGGCCAGAGCTGCTGGTGGCTGGGAGAGCGAGGGTCTGGGGACACTATACCTCTGCACCGGGGGCCCCACTTCTTGTGGGGAGCTCTGGGACACCAAGGCGGGAAAGGCACTTTGCCAGGGGCTGGCGGGTAGGTTGGCAGGTGCTGGTGCTCTCCTTGGAGACACCCAGGGCGCTGTCCCTGCAGTCGGCCCCACTGCCTGTGTCCTCACAGGACTGTTGACACAGGTGGAGCCCCTCATGATGGGCGTGAGGCTAGGCCTCCCTTACCCTGGGGCCTGAGCTGAGATCTCTTATTTCTGGCCAGCTGGGTCCTGAAGGTGGCTATACTGAGGGAGGGAGACCTGGGGTGTCAGGGCGAGGTCGTGTGTCCTCCTTCAGCTGTCAGAGCTTCTAGACAGATAGTATGACCCTGGAAACAGTGCCTGTGTCCACGGGGCCCCCTTTCCTTGTGGCCTTCCTGCTTTCTCATCCCCATTCTTGGGTCCTTCGGAGGTGACAGCAGCTTCCCCCAAGACCTGTTGACAGCGACCCGGTCACGTAGGGGCCGCTGCTCGCCGCTGCTGGCACCCCTGGGGGTGGTGGCGGGCAGGGTGTTTTCCAGGTGGAGCCCGCGCTGGAGGGGGCAGGCTGCGGGGGCCTTTCTGGAGCCGCCGGGGGTCATCCTTGTGGCCTGGGGCTCTCCGAGCTCACACAGGTAGCTTTTCAGTGACAGGCTTTGTTGTGACTGCACAGAATGGATGGAATTTGCAAAGGAAACTTCTAGCCGTGCACGGCGACCGTAAATCCCGCGGCCTCTCATCGTTAAGTGCCCGGTTATTTGTTGGTTTGCCTGAGCGTCTCCCAGGCCTGGCAGGTAGGAGTCCTGGCCTCGGGTAAACCCTGGGCTCTGGGCCCTTCTGGGTCCCTGGCACACTTGCCCCCTCCCAGCTCATCCAGGTTCTGGGGTGTGGAAGGGATGGAAGAGGGGTGCCGGCCCTTCTGCGTCCCCTGCCCGTCTGCGCACGGGGAGCTGGCCGAGCGCCCCGGGGCCGCCGTGGCCCTCCCCGCGCCCCAGCTCTCAGGCCATCTGTTGGGCCGTTTGTTGTCATTCTGCGGGGCTCTCCACTTTTTAAATTAATTCTGGAGCTGTTGTGCTTCCTTCTCGCTGCGTCTTCTGAGCCGCGCGGATCCGTGATGGGCTCTGGCAGCTTCTCTCCTAATTGCCCTTTCCGCATCAGCGGCAGAGTGAGGCGGCGGGGAGTGTGTCTCAGTGGTGCGAGCTGTCCCAGGGCCACCACCCTGCGCCGGGCCTGGACGCGGTGGCCGCTCGACAGCAAAGGGCCTGCCTGGGCTGGGCAGGGTGGTGGCTCCCCCCACCCTGCCTCTGGGGCCCCGCGCGCCATGGGACGCGAACCACCGTCCACGCAGGGCTTTGGGGCCCGCGGGAGCCTTTTGGGCCAAGACCTCTGGGAGGGCGGAGGAGGCCGCTTTCAGGGGCCGCCACCGCTGCACTGGCAAGCTGCCTGAGGGCTCCCGTGTGCCTGCCAGGCCCCAGACTGTCGTGGGCAGGGGCAGTGTGCAAGATGGGTCGTGGGGCCGGGCCCAGGCCACCAAGTCACCCTTGGCTTTGCCTGCCAGCACCGGGGCTGCTGAGTAGCCCGTGGGCAGCAGTGGGAAATGCCAGAGTGACCAGGTGACCCGATTTTGGTCCCCAGTCCCTTCTGCAGGGCCGTGCCCCCACCTGGCTCCGGGGAGCAGAGGCCTGGTCCTAGGTCACCTCTGGCCAGGGCACAAGCCTGCTGCCAGGCCTGCCCCCCACAGTGTTTGGAATAGAAGGGACTATGGTTCCTGCCTTAGTGCCATCTGCCTGCACCGTGTGGCTGTTGTCCCTAGAGACTCAGGAGCAGTGGACAAGACGATGCTGGCCTGGGCTGGGCTGGGCGTTCGCTCAGTGACCAAAGGAAGTTAGCAGTGAGCCAGAGGAGGTAGGACTTTAGTCAGAGAGAGGCTCTTGTGGGCGCCCCTGAGGCGTGGTATGCCGCGTCTGTAAGGGGACGGGGCGCTGTGAGCCCTAGAGACTCTGCAGGGCTTTGGGCTCTGCTGAGACCGAGCTCATTAAGTTTTATTTCAGGTTTTATATGTCCCTCTGCCCTGCCCCGCCCCGGGAAGGCTGGCCGGGGAGCGGTGGGCAGGGGCACGTGGTTGCGCCCCAGGGCGGGTTCTCTCCAGGCCGATCCTCTCCTTGGGTCCCTCCACCAGGGACCTGCGACCGCAGCTCAGAACTGCGGGGCTGTGGCTGCCACTGGTGAGTGTGGTGTGGCTGTGCACCTGCTGCCCTCCCCTCCTCCCAGGCCAGCTGTTTGCAGCTGAAGCTGAGAGCCTGCCCCTCCCTCGTGGGACTGTGGCTGGGGGTAGGGGCAGTGTGGTCGTAGGCCTGGTGGCTGGGCGGCCGCTTCCTCTCGGGTGGGGGGCATCCGGAGGAGATCGCAGGATAGGAGGATGGGACAGGGAGTGTGAGGCGAGTGGGGAGCAGGCCCCGGGCTGCGCTGTGTGGACGGCTCCACCCAGGGATGCCCACCCGCACGAGGCAGCAGGCCCACCCGATCCAGCTGGGGCTCTGCACCTGCTGCCTCCCCTCCCCATCCCAGGGGGTGTGGTGCTGGCCAGCAGGGCCTGGGGTGTCTGGGGGATGGGGCTTACCTCACTGTGTGAGGAAATGTGGAAGGACAGGCTTGGGGCATCGGAAAACCCCCACTCTCCAGACTGCGGAAGAGTGAGTGAGGGACGCTTGCTGTGTGTCTGTGCAACACGTGGGGGACGGGGACAGGCCCTGGGCCCTTCCAGCGTCCCATATGTCTGGGGCAGTTCAGAAGAGCGCTCATGTCCCAGCTGTCCCGTCACCGCTCCGTGTGCGCCCTCGTGGGTGTCTGGAATGTTGGCAGGGGTGTGGGCCGGACCGCACAGGGGTGGGGCCCCAGGGACCTGATCCACACCGGCGTATCCACACCGGCGTGCCAGCGCAGCACGGTGGGCTGCGGCGCCGGGACTGTCCTGTTGCCGTCTCCCGGTTCTGGGGGCTGGCTGCTCCTGGCTGCCTGGTCCACAGCCTGGCCGCGGGTGTGTACCCACCTGTGTGTGAGTGCAGGAGGCCGTGGGGACCCTTAGGGGGCCTGTTTGGGGGGCAGTGTGTGGTGGGGCTTCCTGTGAGGTGGTCTGAGAGCAGCCCCTGAGGGCCGATGGGCCTTGGCCGCTGCCTGCCCTGACACCCACCCCGCCCTGGCGGGCCCTGCGCCCTCGGCCCCTCCTCTGCCCTCCCCCGTCCTTCCCTCTTCTGGCCCCCTTCCCCTTCCTGCTCCCCCCTCCTTCCCACCCACAGAGGGCTGAGGCCTGTGTCTTTAGGGGGAGCCTCCTCAAGCTGCCCCGGCCCTTACGTTGGCTCCTCATGGCCTCTGCTGGCCGTGTGCTCAGGGGCATCACTGAGACAGGTGCTGCTGATGGCTCGGGGACTTTCTGCCCTGTGCTGTGGCCTGAGGGCCCCCGGGAGAGGGGGGCCACCTGCCAGGCTGGTAGCACCAGCGCCGGTCCCGCTCAGACCAGCTGTGTCCCCAGCTCTGCCCCTGTGGTCCCGTCCTGGCCAGGTCCCCGTCACCCACGCTGTCCCCACCCTGCTGGGCAGTCCCTCTGTGCACGTGGAAGCATGAGCCAGCTCGTACATGCCTCCCTGAAGCTGTGACGGAGCTAGAGCCCTGTGGGAGGTGTGTGTCCCACACTGCTGTCCCCGCTGCCTCGGCAGGCTGTCTCTGCCCTGTGGCAGCCACGACCGACTCCCAAGGAGCACGCAGCGTGAGGGAGGCCGGGGCCCACCCAGGGTCTGGACGCTCCTTCCCGTGGCCCACATGCTGCTCCTGCCGTAGCCCGACCCTGTGGCCACCAGAAAGGCAGTGTCCCAGCGGGAAACCAGCGGTCGCCAGGAGAGAGTCCTGGGTTTTGTGAGGGGGACACATGGTTTTCTGTGACAACTGCTGCTTTTTATAGAGGGATTATTTCCAGGCTCCCTGGCAAGCATCCCTCTTCAGCCCTGACTCAGAGGAAGCAGTGGGCAGGGACCCAGGGAAGGCCTGGCTGTGGTGAGCGGGGCGCTGTGCCCTTGCAAGAGGCCGTGGGCTACCTTGGGAGCTGGGACCACAGGCCACAGCAGCTGCCCAGCTCCCGGGGACTCTGGCCAGGCCTCGCCCAGGTGAAGGCAGGCTGCGTGGTGGCCGTCACAAGCTGCAGGTCCCTGGGACAGCCGAAGCCAAGTGCCTGTCGTAACCTGTGGGGCCATACTGCCCACCCGGGGGAGCTTCCCTTCTGTGTGCTCCCATCCCTGTGAGAACAGGGTGTCAGCAGGGAGGAGGCAGGGCCGTGTGAGCCCTCTATCCCGTGGGCAGTGTGGCTCCACTGCCTCGCTGTCAGCCTCACGTTCCGCACCCACGGGGAGGACGGGGTGTGGTCCACGCCCTGCCTGCCCCCTGAGCCAGCATCGGTGTCAAGCCTGCACCCGGGACAGGGAACTGGCCCATTCCACATGTGTCATGGCTCAGACGGTGGGCTTGTCTGTTTGTCTGGAAGTGGTGGGCCCTTCGCTGATGTCCCCGGGCAGCAGCCACCAGGACAGGGTAGGTGGGCCTCCGTTTCGTGGGCCAGGCTCTGTCCCCTTGGCTGGTCCAGCCCAGCTCAAGTGCTGGCCCTGGTGCTCTTGGTGAGAGTCTCCCTGAGGGACTTGGGAGCCCCCAAGTGGCTCCCCAGAGCCTCAGGTCTCCTGGGGTCTCAGCCTGGCTGAGCCTTCCTGGCCCTGGGTGGCCAGGCCTGGAAATAGAAGGGGGTGCACAGATGACAGAGGACTGGCATCCCTGGCAAGGGATGTGTGAGGGCAGAGAGCACACACTAGCAGGCCCAGCATGGGGTTAAGTGTTGGCCGACACCTGGTCCCACCTTGGCAGGGCTGTGGCCTTGGGCCGCTGCACTGGGCACGTGGGCCCCAGCCACGGCATAGGCAGGAAGCCTGGGGGTGATACATGGGCCTGCTCCAGGGCCTCTGCTGCTGGGCTGGCTCCGAGTCCTGTCCCTGGGCAGGTGTAGGGAACCAGGCTGAGTGAGGCCCGTGTGGGGCGTGCCAGGGCCACCTCTGTGTTTACCTGCACAAGGGTCCTGGCGGGCAGCCCCCAGCTCTGTGCTTGGTCCCCCCTGGGTCACAGGGAGGACAGGCCACCAGCACTGGGCTGGCCAGGTGGGGAGACCAGCAGTGGGCTGGAGGGAGAACTCCAGCATCAGGCTGGCATCAGGCTGGGCTACAGGTACTGCCACTGCTCCTTCTGATGTGTGTCCTGGGGGCCCCTCCTGTCCTGGCCGCTTGATCCATGTGGCTAGTACATGGACCTCAGGACGCAGAGGCAGGGGCTGTGGGGTGAGCTGGCCTGGCTCAGCATCTGGCTGTGGGTGACTGGCCCCACATCTCCTGGGCTGAAGCGAATCCAGTGAGTGGGCCAGTGGCTCCGGGGGCTCTGTGGTGCTGGACCTGGAGGCTACACGCAGCCGGAGCAGCGGGCTGGCCTCAGGAGGGTTGAGGGGTCCCCAGGGCCACTGAGATCAGGGCTGGGCTCTGAGCACGGGAGGGCGCAGGCCTGTCCTGGCCCCGAGGGCGGAGGGGAAGAGGGGCACAGGGGGCCCTGGTCATGAACTCTGCCTTTGTGAGGTTGGAGCCGAGCCCCAGGACCCAGCATGCACCGTGGCGGGTTCTTGAGCTCCGATGGACGCTGCTGCTCCCTGATGTGCGTATGCTTGCCGCCACGTGTGCAGCCCTGAGGTGCTTGTGTTGACGCATCTGCACACTCCCCACATGGGGGCCTGGGAGCCTGGGGGCCTGCCGAGCCCGAGAGGGGCCTGCCCTTGGTCCTATGCAGGAGGTGGATTCGAAGTGCTGGAGAGAGTGACGGTGGACAGGTGAAGGGATACCCAGTCCCAGGACGTCCTGTCCTCACTGTTCTGGCCAAGGTCAGATGGGGTGCTGCGGGGACGGAGGAATGTGGCCCCGAGCTGCCTGGGTCCGTGCCAGGGCGGGTACCGCTCCCCAGCCGTGCTCCTCTGTGGAGGAGGGTCCTAGGGCGGGTGAGCCGTCTCTGTGGCGCAGAGCCACCACCCTCACTTGGGGTGCCCCACCCGATCCTCTCTCCTTGCCTGGAGTCCCCGGGCTGCTGGCCACATTACCACCTGGAGCTTCCCGGTGTGGGGGAGGGGCGCTTCCTGACCCCCCCGGGGTGTGGGGGCTTCTTGCACCCCATGCCGGTGGGCGGGCTGGGTGGTAAGAGGTGCCCACGTCCCCCTTCTCATGGAGCACCATGGTTAAAAGGGGAGGGACGACCCACCCTTATAATCTATAGCGACTGTCACGGAGCAAACTACTCCCATTTCGTACAGACGGGTCAGGTGTCGGCACGATCGATGGCTTGCGCACAATAATTATAGGAACTAGCGGCTTGTGTTGCTTGAGTGAGTTTAAGAAGAGTAGGGTCTCAATCTTTCCTCTAATAGGGCCCTGACAGTCCGTGGCGGCGTTGGCGCCGCGTCTTGGGCTGACAGTGTCGTCATTAAACACCAGGTAGTGTGGGACAACAGCTAGTGCGGCCCGCTGGGGGACAGGCGGCTGACAGCAGTGGTTTGTCATCAGCGAGCTGTCCGGGCTCTCAGGCTGTGGTGCCGCCGGCTGCTCGGTGACGTACAGCCTGTCGGGCTGCCTCTGTGATTTGATAATCGGTAACTGTTTGTCAGCGGCCGGGCCTCGGCTCAGAGGCGACAGTGCTGCGGACGGCAGGTCAGGCCCCCACAGGCCGCGGGGTACAGGTGGGACACCGCCGGGGCCGGGCCGCCTGCTGCCCATCAGAGCCCCTTCCTCAGGTTCCGACCCAGAGGTGTGAGTGCTGGGGTCCGCACGGCCTCCTGATGCCACCCCGTGCTGCTCGGGCTGGGGCGCACTGCCCGAGGGGTCCTGGCAGCGCCTCTCTGTGGGCCAGTCTCTGAGCAGGGGGGAGGCGGAGCCTTCCCGAGGGCCTGCCGAGGAGCCCTTGGGAGCCTGGGCCTCTCCCCTGGCCTCGGGGTGCAGAGCAGGGGCCATTCCACGTGCCTGGGAGGGTCTCCAGCTGCCCCGTCCCCTTGCCCGTGGCCGCCGCTGGGACAGGGCCCGGACCGTCCCCTTGCAGCCGGGCTTTTCCAGCATTCCAAGTGCTGGGAACCATCAAACACAGGAAAAGTGGAGTGATTTATTAGACTCATAAAAATTCATACTTGTGATTCCAGCCATCCCGCTACTGAAGCTTGTTAGAGCTCCGTGCCTGGCAGCTCCTGCCGGGAGAGCGCGGGGCGGGGCACCCGCGGCCTCTGTGTGGCTGCTGTCACGCCTCATTTGGAGAAACAGACGGGCCCCCGTGAGCACATGAATAACTGTTGACGAGGCGGGGGCTTTGTTATGTCGCGGCGGTGTTCGCATGGGTGGGGGCCAGGCCCTGTCAACCGTGTGCTCCCTGCACCTGTGGGGCCTGGGCTGGGGCCACCCAGGGCCAGGTGGACGCCGGGCCCCGCCAGGCGAACGGCACACGTGAAAGAGGGCAGGTGGAGGTCTTCAAGGGGTGGAGACGTGTGCCTGCCGGCAGCTGGTGCCTAGCTGGGGTCCGTAGGAGTCGGGCCCTGTTCTCTCCTTCCTGTGGGACCCTGGGCAAAGGCCCGGTAGCCTGGAGCCGCCCTGACCCAGCCCGCGCCGCTTCCTGCATCTGTCCCCGAGGGGCCAACGTGCCCCATCGCTCTGCCCTGCCGTGCTCTGGGCATCGTGTGTTCCTGTGGCGGGGCAAGGGGATGGAGGCTCCCCCCTCTGACGAGGCTGTGCCATGGCCAACCCTGCCTAGGGAGCCCCTGCCAACAGCAGAGGGGCCTGGAGGGCGGGGCCTGAGCCTCTGTGGAAAGTACATCCCCCCGCTTCCGCACAGGCCGCAATGGGGTCCCCGTCGCCTCCCGGCTGTGTGGCCACCTGCAGGCAGCTGGCTTCACGCTTGATGGGTGGGAAGTGGTGCTCATCAGCACTAATCTCCCACATCCCCTCGCTGCGCCCTGTGGGCTGTGCAGCGATCCTCGCTGACTGCGGTGAAGGCGGCAGGGAGGCAGCGCCAGCTCTGGGAGCAGCATGCCGTGGGTGCTGGGCGGGCCTGGGGGCGCTCTCTGAGCTGCTGCGGTGGGGGGGGGGGCGGGCAGAGGAGGTTCCCTGAGCACCCCCGAGTCCGGGCAAGGGGGGTGCGTTTGTAGGGTGCTGTGGTAGGCACCATGGCTGAGCCGGCTGCCCCTGGCGGGGATGATGGAAGAGGTCAAGGGTGCTGACCAGGACAGGTGGAGGAGCCTCCATGCTTCTTGCCCCATGACAGCAGCGTGCACACGGGCCTGGGGGGTGGGAGGCCCAGGCACCACCCGGTAGGCCCCAGGCAGCACTGAGAGTGCCGCGGACGGCTCTTGCAAGCTGTGCACGCAGGCGTCCTACTCCCTGCGCTCAGTGGCCTGAACTCCTGGCTCAGTCACAAGGCCGAGATCATCACTAGAGAGAACTAAACTCGACATAGGCTGCTCTTGGACATTGGGCCCTGGCAAGGTGGGGAGTACACTAAAAGACCGTGTGTAGGCTGGGACCCCTGCGGGAACAGAGAAGGCCTTCAGTGTGCTCCTGGGTGGGTGCCGTCCCCTTGTCCCCCGTGCCCTGGTGGTGCTGGTGCACCTCAGCTCTGGGGCAGAGAGACGTGTGCTGGGGCTGGCATGGGTGCTGCTGTCACCTGTCCACTGGCCTCCTGGGGACCTGGACAAGGCTTGGACCCTCAGGGCCAGACGCCTTCCATGGCTGCTGCCCGCCCAGCTGAGTCCTCCGGGGAGCTTCCCTTGGGAGTTGCTCTGCGTGCTTGGCCTCCTTAGCACACGTCTTCCTCGGGAGCAGGCTGCACATCCGGGGCGGGGTGGGCCCAGGCCAGGCCAGGCGGAGAGCCATGTGTGGGCACGGGCTGTTTGTCTTTGTTCTGGAAGGTGGGCTGCCCAGCGGGCTGAAGAGGCAACAGGCCCGAGGGGCTGGGCCTTGGGTGTGACACAGTGGAGTTCCTTCCTCTCCTCTGGCCGCCGGAGCCTGCCTCCCCTGTGGTATCCATGCCTGTGTGGACGGGACCCGGGCTGGGGTTGTGCGTGTGGCCTTGATGCCATCTGGGAGCAAGGGGAGCCCCGCAGGTGTCCTGGGGTGGAGCGGGCCCCCAGTTGACCGGGGCCCTTTGCTGGATCTTTGCCCTGCGGTAGGGCCAGGGGCCAGGGAGGGAGGGGGTGGTCCAGCCCAGTGGGGACGGATGGCCAGGGTGTCCTTCGGTGTCTGGCGGAAGCCTGTGGCTCGGCCCGAGCCGGGGGGCGGGTGGTGTAGCTGAGCCCTCGCCTCAGCAGCGGCAGTGGAAGCCGGACTGTGGGCGTCCTCCCCAGGGCCCAGGGCCGGACCCCGATCCGGCTGCCCAGCTCCAGCAGCGTGCAGACAGGGCACGCTGGGAGCCCCCAGCCCTCCACCGGACGCACCCCTCCTGGCTAAGCGTGGAGCGGAAGGGCCGGGGACCGGGGTATGGAAAGCCCCGGTGGGTTACGGGGCACTGGGTGCCAGGCCGTGAGCGGGAAACGCCGTCCAAGTTGCGGTCGTGGGCAACAGGGTGTGTGCCGTGGCGCAGCCGCGGCCGGGGAGCGGGGCGCAGCGTTGCTGGGGCAGCCTCCAGGCCAGCTGTCCCTTGGCAGCTCTTCCCAAGAGGAGCCAGCCTGAGCCTTGGGGGGCCGCGGAGTGGGAGGGTGCTGCTGGGAACCCCTCCCCGCAGCTGAGGACCAGAGCCTGTCACCACAGGGCCTTTCTTCCGCCTCCTGCAAGTGGCACGCATCCATGGAGTCTTTCCTGGTGGCCTCTGGGGCCTGCCTGCCCGTCCGAGGACGCTCAGGCCGTTTCCACCCCCAGTGCAGCCCGGCTGTCACCGTGTCCAGGACCATGAGGGTCACCAAGGGGACAGCTCAGATGAGGTTGATTTTCAGAAATGCCCTGGTGGAGGGGCCGTGTCTGGAGAAGGCGGGCGCACCTCACTGCTCTGAGATGGAGTAGGGTGTGGGGCCCACTCCCCAGCCCTCCCCCGGGCCAGGCCTCGTCTGCTGTGGCTGTGCGGGCTGCCGTGCCTTCCAGGGGGTGCTCTGGGTCCTGGCCCTCGGCTGGGAGGTGTAAGCATCTGGGCTTCTGCTGGTAGCGCCTGCCCACCCCAGCGGAGAGGACGTCCTGCCAACGTGGGCTGTGGCCCTGGCAGTGGGCACGGGTGTCCCGCCAGGCTCAAGGCTCTGTGGACAGCTCAGATGCATGGCAGGGTTTCAGATGTGGGGATAGCACTACCTGTTGAAGGCTTTTCCAGAGTGTGTGCTTGTTCTTCTGCTTGGTGTCCGTGGCCGTGTCCCCAAGAGTGCAGGGGAGCGTTGTTGGGCAGAAGCTGCTGGCACAGCCCCTACCCCGGGATCCTGCACGTGCTCTGGCACACGGCCTCGTGTCCCTCGGGCCACCTAGCCGCGGCCAGGGGGAGCGAGGGCCTGATGGCACCTCCTGCTGCACAGACTGGGGGGCTCTGGGCTGGCCTGTGCCTCCCTGGGCCTGCCTGCCCCTCGAGGGGCTGGCGGTCCTGTCAGGGTGGGAAGGTTAGGGCCTGGAGGGCCACGTGACTCATCTCGAGCCGGGTGCCAGCAGTCTGCCTGCGTTCAGTCCTCCCGTTGGCTCTCTGGGGACCCTTCCCCAGCTCAGGTTCTGTGGACTCCTTGCTGCCCGCCCACTGTCTGGACCCACCTGTCCTGCTTGGCCCAGCTTGGCCTCAAGTCCGCCCCTGTCACTGTCCCTGGGGTCCTGCAGAGTCTGGGAGCACGGCGAGGCCCTGGTCACAGGTGCGAGCCTTTTGCCAACCTGAAGGGAGTGTGGGGCAAGCCCAGACCCTGTGCCAGCCAGCTCCTCCCCAGGCTCCCTGTAGCCCCCTAGTCCACCTCCCCAATTCTGCTGGGAGAAGCCAGAGCATTGCCTGCCTAGAGCTGTGCCCTGCTTCTCATTGTCTGGGGCCTGTGGCCACACTGTCCCCTCCCTTTGGGCCCACTCAGGCCCCTTCTGCTCCTTCTGAGCTGGCGATGTCCCTGCCAGGAGGTGCTTCCCATGGGGCCCGCCGTGGTGTGCCCCTCTTTGCATCACTGATCACCATCCAGTATAGTCACAACCGTAAGCAGCCTCTTAGGATCTGAGAGTCTTGCTGTCACTGGAGAACAGGATCGTGTGCAGGGCCCACCCTGAAGGCTGTGGGAGCTCAGGGAAGAGGCCTTGCAGGGGAGGGATCTGTGGGTGTGCCCCTACCCCACCAGCTTACGGGTCCCCAGGCACTCACCATGGCCTCCTGCCCTCTCTCGGGGGTGCACCAACAGCGCCCCTGCCCGGTGCTGTCCCGCATCTTTGCCAAGGAGGAGAGCGGGCTGGTTCCCATGGCCTGACACCTTGCCTGCACTGTCCCCTCTCATCTGCCTTATGCCAGGGTCGAGGACACCAGGGCCAGATCCTGGGCCGGGCCGAAGTTGGCACCTCATCAAAGACTGCCATGGAAGAAAAGACCTTTCAGACCGCGGAAGGGCGAGTTTGGGGGTGTGTTAGTTGCTTGTAATTGGCACCCACAGGCCCCGGTCAGGTAGGGGCCCCCGCGCCCATCCCAGTGAAGGGCTGTGGGCGGCCTGAGGGCAGCAGGTGGGGGCACTATCTGCCGACGGCTTGACCACAGGCCAGCTGTGACCTGAGCCAACTGGGAGTGGGGAGTGGTTTCTGGGGGAGAAGAGCGGAAGTCAGTGTGGCTTCTGAAATGCTGAGCCACGACACGGCGTTTTAGAACAGTCTTCAGCCAGTGAGGGGCGTGGGCACTTCGGAGGTGCCCAGGTGTCAGGGTCGCCGTTGGTGGGAAGCACAGCCAGCAGTTTGCATAGGGCGAGGATCTCAGCCAGCATGCGCTGGGGAGCCGGGCCCGGGAGAGGGCCTCCATGCACGGCCCCCCAACAGCCTGGCTCCCCACCCTCAGCCAGGGGGTCTCTCCCCCGTCATGCTGCAGTGGCCCCGGGGGACAGGGGCCTGGGGCCCCTCCTTCAGGAGCATAGCTTGGTTTCCAGGCACATTGGATTATCTGTGTTCAGGCTCCATTCAGTCCTGCGCCATTGGCACGGGTGTCTTGTGTGGCTGATTCTGGTGAATTCTGTGCTCAGGTGCTGGTCACTCAGCTGTCCCATCTCCTGGCTGAGAGGCAGGGCTGGAGGCAGCGTGCCCTTGGGCTGTGCCTCTACCCGCAGCACCCCAGCTGCCTCCTCACGCTGCCTAGCCCCTGGAGGCTCAGGGAAGAGGCTTCTGGAACAGGGGGTGGGAAACCCAGCTGTGGACTGAGCCGCTGCCTTCTTCGGGTACCCTCAGCCTGTTGCTCAGCTGGCCTGTTTCTGGAGGCTCCAGTGTCCCCATCCATGGCCCATTGCTAGGCAAGCCCAGAGGCTGGGGGACAAGGGGCTACGGGGTATGGGGCCTGGGACACGGGGTGCCGGGGGAGCACATATGGACAGCCGGGGCCTGCAGGGAACACTCTTGTGGCCCTGGCTTTGCCAGGCCTGTTTTGGACGCAGCCGCCCCTGCTGGTCCCGTCTTCAGGCAGGTCTTAGCACAAAGCCTTCATCATCTTCTTATTCATTAAACAATTGTGAAATTAGCAACTCATTTTCTACCTAGTTATTGCCCTTTGAAGTTCCATAAAAATCTGAACTCCATCTCAACTCCTGCGCTGCATTACATCAGAGAGAGCGAGCTGTGACCTCTGTCTGATGGGCTGTGCCATCTGGGTGGCTTGTCTGGGGAGCTGGGGAGCTGGGCCCGGGGTTTGCGGCAGACAAGCCTGGACGGCCCCCAGCCCTCCCTTCTCTGCCATCCGCCCCGTGCCTGGCGGCCCTGGGAGGGGCTGGCCAGGGGCTGGCGTGCTCCGGGCTTCCACAACAGGCTCACAGAGGGCCGTGCCCTGTGCTCCATCCCGGACGGGTCCCCGGCTCTCTGGGCCTCAGTGGCCCCCGTCCCAGGCAGCATGCCTGCCTATGCCTGCAGGACCTGTGCCTGGAGCCCAGGAGGGCCCCTGGTGGTGGTGTCTCCCCCCGCCCCGCCCCCCTGCGCAGGGCCCCTGGGCATGGGAACGCGGGGGGGGGGGGGGGGGCGGCCTGGGCTCTGGGCCTGCTGCGGGTGCACGGGCTCTGCTGATAGATGGGCTCATATCCCACTCAAATATGATGCCAGCAGTTTTTTTGTAGTTTGTCTTCCATTGCGGTAGTAAAGTTTTTAATTAGGAAAGCTAATGAGATCGATTAGTCATTAGAAGTGACCTCTGCACAGCAGGGCGGAGAGGGCTGTGTGTGTGGGCCTGATAACGCGGCGCCCGGGCCTCGTTGGCAATAAAGGCGCGGAGGGTTTGATTTGAGTGAAATGTGCCACAGGGAATACATCATGCGGAGAAAAAAAATTACAACCCTGGGAGTCTGTAATGAAGGGAATTAAACCCACATCCTATCTAAATAACATGATTATCTACACAAACCCTCCGCCAGCCGGGAGGAACGGCAGGCTGCTGCTGGGCCGGCCTTCCCAGCCGCAGGGTCGGGGCGAGCCCCGGGCGCCGTGCCGTGGCCTCGGGGCCTCTCGGCCAGCCCGCGCTGGCCACTCTGCCTTTGCTCCCTGTACCCCAGCATTGTGATCCCTGTGACCCATCTCTGTGCCCTGTGCACAGACGCCCCGGGCAGCTCTGTCCGCGGTCACTGTCAGGAGCACTTCTGCTGTCTGTGTCCACACCGCCTGACCAGGAGTGGCCTGCAGGGGGCAGGGTGCTGGCTGCTGGGGGGTGGGGTGCGGGCCTAACTGATGCCGCCCTGAGGGCACTGACACCCATTGGCCTCTTAAGAGAAGGTCCGCTCTGTCCCTTTGTCTTCTCCTAGAAACTATGGTGATCGGACACTGATTAGTGAAAACCTGACTTGAGGACAGGCCTGCAGTGTGCAGGGGCGTGTTACAGATCGTGCTGCCCGTCACCCTGAGCGCAGAGCCCGAGCCTTTGGGCATGGGGGCCGGGGGCTTCCTGGAGGAGGTGGCAGTGTGGTGCGTTCCGAAGAGGGGAGCAGAGTGTGCTTAGGAGGAAGGGGAAGAGGCTGGTGAGGCCCAGTGCCGCCAAGCAGGGATCCGGCTGCAGAGCCAGGGCTGTGTGGCGCTGGTGGGTGGGGGCAGCCCTTGAGCAGGGGCCATGGGCTACAGGCAGGGGTGCTGTTCAGGTGCAGGGGCTGCAGAGCCGGGAGGTCGCGGTGGTCGGAGGCGGTGGGGGTAGCTAGGGGCTGGGACGACCTAAGGAATCTCTTAGTTGGAACGAGGTATTATTGATTTTCTTTGGTCTATCTTTGCTTGTAAGACCTTGAAAATTCAATTCAGCAAACATTTGTCTACCGATGCCCACTGCCTGCTGGGCTCTCCCCTGCGTCCCAAGTGTGTGTGGGGTGCCCAGAGTGAACGATCTACTCACTTTGGTTGCTCAGCAAGACCAGGTGTCCCTGGTGACGCCATGGCGCCCTTTGCTTTTGCTGAGTTTCTTTTTTCTCCCTGACTCCCTAGAGCTGCTGCTTGTGGAGGGAGGGAGAATGAAGGGGAGACAGGGAGAGCCAGAGAGAAGTGGGGGAGGGGGCCTGTCCTGTGCGGGGGTGTCTGGTCCGGTCTCACCTGCACATGTTGTGACCCCGTTGGTGGCCTGTGGCTGTGGGTCCATGCCACACGTCGGTGACCAGAGCCGTGTCCTGCCCTAGCACTCTTTGGGCCACGAGGCCCCGTGTTCACCCCCTGACAGGTGTGAGGGGCCTACACATCCCCCTTGGTCTGACAGCAGGGGTAGGCGTTCTGGTCTGGGGGCACTTGGGAGGGCTCTGAACCTCGCCGTGTCCTGGCCTTGCCTCGTGGGTGGATGGGAGCCCTGGCAGAGGGTGGGGGGACACCTGGAGGAGGGTCCCTTTTGGCATCTGCACAAGGAAGCACAGTGCCACTTACCAGCCAGTTACTGGCTCTGGGTGCAGTGGTGCCCATGGGGTAGGCTTGTCCTTGCTTCTGGCCAGGAGGCGTCCCCCACGGTACAGTGGGTTCTGGGGGGCTGGGCAAGCCTGGAGAGGAGGTTTGTGGGCCAAGGTGCTGATTTGGGGGCCTGGTGGTGGGCAAGAGGTGTCTTGGGTCTAGAGCTGTGGAAGATGATTTTTAGATGCTGTCCATAGACTTGTAACAGCTCCTTCCTGTGGGCAGGTAACAGGGAGGACCCCAGTCTGGACCAGTTTGTGGGTGCTGGGAGGGTGCATCCTTGGGGTCCTGGGGGGCAGGTAGAGGTCACGGAGCTCTCCGGTCTGTGCTGTCACGGGAGTGGAGTGGCTGGCACTGGGCAGTTAGCGTGGGGTCTGTGGGTCTGGTGCTGCTGTGTGCCTGCCCTGCTCCCTCTCCTGGGCCATCCTGCACTCCGGGCGGGCTTCATCCGAAGGGTCACGGGCCCACTCTGGTGCTGATGCACCACGTGCCTTGTGCTAGGGGCCTCACCTGGCTCCCCTCCTGCCACCTGGCTGCTTGGCCGTGCTGCCCGGCGTGATGTTGGGGTCAGCTCCTGGTGCGGTGTCTCTGGGACTGGGAGCCGCAGGCAAGCACCCGCTGCCGGGGCCCTAGCCGAGCTCCCGGTTGCTGCGCAGGCAGGTTGGACGGAGGAGCGCCTGTCCGAGAGGGGAGCTTCCTGGGAGGCTGCCGCCCGAGGGTGGGTCAGGAGAGGCTTCGGCGCCTGCGGCCCGCGCCGCATTCGCTTTAATTATCTGGGCAGTTAGAGCTGTATATTATGAGAGCCGGGCAATTAGGTACATTCCTCGAAGCTGTGGAGAAATTGCCGGCTATCAAGTGGAAGGGAACTGGGGCAAAACAGATCCCTGTTAATTGCATGAAACATTCAGCAAGAAGAAAAGCTGTGGCGTTCATCACCCCGCAAGATGTTATGAAAACTGGTGATTAAATACATAAATCTGCGTGAGCATGTGGCGGGGCGGTGCCCGGGGAGGGAGGTGAGCGCTCTGCACCCCTGGCCTCCCGGGCCTGCCCGCGGTCCTCTCCTCGCTGCTCGCTGGAAGTTCTGGGCAGTGGGGCCAGCCCTGAGGCTGGGCACTTAGGTCCCGCCTGCTGAGGGGCACCAGCCCGTGATGCTGCCCTCGTCGACTGTTCCCGGGAGACTGGGCGGCCCGTTTCCTTGCCCGAGTCACTGCGTGTCCCTGATGTCTTGCATCTCAGGGCTCCAGGCCTAGGCCCAGCTCTCCTGCAGCCCTGGGCCACTGGGTGCCCTGGGGCCACGTGTGCACCATGGGGCGGGAGTGGGAGCTGCTGACCTCCACTGAGCCCCTCTATGTGGGTTTTCTCTTCAGCATCCAGCCTGCACACCCTGCGGACCCCTCCTACCAGCAAAGTGATCAAGACCCGCTACCGCATCGTCAAGAAGACCCCAGTGTCTCCTCTCAACGCCCCCCAGTTTCCTCTGGCCCTGCCCTCCTGGCGGGCACGGCGGCTCTCCCTGTCCAGGTAGGAGGCCCTCATCCAGGCATTGCGGCCACTCCGGGAGCTGTGCCTGGGCGTCCTACAGGGAGGGACTTGCGGTCAGAGTCTGGGCCCTGAGCAGCCCTCTGGAGGCCGTGGTCCCGCCTTTGCATTGACATACTGATTATTGGAGGCAGGAGATGAGGCTGAGGCCCTCTCTGTGCTGCCCCCACACAGGTGCTCCACGCTGGCAGCTTGCAGGGTGGGGGCAGTTCCCCCTTCTTTTCTGGGTGCCCCAGGCCCAGAAGTCAGAGGGCTAGCTGGGACAAGGAGCACTGGGGGACAGAAGTTGGGGGTCTCACTTATGAGCCTGCTCAGCCCTGGGGCCTCAGGAGAGACCCAACGTGAGGTGTGGCCCCTTCCTTTGATGAGGTGGGGGGGGGGTTACAGCTCTGGCGAGTAGGTGGGAAGACCCTCGCCCTCTGTCCTGTACCCCCTCCTTCCTGGGGGAGCTCCTGCATCCCGTAGGCTTCCACCTGGCTGCAGTGGGCGCTCTAGGGCATGTAACTTCGGCTGGAGGCTGTGGGGCAAGGGATTGTTGTGCTCCCAGGGGCTGGACCACCTGGAGGCCTGGGCAGATGCTAGCCTACCATGAGCCCCCTGCCGACAGTGGCTGCCAGGCTCGGGGCCATGAAAGCAAGTGCCTCCTTCCCGCCCCTGGCAGGTGTACCGGGCGACCAGCCCTCGCAGGCAGGCGGCAGCGTCCACTGCCCTCCTCCCTTACCACGAGGCTGCACTAAACTTGGCCCTGCTGCCGATTTTTCTGGAGGCAATAGCTGGAAGTATATTTTAAATTAATTTTACTGCACTTTTTGTAATATTTTTGTTTTAAATAGATTTATAAGTATCTTGGGGGCTATTTCTATAAATTTATGAAGATAATTTTCACTCTCTCGATAAGGTTAAATTTACACCTGCTATTTCCATATTAATTCACAGTGCTAAGTGGGTCTAATTTTCTTCCGTTCTCCTATCTAGTGAGCATGGCCTTTCCTAATGCAATTTCCCCCTCACTAAATCACTGTGATCGGGAGTCATGATCGAGCTAAATTAACTTAAATTAATTTACTTAATAAGAGCCCCAGATCATCGTGAATGAGGTTCAGATTTATTGATTCTTGCTCCTGCCTCCCCTCCTGCAGTCCGCATTCCAGCCTGCATCCAGCCCCGGCCCGGCCTGCCTCTCCCTGGGCATGTGGTAGGGGCTGGGGTTAGCTTTTGTCTCTGAGTGCCAAGGAGCCCCCGGGTTTGGGTTCAGCTGGGCCAGTTCTGAGCATGCTGGGCCTGCAGGGGCCACCAAGCAGAAACGGGTGCCAGGCCTTATGGGGTGAGGGCTCCTGGGGAAGAGGGGTGCTGAGGGCGCCCCCTAAACAGTAGCCACCTTGTAACCAGTCAGAATGTCAAGCCCGTAAGGTGGAAAACAGCCCAGGGGGGTGGCAGGACAGGGAATATGCCTTTTCAGTTTCGGAGGTGAGGAGCAGGTGGGAACTGAGAGAGCCACGTGGGCAGGTATGGGTCAGGTAGATGGGTGGGCTATGAGGGGAGGCAGCCCGGTGCTGTGGGTGCTATAGGCAAGGCTGAGAACGGACAGGACATCCCCGCACGGCCACTGCTTCTCACAAGTTCCTCATCCTAGCGGAGATGGGGCCGGCCAGCTGCCTCACAGGGAGGGCTGTGGTTGCCTGGGTGGCCTGGCCCAGGGGCCCAATTGTCGCTCTGCTGGGTGGGAGCAGCTAGGGGGCCCCTGCCCAGGATGGCTCTATGCAGAGCCCAGAGGCCTGCCTCTCCCAGGCCATGCTGGGTGCCAGACGGCTCACGTCCTGTAGTCCCGGCTTGTGCATGGTGGCTGCGGCTCAGGGCAGGTCCCCAGGTGCCCTGGCCTTAGAGCCCTCCCCGGGCATGCCTGTGTGGCTGAGTTCGCCCTCAGGATGGCTGCACGGTAACAGGCCACATGCAGAGGCTTTTCTCACTGGGGTCTCTGTCTGCCCTGACCATTTTGCCACAGGCATCCAGGACATATCCTGAGCACAGAGCCCTGGATTCTTGGGGAGCCAGGCCTTGGGCTTGGTGGGCCTGCAGTGGTGGGTGCTGAGGGCTGAGTGGCTCGGGTCCTGGGAAATGTGTCTGCCCGTGGGCCGGGCTTCCTTTGCCCAAGGTCACCTGGACCCTCAGGAGTGGCCACCTGCCAGCTGCCTGGCCTCACTGTTGGCTGCGTACACCTGGGCCTGGCTTGTCGAGGCAGCAGAAAGGGCCTGTCTCCGGGCCCAACATCCAGTCTGGTGCTCACCTCCCTGCCACCTTCAGCTCCATCAGAGCTGTTGGCTGCCTGTGTGTGGTCAGCGGGCCCCAGGGAGGCTCTGGCTGACTGGCCTTGGATGTGGCCTTGATCTCTGCCCCGTGCATCTGCAGGCTCTTTAGCTTTTCCCTGGGCAGAAGGAGGGATTGGGCTGGTGGCTGGGCCCAGGCGCCAGGGATCAGGGCTGCAGTGGTGAGAAAGCAGGACTTCCTGCCAGGTAACCAGCCTGAGCCTAGGGGCCCTGAGCTCTCCTTGGGCCTCCTGATCTGCACCCACCCCAGAGGGGAACACCCGTAGGGGGAGCGGCAGGCAAGCCCCAACAGTCCTAGAAGTTTCAGTCGGCAGTGTTGGGGGCTGGTACACACAGATGGGAAGCAAGGCAGGTGACCCAGTGGCCAAGAGTGCCCCCGCTGGCATGGGGTAGCCCTGGATCCCACCCTCCCGCACACACTCACTGCAGAGCGGAAGCTGTGTGTGCGTGGAGCTGCTGCATCCCTGGGGAGCCCGGGGAGCACTGGTGAGTAGCCCGTGCTGTGGCCTGGGCAGGCAGGAAGGCCAGGGGACAAGGCTCTCGGCCCAGAGGAGCCAGGCATGCTGAGCAGGGCCCTACAGCTAATGGCCAGTGGCTTGACAAGCCCCTGCCCTCCCTGTTCTGAGGGATGACACCCCTCATTGTGGTGGGGGGCTTGCCACACTCAATCCTGCGCCACAAGGGACCTGGCATTAGAATGACTGGAGGCGGCAAGCTCCTCCTGGGAAGGACACTTAACTGTGTGTGTGTGTGTGGTGGGGGGGTTGTCTGTGGTACCAACTACCACCCCCTGGCCAGCAGGCTCCTGGCCTCGGGCCACCTGGATGCAGGGCCAGCGCTTGCTGGCCTCAGAGGCTGTGGGCTGGATCAGTTCGGGACCCCCAGGGGGCTGGGCTGGGCCCCTGGGACCCCGTACCACTGCCACCCAGCACAGCCCTGGGGGGCCCCAGAGGGTCCCACGAGCTCACCATAGGGCTGAGGCTCACACTGAGCCAGGATTTAATGTTTTTGTTCTCAGATTTGTGGATTTGCCTGTGCCCTCGGCGGTTTCCAGCAAGTTCATTAATCTGAACTGAAGCTGAAATGTGACTTATATCCCTAAACTGCCTGTCACTTTTTTTCTCTTTCCAAATTCATTTGACGTGAAAGCGCGGAGTACACAGGAGCCGCTGTGCTTAAGCAGATGAGTCTGGAGGCCGCTCTGTCCCGACTACAAATGGTGCTGTCACAGGGGCTGCTGCGCGCAGGGCTGCTGTGCTTTATTTTATTTTATTTTTGTGTCTGTGCGGTAAATCTTAAGTAATCTCCGGGTGGTTTGACGAGGTTTGGGCTGCGATTTTGAAGGCTCTGAAATGCTTCTCCGTGGTGACGTCTCATTAAAGAGGAATTCAGCCTGAGGATGGGCCGCATCCCCTTGAGGGTGGCCATGGGGTCCTCTGTGCTCCCCTCAGCACCCCTGTCTGCCTGCCCCGGCTCTCGGGGTGTTATGGCACAGCTCCGAAGCCTGGCCCACCTAAGCAGTGGACGTGTGTTGTCTCTGTTCTGGAGCCGGACCCGTGAGGTCAGGGTGCTGGCATGGCGGGCTCCTGTCCAGGCTGCACGGAGCCTTCTCGCCATGTCCTCCCTCGGCGCACACAGTGCTCTGGTGTCTCTCCTCCTTTTGTAAGGGCACCGGTCCCATTGTGGGGGCCTCGTCCTGTTGACTGTCAAACCCTGAGCACTTCTCAAAGGCCCACCTCCAGACACCATGCCCTTGCGGTTAAGGTTCCAGGAGGACTTTGGAGGGCACATTTGGTCCATCTGGGGAATGCCTGCTCCTCCCCAGACCTGCCCTGACCAGGCTAGTGGAACTGGGGCTCCCACAGCCTCCTGACCTATGGCAGTGAGAGGAGCTCTGGTTGAGCCCGCCCAGGAAAGGGGTGCTCCCTGCATTTCATGGCCAGCAACCCCAGGCCCTGCTCTGTGCCTGGTGAGGGCCCCGCTTGGCGGTGTGCACGTGGGCCCCTCTTGCTCAGCCCAGGTCAGGACCAACAGGGCTAGAGAGCGCCTGGTGCTAGGCGGCAGGGCTTCCCCACCTGTGCCAGGTGCCCACTCTGCCCACAGTGCTCTCCTCCCAGCAGGAGGCAAGCAGATGGGTGAAGCATGTACATCCATGGGGTGCTCAGTGCTGGGAAGTGCTGAGATCTACCCAGGGTGGATGGGTGCTCAGGGATGCCCAGAGAAGGCTGCTCTAGGGGTGGGGCAGGTGTGGTCTGTGTGGCCATGTTTCTAGGGCCTTCCAAGGGGGCCTGGGGAAGGAGCCTGGAATGTCTTGCTCAGAGGGCAGGGGCCACCTAGAGGTGGTATTGAAGTTGGGGCCTGGAGCCCTGCTGCTGGGCTGGCAGGGGTGGGGGGGGCGGTGCGTCAAGGGGCTGCAGCCCTTCCTCCCGGCAAACCCCTTCCCAGGCTGTAACTGCTGTTTAGGCCCAGGGCAGTGGCCAACCTTGATCTTGACCTGCCTGCATATTCCTGGGGGTGCCTGCCTGCAACCTGCCTTCCCTTTGATGCGGAGCCCAGGAAGTCATTCACTGTGCCCGGCTACATCTAGGGCCCCCAGCTGCCCCGTGATGACTCTGCCGGGCGCAGCCTTTACCAACAGCCTGAGAAGCGTGCCAGGCCGGGCACGGCTCCCGCTGCCCGTGAGCATGCTGAGCGGCCATGGCCAATGCAGCAGGATTTTGAATTGTTTCTTTTTTTTTTAATGAACTAGATTTTATTTATTTATTTATTTATTTATTTATTTATTTATTTATTTATTTATTTATGTTTATTCATGAGAGAGAGAGAGAGAGAGAGAGGCAGGAGACACAGGCAGAGGGAGAAGCAGGCTCCATGCAGGGAGCCCGAAGCGGGACTCAATCCCAGGACTCCAGGATTGCACCCTGGGCCAAAGGCAGGTGCCAAACCGCCGAGCCACCCAGGGATCCCCTTAAATTGATTCTGACAGACGTGTCTACTTCGAGCTGAGAGAGCTGTCTGGCTGCTTCCACACGGGTGCTGGGGTCTGGGTGTGGGAGACCCACTCCGGCCCCGGCCTGCTTCGTGCGGCAGGCAGTCGGGCCGTCCTGGTTTTCTGTCAGACGCAGGGAAGGCCTGGCTTGGATGCATGTGGGGCTCCATCCGCCTGGGTATGCCCGTGGAAGAGAGGGCGCTATCTCCGTAGGGCGAGAGCGGGTCAGGAGGAGTGCCCGATGTGCGCTGCAGGGACTGCTCTCTGCCCCCCACGGGGCTTTCCTTGCTGGAGTCGGTGGTGGTATATGCCTGTGTGGACGACCCTCAGGAATGGCCTGTCCTTTGGGCCCTGGGGAAAGCCTGCTGCCCACTCTTCTGCTCAGTGGGGACCAGAGAGCCCACGGGCCCCTGACCCTCTCCAGCCACGGAGGACCGGGTAGGGGCATCACCATCCACACTTGGGGTTTCTAGAACTGACTGGGATGGCCAGACCTGTGTGAGGTGAGGAGCTACTGCCAAGGGCTACGGGGGGTGCCTGGGGCCAGGGCTGGTGGGGTGACCTGAGCCACATTAGCCCCCCCAGCCCCTGTGGCTCACATCCGTGTCCCCGCCGAGGGCAGTAGGGAAAGAGGGGAGCCACCCACCTGGTGTGGACCATGCAGTTTGGTTGTTGACATCCAGGTCATGAGCTCTGATGACACAGTGACACTCAGTGCAGGGGGCTCCTGACCACACTGACGGGGACTTCTAGGCCCTGCATGCTGTGGGAGATGGCCTTTGACCCTGGCTTGAATTCGGGGGTAGTGTGGTCGTGGCTCTTCACTGGGTGGTCCTTGAGCCATCTCTCCCTGTTCTGGGCTGTTGAAGTGCAGGTCAGTCCCTGGCAGGACGGGGAGGCCCCCAGGTGGTGGCACTAGTGGCTCCTACCTGCCCTTTCCCTTCTCTGGCCACAGCCTGAGGTGTGTGGAGGATGCCTGTGTGGAAGCTGTGGCTCAGGAGGGGACAGACCCCGAGGAGGCAGCTGCTCACCTGTCCCCGGGCAGCAGGCCTGGGAGCTGTGCCCAGCCGGGCCTCTCTAGCTGTGGATCTCGCCCAGGCCTGGCGCTGGTGAATGGGGAGGTGGCCGCGCATGGCGGGGTCTCCTGGCAGAGGAAATGGCATGCACAGCGCAAAGCCGGAGGGGTGGGGCGAGCAAGTTCAAGTGCAGAGGCTGGACTAGCCTGGGCGATGCGCAATACCCCGGAACCCATTGGGGAGCCTTGGCTCGGCAATGCTGGGCAGGTGGTGAGTGACCCTGGCCCAGCTTCCTCCGCAGGGCATCTGGCCACGCAGGACCTTGCAGACCACGATACCACATCTGTCCCTGGCCGGCCTGGCAGACGGTCGTGGGGTGTCTTGCCTCTAAGTTCATCCCGATACCCTTTTGTACTTACGGGAAAGTTCAAAAAACTGTATTCTTTGCCTGAGTTCTCTGGCTGCTTGTACTTTGCCTCTGTGCTGTATCATTTTCTCCCCATCTATTTTTGTATAACCATTTGTGTGGAAATTGGAGACTCGGTGCCCCCTGACCGGCCGCTGCGTGTGGTCCCCCAGGGAGACTAGGGAGTGCTGCCTGGAGTCAGAGCTGGCTGTGCACCCCCTTGGCATCTGGGCTCTGCGTCTGTTCAGAGGCCTGGAGCCTGGAGCCGGCCCTCAGCCTTGCTCCGACTTTGCCGACCCTGAGTTTTGGATAATGGGGGCCAGGCACTTTGTGCAGCGTCTGTGGGCCAGGAGGCCAGCGTGCACCAGAAAACTCAGTCGGCCGGTAGCGGGGCTGCCATGGGAGCGCGGGCGGCCCCTCCCTGCGGCCTGCGGGCCTGGCGTCTGGCCGGAGAGGCCTGTCCACCCTGCGCGGGGCGCTCTGTTCCTCGCTGGGTTGCCCCCACGCCTTCTAGACCCTTCATGATTTCCGACCCTCTCCTGCCAGGATCCACTGTCCCTCATCCCCCACCACATTGTACATTCCTTGACTTATTTCTGGCAGCGTGGAGTCCAGGTGTTTCTGTTTTATTTTATTCTACAGCCTGTAGTCTGTTACTGTGATTCATCTGGATCCTCAGTTTGGGCCGCCCCCGGCCTGTGGAAGCCCCTTTGGGTGGCCTGGGACCTTTGCGCGTGGCTCCCTGTGGCTTCCAGGCTCGCCTGGAACTCTCTGTCCCTAGCTTGGAACTAGCCCGCTGCCCGCAGAACCCGGCTCTTGGCTGCACCGTGTCCCCCACAGCCGAGGCTCTCGTGGCCCTGGGGTGACGGGGGGGGTGCATGAGGGGGAGTCCTGGTTGGGGCTGTGCATCTCTGCTTCCAGGCACCCTTGAGGCAGTCTTTACACGGCTCTCTCTGGATTGCAGAGCTGGCGTGCTCGCTGATACAGTCGGTTCCGGTTCTGCGCCGCTGCTTCCTTCCCGCGGGGGTGTGGCTCCTCTCCCTCGGGGGACACCTGGTCCCTCACCCTTGGCGTGTGCACTCGCTGGAGCCCCACATTCATTTACATCCAGTGACATGCTGGATCCGAGTTTGTGGCTCAGCCTCGGTCGTGGTTGAGACGTTCTGTCGTCAAGTGCCCTCACGCTCGCCCCGTCGCCAGCCCATAGCCAGGATGTCCGTGCTGAGGGTCTGCCCTGAGGATTTGTCGGGCTTGATCTGGGGCATCACATGCGTGCAGCTGCGCCCCCCCCCCCCCGCCCCCCGGCACCAGCACTTCACTTTTTATTGCCGAGTGGCTTTTGTGGTTTGCCCACACACGTTTAATAGCTCTCTCCTTGATGGACGCGTGAGTTATTCCACTTTGGATCACCGTGGAGGACGGCGGATCACTGTTCCTGCCCAGCCCCTGGAGACCAGCGTCCTCTCCATGGTGTGTCCCCAGGAGCGGGGGTGCGGGGACACCAGAGGTGCGTGTCTGACTTCCCAGAGCAGAGATGCCCCTCTGTCCCCATCACAGCGCTTGGTGTTCTGGTTTCTCTGATTTTCACACTTTGCCTGTGGCGGCACCTCGTTGTGATTTCGTCTTCGTTTCCCTGACTGCCTGTGGGGTGGAGCACGTACTCGGGGGCCGACTTAAGGCCATTTGGGCTCCTTGGTCTATTCTTAAGTTGGTCTGTCCTTTGTTCTTGAGCCACAGGAGCGCGTGGAACTTATTTACCGCCTGGGAGTCCGGTGGGGGATGCAGGGGAGCCCCCGGCCCTCTGGGGACTCATGGCCCTGCCCCTGGTTCAGAGTGCCGAGTGAAGGACACCCCTGTCTGCCAGGGGGCTCTCCCTTGGCTCTGGCCTCTGTCAGCATTGCTGCGTCCCCGACCCAGAAGGACCCCGGGAACCCTGTAGGCCGTGGTCTCCCTGGGGAACCTGGAGCTCCTGAGGGAAAGCCTGGCCCTTTCTAGGCCACCGTGGTCCTGTCCGGGGGGGTTCAGGCTCCTGTTTGGGGCTTTCTGACAGGGCACAGTGGCTGGACCCATCCTCCGCCTTCACTCACTCATGTCCCTTGCTGGCCTGGGGCCCTGGCCTGGCCAGAGAACAGCTTTTCCTCTGGACGTGGGGAGCACCCATCGGCCAGCACCTGTCCTGTCCCCTCGCTAGGTGAAGAGGTGAGAGCAGGAAGTTGGGCCTGGGGGTGGCAGAGAGGGCAGGTGCTGACTTGCTGGGCCCTGGGCAGGTCCTGGGCAGGTCCTGGGAGAGAGCCCGTGGGGGTGACCCGGGCCCCGCCTGCTTTCCCGTGCAGTGCTGAAGCAGGTCTCCTCCGGCAGGTTTTTTAGAATTTTATTTTATGAGAACAGGCGGTTACGGCTCCCCAAGTGCCGTAAAAGTTAATGTGATGGCCTCCCTGCGCCTGTGCTCATTTTTATAATTTTTTATTTTATGAAACAGGACAGGGAGCTTAGTGACTTATTACTATTCATTTCGTTTCAATGCAGTAAATATTGATTCAGTTGGGGGTTTTCAATTTAAACCACTCGGCGATTATATAAAATATTACTGGCCTCTGAAATTATGCTTACCGATCCCTTCGGCTGCTCATTAAGGAAGGAGTGCAATTGTAGGTCCCTTTGCCTTCATCATTCTAATAAATGGGCTGAGGTGCGTTTCTGCTCGGGAGGTGCCACAGAAACTGCTGGCGGGGGCCTGACAGCAAGGATGCAACTCTTAATTTGGAAGTCGGTTCAAAGCGCGTCTACCTTATTTATTTATTTCTGTGTCTGTTTGAAGCAAACGGGCCTTTCAGCTGTCAGCAGCCCCGTGGCAGCAGGGCTGAGCGGGTCCTCCTGAGGCCCGAACACCTGCCCCTGCTCCTTGGCAGAGTGTGGGGAGGGGCCGGGGTTTGGTGGGAATGCGGGGCCCTGACCCCTCACCCCTCAGTGGAAGGGAAGGGAGGAGGACCAACCTCGCCGCGGCCCTGTCGGTCCTGATGGGTGCTGAGGCCAGGACACGGTCAGAGACACCTGCTGTCACTGGAACCTCATCCAGAAGGTAGGGACCTTTTCCAGGTGGTAGTGCCCAGCCCTTCACTGGCAGCACTGGGCCTGGGATGCAGGACCCTGTGGAGTGAGGAGAGGCCCCTGTGTGCCAGGGTCTGGCTGCTACACTGGCCGAGAGGGGCCCTGCTGCCTGTGTTCATGGTCAAACACCTGCCCAGTGTCAGGTGGCACATTGAAGCCTCTCCCAGAGCCCCTCTGGCATCAGGCCCTCGGGACCCCAGCAACAGGCCAGCTAGTCCCTCTGGGTCCGGGGTCTGTTCACACCTTCGGTCCCTGTCCCCGCCTGTGTGGACACCTCTGGGACGGCCCCGTGTAATGATGGAGGGCAGTGAGGGGGTCAGGGCGAGGAGCCCCTACGGCCATCAGGCCCTTGGCTGGGGCGGGGGCCAGGATGGGGCTGACCTAACATCTCCTGTCAGCCTGAGCCCCTGGCCCGTCCTGCTTGGTGATCATGTGGCCCCGTGACCGTTGCCCCCCCCCCATACTGTTTATGTCACTGCCTCCCTGCTGGCCATGGGGACTGCAGGCATCTGGCCTGGGGTCACAGGCATCACAGCCACAGCCTGTGTGGTGAGAGCGTGTTAGGGTAGCTCCCAGGCTCCGTCTGTGAATGGCATGGGAGGGGAGGGGCCCTGGGATGGGTGATGCCCTCGTGGGAAGGGAGGGGACAGACACCTGCTCGCGCCACCTCAGGCTGGGCCTGTGCATCAAGTAGGGGTGCTCACCTCCCTCTGGGGGCTCCTGGTGTCTGTCCCAGAGCCCATGCTGGTAGGGAGGAGGCCCTAGGGGGATGGAGCCACCACTGGGCCCAGCAGCCCCTGGGAAGGCCAGCATGCTGTGCCGTGCATCCCCTCTGGGACAGTCTCCGTCACCGGCAGCCCTCTAGCCTTGCGGGGCTCACGTCTGTGACTGTGTCTCTGACCCTCGAGCCTTTGGCTGCCCCGTCCTTGGTCTGTGCCTTGCTGCTTCTGTCACCGCCACCATGTGTCTGGGTTTCTCATTTCTGCTCTCTCTGTCCCTGGCTCTGCACAGACATGTGTGTCCTCCTGTCCTGCTCCTGTTGCCTGGCACTCTTTGTCCGTGAGTGGAGCCGCCATGTGTGGAGCCCCCACATGCTGGCTCCTCGGGCATGCTGCGGGTTCCAGGAACAGGGTTCCCTCCTTCACTGGGAAGCCAAGAGAAGCGGGTATCCGGGGCTCTAGGGCCTGTGTGCACACAGGCCTCAGCAGTGGCCCAGGGCAGGTTCCAGCCCCCTCTGGCAGCCATCCTGCTTTCCCAGCCACCTCCCATCCCTGACGTGCATGGGCCTTGGGCCATCTGCCCCTGGACGGCCATGCTGGCAAGCTGTGTCCCCTTGCCTGGGCCAGCCTGTCTCGCCTGCCGTAGCGCGCTGTGTCTTGATCCATGTTACGTACAGACGACTTCTTTGTCCTTTGGGAGTTGGATTGAGTGGCTGAGGCCTGCCAGGCAGCTTTCAGGCCAGCCCGTTGGGGGAAGCAGTGGGAAAGGGGCCAGGCAGGCAGGTGCCTTGCCCAGGCTTCATCCTTGGGGGCAAATCCCAAGGGGGACAGGACCTTGTAAGAGCTGCCACTGCCACGGCTAAGCCACAAGCCATGGTGCGGCCTCCTGTGGGCCAGTGGCTCACGGAGGAAGAGATCCATCGGCTAGGGTTAGGTGTTTCATGACAAAGTGAGAGAGAGCACGTGTGTCCCTTTGGTTTGCCAGAGGGAAGCTTCTTCTAGAAGCTAGCAGGACTATTGTGAAGGAAGCCTCAGAAGGTCTTGTTAAGTTTCTCCCTGTGGAGGGAGCACCTGGGTGGCTCAGTGGTGGAGCTTCTGCCTTTCGCTCAGGGCGTGACCCCAGGGTCCTGGGATCAAGTCCCAGATGGGGCTCCCTGCATGGAGCCTGCTTCTCCCTCTGCCTGTGTCTCTGCCTCTCTCTGTGTGTCTCTCATGAATAAATAAATAAATCTTTAAAAAAATAGAGTTTCTCCCTGTGGAACTCTGGGGAGATTGCCCTCAGGTTGTGCCTGGGCCCCCTGGCCACAGCTGGCCAGCACTGTGGGCCCTCCTGTGCCAGCACTGGTGACCCCAGATGTCCCTGGAGATGAGGAGCAGAGGAAGCTGAAAATATTGCCTCTGACAGGAAGAAATAAAATGTCCTTGTCGCCCAGTAGTACCTGGGTGCCTTACACAATCAAACAGCGTTTTAAATACCACTTTTATCCTGGTTTTAGAGGGAGTAGTAAAGCATCGCTCAGATAATCAATATCATATTTAACTCTTTGCATATATCAACCGTTTAGGCTGCTCTTACCCCAAAACATGATTCTCCTCTCAGGCTGGGCCAGGGCCTCTGAAGGCGGGTGCAGGAGACGTTACTCTAGGGTTGGGGAGCCTCCCAGCTGCTGAGGACCATGCCGGAAGGGCCCCTGGCTGCCTCTTCCAGCATGCGCCCTGCCCTGTGTCACCTGCAGGTTCTCTGGGCGGTTCCAGAGGTGCTGGGCCTTGGCACAGGTGTCCTTCCCTGCCTGGTCCTGGTCCTTGTGCTGCCTACCTTCCTCTGTACCCACCTCCCCACCCCTCCGGAGGGTGGTGCGTGGCCTCAGGGATGGCTGGGTGAGCCCCGCCTCCACCTGCTCTCCTCCCTGGGGCCTTGGCTCACCCTCATGGGCTCCGCCCTGGTGGGAGCTGCCAGAGCCCGGCTACGGGCTGTCCAGTGCTGGGGGCCCACCTCCCCCGTGTCCCGCCTGGCACCCTTCTGAGGCTGCGGGGCGGCCAGGGGATGGTGGGGATATCTGAGAGGTGCTTTGTTTTCAGTGTTACATCTTGGGTTGGGGAAGGCCGGCCGACCCCTGCCTGCCCTCCCGCAGCACCCCACCTTGCTGGCCTGGCCCCACGGCCCCACGGCCCCACGCCCCGGCCCCACCACTGCCCGAGGAGTGAGTGCTCTGGCTTTCCTGTGACTTTCCTGCAAGTCAGCAAGGTTTCCCCGGCTGCCCCGCCCACTCCCCCGGAGTGAGGAGCCCCGGTTTAATTTGCGGTTAGATGTCTGTTAAGATTGCGTCCACTTCCCAAGTCAGCATTTAATTGGCAAGGCACTTGATTTAACAGCGTGGGAGCCTCCACCGGAAAAATGGCCTGAATAAATCACCGCCTGACGCCAGAAAATAGATATAATCTCAGCATTAACTACATTAATAGTAGCAGGAGCCGAATTAAGAAAGCCATAAAGCATAGGCGGGGGAGCATAAATTACGGGAGCGGGTCCCCTAGGCGGGCCCCTGGTCGGGGGGCGGGGCAGGCGGGAGGAGGTCGGCCGGGCCCCGCCCACGCCCCGCCCACGCCCCGCCCCTCCCGGCCTGCGGTGGGCGGGGCCTGCCGGGAGCCCTAGCAACCCCCTACGGCCCGGCCCGGCCTGCGCACAGCCCCCGACCCGCCCCGCTCACCCCAGCCCCACCTCCTGCCTGGGGAGCCACCTGGTGCTGGCAAGGCCTTGGGTGCGCGTCAACGCCCTGAGTCCGCGGGGAGTGGACCCGGCGGGCTGGTGCCAGACTCAGCCGCCACCTCCTCCCTGCTACCTATGGCCTTTGCACCCTGCTCTGCAGACTGGAAGGCTTCTTGGAGGAGGTGACATGCCAGCTAGGCAGACACAGCCTGATCTCCCGGTGGGACCCTCGGGCCCTGGCAGTTGAAGTTGTGCCTCTCCATCATTGTTTTGTTCAGCCCCGTTCTGGCTGTTGGGGCAGGGCCCAGCGGTCACCCCCGCAGCCCTCCCAGCCCTCGCAGCGGCCACTGCCAAAAACTTTGCCACAGCTTAGTGGAGGAGAATGCTATCCAGTTTTAATTTCATTTTTATTCATATTCTTTGTCAAGTTCAACATTTTTTATGTTTACTGTTCGTTTGCCTTCAGCCCGTTTCTTACAAGTTTGCAAGACTCTTGAGTATTCAGGGTGTCACCCTTTGTTTTATCAGAGACGATCCATTGTTTCTCAGTTTGAATTTTGCCTTCCAGTTTTGTGTATGAGGATTCTTAGGATTCTTAGGATTCTTCTTTGCTTTTCTGCATCCGTCAGTCTTTTAAGACTTAGTCTATTGATTGTTTAGAACAGCCTTCCCCACCCCAAGGTTATAGGAGCTCAGTTATATTTTCTTCTAGTGCTAAGGTTTCGAGTTTTGCATTTAAAACTTTAATCTACCTGGAATTTATTTGGGGATGTGGTATAAGATTAAAGTTCAAATTTAATTTTGTTTGATAGTTATTTGGTTGTCTCAAGGCTTTTTCCATTATTTGCAAATGTCACCTTTCTTGCGTACAAATGCTCCTCCCGTACCTGGCTTTCTGCACAGATCTTCCCCTTTGATTTTCCCTTTGCAAAACAATCACGGTTTGTATCTTCAGTGATCATTTTATGGATTTTTTCTTTTGTCAACCCTCCCCCCTCAGGCAGGGGGTTTCAGGCAGATCCAGCCCCGCCTCCGAGTCTCCCTCGGGTGCCCCCCAGCACCCCACCTCATCCCGCAGATGACCACTGCTCTGGCCTTTGTTGGTCTAGACCGGCTCAGCCTCGGGTCCTTGAGCTTCAGTGAATGGAATCACAGTTGATCCCGTTTGGTGTCTAACCTCATTTGCTCACCATTTGTTAGACCGAATGGTCTAATGTTCGCCCTGCCCCCCGTGGGGCTGTGTGTGGAGATGGGGCCTTCCCAGATGTAAGCAAGGTTAAATGAGGTCTCTGGAATGGGGCCCTGATCTGATAGGGTTGGAGTCCTAGGAGCAGAGGAAGAGACACTGAGCTCTCTCTGCAGGCGTACGGAAGGAGCCCCTCGTGAGGACACGCACGGGGTGGTACCTGCTCGGCAGGAAGGAGAGGCCTTGTCAGCAAGCAGCCATGCTGGCTGCGTCTGGGGTGCTGTCCAGCAGCCCGAGCTGGCCGAGACCCCGAGATTGCCCAGGTCCAAGGGGGTCACTGTGGGTAGCAGTAGCCTGTACTTTGCCCTCGAGGTGTGGGCATACCACAGTTCAGTCGCTGTGCTAAATGACACATTGATGGGGGTATTTCTAGTCTTTGCCGCTCCCTTGTCTTGTTGGGCATGTTGCCCACTGACTTGGAGCCCTCGTTGCTGTGGACCTGTTCCATCGGAGGGTGGGGGTACTGAACAGCAGCAGTGAGGCTGGCGCCCACCATGACTGTCCTCAAACGCACGTCCTCAGCAGGAGAGCGCTCTGGCCTCCCATGGCCTCACCGGCACCTGCTGCTCCCTGGATGTAACCATGCTGCGGGAGTGTGGTTTGTTTTGTTTTTTATAGAGGGGAGCAGGGTGTGGGGACAGGCAGAGGGGTGGACAATCTCCAGCAGACTCCACGCCCAGCGTGGAACCTGATGTGGGGCTGTGTCTCATGACCCTGAGATCACAACCTGAGCTGAAGCCAACAGTGGGACACTTGACCAACTCACTGCCCAACGCGCCCCACAGACGTGCTTATTGACATGAGTGCTCGCCCTACTAGCGTCCAGGGGACTGGAGACAGTGCTGTTCCTGGACCCCAGGTCCTTACCCCTGGCCTGTCTTGTCTTCATTGCTTCTGAACATTTGTTTTTCCAGGTGAACGTTAGAAACGTTGGCTCAGTTTCTCAGCCTTCCCCAACCAATCAGCCTCCAAACCGGCTGAATTGCATTTTATTTTCTCTCCCCCCGGCTGCGCAGGGACCTGCCGGCCCATGGCTTCTGCACGGCCGCTGGGTGCGCTGACCACGGGCTTCCGTCAGGGTGAGTCGGTGCTGCTGTTCTTTGGATGTTGCGGCCGGGTCTTGCCGGGTCCCGGAAGGGTGCTGGCTCTGCCGGGTTCTCACCGCGAGCTGGGCTGCTCACCTTCGGGCTCTCGGGACCTTTGAGTGCTGAGCCCGTGCCTTTTCCTGCTGTCTGTGCCAGCTGCGTGGCTCACTGGGGACACCAGTCCCTTTCTGGGGAAGCCGGGCCACACGTGCTGTGTGGTCCACTCTGCAAGGTGGCGACGGGGTGGGGGCCCCTGGCTCTTCCATCCCCTTGCTTGGTCATCTCCTTAGCATGACGAGCGCCAGGACTCATGCGTTCTGTGTGGCTCTTGTTACATTTTCACTTTGTCACATGCCTGTGGTGTGAGCCGCCCTCCTGCGTCCCTCAGCTCGACTCTGCAGATGCTAGGGCCCTTTCGTCACTGGGCAAGCGTGCGTGTCCTAGGGCGTCTCCAGAGGGGTGGGTGTAACTCGTGTGAGAGTTGGGGGTGAGGAGGGTGTGCTGTGGCAGGCGGGAGGGGGCCGTGGTGCTGGGAGTGATGGAGCTGGATGGTAGGGGGTGAGGCAGCTAGGGTCCCCTGCCTGGAACAGTGGAGTGGGCACCGGGGACCAGAGAGGGAGGGCGGAACGGCTATGTCTGGAGGGGCCAGGCCCCGCAGACATCCTGGTTGAGAGCACAGGTGTGAGGGCAGGAGCCTCCACGCAAGCAAGAGGAGGCCTTGTGAAGGAGGCCAGGACACCGGGCTGCTCACTGGGGCCTTGAGAAGACCTGTCCCGAGGGGAGGATGGCAGACATTGGATGCCAGGGCTCAGCAAGGGCCCCCTCTGGCCTAGGTCTCAGGGGCCCCCACAAGGAGGGCACAGGAAAGGGGTCGCTGTGTGGACAGTGTACAGGCAGCAGGGGTGGTGAGGAGGCCTAGCCCAGCTCTCACCAGGGACACAGGCTGGAGGTGGAGGCCACCTTGGCAGGTCCAGCTTTGAGGAGGGAGCCTTGGGGAAGTGTCCCCAGGGCTCAGAGGTACAGAGCTCGGGGTCTGGAGGCTGGGGGGGTGGGGCTGTGGAGAGAGGGTTGAGGTTCAGCGTGTTTTGAATGTCCCTGGGGGTGACCTTGTTCCTGGGCTGTTGTCGGGAGGGTGGTGGACAAGGTGGGCCAGGCGGCTCACGCAGGGCTCCCTTGGGGACTGTTGACCAAGGAGCCAGAAGCCAGCTGGGGTCATGACCTGCCAGGTCTTCCCAGAGAGTCGTGGGAGGAGCTGAGTTCTGCTCCTCCGTGGGCTCGTCCCTAGTCCCTAACATGCAGCCTGTGCCAGATGCAGTTGTGGGGACAAGGGCCACTTCAGGGCTGGAGGAATGGTCAGTGGGGACTCGCTGTGCACAGTGAATAGGGATGAGGGGGGCAGGGGGTTGCTGTCCTAAGAGAGAGAGGAAGGGAGAGACATTGGAGGTGGGCAAGGGAGCAGAGGTGGGGTCAGCCCTGCCCCTCAGCAGCTGCCTCGGCACCAAGGCTGAGAGCCCAGCTCGGAGGGTGATGCCCAGGTGCAGGGAATGGAGGGCCCTGTCCCGAGCGGCCCAGCCCGGGCGCCTGCCCTCCGCCCCAACAGCTAAACCCTGCCCCGTGGGGCCGCTGAAGCCCAGTAATACGTGGTGTTTGCAGCTAACGTACAGAGCACCAGTAGCTGCAGCTGAAATGGATTTTTAAAAGTGTCATTTTATGGAGAATTTTACTTTCCATCTTGTTGTTTATTAGGCTCTTAAAGGGAAAGCTTGTAATGCATCCATTGATCGAAATACCAATTGAATAGATGTGAGCACATAAAACAGTCCCAGCCCCTCATAATGGAGCCGCAGCATTTGTAATGGGGGCACAGCACAATTAGTGTTGCCCGCCAGCGTGCTGGCTGGCCAGGGACGTCCTGAATCACTTCTGCTCATTCCTGGGGAGCCATGGGACGGGGGGGCGGGGTCCCTCGGGATGGAGTGGCAGCCTCAGTGCTGAAGCCTTCGGGTGGCCCTGCAGGTCAGACCCCACCCCCACCCACCCTCCAGGGCCACTCTTAGGTGCTTGGCCTCCACTGTGGGCATGTCCTGGCCCAGTGGCAAGCCCACCCCCAGGTCACCCAGCCCCCGAGGCCTCAGCTCCCACCCAGGCCCATAGTCTCCTATGAGATGTGCCCAAGAGGCTGAGCACTCGGCTCACCCCTGCACCAAGGTGGCCCGAGTCCAGGTGGGGAGGTCAATACCTATAGCCAGCTGTAGGGTGACGGCCGCAGCCAGGTGTGAGCCCCAGCCCTGACTCAGCAGGAGTGGGGTGGGGGCGGGGGGGCGGTCCCCTGGAGCTGGCTGTGGGCCACACCTGGAGGAGCCAGTTGTGGGGGTGGAGGAGGGTCTTAGGAGAGCAGGTGGCCCTGGTCGTCCTGAGGCCTGTGCCTCGTGTGGGGTCCCCGGCAACTGAGCCCTGTTTCTGAGACTCTTCCATTAGGCCTGCACTTTCCTGCACTGTCCTCTCCCCTCCCACCCTGCTGGTCCTGCGTGGGCCCCCCTCCCTGCAGACCACCCCACCTTGCCAGGCCCCCGCCCCTGCACCGGGCATGGGCTGTAGGCTGACCCCCGGCAGCACATGAGGGTGCACACCCACGGCCTCCGAGCTGAGCTGAGGTGGCGCCCGTCAGCGTTTCCGTGGAAAGCCCACTTAAGCACTTTGCAGCCTGTCACGGTGGCGGCTGAGCCTGACCTACTTGGGATTCGCTGTGCAGAGCCGCCTCCCCCGGGCACTCCGCTTCTGCTGACGGCGCACTCCCCGCTCGCCTCGAAGCTTCGCAGAACCGTGCTCCATTTCCTGAAAAATGCTTCCCCGGTTGTTTTCTCTGCTCCCCAGCCAGCCTGCCCACCTCCTGCACGGTCACCACGGCTTGCATGGCCTGACCTAGAGGCTGCTGGGTCCTTGGCCACGCACTGACCCTGCCCAGCCAATAGGGGTTGGAGGTCAAGCTCTGGCCAGGAGCCCGGCTGAGCCCCTCTGCTAGCAACTGCACCCGTGGCCTTGGGTCTTGTCACCCACAACCTGTGCCCCCACAGCCCTGGACAGTGGCCGCAGCCTCCCAGCTTCGGTCCACCCACCCACTACGTTCACGCCCCAGGGTCTTTCCAGGGGTCCAGGCTCCATGTGCGTCCTCCAGCAGTGTGTTCAGGCCGCTCTGTTCCCGGGAGCCCCTCCTGCCCCTTCTGCCTGCCCTGGCACGTGTCCTCTCTGCGTCTCTCACCTGACGTGAGCCCCAAGAGGAACCCATGCAGCACTCGGCTCAGACCAACAGAGCGCCCATACACCAGCATGGCCTTGGGTCAGGGGCACCGCAGTAAACTGCCCCAGCTGCTCCAGGGTGCCTTAATGCCCTGTGCCAGGGCTGGGGGCCTGTGACAATGAGCTGTGGGGGGCGGGCATAGGGGAAGGCGTCCTGAGGACCTGACGTCTGAGCCTAGTCTCAGGACGACCCCCATAGTAGGCATAGGGTCTGCACGTGCAGAGGCCCCTGCAAGGAGGCACCACAACACTTCCTGGGAAGCAGAGCTGTCCAGTGTGGCGCTGGAGTCCTGGCCGCTGGAGGGTGCGTGGGGACAGTGGCCCAGGAGGGCCTGACAGCCCAGCCTGCGGGGTCTCCTCACAGACCTCCCCTCGAGGGGTGTGGGGGCTGCTGCAGAGTGCAAGTGGAATGTGGACAGAACTGGATCCCACGTGCTGTTTTCAAATCAGCCAGTGGGACAGGGAGGTGCAGACCCCTCTCCAGGGAGCTGTGAAGCAGGATGGGCCCCCAGCCTGCCTCGGGAGCGAGAGCTTAGGTGTGGTAGGTTCCGTCGGTGACTGCAGTCGCTGGCTGGGTGGGGGTCCCCAGGGAGGGAGGGGACGGGAGGGGTCTGTGTGGAACGTGGGGAGCAGACAGTGTGGACATGCAGGGTCCAGGAGCCGTCCTGGAGGGGCTGGGAGGGACCCCCCGCAGACCGCCTGTATGCCTGATGGTTCACTGTGGCCACCGGGTCCCGCTGGTCCTACCTGTAGGTCTGTCTTGGCCTCTCCAGGTCCACATGGCCTGTGATGGGAGCCTTGGGACTGGGTACCCTGTGCTGTGTCCTCAGGACGAGCTAGTGGGAGCTGCTGTGCAGGGCGGCCTGAGCGGGGTTTGTGTAGAGGTGCCATCGCCGACGCCTGTGAGGAGGCCTGGGCATCCAGGCCAGCTTCCAGTTTGGGACTCCCCTACCCAGGGCCCCCCAGGGACTGGGGCCACCTCCCTTGCCCCCCCGCCCACTTGCACCCGCGTGTGCCCTTGGCCAGGAGCGAACCTCTCCCCGGGGTTGACCCGAGGTGGCCCAGGGGGCTGGCTGGCCTCAGCCCCGGGTCCGGGGAGCAGAGCGCGGCACCCGCTGTGGGGTGTCGGGAGGGGCTGCTGATCGGCGGGTCCCGCTCCCAGGCTGGGCAGGGCGCCGGTGCAGCTGGCGCAGCTGGGTTTGGGAGCGGTGGAGCCCAGGGCGCCTCGGGGCCCACTCACCCTGCCGTGTGAGGGTGCGGGTCGGCCCTTGGGGCCCCGGCTCGCTGGGTGAGCAGGCCCGCGCCGTGCCCACCCGACTGGCCCAGACCCCGATGTCATCCCGCCCTCCTGGGCGCCCTTGCCTGGCACCCGCAGCACCTCACGGCCACGGGCCGGACTTGCCGGCTGCTGCCCGGGCCCTGGCCACGTGGATGGCTTTTCTTCTTAAACCGACTTTTGTGGTTTGTGTGTCTGTCTCCCCATTACCACTGCTATTCATTTAAAATGTTATCTCCCCCCACCCGTTCCTCGTGCCCCCCGGGGGGGTGAGGGGGCCCAGCCCTCACCCTGGTGTAGTCAAGGTTATGGTGATAAATCCTGGGGCATTGTCACTTCTATTCGGAGTAAATTGGCTGGCCGCTTTCGGGCTGAAGGAAAGATAATTTGCTGTAGTATTTCAAATGGATTAGAAATGGATTTGAAGGGAAAGTTCATGCCTCCCATTACAAAGGCGAGAAAGAGGACTATCTTAAGGCACGGTTCCCTCCCTGGCCTTCATTATCCACGCTTAATACCTTTCCTATTTTCCAGCGTTAATGAAATTTCCTGGCGGCGTGGGCCTGCCGGACGGATGGGAGAAGCCTTTAGATCTGAGGCTCCTGTTGTAGAAAAGGAATTACAGGGCCCTCGCGGCGAGGGCAGGAGCGTTCTCCGGGTCCTTGGCCCGGCTATTATCTCATTAATTTTATCCCCTCTTCTCAATACAGTTGGTTTCCAAAGCCTGTCCTCTCCATTAGGGTAACAATTTACCGGAGTGCTGTGACACCCACGGCAATGAAAAGCTACAAGGCAGCCCCCTGCCCACTCGGCGCCCGCCTGGCCACAGGTCCCGAGTCAGCGAGCCGGCCTGGCAGGGGTGAGGGAAGGGCAGAGGTGGTCTGCGTGGCTGCAGATGGGGCTCATTTGCCGTGGGCAGGTGGGCCCCTCTGCAGTCCTGGCCAGCCCCCCCCACCCCCCCAGTTCCGTGGGTGCATCCACATCCTCTGAGTAGCCCCCGTGGCTCCACTGGGCTCCTGGCTATGCCCCTGGAGGCTGCAGGCCCCGCGGCTGTTCCCAGGGTCCCTTGGGTAGGTGCATGTGCATAGACCGTAAACCCTGGGCCAGGACAGAACAGAAGAGCTGCTAGGCCTCCCCCCCCGCCCCCCCGCCGCCCCCTGTAGTCTACGATCATCCTGTAATTGCCTTAAGACCCAGGGGCATGGTTTTTGGTGGGAGTAGGAGACAGATCTATTAGTCACATTCATCCATAAAAATAACTGTGGGAATAATCAACAATGTCCGGGAGAGAAGTGTCACCTGAGATAAGCCTTTTAGCCAAAACAAATCATGAAGGGTACTTCTCCAGAGGTGGGCGTTGGCGACGTGTGGCCCCAGTCCCTGGCCTGGGAGTCAGGAGGGCGTCCCTGGAGCCCGTTCTTTGGGGTGAGCTATTACCAGCCCCAGACTGAGGCTCCTCTATGTCAGAGCTGTGGGGTGGGCCTGGATGGTTCCACCCTTGGGGCTGGAACATAATCTGTCCTGAAGCTTCTAGTTCCTTCTCAACCAAGGTCCTGCCAGCCTCCGTCTCCACAGGTCCCTGTCTGGCCTCAGCCAGGGGCACATGCCCACGGGTGAGCTTCCTCACCCTTTGAAGGGCTAGGTTTCTGGGGCATGTGGGGTCCTGAGACGCTGTGCCCAGGTGGCTAGGTGGGGTACAGGCCTGTCCTCATGCTCTGTGGCGTCCTCTGGTGCACATAGGGGGTGGGTAGGGGCCCAGGAGAGGAGGGTCCGTCCCCCAAAGGCAGAAGCAGCTAAGAGTGGTGTCCTTGTTCCTGTAAACGGCTGCTGCATCCTCTGGCTGCAGGGCCTGTCGGGAGGTCTGGAGTCTGGCCCTGACAGATGCATGTGTTGTGTGCACGGGCTGGGCTTGCTGCCGCTGCGCTCAGCTTCCAGGGCTGCTGGAGTGGAGGCTTCCCGGTGCCGCCCCTGGCCCGTGTGGCATATGAAGGAGCAGCTGCCTCGTCGGTGGTGAGACCCCTGAGGGCTCAGGACACATGGGGCTGGGGGCCTGGGCTGTAGGGGGCCTGTTGCCCTCTGGCTAAGCGAGCTCTAGTGGCCCCTGGCCCTAGGCTCAGCTCTCAGTTGGCCAAGCCCTGCCCTGTGGACAGTGACCACAGCTCGTGCAGCAGCTCCAAAGCCCCTGCTGAGCCCCCAGGGCTCACCACAGGGTTTGCAGCGGGGGCTGGCACAGATGATGACCCTGCCTGGCCTCACCCTCCTCGTACCTTGGCCTGGCCTCTGAGCGAGCCAAGGGGCTGAGACAGGTACTCACCGGACATGCAGATACTCTGGGACCTAGGTGGGCAGAGCTGAGGTCCCAGGGTCTGAGGAAAATCTGAAAGCTTGTCTGCCTCCCCCAGGGGATGCCCACCCACCCCACCTCACCTCTTCCTGCCGAGACGTGCCGTATGTGGGGACAGCTGGAGCCTGAAGGGCATGGACAACACGAGTTAGGCCAGCCGGGGGTCCCTTGGCAGGACGTTTCCCCAAGATTGGTGTTTGTGAACTTGAATTTTAATTAAGGGAAGCTGGGTTAAGTGCCGTACAGCTGCGGTGTCCGTCTCTGCCTGGACTTTGTCCTTACACTGCAGCTTTGGGCCTCCCCAGTGCCCAGCTCACTTGCGCAGTGTTTGTCTAACATGCCCTCAGAGGCTTTGGGCTGGCAGCCACACCCCCAACTTGAAGAGAGACCAAGGCCCAGGGGGCCATGGGGCCACGGGGTCGGGGTGGCAGCTGCGCCCAAGAGCAGGGCTGCTCCACCTCCAGTATCTCATTGCTGGGTGAGTCTGTCACTGGGGGTGTGCTGCAGCACCAGCCTGTGTGCCCAGGTGCCCCGAGGCCTGTCCTGTCCCTCCTGCACTCATCAGATCGTGTATGGGGGCACTCTTCCCCATCCCTGGGTGCCCGGGAAAGGGTCTGCTACTGCCCCAGATGGGGATTTGGGGGTGTCTGTGCTCTCATCAGGCCTGCGACATGAGGACAGTCAGAGAGCCCAGAAGGTTAGGTGCGTGACGCTTGCACTGGACCTGACCACCCTCCTGCTTCGGCCGGGTCCCCTCCGGGTCCCACTAGCGGTGGTGGCTATGGTGAGGACTGCTCTCATCACGCCCTGCCCCTCGCTGCTTAGAGGCCCCAGCACGCACAGGCCCAGGTTTGCCGGTGGGGTGCAGCGTGTACACTCGGTAGTAATAACATTATGAGCAAGTCTGAACTAATATGGAATTAAGGTCAATTTGCATAAACAAATTATCGCTGAAATACGTCCTGAGGGGAAGGCCTCACGCCCCTCTGGAGTCATGAAGCTGGCTGGTCTCCACGCCAGGCACCCGAGTAGGACGGCCTTGTCACCTCACTGAAGTGGCAGCCTGCCCATGTGACAGCTGTGGGGAGGGGGTCAGCCAGGACAGCTGCACGCCCACGGTTGGTGCTGTCTGGGCACACCCACTGCCCACTGCAGCCGTGCTGTCTGCATGGGGCATCTGAGCATGGACATCTGGGGCCTCCTCCCAACCCTGCCCTTGGCTTCCTGGCAAAGAGGGGGAGTGCAGGCGTCTGGCAGGATAGGGCCCAGGACCCTGATGGAGGAGAATTTGGAGGGAGGCAGAGGGCAGATGACCACCTGGGTTATCCACTGAGCTAATCCCAAAGGCTGTGCCAGGCCTCCTCCAGCCTGTGATGCTAAGGCACCCAGCTTGCCTGGGTGGGAGTCTGTGAGGCTGTCCCCTCCCATTCGATGCTGGGCTCCCATATGGTGGACGGAGGGGCAGGCAGTAGAGCCTGCTGACGCCAGAGCATCCGCTGTCCCAAAGGCCAGGGTGGTATGTGCTGGGGCAGCATCTGGGGGCAGGTGGGGCAGGTGGGCAGTGGTGAGGAGCACCAGCCTCTGTGCGGAGCCTTCTCAAGAGGCCCTGCCAGAAGGGATGTACCAGGGGTGTATGTGCTGGGCGGGGGGGGGCCTGTGCCCTACCTGTGCCCTTTCCACCCACAGCGGGGTCTCCCTGTCTCCACAGGTCTCTGGTGCTGAACCGCCTGCGCCCCGCTGCTGCGGGTGGGAAGGCCCAGCCTGGCTCTCCTCGGTGGCGGAACAGAGGCTACCGCTGCATTGGAGGGGTCCTGTACAAGGTGTCGGCCAACAAGCTCTCCAAGACCTACAGCCGGCCCAGTGGGGACGGTAGCAGGCCCCTCCTGCGCACAGGTGAGGCTGTGCACTCCCCACCTCCCCGCTCGCCGCCCCCACCCCCACCCTGCGTCATGGATCCATGGATCATGGGTCAGGCAGTGGCAGCAGCGGCTTGACCATGACCTGAGGCAGGCGGGCCTAGGGCTCTCCGAGGGCTGACGCGGGAAACTGCTCCCCACAAGGGCCCCGGGCCAGGCGGGAGGTCCCCTGTGGCTGTCCCTGCCGGAGCTGATGGGGCGGCTGGAGCAGGCGGGACACATGGGGAGGCCTCTCGGCCTCTGTGTCCCCTGGGGAGCCCCCCTCCAGTGTGCTGCCTCTCGCTTGGCTGAGCAGGCCGAGATTTTCCATGTTTTGCTCCTGGACAAAGGAGATGAGCCAGGTATCGTAAACACGGCCCTGGCGAGGGAACACCTGGGGCCGCAGCGCCCCCTAATCTCATTGGCAATGCCTCCCAACTGTGTCTGGAGGCAGCCACCGCCACCGCACGTGCCCCCGCGGCCTGGGGAAACAGGCCAAGGAGAAGGAAATGCTTTGGATTCACTTATTATACAAATTAACTAGAAAATATTTTGGTTTCAGTCCAATTTTATCCCTATCCTTTTCTGTCAAGAAAAAAAGGGTGAGGTTGCAGGCAGTATGGGGCCTGCAGAGGCCCGGCTGCCCCACCCAGCGGGAGGGAGAGGAGGCCTGGCCCAGGGCAGAGGTGGGGCACTGGGGCCAGCTGCAGGCTGGGGGCCGTTCTAAAAGCCCCGACTCTCCCCGGCCTGGGAAGGGCAAGCCGGCCTCTGTGGGACTGGGAGGAGGGAGGGAGGCGTGGGGGTGCTGGGCTCCCCTGGAAGGCACTGGGGGCCCAAAGGCCATGGCTCTGCTCCGTCTCCATGCCTCCATTTCCCCGTCCCATTCTCAAGGGATTGGGCTGTGTCATCTAAGGGCCCTTCCACCTTGGCTTCAGCTAGGTCCCCCGGTGGAGGAGCAGGTGCAGAGCATTGCCTGCGCTTCCTCACGGGGCCTTCATGAGACTCAGCCCCAAGGTCAGCAGACGGCCCCCTCCTCTCGGCAGGCCCCACTCTGAGCCTCTGACCCTAGAGCTCGGCAGGCCCATGGCATCGGTGTTTGTGGTCTGTGAGACCCCACACGCTGCTGTTGGTCTTTCACAGAGCGTCCCTAGCCAGGCTGGTGTGTGGACTTGATGGAGCCAGAGAGGGCTTCTGGGCCGCCTCTCTGCAGGGTGTTTCTGGGTGGCCCCGGCTGATGGGGCTTCTCTATAGGTTGCACCCACTCACCCCAACCTCCCCCTGGGCCTCCTTAGTGAAAGACGAGCTGGCCTTTCCCAGTCATCATTCTTTCTGCCCCCACCTGCCACCCCTGACCCCACAGCCAGCCCAGCAGGCAGGACCCAGGCTCTGTCCCTGCTGTCCTCGTGTGGGGACTGGATGGAGCTTACTGGGGACGCCCATTCTGCTGACATTTCCTCAGCCCAGCACGTCACAGGCCACAGCAGCCTCTCCAGCACCCTTCCTTCCTGTCTGCCCCAGTGATGAGGTCTGCGGGATTCCTCCCTGGGGTTCACACTGTACATACAGGGACCCAGAGGTGGATTATGGTTTGGGGCCACCATGGCCCGTTGCCAGGGCCCCGCTGCCCACGTGCCCTGGGCTGTGTGTGGGTCTCTCCATATGGACTCTGATCTCCAGGGGGCTGGATAGGCCTTTGGGGTGGGGCTGTACCCTGCCTGGCCACTCAAGTCTGCGGTGGGAGGAGAGGCACCTGGAGACAGAGGAGGAGGCCCGGGTGAACCACTTGGCAGCCGCTTGAGAGGAGGGTACAAGGGAGGAGAGCCAGGGCTGGGGGAGCCCAGGCCAATGCTGCTGTCGCCACCTCAGGGTGGAGAGCAGGTGGGCCAGCTTCGGGGTCGTGGAGCGTTCCGTCCTTTTCTCCCAGCACAGGCCTGTGGGGGCCTGGCTGCCAAGCCCCCTCCCCCACAACGCTGACCTCCTCTTACAGCACAGCACCATGTCCTGGCCTCCAGCCCCTCCTGAGCACCGAGGCCACAGGAGCAGGTGGGTTCCCAGGAGGCCTCTGCAGGTGGCAGCTGTCTGCCCTGCTGACCAGCCTTCTTGGCTGCTGGGGGCCAGTCCTGGGGCTCAGCCCTCCCAACTTCAGGGCAGGCAGGGGCAGGGAGGTGGGATTGGGAACACAGACCAGAGGGTGGCCTGTCCCCGGTGTGAGCCAGAGCCCAAGAGACACCCCACCACCTCCGGCTCCAGCCGCCCAGATACCCACATGGGTGGCCGGCTCCTTGCTGTGAGGAAGGTGGGTGCTTCCCAGCTGCGGGAGTGCCCACTGACCCAGCGGCTTGCTTAGACGAATAATAATTAAAGGAATAAATTTTCTTCTCTGGCGTCAGCAGAACTCTGACTTGGGGAAGGAAGCACAGCCCTTCTTGGAAGGTCAGGGGCTCCACCTCTGCTCCTCCTGACTTGTCCTCCTGGCTCCTCCTGGCTGCTGGGCTTCCCTGGGACAGTGCCCACCCCTGGTGGGGTACCTGAGCCATGTGGATGGGCTGGCAGGAAGGGAGGTGCAGAGCCTTGCCCCCCACTCCCAGCCCTGTGAACAAGGGTCCCTCTGAGTCCAAGACCTTCCCAACCAGAGGGCCTGACCAGGGTGCCCCTCCCTTGTGCACCAGCATGTGGGCTGCAATGCCTGCTCCCCTGGGCCTGGTGTGCGTCGCAGCCCCAAGAGCCCACGGTGGAACAGCAGCCCCGGGTTCGTCGTGAGCCCCCAGGCCCCGGAGGGACACAGGTTTGTGGTGAGCTCCCTGCTACTTGCTGGCCACCACACAGCCCTGGCAGGTCATGGGTCCCTGTGCTTCGTGTCCTCATCTGTGACCTGCCGACCTGCCCTGTGTGTTGAGAGGTCGCTCAGCCTGGCATGAGAGGGCACAGGAGCCCCCCCCCCACCTCCTCCCTTCCAGGTGCCTCTTCCCCGGACTCCCTCTGCCTGGGACGGGTGAGTGGAGCCGGGGCACCGTGGGGCTGCAGACCTGCCCACTGCTCCCCCAGACCCCAGAGCCCCGACTCTCCCCGGCCTGGGAAGGGCGAGGCGCTGTGGGGTGGGACTGGCAGGGACTGGGGGCGGGGCGGAGGGGTCTATTTTGGGAAGATCCCGGGGCAGCGCAAGCTCTCTGGAGCAGCGGAGCAGCGGCTGCCAAGGGTTTCAGCTGAACCCTGTAGCACCCCCAGCACCTCGCGGCCTCTTTTCCAGCCAGCTACTTTATGTGCATTTTTTAACACCGTACAGCAGTTGAATGCTGCCTCCCACTGTGAGCCCCACACTGGCATTTTTTAAGAGCAAACTGGTGGTGGAGGCGGTGAGGGAGTAAACCTGCCCCTGCCCCGCCCCCTCAGAGGCCAGGCCTGGGGGCCCAAGTCTGACAGGCAGACACATGTTGACAGCGGTCCCTGGCGGGAGCAGATGGCGCCACAGCGGCACCGGCAGCCTGGGTGACAGCCTGGGAGCCGCGCTCCCAGGCAGCTATCAGATTACACTGCATCGAGCCCGGGCTGGCAGGTGTGCGGCACCACGTGCCACCTGGATGGCCTCCCATGTGAACCCCCCGGTTGGTGTCCCCGGCTCGGCTCGGAAACCCGGACCACACGGTGGCCTGGGGCTGCCCTGCTCCTCCCCCCATCGGGGTCTCACTGCTCAGCCCTGGAGCTACGCCCTCTTGGCTGGAGGACACTGAGGCTCAGAGAGGGGCAGACAGCAGCCCGAGGGCACAGCCCAGAGGGCATTGGGCAGCGGCTAGGCTAGACGTGGGAGGGAGTGCCTGATGGTCAGGCCTGGGGGGCGCGGTGGAATTTGGGCGTGGACAGGCCAAGTAGCTCTCGTGAGCAGGCCTGGAGCTCAGAAGAGGACACTGAGGGGATCCCTGGGTGGCTCAGCGGTTTGGTGCCTGCCTTTGGCCCAGGGCGCGGTCCTGGAGTCCCGGGATCGAGTCCCACGTCGGGCTCCCAGCATGGAGCCTGCTTCTCCCTCCTCCTGTGTCTCTGCCTCTCTCTCTCTCTCTCTCTTTCATAGATAAATAAATAAATCTTTAAAAAAAAAAAAAAAAGAAGAAGAAGAAGAGGACACTGAGCTGCTTGAGCCCTGGCAGAGGTCGTCCTGGGGAGGTCAAGGGAGGGGCCTCCATGCACTTCCGATGGGGGCGGCTCAGGGCCAGGCAGCTTGGGGACATCCCTTTTGAAGCCCGGGATGCTTTGTCATTGCCTCAGGTCCCTAGAATTTCTGAGTGATGTCACTTCTGCCTCTTACCACCAGATGCATTTCAGCAGCTGCCTGTGGGAAATTGGATCTGGTCTGAGAAGGTTCACGCGTGTATGGGGTGGGGGGGACCACGGGCCTCCATGACCATCTGAGCAGGCTCTGGCCCCAACCTGCCCACCTTGGCCCTGGGGCGCAGAGACATCGGGCCTGAGACGGGGGTCAGGGGCTGCACGTCAGCCTGGACTCCTCCCCTTCCCACTCAGGACAAGCATTGCCCACCGGCCCCTTGTGCCCTGTGGCCCCCAGCTGCCCCCGTTATGAGCATCCTGTCACTGCTCACTTGTCACCCCTGCCCATTTCATGAACACCTCCCCTTTGGGCCAGTCAGTGACCTCAGAGGGAACTTGATGGGTTTGCGTGCTCAGGGTTTTGAGGAATAGGCACCTGCCATGGTCCGTGAGGGCCTCAGAGCCAGATGTGCTTGTGTGGGGTCTGTGTAGGCTGAGGTCAGCACGTAGTCCCCCAGAGCCTGGGAGTGAGGACCTCAGGCTTTGCAGCTGCGTACTTACTATTACGTTTTTGTTGTATGATTCCATCAACACATAGAAATCATTACTGGTTACTACAAAGCTAGGTGGCATTCCTGGACCCCACTCATGTCCCCTGGGCCCTGCCCCCGGCAGAGGGAGGTGGCAAGGAGGCCCCCACCATATTCGGATCCTGGGACCACCTGTCTCGAGGCGACGCCACCAGGCAGCAGCGAGATCTGGCCCCTGGACGGGTGGGGGGCTGGCAGGGTCCCAGTATGGTATGCCACCCAGCCCGAAGGGAGGGCAGGCGGCTTCCCTTAGGGGGCAGCAGTGCCTGAGGTGAGAGCCGAAACCCTGAGAGGGCTACTCTGAGCAGCTCGGCGGGCAGCGGCAGGCAGCGGGAGAACCCGGGGCCTGTGCGCCTGGCATGACCTGGCCTCTTTCCCCACAGGCCGGTTGGACCCTACCACCAGCTGCAGCCGTTCCCTGGCCAGGTACGTCCCTCGGGGTGGGGCTTGGGGCTCACGGGTTGGTGAGGGTGGTCCCTTGGGCTCATGAACCTCTGCCTCTGTCCTCAGCCGGGCCGTCCAGCGCAGCCTGGCCATCGTCCGGCAGGCGAGGCAGCGGCGGCGGAAGCAGCGACAGGAGTACTGCATGTACTACAACCGCTTCGGCAGGTGCAACCACGGCGAGCACTGCCCCTACATCCACGACCCCGACAAGGTGGCCGTGTGCACCAGGTGGGCCTCTGGGGCGTGGGGCTGGCGGGCACCGCAGGGGCTGTGCAGGCCCCCTGCCCCTGGGCTCACCAGCGCCTCTGGCCCTCTTCCCCCCTTTACACAGGTTTCTCCGAGGCACGTGCAAGAAGACCGATGGGACGTGCCCCTTCTCCCACCACGTGTCAAAGGAAAAGGTGAGCTCCCCAGGCACGCCCGCCCTGAGCCTCCCACAGGCCCTGCCCTGCAGTTGTGCTACGGCGGGGAGCTGGCTGCGTGGCCACCCCTACCATGTGCCCAGGGGCAGCAGCCCCCAGCTGCCACCCAGCCTGAGATCCAGCCCCGGATGGGTGAAAGGCGGCGGGGTGAGGCAGGGTGTGCTGGAAGGGTGGGGGAGGAGAGGTAGGCGCCCAGCCGGGCCCTCTGTGGCAGGCCCTCCCCCCAGCGCTGTGAGCGTGGGGACCCTCACACAGTGCCCACACCGGGGCAGGAGGCCAGGGTGGTGCTGGGGCCCGGGTACCAGCATACTGGGAGCCCTGAGGCGAGGGCTCGGTGCTGGCTGGGCTGCCTGCCACCCGCCCCCACTCTGGGGCCTCGGCAGGGTTAGGGGAGGCGGGATCGGGCCAAGGCTGCCGCTACAACAGCTTTTCCCCTTGAGGAACTTGAAAAGAATCAGCATTTTTCTCCCTAATAGAGCTTCGAAACTCTGTTGTGAGCAATTTGGAAATTCACGTCGAGTTTCAGGTTCATTAGCTCCGGCTCCGAAGCCGCTGCACATTCTGAGCTGTCTAATGTGGACGCCCGCACTCGCGCCCTGAATTAATGTTATTGTTATTTGTGTGGACGTGGTGGGTGCAAACAAGGTTAATTGAAATGAGAATGCAGTTTCCTCTCGATAACGGCCGTGCTGACAGCTAGGAGGAGTTCCGTTTGGTGTAAGAGTTGGCTTTATTATCCCTTTTTATTAGAGCTAATTTGGGCTCTATATCAAAAGCCACATTAAGGGAATTGTTTGCAGCCGCACCACCGCCAGCCCCAAACGGGCCAGCCCTTCTCCCCTGTGCGCTGCAGTTAAAAGACAATTAAAAATAAACTCTTGCACGTTAAATCACCCTTTGTTTCTTTGCTTTCTCCCTCATCCCCGCCCTGGCCTCCCCTCTGCCCTGCCCTGGAAGCCCCGGTGTGGGGCCCCTGGCGGGCCGGCCAAGCTCAGTGTGGACGTGTGAGGGGGAGCTGAGCCCAGGGGCGCCGCAGGGTGCCCGAGGGGTGGGTCCAGCAGCGGAGAGGAGAAGAGGGCGAGCTCCCAGAGGGGCTCCTGCAGGGGTAACGGGCCTGACTAGACGGCCCAGCGGATGCCCAGAAAGGGGCCCCAGAGGAGAGTCGCCTGGCAAAGTGGAAGCTGCAGAGGTCAGGGTGGGCAAGACCAGAGAGCCCTCCTCGCTGGCTCTCAGGCCTCAGTTTCCTCCAGTGGGGAGAACGTGGGCTGCATTTCTCTCTCCCAACTGGGGGGCCAGGGACTGCTGGGCTGTGGGGCCCTGCCCAGGCTGCCTTCTCTGTGTCCCCCTTCCCCACCCAGTTGTGCCCAGGGCCCACCTGCTGGCCAGGGCACTGGGGCCGGGCCCCCTGCCAGGCCTGCACAATGCCAGCCTGTGTTCAGCGCCCCCCCTGGGCTGCTCCAGGGCATCTCCCTGCCTACCCAGAGTCCATCCCTAGGCTTCCCTGGGTGGAATCAGGTCACAGCCCATGGACACTGCCAGGTGTCCAGGCCCTGTAGGCTGTTGCCCCACCTAGAGCCCCCATGCTCTGTCCCCATATCTTCCAGACACCAACCCCTCCATGGCCCCACTGCCTGGAAACTGGGCAGTCTCAGAGCAGGTAATAGGACACCTGGACCTGAGCCACCTGCAGGGGGATCTTCACCTGGACTGTGAGGGCGTGTGTGCCCTGCCTTCTGGGGAAACTGAGGACCTGCCTTTAGGGTGGGCAGCCCTCCCCTGGCATGGCCCAGGTGCCCTTGGGCCCTGATGGCTGCGCTCCTGCGGGCCAGCACTGGGTGCCCGTTTCTCCCTGGGGGGTGGGGGTCTCCAGCCAGTCTCTCTGTGGCTCATGCCTGGCCTTGGGACCCTCAGCAGGTCCTTCGAGTCCAGGTGTTTTATCTGTCAGCGAGGTATAGGCTCCTGACGCAGGGTTGGAGGGAGGTGGGGGTCGGTGAGCACTGGGCAGACTGGGCCCCTGTGCCAAAGGGAGCCACGGGAGTCTGCTAACCCTCACCACCGGTCCTCTGGCCCCCGCAGATGCCTGTGTGCTCCTACTTCCTGAAGGGGATTTGCAGCAACAGCAACTGTCCCTACAGCCATGTCTATGTGTCCCGGAAGGCGGAGGTCTGCACGGACTTCCTCAAAGGCTACTGCCCGCTGGGCGCAAAGGTGAGGGGCAGGGGTGGGCCGTGGGCAGCACCGGGCCCCCAGCAGTGGGCCAGTCGTGCACCTCAGTGCCTTCCTTGGAGCTCGAGTGACAGGATGACGGGGGGGGGTGGAAGTGGGCTAGGGCAAAGGGAATTAGGGAACTGGGTCCCGAGGGCCGCCTGTCACCCTCACCTATCTGCGAGAATGCTGCTGTGGTGGGAAGTTCCCGACAGCTGAGGACAGCTGAGCACCTGGCTCCTTCCCTGCATAATTGCTATCCTGCTCTCTAGAGGGGACGCTGTCGCCCCTCCTCATCCCCACCCCCCCCACCCCCCGCCTGCAGGTGGGGCCCTGGGCTGGGAACCCCAGGACGGGCCTCTTTAGTCTCGGGGGCCCCAAGGGGGAGCCTGCTCGCCGGCGCAGGGCCTGCAGTCCGAATCAGGCTCCCTGGGCACCCCCAGTGGGCAGGGCGGCAGGGATGGGCCTGAGAGGGGGCACCCTGCCGACCCTCCCCCACTCCACCCCCACTTCACACCGTGGGGCCCAGGCCCATTCTTTCCCCACGTCCTCTCCCTCCTGCCACGAAGATGGGCTGGGCCCAGCCAGGCTTGGCAGAGCTGGCGGCCTGACCCGCAGCCAGCGGATCATCATGAAGGACACCCAGATCCCCGCAGGGGGCCCTCCCAGTGAGGCCGGGCCCAGGGGTGGGGTGGCGGGACCCCTCCACGCAGGCTGTGCGTGATCATTATAAGATATTCCAGCGTAAATGAAAATATCAAAGTGATATTTAAGTTGTGCTTCTATTAGCGGAAGTGCTTACTGCGTCCCTTTCGGCGTGTTGGCGCTGCGTGGCTGCCACATGATGGATAGCGGCTTGTAATTATATATGGGGGAAAGCGCTGAGCAGGCCAGATCCAGCGGGAGGGGAGGCAGCGGCCTGGGCCGGCGAGGGTTAATTTTATTCTCTAAATAATATAAAAAGTGCTGAGTCGTCGCCTTGTGCCTGATGTACAAGTCCTCAAACGGGCCCCAGAGAGTTTATAATATTCCACTGAATCAAGTGAAATTGTTAACCTTGCTTCATAAAGCCGTGGCTTGTTAAAGAGGCGCGCTCCCTTTTCTTGTGAATAATTTAGGCTAGGAGTAAATCTGCACTCCTTTCTGTCTTCGGGGGCCACACGGTGCCGCGGGACCTGCCGCTGGCCCCCAGCCCCTGGGCCATCTCCTGTCCTTCCCTCAGGAACATCCCTTCTGTCCCGCAGCCGCTCAGGACACATCGCCAAGTATGCTGTCCTTCCCTTGGGGGGCCTGACACCAGGTGACACGGCATTGCCCTGGGCTGTTTCTCCACCGTCCCAGCGAGGACTGTGCCCCCCGTAGCTACTTGACGGGGTGTCAGCTGGGGCTGCGCTGGTCCCCTCTCTGGGTGATGCCTGTGTTGAAGGAGACACTTGGAGACTCAGGAGGACCGCATTGTCACCTGCTAGTTTTCCTACCCCTGGGGGGTCTCGCGTGCCCCCTTCTCCTTCCTGGCACCCCTTCCTCCCCGTCTAGGTGTGTGTGCCGTGGACCTGGGGCTCCTGCTGTGCATGGGGGGCCACAGCCTGCCGTGCTCACCGTCTAGGTCAGCGCTCCGCGGCCCTCCATGTGTGTGGCAGGCACTCCTCCCACTCTGGCCCACCTGATGCCGCAGGCCGCGGGGGTACAGAACTGGGGGGCGCCCGTGTGCCTGTGGGCGTCACTCAGCCCTTGGCCATGGCCCTGCTGGTGCCCAGCGTGCGCTCTTCTTGTGCCTCGGCGGGCCTCCCTGTCCGTCCATCTCCTGCACGTCAGTGCACGGCCTGTGCAGGGTGCTCTGCTTGCTAGTGGGGCTCCTGGCATGCGCTGACTTGCTGGGGACGCCCCCTTCATGACCGCTCCTGTCCCCTAGCTCACCCTGCCTCATTGAAGCTCTCGTGTCCTCTGGACGTCACTCTTTGGCTTCAGGGTCACAGGCCGAGTTTCCGTGGCTGTCATCACCTGCTGACTTTGCCTGTGATGTCCTTCCTTCAGCTGAAATCCTTCCTGCGTTTTGTGGGCTGGGTCCTTCCAGAACGTTCCCCCTGTGGCCTTGTTCCTGGACCTGCCCCGTCCCAAGGCCACAAGGACTCTCCTCCGTCCTCCTCAGGCCCCAGAGCAGGGGCTCAGACCTCACCTGACCTGGTCCCCACCGCGTGAGGTCCACTGCACACCTGTTACCTCACCCCTCTGGACCTCTGCTTTTTGGGTAAAATTAGGCTAATGAGAGTCGCTGCTGCAGGAGGGGATGGGGACAATGAAGGCTTCATTTGCTGCCTTTTGAGCTGGCCTTGGGCAAGTGTTAGCTGTCGTTGGGTTGGCTTCCTCCACACAGTAGACCCTGTCCCCCAGAACTGCGGATGAGACACCCCTTCTCTCCTCTCTGCTTTGGGTGCCAGTTTTAAAGAGCCCAGCCTCGGGGAGGTCCAGTTCAGTGTCACCCGGTTCACGGCGCAGGCAGGGCTGTGTAGCCACCCCCGGCATCCAGTTTTGGAACACGTCCATCACCCCATGCCCTCCCTGCTCCCTTCGTGCTCAATCCCACCTGCTCCCCCCACACCCACCCAGCCAGACGTAGTGATCCACCCCTGCCTCCGTGCGCTGGGTTTTTCTGGACGTGCCCCCCACGGGAGTCCTGCAGCAAAGCTGTCCCGCCTGTCTAACGGGTTTCTGAGGGCCATCCAGTCGCGTTCTGCACCAGGCCTACTTCCCACTTGGTGGCTGGACGGTGCTCCGGTGTGTGCAGAGACCACGTTGTGCTCATTCGGTGGTCAGCGGTCAGTGTGTGGACGTCTGACTGGATCTTGGTGAGTGCACAGGCTTCTGTCTCTCTGGGGTAGACCCCTGTAGGCGGGGCTGCCGGGTCACCTGGCAGCTGTAGGTAGGCCTCACTACCGGGCGCCAGGAGCCAGTGACGCTTTTGTTCTGTCACATGCTTGTCATTCGTTACCTGCCCCGGTGACCTCAGCCTCTCGGGGTGCAGGCGGGCTCACTGTGGCTTCATGTTGCATTCTCTGACAGCTAATGAGGTTGAACACTGTGCATTTATTGGCCATTCCTTTTTTTTTAAAGATTTTATTTATTCATGAGAGACACAGAGAGAGAGAGAGAGAGAGAGAGGCAGAGACACAGGCAGAGGGAGAAGCAGGCTTCATGCAGGGAGCCCGACGCGGGACTCGATCCCGGGACCCCAGGGTCACATCCTGGGCTGAAGGCGGCGCTAAACCACTGAGCCACCCGGGCTGCCCCCACCTCCCCCCCCCTTTTTTTTAATTTTTTAAAAAAGATTGTATTTATTTATTCATAGAGACACAGAGAGAGAGAGAGAGAGGCAGAGATACAGGCAGAGGGAGAAGCAGGCTCCACACAGAGCGCCTGACGTAGGACTCGATCCAGGGTCTCCAGGATCACACCCTGGGCTGCAGGTGGCGCTAAACTGCTGCGCCACCGGGGCTGCCCTACCTCCCCCTTTTTTAATAGGCATCCTAGTGAGTATCTAGTTGTTTCAATTTGCATCTCCCTAAAGACTAAGGACGCAGCACCTTTTCATGTGCTTGTTGATCATTGGTACATCTTCTTTGCAGAAATGTCTGTCCACCTGTTTTGCCGATTTTTGAATGGGGTTATTTGGGGGTGTTTTGTTGTTAAGACTTTTTTATATGATCTGGAAAGTAAACCCTTATCAGGACACGATGTATGACTCTTTCCTCCCATTGTCTTTTCACTCTCTTGGCAGTGTATTCTGACACATAGAGTTTTTCATTGATTAAGTAAAATTTATCCTTTTTTTAAAAAAAGATTTTATTTATTCATGAGAGACACAGAGAGAGAGGCAGAGACACAGGTGGAGGGAGAAGCAGGCTCCCTGCGGGGAGCCTGATGTGGGACTCGATCCCGGGTCTCCAGGATCGCACCCTGAGCTAAAGTCAGATGCTCAACCGCTGAGCCACCAGGCATCCCGATCTCTTCTTTTTTTTTATTGCATGTGCTTTGGGTTTTATATCCAAGAAATACTTGTCAAACCCAATGTCAGCAAAGCTTTTCCCTATGTTTTTTCATAAGAGTTGAATAGTTTTCAGTTCTTAAGTTTAGGTTTTCGGTCCATTTTGAAAGTCCATTTTCGTACGTGGTATGAGATGAGGGCCCAGCATCAGTCTCCTGTGTGTGGGGAGTTTGCCCAGCATCATTTGCTGAAAAGGCTGTGCTTCCCCCACCTAATGGTCACGGCACTTTTGTTGAAAGTCCATTCAGACGCCTGGGTGGCTCAGTGGTTGAGCATTTGCCTTTGGCTCAGGGCATGTTCCCGGGGTCTGGGATCAAGTCCCGCATCGGGCTCCCTGTATGGAGCCTGCGTCTCCCTCTGCCTGTTCTCTGCCTCTCTCTCTGTGTCTCTCATGAATAAATAAATAAAATCTTAAAAAAAAAAAAAAAAGTCCGTTCACCATAAATATGGTGGTTGGTTTCCAGGTGCTGTGTTCTGTTCCATGGGTCTCTATGTCTATCCTTAAGCAAGTATTTTGATTACAATAGCTTTATAATAAGTTTTGAAACCAGGAAATGTAAATCCCTCAATTTTTTTTCTTCTTTCCCAATATTATTTTGACTTGTCAGAGTCCTTTGAGATTCCATATGAATTTTAGGATGGATTCTTTTCCTTTTCCTTTTCCTTTTCCTTTTCCTTTTCCTTTTCCTTTTCCTTTTCCTTTCCAAAAGCTTTTAGGGATGCCTGGGTGGCTCAGTGGTTGAGCGTCTGCCTTTGGCTTGGGTTGTGATCCTGGGGTCCTGGGATCGAGTTCTGCGTCGGGTTCCCTGCAGGGAGCCTGCTTCTCCCTATGTCTCTGCCTTCCTCTCTGTGTCTCTCGTGAATGGGTAAATGAAATCTTTTAAAAAATAAAAAATAAAAAATAAATAAAGGCCTTTGGAATTTTGGTAGGGATTGCATTGAATCCGTAGATCACTCTGGGTGATAAAAGGAAGTCTTCCAGTCCATGAACATGGGATGTCTTTCTATGTATTTAGACCTTCATTTTTTTATTTCAGCAGTGTGTTACATTTTTTACCGTCTAAGGCTTCTGCCTCCTTGGTTAAATTTATTCCTGTAAATGTCTTCTATTTTTTTATGTTATTGTAAATGGAACTTTATTTCCCTTTTTAGATTGTTTGTTGCAAGTATGTAGTAATAAGTTGATTTTATGTGTGTGTGTTGTTTTTATTTTATTTATTTATTTATTTATTTATTTATTTATTTATTTATTTATTTTGTGTGTGTGTATGTGTGTGTGTTGTTTTTATAATTGGAATTTTACTGACTACATATCTTAGCTCTGACAATTTTTTGTGGCTTCTTTAGGGTTTTCTCTATATAAGATCATGTCACCTGCTAACAGAAATAATTTTCTTCCTTTTAAATTTAGATTTTAAATATATTTTTAATATTTACTTAGCCTAATTGTTCTCGTTAAAATTTCTAGTACTATGTTGAATAAAAGTGGCAAAGGGGGGGCATCCTTGTCTGGTTCTTTATCAGAGGAAAAGCTTTCAGTCTTTCACCATTGAGTGTGATTGTTAGCTGTTGGCTTTTTACATATGATTTTTATCTTGTTGAGGGTGTTCCTTTCTATTCCTAGTTTATTTGGTGTCTTTATCATAAAAGGTGTTGAATCTTGTCAAATCTTTTTTGCATCAGTTGAGATGATCACACAGTTTTCTTCTTCCCTCATTCTGTTAATGTGGCCAATCAGTCACGTGGACCACCTTGAATAACAGTTATGTTGGGTGATTTTTATATGTTGACTATCCTTGCATTCTAAGAATAAATCCCACTGCTGATTTCAGTTTCTAGTATTCTGTTGATGATTTTTGCATCTATATTTATGAGGAATATTGATCTCTAGTTCCTTTCTTGTAGTATCTTTGTCTGGTTTTGGTATCAGGGTAGGGCTAGCCTCACAGTTTGGCCATTTAGAGTTAGGAAGGATTCCTTACTCTTCAGTTTTTTGGAAGAATTGAGAAGAATAGGTGTTCATTCTTCTTTACACATTCAGTAGAATTCACCAGTGAAGCCCTCTGATCTTGAGATACTCTTTATTGGGAGGTTTCTTTTTCTTTCTTTTTTTTTTTTTTTTAGATTTTATTTATTTATTCATAGAGACATAGAGAGACAGAATGAGAGGCAGAGACACAGGTAGAGGGAGAAGCAGGCCCCATGCAGAGAACCTGATGTGGGACTCAATCCCGGGTCTCCAGGATCACACCCTGGGCTGTAGGCGGTGCTAAACCGCTGCGCCACCAGGACTGCCCTATTGGGAGGTTCCTGATTACTGATTCAGTCTCCTTACTATATAGAGAGCTAGTCGGAGTTTCTCTTTCTTCTTGAGTCAGTTTTGGTAGATCGTGTATCTCGATGAATTTGTCCATCTCATCTAAATTGTTAAAATTATGTTTGTAGAATTGTTTGAAGTTTGCCCTAATTATCCTTCTGATGTCTGTAGTGATCTCTGTTTCGTTCCTGATATTGGAAATTTGTGACTTTTATCTTTTTTTCTTTGTTTGTTTTGCTAGAGGTTTGTCAATATTAATTGATCTTTTTAAAGGGCCAGCTCTTTGTTTCATTGATTTTTCTCTTATTGTTTTTTTTGTTTGTTTGTTTGTTTTGTTTTGTTTTGTTTTGTTTTCTTGATTTCTGCTTGTATCATTTCTGTTTCTTACTACTGCTTTGGGTTTATTTTGCTCTTCCCCCGCCCCCCCTAGGGTCTTGAGGTAGGAGTTAGACTATTGATTTAAAATTTTTCCTCTTGGGACACCTGGGTGGCTCAGGGGTTGAGCATCTGCCTTCAGCCCAGTGCGTGATCCTGCAGTCCTGGGATCGAGTCCCGCATCAGGCTCCCTGCATGGAGCCTGCTTCTCCCTCTGCCTGTGTCTCTGCCTCTCTCTGTGTGTCTCTTATGAATAAATAAGTAATATCTTTTAAATATTTTTTTCCTAAAACAAATTAAAAAATAAAATAAAATAATTTTTTTTTCCTTTTATGTATGAATTTAGTTAGCTGGGTCCTATAAATTTTGAGATATGTTTTCATTTAGTTTTGGTTGTTTTTTGTTCGTTGTCTCTCCTTGCCTCCCTTTGAGACTTTCTTTTTGATTCACATATTATTGTTTGATTTCCAAGTGTTTGGATATTTTCCTGTTATCTTTCTGTGAGTGATTTCAAGTTTGAGTCTATGATGGTAGAGAATATACCCTGTATGATTTTAATTATTTTAAGTTTTTTGGGCTTTGTTTTATGGACCAGGATATGCTTGGTATATGTTCTATGTGCACTTGAAAATATACACTCCACTCTTGTTGCATACAGTGTAATGCTTTATAAATGTTGATTAGGTTTTGCTGGGTAAGGGCTTTTTTTTTTTTTTTTTTTTTTAGTTGTTCTCTGTCCTTGCTGATTTTCTATTTAGTTGTTCAATCAGTTGTTGTGAGAGGGAACTTGAAGTCACCACCTGTAATTTTGGACTTGTTTCTTTCTCCATATCTCTCAGCTTTTACTTCATGTATTTCATAGCTCTCTTATCTTGCACATGTAAATTTCAGATTGCTCTGTCTTTGATAGATATTGATCTTTTTATCATTATAAAGTGTGCCTCCCTGTCTGTAATTTTTTCCCTTCTAAGTCTGCTTTATGTGGTATTAATATGGCCATTCCTGCTATCTTTTGATCAGCATTTGCATGATATAACTTACTTCCATCCCTTTGCTTTCAACTTACCTGTCGCATTATATTTGAAGTACCTTTCTTGTAGACAGCAGATATTTGGGTCATGTTTTAAAATTTACTTTGCCAATCTCCATCTTTTATTTGGTATATTTAGGCCATTTACACTTAATGTAATTATTGCTATGCTAGGGCTTACATCTGCAATTTGACTTCTGATTAGTGTCTGGTTTTTGTTCTTGATGTTTTTCACTTCTGTCTTAGGGGTTACTTGAACAATTTTAGAATTTTGTTTTGATTTATCTGTTAGTACTTTTGAGTGTGTATATATTTCTGCATAGCTTTTCTAGTGGTTGTACTAAGCATTCTGTTGTATAACCATAGCTTACCCCTGGTGTTGTCATTTTCCAGTACAGGTGAAGAGTGAAACCGCAGCTACCTTTCTGTGTCTTTACCCCTTACCCATCTGTAACTGCCTTACATATCTCTTCCACAGACATTTAGAACCACAACAGACCCTGACCATTTTTGCTTCAATAATCAAACATAATTTAGGAGACCCAAGAAACATCTGGTACATTTGCCCATGTATCTCAGTCTGCCTTTCTGTTGTTCCAGAGCTTTGTCTTTTATTGTTTCCTTACTGTCTAGAGAACCTACTGTAGCCATTTCTAGAGCAGGTCTGCTCATGACCAATTCTCTCGGTTTTCCTTCATCTAAGAATGTCTGGATTTCCCCACATTCTTGAAGGATATTTTTTACTGACTGTGGGTTTCTGAGCTGATAGGTCTTCCCTTTGAGCACTGGCCCCAGCGGTGCTTAAGGAGAGATCCACTGCCATTTGAACTTTGCCCCCCACAGGTAGTGTCATTTCTCTCTGGCTGTTTGGAGGATTCTTTGTAGCTTTTACAAGTTTGACTGGTGCATTTGGGGGGGAATTTCTTTGCTTTTTTACTGTTTGGGGTTTACTCAACTTCTTGAATCTGTAGGGTTATGTTTTTTTGCCAAGTTTGGGACATTTTCAGCCATTACTCTTGTACTCTTTCTTCTCTCCTTCTATAGCTCTGATGCATGGATGGGACATTTCCACAGGCCCTTGAGATACTCTCCATGTTTGAAAGTCACTCAGATTGGTTAATTCTGTCCTTCTGTCTTCCCGCTCACAGAATCTTTCCTCTGTACCTCCCTTCTGCTGTTGAGCCCATACACTGAGGTGGTTATCTGTTTTGTTTTCAGTTATTGTACTTTTCAGTTATAAAATTTCCATTTGGTTCTTTATGTTTTTTTTCTTAGTTGAGACTTTCTATGTTTTCATTGTTTCCAACATGTTTTTAATTGCTTGTTAAAACACATTTATGGGAAAAAAAACACATTTATGGGGGAGCCTGGAGCGCTTGGTCAGTGGAGTGTGCAACTCCTGATTTCAAGGTTGTGAGTTTGAGCCCTGCTTTGGGTGTAGAAATTACTTAAAAATAAAATAAACACATTTGTGGTATTCCTTTAAAATCGTTGTCAAAAAACTCCCAACACCTCTGTTGCCTCGTGCACTGATTATCTGGAATTCCATTCGGTTTGAGGTCTTACCTTTTTCTTTTCTTTTTTTTTAATTTTTTTAGAAGATTTTATTTATTTATTCATAGACACAGAGAGAGGCAGAAACACAGACAGAGGGAGAAGCAGGCTCCATGCAGGGAGCCCAATGTGGGACTCGATCCCGGGTCTTCAGGATCACACCCCTGGCTGCAGGTGGCGCCAAACCGCTGAGCCACCGGGGCTACCCAGGGTCTTACCTTTTTCTAGTATGATGAGTCATTTTTTATTGAAACCTGGACATTTTGACTGTTGTGTTTGAGGGTCTGGATCTTTTTTTTTGGGGGGGGGGGTGTCTGGATCTTATTTAAACCATCTTTTTCAGCTGGTTTTCTGTGATACCATGGGTGTCTCATCCTTGCCAGGTGGAGGTCCACATCCAGGTCTCCCACTTGGCCTCCACTGACACCTGAGGAACGGCTTCCCTAGTCCTCTTGGGTGGGTGGTAGTCCCTGATTGGAAGGGGAAGGTCCTGCTTCTTCAGGACCTACTGTGGCACCACCCTAGCAAGGCAGGGAGGGATGCTGGGGGCCAGGTCTCCCCACCCAGTCTTTGCTAGCCTGAGTAGGGTGGGGTCACAGTGTTTTGAGGCTTCTTGCTGGCTGGACTACCCTCTATCTGCACCTGTTGACACATCCAGGTTGCTTCTTCAGCCCCAAGTCAGGAATGATAAAGCAGAAGGAAGTCCCAGGGACCCACTTCTACATTGGTCCCTAGGTCTCTTAGAGAACCTTCCTGTGGTTGTCACGTGTGTAGCACCCAGTGCCCCCAGCTACCTGCCTCTGCTGCCTCCTCTGGGTGCTTATTCACTATTTAGGGCCCAGCACAGAGAATCCTGTGCTGTGACATTTCCTGTGTTTGATAAACTTATTGTTTGTAATAATTGTGGATTTACTGAAAAGAGGGAGAGTAGCATGGCACATTCCTGCCAGCCTGACTCCAGGGTCTGTCTGCACTCTGTCCAGTTTCCCACTAATTTCCGTTTTCTGTTCTGGGGTAGCCATTGGATATGGTTATTAGCATTTTGGAATGAGTGACTGTGAGGCCTTGACCCAAGTGACTGCAGGAAGGGACGAGGATGGGTGGCTCCGGGGATGTTCAGAGGGAGAGTGGTTGGGCATAGTCAGAGGAGGGACAGAGAGAGAGGGGATCCGGGACCATCTCCAAGGTGCGCAAGGGGTAGCTTTGATGTGGGAGGGTGGGGAGGCAGTTGGTGAGTCACTGGGGACCTTGGTGAACCACCCCACTTGTGTTGCTGGCAATAGAAGTGGGACCCGGCCCCCAGAAGGGACAGGCGGCATGGCACCTGCATTGGAGGCTACTGTAGATGAGCTAGATGGAAAATTTTGACCAAGGGAGAGCGCTGTGGAGACACAGAGTGCCTGGCCTGGAGCAGGCCGCCAGTGGGAAAGGGCCCTGGGAGCCCCATTGGCTCTGGGGGCAAGCACAGGTGGGCATCGCGGTTGGGCCTGGCCTCCCCTCTCTGGGAGGTGCTTCATGGGGGGCAGGCTGGCATCTTGGGGAACCGTCTGTGTCACAGGCTCCATGGGTGGCCTGTGGGGATCAGGGCTTTAGCGTGTGTCTTCAGCAAGGCGCAGGCCACGGGTCTGGAGGGAGGCTGTCAGCCGTGGTGCACTCTGGAGACAGTTTCCAGGTGGCTTATGCCTGTTCACACTTGTGGACTGGTTTTCTTGACAGCACTTGGTGGTGACATTCAACATCCTTTTTCCTCTTTGAACAGTTGCAGGACAAGAAGTTACTTCACTGTATTTTTTAATTTGCCTTTACTGGACTCACGGCTCAGGGAGGCCAAACGCCTTCCCTGTGTTTAAACCTTTTGGACCTTTCCTTCTGAAAAACACTTGGGGTTCTGTTGGTCTTCTTAGGTGCAAGTGGGAGCAGTTTTCCACTGGATTGGTTTTTTTTTGCTGATTCACAGGAAATTTATAAAGTATGAAATATAAGTATGAACAGAAAAATACATCAGATATTCTGGACATTAGCCTTTTGTCAGTCCTAGAAGTGGCAAATATCTTCTTCATGGTTTATTTTGAAGAACAGAAGTTCTTGATTATAATGGAAATGGTTTTACTGGTCTTTGCTTACAGCGGGCACCCTTGTGTCTTGTAGGCAAACTCTCGCCACTTTCCAGAAGCCCCGTGGGCTGGCCCTTCCCACGTGGGCCTGTCTCCTTTGTTCCAGGTGTCTGGTGTGAGGTCAGGGTGCCTTGCAGTGGAAAGCCCGGGACCCGCGGGGCTGCAAGCGGCTCCCCTGAGGTGGGGCCCTCGGCTCCCCCTGTGTACCTAGAGCCGGGCCTGTGGCCTGGCTAGTGTTCCCTCCCCTCATCCTTCTCATCGCCGCTGTCACCACCCCTGCTCCCTCGCCTTCCAGAGCTCTATTGTAGATCCAGTGTAAGTAAAACAAAAAAAGTTGGAAATTTGATTAAAATTGTCCTAAATAGTGTCTCTGTTCGGTGAGACTTGGTCCCGTCTTCCTGCCCAAGAGCAGGCATCTGGCTCCGGTCACACAGGCCACTTCTCGACGCCACTCACTGAAGTGCTTTGTCTTTGTGAGACTTGTTGCTGTCTTTTTTATTATTATTATAAATAACATTTTCAGATTGTATTTTTTCACTGTTCATTGGTAGACATGCAATTCTTTATACTGACGTTGTCTCCAGGAGCCCAGCTAAACTGTATTAGTGATGGTTACAGTGAACCCAGACTCTCCGACTCTCGGACTTCCTACATAAACAGGTATTTTGCAGATAAGGGCCACTTTCCCTCCTTGGAACACAGATGTGTTTTCTTTCTCTTTGCTGCCTCGGCGCTAACTAGTGATGGTTGTGGGCTTCTTGCCTTTCCCCCGGGGTGAATGATGCTTTCTGGAAGGTTCTTTTAAGAAACTCTTTATACTGGGGCGCCTGGGTGGCTCAGTGGGTTGAGTGTCCCAACTCTTGATGTGGTCTCAGGTCATGATCTCGGGGTCATGGATCGAGCCCTGCATCAGGCTCTGTGCTGGGGAGGGGGTGTCTGCTTGAGACCCTCTGTCTCCCTCTCCCTCTGTCCCTCCCCCAGTGTACTCTCTCTAAAATAAATAAATCTTTTTTTTTTTTTTAAATAAACCCTTTATCTTAAACTAAGGTAGTTCAATCAGTAATCTGCTAAACTTTGAATTAGTGCTGAATTTATTAAACACTTTTCGTATCTAATGAAGTGATTATACGATTCCACCGTGTGGTCTGTCAATGAGCCGATTTCTGCTCGTTGACCCTCCCCACTCCTGAGGTAAAGCCAGCCTAGTCCTGCGGTACTCTACGCCCGAATCCCCAGGCATGCGTGAGGACGGCCAAGTGTTGCTCAGTGATCTCACCTGCTCGGGTGCTGCCCTCAGGGTTGCTCCAGCCTGCAAACGGGCTTGAGGAGCGCCCACTCTGCCCCGGGCCGTGCACCGGTTCCCGCACGGTGGGCTCCTTGGACCTCTGGGAGAACCCACAGTAAGACCCTGGGCTGCGCTCACTCTGACTCCCATTCACTTGTGGTCCTGGAAACATTCACTCGGGTTCTGTTTCTCTCCTGACAGGGTTTCTGGAACTTGTCAGTTCCATCCGTGTTTTCAGGTTCACTGGCATAAAGTTTGTTGGTGATGTCACGCTGGGGCCGTTTCTCTGCGGCATGGACCGTCAGGGCACATCCGTTCTAATGCTGCTGTGTCCCTCTTCTCTCTGATTCATCGTATTGGACAAAGTTATTAATCTCTTCCACGAACCGACTCTTTGCCCTTTTGGTTTTTGCTGTTCTTTTGTTACTTCATTTTATTTCTGTTCTTACCTTGTATTTCCTTCCCTCTGCTGAGTGCTGAGCGTGGGTCATCCTGCTGCTCCCCCCAAATGCAGAGTGCCCCCCCCCAGCTAACAGAGCCCCAGCGCTTCTCACCATTGTTTCCTATTTGACCCGGCAATTAGTAGTATCTTTCTTAATTTCTGGGCCTTTCAGGGATTTCCTGGGGCTTCTGTTTGGTGGTTTGGCTTTGCCCTTTCCTTAGCGGGTCGGGTCTACGTGAAGATGACAGGCCTTTGGAATTGGGAGACTCTGTTTGTGTCCCGTGTGCTTCCGAGCAGACGTGGGCCATCATTGTGCTGCCTCGTCAGTTCCTGGATGATTCGAGGTCCTCTTTACATCTGACCCCAGATGTTGGCTGTTCTAGTTCAGAGCAGCACCGTCCAGTAGGAAGACCTGCCAGACTCGAACCCCGTGTGAGATTTCAAGTGTTCTAGTAGCCACCTTAAAAGAGTAAAAACAGAACAGATGAAATGAATTTTAGTTACTCTGTCTCATGTTTCAACATGCAATCGGGGAGGAAACCTCACTGTGGCCTTTCACTCTCTCCCGTCTTCACTAAACCTGTGTTCCCGCCTTGGCTCGGGACAGCACAGGTCCAGGCACCCGCCTCCGTCTCTCAGCATGTGCTTGGCATCCGGGGACCTGGCTGTTGGAGGATCCTGCTGGCAGCGGGTCTCCTCTTGTCCAGTGCCAGGCCCTCTCCACCCACGCAAACTGCCCTCCTTCCCCAGCAAGACCCCACCCACTGGGCCCACGGCCCACGCTTGCCGCGGTGCCTCAGTACCTCTGTGGGTGGGCCCCACGAGGCTTCAACCCCATGTGGAGGGCATAGGCAATTGAGCACGTGAGCAAGCATTAGCCTTCTCTCGGGGGCAGGGGTGGGTCTGGTGTGGGGGTGCAGTGGGTGTTCAGGGGTCCTGCTGCCTGCCCAGTTGGCCCTGCTGTTTCCACACCAGCCCCCATGCACCAGTGTGAGGAGCTTCTAGCCTCCTGGTGACAGCGAGGGGGGCAGGTGTAAGGCCACAAATGGGGCCAGTGCCCAGATTCTGCTCCAAGAAGGGGCACATGCCCCATGGGGTCCTCAGCCAGGCTCTTTGTCCTGGGTGCTGGGAACAGGACCAAGATTGGGACTCTGGGGACAAGTTCCCAGGAGGGAGGTTTCGGGGCTTGGTGAGAAGTGGTTCAGCTGGTGCACAGCCCCAGTATTGGGTGTGAGCGCTGCAGCACCCAGGCTGGTTTTATTTATTTTTTTTTTTTAATTTTTATTTATTTATGATAGTCACACACACACAGAGAGAGAGGGAGTGAGGGGCAGAGACATAGGCAGACGAAGAAGCAGGCTCCATGCACCCGGAGCCCGACGTGGGACTCGATCCCAGGTCTCCAGGATCACGCCCTAGGCCAAAGGCAGGCGCCAAACTGCTGCACCACCCAGGGATCCCCCCCAGGCTGGTTTTAAACTGAGCTCTGGGTAGGATTGGTGGGCACTCTACAGTGGTTCTTGTCTGGGACTGTGTCTCCCGTTGCCTGGTCCAGCATGAGGGGCTGGTGGAGATCCGACGACCCCTCCCCTGGAACGGCCTCAGGCAGGATGTGGGTGCATGGCAGGCCTGTAAAGGGGCCTATCACTCCCTCAAGCTCCCACCCCCGGAAGCAGATGGGCCAAGGAAAGGCAGGCCGTGGGCAGAGCTCCGTGGTTCCCTGTGGCCCTGGTGGGCAGAGCTGAGGCCTCGTGTTGCACCAAGCACCTGCTGGATGGCGCGCCCCACAGTGGGTATAATTAGCCACCATGACAGGTGTGGTGGATCGGGTGTGCCGCTGGCCTCAGCTGACCTGGGCACCCCTGGGCTTGAAGCCTAAACCCCATGCAGTGAGGTCCCCCGGGCACTGAGCCTCTGTCCCCGTCTTCTGCTAGGATGGGTGGGCTGCAGTCAGGAATCCCCATGGCAGCTGAGCGAGACCCCTAGGCCAGCCTGGTCCCTGTCTTCAGTCCAGGCCCAGGGCCCACCAGGCAGTGCTGGCACCACCAGGGTGGCGCCCTCACCGTGCTGATTGCTCAAGGGGTGTGGATAGGAGGGGGCGCAGGCCACTCTGGGCTCACCCCGCTGACCCTCTTCCCTCCCACAGTGTAAGAAGAAGCACACGCTGCTGTGCCCTGACTTCTCTCGCAGGGGCACCTGCCCCCGGGGTGCCCAGTGCCAGCTGCTCCACCGCAACCAGAAGCGCCTCGGCCGGCGGGCAGCCTCAGCCCCAGCCTCGGAGCCGGGTAGCGCGCCTCCCAGGAACAAGGCCTCCTCCAGCCATGGACCCAGGTGACAGGGACAGTGGGTGCCGTGTGGGTAAGCTCCAGGAATTGTCTGGAAGCAGCCCCTCCCTGCTCTCGGCTTCTCATGGGGAGCCTCTCGCCCCTTCCTAGCTCTTAAGGCTTCAGACCCCAAAAGAAACCTCAGTTCAGAGTTGAGGCTCAAGTGACCCCTAGAGGTGCCCACCGGACGTCCCCAGGCTGGACAGAGCTGAGGACGTCCCCAGCCCAGACCAGCCTCTGTGGAAGCATGGGGCTCCGCAGCTACCCCCAGCTACCTCCGCAGCTCCCACTCCCCAGCAGAGGGAGGCTCCTGGGTGATGCTCGTGGCTGGGGCCCCACGGTGTGCTCACCGGTCTTGTGAGTGGGGTGCTGAGAGCAGGGTCAGGGAGGAGCGGGGTTCCCTGGCCGGGCTTGCCCAGCTGCTTCGGGCCAGAGGCTGCGTGTCATCACCAGCCTGTCCTCTGGGGTCAAGGGCTGGCCTCAGAGCCGGATGGCGGTGCCCCGTGGCTGCTGGGACAGGTGCCGCGCAGCTGGTCGCCAGCGCCCTCTGGACCCCAGCCCTGCCGAGCAGCTGCCCACCCTCACACTTCTGCCCCCTTCCTTTCCTGCAGGAAGTCCTCGGCTGCCCAGCGCCCCACCAGACAGACGCCCAGCTCCCCTCCCTCCTCCCCTCGGGTGTTAGCTGCAGCCTCGGGCTCCCCCCTGTCATCAAAGCCACCTCCCTCTTCCCCCTCTCCCTCCTCCCCCCTTTCCCCTCCCTCCTCCTCCTCCCCCTTCTCCCCCTCCCCTTCCACCCCATCCCTGTCCTTGGACCAGGAGGAGCTGTCTCTCCAGGAGGAGGCTGCCTCGCCAGCGACGGGCTCCGGCAGCCTCTCCAAGCTGCCCTCCTTCATCTCCCTGCAGTCCTCGCCGAGCCCAGGAGGCCAGCCCAGGGCCCGGACCCCCAGGAGCCCCCCAGCCAGGGACTCAGGTAGGTAGCATGGCCCTGGGGGCCCGGCGTGGCACAGCCAGGGGCTCTTCTTTCAGTGCCCACCTCAGACCCCCCGGGTCAGAATTCGCAGGTGGGGCCTGGATGCTGTGTGAGCGGCCGGCACAGGCTGGGTGCCGCTGGCCACGTCCCCCGCTGGCAGGTGCGCGCCTCCCGGGGCAGAGCTGGCCGACGTGCGAGCACAGCCGCGGCCACGCGCAGACCACCCCAGCCGAGGGCTGATTTAATTAGAAAGCACCCATTTCTGTTAATTTGTTCTGGAAGATCACTGCGCGCTCCTGGAGAGAACAGATGTTCCCTCTCCCCTGATGAACATTTGGGGCTTGGTAAATGGCTCCACTCAGCCTTGTTTAGGAGAGAAAAGAGGATTTTATGGCTGCAAACGACCCTTTCTGTAAACATTTTACAGCTCTCCGCGCGTTTGAGTGACGATAAACCCCACGCAGCTCGGCGGGCTGCAAATTTGCGACCATACGGCTATCATTTTATTGTCATATTTCACGGTCGTAACGTTAATGGAAGATGCTTGCCGCAGCCTTCTCTAACGGCTCCGCTGAGCACACTCAAACGCCTGCCTCCGAGGGGCTGGGCCGGCGCCCGTGTGCGGCCCCCACTGCGGGGCGCAGAGCTGCAGCCAGGCCTCCACCTGCCGCCGGGACTAGGGCAGCAGCCCCCTCCATCTGGGCGGGCCTCCCAGGGGTGGGGAGCAGGTGCCCCCCAGGCAGCCAACCCCAGAGTCACTGGAGGCCAGCAGGGTGGGCAGGGCCCCGGGGGCTACAGAGGCCCCCCCCCCCCCCCCCCCCGAGCCTTCATTTCCTGCTCGGGCCTCCCCCGACCGGCCAGGGCCCAGAGCCGGAGGGGCAGGCGGAGGAGGGCCTGGGAGGGCTCTGGGGCAGGAGGCCTGGAGCCCCGGCTGGGCCTGGCTCTGAGCTCTGGCCTGGCCAAGCAGATGACGGGAGTCCTCTGTCCTGTCCTGTCGTGGGGTCCCAGGGGAGAGGCGGGCTCTCAGGGAAATGTGGATGGTGCCATGCCATGGGCAGCCACATGGAGGCATCCGTGGTCAGTGGGGAGCCAGCCGGAGAGGTGGCCTGAGTATTCACAGCACAGGAGAGGCGCTGAGTCCCAGCGTGCGTGGGGCCCCCAGGTGGAGCCCCCCCTTGGACTGGACTTTCTGTCCTCAGGCCCCCTGCTCTGCTGCGGGAAGCCCCTCCTGCCCCCCCTGCCCTCCTGTGCCCCCCTTGCCACCCCCTGCCCCGCCTGCCCCCCAAAACCCTCTCCTGCCCCCTCGCCCCCAGCCCCTCCTGCCCTCCTGCCCCCTGTCCTCCTGCCCCAGCCCCTCCTGCCCCCAAAACCCTCTCCTGCCCCCTCGCCCCCAGCCCCTCCTGCCGCCCAAGCCCCCCTCCTGCCCCTGCCCCCTGCCCTCCTGCCCCAGCCCCTCCTGCCCCAGCCCCTCCTGCCCCTCCTACCTCCAGGCCCTGTCACTCTGTACAGGCACCAGGTCCCTCCCACCCCTGCCCAGCAGCTGCTCCCGTGCCCTGGCTCCTGAGGTTGAAGGCACAGTGCAGCCGCCAGGTGTGCGTCTGCAGCCTTGCCACAGGTGTGAGTGTGCGCCCTGTGTCGGGCCTGCGCGGGGCCAGCACCTGGTATTTAAGCCCTGCACAGGCTGTTGCGGCTCCCGCGTGTGACCCGGCCTGCGCTGCTGGACCTGTGCTGCTGGACCGCGGGACCTGCGGGATGGGGATGGGCAGGCAGGGGGCGGGAGGGCTGCTGATGAAGCCACCCCCCCCCCCGCCCCCTGCAGGCCTGGGCCTGACCCAGAAGCTTTGGTAGTGGGGGGGTATTCCTCCCCGGCTGGGGGGTTCCCAGCACCTGACCTTTGCCCCTCTCGGAACAGGGAAGACTCTGCACATCAAGCCCCGTCTGTGAGGGCCCGGGGGGCCAGCCTGTGCCTACCTCAGCCCCTCGTTCCTGGAGACAAGGAGGCTCCGCCTGCCACTGCCCCAGAGGAGGGGCCGCCTGCCACCGAGTCCCCCCCCCTGGGGCCCCGGGGTTGTTGCTCTGCCCGCCTGGCTCTCAGTCTTCCGTGACCAGTGTGGGCCCCGGGCTCGCCGTCTCCGTGGGCCCGCTCTGCCCAGCCAGCCCCTTGCCCACCGCCCACCCCGGGTCCTCAGCCCCACACCCTCCACACAACCCAGCCTCCCGCCAGGCCTGCGCCCACTGTGGGTGCAGCAGCAGCTGTGCAACGTACCCCACCTTCCCCCAGGACTCCTGCCAGGCTCCCTGGTGGGTGTTTTATGTTCAGCAATAAAGATTCTGTCCTGTGTCTGCCTGGCTCTTCTGGCTGCTGTCGCGTTGCCACCCGGCCCCGCTGCACACCCGCCCGGACGGACACACTTGCCCACAGACCCCAGAGGCGCCCCCCCGACGAGGGGACCTGGAGGCCTGGGCTTTGAGGGGTGCCTCGCAGAGGAGGAAGGGCTGGCCACAGGCCCTTGGCGGCCACAAGGGCCCTGGGCAGGATCGTCGGCTGTCCTCCCCGCTGCCTGAAGCGCTCAGAGGGTTGGGCACAGCCTGTTTCCCCGTGGCCAAGCCCACGTGACTTTGGTGAGAGGCCCAGGAGGTGGTCCAGGGGACGTGTTGGATGCGACGGACTGGGCCAGGGTCCCCCAGGCTAAGGTTCCTGACCCAGCCCCTCCTCTGGGTGTCTCGGGACAGTGGCTGGGCCAAGGACTAGGATGGAGGGTGGGCGGGGCCAGCTTCTCTAGGCGCACACCCCCCACGCCGGAGCATCTGCACCACTCAGGGGCCCGGGACAGATCCTGGGAGGTCAGGGCCAAGGCCTAGGGGGGGCACACGGCCATTCCGGGTGTTCTGTGCCACTGCACGCCCGAGCATGGGCCTGCTGCTGCCTGGAGTTGGGTCCACCGCCCGACCGCCCCTCCTCCGCCTGTCCCTTGCGGGCCAGGGGGTGCAGCCCCGGGCCACTGCCCGCACCATGTCCTCTCGCCCCTTGGCCAAAGCGGATCCCTCCTCGGCCCCGGCCACACCCCCGGAGGCCACGATGAGGATGGGGGGTGGGGGGGATCCTGCTCCCTGCCAGTCCAGGTCCGGGAGGGGTGGCATCGCTGTGCCAGCCCCAGAGATGATGGGTTCCAGGGCTGGTTCATCGCAAGGAGCCCAGCCAGCGTCTGTGGCCGCAGATGGCCAGCCGAGAACAAGACGTCCACCTGGACAGATGGACGGATGGAGAGACACCCCTGCTGGGCAGCCTGCTGTGAGCTGTGGCCCCCCCAGGCCCTCCCCCCGCGCGGCCTCCCTGCCCTGCCATTCAGGGTGAACACACCCACCACGGGCTGCTGGGTGCACTGGGGGGCTCCCCACAGTCTGGGGGCAGCTGGACGGCCCCCAGCCTGCCCGCCCGGTGCAGGAAGCCCCCCCACCTGCCGTGGGCCAGCAGGGAGGCCTCGGGGAGGGCTGGCACTCGGGGAAGCGGGAGGTGCCCGGCCAGTGGTTGTGGGCCCGGGCCTAGCTTGCCCACACTCCCCGCGACCCATCGGGGGACCTCGCAGACCTCGGGGTCGGTGCGGTCAGGGTCTGCCCCTGAGCAGGGAGGGGGTGGCCCCCTGGGCCGAGCACGCCCACTGGTCACTCTGGCTTCTCGAGCCCAGGAGCAGGCCAGCAGAGACCCTCGGGGATGAAGTGCTGGTCACCTCTGCCACACCTGGGCCCACCCCGACTGACCAGGGTGCCGCTGGGGTGACGTGGATTCCGGGCAGAGCCTCTGGCCTTTGCCGAGAGCGCAGCATGAACTCCTCCAGGCCTTGGAAGGGCCACCCCGACTTCTCGACTTCTCCATCCGAGGCCCAGGCCCTCCTGGGGTGGCCCTGGCGTGCCGGGTCACGGGACTTCCCGAGACTGGCCTCACACGGATGTGGAGCCCCCTGAGGGCGCCAGGCCGGCTGGTGGACCGGCTCCGACCCTGACCCTCCGAGCTGGAGGCGATGCACTGGGCCCCAATAGATGGGAGGTGAGCTCGCAGCTCGGTCGCGTCTAAGCTCAAAGCTGGGGGGTTGGTAGTCTCGGGTGAAGTGAGGAGCCTGAAGTGGGAGCAGTGAGGGGGGTTGGACGGAGCCTGGCCTCACCGGGGGCGGAGGAAGCTGATTGGGGAGCGGAAGCCCTTTCCCAGGGCGGTGCCTGGAGCACAGTTTCAAGGGCGAAGGCGGGGATCCCTGGGTCAGCGGTTTAGCGCCTGCCTTTGGCCAAGGGCGCCATCCTGGAGTCCCCGGATCGAGTCCCACATCGGGCTCCCGGCATGGAGACTGCTTCTCCCTCCTCCTGTGTCTCTGCCTCTCTCTCCCTCTCTCTGTCTCATGAATAAATAAATAAAATCTTTAAAAAAAAAAAAAAAAAAGGGCAAAGGTGCCCCTAAGTGGGGAGGAGGTGGAGAGGGGCCCTCTGGGGGGCTGAGCAGCAGGGCGGCTGGGATGCGGGTGGGCGCCCTCCCACCCCTCTGGCCTCTCCCCTGCTCTGCGGCTCCCGCCTGGCGGTCCCCCCGCCCCCCGCCCTGGGAGGCCCAGGACCTGGCTGACTTTGCCCCCCACAGACGCAAGCCTCGACTCAGGGCCCGGTGGGGGCAGCTCCGGGGACCCCCAGCCCCCAGGCAGCGGGCCCGGCTCCTCAGACCCCAGGCGGCAGCCTGAGCGGGCAGGTGTCCTGCACTGGGGAGCCCGCCCCCGAGACCGCCAAGCCCAGCAAGACCCTGGACCCCAGGCACTGAGCTAGTTGACGTGGGTGAAGTCGCCAGGCGTGGGCACCGCTCCGTAGCGTTGCGTCACTTACTGGGGTGTCACTGCGACGCGTCCCCACCGGCCTCTGGGTGCTGGGTGCACACAGACCTGCCAGGCTCCGCTCACCCTGCAGGGCCCCCCGCTCTGCAGGCCCCTCACCCTGGGGAGCAGCCCCCGCTGCCGGGAGCCCACCGCCACCACCAGCCAGGCCTCACCCCTGCCCGGCCCTCCCGGCTGCAGGGAGCCCTCGAGGCCTGGGCGAGCAGCCCCCCACGGAGCCCAGGAAGCTCAGGAGCTCTGGGGCCTCCCGCTCCCTCCCAGGAGCCGCCCGGGGCGCGGGCCAGGTCCCAGGCAAGATGTGGGGTGCGTTTAGTGGGGAGCCAGGGCACGGCCCGAGGAACTCCCCTGGCTGGAGCACTGTTGGGGAGGCCTGAGGCCCCAGAAGGCCACAGGGACAGGAAGGAGCAGCGTCCTCTGGGGCCACCTGCCGTGGCTGCTCCGGGGCCACCGAGGCTCAGGGTGCACAGCACGCTGTCCCTCGGCCACCACAGGGAGGTGCTTGGTGCCGGCGTCCAGGGCGGGAAGTCCAGCACCTTCCCTGGGCTGGAGAAGCCCACCCTGTCCGCGACGTGGCACGCTGCAGGGGTGAGCCCCCCCGGAGCCTGCGGGCGGGACCCCGGGCCCCTTTCCCACAGGACCCTCCGTGACTGGCAAGGAGAGAGCCCCCAGGGAGGGCAGCCACAGGCGGGAAGCTGGGGACCTCCTGGGGGCTGCTGCACCTTGGGGGGCTTCTCCTCCTGAGGCCCCAGAGCAGCTGAGAGCTGAGGGCAAGCCTGCTGGCGAGTCTGACCCCAAGGCCAGCGCCGGAGCCAGTGGGGACACAGTGGCCCGCTGGGCCCCAGGCCGCCTCTTCCCCAGGGCAGTGCATGAATGAATGGCTGCAGAAATGAAGAAACGCTACGTGCCCAGTGGATGAGTCTGTGTGATGGCGAGGAGGCCCAGCAGCCTGGGAGGCAGGACACCTATCCCCACTTGGCCTGACTAGGTGGTGGCTGAGGGTGCGCCTCCCTCTGAACTCGTGAACTGCCAGACCCACAACCCACCCAGCCTGCACCCAGGGGGGGCCTCGCTTCTGGCGCTGAGCCATGGGGCAGTGGGGGGCAGGAGGGGCCAGTGAAGGGCTCTACCCGCACCTGGGGGATGTAGGGACGAGGAGGAAGGGGTGAGTGGTGCCCTCCGGGCACAGCGGGCACGGCCACCCCATGACATCTTAGGAAGTGGGGTTTCCCTCCCATTTGTATGAATTTTTCTTACCATAAAATAGTAAGCATTTATGCCTGGAACAACATAAAAACAAGCGACCCTAGTGACTTCCTGCCCAGTTCCTTCCAGAATTTTCTCTCTATGCACAACTGATTACATTTAAGATTGAGTTTGTTGATTGTAATTAGCCCTACAGCAGCAGCATGGAAAACCCGGGGGTCACCAGGCTCGGCCACGCTGAAGCCCGGCGGGCCCCTCCCGGCGACGCCCCCGCCCCGCCCCGCCCCGCGCTCCCCGCGCCCCGCCCCGCCGCACCTGCGCCCAGCGGTGGAGCCGCGGAGCCGACGAGGTGCCAGCAACTTTGTTGACTACATTCCTGCGCCCGCCCGGACCGCGGGGCTAAAAATAAGCGGCACTCCCCTCGCCGCTCCCGGCGGGGCCCCGGCGTCCGCAGCCGGAAGGTCCCGGCGCACCACGCTCCCGGGGCTGCGGGGAGGCCGAGCCACCAGGCGCCGTCCGCTCCCGGTCGCGGACGCGGGGCCCCGAGGCCACAGGCCCGCCCCCCGCGCGGCGCGCCCTCCGCGCCCCTCGGGCCCGCGCCCTCCGCGCCTGCAGTGCTCCGCGGCGGCCACCAGAGGGCTCCGCCTCCCCCCCCCCGCGGCCGGCGCGGCCGCACCCCTTCCCACAGCTGTTCCCGCAGGAGATTGACAGCTGGGCTCCGCGTTGTCATGGGGATAGGCAAATGAGGGCGGCGGGTCTGGGGCTCCGATTGGCCTGGAGGCTCGCGCCCCTCCCAGGGAGGCGGGCCCGAGCGCCCGGCTCTATAAAGGGGAGCGCGCGGCGCGGCGCCGGGCCGTGGAGGCGGGGCCGCTTGGACGCGGGCGGAGCGCGGGGAGCCCGAGCAGCCCGAGGCGGCGGCCGCACCGCTACCCGCGCCGCCACCCGCCCGGCGGCCGACGCGGGGACGGGGAGCGCCGCCCGCTGCGTCCCCCCCGGGTGCGGCCGGGCGCCCCGAGCGGCGGCGGCCCCAAGTTGTCCGCGCGAAACTTTTCCCCGCGCGTCCGGGCGCCGCCCCCACCGGGCCCCGCCGGCCGTGCGGAGCGAAGGGGGGGGAGAGGCCGCGGCTCCCTCCCCCCCCGGCGGGCGCAGCCGGCGCCCCGGGCGATGGCCGCGGAGCTGGCGATGGGCGCCGAGCTGCCCAGCAGCCCGCTGGCCATCGAGTACGTCAACGACTTCGACCTGATGAAGTTCGAGGTGAAGAAGGAGCCGCCCGAGGCCGAGCGCTTCTGCCACCGCCTGCCGCCCGGCTCGCTGTCGTCGACGCCGCTCAGCACGCCCTGCTCCTCCGTGCCCTCCTCGCCCAGCTTCTGCGCGCCCAGCCCGGGCACCGGCGGCGCGGGCGCGGGGGGCGGCGGGGGCGGCGGCGCGCAGGCCGGGGCCGCGGCGGGGCCGCCGGGCGGGGGCCCGGGCGCCGGCGGGGGCGCCGCGGGGAAGCCGGCGCTGGAGGATCTGTACTGGATGAGCGGCTACCCGCAGCACCTGAACCCCGAGGCGCTCCACCTGACGCCCGAGGACGCGGTGGACGCGCTCCTCGGCAGCGGCCACCACGCGGGGCACCACGGCGCGCACCACCCGGCGGCCGCCGCGGCCTACGAGGCCTTCCGGGGCCCGGGCTTCGCGGGCGGCGGCGGCGCGGACGAGCTGGGCGCCGGCCCCCCGCACGGCGCGCACCACGCGGCGCACCACCACCACCACGCCGCGCACCACCACCACCACCACCACGCGGCCGCGGCCCACGGCGGCGCGGGCCTGCACGTGCGCCTGGAGGAGCGCTTCTCCGACGACCAGCTGGTGTCCATGTCGGTGCGCGAGCTGAACCGGCAGCTCCGCGGCTTCAGCAAGGAGGAGGTCATCCGGCTGAAGCAGAAGCGCCGCACGCTCAAGAACCGCGGCTACGCGCAGTCGTGCCGCTTCAAGCGCGTGCAGCAGCGGCACATCCTGGAGAGCGAGAAGTGCCAGCTCCAGAGCCAGGTGGAGCAGCTGAAGCTGGAGGTGGGGCGCCTGGCCAAGGAGCGGGACCTGTACAAGGAGAAATACGAGAAGCTGGCGGGCCGGGGCGGGGCCGGCTTCCCGCGGGAGTCCTCGCCGCCGCAGCCGCAGGCCGGGCCCGGCGGGGCCAAGGGCGCCCCCGACTTCTTCCTGTGAGCGCGCGGCCCCCGGCCGGACTCCGCGCCCCGCGCCCCGCGCCCCGCGCCCCCGGCTGGGCCGTCGGACGGGGCCGGGGCCAACCCCCTCGGGCGCCCGCCTGCCCGCCGGCCGCCTCACCTCCCTCGCCCGTTTTTACGACTCCTTTTTAAAGCGATCTTATTTTCGAAGCATTTCTATTTATTTTGCTCGGTGATTAGGACACGGAACCCCGGAGGAAGCCCTCGGACGTCCGCGTGTCCCAGCATGTGTCGCTCGCTCGCTCGCCCGCCCGGAGGGGCCCGGTCCCTGCCTGCCCGCCCGCCCGCCTGCCCCCCGCCCCGCCGGCGTCCCCTCCAGACGGAACCGCGTCCAGCCCTGCTGCCCTACTGTGCTCACGGGGGGAGGGGCGCGCCGCGCCGCGGGGTGGGGCTGGCCCGCCCGGACTCCCCTGCTGCTATTTCTCTATGCACCAGATCGTATTTATGACTCCCGGGGAAATATATCTTATTTTAATCTTCAAGAGAAGTGGAAGGGGGGGGGAAGTAATGCACAGTATTTCTAGCAAACAAAAAAAAATTTTTTTTTTAAAAGGAGGTTTCAGCTTGAATCTCCTGGCATGGGGGCGAGTGAAGAAAGTGTTTTTATTTTAATTTAAATTGTGTTTTGTTGGTGGAACCTTTTTTTTTTTTAAAGCCCAGTGGCTTTTTTGGACAAGCCAGTGGGGAGAAGGGAGCGTGGCCACCGGCCGCTGGATCCCTGCAAGACAGCCAGGCCCCTGGCCTCCAGCGGGTCCTGCGCTCCTGCCGGGCCTGCTCCCGCCCAGCGCTCTGAGCGGGAGGCGCGGAGTTGTTGGAAGTTTTTCTTGTGTTGTTGGGTTTCGTCGGATAATTTTTTCATTTGCTAAGAAGCCGAGAAAAGGGGAAAAAAACACAAAATAAATCCGTTTAGATCCAGAAGTCCCTGAAGCGTGGTTGGTTTTTCTGTGGCTTTCGTTTTTGCCCTGTTTCTCCCTGAATGGAAAGAAAAGGAGGTGGGTGACCGGGGGCCCTGCCTGAGCTCTGAGTGACCTGCCTGGGCCCTCCCTCCCCCCGGGGACACTGAGCAGAGTCGTAGTGGAGGCTGCGGGGTCAGCCGGTGGCACCTGCAGGCCTGTGCCCTGCCCGCGCTCTGGGGCTGCCTGGGGGGAAGGCCTGAGGCAGTGGCCCCCCCGCTCCCCGACGCAGGATGGCGGTGACTCCACACGCAAGGCCATCGCGAGCTGCTGGCAGGTGCTCGTCCCCAGTCCTGACGCTGCCGTCTCCCAGGGACAGGTGGCCTGGCTGTGTCTTCTAAAGGGCCAGGGCGCGGGCTGCGGGGGCAGCAGGGCACCTCACGACCTGCCTCACTCCCGGAGGGTCCAGGGCAGTTCCAGGATGAGCTGGGCTGTCCGCCTTCATGGCGGGGCCAGGCATGAAGGTCCAAGGTTTGTGTGTTTAGGGGATGAGCTCTCGGTGCTGCTCCCCCTCAGGGTTGGGACAGCTGCTGCTGAGTGGCCCGAGCTGCTCCGCGCAGCCTGGGGGACCAGAGAGAAGGTGAAGGCCGCCGCCTCCCTTTGGCTTCAGGATGAGACTTGTAGCAAGAGCTCGGTGGGTGTCGGTCTCCGGTCTTCGTGGGGCTTTGAGCAAAATCCGCCAACCGGGGGGCTGGGGTCCGGAGCCCTCAGCAGGGGAGGGAGAGGCAGACGCGGAGAGGTCGGAAGTGCTGGTGCGAGAGCAGTAGAAGGTGGGGGTGCGGGACGGGCTGGGGGAGGCTGCGGCACAGAGGGCGGGCACCGGAGGGTCACCAGGGTGGGGTGCCCTTTCGCGTGTGGGTGGGACCCGCTGGCTGCTTTGTGACGGGGACACTTGCCGCAGGAAGAGCCGCCTGGAGTGCCCCCGCCACCCGCAGAGGCCGGAGGAGCCGTCGAGGCCCCAGGCGGCTCCGAGGAGGCGGTGGGGGCGGGCTCATCCCACCTCGGGCTCCCGCTCCGGCCTCCCGGGCCCCACACTCGAGCCCCCCACTGGGCCGGCCCCACAAGCAGAGCCCCCGCCTCTGGCCGCTGCCTCGAGGGTTTGTGGGGCGCTGGGCTTGGCGTCCCGGCCCCGCCTCTGCTCTCCCGCCCCTCCCTCCCCACCCGCCCCCTTCCTCCGTGCTCTGCGCCCACCGGGGGGATGAGCCTGGAGGCTGGCAGCCCCGGAGGCCGGGGAGGCAGCTCGGGGCTCCTCAGGGCCTCCCCGCCGCAGGGACCGTGAGGACCTACTGCCCGGCCATCCCGGAGCGGGGCCCTGCGGCGGGGGCGTGCCCGCGTGTCATGAGTGCCGGGAACCGTGGGGACCAGGGGTGCGGCGCTGTGGCAGCTTGGGTGGCAACCTGGAGCCACCTGGACCAGAGGCCGGCAGCCCCGGGGCGGGGCGACCAGAGTGGCCAGGCTGCAGGACAGGCCTCCGCACGCCCGGCCCCGGGGCCCCCACCCCAGCTGAGGGGTGACCGTCGCCTCAGCCGCTCAGCACACACGTCATCCTCTGTCCCCAGAGGGGTCCCAGGAGCCGTCTTCTGATGGAGTCGGTGCACCAAGGCCTTGGGGCCTCCCCGCCCGGTACCCTGCCTGCATTCATTCCGTCTGGGACTCCGTCCTCTGTACCAGGCCCGGCAGGGACCCAGGTGACAGCCCAGGCCCAGAGCTCCAGACGGAGGCGGTAAAGTCAGCGAAGTCACTCAGTCCCCAGCTGCCCGGGCTCCTGAGCTCAGGGGGAAGGGAGGACTTGGGTGCAGGTTTGCATGTGGCAGGGCTGGCGGCACGGTGGCCCAGGACCCCTGCTCCAGGGCGGGGGCCGGGCGGCGGGGACAGACCGGAGGAGCCGGGGGAAGGGCTGTGTGTGCACACGGAGCCCGGGGACCCGGGGGAGAACGGGGCCTCACACACATGCTGGCCCTGGGCACCCTCATCACCAGCACAGACTCACGCGTACACTCAGCGCCCGACACGCCCCGCCCCTGTGCCCCCTGCATGGCCGCCCCCACCGCAGCTGTCCCTGGACCGAGGCCGCTCTCCACACCCTTACCCACAGCAGCTGTGCTCAGCGGTTGCGGGGACGCCCCAACGCTGGGCCATGGCCGCCCTGCTCCTAACCAGGGGGGAGCCCAGACCGCTCCCAGCACCCCAGACCCCACCCCACCCTTGCTGTCCCAGCACCTCTGGGGGCGTCATTCCAGGCCCCCCAACTCCCACACGTACCACCCACTTGGGCTTCGTCCTCGACGCCTGCAGGGCTCCCCACACCCCAACATGAACGCACACCACACAGTTGCTCCCTTGTCATCAGCTGGTTAAGGGTCCCAGGAATCCAGCTCCCAGCTGCTGGCCCTACGGGGGCCCCAGGGCTGCTCTGTGTTGGGGGCACCCCACCACCCCACTTCCTTCTGCAGCCTGCAGCCACCACTCTCCACTGCCCCCCAGCTCCACCCTCTGCAGCCGGTGGCACACGCAGGCAGGCACGTGTGCACGTACACGTGGCCGTGGGTGTAGACTGAGGCATACAATGCACAAATCTCGACCCCCCCACACGCAGGCACGCACACGTGAGTGCACACGGATGCGCACATAAAGATCAGCGCACACACATGTGACCTTCACACAGGGATCCCTTGAGTTTCGTCTGTCCCGGTCCCCTGACCCCATATTCTGGCCATGTAGCCTAGAGGGCCCGACACCGGCCACCACAGGGAAGTGTCGTCAGCCACTGTCGGCTGCCTGTCTCTAAACCCCACGGCCCGGGCCACCTGCCCTGGACTCCTCACAGCCCGGGTCCCAGGCTGGCCCGTCAGTGCCACGGCGTGGGCCCGGGTGCGCCCCTGCACGGAGACCCTGTTCCTTGCCTCGTGGCCTTCCCGAGACTTCGCCCACCCCTGAAGTGACACAGAGCCTCTGCCTCAGTTGGACTGTTACCAAGTGTGCCGGGTTGGGGGCTCCAGGTCGGGGCTCACTCACTCAGGAGGCCCTGGGGCAGCCGGGGCTGGGCCTGAGGGGTGCTGGGGGGCTTGGGAGGCCGGCCTGCGGGGCAGGGCCCGGAGCCTGGGCTCATGGCCCCTTCTGGGTCCCAGGAATGCCAAACCACCCCTTGTCTGTGGCCATGCGTGGGACTGCCTGGCCCGGGGCCTGGGGACTTGGGGAGGGCAAGCAGCAGGAAGAAATTCGGCTGTGCCCCGACCCCGGAGCCTGCGACTCCTCCTCTGCCTGTTGGGAAGCAAACTAGCCAGAGCCTTGACCAGCCACGGAGGCGGCCAGCAGGGTTGTCCCGCACCTGAGGGGCTGTGGGGGGCCAGAGAAGGGTCCCCAGGCCTGCCCGCTGCTCCCACTGCAGGACCAGCTGTGTCACCTCCCCTGGCCCAGCTGCGTATTCAGCAGCTCCTGAGCCACGGGGTCCAGCATGGGGGGGGGGTGGGGGCAGGGGAGGGAGGCCTGGGTGCCCCTCCTCTCCCAGACCCAAGCCCACACCACGCAGGCCCCCACAGGGACACCCCACCTCGTCATCGGGCAGCCAGGACTCTTGGCCTGGAGAAAGCTCTGCCGGCTGTGACAGTGGGAGGGGACTCATTTATTCACTCAAGGCTATTGATTAAGCGCCTACTGTGTGCAGATCCTAGGAGGCGGGGACAGAGGTGGGAATTTGGCCAGCAGGGCTCATGGGGGTGGGCTGCGGCCAGCACAGCCCAGCGGTGGACCTGCAGTGCGCAGGGGGACACCCAGCACCGGTGCTCAGAGGAGGGATGAGGTGAGGTAGGGGAGGGAGGGGTGGAGGGACCCCGGCCCCCTGGTGGGAAGCAGGGAGGCCTGGGCTGGAGCTGACTGGCTGGGGGAGCTTCTCTGAGGAGGGAAGGGGCAGGTGGGAGCCGGGCTGCAGGGGGCAGGCTTGGCTGGACCCCCGACTGCAGTGTCCCGGGTGGGGAGGGCAGCAGCCCCACACCCCGCTGTCCAGAGAGGGCGCTTAGGGCCGGAGTACCCCCAGGACGGGGCACAGGCCAGGGCCAGCCAGGGAGGGCTGGGGAGCAGGGGGGCCAGAGTGGGGGCTGCACTGGGGCCAGGGGGGCCCTGTGTGCCCTGAGCTGGGGAGGCCTGTAGGGACGCGGGAGGCGGGCGCAGGGCGCACGGGGGAGGAGGCGGGGGGGGGGGGGGGGGGGGGGGGGGGGGGGCACCACGCCCACCTTCCGCGCCCACGCGCACGCCCACGCGCGGACCCGCAGCAGCGGAGCAGTTACGAGTAATTTGCTGTTGGCGGGCTCAGCGGGCCCAGTTCACGGTGACCCGCTCAGCTGCTCAGGCCCGAGCTGTCAGCTCGTTAGCCCGCGGCGGGGCGGCCTGGGGCGGCCTGGGGCCCCCAGCTCACCAGGTGCCCGCTCCCCGGGATCGCCTCGCTCGGCCTCCGCCTCCCCCTCCCCCTTCCCCTCCCCTCCAAGCCCCTTCCCTTCCCTTCCCTGCGGTCACCGCCCCCTCCTCCGGAAGCCTCCGGGTGGCCCGGCCTGGTCCTGCGCGGGGGAGGGCTGTGCCCGGGGTGACATGCAGACCCCCGGCCTTGGCCTCGCGTGGGCCCACAGCCGGAATTTCTCGCGCTCGGAGCCAAGCCACGGGGCAGGGGCGGAGGCAGGTTTCCCGGCGCGGGAGGGGGGCGGGTGGCGTCGGCTTCCACACTCGGGGCCCCGCCTCCGGGCCCGCCCAGCGCGGGAGGGGGGGAACAGGCCGGGGTGTGGCCCGCTGCTGTCCCGGGGGCCCTGGCGCCCCGAAGCCTTGTCACCTCATCCACACCGGCCTCCGAGGCTCCGGGCCCCCGGCTGCCCGCACCCCGGCGAAGTGCCCCGAGCAGCAGGGGGTCACCCATTCTAGCGCCCGCGGCTCCCGGTGCCGCGATCCCGCCCCAGCCCCAGGGCCCGGCCTCGCCCCCCACCCCCGGGCGCCCTCACCCGGCCTGGAAGGACGCGGCCGGAGTCCAGCACGCGCCAGGGCCCGCCCGTGGGACCTGGTGGCTCCTGGCACTAGCCGGGGGTGGCAAGGACCCATTTACAGACGAGGGCCGGGGTTTTGCCTGAGGTCACTCGGTGCGGCCCAGGGGGCTCCAGACACCGGGAGGTGGTGCTCAGCAGGCGGGGCCCAGGGAGCAGCCACCGGGTGAGCGGATAGCCTGTCACCTGCGGAGACACAGGCTTAAACCCCCGCCACTGGCCCACGCGGGCGCCGTCCCCGGTGTCCTCTTCATTCCCACCCACTGGCAGCTCCGTCCAGGCAGGAGCCCTGAGGGGCTTCTCCTCCCTGCGCCACCCGGGGCCTTGCTTCCTGACTCCCAAGGGCCCCCCTTCCTGGCCCCCAGGGTCTCCCGCTCCCCTAGGGAGCCCCAGTGAGCCCTGGAGACCCCTCTGGTGCCACGCCAGTTCCCACCCCGCTGCCCAGGGCCACCCAGCACTGAAGCCCTGGGTTTGGAGGGCGGTGGGGGCAGGCGGAGGGGGCGGGCTGTCCGGCCAGGCTGGGCGGCAGCGGGGGTCCGAACTGCACGCGGCAGCCCCCCCAACGTCTGCTCCGGTGGGGGCGGCGCTTGCCTTGGGGAGCATGTGACTCTGCTGTTGCGAGTGGCAGAGGGTGCTAAGAGGTGCCACTTCCAGATGTGTGTCTCCGCGTGTGAGACGTTCTGGGGCCTGTTACTCTAGGGTGGGGGTGAGAGCACCCCGCCCGGGGACAGCGCTGGGGGGGACACAGGAAGGAGCTCAGCTCCACGGGGGGGGGGGCGCGCACCAGCAAACCCGAGCGGATGATCCAGTAAACCAGACGCGGTGGGGATGGGGGAGAGGGCAGAGGGGGGCAGGAGAGGACTCGGGGACTCGGGGAGGCGGGGGAGGGCACGGCGGGGCCGAGGAGGGGGGAGGACTGGGGGCGGCAGGGGAGGCAGAGGAAACGGGGAGGTGACAGGTCCAGTGGGGGTGAGCACAGCGTCAGGCCCTACGTCCCTGCAGACAGACTGTGGGGGGGCTGCAGGGAGGGGGCTGGCCTGGCAGCAAGGCAGTGGGCTTCCCCCCTCCTCCCCTGCCCAGGACTAGACAAGCTCCGCAAAACCCCACGGGACTGGGGGTAGGGGGTACCCCCCCCACGCTCAGGGGTGGAACGGCCCTTCGCTCTCTTGTCCCTGCTGAGGGCAGGTGCTCACCGGTGCCCTGACCGCTGTCACTGTCACCGTGGCCCTTGGGGCCTGGGGTAAGAGCTCGGCCAGAGGTTGCCCCATTCCAGCCTCAGCCCCATCACCTGTGGCCTGGGGGTGACAAGAATCCTGCCCCCAGTCACGAGGTTACACTGGCCCAGAGCCTCCCTCCACACCCCTGCCTAGATGCCAGCACCCTCCTGCACCCCACAGCCTCCCAGGAGGAGAGCAGGGCCAGGAGGCGGTCCGGGTGCACTCGGGGGCACGTCTATGGAGGCCCAGGGCCCCGGGAGCCCAGGGGTGCGGCAGTGCCGGGGAGGGGACACAGTGCCCCTTCTCCGGGGCCCGGGGCAGCCCGTGCACCCTGGGCTCCTGCGTCTTGGTTCCCATCCCACCCACCCCTAGGCAGTGGACAGACAGGGCGGCTCCCCGCCCCCGGAGCCCGGCCTGCCCCCGCTCCCACACCTGCCCCCCAAAGCTGGCGGGGAGAGAACTCCGGGCTGTCACCTCACCTGTGACAATGCGCGCCCCTGCCCACTCCCACATCTTCACGGGGTCCTTATGGGGGACAAATGAAAAAAGGGCAAGTCCTCTGTGAGTCTGGGAAGGCTTCCTGGAAAAGGAGGCTGTGTCTGGAGGGGAGGACTGGAGCAGCGGCTCTCTGCGTGCCCGGGGCAGTATGTAGAGGGAGCCTGGCTCTTGCCACAGGGGCAGAAGCCACCACTTTGCAGGAGCTCCTCCTGGGGCCTGGGGTCCTGGGGGGCAGGGGGCAGGGGAGGAGGAAAGGGCAGGAGGGAGGCGGCCAGGAAGGGGGTACTGGGAGCTGTCCAGCCGTAGCTCCTCCCACCACCTCAGCTCACCCCGCACACCAGACGTTATTCCCAGGGGACAGGCCCGCCCCCACCCCCCGACCCTTGCTTCGAGTCTGGGGAGCTGAGTTCCGCTGAGTTCGGAACCCGGGGTGTGGACCGGGCACATCCGAATTACGACCCGACCTGGAAAGCAGGACTCGGGGCTCTGTACGGGGACCAGTGTCGGGGCAGCAGCTGGACCTGGGTCAGAACCAGCCACCTGGGGTGAGCAGGGGACAAGACATAGGACCGGGCTGGCGGGAGAGCAGGACATGGGAGGATGCGGGGGGGTGGGGGGTGGGATGGACACGTGGGTGCTGGGTGGGGCGGTGCGCGGGCAGGGGTGTGGGTGCGCGGGGGGGGGGGGCGCTCTGCAGGGGGGCTGCCCACCACTGCAGCCCCCCTAGAGCTTTAGGAAAGCGGCTTCACACGTGGACCCCACCGGCTGGGCCGCGCACTCAGGTGCCTGGGTCCTGGGGTCCGATCAGCCCTGCCCGCCCCTGGGGGGCGACCTGAGCCCCGTCCCTCCTGCGCCCTGGCCTGCCTGCGGTCCCCCCTGGGGGACACGGGGGCGGGAGGCTGGAACGGTGCCCCCGAGGCTGAGCCACTGTCTGCGCCCCAGGGCGGTGCGCTGGCCGCTGTGTCCTCCCCTGTCCGCCTCTGGGCCCCACGCGGCACCTCTCTACTCCTGCTGTGTCCTGGGAGGACACGTGCCCCCACTGCCGCGCTGCACAAGTCCCTGCCCAGCTTCCAAGGGACAGCGGTGTCTCCGGGGCCAGGACGGCAGCACCCAGAGGCCCTCCTAGGCCAGGCCTCTCCCAGGGCAGGGGCGAGGCTGGGAGGGCCGCTGCGGGGCAACGGGGCCTGGGGGGGGCAGGGGTGAGGCGTCGTCCCGCCCCAGGCTGTGACCCCAGGACCTGGCCCTGCACTCCCAGGGCCCCAGCCAAGGGCCTACCCCTGCCTGCCCATCGCCTGTCCCCATTAAGGGGACAATGGGAGAATAAGCACTTTCCCTCCTTCATTTCCCCTGCTGTCGCTAATATCATATTGATGATAATTTCTCTTTAATGGGCTATTTGCGCTAATTATGATACACTGAGGGACTAATTGTATCTGACGCCCCCGCC